>NC_135810.1:32205985-33541298 GCF_964213995.1 Mustelus asterias | reverse complement strand
TGCCAGTCAGCAGCCGATCGGTGGGGAGGGGGTGCCCGCCACCACTCTGCCAGTGACCCCTCCTCCCCACCGGAGAAACGAATCCCTCCTGCCGGAGTGGACGAGCGGCCATGCCATCCCACAAAATCTTCAGGATGAAGCGATTCCTCGCTAAGAAGATGAAGCAGAACCGGCCGATTCCACAGTGGATCCGCATGAAAACCGGCTACAAGATCAGTACAAGTCCAAGGGGAGACACTGGAGAAGGACCAAGCTGGGCCTGTAAAGGGATACACCATCTCTGGTTCACTACCAGCCACAGATTACTCTTCCCTGCAGGGGCAAGAGAGCGGGAGAGATGGCTGTGGCTGGTTTTGGCATTAGAGTGAGCATAAGGTATTTCGCTCCAGGTATGATTCAATTGACCCACTAAGAAGCTTTTATCAAAACAAACTTTACTTAAAAAATAGCAAAAGGAATTAGCATAACATTTACCAATTAAAATATTTAAACATGACAAAGCATTATTCATTACAACTAGTAATCTCAATAGTTCCAATATAAGCAACATGCCCCAAAGACATAAATCCCTTTTTCAGAACCAGCTAGCACAAACAAACCAATATGCTCACATGGTTGCTAGATTTCTAGTCTTTTAACACCTCGGATCAAGATCAAAACAGACACCTGTCTTCTAATTCTCATACAGCAACCTCCAGAGAAAGATGCACTCCCAAACAGCAGAATCTCAGAAAAGAGACTTATTTCCTGACAGATTCCAGTCTCTAAAATTGAGAGAGACAGAGAAAGCGATCTATCTCGAAAGATCCTAAACAGCAGACTGAACTTGAGTGCTCTGTATATGCCAGCTCCACCTAGTCACTTGTTTGCCTGTCATCAACCTAATCAAGTCCTATTCTCAAAACTCCAAAGGAAATCACTAAAATAACAGAACAGCATTAGTTCGGATTAAAGCAAACATTCTAGCAATTATGCTGCTGAAGTAACAACACAGAATGCCAGTTACAGACTTAGTGGCACTGATTAGAATAGAATGTAAAAAACTCCTGCACAAGATACATAACTCAAATACATTTCTTAAAGGCACAGAATTGTCACAACATTTTGAAAATGCAACCACATTTCTGAACGATCATAATTGACATTTATGTTGACTAGTCTAGCATCGAAAGAAAAAGGAATATCCAATATAAAGCTGCACAAAATATAGACAAATGGAACATGCTTTATGTCCATATAGACATCCCAATACACGAATGTTCATAACAGTCTTGGCCATGCAGTCAGCTCTTGAAGCTCCCTTAACTATAATTGAAATAAATGAGGCACGATGTTGACAGTTATTTGTGATTTCCTCTGGAGAACGCTAGGGAAACAGCCGAAATATCAAATGCTATGTATATCTGATACTTCTGCAACAGGCTGCCAGTGGGTTGGTTGTGTGGGGGGAGTGGGAGGAGGATATTTTTTTTTATCTTTTAGGGCAAATCAAATAACTGAGGAAGCAAAGCACCAGTACAACAAGCATTTGTCAGTACTTCAATTAAATCAAACAAGCAAGACATCAGCCTCATTCAGCAGCTGTTAAAAAAAACTCTGCTGAGTCGAGGCAATGACAAATTCCAGCTAAACTGTGGGATAATTAGAAATGCCCTGTAGCTTGCAAGTCAGATGATTTCTTTCTCAGCACTTCAATTTATTTGCTATTTATTACAAAGCCTTTGCCCCTTGGGTGTAATGACTGTAAAGCAGCACCTGCAGTTTCCAGGGTTTGATTTAGTGGTGTAAATAGGGCACTGAGAGTGGATTAAGCTGGAATGTGATCAAACTTAATTTGCAATCTGATTAGACAAACTGCTGTCTGTAACGATTGGACTGAAGTGATCCCCTTTACACTCACTTTAGCTAAAACTGATATACACCAAGTGGCCATATGTCAGCTTTGAAATTTCATTGTAATCCTTTTATCAGCCTGTTGTGAATAGAAGAATACAATATGTAAATATAAATTAAAGACAAATATTGCAAGATGTTCATTAGTTTTAATTGAAAAAAACTATTATTTTGAGTTAATATTACAGATGTTTCTAACTAATGTAGACAATGGTTACATTATAATATCAAAACAAGTTGTTAAAAAATAAGAAATCTTTGAAGATAACTTTCACTAATTCTATTGTAAAACCATTAAATTGTGAATGACAGATCTTGTATGCTAAGATTATTTGCAATATTTATATTTACATTTTAATGTGCTCGTTTGGTGTTCTTCTGTCCATTATTATAATGCAGGTGCTACCTCGTTTATTTTAAATAGATTACTGCTCTCACAATAATGGCAAAATAATGTTTGTCCATGAATGTTGCAAACTGTCATTTCTTGGCTATTGTGTCCAATTCTATTTGATAACACATACTAAACTAAACTTCAGGTTCTAGGCCAAGAAAAGATATGAACTCTAATGATATGAATTAGGTAATAAATCAGAGAATTATCTTATCCAACTTAAAATATACAATAATGACATTAGTATTAATAAAGTCGGAAAATGCAGAGCTGGTTGATCAGGATCTGAAAAGCAAAATAAATATTTCATACATGATCCTTAATCAGAATGTTATATTTGTATGTGAATACTTAATAGTTTTCTTTCGTATCTCCTTTGCAATAATTTTTTTTAAATTAAGCAGGCTAGAATAAAGACCTTCTGAATTTGCTACGATAATCATTAGGCTGTGTTACGAACCTCTTCACACTAGTAAGGTAAATGTGAATTTAACTATGTGGAGTTCATGTTTCAAGTAACTCTTGGAAGAGTCTATTGTCTTGCATTAGTAAATTCTGGGTATACTTGTCATTCTTGTAATGTTGTCTAAGGGTCTTAGGGGATAAAGGGCTACTACATCATTTATAAACTGTTAAAATGCTGCCAAAAGGAACATGATGCTGTTAGAGCTTATAACATGTGATGTTCACTGTCCTATTTTACTTTGTCCAGATCTTGCTATTATCAGGTCGAACACCTTATATATCACTAAGAAAGAGAACAAGAAACACAAAATATATATAGTTTAAAGATTTTTAAAAATAATGTGGCCGGGAATCTCCCCAAAAAATTCTAAACGCCGAATTCGCTGTTTTTTTAAAAATAGGATTTTCAAAATGAATCTCCTACACTCTGAGCATTCCAAAGTGCCTCAGGAAGATTCACACTGAAAATCAGGCGGTAGGGCCTATTCCTGCCCAAGAGGCTGGCAGCATAGCGCTGAGTGGCCACTGCGCATGCGCCCATCTATCAGAGCGGAGATCTGGCCCCGCAACCCCACATCGCTGCCCCTCCCATCCCCCTGCCCCCCTTTCGCTGGCCTCCCAGATGTCTCCGCGCCAGCCCCAGTGTGCCCAAGCCCTGATCTCCCCGACGCCCCTCCCATCCTCTCCACCCCCCCTCCTCCCACCGCCAGCAGTCCCAATCTCCCCTCCCCTCCTTCCCACCACCTTCCCGGCAGTCCAACCCCCCTTCCCTCGGCAGTCCCGACAACCCAACCCCAATGGCCAGCCCTGATCAGCCGCTTCCCTCCTTCTGCCACTGATCCTGACTGCAGAGTGGCAGCGGAACACCCACCACCCCTGATCACCACCTATAGGCTCTGCCCTCTCTGGCCCCACCCAAATGCCCAGTGGGCAGTGCCAAGGTGACGCTTGGGCATTGCTACTTTGCCTTTTGGGCAGTGCCGGGGGCCAGGCTGGCACTGCCCAAGGGACACCCCCCTTACCCCTGACTTCCTGAGGGGGCCTCCACGGCCTCTCTTCACTCCAGCGGGGTCAGGCCGCCAGCTCCTCATTAGTGGGGAGCTGTTGTAAACACCACGGGAACCACTCTTGGTGGGAGGGGAGACGCTAACGGTCCTGGAGACTTCAGTCCCGGGTCCGCCAAAGATATTCAAATAGTGATTATAATATTTAAATCAGCTCCACGCCGATTTCTGGTGCGGAGCTGACAATTGCGGAATTCCTGTCCCTGGAGTGGCGCAGAGGTCGTGGCGCCCAGCGGGGAGCCCATTAAACAGCCTAGCTGATGTCTCCTGGCCCGCTGTGCAGCGCAGCAGGCTGGGAGAATCATCCCCTGTAAGTTTGAAAAACTAATATTAAAACAAGGGATGCATTGTAATCAAGCAGTATCGAATATAAAAGTTGGCAAATTATGTTAGTTATATAAAACGTTGGTTAGGCCACATTTGGAATATCATGTCCAATTCTGGTCACCACACTACTGGAAGGACATGGAGGCTTTGGAGAGAGTTCAGAAAAGGTTTATCAGGATGTTGCCTGGTATGGAGGGTGTGGTGAACCATAGATGGTTACCACTATGGGTACTGAACCATAGATGGTTAGCACTATGGGTACTTGTACATATGTTGCTGTTGTCACTGTTGGGGTTAGGGTTGGGGTGTTCTACCTGTTGGTATTGTTCCGTGGTACACTCCGGTTGGCTCCGCCTATTTGTAGGAGTATAAAGGTCACTGCACTGCCTGGTGACCCTTTAGTCTGGGATTGTATTGTTATGCAGTATGCTCCATTCTTGTTACTACTAAAACCCTTTATTTCCCGGGTTCGATCCAGCCTCCCGAGTGATTTAATCGCGCATCAGAGGGTATTAGCTATGAGGAGAGATTGAATAAACTGGGAATGTTCTCTCTGGAAAGACGGAGCTGAGGAGGCGACCTGATAGAAGTTTATAAAATTATGAGGGGTATAGATAGGGTGAACAGTTGGAAACTTTTTCCCAGGGCAGAAATGACAGATCAAGGTAAGGGGGGAAAGGTTCAGTGGAGATGTGCTGGGGAAGTTTTTTTACACAGAGGCCTGGAATGCATTGCCAAGTGAGGTTGTTAGCCACATTTAAGACTTATCTGGATAGACACATGAACAGACGGGGAATAGAGGGATACAGGCAGTTGGTCTAGATAAGACAACGTGATCGGTGCAGGCTTGGAGGGCCGAAGGGCCTGTTCCTGTGCTGTACTGTTCTTTGTACCCAGTTAGACCTGTGATCTGAACTCCTTGACATAAGGAGTGGAATTTTCCTTTTTTGAGGTAGTGTCACAGCGGGCAGGAAAAGCAGCATTGAAGCCGCCAGCTCCAATGACAGCTTCCTCCACATATTGCTGGCAACTTTGAAAAAAAAATCCAAGGGGCGGGTTCCATTTTAAAAAAATCTGGTTGCCATTTTTAAAGGCTGCCCTGGTACACAAAAGTAAAAACAGAACCCCTCCCATCACCCCTACCCCAGGCACTGTACCCCTCTCCGGGCATGACTCTCTTCTCCCTGAGCGATGCACTTACATGAACTCCTCCAGCAGGTCAGCTCACCAGGTGCATGCTGTGGGAGACCAGTCATAATTCATGTCGGCGTGCCCTCACACCAACGTGAATGGATAATCTAACGGGCCGATTATTAGATGTAAAGGCCTGATAATTATGTTTGAATTTATTTTTAGTGGTTTCTCAACATTCAACATCAGGAATCCAGTTACATCATTGACAGGGGTTGGGGACAATTGCGATGGGACTTCCGCCAATGTATAACACGATTTTGGCCTCTTGCGAGACTTTGCGCTCCTGTCACCTTCATTCCCGATTCAAACAGGAGCACAAATTCCCGGTCACGTTTGCACATTGCTGGAATAATTTCATCTATGTTAATTGGTGTGCTATCAAGACCATAATGGTCAATGTCTTACCCATGGTTGCTTATAGATTTACATCACCCCCTTGTATTCAATCCACAGACTGGAGGAAAATCAGTCCATGGTTCCTGCTGTGCTTTGCTCACAAGGTGTGTTGAGCAAGCTGCTACAAAGTTGCTTTGACAACTTTACTATTCTGGTTTTGGATCTGACCTCATATCAGGAGAATGCCCCACATCCAAGAATGTTAAAATTGCATGAAATAGAGAATGAGCAGAGATAGTTCGGAGGTAAAACAATTCTCTGTTTGCCATGCGGCACGGTAGTACAGCGGTTAGCACTGCTGCTTCACAGCTCCAGGGTCCCGGGTTCGATTCCCGGCTCGGGTCACTGTCTGTGTGGAGTTTGCACATTCACCTCGTGTCTGCGTGGGTTTCCTCCGGGTGCTCCGGTTTCCTCCCACAGTCCAAAGATGTGCGGGTTAGGTTGATTGGCCAGGTTAAAAATTGCCCCTTAGAGTCCTGAGATGCATAGGTTAGAGGGATTAGCGGGTAAATATGTGGGGGTAGGGCCTGGGTGGGATTGTGGTCGGTGCAGACTCGATGGGCTGAATGGCCTCCTTCTGCACTGTAGGATTTCTATGATTCATACATTTTATTGTTTACAACCAATATGGATGAAATCTGTCTGCCTGACCTCGCTCATCTTTTTAAAAATCTCGACTATTCACCAAAGAGAAGGACTTGGTGGATGATGAGTCTGGGAAAGGATGTGTAGATAGTTTGAGTCATATTGAGATCAAAAAGGAGGAGGTAATGGAGTTCTTAAGGAACATTAAGGTAGACAAGTCCCCTGGGCCTGATGGGAAATACCCCAGAATACTGAGAGAGGCAAGGGAGGAAATTGCTGGGGCCTTGAGGGAAATCTTTGTATCCTCACTGACTGCAGGGGAGGTCCCAGAGGATTGGAGAATAGCCAATGTTGTTCCTTTGTTTAAGAAGGGTAGCAAGAATAATCCAGGTAATTACAGGTTGGTGAGCCTTACATCAGTGGTAGGGAAATTATTGGAGAGGATTCTTCAAGACAGGATTTATTCCCACTTAGAAATAAGTGGACGTATTAGTGAGAAGCAACATGGAGGGGAGATCGTGTCTCACGAACTTGATCGAGTTTTTCGAGGAAGTGACGAAGATGATTGATGAGGGTAGGGCAGTGGATGTTGTCTATATGGACTTCAGTAAGGCCTTTGACAAGGTCTCTCATGGCAGACTGGTGCAGAAGGTGAAGTCACATGGGATCAGAGGTGAGCTGGCAAGGTGGATACAAAACTGGCTCGGTCAAAGAAGACAGAGGGTAGCAGTGGAAGGGTGCATTTCTGAATGGAGGGCTGTGACAAGTGGCGTTCCTCAGGGATCAGTGCTGGGACCGTTGCTGTTTGTAATATATATAAATGATTTGGAGGAAAATGTAATTGGTTTGATTAGTAAGTTTGCAGACGACACAAAGGTTGGTGGATTTGCGGATAGCGATGAGGACCATCAGAGGATGCAGCAGGATATAGATCAGTTGGAGACTTGGGTGGAGAGATGGGAGATGGAGTTTAATCCAGACAAATGTGAGGTAATGCATTTTGGAAGGTCTAATACAGATAGGAAATATACAGTAAATGGCAGAATGCTTAACAGTATTGATAGGCAAAGGGATCTGGATGTACAGGTACACTGGTCACTGAAAGTGGCAATGCAGGTGGAGAAGGTAGTCAAGAAGGCATACGGCATGCTTGCCTTCATCAGCCGGGGCATTGAGTTTAAAAATTGGCAAGTCATGTTGCAACTTTATAGAACCTTAGTTAGGCCGCACTTGGAATACAGTGTTCAATTCTGGTCGCCACACTACCAGAAGGATGTGGAGGCTTTGGAGAGGGTACAGAAAAGATTGACCAGGATGTTGCCTGGTATGGAGGGCATTAGCTATGAGGAGAGGTTGGAAAAACTTGGTTTATTCTCACTGGAACGACGGAGGTTGAGGGGTGACCTGATAGAAGTCTCCAAGATTATGAGAGGCATAAACGGAGTGGATAGTCAGAAGCTTTTTCCCAGGGTGGAAGAGTCGATTACGAGGGTGATGCGCGACAATCAAGCACGTGGAACCAAGGCTTCGATATTGAAGGCTTTTATTGTGTAACAATGGAACTACTAACACGAATACACCAGTTCAGACTGAAGGGGTCCCGCCGGAGCAGAGGGTCTCATACCTCGCCACCGGAGGCGGGGCCCCACTGGGATGTGCCATGATAACACTTATAACAGGTAAACACCCTAACCCAACAACATTGTACAACCCCCACAGTAACAACCCCCTAGCCCAACAGTGACATAATAACAACCCCCAGTGGTAACCAACGATGGTTCACCACATTCACCCCTCCTTTAAAAACAAAAGGCGGCGGGGTGCAAGAAAAAAACAGGTCATATATACAGAATTCACAAGTCCAGACGGTCTGGAGGACCGCACCGACGCTGTGATCTCCTCAACACCGGTTGCGAAACCGGAGCAGGTGCTTGCGGTGGCGTTCTCTCCAAAACAACGTCCGGCTGTCCCCTCAAGGACTCCCAGGCCGGTTGGCCCTGGTGAGGCGATGGTGCAGGGGATCCTGGAACCTTCGGTGGTGGCGCCGATCTCCGAGTCTCAGGCAAGCTGTACATGGGAGTAGAACTGTTATGCACTGGTCCCGGTGCTGACCGCGCCACGTCTGGGGAAGCAATGAGGAGTAGTGGATTCGCGACTGGGGGAATAGGAGCGACAGGAGTTGCTACGTCCCCTGCGAGCGCCAGGTCTCTAATGGAGACAGTGTCCTCTCGCCCGTCAGGATATGCCACATAGGCATACTGAGGGTTGGCGTGGAGGAGTTGGACCGGTTCGACCAAGGGGTCGGACCTGCGAGCCCTCACATGTCGCCGCAGAAGGACGGGTCCTGGGTACGTCAACCAGGCTGGCAATGAGATCCCCGAGGACGACTTCCGAGGGAATGAGAACATCCTCTCGTGGGGAGTAGCATTGGTTGCCGTACACAGGAGGGAGCGGATAGAATGGAGCGCATTTGGAAGGACCTCCTGCCAACGGGAGACTGGAAGGCCCCTGGATTTCAGTGCCAGTAGGACAGCCTTCCAGACTGTAGCATTCTCCCTTTCCACCTGTCCGTTACCCCTAGGGTTGTAGCTCGTGGTTCTACTAGAGGCAATCCCGAATGAGAGCAGGAATTGCCTCAAGTCGTTGCTCATGAACGACGAGCCCCTGTCGCTATGAATGTAGCAGGGGTACCCGAACAGGGTAAAAAGCTCACTGAATGCCTTGATGACGGTGGCAGTCGACGTGTCCGCACAGGGGACAACAAACGGGAACCGGGAGTACTCGTCTATTATGTTGAGGAAATAGACATTCCGGTCCGTTGAGGGAAGGGGGCCCTTAAAATCCACACTCAGCCTCTCAAAAGGGCGAGTGGCCTTGACCAATTGTGCCCGGTCTGGTCGATAAAAGTGTGGTTTGCATTCTGCGCAAATCCGACAGCTTCTCGTCACTGACCTGACATCCTCCACCGAGTAGGGCAGGTTGCGGGCTTTGACGAAATGGTAGAGTCTGGTGACTCCAGGATGACACAGATCATTGTGGAGGGCCTTCAAGCGGTCCTCCTGCATGATGGCGCATGTTCCGCGCGAGAGGGCATCCGAGGGCTCATTGAGCTTCCCTGGACGATACATAATATCGTAATTATAGGTGGAGAGCTCAATTCTCCACCGCAAGATCTTATCGTTCTTGATCTTGCCCCTCTGCGTGTTGCTGAACATAAACGCCACGGATCGTTGATCCGTGATCAGGGTGAACCGCTTCCCCGCCAGGTAATGGCGCCAGTGTCTGACTGCCTCCACAATGGCCTGAGCCTCCTTCTCCACCGCTGAGTGCCGAATTTCGGGGCCTTGAAGGGTGCGGGAAAAAAACGCGACGGGCCTGCCTGCCTGGTTTAGTGTGGCGGCTAGGGCGAAATCAGATGCATCACTCTCCACCTGGAAAGGGATGGATTCATCCACCGCGTGCATCGTGGCTTTCGAGATGTCGCTTTTCAAAGCCTTGAAGGCCAATTGGGCCTCCGGCGTAAGTGGGAAGGTCGTGGACTTGATGAGCGGACGAGCTTTGTCCGCGTAGTTGGGGACCCACTGCGCATAGTACGAAAAGAACCCGAGGCATCTCCTCAGTGCTTTCGTGCTAGCGGGCAAGGGAAGTTCAGTAAGGGGGCGCATACGGTCTGGATCAGGGCCAATGACCCCGTTTTCCACCACGTATCCGAGGATGGCTAACCTGCGCGTACGGAATACGCACTTCTCCCTGTTATAGGTCAGGTTCAGGCGAGATGCGGTGCGCAGAAAGTGTTGGAGATTCGTGTCGTGGTCCTGCTGGTCATGGCCGCAGATGGTGACGTTATCCAGGTACGGGAAGGTAGCCCGCAACCCATTCTGGTCCACCATTCGGTCCATAGCACGCTGGAAGACCGAGACCCCATTGGTGACACCAAATGGAACCCTGAGGAATTGGTATAGACGACCATCCGCCTCAAAAGCCGTGTATTGTCGGTCCTCTGGGCGGATGGGGAGTTGATGGTAGGCGGACTTAAGGTCTATGGTAGAGAACACTCGGTACTGCGCAATCTGATTGACCATATCAGAAATGCGCGGGAGAGGATACGCAGCCAGCTGCGTATAACGATTAATGGTCTGACTATAGTCGATGACCATCCGAGGTTTGTTCCCGCTTTTGACTACCACGACCTGCGCTCTCCACGGACTAGCACTGGCCTGTATGATCCCTTCCTTGAGGAGCCGCTGAACCTCAGATCTAATAAAGATCCGGTCCTCAGCGCTGTAACGCCTACTTTTAGTAGCGATGGGCTTGCAGCCTGGTACCAGATTCTTAAAGAGGGATGGTGTAGTGATTTTCAGAGTGGAAAGATTGCATGCGGGGCGCTTTGGGCAATTTGGAGGCTGCGGCTGATTCCCTACTGCCAGTGAAGGGAGTGGCCCACCGTACTGTAGGATCACACTCTTCATGTGGACCATAAAATTTAGTCCGAGGAGAATTGGCGCACAAAGGTGAGGTAACACAAGGAGCCTGTATTGCTCGTAAATTGTGCCCTGTACCTCAAGAGTTACCATACATCGTCCTTGGATCGGTACAGACCGGGACCGTGATGCCATGGAAATTGTCTGCTTGGCAGGGAGAACCCGGAGTCCACACCTTTTAGCAGTTTCAGGGTGTATGAAACTTTCGGTGCTCCCACTGTCAAACAGACAATTCACAGTTCGACCATTTACCTTTATATCCATCATGGAATTCTCAAGCCTGTGGTGCTTAGTCTGGTCCAGGGAGATCTACGCCACCGTTGGCCCCTGGGCGTCCCTGCATGCCGCCGATGTTGATGCTGAGGACCCCTGCTGGTCGCTCCTAGTCGTCGTGGACCATGATGGCCGCCCCCATGAATCGCACGTGGGCGAGGGCGCCAAACGCAGCGACTCCTGGTGGTCTTCCTCCTCCTCCGTCAGCCACGATGGCGCCGTCCTGGGTTTGCACGTGGTCGGACCTCGTGGGTACTGCGACGCCGAAGGAGATTGTCTCCGTTCTGGAGGGTTACAAGCTGCACTGCCGTTTTTAGACTTCGACCTGCAGACTTTACCGTAGTGGCCTTTTTTACCGTACTGGCTGCAGGTTGCCGTTCTTGCCGGACACTGTTGCCGTGGATGCTTGGCCCCACCACAAAAATAGCATCGCTGGCCACCTGGAGCTGCCGCCGTCGTCGGATCGATCTGGGAGCGCGGGTTAGCGGGGCGAGGAGGGAGCTGAGCTTGCTCCTGCCACGTTGACTGCACGTGGTCCTCGGGGTACAGCGCCAAGCTTTTCGACGCCGCTTCCAGCATCTCAGCCATCTCCATTGCTTGGGTCAAGTCGAGGTTCCCCTTTTCCAGCAATTTAAGCCTGATGTACGAGGACCCTACCCCTGCTACGAACGCGTCTCGGGCGAGGTCGTACATATATTGTTCGGCTGATACGTCTTTACAATCGCAACCCCTGGCAAGCTGCAGGAGCTCATTGGCGTAGTCCTCCATGGTTTCGCCCGACTGCCGACGTCGTGTAGCGAGGAGGTAACGAGCGTGTATCTCGTTGGGTGGTTTCGTGTATCGTTTCTTCAGGAGCTCGACGGCCCTCGGGTAAGTGGGAGCCGCACGAATCGCGAGATAAATCGTGTCGCTTACCCTTGCGTGGAGGACTTGGAGTTTGTCACTGTCTGTAGTGATAGCTACAGAGGCCGCCAGGTAGTCTTCGAAACACTTCCACCAGTGGTCGAAGGTGTTAGCGGCACCGACCGCACGTGGGTCCAGCGCCAGACGATCTGGTTTTAAGATCTGTTCCATACTCTTTTTTGTACAGCTGTGAGTTTTCTGTTACACAATAAAATTGATGCGACAATCAAGCACGTGGAACCAAGGCTTCGATATTGAAGGCTTTTATTGTGTAACAATGGAACTACTAACACGAATACACCAGTTCAGACTGAAGGGGTCCCGCCGGAGCAGAGGGTCTCATACCTCGCCACCGGAGGCGGGGCCCCACTGGGATGTGCCATGATAACACTTATAACAGGTAAACACCCTAACCCAACAACATTGTACAACCCCCACAGTAACAACCCCCTAGCCCAACAGTGACATAATAACAACCCCCAGTGGTAACCAACGATGGTTCACCACAGAGGGGGCACAGGTTTAAGGTGCAAGGGGCAAGGTTTAAAGGAGATGTACAGGGCAGATTTTTTATACAGAGAGTAATGGGTGCCTGAAATTCGCTGCCGGGGGAGGTAGTGGAAGTGGATACGGTAGTGACTTTTAAGGGGCGTCTTGACAAATACATGAATAGGATGGGAATAGAGCGATATGGTTCCCGGAGGGTAGGGGGTTTTATTTAATTCGGGCAGCATGGTTGGTGCAGGCTTGGAGGGCCGAAGGGCCTGTTCGTGTGCTGTAATTTTCTTTGTTCTATTGTCACACCCAATTACAGTATTGTTTAAATAACTGCAGGATTTTCATCCCACTGGTTAACTGGAGATCTATTTCATCTTTTTTTCTGAATTTATGCTATGCTGATTTGAATTTCTGCCCACTGTCCAATTGTCACAATTTAAATGGAAGCATCTAGATTCTTAAATGCTGCTATGAGTACCAGTTTCTTCTGACTAATTGCCACATTGGGGTAGGGGGAGAATTTGGAGGAAGTTGAAGAGAAGGATTTGGAGGGGAGGGGAGTGGAGGGAAATGAGAGGGGAGGAAGGGTGGAAGTGGGAGGAGAAAATGTCGGGATGAGGAAGGAAGGGTGTGGATTCTGCACTATTTCCCTCGTTAGTGGGTTGGGGTGTGGAGCAGACTCTTGGAGGCTATATTTAAATACAGGACACAAATCCTGCAGTCAGGAAGTAGGCCTGAGGAACTGTCACCAAGCAGGAGCCCCTGGTGAATCCTCAGAAAGTAGGCCTCATCATTTACAGAATGGACAAAGTACAAGCAGAGCAATTTAAAATATTGTTCTCCTTGGAGCTAACTTCCCCCCTTAATAACACCGGAGAAAACATGAGTTTGTTTTAAAATTTAAAACATAACTTACTGGACTGTTCAATGGCAGAAAAAATAATAACAGATCAGTGGAACTATTTCAATTTCCCTCCTAACAATAAAACATAGCTTACTGGACTGTGCACAAATGTGCACAAAAACACAAGTGCAAAATCGATGCTGCAATTCTGAATATTTTTAGAAAACAAAAAATGCTGCCAATATGCAACAGGTCTGGAAATATCTGTGCCAAGAGAAACAGAAAGGCTTCAGGTCCATGACCTTTCAGTACTGGAAAATGTTTAAGAGATGCAACAGTCAACAGCACATGAGTGCCTGCTGGGCTAAGTTAAGCTTTTGCAAACATGCTTCATGGAACTGTTGGATCTTGACCATGTAGTCAGTCAGTCAGTCAGTCACTTAGCACAGACTCAGTGATCAGCCAAATGCAGCGTATAGAACATAGAACAGTACAGCACAGAACAGGCCCTTCGGCCCACGATGTTGTGCCAAGCTTTATCTGAAACCAAGATCAAGCTATCCCACTCCCTATCATCCTGGTGTGCTCCATGTGCCTATCCAATAACCGCTTAAATGTTCCTAAAGTGTCTGACTCCACTATCACTGCAGGCAGTCCATTCCACACCCCAACCACTCTCTGCATAAAGAACCTACCTCTGATATCCTTCCTGTATCTCCCACCACGAATCCTATAGTTATGCCCCCTTATGCAGCAGAACAGCCCTAGCTCCCGCAACCTTTCCTCATAAGACCTACCCTCCAAACCAGGCAGCATCCTGGTAAATCTCCTCTGCACTCTTTCCAGCACTTCCACATCCTTCTTATAGTGAGGTGACCAGAACTGCACACAATATTCCAAATGTGGTCTCACCAAGGTTCTGTACAGTTGCAGCATAACCCCACGGCTCTTAAACTCCAACCCCCTGTTAATAAAAGCTAACACACTATAGGCCTTCTTCACAGCTCTATCCACTTGAGTAGCAACCTTTAGAGATCTGTGGATATGAACCCCAAGATCTCTCTGTTCCTCCACAGTCTTCAGAACCCTACCTTTGACCCTGTAATCCACATTTAAATTAGTCCTACCAAAATGAATCACCTCACATTTATCAGGGTTAAACTCCATTTGCCATTTTTCAGCCCAGCTTTGCATCCTATCTATGTCTCTTTGCAGCCTACAACAGCCCTCCACCTCATCCACTACTCCACCAATCTTGGTGTCATCAGCAAATTTACTGATCCACCCTTCAGCCCCCTCCTCTAAGTCATTAATAAAAATCACAAAGAGCAGAGGACCAAGCACTGATCCCTGCGGCACACCGCTAGCAACCTGCCTCCAATCCGAAAATTTTCCATCCACCACCACCCTCTGTCTTCGATCGATCAGACAGCCAGTTACCTATCCAATCGGCCAACTTATGGATTGAGTATGGAACTCAAAGATTACTTTAAATAATAAGAGAGCTATAGTAATGAAAGATGATCCCTACTGCCCCATACACAGTGAGCGCAGTTTACCCACCTTAATACACGAATCAGAAACCATGAAACAAAGTGGTAAATCTTTGTTCTTGTTGCAAAGTGTGGTAATATAATCAGGACTGAATTTTCAGGCTGATTAAATTGGATATCCTAAATTAAAGAATTGGGCATATTAAAATCAAACACAGTCAAACCTCGGGCAGGCCAGACTTGACTAAGATCAAATATGCAAAGATACAGGAACATGTCTGGGCCTGGCCCGTCAATCACCCATCAAATCTCATTGCACTCTCCTGAGACCCAGCAGGAGATTATCGCACCCCATTGAAATGCACCGGCCTATTGTTTGAAGCCCAGATCGGGCCAGACTTTCTGTCACCTAGAGTTCCTGCAGTTACCTTATCTGGCAACAGGTTACATGTAAACAACAGCATGGAGATGGACACTTGGGGGCGGGCCCCAGTGTCCTGTCAGGCAAACATCAAGAAACCCACTGGATATTGGGACCCCCTCCCGAGACCTCATTGGCCAGAAGCCAGAGAAGTTTCTGGTAAGGCATGCAAGTAGGGAGATAAAGGTACATATCTCAGTCACACTAGGAGCAAAGACTCGACGAGGGAGGCGACCTTGACCATCCGGAAGACTGACCAGAGAAGGAAGGAAGGGAGAAGCGGCCATCGAGACTCACCATCGTGACGACGGAGCAGAGGGACTCAGAGAATCGGGCCTGCAGTTTAACCAAACCATCTTTGCAGATAGTATACTTGAATCGGGGGTATCCTCTTGTTTCATGTGGGTAATTTAAGGGTTAATAGTGTTATTATTAATAAACTTATTGAACTTTTACTTGTATTTGTCGTTTGTCCATCTTGCAAATAAGGGCTCCGGGGTAAAACTTTGAGCAAGTAAATTGGTCGGAAGTATCTGAGAATTATAGGTACAACAAAAGCCTTATCCGAACAACTTTTCCTGTTAATCACACATTGCTTCATTGTTAGGAAGGAAAGTGAAACGGTTCCACTGATCTGTTATTATTTTTTCTGCCATTAAACAGTCCAGTAAGTTATGTTTTAAATTTAAAAACAAACTGCTTCTGATTAAAGTTACCCGGGAACTTCTTGAATTTGAAATTATGAAAAGTGGGGAGTAAGGTTCATTTTCTTTGATCTGTTCAACTGACCCTGCCCTATGAAACTTCTTCACCAATCAGGACTCTCGCAAAACCTTTTTCTGGCCAATCCCAGACAGCATATAAGTTTCGGACCGGAGAGTAAAATTGACGGGGGAAAGAGCACTCAAAAAATATAAAGAAACTGCATTAAAAGTAGCTGCATCCTCTTCCTGCCACCTGAACTTCAGGACACATACGGATTGTGTCCTGCACCCTCTTATATAAAACAGCAGATGAAGTGAATTATTTTTAACCCAAGATGGGGATATTTTACCTGTCCAAGTGTATGGATATGAAGTCAAGGCGGGTGGATGGAGCTTGGCTCCCAGATCAGTTTTGGTCTGATTGAATGGATGGGTCTGGCTGGAGGGGCTGAATGGCTCTTCCTGTTCCGGCTGCCAGAGCTCAGAGATTGTACTGCCTCCCAGGAGGAGGTTACATTGGCGGGCCCTGGAGTTGGGTTTGGCCATTTGGATAGAGGACAGTCCACCTTTCAGGAACTTTATCACTTATCAGATATCAGTTACCTTTCTGCCTGTTATTTTTATTTTTAGGGTCACTGAGAATGCCCAGATTCACAGATAGCCCTGGACCATAATACTAGATCACAAATGTGGAAGAGTTCACTTCATCAGCTGCTGTTCCACCCGAGCGTGGTCACCCTCAGTAATGAGCTACTGGTTGCCTCAACACTGACAAGGCAGCATCACCACCCGGGTCTGGCCTGTTGCTAAGGGAACACGGCTCAGTAATGGCATGGCATAGGCACGGTGTGTCAGTGGTGGCAGCAGAATGCATAAACGGAAATGATGGGTCACCAGGGAGAGAAGGTGCAAGAGTGAAAGCGAGCGAACTGTCAATCAAAGGAGCACAGTAAGACGTCTCACAACACCAGGTTAAAGTCCAACAGGTTTATTTGGTACCACAAGCTTTCGGAGCACTGACCCTTAATCAGGTGACTGGGAGTTGTGTTCACAAACAGGGCATATATAGACACAAACTCAATTAAAGGAGCTGCAGGGGCCATTCAGTCACTTTCAGTACAAAATCAGCAACTCACAAATCAAACGAGAAACTTACTGCAGATATGTCGGTGGAAAGGAGCTTGAATAAACCTTTCAGCTCCAAAGATTGAGAGCCCTGAACTGTTAACCCAGGCTTCCCTCCTCCACAGATGCTGCAGGATCTGCTCAGAATGTTTTGTGTTAATGTTATTATTTCTGTATTTTAATTGTTTCCCTTTTGTTTTTTTCTGGTCAAGCTTCCGTTGCTCTGCTCAGATTTTATTGGTATTTGTCTTGGTCTATTTCAAGTTGTAAATAATCTCCTGAGAAATCAGACAAAATGTTGCTTAATATCTCGTAACAAAACACAGCAAATTTACAATTATCTAATGAGAAAAGACAAGCCTTTAATATGGCTCGATTGTCTACTTCAATATTAAATATGAAATTACATGAGAAGAATTTAAAGAGAGAAATTATTTCCTCACATCACATTTTGTCCTGCTTTTGTGCCCCAACTTCTCTCAACCTCCTCCCCATTCCCAAACCTCCCCAGCTCAGCGCAGCAGCGAGTGAAATTGATTTAACAGACCAGCCTCAAAAAATCACAACACTTAAGTTGATAGTTTTGAAACTGGTCAGCCAAGTCTTAATCTCTGGCTGCTCAGCGAGAATGTTTAAAACACCCGAGCTGGGTCCCCCAAGCCTGTGGACCCTGGTGTTTGGAACCATCTGCACACCCCCTCTCCCAGACCGTGATCAGAGGTGCCAGAGTAGCACCCCAATTCACTCTGGCAGACTACACCACTGGAAAGGACTGAATGCCGGATGGATTTTCAGAGGAAATTTATTACAATGTTGATGATTGACTGAAATTGTTCTTGATATCGTCCTCACATGTCTTACTGTTGCTGCTGTCCTGCCCATGGTATTGCAGCTACTCTCCTTGTTCAAAAGGTTAAACACTGTGGTCACAGACAATCTTTGCAGGAGTGGGTTCAAAGTTACACGGTATGGTAGCATAATAAATAACAGAAAAAGGTAGAAATACTTTGCATGTCAGGCAGTATATCTAAGAGAAACAAAGTTAATATTTCAGATCGATGATCTTTCATCAGCATCATCATGCTGCCTGACCTGCAGAGTTTATATTTGCAGTGATTTTTATTTTTATTTTGGATTCCCAGCATCTGCAGTATTTTCATCTGGTATTAATGGTAGACTGGTAGTTATATCACTGGATTAGTAATATCAAGGCCTAAAATTAATGGTCTGGGGACATGAGTTCAAATCCTACCACAGACACTGGGGAATTTAAATTTAATTCTTTGAACATATCTGAAATTAAAAGCTAGGGCAGAATTTTAAGTTTTGCTGGATTCCCATGTCCCCTGCCACCCCCGATGCAAAGGTTGGCAGTGAACTCGCCCAACTCCCAAGGGTTGCCTCACAGTTATTTTAACACTTGGAGGGATGTTATTTGGCTCAGAGCAAGATTTACATTGCCGTCTGGGGAGGGATTCCTGTCTCCAAGAGTTGCCAGCCAATCAAATGCTAGCTATTTACAAAGATTATATAAGACCAAAATATACCTGAAGTTACTCTCTAAGATGCTTCACAATCATTTCCTCTCATTGAGTGGCATCACTCGGATATAGCTCTTTATGCTATCATTCCAGTTAACCCTTTACTCTCCATCCCTCCCTGGGTCTTTGTCCCCCTCACAGTCTCTTGCTTTGGTAACATCAATCTGTGACTGTGTTTTTGGCTCTGTTTGAGGATGTATCATCCCCAGAATCTCCTCCCTGGAAGGCAATGACCTCCTCAGACAGAGATTTCTGCTTTTGGTCTGCAGTATAAAAACAGTGAATTGAGATTTTCCTTTTCTTCTTTTTTTCTTTCCCTTTTTCTTCGTACTTTGGAGGGGAATGTTGGACTGCTGGCTGCTTTGACTTCAATGAATGAAGTTTGTTCAACTGCGGTGAAGATTTGGGTTTCCCCCGGGTGCTCCGGTTTCGTCTCACAGTCCAAAGATATGCAGGTTAGGTTGATTGGCCATGCTAAATTGTCCCTTAGTATCAGGGAGACTGGAAGGGATAGGACCTGGGTGGAATTGTTGTTGATGCAGGTTCGATGGGCCGAATGGCCTCTTTCTGCACTATAGAGATTCTATGATTCTATTCTATGATACAAGTGCCTAACACCCACGCTGTGCAACTAGGCCTTCAAACCTTTTTAACCCTTGGTATATCCCCATGATCCGCAACAGAGGTGGAAACACCTTGCTGTCTGCCATGGCCTGTTGTCTGTGATGACCTTGGTGGGTGTTCTCTGGAGGGCCGAGACCTGGCGGGCCCTGGCCTGTCTTTGCAGTGCTACAGTGTGGTACTGCCAACCTCCTCAGCCTGTGGGGCTGGAGTTCATCCAGTCACAGGAAGAGAGGATTCGGATCACTCATGGAATCACCTGGGTCAGTGATCCCAGGCTGTGCACCAGCTTCTCTTCCTCCCTATGGTTGCTTGAGGGCCCTTGGCTTCTCCTTGTGATAGAGGGCAGCTGGAGTGAGCTCAAGGAGTCCCGCTATCTTCTGGCATTGGCACTCATGGATGCCCACAAGATGCCCATACCGTGAGTGCATGTTCCGCACTGGCGCACAACAGAAGTCTTACACCAAGGTCTCCACTGTGGCCACCCTTGCTGTGTTGACCTGGTTGCCTTGGATTGTCAACATCATTTCATCGAACAGAAGGTGGTAGGACTCCTCTATTCTGTCTTTCAAACAACATTTATTGCCCATCCCTTGAGAGGTGGTGATGAGCTGCCTTCTTGAATCATTGCAGTGTGGGTACACCACACTGCTGTTAGGGAGTTCCAAGAAGTTGACCCAGCAACAGTGAAGGAACGGTGATTTATTTCCAAGTCAGGATGGTATTGGCTTGAAGGGGCTGTCCAGGTGGTGATGTTCCCATGTGTCTGCTTCACACTCATCTCCTCTCAGAGAGTGACATCACGATGGCATAGTTCCTTACACATATGCTCAATAACTAGCAATAGAATTAATCTTAAGGTCATTGAAGCAGCTGAAGATGGTTGGGCTTTAGTACATCACCCTGAGGAATTGCTGAGAAATGCCCTGTGACTAAGATGATTAGCCTCTAACAACAGCAATCATTCCACATACCAGTGGAGAATTTATTTTCCATGATTCCCATTGTCTTTAAATTTTCTCGGGTCTTTAATATCAATACTTGGTTAAATGCTGTTTTGATGTCAAGGGCAGTTACTTTCATTTCATCTTTTGAGATCAGCTCTTTTGTCCCTGGTTAGACCAAGGCCGTAATGAGGCTGGAGCCTGAGTGGTCCTCGCAGATCCCAAACTCTGCGTCAGTGAGCGGGTTATTGCTGAGTAAGTGCTGCTTGATAGCCCTGTCAATGACATCTTCCATCACTTTGCTGATGATCCAGAGTAGGCTGATGAAATGGTAATTGTCCGAACTGGATTTGTCCTGCTTGTGGATGGGACATACCTGAGCAATTTTCCACATTGTCAGGTAGATTCCAGTGCCGTAGATGGATCAGAACAGCTTAGCAAAGGGTTAGACTAGTTCTGGAGCATAAGCGCTATTGCCAGGATGTTGTCAGTACCTATGACCTTTGCAGTATCCAATGTCTTCAGCCACTTTTTAATATCAGGAATGGACATAAATGTTAGATTTTCCAGCAATGCTCATTAAAACTGAATGAATAAAAAATGAATAGAACAATTGGGAATAAAGGAAGTACCTCTTAATATGTTCTGCTTACTCAATTGGGTGCATCATTTTGGATGGACTAATGAGAATGGGCTAAATGTGTTTCCCCACCAATACTTGTTTTACAAATGTTTCTTTTCTGTTACAACTTTTCCTCTCCATCTTCATCTCCTGAAAGTGGAATGGTTCCAGCTAGGACATTGTTCCACAGATAACTTCTGCCCCTTTGTATCTCCCTAAAAGGACATTCCCCTTGCCTGAACTCAAGAAAAGTGTCATTATTTAGCCATGGTGGCTTCACAGTCAAGCTCATTATATTAACATATGTGCTCTTTTTCACAGTGATCACATACAGGAGTCGAAATTCTGTCTGATTTTATCCCCATCTAATACAGGGCAATGGGTAAAGTTTCACAACCACATGTCGTTCTGGCTGAGATCAACTCACACAGCATAAACATGAGTGGGCAAACTACAGCCTATGGACCACTTCGGGCCCATGGGATCCGGCCCTTGACCTGCCTTGTGTCTATGCCAGATCATCCAGGGGTCCAGGAAATGATCTAAGGAGCAAGAACCCGAGGCTTGAAAGGGGAAGGAGCTCCAATTACTTGCCTTTGGAGTGACCTTTAATAAATGACCACAGAAAGTAATTGTCGATAAGTCAATGAGCGCTGGTGGGAGGCTGGCATTTTGCAAGGCGGGAATGAGAGGAGTGGAGTACACATGGAGGAGCACTGAGAGTAGCATGAAGGTTTACAACATAACTAACCCATTGATTGTACTCAGGTATGTTCAGTCCACAGGCAGGACAAATCCAATACAGGCGATGTTGGTTTTGGCATTGTAACATAGAATCCCTACAGTACAGAAGGAGGCCATTAGGCTCATTGAGTCTGTGATGACCACAACCTCACCCATTTACCCTGCTAATGTCCCTGACACTAGGGTTAATCTAGCATGGCCAATCAACCTAACCTGCACATCTTTGGACTTTGGGAGGAAACTGGAGCACCCGGAGGAAACCCACACAGACACTGGGAGAAAGTGCAAACTCCACACAGACAGTGATCCAAGGCCAGAATTGAACCTGGGACCCTGGCACTGGGAGGCAGCAGTGCTAACCACTGTGCCACTGTGCTGCTAAGGTGCCAGGACAGTTAGTGAGATTTTGCAAGCCCAGGCAAGTTGTGGGGGTTACAGATAGTGTGACATGAACCCAAGATCCTGGTTGAGACCGTCCTCATGCATGCGGAACTTAGTTATCAGTTTCTGCTAGGCGATTCTGCGTTGTATGCCTTGAAGGCCGCCGAAGATCAGAGGCCGAATGCCCTTGATTGCATAATCCAATACAGGAAGAGGACACTCTTGCCTGGTGATTGTCGAGCGGTGTCCATTCATCCGTTGTCATAGCGTCTGCATGTCCTCAAACAGACCATTGTCCGCAGCAAACTACCCAGCCTTCCGGAGAACAGTGACCACGACACCACACAACCCTGCCACAGCAACCGCTGCAAGACGTGCCGGACCATCGACACGGATGCCATCATCTCACATGAGAACACCATCCACCAGGTACAAGGTACATCTCTTGTGAGTCGGCCAACTTTGTCCATCTGATACGCTGCAGGAAAGGATGTCTGCATGGTGCAGTGGTGAGACCATGCAGACACTACGATAAGTCTGCACCTGTAAAGACTTGATTACTTGTTAAGACTCGCATTCCAACCATTATCTTGTAATTGAGTTTGCATCTATATATGCCCTCTTTGTGAAGCAATCCTGCACTTACCTGATGAAGGAGCAGCGCTCCAAAAGCTCGTGCTACCAAATAAACCTGTTGGACTTTAACCTGGTGTTGTGAGACTACTTACTGTGCCTACCCCAGTACAACGCCAGCCATTCCACATCAACACTTTGATATTATGAGCAATTTGGATGATGTGGGTCAGTTTAGCTCAGTTGGCTGGACAGCTGACTAGTGATACAGAATGATGCCAACAGCACGGATTCAATAGCCATACCAGTTAAAGTTATTCATAAAGGCCCCACATTCTCAACCTTTCCCCTCGCCTGAGGTGTGGTGGTCCTCAGGTTAAATAACCACCAGTCACCTAAAGGGGAGAGCAACCTATGGTCATCTGGGACTATGGCGACTACCGTTTAATTTAGATGAGGGCCCGTGATTGTTAGGGGAAGATGGTGGTGTTGTGCTAATGTAATTAGACTGGTAATCCAGGGGATAGCAGCTGGTGGAATTTAACTTCAATTAATAAATCTGGAATTAAAATTCAGTAATGGCGACAATTAAATTATCATCGATTGTCATAAAAAATCTATCTGGTTCACCAATTCCCCTCTAGAGAAAGAAATCTGCCATCGTCACCTGGTCTGGCCTACATGTGACTATAGACTATAGACCCTCAGAGGGCGGCACGGTAGCACAGTGGTTAGCACTGCTGCTTCACAGCTCCAGGGTCCCGGGTTCGATTCCCGGCTCGGGTCACTGTCTGTGTGGAGTTTGCACATTCTCCTCGTGTCTGCGTGGGTTTCCTCCGGGTGCTCCGGTTTCCTCCCACAGTCCAAAGATGTGCGGATTAGGTTGATTGGCCAGGTTAAAAATTGTCCCTTAGAGTCCTGGGATGCGTAGGTTAGAGGGATTAGAGGGTAAATATGTGGGGGTAGGGCTTGGGTGGGATTGTGGTCGGTGCAGACTCGATGGGCCGAATGGCCTTCTTCTGCACTGTAGGGTTTCTATGATTTCTATGATGTGGTTGATTCTTTAACTGGCCTCTGAAATGGCCTATCAAGGTAGTAAGGTCAAAGGCAATTAGGGATGGGCAACAACTGTTATACTTGCCAGTGATACCCACATCCCATGAGAGAATAAAGCAAAAAAATCTAGTCCTCAATTAACAATAAATACAAAACAAATGTTAATAGTAGCTGTTGTTATCACAATTCATTTTATTTGTGAATCCTCAACAGCTCACCAAAACTTAGGCACCCAACCATGATCTGGAAGCTTCCTAGTCTACATGGTTCAATTTCACACTGGGTGCAATCTTTACCACTGAGCCATCAGAGCAGCTGTTCTATTAGAAGTTATTATAATAATGTTAGAAGTTATTATAATAATGTTATAGTTTCGCAGACCAAAAGATGCTGAATTCTGAATCTGTGGAACTCTGCATTCTAAGCAAGATTTTACTCACCGCTCAAAATTGAGTCAATTAATCCAAATAGTTTTAGGAGATTAGTGGGAGGCACAGGTTTATGTTTTTGGGCAAATGGCGCAGGGGGGACATGTGAGGAAGAACTTTTTATGCAGCAAGTTGGAATGGTATGAAACTTACTGTCTACGAGGGAAGTGGAAGAAGATACAATTAATGATTTGAAAGGAATTTGAATAAGCACTTGAAGAAAATAAACTTACAGAATTATGGGGATAAAGTGGGGGAACGAATTGGGCTGCTCCATTGAGAACCAGACTCAATGGGCTGAATGGCCTTCTTCTGCAGCATAGTTAGTCTATGACTTCATAATCCATGCAAGGCATTTTAATTAAGATCATGTTCCATTTAAAAGAAGAACCTGCACTGATATTGTATATGTCCATTTCATTATGCTGAACAATTTCATATTAAGATGATGGCTGGAATTCTCCAGTCTCGCAAGCCCCAATACCGCTGCCAGTGAGAACAGAAGTATTTGGCACTCAGCCAAACCTCCATTCACATTCCGGTTCAGTACTTGCGCTTAAATTAGCCTTAGAAGGCTGCTTGCACAGCTGGTTCACTATCGTTATAAACTAGGCCTGCCTGGTGAACATTCTTAACAAATTCAACAAGTTTAAGTTGGGTGTGGCTGTACCTGCTGACGCAATATCCCACTCAGGGTTAGTGATGATCTAGGCTAAATTCAGTTTGATAAAAGTGGACAAGTTCATTCCTCGGTGCTGTTAGTTAATACACTCGTCCATATCCACCTCTAGTACTTTCTGAAAGTGAATAAACTCACCAGTTTATGTTTTCTGTAGTGATGGTGACTTTTAAAGAGTGTTTTGTGACTTTTAAGGGGCATCTTGACAAATATATAAATAGGATGGGAATAGAGGGATATGGTCCCCGGAAGGGCAGGGGGTTTAGTTCAGTTGGGCAGCATGGTCGGTGCAGGCTTGGAGGGCCAAAAGGCCTGTTCCTGTGCTATAATTTTCTTTGTTCTTTGGTGAAGGGAGGGTAGTTTAAATGTTTTGTTGGTAAATCTTACCATTAATTATTTCATATTGTAGCTGTCTAAAGTCTGCCACTACATTGAAAGGGTTAAAGGAGCAATGACTTCTAAAGTTCCTGATTTGAAATTTGGAACTTATAATCCTTTTTCCTGTCTTCCTTTTATGCTCAAATGCCTTTCATAAAGGAATTTAATTCTTGCTGGGACACAATTCCACATATACAGGTCTTCCAGTAGAGGCGGGTTTGAACAAGTAGCCATTTGTGATGTTTGAGCTTTGACACTATGTGTAACTACACAGGGTTATCACACCTGTGTCTGACCTTGTCCTCACACCCATACTTGCAGCAAGAGTTACTGGATAGCAAACAGGAACAAATATTGGCTGATATTTTTCTCAGATGGTCTCCCTACTTATTCAGGGACTGAGATTACTTAATTCAGCTTGCAGCAGCAATCAAACCTTCCTGGTTAGCATGACTCAGCTCCTCGCTGGGTTAACTGAGACATCAGGAGAGCCACTTAACAATTTGCCTTCTTACAAAACACACACTTAACAAATATTTACAAAGCAGATAAAAGCAACCTTTTTTGTTCAGTCTCAATAATAGATTGAGGTTTGAAACAAGCACAGGTTCAAAGTCTATCTTTACAAAGATTTATGTCTTACCAAAATGTACATAACTACTGTACAAAATGCTGATTGTGAAGTTAAAGAGGGTACCAGTTTTTGTTTTGAATTCCCCTGGAAAATAATGACTGTATAATTAAATCAACTTCTCCCCACATGGTGTTACATTCCCATTTTGGTAATAGTGGAGTGATAACTATCAGAAATGATTTTGCTGGCTTGAATCACATCCTGTTATTCATTGTTGATATAGTATTGGTGGTCCCACCTTTTCATTACAATTGGTAAGTTTTGGTGAGAGATGGAATTATGTGAGAGGTATGAAAGGGAAACTTAAGATATGTTAAAAACTCCCAGGGTCCGTTTGATAGGCATTTGGTCCTTAAATTGCTGCATGTTGGACTAATTCACAGTGTGAATCATTTTGCTTGTTACAAAAATTTGTTAAGCAAGGTGCTTAACAAAATAATTTTTTTCATTCACTAATGGTACGTGTGTGTCGCTGGCTAGGCCAGCATTTATTTCCTTATCGCCCTTGAGAAGATGGTGGTGAGTTGACTTCTTGAACTGCTGCAGTCCATGTGGTGTAGGTGCTCTCACAGCGCTGTTCCGAATAGATAGCCAGGATTTTGACTCAGTAACAATGAAGGAACAGTGATATATTTTCAAGTCAGGATGGTGAGACGCTTGGAGGAGGAACTTCCAAGTGGTGGTGTTCCCATGCATCTCCTGTCCTTGTCATCCTAGATAGTAGAGGTCACAGGTTTGGAAGGTGCTGTCGAAGGTGCCTTGGTGAGTTGCTGCAGTGCATCTTGTAGTTGGCATACAATGCTGCCACTGTGCCTTGGTGGTGGATGGATGTTTAAGGTGGTGGGTCGAGTGCCAATCAAGCGAGCTGCATTGTCCTGGATGGCGAGAGTTGATGGATCTGCAGTCATCCAGACAAGTGGAGAATATTCCATCATAGTTCTGACTTGTGCCTTGTAAATGGTGGATAGGCTCTGGGGTGTCAGAAGGTTAGTTACTCACCGCAGAATTCCCAGCCTGACCTGCTCTGGTAGCCAAAGTATATATATGGCTGGTACAGTTCAGTTTCTGGTTAATGTTGGTAGTGGGGATGGACCAATGGTAATGCCATTGAATGTCAAGGGGAGATGGTTAGATACTCTATTGTTGGAGATGGTCAATTGCTTGGTTTTTGTATAGCGCAAATGTCACTTACCACTTATCAGCCCAAGCCTGAATATTGTCCAGGTCTTGCTACATATCTTCATGGACTGTTTCAGTATTTGAGGAGTCACGAATTGTGCAGTCATCAGCAAACATCCCCACTTCTGATCTTATGATGGAAATAAGGTCATTGATAAAGATGAAGATGGTTGGCCATGGGATAGGACTCTGAAGAATCTTTGCAGCAATGTCATGAGTCTGAGATGATTGACCTCCAACAACCACAACCAACTTCCTTTGTGCCAGGTATGACTCCAACCATTGGAAAAATTTCCCTCTGACTCCTATTCACTTCAGTTTTATTAGGACTCCTTGATGCCATAGTTAATGCTGATTTGATGTCAAGGGCTGTCACTCTGACCTCCTCTCTGGAGTTTAGCTCTTTTGTCCATGTTTGAACCAAGGTTGTTAGCAAGGTCAGGAGCTGACTGACCAGGCAAAACCCAAACTGAATATTCATGAGCAGGTTATTCCGAGTAAGTGCCACTTGATAGCAATGTACAGGAATGAGATGGAGAATCTGGTGAACTGGTGTGGCGACAATAATTTCTCCCTCAATGTCAACAAAATGAAGGAGATTGTCATCGACTTCAGGAAGTGCAGTGGAGAACATGCCCTGTCTACATCAACGGGGATGAAGTAGAAATGGTTGAGAACTTCAGGTTTTTAGGTGTCCAGATCACCAACAATCTGCCCTGGTCATCCATGCTGACACTATAGTTGAGAAAGCCCACCAACGCCTCTACTTTCTCAGAAGACTAAGGAAATTTGGCATGTCAGCTACAACTCTCACCAACTTTTACAGATGCACCATAGACGGCTTTCTTACTGGTTGTATCACAGCTTGGTATGGCTCCTGCTCTGCCCAAGACTGCAAGAAACTACAAAAGGTCATGAATGTAGCCCAATCCATCACGCAAACCAGCCTCGAATCCATTGACTCTGTCTACACTTCCCGCTACCTCGGAAAAGCAGCCAGCATAATTAAGGACCCCATGCACCCCGGACATTCTCTCTTCCACCTTCTTCTGTCGGGAAAAAGATACAAAAGTCTGAGGTTACGTACCAACCGACTCAAGAACAGCTTCTTCTGTGCTGCCATCAGACATTTGAATGGACCTACCCTGCATTAACTTGATCTTTTTCTACACCCTAGCTATGACTGTAACACTACATTCTGCACTCTCTCATTTCCTTCTCTATGAACAGCATGATTTGCCTGTATAGTGCGCAAAAAACAATACTTTTCACTGTATACTAATACATGTGACAATATTAAATCAAATCAAATGTTGACGGCACTTTCCATTATTTTACTGATGAGCGAGAGTAGACTGATGGGGTGGTAATTGGCGGGTTGGATTTGTCCTGCTTTTTATGTACAGGACATACCTGGGCAATTTTCCACATTGTAAGAAGTCTCACAACACCAGGTTAAAGTCCAACAGGTTTATGTAATTTTCCACATTGCCAAGTAATTTTATAGCTCTACTGGGACAACATGTCTTGGGGTATGACAGGTTCTGGAGAACAAATCTTCAATACCGTTACCATAATGTTGTCGGGGCCCATAGCCTTTGCAGTATTCAGTGCCTTCAGCTGTTTCTTGAAGTGAATCAAATTGACTGAAAACTGGCACCTGTGATGGTGGGGACCTAAGGAGGATGCCAAGATGGATCATCCACTCGTCACTTATGGCTGAAAATGGTTGTAAGTACTTCAGATGTATCTTTTGCACTGAGCTGCTGGGCTTGAGGACAATATTTGTGGAGTCTGCTGCTCTAGTGAGTGTCCACCACCATTCAAGACCAGGTTTTAGAGGACTTCAGAGTTCAGGTCTGATCTGTAGGTTGTGGATCATTTAATTCTCTATCACATATTGCTTTTTCTGCTTGGAATGAAAGTAGTCCTGTGTTGTAGCTTCAGCAGATTGACACCTCATTTTTACTGCAGGGAAACCCATGGTGGGGATTCACCATCAGCAGGATTGGAAAATCATGCCGGAGGGAATGGCAGGAAAATTCTAACTTGCAACCATGTGGCAAACAGACAGAAAAACATTAGATGTGGAACTTAGGGATGTTCTCCTAATCAGCTGCCATAACCTCAATGAAAGATCATCAGAAGTGGGAGTAGGAGTGGGAGTAGGCTGCAGGGGATTCTGGGAGATTGTGTTTTTTAGTATAAAAGTCACTCTATACAGCGGGCAGCGTCGGGAGCGGGCTGCGGAGTGAGTGGGAAGCTGAGTGAAAGCTGTAAGGGCTTTGGCTCACAGGGCTTTGGGGGAAAGGGCGAGCAGGGGTGAGTTTAAATTCATTTTTGCTGTTTCTACCTGGTACTGGCAAGGTATCTAGAGGGGATGGGTGTGAAGGCAGTGCAATGTTCCTCTTGCACTATGTTTGAGGTGAGGGACGACGTCAGTGTCCCTGCTGATTACACCTGTGGGAAGTGCACCCATCTGCAGCTCCTCCAAAACCGTGTTAGGGAACTGGAGCTGGAGTTGGATGAACTTAGGATCATTAGGGAGGCAGAGGTGGCCATAGACAGAAGCTTTAGGGATACAGTTACTCCGAGGAATGAAAATAGATGGGTGACGGTGAGAGGGGCTGGGAGGAAGCAGTCAGTGCAGGGATCCCCTGTGGTCGTTCCCCTTAGCAACAAGTATTCCGCTTTGGATACGGTTGAGGGGGACGACATACCAGTGGTGAGCCACAGTGAGAGGATCTCCAGCACTGAGTCCGTTTCTGTGGTTCGGGAGGGTAAGGGGGAGAGCGGGAGGGCAATAGTTATTGGGGACTCGTTAGTTAGAGGGATAGATAGGAGGTTCTGTGGCAGCAAAAGAGACTCATGGATGGTATGTTGCCTACCGGATGCCAGGGTCTGTGACGTCTCGGACCGTGTCTTCCGGATTCTTAAGGGGGAGGGGAAACAGTCACAAGTCGTGATACACATTGGTACCAACGACATAGATAAGAGAAGGGACGGGGATTTAAAACAGGAATTCCGGGAGCTGGGCTGGAAGCTGAGAGCCAAGACAAAACATGTGGTCATCTCTGGTACGTTACCGGTGCCAAGTGATAGCGAGTTGAGGAACAGGGAGAGAGGGCAGTTAAACATGTGGTTACAGGGATGGTGCAGGAGGGAGGGTTTCAGATACATGGATAATTGGAACACATTCTGGGGAAGGTGGGACCTGTACAAACAGGACGGGGTGCACCTGAACCAGAGGGGCACCAATATCCAGGGAGGGAAATTTGCTACGACTCTTCAGGGGGGTTTAAACTAATTTGTCAGGGGAGTGGGAAAAGGAGTTGTAGTCCAGAAGTCAGTGTTGAGGGTGGTGAGGTACTGGGGAAGGTATCAAGGTCAAGGGTGGGTACCGGTAGACAGGAAGGTGGGTTGAAGTGTGTCTACTTCAATGCAAGGAGCATCCGGAACAAAGTAGATGAACTTGGAGCGTGGATTGGTACTTGGGACTACGATGTTGTGGCCATTAGGGAGACGTGGGTAGAACAAGGACAGGAATGGTTGTTGGACGTTCCGGGGTATAGATGTTTCAGTAAGTGTAGTGAAGCTAGTAAAAGAGGTGGAGGAGTGGCATTGTTAATCAAGGATAGTCTAACGGCTGCGGAAAGGCACTTCGATGGGGATCTGCACACTGAGGTAATATGGGCTGAAGTTAGAAATAGGAAAGAGGCGGTCACGTTGTTAGGAGTTTACTATAGGCCCCCAAATAGTAATAGAGATGTGGAGGAAGAAATTGCTAAGCAGATTATGGATAGGTGTGGGGGTCACAGGGTAGTTGTCATGGGGGACTTTAACTTTCCAAATATTGATTGGAACCTTTGTAGGTCAAATAGTTCGGATGGGGCAGTTTTTGTGCAGTGTGTGCAGGAGGATTTCCTGACACAATATGTGGATAGGCCGACAAGAGGGGAGGCCACATTGGATTTGGTACTGGGTAATGAACCGGGCCAAGTGTTAGATTTGGTTGTGGGAGAGCACTTTGGAGATAGTGACCACAATTCGGTGTCTTTTGTTATTGCAATGGAGAGGGATAGGGCCGTACGGCAGGGCAAGGTTTACAATTGGGGGAGAGGTAATTATGATGCGATTAGGCAAGAATTAGGGGGCATAAGATGGGAACAGAAACTGTCAGGGAAAGGCACTAATGAAAAGTGGAACTTTTTCAAGGAACAAATACTGGGTGTCCTTGATAGGTATGTCTCTGTCAGGCAGGTAGGAAATGGCCGAGTGAGGGAACCATGGTTCACGAAAGAGGTGGAATGTCTTGTGAAAAGGAAGAGGGAAGCTTATGTAGGGATGAGGAAACAAGGTTCAGATGGCTCGATTGAGGGTTACAAGTTAGCAAGGAATGAGCTGAAAAAGGGGCTTAGGAGAGCGAGGAGGGGACATGAGAAGTCCTTGGCGGGTCGGATCAAGGAAAACCCCAAGGCTTTTTACTTGTATGTGAGGAATAAAAGAATGACCAGGGTGAGGTTAGGGCCGGGTCAAGGACAGTAGTGGGAACTTGTGTATGGAGTCAGTAGAGATAGGCGAGGTGATGAATGAATACTTTTCTTCAGTGTTCACCAAGGAGAGGGGCCATGTTTTTGAGGAAGAGAAGGTGTTACAGGCTAATAGGCTGGAGGAAATAGATGTTCGGAGGGAGGATGTCCTGGCAGTTTTGAATAAACTGAAGGTCGATAAGTCCCCTGGGCCTGATGAAACATATCCTAGGATTCTTTGGGAGGCAAGGGATGAGATTGCAGAGCCTTTGGCTTTGATCTTTGGGTCCTCACTGTCCACGGGGATGGTGCCAGAGGACTGGAGAGTGGCGAATGTTATTCCTCTGTTTAAGAAAGGGAATAGAAATGACCCTGGTAATTATAGACCGGTTAGTCTTACTTCGGTGGTTGGTAAATTGATGGAAAAGGTCCTTAGGGATGGGATTTACGACCATTTAGAAAGATGCGGATTAATCTGGGATAAACAGCACGGATTCGTGAAGGGCAAGTCGTGCCTCACAAATTTGATAGAATTTTTTGAGGAGTTAACGAAGTGTGTTGATGAAGGTAGGGCAGTTGATGTCATATACATGGATTTTAGTAAGGCGTTTGATAAGGTCCCCCATGGTCGGCTTATGATGAAAGTAAGGAGGTGTGGGATAGAGGGAAAGTTGGCCGATTGGATAGGTAACTGGCTGTCTGATCGAAGACAGAGGATGGTGGTGGATGGAAAATTTTCGGACTGGAGGCAGGTTGCTAGCGGAGTGCCACAGGGATCAGTGCTTGGTCCTCAGCTCTTTGTGATTTTTATTAATGACTTAGAAGAGGGGGCTGAAGGGTGGATCAGTAAATTTGCTGATGACACCAAGATTGGTGGAGTAGTGGATGAGGTGGAGGGCTGTTGTAGGCTGCAAAGAGACATAGATAGGATGCAAAGCTGGGCTGAAAAATGGCAAATGGAGTTTAACCCTGATAAATGTGAGGTGATTCATTTTGGTAGGACTCATTTAAATGTGGATTACAGGGTCAAAGGTAGGGTTCTGAAGACTGTGGAGGAACAGAGAGATCGTGGGGTTCATATCCACAGATCTCTAAAGGTTGCCACTCAAGTGGATAGAGCTGTGAAGAAGGCCTATAGTGTGTTAGCTTTTATTAACAGGGGGTTGGAGTTTAAGAGCCGTGGGGTTATGCTGCAACTGTACAGGACCTTGGTGAGACCACATTTGGAATATTGTGTGCAGTTCTGGTCACCTCACTATAAGGAGGTTGTGGAAGCGCTGGAAAGAGTGCAGAGGAGATTTACCAGGATGCTGCCTGGTTTGGAGGGTAGGTCTTACGAGGACAGGTTGAGGGAGCTAGGGCTGTTCTCTCTGGAGCGGAGGAGGCTGAGGGGAGACTTAATAGAGGTTTATAAAATGATGAAGGGGATAGATAGAGTGAACGTTCAAAGACTATTTCCTCGGGTGGATGGAGCTATTACATGGGGGCATAACTATAGGGTTCATGGTGGGAGATACAGGAAGGATATCAGAGGTAGGTTCTTTACGCAGAGAGTGGTTGGGGTGTGGAATGGACTGCCTGCAGTGATAGTGGAGTCAGACACTTTAGGAACATTTAAGTGGTTATTGGATAGGCACATGGAGCACACCAGGATGATAGGGAGTGGGATAGCTTGATCTTGGTTTCAGATAAAGCTCGGCACAACATCGTGGGCCGAAGGGCCTGTTCTGTGCTGTACTGTTCTATGTTCTATGTTCTAAAACCCCATTTATCCTGGACTTTCTTCAATCGTGTTTCTATCAATCACCCTACAAAGTTATAGCAGCCAAACAGAAAAATCCAGGAAATCCCTGGCATTGCTGATAAACACAGTAAGAAGTTTAACAACACCAGGTTAAAGTCCAACAGGTTTATTTGGTAGCAAAAGCCACACAAGCTTTCGAGGCTCTAAGCCCCTTCTTCAGGTGAGTGGGAATTCTGTTCACAAACAGAACGTATAAAGACACAGACTCAATTTACATGAATAATGGTTGGAATGCGAATACTTACAACTAATCCAGTCTTTAAGAAACAAAACAATGGGAGTGGAGAGAGCATCAAGACAGGCTAAAAAGATGTGTATTGTCTCCAGACAAGACAGCCAGTGAAACTCTGCAGGTCCACGCAACTGTGGGAGTTACAAATAGTGTGACATAAACCCAATATCCCGGTTGAGGCCGTCCTTGTGTGTGCGGAACTTGGCTATCAGTTTCTGCTCAGCGACTCTGCGCTGTTGTGTGTCGCGAAGGCCGCCTTGGAGAACGCTTACCCGAATATCAGAGGCCGAATGCCCGTGACCGCTGAAGTGCTCCCCAACAGGAAGAGAACAGTCTTGCCTGGTGATTGTCGAGCGGTGTTCATTCATCCGTTGTCGCAGCGTCTGCATAGTTTCCCCAATGTACCATGCCTCGGGACATCCTTTCTTGCAGCGTATCAGGTAGACAACGTTGGCCGAGTTGCAAGAGTATGTACCGTGTACCTGGTGGATGGTGTTCTCACGTGAGATGATGGCATCTGTGTCGATGATCCGGCACGTCTTGCAGAGGTTGCTGTGGCAGGGTTGTGTGGTGTCTCGGTCACTGTTCTCCTGAAGGCTGGGTAGTTTGCTGCGGACAATGGTCTGTTTGAGGTTGTGCGGTTGTTTGAAGGCAAGAAGTGGGGGTGTGGGGATGGCCTTGGCGAGATGTTCATCTTCATCAATGACATGTTGAAGGCTCCGGAGGAGATGCCGTAGCTTCTCCGCTCCGGGGACGCTGAAAGATGCCCTCATAAGAACAGGATATGGCGCTAGACTCATTGATCAACAGTTCCAACGTGCCACAGCGAAAAACCGCACCGACCTCCTCAGAAGACAAACACGGGACACAGTGGACAGAGTACCCTTCGTTGTCCAGTACTTCCCCGGAGCGGAGAAGCTACGGCATCTCCTCCGGAGCCTTCAACATGTCATTGATGAAGATGAACATCTCGCCAAGGCCATCCCCACACCCCCACTTCTTGCCTTCAAACAACCGCACAACCTCAAACAGACCATTGTCCGCAGCAAACTACCCAGCCTTCAGGAGAACAGTGACCAAGACACCACACAACCCTGCCACAGCAACCTCTGCAAGACGTGCCGGATCATCGACACAGATGCCATCATCTCACGTGAGAACACCATCCACCAGGTACACGGTACATACTCTTGCAACTCGGCCAACGTTGTCTACCTGATACGCTGCAAGAAAGGATGTCCCGAGGCATGGTACATTGGGGAAACTATGCAGACGCTGCGACAACGGATGAATGAACACCGCTCGACAATCACCAGGCAAGACTGTTCTCTTCCTGTTGGGGAGCACTTCAGCGGTCACGGGCATTCGGCCTCTGATATTCGGGTAAGCGTTCTCCAAGGCGGCCTTCGCGACACACAACAGCGCAGAGTCGCTGAGCAGAAACTGATAGCCAAGTTCCGCACACACAAGGACGGCCTCAACCGGGATATTGGGTTTATGTCACACTATTTGTAACTCCCACAGTTGCGTGGACCTGCAGAGTTTCACTGGCTGTCTTGTCTGGAGACAATACACATCTTTTTAGCCTGTCTTGATGCTCTCTCCACTCCCATTGTTTTGTTTCTTAAAGACTGGATTAGTTGTAAGTATTCGCATTCCAACCATTATTCATGTAAATTGAGTCTGTGTCTTTATACGTTCTGTTTGTGAACAGAATTCCCACTCACCTGAAGAAGGGGCTTAGAGCCTCGAAAGCTTGTGTGGCTTTTGCTACCAAATAAACCTGTTGGACTTTAACCTGGTGTTGTTAAACTTCTTACTGTGTTTACCCCAGTCCAACGCCGGCATCTCCACATCATTGCTGATAAAAGCAAGCACCAGTGCAGAGAACTAAACTAATGCAGCACGTTTATCAAAACTTAAATAGCATACATAATATTAACATTATTAATATTGATGCTGTTGTTATCGATACTGTGAATCTAATGACCTGAATCATTGAGTGACTAAATTTTCAAAGTAGAATTTTTGGAGACCCCCAAACTCAATATTTTACCAATTTAGAGATGACAATCCATTTACTTTTCTCTTTTAAGTTTACAAATACAAGTCACCAGACAGCATTAATGGACTGTCTGCATATGTTTTGAAGAATTACACTCACATAGCAATTCAATGTAAGGATCATTGACACAAATTATTATGTTCACTATCAGAGAAGTGAATGGAATCATTTTTGTGAGGTTCAAAACTCAGTATAGCATATACAATAACTGTGGTGATGTAGTTTTCTTTTCTCCTGATAGGGGTAATTTGACAGTACAAATCCAAAAACACCCTTAGGCAAAGCCAAGGAGGCTCCAAGAATGATGACATATCACATACATTCTGTTTTAATGCTAGGCTTAGAGCAGTTTTGTTTTATTCATTGATTATGGGTGTAGCATAACCCATCTGTAGCATCTCATGATGACTGGTTGTAGGTTAGGTTGGACAGACTGTTATGCCTCACTGCTGTTCGACAAACCACAATATGCATTTCTTCTTCATGACTTTGTCATTGCCTGACTGTCTGACACACAGTTGCAGCACGCAATAAGCATCCTTAATCTGTTCACTTTGTACTGTTCAATACATCCATATTCAAGCAAGAACTCTTTCAAGTACCGTATAATGTTAATAAAGATTTTGATAGTTCAGTTATTACCATACAATATAGCACCATATTCACTTGTGCTAGAATATTTCATAATTTTTAAAATAATATTTATTTAAAATTTAAATTATGTAATTATAATTTTGGTCATGTTTTATCCTAAGACTAAAGCATTTTGTAATGAAGCTTTCTGTACATGTCAGGAGTTGTAAAACGATAATAGGTCAAATAGCTCTGGAAGCCCAAAATCAGATGACTTCAGCATGCAATCAAATACTTTAATCAGCATTTCATTGACATGCTATCCCAACAACAAAGACGTGCATTTATTTAGTGCTTTAATGCAGTAAACTGTCCCAAGGTGCTTCACAGAAGCATTATCAACATTTGACACTGAGCAACATATAAGGATGCTTGGCTTCGACATAAGTTTTAAGCAGCATCTTGAAGAAGGAGAGAGGGAGAATATTTTAGAGAGGAAATTCCAGAGCATTGGACCAAAGCAGCCGAAGGCATGGTGGCCAATGATGTGGCGGTTTAAATCAGGAATGTACCAAAGACCAGAGCGCGAAGAGATCTCAAAGACTTGTTCGGCTGGAAGTAGCTACAGAGATGGGAAAGACCGAGACCATGGAGGGATTTGAAAACGCAAATTAGAATTTTAAAACTTGAGATGAGACAGGAAGCAATATTCAGTCAATAAGCTCAGGGTGATGGGTTAAAGAGACTTGATGTGAGATGTTATGTGCAGCAGAGTATTGGATGACCATTGGTTTATGTGGGGTGAAAGAAGGAAGTCCAGCCTGGAGTGCATTGGAATAATCAAACCCAGAGAAATCACAAAGGGTTGAAGATCTTGGTAGTAAAGTAAAGTTTATTTATTAGTCACAAGTAAGGCTTACATTAACACTGCAATGAAGTTACTGTGAAATTTCCCGAGTTGCCACACTCAGGTGCCTGTTCGGGTCAATGCACCTAACCAACACGTCTTTCAGGCTGTGGGAGGAAACCGGAGCATTCGGAGGAAACCCTCGCAGACACGGGGAGAGTGTGCAAACTCCACACAGACAGTGATAGACAGTGATAGTAGATAAGTAGAGACAGGGTAGAGTCTGTGGAAAGTGGAAATAGTAAGAAGTCTCACAACACCAGGTTAAAGTCCAACAGGTTTATTTGGTAGCCAATACCATAAGCTTTCAGAGCACTGCTCCTTCGTTAGATGGAGTGGAAATGTGCTCTCAAACAGTGCAAACAGACACAAAATCAAGTTGCAGAATACTGATTAGAATGCGAATCCTACAGCCAGCCAGGTCTTAAAGGTACAGACACTGTGGGTGAAGGGAACATTAAACACAGGTTAAAGAGATGTGTATTGTCTCCAGACAGAACAGCTAGTGAGATTCTGCAAGCCCAGGAGGCAAGCTGTGGGGGTTACTGATAATGTGACATAAATCCAACATCCCGGTTTAGGCTGTCCTCATGTGTGCGGAACTTGGCTATCAGTTTCTGCTCAGCGAGTCTGCGCTGCCGTGTGTCGTGAAGACCGCCTTGGAGAACGCTTACCTGAAGATCCAAGGCTGAATGCCCGTGACTGCTGAAGTGCTCCCCCACAGGAAGAGAACAGTCTTGCCTGGTGAGTGTCGAGCGGTGTTCATTCATCCGTTGTCGTAGTGTCTGCATGGTTTCTCCAATGTACCATGCCTCGGGACATCCTTTCCTGCAGCGTATCAGATAGACAACGTTGGCCGAGTTGCAAGAGTATGTACCGTGTACCTGGTAGATGGTGTTCTCACGTGAGATGATGGCATCCGTGTCGATGATCCGGCACGTCTTGCAGAGGTTGCTGTGGCAGGGTTGTGTGGTGTCGTGGTCACTGTTCTCCTGAAGGCTGGGTAGTTTGCTGCGGACAATGGTCTGTTTGAGGTTGCGTGGTTGTTTGACGGCAAGAAGTGGGGGTGTGGGGATGGCCTTGGCGAGATGTTCGTCTTCATCAATGACATGTTGAAGGCTCCGGAGGAAATGCCCTAGCTTCTCCGCTCCGGGGAGGTACTGGACGACGAAGGGTACTCTGTCCACCGTGTCCCGTGTTTGTCTTCTGAGGTGGTTGGTGCGGTTTTTCGCTGTGGTGCGTTGGAACTGTTGATCGATGAGTCGAGCGCCATTTCCTGTTCTTATGAGGGCATCGTTCAGCGTCTGGAGGTGTCTGTTGCGATCCTCCTCATCCGAGCAGATCCTGTGTATTCGGAGGGCTTGTCCGTAGGGGATGGCTTCTTTAACGTCATCGACACGGATGCCATCATCTCACGTGAGAACACCATCTACCAGGTACACGGTACATACTCTTGCAACTCGGCCAATATTGTCTACCTGATACGCTGCAGGAAAGGATGTCCCGAGGCATGGTACATTGGGGAAACCATGCAGACGCTACGACAACGGATGAATGAACACCGCTTGACAATCACCAGGCAAGACTGTTCTCTTCCTGTGAGGGAGCACTTCAGCGGTCACGGGTATTCAGCCTTGGATCTTCAGGTAAGCGTTCTCCAAGGCGGCCTTCATGACACACGACAGCGCAGAGTCACTGAGCAGAAACTGATAGCCAAGTTCCGCACACATGAGGACGGCCTAAACCGGGATGTTGGATTTATGTCACATTATCAGTAACCCCCACAGCTTGCCTCCTGGGCTTGCAGAATCTCACTAGCTGTTCTGTCTGGAGACAATACACATCTCTTTAACCTGTATTTAATGTTCCCTCCACCCACATTGTCTGTACCTTTAAGACCTGGCTGGCTGTAGGATTCGCATTCTAATCAGTATTCTGCAACTTGATTTTGTGTCTGTTTGCACGGTTTGAGAGCACATTTCCACTCCATCTGATGAAGGAGCAGTGCTCCGAAAGCTTATGATATTTGCTACCAAATAAACCTGTTGGACTTTAACCTGGTGTTGTGAGACTTCTTACTGAGTTCACCCCAGTCCAACGCCGGCATCTCCACAAAGTGGAAATAGGCATTCTGAGTGATAGAGTGGATATGTGGACAGAAGCTCATCTTGGTGTCAAATATAACACCAAGACTCTGGTTTCACCTCAGATATTTGCTAGGGAGAGGGATGAAGTTGGTGGCTAAAGAAAGCAGTTTGTAGCAAGGTCCAAAGGCAATGATTTCAATCTTCCCAATATTATTTGGAGGAAATTCCTACTCATCCAGCACTGGATGTTGGATAAGCAGCGTGATAAATCAAAACGAGTAGAGGGATCGAGAATGGTGGTAATGAGGCAGAACTGAAGGTTTCAGCATATGTGTGGAAACTGACCTTGTGTTTCTGGATGAAGATGCTGAGGGACAGCAAGTAGGAGGGGCCCAGGAGAGATCATTGTAGAACTCCGAAGTAACAGTGTGGGGAGTGGAAAGAGAACCCATTGCAGGGGATTTTCTGGTTAAGACTTGACAGATAAGAATGGAACGAGTCAAGGGCAGTTCCCCCCAGCCTGACAACAATGCAGAGGTTGGTGTTGATGTTAACAAACGGATTTTGATGTTAATAAACGGTTTCCAGATTTAATCCTATAATGCACTTTGTAACTACATTTTATTTATTACACAAGTATAAAAAAAAGTATATGTTAAAACTTGCTCATGTCTGAGTAGGAAATATTGGGAGTGATGATCAATTTTTGTTAAATTTTAAAGCTGTTAATTCAATTTTTAAATTGAGTATAGTGAAAAACTTAGTTTCTTGATTATGCTTCACACTGAATAAGGTGGCAAAGAAACAGGGATATTTGGAGGGTTCTCTATCTCGGAGAAGCTTGTAATCCTTCTACATTAGGAGATGATCTTTTAGGTGAAATATCAATTAATCTATCTATAGGTGAAAAAAATCCCTTCAGTACAATGGATATAATTGCAAAATGACACCAGGTCATTTTATTTTATGACATTTTCAAATTTTTGAAAAATTGTGTGGTAACTGTTTATTGAATGACTTTCACTAAATTATTTTAAACCCTGCAAAATACAGAAACAGCTTTGCTTCATGTAAATCTCAAATGTGCTAACTGAGCACACTAACATGAATTGATATGTCATTATCCTACCTAACTCCCTCTACTTGGTTATAGTGGCTGCCCTTCCCTTGTGTATAGTCTAGATTAACACAGATAAACACGTGATTTCACATTCATGGCAGCTTTGAGAATTGTCAGCTGAATAACTGTGGTTGAGGCAGAAACTCTCACCTAAAAGGTACCTGAATCTGCACCAGAAGTGCTGTAACCTGCAAGGCTATGGACTGAGTACCGGAAGGTGGGATTAGAATGGGCAGCGCAGATACGATGCGCTGAATGCCATCTTTAATTTTTTTTTCACCTATAGATAAGAATGGAACAAGGCAAGGGCAGTTCCCCCAGCCTGACAACAATGCAGAGGTTGTGAAGGAGATGGTGTGGTCAACTTATCAAAATTTTGAAAGATGATGAGGTATAGTTTATTGAGGTCCCAGTCACATGGGATTCCATTTGTGACTTTGATGAGTACTGTTTCAGAACTGTGACAGGGATGGTAACTTGATTGGAGGGATTTCACCAGTATTTTACTGCGGCAGGAAACTTCAACTCATCCACACGTCTGATTAAATAGTTATAAAATCTATTTGGAGCATGTCCACTAAATAAACTTGATCTATTTCATGGTTTGTAGCAATGACACTGGTTTTGGCCAGGCCAGGTAAGGATGGCGGATTTCCTTCCCTAAAGGACATTAATGAATCAGATGGGTTTTATGACAATCGACAATGGTTTCATGGCCATCATGAGACTTTTAATTCCAGATTTTTATTCAATTAAAATTTTAACATCTGCAGTGGTAGGATTTGAGCCTGGATCCCCAGAGCATGTCTCTGGATTACTAGTCCACTGACAATACCACTATCATAGAATTATCATAGAATCCCGACAGTGCAGAAGGAGGCCATTTGGCCCATCGAGTCTGCACCAACCACAATCCCACCCAGGCCCAATTCCCGCAACCCCACACATTTACCCTGCTAATCCCCTGACACTTGAGTCAATTTATCATGGCCAATCAACCTAACCCACACATCTGTGGGAGGAAACCGGAGCACCCAGAGGAAACCCACGCAGACACTGGAAGAACGTGCAAACTCCATACAGACTGTGACCCGAGGCCGGACTTGAACCCAGTCCCTGGCGCTGTGAGGCAGCAGTACTAACCACTGTGCCGCTCCTGCTTCCTATATTACAGTTTCCCTCTGAATACCAAATTTCAAAAGGAGGAACAATTCATTCTGCATGAGAAAAGGTTGTTGACTGGTTAGCAAGTCAGCTCTGATTGGTTGAAGTATTGTCATGGAGAATGCACCAGGATACTACTGTTTTTGTTTCATTCATAAAAAAGCACAATGCCTAGACATGTTCCTTTTGTTTGCAGAGGTCGGGTATGACGCCATATATATGTAGCTTCTAGCAAGCATAAGTGAGCCACTTGCAAGCCCGATTGATAATTTTATCTCCTTTTCTCATGCAGTATAAATTATGCTCCCTTTGAATTTTGGTATTCTTGCACCTATCCCAAATGAGTGCAAGATGAAAATCTTCGACAGCATGTCTCTTTTTTCCAGCAATACACATGTTCTGCACTCCCAAATGATTACTGATTGATAAATATTAATTAAACTCTGGGAAGATTTTCTGTTTTTCTTCATGGAATCTTCTCTTCTACCCGAGAGGGAAGGCAGCTTAAACAATTCAGTTCGACCCTTCATCTGAAAAGCAGCTTCCCCTTCAGTTCCGCACAGAAATGTCATCCTAGATTATGGGCTCATATGTGGAATGGAGAATGAATTCACCTCATAGCGTGCTACTACTCCACCAGCTCTGGCACTTAGCAGAAAGTTCTAGAAACAGCATGGTGGCACAATAGTTAGTACTGCTATTTCACAGCTCCAGGGACCCGGTTTCAATTCCTGCTTCGGGTGACTGTGCGGAGTTTGCACATTCGTCCCGTGGTTTGCATGAGTTTCCTCTGAGTGCTCCAGTTTCCTCCCACAATGCAATGTGTGCGGACTAGGTGGATTGGCCATGCTAAATTGCCCCTTAGTGTCCAAAGATGTGTAGGTTAGCTGGATTAGCCATGGTAAGTGTATGAGGTTACAGGGGTAAGGTAGTGGCGAAGGCCTGGGTAAGATACTCTGTCAGAGAGTCAGTGCAGGCTTGATGGGCCAAATGGCCTCTTCTGCACTGTAGGGATTCTATGATTTTATGAAGCAGAATCCACAAATGTTTGGGTAAAACATTATACTTTTATAGGAAAAGGACTGAAAAATGGGAGCAATTGACTTATAGAAGATTAAAGCACAGGAGAGAATCATTTGAACCAATGTGTCGCTGCCTTTTTTTGTCAAGACCAATGCAAATCTAATCACACTACCTCACACACTCCGAATGGCCCTGTACTTTTCTTTGTTTCAAAAGTCTGCTTATACTTTCCTTGAACAATGCAGGTGTCTCTGATTCAATTATTCCCAAAAGGAATGCAATTTATGTCCCAACAATTGTTGCCATAAAGAAAGTTCCTTAACTTCCCTCCTCATTCTTTGTGACATTTTTAAACATGACCAAATTCAGGATACTCTGCAAAAAGTGGCTCACCTGTTAACCCCTCAAAGCCTCTCCACCTTCTCACAAGACCCAACCCTGGAGTGTCATGGAAAATTTATTGCTCCACTGTATGGGTTCAACTACAACATTCAAGCATCTCAGTGCCATTTAATGCAGGGTTTGACCTGCTGTCTGTGGTTGGAGTCAATATTTATCCATGATATCACCAATGCATTATGGCTGCAGTATATACTATGTACAGGATACACTGCAGTAACTTATCAATCTTACTTCAGCAACACATCCAACTCCCATGACCTCTGACACTGAGAAATGAAGTAATATCATGGGAATACCTACCTCCAAGTTTCTCTCCAAATCATGTAACCCTTTGACTTGGAATGTATTTTCATTTGCACTGTCAAACTCCTGGGATTTCATACCTAACATCGTTGTGGGAGTATTTTCTTCACAAGACTGGTAATGGATCAGGGAAAACAACACCATCACTTCTACAGGTAATACATGTGAATTTAGCAGAGCCACCCACATCTTGAGAGGAAAAAAAAGGTTAAAAATGCTGAAGGATAAATGATCATCAGGCCAACCCTGCTCATTTTTAACTAGTGCAGAAGAGGTATTGGTTTAACATCTCATCTAAAAGATAGTGCTGTTAACAATACTGCACTCCTGCAATATTGCACTGAAGAGTCAACCTTGTTGTCCCAATGCTGGCCGAGCCAGCAACACCCACATCCCAAAAATGAACAAAAAAAAAATCATGGCTTTGACTGAAACCTGACATACAGCCAGTGACACGTTGTTCCTTACTGCAATCTTACTGGCTGGCTAGTATCTCCTCCATTGGCCCTTATTACCGAGTTATAATTTGGTCTTTACCCACCACCCCTCCCTCACCCCCCTCCCCACTCTTTCAGAACTTTTCCCTCTTCTGACACTTCACATTGTCACCTCCCCTTAAGTCTATGTTCATTCTAGTCAGTAAGATAAAAGCAAAATACTGCGGATGCTGGAATCTGAAACAAAAACAGAAAATGCTGGAAAATCTCAGCAGGTCTGACAGCATCTGTGGAGAGAGAATAGTGCCAACATTTTGAAACGTTGGCTCTATACTCTCTCAAAGATGTCAGACCTACTGAGATTTTCCAGAATTTTCTGTTTTTGTTTCAAAATAGTCAGCCCACACAGTCTCGCATGTCACATGCCCTCCCTCCCAAGTCTAACCCTGATGTTCTCTATCTACCAAGATATTTTCCTTCCTCTGCGCTGAACTCATTCTCATTGATTCAATCTGGACTCTCCTCCTCTCTCCTCTGAATTAAAGATCCTTCTGTCCTCTCTAAACCTTTCATTCCATGTAAATTTTCCAACTGATATTCATGTCCCCTGCTTGCAATCTCCCACCACCAAGTTGTGCAGGGACCCGATGAAACCCATTCTTCCAGATTTCCCGGCCTCAATCCCCGAGATCCTCCTCCCCCCACAATATCCTCCCCCTGAGTAAAACTCCATCCCATCGTCTCAGACTGAACTGGACTATTCAACACTGAACTTAGCTTCTAACCTCATATCATCTCTCTCATAAAGACTGCACGCTTCCATTTCAATAATGCTTCTTGCTTCTCGCTTTACTTCAGTCAACCGGCTGCTTGAAACTCTCATCCATGGCTTTGTCACCCTCAGACTTAACTGCTTTTCTGGCTGGTCTCTCATTGGCCATCCACCATAAGCTGTATCTCATTCTGAACTCTGTTGCCCATTTATAAATTAGCGCCACATTCCACTCACCCAGCACACCTGTCCTCACTGACCTCAATTTCCTTCCAGTCCTTCCTTCAACACAGTCAAAATTATCATCCTCCAGTTTAAATCCTTTCTTGGCCTTGACTCACCTGAGCTCTATTACCGACTCCAGCCCTTCAACCCTCACACTCCCACCACCAATCCCCCCTCCCTCAATTCTTGGCACCAATTAATCTGGCTTCTTGTGCCTCCCATCTCCTGTTTTGTCCACCACTGGGGGCCAAGCCTTCAGCATTCTAGATCCCACTCAGTGGAATCCTCTCTCTAAATCCCTCTGTCTCTCAAATTCCCTCACCTCCCTTTGGATCCTCCTTATAATCTAATCTTTGACCAAGTTTATAGTTACCTCATCTAATATTGCCATCTATTAACATCGGCATTTATTCATTTCTGATAACATCTTAAGGTACTTCATAGAGGTATAAAGGATGGCACACAGTGCCAGGGACCCGGGTTCAATTCCAGCCTTGGGTCACTGTCTGTGTGGAGTTTGCACATTCTCCCCGTGTCTGTGTGGGTTTCCTCTGGGTGCTCCGGTTTCCTCCCACAGTCTAAAGATGTGTGGGTTAGGTTTTTTGGCCATGCTAAATTGACCCTAGTGTCAGGGGATTAACAGGGTAAATAAGTGGGGTTTCAGGAATAGGGCCTGGGTGGGATTGATAATGTGCTCGATGGGCCGAATGGCCTCCTTCTGCACTGTAGGAATTCTATGATGCTATTCTATCCTATTTCAATTCCAGGTTCTATTCTATTTCAATTCCCGGTTTTATTAATTTAATGAAAATATAATTCAAAAATGTTTTATTTGAATTTAAATTCCACCAACTGCCATATTGGTATTTGAACCCACATCCCCTGAGCATTAACCAGGGCCTCTGGATTAATAGCCTGGTGACATTACTACTGCACCACCATCTCCATTCACCCCACCCCTTCACATAAAGCATAAATCCTTCAATCTATCCAAGAAGCTCACCTCACATCATGACAGAACTCTTGGCTCTATGTGGTCATGTAAGTCTTCATTATCTGATTGAATAAAGTCAGCATGATATAAATGAACCCTTTTCTGTCTGACTATAATCATCATGATTAACGTGTCATGATGTAATGGAACAGATTTCTTTAGTGCAGAGGAGATTAAAGGACAGTTTGATAAAGATATTTAAAATGATTAACTGATGGGACATAGCAAACAGAAATGGGCTGTTTTTAGTGATTCAGGGGACATGGATGTAAGAATAGACTTAAAGAGAATTAGAACAGAGAGCATGAGGAACTTATTTTGGTGCAGAGACTGAGATATAGCTGAGCAAATGGTTCGAGTGAAGACTCTGGGCTGGGTTTTCAAATACCAGCTCAATTTCAAAACCACGGTCTTGGAAGTCATCTCAGAATCCCAGTGCCTCTGGGACTGTTTGAAATTTTCAAAGTGCTGGCAGGTGGGAGGGATTGGGCCACTTGCCTCCAATTAAAGGCCCAAGTGGCTCCTTTAAAAACTTGTTATTGGGCTGGGAAAGTTGAGGGCAGGACTTTCAAAGTCCATGTCGGTGAACCCAAAAAATCCTATAGTGCCCACTTGTCAGGGTCCCTCACAGGGACATCAGAAATTTATTTCTATGAGTGGAAAATTGAAGTCTGATGGGCCAACTTGCGCCAGCTCAAATGCTGTATCTTTACTTTGCCAGCATGGTCACTTTTCTCGTGTACCACTCCTGGCTTTCTGAGGAGATGCCTGCTCTATTCAACAGGTCCCAACATGGCTGCTGCCTGCCTTTGCTGCTGGTGCTAGACAAGTAGCTCCATGTCTGGAGATGCTTGCTGCCATTAATTGTGCACCGAGCTTGTCTCCTGCCCAGTTGGGGCATTTACATTTAAAAATAGCATCATGAGAGGAACATTGTTGAGGTACACAGCTGAGAGCTGGGATTCATCCAGGTGTTGGGTTCTTCACCCTGCTTTGAATATCTGGCCCTGTGTCAATAGCGAAGAATGGATGAGATACGTTGTTGAAAGAAAGAGCAACAAAGGGATATGAGAATAGGACATAAGCACATAGGACAATGGACTGCTACTCACGTAAATATAACATTAGGAAAGACTGGTTTAGCCAAACAATGTTTTTAATATTTCCAAATTGGTACTTTTATATAATTCTGTGCAAGTGCATGTTCTCCTTTAATTAAACAGATGCAATCATCACCATAAACCAACCGACTCTTTTCTCACACCATGTTCCCCTGGGTTCCAGACATACCCTATACACGAGATACATCGATGACATTTTCTTCCTTTGGACTCATGGTGAACAATCACTGAAACAACTATATGATGACACCAACAAGTTCCATCCCACCATCAGACTCACCATGGACTACTCTCCGGAATCGGTTGCATTCTTAGACACACGCATCTCCATCAAGGACGGTCACCTCAGCACTTCACTGTACCGCAAGCCCACGGATAACCACACGATGCTCCACTTCTCCAGCTTCCACCCTAAACATGTTAAAGAAGCCATCCCCTACAGACAAGCCCTCCATATACACAGGATCTGCTCAGATGAGGAGCATCACCTCCAGACGCTGAAAGATGCCCTCATAAGAACAGGATATGGCGCTCGACTCATCAATCGACAGTTCCGACGTGCCACAGCGAAAACCGCACCGACCTCCTCAGAAGACAAACACGGGACACGGCGGACAGAGTACCCTTCGTCGTCCAGTACTTCCCCGGAGCAGAGAAGCTACGACATCTCCGGAGCCTTCAACATGCCATTGATGAAGACAAACATCTCGCCAAGGCCATCCCCACACCCCCACTTCTTGCCTTCAAATAACCGCACAACCTCAAACAGACCATTGTCCGCAGCAAACTATCCAGCCTTCAGGAGAACAGTGACCAAGACACCACACAACCCTGCCACAGCAACCTCTGCAAGACGTGCCGGATCATCGACACGGATGCCATCATCTCACGTGAGAACACCATCCACCAGGTACACGGTACATACACTTGTAACTCGGCCAACGTTGTCTACCTGATACGCTGCAGGAAAGGATGTCCCGAGGCATGGTACATTGGGCAGACCATGCAGACGCTACGACAACGGATGAATGAACACCGCTCGACAATCACCAGGCAAGAGTGTTCTCTTCCTGTTGGGGAACACTTACATTCGGCCTCTGATCTTCGGGTAAGCGTTCTTCAAGGCGGCCTTCACGACACACGACAGCGCAGTCGCTGAGCAGAGACTGATAGCCAAGTTCCGCACACATGAGGATGACCTCAACCAGGATCTTGGGTTTATGTCACACTAACTGTAACCCCCATCACTTGCCTGGGCTTGCAAAATCTCACTAACTGTCCTGGCTGGAGACAATACACATCTCTTTAACCTGTGCATAACGCTCTCTCCACTCACGTTGTCTGTACCTTTGAGACTTGATTACCTGTAAAGACTCGCATTCCAACCATTATTTTGTAAATTGAGTTTGTGTCTTTATATGCCCTGTTTGTGAACAGAAATCCCACTCACCTGGTGAAGGAGCAGCGCTCCGAAAGCTAGTGGCTGTTGGACTTTAACCTGGTGTTGTGAGACTTCTTACTAATGACAGCAGCCAGCTCTGAAAGGCAGCTATCAGGATCTGAAGCCATTACACTGTGTACTACCATGAAGAAGGAGACAGCCACCCAGTCCTGTGCTGCCACTGCCACTTCAGAGACTAAATGATGTTCCTCAAACATTCTTTTCGGTCGAGTGCCACGGCACCTGGTCCAACAACTCAAAATTTCTTCAGCAGGAAAGGTGGCCCATTCTCATCCACTCTTCCAATCCCACTACAGGACTTGAGCACATAATCAATGCTGGCACTCAGTGCTGTACTCAGAGAGTGCTGTGTTGTCAGATTTTTTTTTTACATGCAGTGTTAAACTGCATCCCTTCGCCTGCTTCAGATGAATGTGAAAGGCTATATGACATTATTCATTGGTTGTAAAGTGTTTAGCTTGTGCAAGGTTCTATACAAATGCAAGTTCTGTCTGTAAAATTAACATGTGCACATACTGCAGCACAAAAGCAGAAAGGCTCTTAACATTTCCAATAATGGAACATCTTAAAAAGCCTAGGAGCATTGCATTTACATTTGTTGGGCCATTAATTGAATAATGCAGTATTAAGTAGACTTGCTTTGATCAACAATTCACAGATTAGCATTGGCAAATTTAAAGATTCAGAATCACAGAATATTATAGTGTAGAAGAGGCCTTTCAGCCCATCGTGTCTGCACCGACACATGAAAGGCCCTGATCTGCCCACCTAATCCCACTTGCCAGAACTTGGCCCATAGCCTTGAATGTTATGGCGTGCCAAGTACTCATCCAGGTACTTTTTAAAGGATGTGAAGTATCCCGCCCCCACCACCGTCCCTGACAATGCATTCCAGAGCCTCACCACCCTCTGCGTAAAGAGGTTTTTCCTCAAATCCTCCCAAAATCTCCCACCCCTCACTTTTAACTCGTGTCCCCTCGTAACTGACCCTTCAACTAAGGGGAACAGCTGCTCCCAATCCACCCTCTCCATGCCCCTCGTAATCTTGAGCATCTCAATCAAGTCGCCCCTCAGACTCCAGGGAAAACGTCAAACCCTCGTCAGACCCCACTTGGAGTACTGTGCTCAGTTCTGGTCGCCTCATTACAGGAAGGATGTGGAAAAGATTGAAAGGGTGCAGAGGAGATTTACAAGGATGTTGCCTGGATTGAGTGGCATGCCTTATGAGGATAGGCTGAGGGAGCTCGGTCTTTTCTCCTTGGAGAGACGTAGGATGAGAGGAGACCTAATAGAGGTATATAAGATGTTGAGAGGCATAGATCGGGTGGACTCTCAGAGGCTTTTTCCCAGGGTGGAAATGGCTGCTACGAGAGGACACAGGCGAGTGGAATCGGCTGCCATCAGTGGTGGTGGAGGCAAACTCAATAGGGTCTTTTAAGAGACTCCTGGATGAGTACATGGGACTTAATAGGATGGAGGGTTATAGGTAGGCCTAAAAGGTAGGGATATGTTCGGCACAACTTGTGGGGCCGAAGGGCCTGTTTTGTGCTGTAGTTTTTCTATGTTTCTAAAACAACGTATCGGGCAATGGGATTCTGTGCGAGAACTTCTCCGGCTACGTCGAGGGCATCCTGAAATCCATTGTACAAAGAACCCCCAACTTTTGTCGCGACACTACGGACTTCCTACAGAAACTCATCACACATGGAGCAGTTGAACCAGGAGCACTCCTCGTCACAATGGATGTCTCGGCACTGTACACCAGCATCCCCCACGATGATGGCATTGCTGCAACTGCCTCAGTACTCAATGCCGACAACTGCCAGTTTCCAGATGCAATTTTACAACTCAACCGCTTCATCCTGGACCACAATGTCTTCACCTTCAACAACGAGTTCTTCATCCAGACAGGCGGAACAGCCATGGGGACCAAATTCGCACCTCAATATGCCAACATCTTCATGCACAGGTTCAAACAAGACTTCTTCACCGATGCTATACACTAGATACATCAATGACATTTTCTTCCTTTGGACTCATGGTGAACAATCATTGAAACAACTATATGATGATATCAACAAGTTCCATCCCACCATCAGACTCACCATGGACCACTCTCCAGAATCGGTTGCATTCTTGGACACACGCATCTCCATCAAGGACGGTCGACTCAGCACCTCACTGTACCGCAAGACCACGGATAACCTCATGATGCTCCACTTCTCCAGCTTCCACCCTAAACATGTTAAAGAAGCCATCCCCTACGGACAAGCCCTCCGTATACACAGGATCTGCTCAGATGAGGAGGATCGCAACAGACACCTCCAGACGCTGAATGATGCCCTAATAAGAACAGGATATGGCGCTCGACTCATCGATCAACAGTTCCAACGCACCACAGCGAAAAACCGCACCGACCTCCTCAGAAGACAAACACGGGAAACGGCGGACAGAGTACCCTTCGTCGTCCAGTACTTCCCCGGAGCGGAGAAGCTACGACATCTTCTCCGAAGCCATCAACATGTCATTGGTGAAGATGAACATCTCGCCAAGGCCATCCCCACACCCCCACTTCTTGCCTTCAAACAACTGCACAACCTCAAACAGAGTATTGTCCACAGCAAACTACCCAGCCTTCAGGAGAACAGTGACTACGACACCACACAACCCTGCCACAGCAACCTCTGCAAGACGTGCCGGATCATCGACACGGATGCCATCATCTCACGTGAGAACACCATCCACCATGTACACAGTACATACTCTTGCAACTCAGCCAACGTTGTCTACCTGATACGCTGCAGGAAAGGATGTCCCGAGGCATGGTACATTGGGGAGACCATGCAGACACTACGACAGCAGATGAATGAACACGACTCGACAATCACCAGGCAAGAGTGTTCTCTTCCTGTTGGGGAACACTTCAACGGTCACGGGCATTCGGCCTCTGATCTTCGGGTAAGCGCTCTTCAAGGCGACCTTCACGACACACGACAATGCAGAGTCGCTGAGCAGAGACTGATAGCCAAGTTCCGCACACATGAGGACGGCCTCAACTGGGATCTTGGGTTCATCTCACACTATCTGTAACCCCCACGATTTGCCTGGGCTTGCAAAATCTCACTAACTGTCCTGTCTGGAGACAATACACATCTCTTTAATCTGTGCTGAACCCTCTCTCCACTCACATTGTCTGTATCTTTGAGAGTTGATTACCTGTAAAGACTCGCATTCCAACCAAATTATTTTGTAAATTGAGTTTGTATCTTTATATGCCCTGTTTGTGAACAGAATTCCCACTCACCTGACGAACGAGCAGCGAGCGCTCCGAAAGCTAATGGCTTTTGCTACCAAATAAACCTGTTGGACTTTTACCTGGTGTTGTTAAACTTCTTATTGTGTTTACCCCAGTCCAATGCCGGCATCTCCACATCAGAGAAAACAACCCAAGCCTATCCAACCTCTCTTTATAACTTAAATGTTCCATCCCAGGCAACATCCTGGTAAATCTATTCTGCACTCCTTACAGTGTATTCATGTCCTTCCTATAATGTGGCGACTAGAACTGCACACAGTATTCCAGCTGTGGCCTCACCAAATTTTTATACAACTCCATCATGACCTCTGTGCTTTTGTAATCTATACCCCGATTGATAAAGGCGAGTGTGTCATATGTCTTTTTCACCACCCTATTAACCTTCCTTTCCACCTTCAGAGATCTATGGACAAACATGCCAAGGTCCCTTTGTTCTTCAGATCTTCTTAGTGTCAGACCTTTCACAGCATACTTCCTTGTCAAATTATGCCTTCCAAAGTGTATCACCTCACACTTTTTAGGGTTGAATCTATTGAACTTCAATGTAAAGATAATCCAGTAGATGCACTGAAATAACCCCCATCTGTCCCCTCCAGCTCTGACCATCAGAGTATGCAGAGTCACTTTGGGCACTGAGACCACTATTGGATCTTCCTGGCCACTCCTGCTATCAGAAAACTCTGGTACTTCACTGCCATCCTTGCCAAGGGGTACAGACTGCTTCCTTGGTCTGGATATCACTGTAGACCTATCTATACCATTCTGAAAGCTCTTATACTTCATCTGAATGTGTAGTGCATCCCTGAAGACTATAAAACCATGCTTTAACAAAAACTGCCTCTGTTAAACGCTTAACAAACTGAGTGTATATATAGAGGTCAATAAAATAATGAGTAGCATAGATCAGCTAGATCGTCAATATCTTTTCCCAAAGATAGGGAGTCTAAAACTAGAGGGCATAGGTTTAAGGTGAGAAGGGAGAGATACAAAAGAGTCCAGAAGGGCAATTTTTTCACACAGAGGGTGGTGAGTGTCTGGAATAAGCTGCCAGAAGTAGTAGTAGAGACGGGTACAATTTTGTCTTTTAAAAAGCGTTTAGACAGTTACATGGGTATGATGGGTATAAAGGGATATGGGCCAAATGTGGGCAATTGGGACTAGCTTAGGGGTTTTTAAAAAGGGGCAGCATGGACAAGTTGGGCCGAAGGGCCTGTTTCCATGCTGTAAACCTCTATGACTCTATGGATCTAACTTGGCTCTGAAAGCCTGTACACAAAAACTTGATGTCTGGTCAATATTGTGGCTTGGTGTATTGGTAGACAAACAGAAACCTAGCTTGATTTAATCATTACAAATTTATAGATGCCATGGCATATAATCGTGAATCTTTTTATATTGAAGACTACATCCAACAATGTAGTAGGTTAGGTGGATTAGCCATGGTAAATGCGCATGGTTACAGGGATAGACAGAGGGTTGGGCCTTTTTTGAGAGTTGCTGCAGACTCGATGGGCTCAATGGCCTCCTCATACACTGCAGGAATTCCATGGTTATGGCCATTGTTGTGTGTTTGGTGATAAATGGCTTTTTAATTTGTTTATGTAAAGGCATTGAATGCAATCTGCTACAAAGCATGGGGGCGATTCTCCCAGCCCTCTGCACTGCTCTAGTAGCACAGCGGGCCGGAAGACATCAGCAGGGGCCACTTCGAAGGCTTCCTGCTGGGTGCCACGGCCTCCACGACCAAGATTTCCAACGTAATCAGCTCCACACCAGAATTCAGCCCGGAATTAGTTACAACATGGAAATTCCTATTTGCATCTGATTAGCAGGCCCAGGACTGAAGTCTCCAGCCCACTAACATCTCTCCCCCTACCCACCCCCTCGCCTCCCCGCCAGGAGGATTTACTCCTGCTCCCACTAATGGGGAAATGCAGCCTGACTTCGCTGGAGGGAAGAGAGGCCATTGAGGCCTCCCAAGGAGGTTGGGGGTAAGGGGCGTGCTCCTTGGGCAGTACAGGGAGGGTTGGTGTTGGGACTGTTGGGGGGGTCGGGGCTGGTTGGGGGGAGATCAGGATTATCAGGAGGGGTTTGGGGAGATCGGGCTGGATGGGGTGAGGGGGGGAGGAGACATCAGGGTCTGAGAGGTCAGTGATCAATGGGTAGGGGAATCAGAAGGCCAGCGATGGATGGTTGCGGGACTGTCCACTGATCTGGCTGGATCCCGCTTCTACCCCCCCCTCCCCAAGTACAATTTTCAACCGGCGAGCTCCGCACTTTCGGGGAACTAGTGGGACGACCCTGCTGGAGTGAAGGGGAGCCCCGCAGGGGGTTGGGCGGCGGGTGGGTTGTGCCCCTTGGGCTTGGGACCCTGGCAATGTCAGCCTAAGCCACTGGCACTACCCAAGGGGCAAAATGCCCATGCCCAGGGGGCACCTTGGCACTGCCCATTGGGCATGGGGCAGTGCCAAAGGGGTAGGGCCTAGGAGGCAATTGGTAGGGGTGGGGGGGTCCCGCTGCCACTCTACATGGTGATCGGCCTGGGCTAGGGGGAGGCCAGCAATCATGTGTACTAGGAGGAGTAGGTAAGGAAGTTAAGATCTTAAGGGATACAGAATCAAGTCCAATCTTTAATAGTGAGTAATGAGGAGATATGTTGTCTGGAAGGAGTATTTCCAGAAAAGGTGGTAACATGTGGAATTAGTGGTGAAGGTCGGCCTAGGGAGTGCGCAAGTGGGTGTGCAGGATGCACCGGGGGGGTTTGCATTGCAGTTGTGGTCTGCCATGGAGTGGGGGGATTGGGGGATTGGGGGGGGGGCGGGGGGAGAATCGTTACTGCTAGAGCATGGGGGGCTAGAGATCAGGGCGCTCCGGAACGGGACAGGACGGGATGGGGGTTTGGGCTGGCCCGAGAATGTTCATGGAAGCCACGATCGGGCTGTTGGGGTGGGGGTGGAGGTGGGGGTGGGTGGCAACACTGTGAGGGTACTGGGCTGGCCAGCAAACTGGAGTGAATAGGCCCCATCCCGAGCTTTTAATTATATTCAAGATTGTGACCTCTGCATTGCACAGAGTGTGGGATTCTCGAGTGTGAAGTTGCACTGAAAAAACTGGTGTGATTTTCACCAGTTTTCCCGCGAATTCAGCACTTAGAACTTTTTTGGGAGAATTGCGACCATTATTTCTAACATAATCATACTCCAATATACATTCAGATCCTTCTTCTGTGTATGCTTTCTGATACAACCACTTTATCCCTGCATCTTTCTGTTGCAATTCTGCCAACTTTCTGAATTAAAGATATTCACTTCATCCTCCACCTGTTCTTGTTCTTTATCAACCATTTGATCAAAGATTGTTTCTGATAACTGAACCTCAGTCTCATTATCTTTACTCCTTGATTTGTCTTCCTCCTGGCCCAACCTGTGGCTTTGTGACCTTGTTGCCACACAGTCAGGAAACATCCCAAGCTATGCTTCCTGCAACACTTCAGTTGTTTGATTTTCCACTGGCTTTTCAACTACAGTAGACATCATTCCTATAGACCAACAGACCCAGCTATATTGTTACCCAGGATAAAAGATAATTTCTCTATTACTCATACCATACTTCATCACTTTTCACCAGACTCTCGAACCTTATCTTACATAATGGAACACTCCGACCTTCACCACTAATTCCACATGTTACCACCTTTTCTGGAAATACTCCTTCCAGACAACATATCTCCTCATTACTCACTATTAAAGATTGGACTTGATTCTGTATCCCTTAAGATCTTAACTTCCTTACCTACTCCTCCTAGTACACATGAACAAACCTTACCCACACAAATAAAATCTTTAAGATGATCTGACACCTGCTTATTAACCAAATTCTGGACATTCTTTTGCACCTCTTCAGCTTCAACCATGGTTTCCTTTGCCAATTTAACAAACTTTACTGGCTTATCCTGTGTTCATGATGTGGAGATGCCGGCGTTGGACTGGGGTAAGCACAGTAAGAAGTCTCACAACACCAGGTTAAAGTCCAACAGGTTTATTTGGTAGCAAATACCACAAGCTTTCAGAGCAATGCTCCTTCGTCAGATGGAGTGCTCTCTGTTCTCAAACAGGGCACAGACACAGAAATCAAATTTCTGTGTCTGTGCCCTGTTTGAGAACAGAGACCACTCCATCTGACGAAGGAGCATTGCTCCGAAAGCTTATGGTATTTGCTACCAAATAAACCTGTTGGACTTTAACCTGGTGTTGTAAGACTTCTTACTGTGCTTATCCTGTGTTACCATGTCTGTCTTCCTCGTACTTTTCCTCAGCCACCTACGCTGTGCCTTTTGCAGTTTATTACAATGTAAACATTCAAGGCTTCTTATTTTTCTTCCACTTTCATTTGCTTTCTTTTTAACCTGTGGCAACCTATCCTTGCTTTCGTCACTGAGACATCTTTTGCCTTGGCCACCTGTGGATTTCTCTTTTCCCCAGTTTCTATCCCTCACAGATTGAGATTGATTTCAAAAACAAAACCTTGATTTATAAACTAATTCAAAATCATCTGTCATTTTTGCTGCTATTCTCGCAGTTTTAACCCTTTTACTCTACCACATGAAACCTCGCTACTTCGGGTAGTGAATTTTAAAATTCTTTTAAAATAACCATTTCCCTAAGTGTGTCATACATCGGGTCTGTTTTCAATGCTCTTATCCACCTATCAAAGTTACTTCAATTATTTTGAATTCTACACAAGTCTGATCTGTTTCTTTCCTTACATTTCTAATCTTCTGTCTTTAGGCTCTGGTTCATATGCACTTAGGATGGCATTTCTCATCTCATCATAATCCCTAGATACCTCCTCAGATAGTGATGCAAACACCTCACTAGTTCTTCCTACCAACTTTGTTTGAACCAACAATACCCATATGGTCTGTGGCCATTCTAATTGTTTAGCTACTTTCTCAAATGAAATGAAAAAGATTTCTACATCCTTCTTGTCAAACCTTGGCAGTGTTTTAATATATTTCAACATATCCCCTCTAGGCCTTTTGACTAAGATGGGTTAATTCCTCCTCATTTTTCTCGACTTTTGCCTTTGCCTCTGCCATTTGAAGTTGGTGTTCTCTTTTCAGTTCCAACTTCCGAAGCTCAAAAGCCCTCCCCCTTTCCTTTGCTTCTAATTTAAGCTGTTTTATTTTTCATTGAATTTTAGCCAATTGCAATGTTTCAGACTGTGACTCTGGCAAATTTAAATGCTGCGCTATCACTGAAATTATCTCTGCCTTCCTCAAACATTCAGGTACAGTCAACTACAGCTTGTTCGCCAACTCCAAAAGCTTTGTTTTAACCACCCCCTGTAAACAACTCTGAGCGACCTCTTCCACACCCAGGAAAATGTTAGCCACTGAAAGAGCCATTTTCACAAAGCACTGACTGAACACATCACCTGAAAAAACACTAGTTCCTCAGCACTCAATACTCCCAAACCAAAGAAGGAATTATAGTTTTTAATTCCAGACAGCGCCACAATTGTTTTTTTAGGGTGCTGGACCCGAGCTCCAAGGTATATTATAAAGCCAGAGTAGACCCAACTATTTTTCTATTTTGGTATAAATGTGGGGAGTATGCTTTACTCCAGGAGTAATTCCACTGACAAATTAGGGATCTTATATCAAAATAAGCTTTATTCATAACAGAATTTAAATATAACCCAAACAAAATGAAATAGTTTAACTTGTAACCGTTGAACAACCTTTAAACATGAAAGGAAACAACTCTAATTTCTAACTTATCATTATTTCAGTTCCAGTTAACCAGACTTCTCTAAGACTCAAACCCCACTTTAAATACAGTAAGCAAACTCAATCATATTTGCTTTAAATTGTGGTAACAGCCGTAAAGGTTCCAGAGAGATTTTTCAGAGAGAAAGAGAGAGAGCAGTTTGTAGGCTTCTATCTTTAAACAGCCCTCTCCAGCAACTGAACACAGAAAAAAGCTGTTTGCCTGCTGCAGACCTAGTTCCTCCCACTTCCAGTATCACATGACTATATGACTCTGGGCACCAAACTCACCTTCCATGACATTAATTGAAAATAAACCCAAGGGTTCCCTCTAGTTACAAACAAAATGCAATTAGCTTCATTCTAAGTAAACACTGCAAGGTTAAAATGAGCAATTATTCTGCTTTCCAGCATCTGCTTCATTCCCCCAGGCATCCCAACAGCTTTTTGAAAAAAAACACCGAACATTAAACATTCTAGGAAATTATAACATCTCAGTAGCACAGTAGCATGACAATTCAAAGTAACACACAACAATTTAATTGAAAAAGATGTTGCCTGTACTTCTTTCCTGTACCAACCAAATAAACTAAATCAAATTAACTGAGGGACAAATTAAAAGGGGCAGCCCCCAAAAGGAGGGGGGGGGGGGAAACAGCCTAAACAAAAAACAAAGTCGAAAGGAAACTTGAAACATCAAATTAAAATGCAATTATCAGGGTCAATAATACCCCCCAGCCCCTGCGGTGCCCAACGGGCACAGAAGGCGTCAATTGATTCACTTTGGAAGGAGTAACAGGAATACAGAGTACTGGGCTAATGGTAAGATACTTGGTAGTGTGGATGAACAGAGGGATCTGGGTGTCCATGTGCATAGATCCCTTAAAGTTGGCACCCAGGTTGATAGGGTTGTTAAGAAGGGGTACGGTTATTTATTGGTAGAGGGATTGAGTTTCGGAGTCAGGAGGTCATGCTGCAACTGTACAAAACTCTGGTGCGGCTGCACTTGGAGTATTGCGTACAGTTCTGGTCATCGCATTATAGGAAAGATGTGGAAGCGTTGGAAAGGGTGAAGAGGAGATTTACCAGGATGTTGCCTGGTATGGTGGGAAGATTGTATGAGGAAAGGCTGAGGGACTTGAGGTTGTTTTTGTTAGAGAGAAGAAGGTTAAGAGGTGACTTAATAGAGGCATACAAGATGATCAGAGGATTAGATAGAGTGGATAGTGAGAGCCTTTTTCCTCGGATGGTGATGGCTAACATGAGGGGACATAGCTTTAAATTGAGGGTGAGAGATATAGGACAGATGTTAGAAGTAGGTTCTTTACTCAGAGAGTAGTAACGGCGTGGAATGCCCTGCTGCAGCAGTAGTGGACTCGTCAACATTAAGAGCATTCAAATGGTTATTGGATAAACATATGGATGATATTGGAATAGTGTAGATTAGAGGGGCTTTTAGATTGGTTTCACAGGTCGGCGCAACATCGAGGGCCGAAGGGCCTGTACTGCGCTGTAATGTTCTATGTCCTATGTTCTATAACTGCCCCCGTGGACACCGCATGCTCCCTCTCCAGGGACACCTGGCCGCAAATATAGCCACGGTAGAAGGGCAGACAGTAGGATGGACAACCCCGTCGATCGCCCGCTGCCTGAACCTGTTGATGACACGTCTTGCCAGGCCCAGGACCAGGTTCACGAGGAGGTCGTCCTCTTGACCCACCCCCCTCCACACCAGGTGCCCGTAGATCAGGAGTGTAGGATTGAAGTGCAAACAAAACACCAATAAAAGATTTTTAAGAAAACTGAAAAGGGTGCCACCTGTGGCCATGCCAGGAGTCATTGCCACGCCATTGTCAGGCCATGTCCTTCTCACCGGGGGCTATATTCACTGTTATGCCCCCAGGGGGAATCCCCACGATAAACTAATTGTAAACCATGCTGATGTGACATCATGTCGGTGTAGTTTGAATACACGGCGGGGGTGTCTTTAATTATCTTTAAATGTATTAAACCAAATGTAAATCAGGTTTATGATCATTATGGGTGTGAACCTGACGATGTCACCAGCAAGGGGTGACAAACATTGGAAGTCGCAATCTCACTGGTGAGCTCTGGGACTTTTGGGTGTTTCGCTGAAGTTGATCCCCCGCCACCATTCCCACGGACAACGAACACAGGCTCAAGACCATAGGCGTATGATTTTGAACTTTGTTCCAGAGGAGCAGCTAGAGTGGTGGTTCAAGTGAGGAGAGCTAGTAGGTAAGAGGCATTTTTAACTTACTCTTTTTTTTCGGAGTTTTTCTTTTCTCTAAGGCAGCCGGGAGTGTGAAACCGGAAGTAGGCCCCAGTGAATTTTTTGAGTCGGAGCAAGGGAGGCAGCGAGTGGAACGCGAGACTGCGCAGGCGCCTGACGTCAGCCAGTAGCGCGCGGAAGGTTTAAAAAGCAGGCCACTCTATCCAGCGGGCAGCGTTGTGAGTGGGCAGCGTTGCGAGAGGGAGCAGAGTGGGACGGCTTTGGCTCAAACAGGCTTCAGCGTGAACAGGCAGAGGTGAGGGTAATCCGGTAAGTTGTTTTTGTTTCTTCAGAGTAGAAAGAATGCCAGGCAGGATGTTGGAATGATTCTCTTGCAGGATGTGGGAAATCAAGGAGACCTCCGGTCTCCCTGACAACAACACCTGCAGGAGGTGCATCCAACTGCAGTTCCTAACAAACCACATTAGGGAACTGGAGCAGGAGCTGGATGACCTCTGGATCATTCGGGAGAATGAGGAGTTTATAGATAGTAGCTTCAGGGAGGCAGTTACGCCAAAGGCACAGAGCACAAGTAATTGGGTTACCATCAAGCAAGGGAAAGGGAAAGGGCAGGCAGAGCAGGGTTCACCTGTGGCCATTCCCGTCCACAACAGGTATACCAATTTGGATACTGTTGTGGGGGATGCCTTACCTGGGACAAGCTGCTGCAGCCGGATCTCTGGCACTGAGTCTGGTTCTGCAGCGCAGAAGGGAGGGTGGAAGAAGAAGAGTGGTAGTGATAGGGGACTCGATTGTCAGAGGTACAGACAGGAGGTTCTGTGGTCGTGACAGAGACTCCCGGATGGTTTGTTGCCTCCCAGGTGCCAGGGTCAGGGATGTCTCTGATCGCGTGCACAGCATTCTGAAGTGGGAGGGTGATCAGCCAGATGTCATGGTACACATTGGTACCAATGACGTAGGAAGGAAGAGTGAGGAGGTCCTGAAGTCTGAGTGTAGAGAGCTTGATAGGAAGTTAAAAAGTAGGATCCCGAGGGTAGTAATCTCAGGATTGCTACCTGTGCCACGTACCAGTGAGGGTAAGAGTAGGATGCTCGGGCGGATGAACACGTGGCTGAGGAACTGGTGTAGGGGGCAGGGTTTCAGATTTCTAGATCATTGGGACCTCTTCTGGGGCAGGTGGGACCTGTACAAGAGAGACGGGTTACACCTGAGCTACAAGGGGACCAATATACTTGCAGGGAGGTTTGCTCGTGTTATTGGGGAGGGTTTAAACTAGATTTGCAGGGGGATGGGAACCAGAGTGCCAGAGCAGATAGTGGAGCGGGAGTGAAAATAAATGATGTTAATAGTTCATGCAAAATCACAAATAGAAGGGTTGAGTGTGGTGGTAATAATATTCTGAGGTGTGTCTATTTCAATGCCAGGAGTATTGTGGGGAAGGCAGACAAGCTGAGGGCGTGGATCGACACATGGAAATATGACATTATAGCCATTAGTGAAACTTGGCTACAGGAGGGGCAGGACTGGCAGCTCAATGTTCCAGGGTTCCGATGTTTCAGACGTGATAGAGGCAGAGGGATGAAGGGGGGGGGGGGGGGGGGCGCGGTGGCATTGCTAGTCAGGGAAAATGTTACAGCAGTGCTCAGGCAGGACAGATTAGAGGGCTTGTCTACTGAGACCATATGGGTGGAGCTGAGAAACAGGAAAGGTATGACCACATTAATGGGGTTGTATTATAGACCACCCAATAGTCAGCGAGAATTGGAGGAGCAAATCTGCAGAGAGATAGCAGACAACTGCAGGAAACATGAAGTTGTGATAATAGGGGATTTTAATTTTCCACATATAGATTGGGACTCCCAAACTGTTAAAGGTCTCGACGGGTTAGAGTTTGTAAAATGTGTTCAGGAAAATTTTCTAAATCAATATATAGAGGTACCAACTAGAGAGGATGCAATATTAGATCTCCTATTAGGAAGAGAGTTAGGACAAGTGACAGAAGTGTGTGTAGGGGAACACTTTGGTTCCAGTGATCATAACGCCATTAGTTTCAACTTGATCATGGATAAAGCTGGATCTGGTCCTCGGGTTGAGGTTCTAAACTGGAAAAAGGCCAAATTTGAAGAAATGAGAAAGGATCTAAAAAGCGTGGATTGGGACAGGCTGTTCTCTGGCAAGGGTGTGATTGGTAAGTGTGAGGCCTTCAAAGGAAAAATTTTGAGAGTACAGAGCTTGTATGTTCCTGTCAGGATTAAAGACAAAGTGAATAAGAATAAGGAACCTTGGTTCTCGAGGGATATTGGAACTCTGATAAAGAAGAAGAGAGAGATGCATGACATGTATAGGCAACAGGGAGCAAATAAGATGCTTGAGGAGTATAAAAAGTGCAAGAAACTACTTAAAAAAGAAATCAGGAGGGCTAAAAGAAGACATGAGGTTGCTTTGGCAGACAAGGTGAAGGATAATCCTAAGAGCTTCTCCAGGTATATTAAGAGCAAAAGGATAGTAAGGGATAAAATTGGTCCTCTTGAAGATCAGAATGGTCAGCTATGTATGGAACCAAAAGAAATGGGGGAAATATTAAATGGGTTTTTTGCATCCGTATTTACTAAGGAAACTGGCATGGAGTCTATGGAAATAAGGCAAACAAGTAGGGAGGTCATGGAACCTATACAGATTAAAGGGGAGGAGGTGCTTGCTGTCTTGAGGCAAATCAGAGTAGATAAATCCCCAGGACCAGACAGGGTATTCCCTCAGACCTTGAAGGAGACTAGTGTTGAAATTGCAGGGGCCCTGGCAGATATATTTAAAATGTCGGTATCCACGGGTGAGGTGCCGGATGATTGGAGGATAGCTCATGTTGTTCCGTTGTTTAAAAAAGGCTCAAAAAGTAATGCGGGAAATTATAGGCCGGTAAGTTTAACGTCAGTAGTAGGTAAATTATTGGAAGGAGTACTAAGAGATAGGATCTACAAATATTTGGATAGACAGGGGCTTATTAGGGAGAGTCAACATGGCTTTGTGCGTGGTAGGTCATGTTTAACCAATCTGTTAGAGTTTTTCGAGGCGGTTACCAGGAAAGTGGATGAAGGGAAGGCAGTGGATGTTGTCTACATGGACTTCAGTAAGGCCTTTGACAAGGTCCCACATACGAGGTTAGTTAGGAAGGTTCAGTTGCTCGGTATACATGGGGAGGTAGTAAATTGGATTAGATATTGGCTCAATGGAAGAACTGATGTGGAGATGCCGGCGTTGGACTGGGGTAAACACAGTAAGAAGTTTAACAACACCAGGTTAAAGTCCAACAGGTTTATTTGGTAGCAAAAGCCACACAAGCTTTCGGAGCTCTAAGCCCCTTCTTCAGGTGAGTGGGAATTCTGTTCACAAACAGAGCTTATAAAGACACAGACTCAATTTACATGAATAATGGTTGGAATGCGAATACTTACAACTAATCAAGTCTTTAAGAAACAAAACAATGGGAGTGGAGAGAGCATCAAGACAGGCTAAAAAGATGTGTATTGTCTTGTCTGGAGACAATTAGTTGTAAGTATTCGCATTCCAACCATTATTCATGTAAATTGAGTCTGTGTCTTTATAAGCTCTGTTTGTGAACAGAATTCCCACTCACCTGAAGAAGGGGCTTAGAGCTCCGAAAGCTTGTGTGGCTTTTGCTACCAAATAAACCTGTTGGACTTTAACCTGGTGTTGTTAAACTTCTTTCAATGGAAGAAGCTAGAGAGTGGTAGTGGAGGATTGCTTCTCTGAGTGGAGGCCTGTGACTAGGGTGTGCACAGTAAGAGTTTTAACAACACCAGGTTAAAGTCCAGCAGGTTTATTTGGTAGCAAATGCCATTAGCTTTCAGAGCGCTGCTCCTTCATCAGATGGAGTGAAATATCCACTCTATCTGACGAAGGAGCAGCGCTCCAAAAGCTAATGGCATTTGCTATCAAATAAACCTGTTGGACTTTAACCTGGTGTTGTTAGAACTCTCACTGTGTTTACCCCAGTCCAACGCCGGCATCTCCACATCATGACTAGTGGTGTGCCACAGGGATCAGTGCTGGGTCCATTGTTGTTTGTCATCTATATCAATGATCTGGATGATAATGTGGTAAATTGGATCAGCAAATTTGCTGATGATACAAAGATTGGAGGTGTAGTGGACAGTGAGGAAGGTTTTCAAAGCTTGCAGAGGGATTTGGACCAGCTAGAAAAGTGGGCTGAAAAATGGCAGATGGAGTTTAATGCAGACAAGTGCACTTTGGAAGGAGAAACCAAGGTAGAACATACAAGGTAAATGGTAGGACACTGAAGAGTGCAGTAGAACAGAGGGATCTGGGAATACAGATACATAATTCCCTAAAAGTGGCGTCACAGGTAGATAGGGTCGTAAAGAGTTCTTTTGGTACATTGGCCTTTATAAATCAAAGTATTGAGTATAAGAGTTGGAATGTTATGGTGAGGTTGTATAAGACATTGTTGAGGCCGAATTTAGAGTATTGTGTGCAGTTTTGGTCACCTAATTACAGGAAGGATATTAATAAGGTTGAAAGAGTGCAGAGAAGGTTTACAAGGATGTTGCCGGGACTTGAGAAACTGAGTTACAGAGAAAGGTTGAATAGGTTAGTAGGCTGGACCGAAAAATGGCAGATGGAGTTTAACACTGATAAGTGCGAGGTGATTCATTTTGGTAGGACAAATTTGAATGTGGATTACAGGGTCACCGGCAGGGTTCTGAGGAATGTGGAGGAACAGAGAGATCTTGGGGTTCATATCCACAGATCTCTGAAGGTTGCCACTCAAGTGGATAGAGCCGTGAAGAAGGCCTATAGTGTGTTAGCGTTTATTAACAGGGGGTTTGAGTTTAAGAGTCGTGGGGTTATGCTGCAACTGTACAGGACCTTGATGAGACCACATTTGGAATATTGTGTGCAGTTCTGGTCACCTCACTATAAGAAGGATGTGGAAGCACTGGAAAGAGTGCAGAGGAGATTTACCGGGATGCTGCCTGGTTTGGAGGGTAGGTCTTATGAGGAAAGGTTGAGGGAGCTGGGGCTGTTCTCTTTGGAGCGGAGGAGGATGAGGGGCGACGTAATAGAGGTTTATAAGATGATAAGGGGGATAGATAGAGTGGACGTTCAGAGACTATTTCCTCAGGTGAATGTAGCTGTTACTCGAGGGCATAACTATAAGGTTCATGGTGGGAGACATAGGAGGGATGTCCGAGGTAGGTTCTTTACTCAGAGAGTGGTTGGAGTGTGGAATGGACTGCCTGCTGTGATAGTGGAGTCGGACACTTTACGAACTTTCAAGCGGTTATTGGATAGGCACATGGAGCACACCAGAATGATCGGGAGTGGGATAGCTTGATCTTGGTTTTGGACAAAGCTCGGCACAACATCGAGGGCCGAAGGGTCTGTACTGTGCTGTACCGTTCTATGTTCATATGTTCTATGTTCTATGGAGGTTAGGACTTTATTCCCTGGAGCGTAGAAGAATGAGGGGAGATTTGATAGAGGTGTATAAAATTATGATGGGTATAGATAGAGTGAATGCAAGCAGGCTTTTTCCACTGAGGCTGGGGCAGAAAAAAAACTAGAGGACATGGGTTAAGGTTGAAGTGCTCCCCCACAGGAAGAGAACAGTCTTGCCTGGTGATTGTCGAGCAGTCACGAGCATTCAGCCTTGGATCTTCAGGTAAGCGTTCTCCAAGGCGGCCTTCACGACACACGACAGCGCAGAGTCGCTGAGCAGAAACTGATAGCCAAGTTCCGCACACATGAGAACGGCCTAAACCAGGATGTTGGATTTATGTCACATTATCAGTAACCCCCACAGCTTGCCTCCTGGGCTTGTAGAATCTCACTAGCTGTTCTGTCTGGAGACAATACACATCTCTTTAACCTGTGTTGAATGCTCCCTCCACCCACATTGTCTGTATCTTTAAGACCTGGCTGGCTTTAGAGATTCGCATTCTAATTAGTATTCTGTAACTTGATTTCTGTGTCTGTGCACTGTTTGAGAGCAGATATCCACTCCATCTGACGAAGGAGCAGTGCTCTGAAAGCTTATGGTATTTGCTACCAAATAAACCTGTTGGACTTTAACCTGGTGTTGTGAGACTTCTTTCTATGGTTCTAGACATTTCTTCTCTTGGAACTAATTCTGCATCGGTCTCATGTGGTATAGTAGCATGGACACAATCATCAGGCAACACAGATTCAAATAACTCTTCCATAGCATTATTCACAACACTAGGAACTAAAGAAGTTGGTACTTCTGGAGATGATTCCAAGAAATCATATTGAGATGACAACAATTGGTCAGCATGGCATCACCAAACTAGTTCATCTTCAGTTTGAACTGTATAAGAAATTGGAACTGTTTCTGCTAAAAGTATGGCTGGTACCCATTTCTCACTTGTGGCATACTTACACACTAACACTCAATCTCATAGTTCAACGAGCATTGTTTTGCCCTTAATTCTCATCTAGCAAATTGAGATTGTTGTTGACACTCTACTATCTTTCAAGTTTCTAAAGGAAGTAACAAAACAAATATAGTTCTCAACTCTCCTACTACTCTTTAAGAGTAGGAATGCAGGTGAACATTGGGTAATCATGAGTTGTGTTTCTATAAGATACCAAAAACCTATTCACACAATGCGATCGTGAACCTTGTTCTTTTGAAGCTTCAATAGAATGTTTCAAGGATTGTACAAATCTTTCAGCTAATCCATTGGTTGATGGATGATAAGGTGTGGATTTTATATGCTGAATACCATTTAGTTCGAGGTAATTTTCAAACTCTTATGAAGTTAACTGTGAACCATTATGGCTAACAATCTGTTCCGGTTTATCAAATCTTGCAAAAAATCTCGCCGTGATTCCTACTGCTGTTATTAAAGTCAGTAAGCAATCTTCTTTGGATAGCCTCATTTTGGAGACCACCAACCAGATAATCTCGAAGAATATCGTCTAACGTCTCACCAAACTCACAATGTTGTGCCAGCCTTTTTAAGGTTGTCACAAACTGAGCAATGCTTTTGCCTTCCACTTGATTGCATCAGTGGAACCTGAACCGTTCCATGATGATCAGTGGCTTTGGGGGGTAATGCCTTTCAAGGATCTTTGTCAAGTCATCGTAAGATTTGGTTCCTGGCTTTGCTGGATGAACCAAACTGAAGGTATTACTTCTTATCGTACTGAGGAAAGTTGGTGCGAGCAACTCATTCAAAATGTTATTTGCTTGTACAAAGTACTGAAAATGCTCCACATAGGAACTCCATGATTCATTTTCTTCATTTAAAAGACTCATAGATCCGAAGCGACCCGTCATTTCTCTTGCAGGCGCTAGCAACTTGAGACTGCTTAGTATATTTCTGACTGTCTTCCCAGTATTCTCCTTTTTTACCCTGGAAACCGTTGACTTGATTTTTTTTTAAAAACAGCCCCAGCCTGACAGCAGAACAGTTCTTTCTTTCAAATATGCCAGATACAGATTGGATTGGAAAAAGAGCCCTCTTTTAAAACCAGACTGAGAACTTCCACCCTTTTCTTTGTCTTACTTGGCCTTCCTTGACTGGCACTTCAATCTTTAATTCTGTTGTTGCTTTTCCCCAGCCTTCCAATATTCAAAAGTGTGAGGACACACAATATTTCTTCCTTCCACTTTGGATCTTTTCTCAATGTCCTTGAGGGAACAAAGTTCTGACTTGTCGCCACAAACTAAAACTAAAAGCAGGAACCTCTGAAACACTCCAATGACATCACCATCAAATCATGTGATCAGCTCTTAAAGTAATCATGCAACTTCTTAAATATATAACATCCCTAACTTGTTTTTATCTTGGAAGTAAATTAACAGATTAAAGCATAACTCAATATTTTAGATAGAGACTCAAAATGCTAATACATAAGTGCTGCAATTGTCTCCAAATTTATCTTCATCTTGCACCTTCTTCCCAGTAAAACAATCTGGGCACCTTTAATCTCTAACAATCAAACCACCCAGTCTTGCTGTCAGGGAGATTTCAGAACAGGCCACAAGATCCCCTACATTTTCCCTTAAATTAAAGATACTGTGCCAAAACATAACAATCTTATACAAGTCATAATGGATAACGCTTTGCATTTTCTAGTAACATGGGTGTAGAAGTGAACATTGCATTAATAATGGAATCCTTGGCATCCTGGGCAGCAAAGTGAGCAGCGAGCGGTGCATTTTCCTTACTTTCCTCCTACTCACCCTTCTTCCTCCTCCCACTCTGAATCACCTGAGGAGGATCTGTGTTTTTCGCCTTGTTCCTCTTCGTAAGGTCCAAGCCTCACCATTGCGCAATGTTCTGCAACGAGAACCACGATTGTTCTGGAGACCCTGCCAGATGCATAACTAGATCACACCTCAAGATCTGTCCAAGCAGTTGAAGTGCATCTTCAGCATGCCAATGGCCTGATCAGTTGTACATCTGATGTTGCATTAATGGTAGCAATGTTGGTCTTCAGTGGTTGGGCTTCAGGTGGAGGTCATGAGCCAAGTTAGTGAAGGCTAGTCCTCATCAGTTAACAGCCACCTCTTCAGTCTGCTTCTAGGTCCAAAGTGATCAGGGGTACTTGGATTGCTTAAACACAAAACCATAAAGGCAGTTTCCTCAGAATCTTGCACATATCTATAGAACATAGAACAGTACAGCACAGAACAGGCCCTTCGGCCCACGATGTTGTGCCGAGCTTTATCTGAAACCAAGATCAAGCTATCCCACTCCCTATCATCCTGGTGTGCTCCATGTGCCTATCCAATAACCACTTAAATGTTCCTAAAGTGTCTGACTCCACTATCATTGCAGGCAGTCCATTCCACACCCCAACCACTCTCTGCGTAAAGAACCTACCTCTGATATCCTTCCTGTATCTCCCACCACGAACCCTATAGTTATGCCCCCTTGTAATAGCTCCATCCACCCGAGGAAATAGTCTTTGAACGTTCACTCTATCTATCCCCTTCATCATTTTATAAACCTCTATTAAGTCTCCCCTCAGCCTCCTCCGCTCCAGAGAGAACAGCCCTAGCTCCCTCAATCTTTCCTCATAAGACCTACCCTCCAAACCAGGCAGCATCCTGGTAAATCTCCTCTGCACTCTTTCCAGCGCTTCCACATCCTTCTTATAGTGAGGTGACCAGAACTGCACACAATATTCCAAATGTGGTCTCACCAAGGTCCTGTACAGTTGCAGCATAACCACACGGCTCTTAAACTCCAACCCCCTGTTAATAAAAGCGAACACACTATAGGCCTTCTTCACAGCTCTATCCACTTGAGTGGCAACCTTTAGAGATCTGTGGATATGAACCCCAAGATCTCTCTGTTCCTCCACAGTCTTCAGAACCCTACCTTTGACCCTGTAATCCACATTTAAATTAGTCCTACCAAAATGAATCACCTCACATTTCTCAGGGTTAAACTCCACTTGCCATTTTTCAGCCCAGCTTTGCATCCTATCTATGTCTCTTTGCAGCCTACAACAGCCCTCCACCTCATCCACTATTCCACCAATCTTGGTGTCATCAGCAAATTTACTGATCCACCCTTCAGCCCCCTCCTCTAAGTCATTAATAAAAATCACAAAGAGCAGAGGACCAAGCACTGATCCCTGTGACACTCCGCTAGCAACCTGCCTCCAATCCGAAAATTTTCCATCGACCACCACCCTCTGTCTTCGATCAGACAGCCAGTTACCTATCCAATCGGCCAACTTTCCCTCTATCCCACACCTCCTCAGTTTCATCATAAGCCAACCATGGGGGACCTTATCAAACGCCTTACTAAAATCCATGTATATGACATCAACTGCCCTACCTTCATCAACACACTTAGTTACCTCCTCAAAAAATTCAATCAAATTTGTGAGGCACGACTTGCCCTTCACGAATCCGTGCTGATTATCCTGGATTAATCCGCATCTTTCTAAATGGTCGTAAATCCCATCTCTAAGGACCTTTTCCATCAATTTACCAACCACCGAAGTAAGACTAACCGGCCTATAATTACCAGGGTCATTTCTATTCCCTTTCTTAAACAGAGGAACAACATTTGCCATTCTCCAGTCTTCTGGCACCATCCCCGTGGACAGTGAGGACCCAAAGATCAAAGCCAAAGGCTCTGCAATCTCATCCCTTGCCTCCCAAAGAATCCTAGGATACATTTCATCAGGCCCAGGGGACTTATTGACCTTCAGTTTATTCAAAACTGCCAGGACATCCTCCCTCCGAACATCTATTTCCTCCAGCCTATTAGCCTGTAACACCTTCTCTTCCTCAAAAACATGGCCCCTCTCCTGGGTGAACACTGAAGAAAAGTATTCATTCATCACCTCGCCTATCTCTACTGACTCCATACACAAGTTCCCACTACTGTCCTTGACCGGCCCTAACCTCACCCTGGTCATTCTTTTATTCCTCACATAAGAGTAAAAAGCCTTGGGGTTTTCCTTGATCCGACCCGCCAAGGACTTCTCGTGTCCCCTCCTAGCTCTCCTAAGCCCCTTTTTCAGTTCATTCCTTGCTAACTTGTATGAATAACATTCCTTGCTAAATCTGCATGAATAACATTTTGTAGTTGCATGTCTGCCGGCAATTGATTGAGTGGAAGCTCTTTTGGCTGTTCAAATGTTGTTTTGAGGTGCCTAAATTGGCACTTCTGTACAAGGGCTATTGCTGTGCCCTTGCAAATCTGGTGAACTGGTGCAGCGACAATAATCTCTCCCTTAATGTCAACAAAACGAAGGAGATTGTCATTGACTTCAGGAAGCGTAGTGGAGAACATGCCCCTGTCTACATCAATGGGGACTAAGTAGAAATTGTCGACAGCATCGAGTTTTTAGGGGTCCAGATCACCAACAACCAGTCCTGATCTCCTCATGCCGACACTATAGTTAAGAAAGCCCACTAATGCCTTTACTTTCTCAGAAGACTAAGGAAATTTGGCATGTCAGCTACAACTCTCACCAACTTTTACAGATGCACCATAGAAAACATTATTTCTGGTTGTATCATAGCTTGGTATAGGTCCTGCTCTGCCCAAGACTGCAAGAAACTACAAAAGGTCGTGAATGTAGTCCAATCCATCACGCAAACCAGCCTCCCATCCATTGATTCTGTCTACACTTCCCACTGCCTCGGAAAAGCAGCCAGCATAATTAAGGACCTGATGCAACCCGGACACACTGTCTTCCACCTTCCATCGGGAAAAAGATACAAAAGTCTGAGGTCATGTACCGACCGACTCAAGAACAGCTTCTTCGCTGCTGCTGTCAGACTTTTGAATGGACTTACCTTGCATTACGTTGATTTTTCTCTACACCATAGCTATGACTGTTACACTACATTCTGCACTCTCTCGTTTCCTTCTCTATGAACAGTATGCTTTTTCTGGATAGAGCGCAAGAAACAATACTTTTCGCTGTATACATGTGACAATAATAAATCAAGTCAAATCAATTCAAACAACTCCTCAATCAGCTGTCTTATACATCTGTGCACAGCCAACCGAAGGTTGTGTTATGTTTGTGATAGGGAGCATGTATTAATAGAGGCCCAGACTCACGTTCCAGAGGAAGAGGTTAAATCCCACAGCAGGTGTTAGAGCAATTTCAGTTCAGTAAGTTATTGAATCTGGAATAAAAATCTAGTCTCAGTAATGATGACCATGGGCTTGATTTAACATTCCTGACACGCCTCAGGGATCGGTGCTGGGACCACTGTTATTTGTCACCTATATTAATGATTTGGATGGGAATTTAGGAGGCATGCTTAGTAAGTTTGCAGATGACGCAAAGTGGATAGTGGACAATGGAGAAGGTTATCTAGGATTGCAACGGGATCTTAATCAATTGGGCCAGTGGACTGATGAATGGCAGATGGAGTTTAATTTAGATAAATGTGAGGTGATGCATTTTGGTAGATCGAACCAGGGCAAAACTTACTCAGTTAATGGTAAGGCATTGGGGAGAGTTATAGAACAAAGAAATCTAGGGGTACAGGTTCATAGCTCCTTAAAAGTGGAGTCACAGGTGGACAGGGTGGTGAAGAAGGCATTTGGCATGCTTGGTTTCATTTGTCAGAACATTGAATACAGGAGTTGGGACATCTTGTTGAAGTTGTACAAGACATTGGCAAGGCCACACTTGAGTTCTGGTCACCTTATTATAGAAAGGATATTATTAAACTAGAAAGAATGCAGAAGAGATTTAATAGGATGCTACCAGGACTTGATGGTTTGAGTTATAAGGAGAGGCTGGATGGACTGGGACTTCTTTCCCTGGAGCGTAGGAGACTTAGGGGTGATTTTATAGAGGTCTATAACATAATGAGTGGCATAGATAAGGTAGATAGTCAACATCTTTTCCCAACAGTAGGGGAGTCTAAAACTGGAGGGCATAGGTTTATGGTGAAAGGGAAGAGATACAAAATGCCCCAGAGGGGCAATATTTTCACACAGAAGGTTGTGTGTGTCAGGAATGAGTTGTCAGAGGTAGTAGTAGAGGCAAGTACAATTTTGTCTTTTAAAAAGCATTTAAACTGTCACATGGGTAAGAATGGTACAGAGGGATATCAGCCAAATGCAGGCAATTGGAACTATCTTAATGGTAAAAACTTGGTGGCATTGACAAGTTGGGCCAAAGGGCCTGTTTCCATGCTGTAAACCTCTATGAGTCATGCTTGGAGAATCAACCTGGGAGGTCCAACCTGCAAGGCACTGAGGTGACCAAAGTTGACCTTCCCCAGGATTTAGGACCCAGGCGGTGGAAAGTCTGCTCCTCAGAGGGCTTCTGGTCAATCAGAGCTTGGCAGCTCTCCAATAGAGGCAGCATCACCAGTACAGGCAATAGCAATGGGAGTGGTGGCGACTGCTACTTCAGTAAGATTTCCATCAGGGATCATCTTGAGATCTCAGGAGAGAAATGAGTAGGGACGCAGCGAGACAATCATTGTTTAGCAAGGGAAGGGGTGTTGGATTAAGTGCAGGGGCATGGCTTCCAGTGGGTGCCCTCATTCCCAATTCTGGATCCATCAATTAGGCACTAAGTGTCTTTGAAATGGATCCACCTAGGAAGCCAATGGCAGACTCATTCTTTCCTGCCAGCCTTCAGGATGCACAAGAAACCCATGCAAATTATTAAAGTGTAACAATTAAATTATGTTTGTAAGGTATCCAGTTTTATTTAACACTAATAGAATTTGCAGATAGCGCAGCGTGCAAATATTTTCAGTTGGAAGGTTAAGTGCTATTTGTCATTTGATTTATTATTCAGCTATTCCTTTAAGCAGCTCAACACACTGATTTCTCATATTTTGATAAAAATTCCTATGCAAAGACACAATAAGAATGAGGAGACTAAAGTCTGAGTATTGATTTGATTTATTATTGTCACATGTATTAACATACAGTGAAAAGTATTGTTTCTTGCGCGCTATACAGACAAAACATACCGTTCATAGAGAAGGAAACGAGAGAGTGCCGAATGTAGCGTAGCAGTCATAGCTAGGGTGTGGAGAAAGATCAACTTAATGCAAGGTAAGTCCATTCACATATCTGACAGCAGTAGGGAAGAAGCTGTTCTTGAGTCGGTTGGTACGTGACCTCAGACTTTTGTATCTTTTTCCCGAAGAAGGTGGAAGAGAGAATGTCCGGGGTGCATGGGATCCTTAATTATGCTGGCTGCTTTGCCAAGGCAGCGGGAAGTGTAGACAGAGTCAATGGATGGGAAGCTGGTTTGCATGATGGATTGGGCTACATTCACGACCTTTTGTAGTTCTTTGCGGTCTTGGGCAGAGCAGGAGCCATACCAAGCTGTTTACAACCAGAAAGAATGCTTTTTATGGTGCATCTGTAAAAGTTGAATTCAGTGGGGCAATCAAAAAGAGATCCTTGGAACCTTGGAACCAATGGGGATGAAGCCATCCCCACACCCCCACTTCTTGCCTTCAAACAACCGCACAACCTCAAACAGACCATTGTCCGCAGCAAACTACCCAGCCTTCAGGAGAACAGTGACCAAGACACCACACAACCCTGCCACAGCAACCTCTGCAAGACGTGCCGGATCATCGACACAGATGCCATCATCTCACGTGAGAACACCATCCACCAGGTACACGGTACATACTCTTGCAACTCGGCCAACGTTGTCTACCTGATACGCTGCAAGAAAGGATGTCCCGAGGCATGGTACATTGGGGAAACTATGCAGACGCTGCGACAACGGATGAATGAACACCGCTCGACAATCACCAGGCAAGACTGTTCTCTTCCTGTTGGGGAGCACTTCAGCGGTCACGGGCATTCGGCCTCTGATATTCGGGTAAGCGTTCTCCAAGGCAGCCTTCGCGACACACGACAGCGCAGAGTCGCGGAGCAGAAACTGATAGCCAGGTTCCGCACACACAAGGACGGCCTCAACCGGGATATTGGGTTTATGTCACACTATTTCACATAAATATTTCTGCTTTTTTCCTCCTGAGTCTTTATCATGCGATCCTAGAATCAGAATTTATGTCACACTATTTGTAACTCCCACAGTTGCGTGGACCTGCAGAGTTTCACTGGCTGTCTTGTCTGGAGACAATACACATCTTTTTAGCCTGTCTTGATGCTCTCTCCACTCCCATTGTTTTGTTTCTTAAAGACTGGATTAGTTGTAAGTATTCGCATTCCAACCATTATTCATGTAAATTGAGTCTGTGTCTTATAAGTTCTGTTTGTGAACAGAATTCCCACTCACCTGAAGAAGGGGCTCAGAGCCTCGAAAGCTTGTGTGGCTTTTGCTACCAAATAAACCTGTTGGACTTTAACCTGGTGTTGTTAAACTTCTTACTGTGTTTACCCCAGTCCAACGCCGGCATCTCCACATCACCAATTTTAAATCCATGGCTAAGATAAATAAAGAATATTGCGATAAGGTAACAGGTTTGTTACATCATTCTCACATTTTGGAATATTCACCAAAATCTTTGAAGTATAAATTCAGACTACGGCAAGGTCTATTTGTTCAATTAAATGACCTTTTTATTTATCAGAAGAGTAGGATTTTCTTCCAATGTCTTGGCCAACTTTCTTCCTTCAACCAAATCACCAAAATAAGTTCAATTGGTCATTAATTTCACTTGTTATTTGGGGAACCTTGCTGTATGCAATTTGGTTCTCACATTTCCCATATTAAAATGGTGGTTGCACTTCAAAAGTAATACACTGGCAGAGAAGCACTTTAGGAAGTTCTAAGGATCAAGACAAATTGCTGATTTGTTTTGAGGAGTGTTATGGTTCAGGTCAAACACTCTAAAGTGTTTTATGGAGCCCACCTGGATTGTACATTTTGCATCTTGAATTTGGCTAGGATAAGCATGATATGTTTCACTTCATGTATGATTCAAATTACCCACTAGGGAGCTTTTATCAAGCAAAGTTTATTTAAGAATATAGTTAACATGTATAGTAAGAAAATTAGCAAGACCTTTTATCAGTTAAAAAAAGAAACAAGACAACCCCTATAAGCTATTGAAGTAGCAATAAAAGAACACCTCCAGACAAGTTGGTGCCATAATGACATCAGCTAAGGCTGGGAGCTGAGAAACACTGACTGTGAGAGCTGCTAAGATCATGATTTTTAGAAAAATTTTTCCTAAAGGTATACTAACGTCAGAGGAGAGGATCATTGGCCATCAGATAAGCAGTGGTTTGGTTTTAAAATTCATCCTTGTTTTCAAGGTGATGCCCTTTTGTAATCTTTGTAATATTTTCCAGCCCTATAACTCTGATATATATGCAGTCTGAAAGACATGCTGGTTAGTTGCACTGGCCATGTTAAATTCTCCCTCAATGTACCCAAACAGGCCCTGGAGTGTGGTGACTGGGCATTTTCGCAGCAACTTATTTGCAGTGTTAACATAAGTCTACTTGTGACACTAATAAATAAAAAAACAGTTCTGGATTCTAGTACATCTCCAGTTTTAATCACTTCACTGATGGCAACCATCCACTCAGCTGTCAAGTTCCTAAGTTCTGGATTCCACCCTCCCCCCCCCCAACCAAACCTCTCTGAGTCTCTACCATCTTTTCTCCTTTAAGGCACTTCTTAAAACATTTGACTAAGCTTTTGGTCATTACACATTATGTTGCTCAATGTCAATTTTTGTCAGATAATGTTCTGTGAAACTTTGGGTCATTTCATACATTAAAAGAATGTAAGCTGTTGATGATATGATACACAAAGGTATATTCTTACTTTACCTGTAAAGCAATTGAACATTTTGTTTTATTTAGGTCTCCGACACTAAGGCTCGGTTTACTTTCAATTTATGTAATTAAACGTCTTGGATATAGATCATCATCTTTAACTTGTGGGTGGCACAATAAGACTGTCTCCAGCAGAAAAATCAAGTGTCTTGCATTTCTCATTTCCTTAAATAAGTACTTTGAGCACTCTGACTCACTAAAATACAGATTAACATAGATCCCACAGAAAAAGAACCACTTAAAAGTCTGAAATTTCAACCATTACATTGCAAGATCTATTTTTCAAAGTGACTCCAGACACCATTTTTATTTCTCACCTAACTGAACATATTAGTAAATGTGCTTTCAGCAAGTATATCTTGTAACTGTCAGCATTCTGTTTAGCCTTTACCTGTGGGTGAACCTCGTTCATAATTTGGGTTCTTTGAATAACTAATTGTGTAGTAATGCAGCAATGATGATCTTTGCGCTCCAATATGCCTCCTGATCTAGCCAGACACTGAACTCTGTACTTCTCAAATATGGCATACAAAAGTAATGATCCTGTTGCCTCAACAGACCTTTAGCTACACTTACCTTATATTCCAGACTGTCACAATGGTGGCATTTGTGAGGGTTGAAGAGACAAATTTCTGTCTCTTAGGAACCACTTTTCCAGTTTACCTTCACCTTCAAGTAATCCAGTTAGAGACAAAAGCCTTGAATACTGCCTAGGATGTGGGCACTGATTACTTAGGTATTGATGGTGTGGAACTCCTTAAGGTTCACAAATGTCATGGGATTGTATGTAAAGGCTGAGGTAGCCAAACGGGTACCAGCAATAACATCTTGGACTTTCGGGATGTGGAGGAATTGCAGTGCCTTCTTATTCTGCTGCTAGTTTTCCATTTGGAAGGTGTTTGGTCTGATGAAGTGATTAGTTTGTGCATATATGCACTGTGCATCTGCTGATGTTTCTGATTAATCCATAGTTTCCATCAGGGCTGAGTTGACTAGTACTGGAATTGTGTCCTTTTGGAAGAGGATGTTTGCAGGCCAAATTCTACAGACAGCATAAATCTGTTTGCATTCCTGGAGAAATGGAATCTTTAAAGGAAACTTTTCTTCATTGATGTGCCTTTATTGATAGTTCATTGGGAAAGACACCCACCTCTTTAAACTTGTCCTCTAGATCTAAGTTCACCTATGAGAGAAAAATCTCAACATCTACCCTGTCAAGACCCATCAGAATCCTATGTATTCTAAGGTCACTTATCATTCTTCTAAACTTCAATGGCCAAACCTGTTGAATCATTCCTCAGAATACAAACTCCTCATCTCAGGAATCAGCCTAGTGAAACTTCTCTGAGCTGCTTCCAATGCAAATATATTTTCCTTAAGTAGATCAAAACTGTACACAGTACTCTAGGTATGGTCTCATCAATGCCCCGTACAGTTGTAGCAATGCTTCCTTACTTTTACACTCCAAACCCTTGCATTAAAGGCCAATATTCTATTTGTCCTCTTCATTACTTGCTGCACTTGCATGGTGGCTTTTTTGTGATTCATGTACAGATTCTCTGTCCAGCAACATTCTGCAGTCTCTTTCCCTTTAAATAATATTTTGCTTTTCTATTCTTCCTGCCAAAGTGAGCAACCTCACATTTTCCCACATTATACTCCATCTGTTAAATATTCATCCACTCACTTGACCTATCCAAATCTCTTTGCAGTTGCTTTTTTGGGGGGAGGGGATCATGCCCAGACAGTACCCTGGCACCGGGGGGCAGTGCTGAGGAGTGTTCTGTGGGGGAGTCGCAGGGGTTCTATATCCACGGAGGGAGAAGGTGGTGTCTGTGTCCGTAGGGGAAATTCCCTGGTGGTGGTGGTAGTTCCATGGGGGAGGGGTGTGGTCACTTTCGGATGCCTTTTAAAAAGGCTGTCAAGAGCCTACCTTGCCATCATGCCGTTTTGGGACCGTCTTCTTGATTTCATTTAACTGTGTCAAAAGAATATGGCAGGGAAAGCCAACAGTACAGCTGGTGACCCCAATTCCTCCCCCACCGCCCTCCACCTCCCCTAGCCCGAAGTTGACACTTAGTCAAAAATTAGAACAAAGAACAGTACAGCACAGGAACAGGCCCTTTGGCCCTCCAAGCCTGCACCAATCACATTTACCTATCTATACTAACCGCTTATATCCCTCTATTGCCTGCTTGTTCATATGCTTATCAAGATAAGTCTTAAATGTGGCTAACATAACTGCCTCAACCATCTCACTTGGCAGTGCATTCCAGGCCTTCATCACCCTCTGTGTAAAAACTTACCCTGCACATCTCTCCCTTTATCTTGAACTTGTGCCCCCTTGTAATTGTCATTTCTGCCCTGGGAAAAAGCTTCCAACTGTTCACCCTATCTATACCTCTCATAATTTTATAAACTTCTATCAGTTTGAGAGAATTTTGTATCCTCCTCGCAATTTGCTGTCGTACTTATCTTTGTATCATCTGCAAATTTGGCTACAATACAGTCAGTCATCCAAATCATTAACAATGATCATTAATAGTTGAGGCCCAGTACTGATCCTGGTGAGACTCCTCTGGTAACAGTTTGTCAACCTGAAGATGACCTACTTACTAGAGAGTAATTACATTATACAGCTCGGTTGTTTTCCAATAACATGAGATGTTCTGGCTTTGGAAGATGCTCATGTGACAAGTTTTTTGTTTAGTTGTATATTGCATCATTGAGGAGTGCTCTACAGTGGTATTGAAGAAAGAGGTATATGATTCTGTGGTGGCCTAGCATGCATGTGCAGGTTGACAGATGACACTGCATGGCATGCAATATTGGGCTATTGGCTAGATATACTATACTGTTAGTTATTCATTCCTTAGACTTCCCTTCTGCATCTGTTTCCAGGTCCTTCTGGTATTGTGTAGTAAGATATAGTTACATGTTCTTTTACAGATCGTGTAAGACAATATAGCTGGCATGAGTTTACAGTTTGTTTGGTGTGATACAACTACATGTCCTTACAGGCTTTATAGTACTGATGTGGAGATGCCGGCGTTGGACTGGGGTAAGCACAGTAAGAAGTCTCACAACACCAGGTTAAAGTCCAACAGGTTTATTTGGCAGCACTAGCTTTCGGAGCCTCAAGCTTCTTCTTCAGGTGACTCTCACCTGAAGAAGGAGCTTGAGGCTCCGAAAGCTAGTGCTGCCAAATAAACCTGTTGGACTTTAACCTGGTGTTGTGAGACTTCTTACTGTTTTATAGTACCACAGAGCTATGTCTCCTTATAAGTTATTCTGTACCATGTAACCAAGTGTTCTTATAAAGTTGCATATTCTGATATAGCAACACACGTCCAGTTTGGATAATATGATATACTTCCATTGGATTACATCGAATTTTTAACACAGAAACAGGCCATTCAGCCAATCTGGTCTACAACAATGTTTCTATTCTACAAGAGCCTCATCACTTTTCCTCCAAGTCTTTGTACATTTATCTCTATTTCTTTTGTCTAGCATGCTCATATAGTTCCCCTTTAATTCTGCTTTTCTCAACTCCTCCATGCAGTGGCTACTTCCACACTCTAACCCCACTTTTGGGTAAAGAAAGTTCCCCTGAATTCCAAATCGGATTTATTGGTGACCATCTTATATTTATAGGCCATAGATTAGGTCTCTGCTACAAGTGGGAATTTGTTCACGATGGCTACAAACTCATATCCTCTGAGTTTATGTAGCAGAAAAAGGCAACATTCATTCCATCTGCCTGAGCAGTGTAATCCACTCTTTATCAAATGCTTTTGATGCAGCATAGCTATGTACTTTTTTAACCTTGACACACTTATTTTCGGGTCTGGATCCAGATTTGAAACGCTGGCTCTATTCTCTCCCACAGATACTGTCAGACCTGCTGAGATTTTCCAGCATTTTGTTTCAGATTCCAGCATCTGCAGTATTTTGCTTTTATATTTATCCCGGGGTTTACAGCAATGCAATATTTGTGCAGGTGAGTAACAAGTGTTACCTGTGTTGAAGTTGGGAAGACATTTATTTTTACTGCCTCCGCTCTTCTGCTGCCGGGTGCCAAAAAGATCTGAGGAATGTGAAACATCAGCTGCTCGGGCTTCCCAATGAATTGGGAATAGTGTGATACAGCTATATTTTCTTCCAGACAACTACAACACTGGCATCTACTCGGCAATGTGGAAAATTGCCTAGGATACCCAACCAATTACTGCTCCATCAGTCTACTCTCGATCATCAGTAAAGTGATGAAACGGATCATCAACAGCACTATCAAGTGGCAATTATACAGCAATAACCTGCTCACTGATGCTCAGTTTGTTTTCAAGGCAAGGGAATGCACTATGAATGGTAGGACACTAGGAAGTACAGAGGACTTGAGGTACATGTCCAAAGATCCCTGAAGGCAACAGGACAGGTAGTTAAAATAGATATTATGGGATATTATGCCTCAGCTAATAAAGACTTGTCTTTATTAGCTGAGGCATAAGATAGAAAAACAGAGAGGTTATGATGGAGCTGTATAAAACTCATTAGGCCACAGCTAGAGTACTGTGTATATTTATGATTGCCAAACATCATGAACTGGAAAGGGTGCAAAGGAGATTCACCAGGATGTTTTTGTAAATATGGTTGTAAGCTACCTGAATGGTTTGGATGTGATCCTGAATGAAATAACAGAACATTGCGATGATAGTATGCCATTGGCATTTTTTATGTTTAAGAGGAAAGATTTAAGAATCAGCTTTTTTCTACAGGCAGTCAACATGTCTAGCTGGAATGAAACTCAGATGCAGGGAGAGCAGGATAATTACTCATTTTAGCCACGTAGTGTTTACCTAGGAGAGGGCTAATGGATTTTTGTTTATAGATAAAGATTTCTCCCTGGGGTTTTTGATTAGATTGATTGACAGGCTCATATGATAATGTGGTTAATGGGAGGAACTAGGTATGTAGCAAAGAAAAACAGCTTTTAGTTCTGTCTGGGGTTTAAGGACAAGTTTGCAAGCTGTTCTGGAACTCTAAATCTCTCTGATAGCTTCAAGACTGTCTACATTCCTTATAGCAAGTATGTTTATGGTTGTTAACTGTATTTAAAGTGGAACTTTTAGGTCTGCAAAGGAATGTTGCTTATTTGGAACTGAAACAGTGATAAGTTAGAAATTAAAGTTGTTTCCATTCATTGTTTTGACTATTGTTCAACTGTTAATGGTTAAGCTGTTTCACTTGTTAGAGTTATGGTTATGCTGTGTTACTAAATAAAGTTTGTTTTACTACAAAAGATCCCTAATTTGTCAGTGGAATTACTCCTGGAGTGAAACATTCTTTCCTCACATTTATGCTGAAATAGAAAAATTGTTGGGGTCTAGACTGGCTTCCTAGGGCAGCACGGTAGCACAGTTAGGGCGGCACGGTAGCACAGTGGTTAGCACTGCTGCTTCACAGCTCCAGGGTGCCGGGTTCGATTCCCGGCTCGGGTCACCGTCTGTGTGGAGTTTGCACATTCTCCTCGTGTCTGCGTGGGTTTCCTCCGGGTGCTCCGGTTTCCTCCCACAGTCCAAAGATGTGCGGGTTAGGTTGATTGGCCAGGTTAAAAAAATTGTCCCTTAGAGTCCTGGGATGCGTAGGTTAGAGGGATTAGCGGGTAAAATATGTGGGGGTAGGGCCTGGGTGGGATTGTGGTCGGTGCAGACTCGATGGGCCGAATGGCCTCCTTCTGCACTGTAGGGTTTCTATGATTTCTATGATAATGTAACTTGGTCCCTAAACACATAAACCAATGAATTTTAAATGTTTGGATATCACAATGAATTTGAAATGTACACTGAATAAAGGCACACAATGCATGTAATAATTGTTTCTTTATTTGTTTTTGCTGTATTGTAATCATTGATGAATATACACTCTATCCGAATGATTTGGGCATAATACTGGATGAAACAGAAGAGGACAGCAAACAAAATTAAGCATATTGTACATTTGTTAATTAAATTTTATTTTTCCATTCATAAAAGTTGGCCATTTCATGAACTGGGCAAATTTTCCAATGAACTGGTGGGTCAAATTGCCTGTTTTGTGAACTATGAAAGTAGGCTGTCCACTTCTAGAATTGTGCAATTTGACTGGCCATTTCATGAAATGGGCAGTTTTGTAAATTGGGTGTAAGATAGATATAAGTTATATATATTATGTATAATATATGCGCCAATTGGTTTTATCCATTAGATTTCAATAATACATCATTGTCCTTAATATAAGTGATTAGATTATGACATTGCAATTGTCTCTGGTGGCGACATAAACTTACATACCTTCTTTATCAAATTCCATTTGTATTCCTCTGCTATTGCTGTTCTCTGACAGATTATATTATCACAGAGCATTGTACCATATATGTATGAAAACATTTGTTGCTCATCAGAAGGCAGTAATAAAAATAGAAACTGCTGGAAACTCACAGCAGGTTAATAAGCAAGATGTTAGTGAAACCAGGTATTGATATCAAATATTAATCAACCTTTTGCATTCTCAGATGCTGCCTGATGTGCATTACCTGCATTTCCAGTTTTTATTTCAGATTTCAAGAATTTGTGTTTTTCTTCTTATCCTTCTTGAGCTTCTTGTCAAAGTTAACACAATGTCAAAGTTAAAGATGGAAATCTTTCTGACTGACTAATGTGTGATACGACAATCCTCTTTCGGGATATTTTGCCCAGCTGCAGTGACCTTACTCTGAGATCAGTGGCTGTAGCTTCACCTGTGTCACTTGTAAAGGAGTGAAAAAATTATATTTTCTTTGGCTATTGCCAACTGAGGTATGACACTGGGAAAGTTAGCATCTATTCCACATTTCTACCTTGTACAAAAGTAATTGTTCAAATCAACAATCCATCATTATTTTAATGCCTAATTTTAAAGAATTCCAGTTAATCAAGTGCTCTATTAATTTTAATCCTACTTTGCCTTTTTTTAGTTTTCTGCGATCCTCTTGATATCACTGCTTAACAATACAGGCTGAACTGTACCTTTATATTTTAAGGCTGAACTGGACAATAAATGGCAGAAGGAATTCAAAAATAATAATTGTGAGGTGAAGCATTTTTATAAAAAACACAGCAGCTCTGAATAGAAGTATACCCTGTTCTGTGAACGATCTGAAGGATGTAGGGGTACGGGTTCACAAAACATTAAAGGGTAATAGAATTCCACATTCATCCCCAAAAATATAGGATATAAAAGTCAGGGAGAATGTTGAGCCAATTTAAAACTTCAACAAGGCTTCAGTCGAAGTATTGTGTGCAGTATTGGTTTCTACATCACAGATTGTATCTATAATACATCTATATTGAGACTTTATAGAGGTAACAACCTAGGATGTTGCCTGGTTTAAGAAAACACAACATAAGACTCGAAACACTGGAGGCAGGATTTTCCGCACCCCTCCCGAGTCCCCTGCTGTTCCTCTCTCCTACACACTGATTGGTCTCTAAAGATCATTTAGCAATGCATTTCATCTTATGTAGGAAAAGTAAATGAACAAGTTATAACTTATGAGCAGATCTGCAGACGTAAGTGAGGGCCTTCTTTTGTTGCTCCGATTTTCTCTTCCCTTGAAGTTGCTAAGACCTGTTAAATGCAGTTTATTGGGGAAAATAATAAGGCAAGACTGTGAATTCAGTGCTCAAAGTTAATCATTGTTTAAGCTCCTTCAATCACACGTTCCTTCCCTCCTGCCCTTGTCAATCCTCTAGAAACAGAATCTATGATTGAAAGAACAGCAAGGGCAGGAGAGAGGGAACATGTGATTGGAGGAACAGTTATTCTGGATATTTCCACTGGCCACTTTCCAGGTGTCTTTCAGCTGCACTGAATGATTTGTGACAACATCTTCCTGGAGGCCAAGGAGAAAAAACATAAAATGAAAGAGCAGGAGGACATCTCCACCAATAACAAGGCCACAACAGACCCATGGAAGCTGTCACTCAGTTTTGTGCCATGCTGGACCTGGCCGTGGTCCACATTCACATTATGAGCCACTCTCATGTCTGTGCAGAGTCTGAATGTTCTCCCCGTGGGTTTCCTTCAGGTGCTCCAGCTTCCTTCCGCAGACCGAAATACGTGCTGGTCAGGTGCATTGGCCATGCTAAATTCTCCCTCAGTGTACCCGAACAGGCACTGGAGTGTAGGGGTTTTTCACAGTAACTTCATTGAACAAAGAACAAAGAACAATACAGCACAGGAACAGGCCCTTCGGCCCTCCAAGCCCGCGCCGCTCCCTGGTCCAAACTAGACCATTCCTTTGCATCCCTCCATTCCCACTCCGTTCATATGGCTGTCTAGATAAGTCTTAAACGTTCCCAGTGTGTCCGCCTCCACCACCCTGCCTGGCAGCGCATTCCAGGCCCCCACCACCCTCTGTGTGAAATATGTCCGTCTGATATCTGTGTTAAACCTCCCCCCCTTCACCTTGAACCTATGACCCCTCGTGAACGTCACCACCGACCTGGGGAAAAGCTTCCCACCGTTCACCCTATCTATGCCTTTCATAATTTTATACACCTCTATTAAGTCTCCCCTCATCCTCCGTCTTTCCAGGGAGAACAACCCCAGTTTACCCAATCTCTCCTCATAACTAAGCCCCTCCATACCAGGTAACATCCTGGTAAACCTCCTCTGTACTCTCTCCAAAGCCTCCACGTCCTTCTGGTAGTGTGGCGACCAGAACTGGACGCAGTATTCCAAATGCGGCCGAACCAACGTTCTATACATCTGCAACATCAGACCCCAACTTTTATACACTATGCCCCGTCCTATAAAGGCAAGCATGCCATATGCCTTCTTCACCACCTTCTCCACCTGTGACGTCACTTTCAAGGATCTGTGGACTTGCACACCCAGGTCCCTCTGCGTATCTACACCCTTTATGGTTCTGCCATTTATCATATAGCTCCTCCCTACATTATTTCTACCAAAATGCATCACTTCGCATTTATCAGGATTGAACTCCATCTGCCATTTCTTTGCCCAAATTTCCAGCCTATCTATATCCTTCTGTAGCTTCTGACAATGCTCCTCACTATCTGCAAGTCCTGCCAATTTTGTGTCATCCGCAAACCTACTGATCACCCCAGTTACACCTTCTTCCAGATCATTTATATAAATCACAAACAGCAGAGGTCCCAATACAGAGCCCTGCGGAACACCACTAGTCACAGGCCTCCAGCCGGAAAAAGACCCTTCCACTACCACCCTCTGTCTTCTGTGACCAAGCCAGTTCTCCACCCATCTAGCCACCTCCCCCTTTATCCCATGAGATCCAACCTTTTTCACCAGCCTACCATGAGGGACTTTGTCAAATGCTTTACTAAAGTCCATATAGACGACATCCACGGCCCTTCCCTCGTCAACCATTCTGGTCACTTCTTCAAAAAACTCCACCAGGTTAGTGAGGCATGACCTCCCTCTCACAAAACCATGCTGACTATCGTTAATGAGTTTATTCCTTTCTAAATGCGCATACATCCTATCTCTAAGAATCTTCTCCAACAACTTCCCCACCACGGACGTCAAGCTCACCGGTCTATAATTACCCGGGTTATCCTTCCTACCCTTCTTAAATAACGGGACCACATTAGCTATCCTCCAATCCTCTGGGACCTCACCTGCGTCCAGTGATGAGACAAAGATTTGCGTCAGAGGCCCAGCGATTTCATCTCTCGTCTCCCTGAGCAGCCTTGGATAGCTTCCATCAGGCCCTGGGGATTTGTCAGTCTTTAAATTCTCTAACAAACCTAACACTTCCTCCTTTGTAATGGAGATTTTCTCCAACGGTTCAACACTCCCCTCCGAGACACTCCCAGTCAACACATCCCTCTCCTTTGTGAATACCGACGTAAAGTATTCATTTAGGATCTCCCCTACTTCTTTGGGCTCCAAGCATAATTCCCCACTTTTGTCCCTGAGAGGTCCGATTTTTTCCCTGACAACCCTTTTGTTCCTAACGTATGAATAAAATGCCTTGGGATTCTCCTTAATCCTGTCTGCCAAGACATTTCGTGACCCCTTTTTGCTCTTCTAATTCCCCGTTTGAGTCCTTTCCTACTTTCTTTGTATTCCTCCAGAGCTTCCTCCGTTTTTAGCTGCATGGACCTACCATACGCCTCTCTTTTCTTTTTGACCAGTCCCTCAATTTCCCTGGTTATCCACGGTTTTCGAATCCTACCCTTCCTATCCTTCTTTTTAACAGGCACATGCCTGTCCTGTAGCCCTAACAACTGTTCCTTAAAAGACTCCCACATGCCAGATGTGGATTTACCCTCAAACAGCCTCTCCCAATCCAGAGCTGCCAATTTCTGCCTAATCCCACTAAAGTTAGCCTTCCAATCCAACACCTTACCCTTGGGACACCACTCATCCTTTTCCATCACTATCCTAAAGCTAACAGAATTGTGGTCACTATTTGCCACATGTTCCCCTACCAAAACTTTGAAGACCTGACCGGGCTCATTCCCCAGTACGAGGTCCAGTATAGCCCCCTCTCTAGTCGGGCTATCTACATATTGTTCCAAAGAACCCTCCTGTACGCATTTTACAAATTCCTCCCCATTCAGAGTCCCTGCTCTCAGCGATTTCCAGTCTATACCAGGGAAATTGAAGTCTCCCACTACAACAACCCTATTTTTCCTGCACCTATCCAGTATCTCCTGACATATCCGTTCTTCCACTTCCCTTGGGCTGTTGGGGGGCCTGTAGTACACCTCCAACATAGTGACTGCGCCCTTCCTGTTTCTAAGCTCCATTGCAATTTTAATTTAAGCCTACTTGTGACACCAATAAATAAACTTTAAACTCAAACTCTCAGGGAACTGGAACCAAACTTCTTGTGATACTGAGTTATCTTGAGCGAGATATGTGATGTCAGTGTGTCCGAACAGGAAGCTTAGGCTGCATCAAGTGAATGGGACCATACCCTCTCCTCCTCCCTTCTACAACTCTCCAATAATGCAAACTGTAGCATGGAGAAAGTCTTTCTTTTCTGTAAAGAACCTGATGGATTTTCTTGCAAATTGGTTGCAAGTATTGAATCTGTCCCCCAAATATGAATTTACTGTGTACATATAGTGCAATGTGCAGAATATGTCAATGAGGAAGCCACCAAAATCAGTGACACTAAAATAGGTGGGACAGTAAGTTGCAATGAGGAAATAAGAAATTTACAAATGAATATAGATAGGGTAGGTGAGTGGCAGATGGAGTTTAACGTGGACAAGTGTGAGGTTTTCCGTTTTGTTCAGAAAAATGGAAAGGCAACTTATTATCTAAATGGAGAAAGATTTTGGGGTGCTTCGGTGCAGAGGAATCTGGGTGGCCTCATGCATGAGTTGCAGAAAACTGGTATGCAGGTACAGCAGGTAATAAGGAAAACAAATGGAATTTTGGCATTTTGTTGTGGGAAAATTAAAGAAATGGTTACCTGGCACACAAAATGGTTGCCTGGCACACAACATGGTTGCCTGGGAAGGGACATTAAACAGGCACTGGCTTTTAGCACAGACAAGTTACTTAAAGTTAAAACATGCAGGAGCCGAAATGCTGCAGGAAGCTAGTCAGAGCTCGAGGCACTTTAAGATAAGGACAGACCCAGAACAATAAGACTGATAATAAGATCAGCCTTAGATGGGAACATAAATGCAACAAAACCAATCACTGAATGTATAGATCGAAACCAGTCATTGATAGAGGAAATTCTATGAACAATGCTATGTTAACTGCCCATGTCTGTACCTGTCTGATTGTAACGATGTGTTAACTATCGATCACCATGATCTGTCTACTCAACTTATAATGATGTGTTAAACGGCTAATGTCCGGACTACCTTTTGTCTAAAAAGGTATAAAAATGATCAACTGCTATTGTGTAATTGAGAAGGTAGCTGCCAAGTACTGCGGAGTACCAGTACTTTCTCCCAAAGCTTCGTGTCCGAAATAAAACTGTATTGTTGAACCTCCAGTCTGACTCCAGTGGTAAATTTCCCACAACAATTGGCGTAGTTGGCAAGGATCTCATTACTGGTAAGTTTCTATTGATTGGCCACGATTGGAAAGCCGGGGTAGAGATCACTGAATCTGTGGGAGTCGGATGAGGTCGAGAATACAGTAAACTTAAGGGGTATTTGTAGTAATAAGTATTGATTGTATATGGTATAGTGATAAGTACTAACTGCTGATAGTGATAAGTAATTGTTATTGTGCTGACCAACTAGAGGACAAAGTAGTACCTGTCGCAAACGCGCAGCCTTAGACTGGTTGTTAAGAGGGGAAATCCCCCATGCGAAGGTCAGGAACCTGAAGTGGGCGTAGAGGCACCAAGGGCACTTAGGATTGTGAAGCCCAAGTGGCAGAGGTCGGTTAACATCAAACTCTGTAGTGGCAAACAAACACAGAGTTTGCCACCTGTTTGCATGAAAGTTTGTATATCATAGAAATCATCATAGAAACCCTACAGTGCAGAAGGAGGCCATTCGGCCCATCGAGTCTGCACCCACATATTTACCCGCTAATCCCACTAACCTACGCATCACAGGACTCTAAGGGGCAATTTGTAACCTGGCCAATCAACCTAACCCGCACATCTTTGGACTGTTGGGTACTGGACTGTCAATGTTGTAAAGCGGTGCGGAAAAGGAGCTGATCAACTCTGACCTAGAGCTGGACTCCGGTGGAGAAACACATTGCCGAGGTGGTAATAGTGGAAGCCGTGAGTATAACTTGAAACCCTGAGACGGTAGTGAAACACGGTGCTAGAGTAGTAATAGTGGCCGGGGGTAGTGAAGTCCCTACGGTAGAGAGCACACTTTACTAGGGAGTAATCGGGGCCGTACGGTGCCTAAAACACATTGCCAAGGCGGCAATAGTGACCGGGGGTAGTGAAGTCTGCGAGATGGCAGATAAAGAAGTTAAGAGGGGATCTGCAGGTTCTCTCATTGTAGTGTATATGACAGACAGGCAAGCATTAATAAAGAGGATGCAAAGGGATGGCCGGGATACTTCTCAGACCTTAGAGCAGCAGAGAAAGTGGATAGATGGAGAAAAGAGAAACAAGACAAAGAAGATAGGGGTATTATTAGTACATCAGTTAGCTGGACTAATTGAGCAAGTAGTTGCCTCTACTAAAAAGTGGAGTGAAGATAAAGAAAAGATTAGAGAGTTAGAACCCAGAATAAGTGAACTGGAGAAACGAAACCAAGTGTTAGAAGAGAATCAATGGAGAGGGGAAACTGTTCCTCTACCTCCTTAGGAGTCCACACGACAGGGACCAACCGCTCCTCCAGAGGAGTGGGAAGCGCTAGAACACAACGTAGCGCCAGTAACCCGAGGGGGAACAGATGCGCAGCCAAAAGTGAATTATAAACCCTTCACCCCAGGTGAGAGGCAGCAGATAATGGCTTCCCTGGATAAATTACAACCCAGAAGCGCAAACACTAAATTCTGGGAAGAATTAGACATAATTTGGGTAGGACACCAATTACACCTGAGAGACGTACACCAACTGGTCAGGGCAGCCTGTCCAATGGATAAGTGGAGGCAGGTAACAGGTGGACCCGCCGCTCCTCCAGCACAGGATTATAGTGGGGGACGATGGACACATGTAGTTGCCCTAACATCAGAAATAGATGCCCAACAGGCACCCTTCACCCAGTTTAAGACAGAAATTCAGAGAGTATTAGGGAATGCTCCTACTAACTGGAGCAGAATTACCACAACCAAACAGCTAAAAGGGGAAGGAGCATCTGAGTACGGGGAATGGTTGTTCCAAGTATATCAAGAGTGCTCAGGGCAAGGGATCCCAGGTCGTGGGATCGAGCGTTCATCCAGGCTTTCAAGGATGGACTCTCTAGTGCTCACCAAACCATCCTAAAAATGGGAGTGATTATATCCCAAGATTATGATGAATTGGTAGAGTGGGCTAGTGGCATACCGGGAGGTGGAGAGGAGAAATCCCAGACAAGAACAAGGCTAGAAAGAATAGCCGCTTACAGTAACGGGAACGGAACTAAGTCCAAACTGACTTGCCACAATTGTGGCCGACAAGGGCACTTTGCGAGGGATTGCGGGGCCCCAAGGAAAGGAAACAGATTTGGGAGCAGTGGGAAACATTGTAGCCACTGTAATAAACATGGACACATAGAAGCAGTGTTGGGATAAACATGCGAGACCCCTGACCCGATCCATGACCACAGGAGAACCGGAGGAACCACAGAACCACCGGGGTCAGCAAGATTGATGGCCTGCAGCCCCCATTCATAAGGGTAAGAAGGAGGGAAGGATTTATGTGTCTGCACTAGTAGGGGGCAGGCAATGTGAGATGCTGGTGGACACAGGGGCATCCATATCAGTCACCGACCTTCCCTTACCCACTACAAGTAGGATGATTTACCTAACCGGGATAGGAGGGAACAAAACACCCGCCTACCTGAGCGAGACCACGTTAGTAGAAATAATTTGTGTATACCAATGAGGTTTTATGTGTGTAAGAATAACGAGGGTACAATAATGGGAAATGATTTAATGAAAGAATATGAGATTCTGATAGACTGTGGAAAGGGAGAATTAATCTGGCCAAGACAGGACGGTCGGAAAACTAGAATAGGGAAACTCACAAGTCACCTCGAAACTATTAGGGTGGCCACAGTCACCAGGGAATTAGAGACAGGAGGGTTCGGAGCCATCTGTGCCTTCGTCCCCGGAGTATGGGCTAAAACAAAGTTAGATACCGGTTTAACTAAAACAGACCCAATAAAGGTACCTGGACCGGAGCATAAGCCCCACTGACAATACCCAATAAAACCAGAGGCAGAGAAAGCTGTAGTGGAGATAGTTAAAGGGTTAGTGGAAAAAGGAATTCTGAGAGAAACCACAAGCACCACTAACTCCCCAACCTGGCCGGTGAGCAAACCTGACGGAAGCTATAGGCTCACGATAGATTACACCAGACTCAATAAAGTCACGTCCAAGTTGCACCCCATTGTAGCAAGCCCCTCGACAATCCTGAATGGACTGTCACAGGAGCACAGAATATTCACAGTTTTGGACATAGCCAACAGATTCTGATCCCTACCCTTGGATCCCGAATCCCAAGACAAATTCGCCTTTACAGTGGGAGACAAATAGTACACTTGGACTCGCCTACCACAGGGATTCCACAACAGCCCCGCTATCTTCCATCGAGTAATGAGTGACATCCTGAACAGGGTAGAACTGCCAGAGGGTAGCACGATCCTACAATATGTAGATGATATCTTAATAGCTTCGGAGTCCAAGTCAGGACATCAAGAAGCACTATATCTAGTACTAAAACTAAAAGCCGCAGGGTTAAAGGTGAGCCCCAAAAAGGCACAAATCGGGAAAACACAGGTCCTATACCTAGGACACCTTATATTCCAAGGGCTTAAAGAAATGCCAACAGACCGAACGAAGGCGGTACAACAAATGCCGCAACCCGTCGCCATAAGAGGGGTCAGAAAGGTGCTAGGACTATTTAACTATAGCCGAAGTTTCATCCCAGGGTTCACAAAATTGGCAGAACCCATACAAAGACTAGTCAAAGGGGGAAAACCAGCTTTAGACCGTAGAATGGGGACCCGAGCTGGAAGAGGCTTACAACAAACTAAAAACAGAACTGATATCAGCCCTGGACTAGGATTACCAGATTCTAATAAGGACTTCCACGTCCATTGTAGCAATGAGGGAGGGTTCTATTCCGCAGTGGTAACACAGGATCATGGCGACAAAAGGAAACCCATAGGGTATTATTCAACCGCAGAAGGGTCGGTAGTAACCGGACTGCCGAGGTGCAGAGCCGCCTTGGATTGCGCCGCCTGGGCCGTAAAGGTTAGCGAGCCAGTAATCATGGCAGGGAATATAATCCTTCACACCAAACACACCTTGGTGGAAATGTTGAACACAGGAAAGCTAAGGTCCGTCTCAAACATGAGAAGGGCTAAATGGGAAGCTGTCCTCCTACCTCCAAGCAAATCCGTAATAATAATAATAAGGGACACAGGAAATAACCCAGCAGAAGGGATTTTAGACACAGGAGAGCCACACAATTGTGGGGATATAGATAGGGATGTAGAAGAAGGTAGGATAAAAGATGTACCTTTAACAACAGCTGAGGAGACCCTTTTTCGTAGATGGTTCACGCAAATATGTGGAAGGATCACCCCGGACAGGGTGGGCAGTAGTGAATGACAAATTAGAGAGAGTAAGGTCAGGAAGGATTGATGGAGGTCTATCTGCGCAAGTGGCAGAACTAGTGGCACTCACACAGGCACTAGAGTTAGCTGAAGGCAAAACGGTCAACATATATACAGATAGTCGATACGTGTTCGGAGTCATACATGACTATATGACAGCATGGGGTAGAAGGGGGTTCACAACCACGGGAGGAACTCCTATCAAACACCAACAAAGAATTGAGGCATTGTTGAAAGCTAGCGAGAAACCTCGAGAAGCCGCAGTAATCAAAATTAAAGCGCACCAGAAAGAACCAGGAAGAGATAACCCGGACTGGTTAAATTTCAAAGGGAACCAAGCCACAGATAGAGCAGCCTTAAAACAGTAGACAGTTGGCGAGCTGCCAATAGCAGCAACAGAACAGACAGGGGACGAAATAGATATTCGGGACTTACATGATGATACCTCGAAAGAGGAAAAGGAAAAGTGGGAAGCACAGGGAGCGGTCAAAGGGACTGATAACATTTGGAGAAGGGAAGATAAGGTAAGAGCACCAGAGTGCATACAAAACACCCTATTGGAACTACACCATGGACTCTCAGATGCGGGTAGAGAGGCCATGATAACTAGTATAGGAAAGGAATGGTGGTGGAAAGGAATGGGAAGAGACATAGCCCGACACTGTCACCGATGCGTGATGTGCGTGCAACACAACCCGGGTCGACCCATAAAAATTAAGATGGGACACCAGCTGCGACCAAAGGGACCCTGGGAACATCTGCAAATATATTTCACAGGGCCACTACCACAATCCCATGGCAAAACTTATTGTCTGGTTATTATAGACCAGTTCACCAGGTGGGTAGAAGCGTTCCCTATTACAAATTGTACTGCTACCACGGTGGCTAGAATATTGGCAGAAGAGGTAATCCCTAGATGGGGAGTACCCCTACAAATCGATTCAGACCAAGGGACGCACTTCACTGGAAAGGTGCTAAAAACAGTATGCCAATTGATGGGGATAAAACAAAAATTCCACATTCCTTACCACCCACAGAGTTCTGGAATGGTGGAACGTATGAACAGAACCCTTAAGAATGCATTGGCTAAAGCCATACAAACATCGGGAAAAATGTGGACAGAGGTATTGCCCACTATATTAATGAGGCTAAGAGCCACCACGAACCAGACAACCGGATTAACCCCTTATGAACTAATGACAGGACGGGCGATGCAATTACCAGAAACCTTCATAACAGGTGAGACTGATGTAGGTCCACTAAAAGATAAAATCAGGAGATATGTTTTGGAACTAAGCGCCCAACTAAAAGGGATGCGCAAATTGGTAAAAGATAATCAAGAAAAAAGAGACGCACAGAGAGAGCTTGAAATGCTCCCTGACGTCCCAACAGCGGGAAGTCGCGTAAAAACACTACCTGACAAACCAGGGTTTGCACCAAAATGGAATGGGCCATATGAGTTATAATTAGTGGAGACACCTGTGCCTGTATAGACATAAGAGGGAAAGGTGTATGGAAACATTGGACCCAGTTGAAATTACACAAAGAAATGATTGAATGACTTTAAGTGACCCAATTGCTTTCCTCAACACAGGCAAAGACTGCAAGCAAGAGCAACTGGCGCGTTTGGGTTGACAGTATAACTTTTGAAAATTGGATAACTTACAGTATTAGGATTGAAACTTGCTCGTCACGGATATGGATGAAATCGCGTATGTAACTGTATTACTTTGCATTGTCATGACTGTAAATTTGACTGGATTGGAGGATAACCTATTTTACAAAGCTCATATACACTTACACGGGAATCGAACTGTATGTTACCCGTTAGCACAATCGGTAGAAGCCCTATTTGTAGCCACCCCTGGGTGGACCCCTCATGACTTATATACAGTAGATACATCAGACGCACCCTGTAAGGGACAAATTGGCAAATATAAAAAGAGGTATACAGGGGAGATGTGTGGAACTTGTAAATCCTATAGATCCTGTGTGCAGGGGGCTCCAACACGTGTGAGGAAGAGCTTGCTCAGATAATGCAAGCTAACCGCTTTGTTATATGGGGCAGGGATGGGGATGTGCCTATGCCTTGGTCCCCAAGAATGATTCCTGCGTGCAGACACAGTGTGTCCATCAGCATTGTCGGGTTAATAAGGGTCAGTTTACTTGCGCCTGTGATGAACAGAAATGCCTGAATGTAACCGCGGGGAGACAGCTCATTTGTGGACAGTGTAATGGGACTCATGTCAGCTCAGCCAAATGGACATACCCGTTTGATACTTACCAGGTGGTGGGATCAAACGGGGAGTCAAGTAAACCGAGCAATTGGCAATATAAACAAACTCATAATCGGGACACTAAATGCTACTGGGCTAAGAAGGGATATGTGTTCCTCTTCAATGGTACTTACACGACAGAAACACCAAACCTCCCAAACCTTTTTGCAGTAGGAACAATAGGACCACTGACTGTTCCATGCCCTCAGAAGGGGCATATCTGGAGGGGAATAGTAACCCGGGCTATCAGCAAAGAATTCTGCGCTGACTGGGAAGCCCCGGACACAATGGGATCATCACTGGGATACGGGTTCCTTGGAGCCCTATCTCTGGGGGGGGCGCAGCAGGAGTAATTAGTGCAAAAAATGGGAATCATATTGTTTGTGGACCAACAGTCCTGGGAAACAGCACTTCAAAAGCACTGGAGGCTGTCAACCAAGAAATGGCTGAATTGAGATTATATGCACAGCAGACACAATATGCAGTGGACTACCAGTTAGCACAACAAGTGGGAGTATGTACAATCATAGGAAACAAATGCATAACCCATGTCACAGACGAATCCTATGACATCACCCAAGTCATTAATAACATCAGAGAACAACCTGATAACTTCAGGACAGGGACCCAAGAAAGGAAGTCGCTGGCTGGAATGGCTAGTGGGTGGATCCTGGGGATCCTATTTACTGCATGGACTGATCATACTCATTTCAATTGTAATTGTCTGTTGCCTAGTTGTTGGATGCCTTAATGTCTATTGTAAAGTAATGGTAACACGAATTGTGCCAGGGGCCAGTGTAGCCATCGAGGAAGAATCCATGATGGAAGCCCCTAAAGATGCCAGAAGAAGCAAAGAAGGAAAGAAGAAGGTCGACCTCCACATGTGAAGCTGTTGGTCTGGGGATTATTAAAATCATAATCCTGACCAAAAGGGGGGAATGTTGTGGGGAAATTAAAGAAATGGTTACCTGGCACACAAAATGGTTGCCTGGCACACAAAATGGTTACCTGGGAAGGGACATTAAACAGGCACTGGCTTTTAGCACAGACAAGTTACTTAAAGTTAAAACATGCAGGAACCGAAATGCTGCAGGAAGCTAGTCAGAGCTCGAGGCACTTTAAGATCAGGGCAGACCCAGAACAATAAGATTGATAATATCAGCCCTAGATGGGAACATAAATGCAACAAAACCAATCACTGAATGTATAGATCGAAACCAGTCATTGATAGAGGAAATGTATCCATTCTATGAACAATGCTATGTTAACTGCCCATGTCTGTACCTGTCTGATGGTGATCGATAGTTAACACATCGTAACAATGATCTGTCTACTCAACTTATAACGATGTGTTCAATGGCTAATGTCTGGACTACCTATTGTCTAAAAGGTATAAAAATTATCAACTGCTATTGTGTAATTGAGAAGGTAGCTGCCAAGTACTGCGGAGTACCAGTACTTTCTCCTGAAGCTTCGTATCCAAAATAAAACTGTAAAACTGTATTGTTGAACCTCCAGTCTGACTCCGGTGGTAAATTTCCCACAACAATTTATAGCTAAAGGAATAGACTATAAAAGGTAAGGAAGTGTTGCTGCAACTATACACAGCATTGGTGAAACCACACCTGGAATACTGTGTACAGTTTTGGTCCCCTTATTGAAAGAAGGATGTAATGGCATTAGAGGCATTTAACAGGAGATTCACTAGATTGATTCCAGTGCTGAGGGGTTTGTTTTATGAAGAGAGATTGAGCAGTTTAGGCCTATATTCCCTAGAGTTTAGAAAAATGAGAGGACATCTAATTGAGGTATATAAAATGATAAAAGGTATTGACAAAGTAGACGTAGAGTGGATGCTTCCCCTTGTGGGGCAATTGAGAGCAAGAGGCCACAGTTCTAGGATAAAGGACAGCAGATTTAAAACAGAGATGAGGCACAGTAGTTAGCACTGCAGCTTCACATTGCCAGGGATCCAGGTTCAATTCCAGCCTTGGGGGACTGACATTGTGGAGTTTGCACATTCTCCCTGGATTTGCGTGGCTTTCCTCTGGGTGCTCCAGTTTCCTCCCAAAGTCCAAAGATGTGTAGGTTATATGGATTGGCCATGCTAAATTCCCCCTCAGTGTCCCAAGAAGTGTAGATTAGGGGGATTAGCGAGGCAAATGAGTGGGGTAGCGGGGATAGGGTGGGGGCGGGGGTTGGTGGGCCTAGCTAAGATGCCCTGTTGGAGAGTTGGTGCAGAGTCATGGGCTGAATGGCCTCCTTCTACACTGTAGAGATTATATGAGAAATTCTCTCAAAGAGTAGTGAATCTGTGGCATTCACTACCACAGAGCCTGCTGGATGCCAGGACATTTGAGTAAATTTGAGGAGAGAGACAGATTTTTCATTAGTAATGGGTGAAGGGTTATAGAGAATGGGCAAGAAAGGAGATGAGATCAGCCACGATTGAATTGAATGGTGGAGCAAGCTCGAGTGGTTGAATTGCCTAGAACATAGAACAGTACAGCACAGAACAGGCCCTTCGGCCCACGATGTTGTGCCGAGCTTTATCTGAAACCAAGATCAAGCTATCCCACTCCCTATCATCCTGGTGTGCTCCATGTGCCTATCCAATAACCGCTTAAATGTTCCTAAAGTGTCTGACTCCACTATCACTGTAGGCAGTCCATTCCACACCCCAACCACTCTCTGAGTAAAGAACCTACCTCTGATATCCTTCCTATATCTCCCACCATGAACCCTATAGTTGTGCCCCCTTGTAATAGCTCCATCCACCCGAGGAAATAGTCTTTGAACGTTCACTCTATCTATCCCCTTCATCATTTTATAAACCGCTATTAAGTGTCCCCTCAGCCTCCTCCGCTCCAGAGAGAACAGCCCTAGCTCCCTCAACCTTTCCTCATAAGACCTACCCTCCAAACCAGGCAGCATCCTGGTAAATCTCCTCTGCACTCTTTCCAGCGCTTCCGCATCCTTCTTATAGTGAGGTGACCAGAACTGCACACAATATTCCAAATGTGGTCTCACCAAGGTCCTGTACAGTTGCAGCATAACCCCACGGCTCTTAAACTCCAACCCCCTGTTAATAAAAGCTAACACACTATAGGCCTTCTTCACAGCTCTATCCACTTGAGTGGCAACCTTTAGAGATCTGTGGATATGGACCCCAAGATCTCTCTGTTCCTCCACAGTCTTCAGAACCCTACCTTTGACCCTGTAATCCACATTTAAATTAGTCCTACCAAAATGAATCACCTCACATTTCTCAGGGTTAAACTCCACTTGCCATTTTTCAGCCCAGCTTTGCATCCTATCTATGTCTCTTTGCAGCCTACAACAGCCCTCCACCTCATCCACTCCTCCACCAATCTTGGTGTCATCAGCAAATTTACTGATCCACCCTTCAGCCCCCTCCTCTAAGTCATTAATAAAAATCACAAAGCGCAGAGGACCAAGCACTGATCCCTGTGGCACTCCGCGAGCAACCTGCCTCCAATCCGAAAATTTTCCATCCACTGGCTGTCTTCGATCAGACAGCCAGTTACCTATCCAATCGGCCAACTTTCCCTCTATCCCACACCTCCTCACTTTCATCATAAGCCGACCATGGGGGACCTTATCAAACGCCTTACTAAAATCCATGTATATGACATCAACTGCCCTACCTTCATCAACACACTTCGTTACCTCCTCAAAAAATTCTATCAAATTTGTGAGGCACGACTTGCCCTTCATGAATCCGTGCTGACTATCCCGGATTAATCCGCATCTTTCTAAATGGTCGTAAATCCCATCCCTAAGGACCTTTTCCATCAATTTACCAACCACCGAAGTAAGACTAACCGGTCTATAATTACCAGGGTCATTTCTATTCCCTTTCTTAAACAGAGGAACAACATTCGCCATTCTCCAGTCCTCTGGCACCATCCCCGTGGACAGTGAGGACCCAAAGATCAAAGCCAAAGGCTCTGCAATCTCATCCCTTGCCTCCCAAAGAATCCTAGGATATATTTCATCAGGCCCAGGGGACTTATCGACCTTCAGTTTATTCAAAACTGCCGGGACATCCTCCCTCCGAACATCTATTTCCTCCAGCCTATTAGCCTGTAACACCTTCTCTTCCTCAAAAACATGGCCCCTCTCCTTGGTGAACACTGAAGAAAAGTATTCATTCATCACCTCGCCTATCTCTACTGACTCCATACACAAGTTCCCACTACTATCCTTGACCGGCCCTAACCTAACCCTGGTCATTCTTTTATTACTCACATAAGAGTAAAACGCCTTGGGGTTTTCCTTGATCCGACCCGCCAAGGACTTCTCGTGTCCCCTCCTAGCTCTCCTAAGCCCCTTTTTCAGCTTGTTCCTTGCTAACTTGTAACCCTCAATCGAGCCATCTGAACCTTGTTTCCTCATCCCTACATAAGCTTCCCTCTTCCTTTTCACAAGACATTCCACCTCTTTCGTGAACCATGGTTCCCTCACTCGGCCATTTCCTCCCTGCCTGACAGGGACATACCTATCAAGGATACCCAGTATTTGTTCCTTGAAAAAGTTCCACTTTTCATTAGTGCCTTTCCCTGACAGTTTCTGTTCCCAACCTATGCCCCCTAATTCTTGCCTAATCGCATCATAATTACCTCTCCCCCAATTGTAAACCTTGCCCTGCCGTACGGCCCTATCCCTCTCCATTGCAATAACAAAAGACACCGAATTGTGGTCACTATCTCCAAAGTGCTCTCCCACAACCAAATCTAACACTTGGCCCGGTTCATTTCCCAGTACCAAATCCAATGTGGCCTCACCTCTTGTCGGCCTATCCACATATTGTGTCAGGAAACCCTCCTGCACACACTGCACAAAAACTGCCCCATCCGAACTATTTGACTTACAAAGGTTCCAATCAATATTTGGAAAGTTAAAGTCCCCCATGACAACTACCCTGTGACCCCCACACCTATCCATAATCTGCTTAGCAATTTCTTCCTCCACATCTCTATTACTATTTGGGGGCCTATAGTAAACTCCTAACAACGTGACCACTCCTTTCCTATTTCTAACTTCAGCCCATATTACCTCAGTGTGCAGATCCCCCTCGAAGTGCCTTTCCGCAGCTGTTAAACTATCCTTGATTAACAATGCTACTCCTCCACCTCTTTTACCAGCTTCCCTCCACTTACTGAAACATCTATACCCCGGAACTTCCAACAACCATTCCTGTCCTTGTTCTACCCACGTCTCCGTAATGGCCTACTTCTGCTCCTAGTTCTTATGGTCTATTGCCTGCACATATCTAATGGGAGATTTTTTTTGTCAAATTAATAATATTGTACAATACTGTGAGAAAAAAAATTTGTATTTTCTGGTTTGTTAATAACTATAACCTTTAGGGTGCATGCAAACTAACACAGCATTATGGCATTGCTGTTCTTAATATTTTGAAAGCAAAACAGGAAGATATTCAATTTCCCTGAAACCACTGTTCTCTTCACATCCTGAGATCCATGTCATGAGTTTTTGTGTGCATTCTCTTAACCACTTTCTTCAGCTGAAATGAGTCATTCCATCTCAAAGCTCTCCTGGCATGCAGTTTAATTTCAGTCTTTATCTCATCCAGAGCTTTAGCAGAATTTCTTTATTACTTTTTGACACAAGCTCCAACAACTCTGGGAAATGACCGTCTCTCCAGATCCTCTTTCTCTTTCACTTTCCTTTGATCCCATCCCTTCATCCAATCTCATCCTTGCTGTGTATTCACTATCCCCTTTCTGATACCCCAATTGATAAGTCCTCAGCTTCATTGCCTTACTTCAATGGAATCAGATGGTACAGCACAGGAGGTGGTAATTTGGCCTGTCAGGTCTGTGTTGGCTCCTTGTGAGAGCAAGTTAGCTAATCTGAGTCCTCCACCCTTTCCCCATAGCCCTGAAAGTTACTTCTCTGCAAGTGCTTATCCAATTCCCTTTTGAAAGCCACAACTGAATCTGCTTCCTGCATAGCCTCAGGCAGTACATTCCCGATTCTAACTACTTGCTGCCTTTGGTTTTTTCATCATCTTAAACCTGTGTTCTCTGGTTCTAACCCTTCCGCAAATGGGAACAGTTTCTTTCTATCTACTCTGTTTAGACCCTCATGATTTGGTACATTTCTATCAAATTTCCTCTCAAATCTTTCCTCCTCGAAGGAGAAACCCCAGCTTCTCCAATCTTTCCATGTAACAGAAGCTGCTCATCCCTGGAATGATATTTGAGAATCTTTCCTGCACTCTCTGAAGCCATCACAGCTTTCTTAAAATGTGATACTTACACTACAATTGAGGCCAAACCAGTGTTTGCCATAGCTTACTTTCTGTTCTATACCTCAATTTATAAAATCCAGGATCCTGTACGCCTTTTAAAACACTTTTTCAACCTGCCCTTCCGCCTTCAATGATTTGTGCACATATACCCCAGGGCTCTCTATTCCTGAACACACTTCATAAGTGTACTTTAAAGTTTACATTGCTTTTCCATTTCTTTCAATAAATTACATCTGCCATCTGTTTGTCCATTCCACCAGCCTATGTTGTAAAGTATATCTCTATCATCCTCACAGTTCATAATACTTCCAAGATTTGAGTCAGCAGCAAATCTTGAAATTGTGCCTTGTACACCCAAGTTATCCACATCAGAGCAGCAGGAGTCATTCAAAGTGGAAACAGAGAGTGCACAGGGCTAACATGTTCCCATAAAGGTAAACAGTTGGTGCAACAAGTCCAGAGAACCTTGGATGTCAAGGGATAAAGAGGATTGGATAAGGAAAAAAGGAGGTAGATATAGGGGGCTCAAAACAGGAGTGCAGAAAGTGCAGGGGGGTACTTAAAATAAGAGAACAAAGAGGCAGCATGAAAAAACACAGGTGAACAAAAATCCCAAGGTGTTTTAGAAGTACATGAAGGATAAGAGTATAACCAAAGATTGGTGACCATTAGGGACTAAAGTGGCAGTCTGTGTGTGGAGCCGTTGGACACTGCTGAGGTTTTAAATGAACTTTTGCATATGTGTTGACTATAGAGAAGAACAACATAGATTTTGAAATCAGGGTGACTGTGATACAATTGAACCATTTATCATTGGGAGGGAGGAGGTATAAGCAGTTTTAGCAGGCTAAAGAATGGATAAATCTGCAGGCCCAGGCTGCTGTGTGAGGCAAGGGAGGAGACTGATGCTAATTTCAAATCCTGCCACGGCAGATGGTGGAATTTGATTCAATAAAAAATATCTGGAATTAAGAATCTACTGATGACCATGAAATCAATGTCGATTGTCAGAAAAACCCATCTGGTTCACGAATGTCCTTTCAGGAAGAAAATCTGCCATCCTTACCTAGTTTGGCCAACATGTGATTCCAGAGCCACAACAATGTGCCTGGCTGACTCTCAACTGTGCTCCAAGGGCAACTAGGGGTGGGCAATAAATGCTGGCCAGCCAGCGATGTCCATGTCCCACGAATGAATAATTTTAAAAATTCCTCTCTGGTCACAGGAGAGGTGTTAGAGTACTGGAGGATAGCTAATGTGGCACAATTATTCAAGAAGGGAACTAGGGATCAGCTAAGTAATTACAGTCTAACATCAGTAGTAGGGAAATTATTGTAAAAAATTCAGACGGGCAAAATTAATATTCACTTGGGCGAGGCAAGGATTAACCAAGGATAATCAGCTTGGCTTTGTCACGGGGAGATCATGTCTAACAAATTTCATTGAATTTTTCAAGAAATGACGAGGTGTGTGGATGAGAGCAGTGCAGTTAATGCAGGCCATATGGAATTCAGTAAAGTTTTTGAAAAGGTCCCACAGAGGAGACTAGTCAAGAAGGCAAGAGCCCATGCAATCCAAGGTAATTTAGGAAATTGGAACCAAAATTGGCCTAGTGGCAGGACAGGAAGAAGTCTCACAACACCAGGTTAAAGTCCAACAGGTTTATTTGGTAGCAAATACCATAAGCTTTCGGAGCGCTGCCCCTTCGTCAGATGGAGTGGATATCTGTTGAACAGATATCCACTCCATCTGACGAAGGGGCAGCGCTCCGAAAGCTTATGGTATTTGCTACCAAATAAACCTGTTGGACTTTAACCTGGTGTTGTGAGACTTCTTACTGAGCTTACCCCAGTCCAACGCCGGCATCTCCACATCATGCCTAGTGGCAGGAGGCAGAGGGTGCTGGTCGAAGATTGTTTATGTGACTGGAAGCTTGTATCCAGTGGTGTACTGCAGGGATCGGTGCTAAGTCCCTTGTTCTTTGTGTACATTAAGATCTTGACGTGAATGTAAGAGGTATGATCAGTAAATTTGCAGATGACATGAAAATTGGTGGCGTGGTAAATAGCGAGGAGGAAAGCTTCAGATAACAGGATGATATAGAATGGCTGATCAGATTGGCAGAACAGTGGCAAATGGAATTTAACCCTGAAAATTGTAATGTGATGCATTTTTGGGAGGACGAGAAAGGGAAGGGAGTGCATTTCTTGTTACCACACTATAAGAAGGATATGGTTTCACTGGGAAGGGTGCTGAGGAGAATAGTGCCTGGGCTGGAGCGTTTCAGCTATGAAGAGAGGCTGGGGTTGTTTTTCTTAGAGTAGAGAAGGCTGAGAGGACCTGACTAAAGTGTACAAAATTATGACGTCTGTAGATAGGGTAGATGGGAAGGAATTTTTCCCCTTACTAGTGGGGTCAATAACCAAGGGGTATAGATCAAGGTAAGGGGCAGAATATTTAGAGGGGATTTGAGGAAAAGCTTTTTTTACCCAGAGTAGTGGGAATCTGGAACTCACTGCCTTATTCTTTGCGCTAGATTTTTGTGGACTTGAGGAGACTATATCTATTGGGTCCATTGTTGTTTGTCATCTATATCAATGATCTGGATGATAATGTGGTAAATTGGATCAGCAAATTTGTTGATGATACAAAGATTGGAGGTGTAGTGGACAGTGAGGAAGGTTTTCAAAGCTTGCAGAGGGATTTGGACCAACTAGAAAAATGGGCTGAAAAATGGCAAATGGAATTTAACGCAGACAAGTGTGAGATATTGCACATTGGAAGGACAAACCAAAGTAGAACATACAGGGTAAATGGTAGGACTCTGAAGAGTGCAGTTGAACAGAGGGATCTGGGAATACAGGCACAGAATTCCCTAAAAGTGACGTCACAGGTGGATAGGGTTGTAAAGAGTGCCTTTGATACATTGGCCTTTATAAATCGGAGTATCGAGTATAAAAGTTGGAGTGTTATGGTAAGGTTATATAAGGCATTGGTGAGGCCGAATTTAGAGTATTGTGTACAGTTTTGGTCACCGAGTTACATAAGGATGTAAATAAGGTTGAAAGAGTGAAAGAGTGAAGAGTGAAGGTTCACAAGGATGTTGCCGGGACTTGAGAAGCTGAGTTACAGAGAGAGATTGAATAGGTTGGGACGTTATTCCCTGGAGCGTAGAAGAATGAGGGGAGATTTGATAGAGGTGTATAAGATTTTGATGGGTATAGATAGAGTGAATGCAAGCAGGCTTTTTCCACTGAGGGTAGGGGAGAAAAAAAACCAGAGGGCATGGGTTAAGGGTGAAAGGAGAAAAGTTTAAAGGGAATATTAGGGGGGGCTTCTTCACGCAGAGAGTGGTGGGAGTGTGGAATGAGCTGCCGGATAAAGTGGTAAATGCACTTTTAACATTTAAGAAAAACTTGGACGGGTTCATGGATGAGAGGGGTGTGGAGGGATATGGTCCAAGTGCAGGTCAGTGGAACTAGGCAAAAAATGGTTCGGCGCAGACAAGAAGGGCCAAAAGGCCTGTTTCTGAGCTGTAATTTTCTATGGTTCTATATGGAGGGATGTAAATGGTGGCTGGGACCTGATCAGGGATTCTCAACTACATTCCAGGGTTTCCAATTTTCAATAGAGCCACAATCCCAAGCCCTGCGCTCCCAACCTGACTGGCTCCATAGTGGAATGCCTATGCATTTTCTCGTTCTCTGCAATTTTCACAGAGTTGGGCCAGAGTCACCACTCACAGCACTTCAAGAGGTGTTATGAACACCAGTCTGCATGAGGGAACCTTTTCAAATGCAAGTTCAAAAGGACATCCTTCTGTGCCCTCCCCATCCCATGACAAGCTACTCCCACTAAGCACGGTGGTCCCTCATACCAAGCAATGTTAAACTATACTCTTCCACCCATCCCCTTTGGACCTTCATGCCCCATGTCAACTTATGCCCCCCCACCCATCATCTATGGCTTACCATGCCCCACTTGCTAAGCTATGCTCTTCCAAAAAGTTCGATACCATCCAGGACAAGCACCCACCTGACTGCTGCCCCTTCCACAAACATTCACTCCCTCCACCACCAACAAACAATGGCAGGCATGTGTACCAGCTACAAGCTGCACTGCAAGAACTCATGAGTTCCTTATGCAGCACCTTCCAAATTCTCGACCACTACCATCTAGACGGACAAGAGCAGCAGATACCTGGGAACACCACCACCTGGAAGTTACCCTCCAAGTCACTCACCATCTTTCATTGTCACTGGGTCATTCGACTGGAATTCCTTCCCTCACAGCACTGTGGGTGTACCTGCACCTCAGGGACTACCGCAGTTCAAGATGGCAACTCATATGACCTTCTGAAGAGCAAGTAGGGATAAGCAATAAATGCCAGCCTAGCCAGTGATGCCCATAACCCATAAAATATAAAAAACCCACACCCAATGTAATCTCATGCCCCCATAGAAAACTATGAACCCATCCATATGGTTGCTCATGCACCCATGCCAAGTTGTGTCCATGCACTCATAAGGCTCTCATGCCAAGCTATGACATTTACATGCCTGTTCACTGACTCTTCACTGTATAGGACAAATGAACCCTATAGTGACAATAAGATGTTTAAAGCACAGCCATTAATTAATAACTTTCCACTTTCTTAAAACAGACCAATGAAAGCATCAATCATCTAGACTCTTTAAAACTCAACAGCATAAACTGCATGTTTGAATCTTCTGGAATCCTGCTCCCTGGCACAAAAATGTAAATCCTGCTCTTAATCTGCTGTCATCCAGGGATCTCTACCTCTGCTTGCCCTACCTATCGTCCTTCCCCGGCCCACTGCCCCGTGCAAATATACCCCTTTAAAAGGAAGTCTGTTGTTCCATTAAGGTTTTGCCTATCAATTTTTTATTCCAATTTACCTGGACAGGTCTGTTCTCAAACCACTGGGATAAATACCCCATCATAATTTTTTCATAACTCTTGTACCCTCTGTAATGTCTCTGCAAATTTGTCACCTCATATCTTTCCCACTGCAACAACAATTTTGAAATTTCAATGTGTAACAGATGGTGCCAATTGCCAATTTCAAAGTGACATCGGAAATGAGGATTCTGTAGACTCCATTATTTTTTCAGGTTCAGAAGCAAGTGTTGTCCCTTCACTACTGACTAATAAGGGATATCATAACTTTCTCACATCAAATTTCACGTTAGCATATACAAAACAATAAAGTTTATGCTGTTACACAAAGAATTTTACCATTTTCTTACTATGCATATTTTTGGAACTAGGTGGAATTGACGATAACAATTTGCATGTCTTCACTGTTTAATATAATCTACTGAAGGTACTTCACATAGGAGAGAGCAAACTAAGCATTAATAGAAAATAATGGTTCAAAACAATGATACTGAGGAAACATTTAAAGGCAAAAGGATTTAGGACAGGTGTTCCTGTAGATTGGACCTAAACAATTACAATTGACCCCATGCATGTAAATATGTCTCTAAATGAGCACAAGGAGGATGCCAAGAATTGAATCTTGGGATAAGGGTCCCGGGTTCGATTCCCGGCTTGGGTCACTGTCTGTGTGGAGTTTGCACATTCTCCTCGTGTCTGCGTGGGTTTCCTCTGGGTGCTCCGGTTTCCTCCCACAGTCCAAAGATGTGCGGGTTAGGTTGATTGGCCAGGTTAAAAATTGTCCCTTAGAGTCCTGGGATGCGTAGGTTAGAGGGATTAGCGGGTAAATATGTGGGGGTAGGGCCTGGGTGGGATTGTGGTCGGTGCAGACTCGATGGGCCGAATGGCCTCCTTCTGCACTGTAGGGTTTCTATGATTCTATACTCTATAGGTTATCATTCAAGGGTTGAAGGAAACTAAGCCAAAATCACTGACAAAGATAATCTCATATCATTTACTTTTACAACATTGTCATTTCTGTTAACTCTCATTATTTAGCAACTTTTCTTCAATAAAGTTGAAAGTAAGGTGTTATCCTGTCATCCTCAGGACCTTGCACATTTTAATTTGATGTTTTTAAGTTTCCTTTCTACTTTGATTTCTGTTCGGGCTGTTCCCCCCTCCTTTTGGGGAGTTGCCCCTTTTGCTTTGTCCTGACTTAATCTGAGTTTGTTTATTTGGTTTGCCCTAAAAAGAGGTCCTCAGGACCTTGTCACTCCTTCTTCATCAGTGATTAATGAATGGCAATCAGAGGTTGACAAGCTCCACTCCATGTTTGCATTTGCATGGGTGCTACTCCAACCTCATTCTACACAGAACAACATTGCTGATTGCCAACCATTCACATTGCTCCACAAACATGAGCCACACCCAGAAGCATTGACTTTGTAGGTTGCTCCCAAATCTTTAATGTCAGCAATTATAAAAGAAGTTAATGACCTGAAACCCGGAAATTTTGGCTGCACTTTAAAATACATTTTGGTGGTTGCAAACAAACAAAAGCTTTTTGGTACATGCAAGCAAATGCTCTTCTGATTAGTTTTCATTTTTGAGTGTATATATTTAAACCTGTTTAACTTGTTAGAGGTCAACTTAACCTTGAAGTTACACTCAGCACTTGTTTATGTTCAATTGAACCAAACAGCTGCTGATGCAAAAAAATGGCCTGCAGCTCATAATAGTTATAGTTGTTCTAATACACATGGGAAACAATTTAGTCATCCCAATGCCCATGCTCACCAGTTTCCAGAGGAAGAACATTATGAAGACCCTTGTGGTTGGTTCCCTAATACATTTGTACCTGACCTCAACTCCAGAAATGAAGTTGGGGAAACAATGATGCAAAAGCACAACTCTTGCACCTCTTGACATATTCTTTTCTTAATGCCCTAACTCTAGCACATATCTAGCAACTGACAATACCATCTGTAATGAGTGCCAGGGTTGTGAGACATACGGCTAACAGGTAAATACATTTAGAGGGCCAAAAATAATGTTCTTATTACCATTTTGAGGTCATTTCTTGCTTCAATTCTTAACTTCATTTTTTTAACTTATTCTCCTGATACTTAGCTTCCTAAGGAACTTTGGACCAATTGTTTTTACTTTTTGTTTCTCCACCATGCCCATTACTTCATTAATGGGGTTTCTAATGAGAATCCCACTTTCTGAGGTGCTAGGAATTTAAGTGCGACCAAAGGAATGCCAAGCTGGTGGGAATGCAAGAGACATTCATGCTGTTTGGCTACCAGTATCCCACATCTGACTCACCCGATGAAGGAGCTGCGCTCCAAAAGCTCGTGCTACCAAATAAACCTGTTGGACTTTAACCTGGTGTTGTGAGACTTCTCACTGTGCCTACATCTGCAGTCAAGGTCATCCTTACTTTGACATACTATTAGTGACTGACGATTCAAATTGTCCACATTGTTGAATCTACCTGGAAATAATTGTGATCAAATGAAGAGCTGTGCTCTATCCTTGCTAATACATCATCTCCAACACCAAAAGCTGTTATCTTGTGAAGTAACATTTTATATATGGCACCTTTTCAAAAACATTTTGAAAATCCAAATACATGACATTTACTGATACCCCTTTATCCACCCTACTTGTTTCATCCTTAAGGAATTCTAATGAATTTGTCAAGCATAATTTCCCTTTCACAAAATCATGTCGACCCTGCCTGATTTTATTATAATTTTCTAAATGCTACAATTCGCTTAATGATGGATTCTAGTATAGTGAGTGGGCGAGGATCTGGCAGATGGAGTATAACGCTGGTAAGTGTGAGGTTATCCACTTTGGAAGGAATAATAGGAAAAGGGACTATTATTTAAATGGTGAAAAATTACAATATGCTACTGTGCAGAGGGACCTGGGGGTCCTTGTGCATGAATCACAAAAACACAGTTTGCAGGTGGTCAAGAAGGCAAATGGAATGTTGGCCTTTATCGCGAGAGGGATGGAGTATAGAAGCAGGGAGATCATGCTGCAACTGTACAAGGTGCTGGTGAGGCCGCACCCTAGAGTACTGTGTACAGTTTTGGTCCTCTTATTTAAGAAAGGATGTATTGGCTTTGGAAGGGGTGCAGAGAAGGTTCACTAGGTTGATTCCGGAGATGAGGGGTTGGCTTATGAGGAGAGATTGAGCAGACTGGGCCTGTACTCCTTGGAGTTTAGAAGGTTGAGGGGAGATCTTATAGAAACATATAAGATAATGAAGGGCCTAGACAGGGTAGAAACATCGAGATTGTTTCCACTTATGATGGAAACAAGAACTAGAGGGCATAGCCTCAAAATACGGGGGAGTCAATTTAGAACAGAGTTGAGAAGGAACTTCTTCTCCCAGAGGGTAGTGAATCTTTGGAATTCTCTGCCCAATGAAGCGGTAGAGGCTACCTCATTAAATGTGCTTAAGTCGCAGATAGATAGGTTTTTAGCCAATAAGGGAATTAAGGGTTATGGGGAGTGGGCGGGTAAGTGGAACTGAACCCACTATCAGATCAGCCATGATCTTATTGAATGACGGAGCAGGCCAGGAGCCAGATGGCCTACTCCTGCTTCTATTTCTTACGTTCTTATATGGTCCCCGGAAGGGTAAAGGGTTTTAGTTCAGTCGGGCAGCATGGTTGGTGCAGGCTTGGAGGGCCGAAGGGCCTGTTCCTGTGCTATAATTTTCTTTGTTCTTTAGTACAGGGGCCTCAATTATTTACAAACTATTAATGATTTGGATGGCTTGACAAACTATATTGTAGTCAAATTTGTTGATGACACAAAGATAGTTAGGAAAGCAATTTGTGAGGAGGTTATAAGTGTCTGCAAAGGGATATAGATAGATTGAGTGGGCAAAACACTGGCAGATGGTGGAAAATGTGAGTGTAGTATCTTTCAAAGACAGGCGACCAGCTTAAATAAATGGTTTAAGGTAAGTAACTAAGTGCAGAGGCTACCGTTTTCCATGATTCTGGCTCCTAACTGGCAAGGTTGATGATTCTTTCTTCATGGCGGCTTTGAATGTTTGGGTGGCTCGTTCTGTCAGCCATCTGAAACAGGGGGTAGGGTGCAGTTCAAATATATTGAACACCGTTGGTTCTCAGGAAATGCTGGAACTCTTCACTAGTGAAAGCTGTGCCATTATCGGATACTAGCACCTCGGGCGACCCATAGGTGGTAATTGTCTGTTGCAATTTCTGTTGTGGACTTCATTTTGTGTATGTCCAACCATTTGGATTGCAAGCTTATTATGCGCAGGAACATGGTGCCCATTAATGTGCCCGCAAAATCAACATGTAGTTGCACCCATGGTTGACCTGGCCACTCCCAAGGGTGCTTTAGCACCACAGATGGCAATTTCCGCTGCATTTGATATTGGTTGCATTGTTTGACCAGATTTTTGATATCTGTATCAATCCCAGGTCACCACACATAATATTGTGTGAGCATCTTCATCTTTGTCATCCCAGGCTGGGCACAATCTAGCAGGAGTGAGAACAACCACTCTTGCTTGCCATGATAATATGCCGTCCTCACAACATAACTTGTCTTTTCTTTTCTGGAAGAGCCTGAATTGCTCAGACCTGTCATCATAATGCCATCTGTGGAGGATCATGTCTAATTTGGGATAATGTGAGATCTTTCTGGGGACCTTTTGCACTGAAATAGGCAATGCATCGAGAAAGTCAAGGGCAAGAACAATTTCCTTTGGCATCGGCAGAGGCGGTATGCTTTCGGATAGGGGAAGGCAGCTTAAAGCGTCTGCATTTGAAATGTGTGTGCCTGGCCTATGCTGAAAAGTATACTCATAGGCTGCCAGCAATAGAGCCCACCGTTGGAACCTCGCTGGAACTATGAGATGAATGCCTTATCCTCCTTAAATAGACCCAATAGGGGTTTGTGGTCAGTGACTGTTATGAAATACCATCCATAAACATACTTAATGGAACTTCTTCACTCCGAAGATGACGGCCAGTCCTCTTTTTCAATTTGAGAGTGAGCTTTATCAGCATCAGTCAGACTTCTCAAGGTATAGGGAATAGGCCTTTCTGCACCATCTTCCATCTTATGCAATAAAACTGCACCAATTCCGTAAGGCGATATGTCACAGATAAGAATGTTAGGGGTCAAAATGAACTAAGGGAGTGGATGGCTACAATGCCAGTTTAACCTGTTCAAAGGCCTCTTTGATGCTCTTCCAATATCACCTGTGATGCTTCTTGAGCAGTGTGCGTAGGGTGCCGCCACTGTAGAAAGATTAGGAATAAATCTGCCACAATAGTTCACCATTCCTAAAAAAGATTTCAATTCTGATACATCTGAGGGCCAGTGCTTCTTCAATCACTTTTATCTTCTCCTCCATAGGCTGCAGTCCTGTTGCATCCACTTTGAACCCGAGTACATTGCTTCAGGAGCCTGGAATGTACACTTCTCCCTTTTTAGCCTCAATCTGGCCTGCTTAAATCTCTTCAAAACTTCTTCAAGATTTGCTAGATTCTCCTGTTTGGATGTCCCTGTAATCAGTACATTACCTAGATCGACAATAACTTTTGGTTGATCCTGTAGTAAGCTTTCCATTGTGTGCTGGAAAATTGCATATGCCACTGAGACTCATCCGAAGGGTAGCCAAATATCCTAATAAAAGCCTCTGTGGGTATTTATTGTAACAAATATCTAGATGCCTCGTCTAACTTTAATTGTTGGCACACATGGCTCATATTAAGTTTAGTATAAGTTAAGCTTCCTGCTAATTTGGTGAACAAATCTTCAATTCTTGGTATTAGGTATCAATCTAATTTTGCTGCTTGATTCACAGTTAATTTGTAGGCATGATTAGAAGCACCCACTCCAAAATCTGTACAGATTTATGATGCATAATTCTTCCAGCCTCTTGGGTTCAGACTCAACCTTCACATCTAAAGCATTGGGTACTGGTTGGGTCTGTAGAACTTGGACGGGGCCTCAGCAGCCATGTAACTTTTGCTTTTAGGCCCTGAATCTTGACTGACTCATCTTGGTATTTTTTTAAGACACCATGGAAGATTTGATTGTTGATCTTGAAGATTTCCAGCCAACTTAATCTAATTTGGCAAAGCCAATCTCAGCCCATCAAACTGGGCTCTTGGTCCCCGACTACTATTAGGGGCAGTTAAGCTGACTGATATCTGTAGCTTATGGGAGTTGTTGTTCAAAGGATATTTAAAGCTTCCTCAAATGTATGTTGCTAGCCTGGCCATCATGCTTAACTTTAGGAACTGAACCCCTCTTTGTAAATAACAAAACATTTGTTCACTAGTATCCACTTCCATTTGGAGTGACTGACCATTTACTGCCAACACAATCATAATTGGGCTGTCTTGCCCACCATAATATTGTTCAACCTGTATACTTCATAATTATTCTCAACACTGTGTACTGGGTTAGATTTTTTTTTTGCTGGTCTCTGCTCAGTCTTGCATTTGCTCCTAATGTGCCCCCTCCTATTGCAGGTATAATATGTATCTTCCCCGAATTTACATCTCTCCTGGGGGTGATCTCCCCATACTGGTAGCATTCATCATAGCTCCTGGTCTGTGGACCAAATTCCCTATACCACTGCATTCTCTTTTGCTCTGAGCCTCTTTGCTCATTACTTTCTACACCCTCCTCCCCCCCAGTGCCTCAACTACCAGCTGCTTCCTGCCAAACTTGGTGGACCTTGCCTGTTTGCACGCTGTGCAGTTCCATCGCCCCCCATTTGACACTTTCTGTAGCCTCTAATACTTTCTTTAAAGTAATCTCTGCCTCTACTAATCATTTATTTTGTAAAGTCATGTTGTTAACACCACTGATTAGCCTGCCTCTCAACATGTCATTGAGTGCAGACACAAACTTGCACTGCTCAGCCGTTTGTCTTAGGCATGCCACAAAGCTGCTTTTGACTCCCCTGGGGCTCTTGTCATTGAATTAAATTCGTAGCGCTGCATTATCACCAAGGATTTAAGGTGATAATGTCCCTTGACTAATTCATAGAAACATAGAAGATAGGAGTAGGCCATTTGGCCCTTCAAGCCTGCTCCACCATTCATTATGCTCATGGCTGATCATCCAACTCAATAGCCTAATCCTACTTTTTCCCCATAACCTTTGAACCCATTCACCCCAAGTGCTCTATCCAGTTATATTCAGTCGCCTCTTGAATACATTAAAAACTTTGGCATCAACTACTTCCTGTGGTAATTAATTCCACAGGCTCGCCACTCTTTGGGTGAAGAAATGTCTCCTCACCTCCATCCTAAATGGTCTACCCTGAATTCTCAGACTGTGACCCCTGGTTCTGGACTCCCCACCATCGGGAATATCCCCCCTGCATCTACCTTGTCTAGTCCTGTTAGAATTTTGTAAGTCTCTATGAGAGCCCCCCTCATTCATCTGAACTCCAGCAAAAACAATTCTAACCTAGTCAATCTCTCCTCATACATCCGTCCCACCATTCCTGGCTGGTAAACCTTCGCTGCACTCCCTCAAGAGCAAGAACATCCCTCCTCAGAAAAGGAGATCAAAACTGCACACAATACTCGAGGTGTGGCCTCACCAAGGCCCTGTTTAATTGTAACAACACATCCCTGCTCCTGTACTCGAAACCTCTCACAATGAAGGTCAACATGCCATTTGCCTTTACCGCTGCACCTGCATGCTTACCTTCAGTGACTGGTGCACAAGGACACCCAGATCCTGCTGCACACTCCCCTCTCCCAATTTACAGCCATTCAGGTAGTAATCTGCCTTCTTGTTTTTGCTTCCAAAGAACCTCACATTTATTCAAATTATACTGCAATTCCACAAGCTCCTTGGAAGTTTTGAAGTCAGGATCATCTAGAGAAGTCAGACTCCTCATCAGGCTATAGGTTGGAGCCTGCAGTGTTAATAGGATTACCTGCTGCTTCTCTTCCCATCACCCCTTGATTTCATTGGCCTTAAAATTAAACGCAGGTGTTCGATGTGTTAGAGTTGAATGGGTCTAGTTTCCCCAAAAAGGGGCATTTTGATACTCACAGACTGCTGAACAAGCTTACTTCAAAAAGACTCCTGCATAAGGTCTGTTCGCCCAATTTCTGTAGGAGTAGGAAGACACTCCAATTGATCCTCGTCGCCAAATATAGTATCTTGCAAAGGTGGGCGACCACCCACTATTAACAAATTAACAGAGAGTGATATAAAGGCTACTGTACTCCATGACTCCTAACTGGCAAGGGAAATCTGTATTCCACTCCTAGGATGTGTGTGCTCTGACCTAATTGGATGAACAGGTCTCATGACGGTAGCACGGTAGCACAGTGGTTAGCACTGCTGCTTCACAGCTCCAGGGACCTGGGTTCGATTCCCGGCTTGGGTCACTGTCTGTGTGGAGTTTGCACATTCTCCTCGTGTCTGCGTGGGTTTCCTCTGGGTGCTCCAGTTTCCTCCCACAGTCCAAAGATGTGCGGGTTAGGTTGATTGGCCATGCTAAAATTGCCCTTTAGTGTCCTGAGGTGTGTAGGTTGGAGGGATTAGTTGGTAAGTATGTAGGGATATGGGGGTAGGGCCTGGGTGGGATTGTGGTCGGTGCAGACTCGATGGGCTCAATGGCCTCTTTCTGCACTGTAGGGTTTCTATGATTCTATGACCCTCCGAGAGCTTGCCCCTTAAAGGGGCATGCTACTACTATGAGGTTGTGCACTTTGGCAGGAAAATTTAAAAAGCAGCTTTCATCATTTAAATGGAAAGTGATTGCAGAATTCTGTGGTACAGAGGGATCTGGGTGTCCTAGTACAGGAATCACAAAAGGTTAGTATGCAAATACAGCAAGTAATTTGGAAGGAATGTGGAATGTTGGCCTTTAAAGCAGGGGTGATGGAATATAAAAGTAGGGAACTTTGCTACAGCTGTACAGAGTTTTGATGATACCACACCTGGAGAAGTTTATACTTTGGGCTCCTCACTTAAGGAAAGAATTATTTGCATTGGAAGCATTTCAGACAAGGTCCACTTGGCTGATTCCTGGGATAAAGGGCTTGCCTTATAAAAAAACCTTGAACAGATTGGGCCTATACTCACTAGAGTTCAGAAGAATAAATGATGACCTCATTAAAAAATATACTACTCTGAAGGAGCTCGATAGGGTAGATGCTAAGAGAATGTTTCTGCTCATGGAGGAGTCTAGAACTAGGAGGCACCTTTTAAAAATAAGGGGTCTCCTATTTAAAACAGATATAAGGAGGAATTTCTTCTCTTAGAGGGTTGTTAGTCTTTGGAATTCTTATCCACAGAAAGCAATGGAGGCTGGGTCATTAAAAACTCAAGGCTGACAGTTTTTTGATCTGCAAGGTACTCAAGCATTATGGGGAGGAGGCTAAGTGGAGTTAAGGCCACAATCAGATCAGCCATGATCTTGTTAAGTGGTGGAGCAGGTTCGATGGGTCAAATGTCCTACTCCTGTTCCTATTTCCTTTGCTCCTATCATCTTCTGATCTAAAAACTATCCTCTCTGGAATAATTTTGGTACATTTTATAGCTTCTCAAGATACAAAGATTCTGTTTCTTAATCCATTCATCCTGCAACTTTTTACAAGAATCTACAAAAAGTGCATTTTAGCCTTTCAAAAGACTTGCAGAATTTTCTTCCTTTATTGTGACTCTTGCTTTAATTCTTCCTACCCCTTTTAAATTTACATGCAATGTATCCGAGCACTAGTTATACTCATTACACTTATCCTGGTAAGCACCTGGATTTGGGAATAACAATGCACCAGTAAGGAAAATACAGTGTCAAGTAGTCTCAATATCAGTAGTTTATTTGTAATTGGTTTATTGATAAAGCATTTTCCTTATTCCAAAACGCCATGATATAACACCGTAATGCACTGATTTAGTCAATGAAAGAAGCTTTTTAAATAATCCTTTCTTACCCTAAAATGATTTAGCCTGTGCCACAATAACCATTTGAAGAAGATATTTATTATAAGAAAGAAAGCTGACATTGACTTCGCCATTATTGATTACCGCTTCATAATAAACATACCTCTACATTAAATTCAGTAATTGCTAACACAACACATAGGACCATAGGACATCACAGTGTTTCATGATGTTAAATCACCATAAAATTGTATTCTCTGACTCTTTAAAATTTAGAAATTAAATTATAAATCAGTCAGCTTGTGGCATAAATAGTAGTACTATGTGGTTTATGGAAAAGCTAACTACAATTAGTCAGATATAGGTGACTCAATCACCCTTCAAGCCTTTGAGTTAGGCTTATGATGTCATTTTGTGGTTTAAATTTCAGGAAATCACTCAGTTATGTTGTACGTTCATTATTTCTTTATTATTGTCCCCAGAAAGTTCTTTGTCTCTTCTTATTTTGGAAGAGAAAATGCAATAACAATGAAATTTCTTTTCAATCATTGCAACTTCATTATTTCCTTGGCTCTTATTCACTATCTCTACGCAAAGGCTGTTATGATCAGGAAGCTCAGCATACTGGCAATTGTGAGCATGAATCCATTTCTTTCTGTTCAGTTGTACACCCTATCAGAGCTCCAATAAGCTGCACCATTATTTTAACTTGTAAAATATCTCTCACAAAAGCAACAGGATTGCTTCCCTATGGCATCTCCAAATACGGAAGTGCCTTTTCACTTTACATCTTTTTTCTTGCAGGTTATTTATTTAGTTCCAATAGTCTCCTATTCTCTTGAAATTGCTCAGATTCAAAGCTAAACTCACAAAAGGAAGTGTAGATCAAATGCACTGCTCACAATTTTCTGCCCATTAAAAACAATAGACAAAATATAATGTGCAGTTTATCTGTGATTTTCAAAAGAGTTACTTGGTATGTACAAGGCCTCATTGGTGACATGCAGTTCCACATAATTTCACCAAGTCTATCATAGGAAGCATCACAGCTGAGCTTGGTCCCTACATACAATCTACAGCTAAGAAACAGATAATTTGACTGACAGGTTTAGGTCTTATCCCTGCCTGAGATTTACACATGATTGCCCAGTATACAGCAGTCAGAAGTAATGCTCTTAGTTGTTCTTCATTTTGCTAGCGAAGTAGTACAAGGACAATAGTAGCAATTACGACACTGGCTAACTCAGCACATGATCAGACATAGCACCAACCCTGTGATCTTCATGGGACAAGGTTTTTTTAAAATCTGGCTGCTCTGATGACTCTACAGTCAAGGAAGGCAGTTGCACAGCTGATATCTGGGTTGCAATCAATGTGCCCTGCAGTCAGTTACTACAGCTGGCTTCTGTAGAAGCAAGTTAAAGTCCAACAGGTTTATTTGGTAGCAAAATCCACTAGCTTTCGGAGCACTGCCCCTTCGTCAGGTAAGTGGGAGTTCTGTTCACAAACAGGGCATATAAAGGCACAAACTCAATTTACAAAATAATAAATTGAGTTTGTGTCTTTATATGCCCCGTTTGTGAACAGAGCTCCCACTTACCTGATGAAGGAGCAGCGCTCCGAAAGCTAGTGGATTTTGCTACCAAATAAACCTGTTGGACTTTAACCTGGCGTTGTGAGACTTCTTACTGTGTTTCCCGCAGTCCAACGCCGGCATCTCCACATTCTGTAGAAGCACCAAGAACTGCATTGGCACGACTCGCTTTGATTTTCTTTCTCTTGCTTGAAAGTTCCACAATTTCTGCTTGACACTTCAAGGTCAAAGAACAAAGAACAAAGAACAAAGAAAAATACAGCACAGGAACAGGCCCTTCGGCCCTCCAAGCCTGTGCCGATCACGGTGCCCTAACTAAACTAAAAAAAACCTTCTGCCCTTACTCGGTCCGTATCCCTCTATTCCCTCCCTATTCATGTCCCCATCCAAATGCCTCCTAAATGTTACTAATGTGCCTGCTCCCACCAGCTCCTCTGACAGCGCGTTCCAGGCACCCACCACTCTCTGTGTGAAAAACTGCCCCCGCACATCTCCCTTAAACTTTCCCCCTCTCACCTTGAATCTGTGTCCTCTTGTAATTGACACTTCCACCCTGGGAAAAAGCCTCTGTCTATCCACCCTGTCCACGCCTCTCATAATTTTGTAGACCTCTATCAGGTCTCCCCTCAGCCTCTGTCTTTATGGTCCCTCTCTGTATCTGGAGTGAGGGCATAGAATAGATCATAGAAACCCTACAGTGCAGAAGGAGGCCATTCGGCCCATCGAGTCTGCACCGACCACAATCCCACCCAGGCCCTACCCCCACATATTTTACCCGCTAATCCCTCTAACCTACGCATCCCAGGACTCTAAGGGGCAGAGTGTCAATCAAATGTTTACCATAAATAATAAGAGGTTCAAACCCAATTCTGTCCTCAAGGATATCCACAACCCCTTGGCAGTCAGGTCACTGACCAGTGGTTTTTCACCCCTCCCTAACCGACAGACACTGAGGTTGACTTTAACCCTTAAGGTCGCTCAGATCAGCTATCTTATTACAGCCTGCTCCCCCTTTGCCAATTTTAATTTGAAGAATTTACAATAAACTCTCAATGGCAGTGTTAGACAAAATGTGACATCAGAGAGCCCAAGTTGAACTGGGAATGAATGAGAAAACTCTCCGCTGGGTGGAGTCAGACCCGGCACAGAGGGAGATGGTTAGAACAAAGAACAAAGAACAAAGACCAATACAGCACAGGAACAGGCCCTTCGGCCCTCCAAGCCCGCGCCGCTCCCCGGTCCAGGATTGAATCCTGAATCCAGGATCCCCGCCCAATTTTCCAGCCTATCTACATACCAATATCCTATCCACCGAGCTGTCCCTCACAGCTACGATGCTTTGTTCATTACAACCTATTAACTCACCCCCACCCCCCTATTCCAGACCATGTGATCCCCAGGGAGAGGCGAAAACCCAGAGTGAAAAACCCCAGGGCCAATATGGGGAAAAAAAAAATCTGGGAAATTCCTCTCCGACCCCCTGAGGCGATCGAAACGAGTCCAGGAGATCACAATGGCCCTGATCGGAAAATGCTTCCCAACCCTAGTCATTTCCACTTCCATGAACACCATATGAATTCCCTGCCCCCGAGACAGGTTCCCAACTATCCGCAGTCTCGCTCTGTACTGGCACCAGCAAGATGATCATAGAATGAAGCCTTGAAACGAGAAACAAGGAACAATTAGCCCGCGCCGCTCCCTGGTCCAAACTAGACCACTCTTTTGTATCCCTCCATTCCCACTCCGGTCATATAGCTGTCTAGATAAGTCTTAAACGTTCCCAGTGTGTCCGCCTCCACCACCTTGCCCGGCAACACATTCCAGGCCCCCACGACCCTCTGTGTGAAATATGTCCTTCTGATATCTGTGTTAAACCTCCCCCCCTTCAAAGAACAAAGAACAAAGAACAGTACAGCACAGGAAACAGGCCTTCGGCCCTCCAAGCCTGTGCCGCTCCTTGGTCCAACTAGACCAATCGTTTGTATCCCTCCATTCCCAGGCTGCTCATGTGACTATCCAGGTAAGTCTTAAACGATGTCAGCGTGCCTGCCTCCACCACCCTACTTGGCAGCGCATTCCAGGCCCCCACCACCCTCTGTGTAAAAAACGTCCCTCTGATGTCTGAGTTATACTTCGCCCCTCTCAGCTTGAGCCCGTGACCCCTCGTGATCGTCACCTCCGACCTGGGAAAAAGCTTCCCACTGTTCACCCTATCTATACCCTTCATAATCTTGTATACCTCTATTAGATCTCCCCTCATTCTCCGTCTTTCCAAGGAGAACAACCCCAGTCTACCCAATCTCTCCTCATAGCTAAGACCCTCCATACCAGGCAACATCCTGGTAAACCTTCTCTGCACTCTCTCCAATGCCTCCACGTCCTTCTGGTAGTGCGGCGACCAGAACTGGACGCAGTACTCCAAATGCGGCCTAACCAGCGTTCTATACAGCTGCATCATCAGACTCCAGCTTTTATACTCTAAAATGTTATATAAAATTTTATACTCTCAAGGCCTCCTCCTGCTCCTATCTTCTATGTTTATGCATTGAACAGAAGAGGGCCTAAATCTCATTGAGCCCCATTTGATAACATCAAGCATTTATCTAACAAAACTTGTGCCACTCAATCTACATTATTTCTGACAGCAGTACTTTATTCAGTCAAGCAAACAAAAATAACTATCAGAAAATGAGACTGTAACTGAATCTTACATCAATGGAGGTGACCTTAAAGTAAGAAGAAATTCAGATAAACTTAAAGATCAGATTTTGAAGCACACATGAAAAACAAGTAAAGCCCATTTGCTTCATTAGTCCAACTCCATCCATAAGCCACACAGTGTCCTGAGAGGGATTTTCCCCTATCTATCTCATTTTCTGAATGAAAGCTTTGAGTCATCACTCTCAATTCTTCAAGGTAAGCATGTAAATCATCACAATACACATTCTTCTTTGGATCCCCATTATTCAAATTTAGTCTTCTGAACAGACAGTAAATCATCTCCCTGGCAGAATAAGAACTACTACAACTGTCCCTACCCCTAAATAGTAACAGAAAGTTTGATTTAAACTATCAAACACAAAACAAGTGGTCCTTACAGGTACCTTTAGGAATATGAATTCTTCAGGCTGCTGTATGTGGTGGGCTAGCAAATGAAGAAACATTTTGTTCAGTATTCCCAGTGAACTGCATAAATATTCGAAAAGAATGTATTTTAATAGAACAACCAAATGGAGAAAAACCTCTTCACAGGAACATTGGAATTGATAGTTGGATAAATGCCTAGATCAATCTCAATCACCATCTATCATCCGAGCAATTGTCTAATGCAATGACAATGGGGTTGTTGACTAATAGCTATCAATCTATTTCAATTAGACATCCAGGCATGAAGTGAGGAAACTCTAATGGTGGGAAGCTTTTGGTCTAAAGTCATGTTCCCATTTAGCATACCACACTTACCACAGGTAATATCTCAAATTCCTCCTAAGTTGAGGGCGTATAGTAAATGGAATAAGCCATTCAACTCCTCAAGCCTGCTCCACCATTTAATTAATGGAAGATCTGCATCTCAATTCCAATTCCCACATAAGCTTAATTGTGCCTTGATACTCTTATGTAAAAAAATCTAGCGATCTCAGTCATGAAAGCTGTAACTGTCCCAGCAACCAGTCACCGAATTCCAAATTTCTACTACCTTTTATATCCCAAACATTTCTACTACCTTTTATATCCCAAATATTATTTTCTAAATGAAATCAAACTAATTAACATTTGCATTCATGAAGCATTTATGATACATGCACCATTAGAGACAATACATTTGAACTGACAAATAAAGTCACAATGCATATTCCAAAGAGCACACCAGTATCCTTAATATTCCAACCAGCAGTACAGCATGATGCACCTGCCAGTTTGTAGCAACTGTATGACTCTTGCAGGCATGTGTGAATGACTGCTAGGTTATGGAGAAATAAAATCATTGAAATTAACCAGCAATGGCACATGGAAAAGTATAATCTTACCAGCAGCGCAACCAGAACCTGTAGTATTTCTTCTGGATATCCTTCCACTTCAGATTATGCCGTGCTAAGGTGTCCCTTGTAATTAAATGCAACACAGCAAATGCCATGAGCTTACTGATGCCTGAAATAGTTAGGGATGAGCTATCCAGTTTAGTATAATTTATCTATGGATCGCATCTATCTACCCTGTAAGATTTATTCTTTCCTGGGTTATTTTAGGGAGGAGGGTAGCTATTAAGATGTTGCAGATTTTTTGCAGATTACAGATCTGTTGATACTGAACAGGATTTTGTTTGTTTCAAATATTTTACATGATTGGTTCTAGTTAATTGTGAAGCTTGATGTTTTAACAAGATTATATTGTGATTTAAAAGAATTGTTCATCTGAGTACAGGTTGTTCTGCAGGTAAAAACTTCAGACTGCATTGTAAATGTGAGTGCTAACAAAATCTCAGAAACTCAATTCAAATGTGCAATTCAACAAGAAAGAGTTTGACACAAAGGAATAGTTAATTGATCACTATACTTGCAATAATATCATCCAATAATCGCTTACAAATTCAGTTATAATTCTCTACTTAATCATTTCTAATATGTTGTATCTATGAGATAAGACAATTTCCTTGTTGCTAAATAGTGTATAACTGAATCCTATCATATTTGATATGGGTGAATTCCAGCTTGGACTGATGTGCAGAATGGATATTTCATTGGCAACCCATTTTCCACTCCACCTGATTTTCTTTTTCATTGATTATCACCCGAGACAAATTTACCCCCAGCCTGTTAGGATAGAAATAAATAGGGTGAAATTGATCTTTGGTGAAACGGGCAATAACAAGCCAGCTCACCATTTTGTGCCCCATCCAATCTCCTTTCCCATGTAAAATAAAATAAGGCACTCTATGAAAAGGGTTGCCAATTCACTCTCACTCATTCTACATTTTCACCAAAGACTTTTTGCTGTGTTCTGCAGCTGGAGTTGCATGTAACAGATGTAGCTGCAGGTTAAAACTACAACCACTTTAGTGTATGTTTACCCAAAACTGGTTTGTTTTAAATGTATTTGACTGTTGGAGCTCAGATATTTTCCATTTATTCTTTAATTAAAAATAAATGAAATTTGCCAATTCCTCAGAAGAGAAACTGTTACATTGCTTGCTTTAGAATTTGTTTGCAAGTCATTTTCCTAGAACAAAAAAAATCATCATTCTCTGTGGCGCCCATGCACATTGTGCTTACTAACTAAAACTTCCATTCCTACTGGAATTGAAGGCACTCTAAGTACACGTTGTACAATAAGGGATTTGAGTGCAGCAGATAATTTCAAAGACTGCTCTTTCTATTTAAAAAAAGAATCGATGCATTAGTCCATAATATGCACACAAAGCAATGAAAATTGAAAGGGTATGCAGTGCAGTGACAAGGTCCTTTATTTACCTGCATCTGCGAGAAGGCGGACGAGCATTAGCAGCATATGCTTGGCCTTTATATTTACCTTGATCTTCTCACAGAACACAAATCGACATCATGCCCACATTTCTCTAGTACTTATTACCATGGCCATGATGTGAGGGCTTTTTCATTATGAATAGTGTAAAAGGGGAAACATTACTGCAAAGAGGCATTATTGTGCTGGGAATGTATAAACAGCTAAGAAGAATAGGGCAACATGTTCATAATGGAAAGTGAAAGCTCTTCATTTTTGTCTTCATTGTCTCCCCTTCCTTTCTAAGCAACGTTCCTTTCTCCAACTATCAATACAAGGTTCTTCTTGGTAAAATGAAATGCATTCATTCAGCTTGAAAGAGGCTTTTAAAGTAACATTCAGTCCTCACATAACGGGTGGGTGTACTAGAGCACAGCAACTTTAGGAAGTGCACTGAAGCAGTGTTCATTCCTTATGGGTTGGGACTAGGGGTTTGTTTGCTGCATGACAATCAAAACCTTCCCTATCAAGCTGCAAAGAATTAGAAAAATGGGCTTCGTGATAAGCAGCTCATATAACTTTTCCTCACTTGTCAGCCCTGTCTCACTCTTTTTTTCTTCACATGATCCTTGCCAGCTTGTTCTCACACTCCTCTCAGCTCCTAAGACAGGCTGAGACACAACTATTTGGTCTGGTAAATGGGTTCCTTTGATTCCTGGCAGCCTTCAGGAAAAAGAGATAATCCTGGATAATGTGGACACAGTTTTCATTTCTTGTCACCCAATTAAACTGCAATTATCCGAAGTGCAGGAGCAGATAAAACAGAAAGAATAGAGGGAGAATGAGGAGTTTGGCTCCCCAGGACTCTTTATGATGGTCACATTAGCCCAGATTTGTTCTATTCTAACAAAAAAAGCACCATTTCAAGCGATTGGCAGCACACAGCAAGAGGTAGACCAGCTGCAACCAGTGGCTGAGAATCAGATGCCGGAGCTTTAGACCCCGACAAGCACAGCACAATTAATTCACATACAATAAGTCCATTTATTTGCACTTAGTAAACACAGGGATTTCACTTTCTGTTATTTTGTTATTGCAAATGAAATTTTACTTGTGAGATCACAAACAAACAGCAATGGAACAAAGGTTTCAGGAATAGAATGGAGGACAGGGGAAGAGGTATAAATTGTCCTTCAAAAGAAACTAGTAAATCGATAATCTATATGAAGTCTAATGCTCAGTCTATGTATCAGTGCCAAAAAGGCAGTATATAGCTGTGGGATGGGATAAATCAATGTCTGTATCACTTCTGTACCGTGGACCCACATCATTTAAATTTCACATCAGGTGTAGCATGACTCCTCCTTTTAGCCTTACCTCATTCTTTAAAACATTTTCAAATCAGTCAGCTTCCCATATGTGCTGAGCTAGATGACTTTTCTTCTTCGATCTCCCAACAATATTACTCATTGAAAATGTAATATACTTAAATAACATTGGTGAGAAATTTAAATAGGAAATATTGTGACTTCCAGCAATAGAAAATCATTGTACTGGAACTGTATTCATTTTTGCAGAACCTTCAAATCCATACAAATAAACAAATTCCCATTTATGCTATTTATAGAATCATAGAATCCCTACAGTGCAGAAGGTGACCATTCGGCCCATTGAGCCTGCACTGACAACAATCCCACCTCGGGCCTATCCACGTAACCCCATGTATTCACCTTGCAAATCCCCCTGACATTTATATCAAGCATCCTTCCTATTTAGAAACAAGATATAATTAAATTCATTAATATAATTATGTTCTTGGAAATATTTTTGATGCAATCCAATTGTTCATTAGTTGTGTTAGATCCGAAATCAAATTCCACACTCATGAGCCACTTCCTAAAGAAGGGGAGCTGAGTTGTTACCTTTTTCATTGTTTTAATCTTTGTGGGACTTTGTCTGAAATACGTGGCAACTCATCCACATTTAGAAGAACAGGATCACCCACACCCATCACATAGATACATCTGGACATCAACATGGTATTCAGGGTGGATGGGCGGGATTCTCCGACCTTGTCCGTACCCACCTAGCTGCCAGCGAGAATGAGAATTTGGCATTCAGCCAAAACTCCATTCACAGCAGCAACACTGCAGAATCCTAGCAGCAGACAAGGTCAGAGGTGTTCAGCAAATATTTCATCCACTGGAGACAGTCTGAAATGGGTCCCAAACCCAACTATTCTGACTCAGAGGCAAGAATACTCGCACTGAGCCTGTGGCCACTCTATCTGAATTTTAACCCAGAATTAAGGGAATATTTCCCAGTCTCCACTCACCAGGGCTATCTCATAGAGTCAAAGAGGTTTAGAGCATGGAAACAGGCCCTTCGGCCCAACTTGTCAATGCTGCCCAGTTTTTAAGCTAGTCCCAATTGCCCACATATGGCCCATATCCCTCTCTACTAATCTTACCCATGTAACTGTCTAAATGCTTAATAGAGATGTGGAGCAAGAAATTGCTAAGCAGATTATGGATAGGTGTGGAGGTCACAGGGTAGTTGTCATGGGGGACTTTAACTTTCCAAATATTGATTGGAGCCTTTATAGGTCGAATAGTTTGGATGGGGCAGTTTTTGTGCGGTGTGTGCAGGAGGGGTTCCTGACACAATATGTGGATAAGCCGACAAGAGGTGGGGCCACATTGGATTTGGTAATGGGAAATGAACCGGGCCAAGTGTTGGATCTGGTTGTGGGAGAGTACTTTGGAGATAGTGATCACAATTTGGTGTCTTTTGTCATTGCAATGGAGAGGGAGAGGGCCATGCGGCAGGGCATAGTTTACAATTGGGGGAGAGGTAATTATGATGCAATCAGGCGGGAATTAGGACGCATAGGATGGAAACAAAAATTGTCAGGGAAAGGCACTAATGAAAAGTGGAACTTTTTCAAGGAACAAATACTGCATGTCCTTGATAGGTATGTCCCTGCCAGGCAGAGAGGAAATGGCCGAGTGAGGGAACCATGGTTCACAAAAGAGGTGGAATGTCTTGTCAAGAGGAAGAAGGAAGCGTATGTAAGGTTGAGAAAACAAGGTTCAGTTGGCTCGATGGAGGGTTACAAGTTAGCAAGAAATTAGCTGAAAAAGGGGCTTAGGAGAACTAGGAGGGGGCATGAGAACTCCTTGGCGGGTCAGATCAAGGAAAACCCCAAGGCTTTTTACTCTTATGTGAGGAATAAAAGAATGACCATGGTGAGGTTGGGGTCGGTCAAGGACGGCAGTGGGAATTTGTGCATGGAGTCAGAAGAGATAGGAGAGGTGATGAATAAATACTTTTCTTCGGTGTTCACCAAGGAGAGGGGCCATGTTTTTGAGGAAGAGAGGGTGTCACAGGCTGATAGGCTGGAGGAAATAGATGTTCGGAGGGAGGATGTACTAGCAATTTTGAATAAACTGAAAGTTGATAAGTCCCCTGGGCCTGATGAAATATATCCTAGGAGTCTTTGGGAGGCAAGGGATGAGATAGCAGAGCCTTTGGCATTGATCTTTGCGTCCTCACTATCCACGGGGGTGGTGCCAGAGGACTGGAGAGTGGCAAATGTGGTTCCTCTATTTAAGAAAGGGAATAGATATGATCCTGGTAATTATAGGCACGTTAGTCTTACTTCGCTGGTCGGTAAGTTGATGGAAAAGGTCCTCAGGGATAGGATTTACGACCATTTAGAAAGATGCAGCTTAATCCGGGATAGTCAGCACGGATTTGTGAAGGGCAAGTCTTGCCTCACAAATTTGATAGAATTTTTTGAGGAGGTAACTAAGTATGTAGATGAAGGTAGTGCAGTTGATGTCATATACATGGATACAAGGTGTTTGATAAAGTCCCCCATGGTCGGCTTATGAAGAAAGTAAGGATGTGTAGTAAATGCGCCTAGTTTGGGGGCGTTTAAGAGATCCGTAGATAGGTTCATGGACGAAAAGAAATTGGTTTAGGTTGGAGGGTCACAGTTTTTTTTTAACTGGTCGGTGTAACATCGTGGGCCGAAGGGCCTGTTCTGCGCTGTAATGTTCTATGTTCTATGTTCTATGTGTGGGATAGAGGGAAATTTGGCCGATTGGATAGGTAACTGGCTATCTAACAGAAGACAGAGGGTGGTGGTGGATGGAAAATTTTCAGACTGGAAACCGGTTACCAGCGGAGTGCCACAGGGATCAGTGCTTGGTCCTCTGCTATTTGTCATTTTTATAAATGACTTGGAGGAGGGGGCTGAAGGGTGGATCAGTAAATTTGCTGATGACACCAAGATTGGTGGAGTAGTGGATGAGGTGGAGGGCTGTTGTAGGCTGCAAAGAGATATAGATAGGATGCAGAGCTGGGCTGAAAAATGGCAAATGGAGTTTAATCCTGACAAATGCGAGGTGATTCATTTTGGTAGGACAAATTTAAATGTGGATTACAGGATCAAAGGTAGGGTTCTGAAAAATGTGGAGGAACAGAGAGATCTTGGGGTTCATATCCATAGATCTCTGAAGGTTGCCACTCAAGTGGATAGAGCCGTGGAGAAGGCCTATAGTATGTTGGCGTTCATTAACAGGGGGTTTGAGTTTAAGAGCCGTGGGGTTATGTTGCAACTGTACAGGACCTTGGTGAGACCACATTTGGAATATTGTGTGCAGTTCTGGTCACCTCACTATAAGAAGGATGTGGAGACACTGGAAAGAGTGCAAAGGAGATTTACCAGGATGCTGCCTGGTTTGGAGGGTAGGTCTTATGAGGAAAGGTTGAGGGAACTTGGGCTTTTCTCTTTGGAGCGGAGGAGGTTGAGAGGAGACTTGATAGAGGTTTATAAGATGATGAGGGGGATAGATAGAGTGAATGTTCAAAGACTATTTCCTTGGGTGAATGGAGTGGTAACTAGGGGGCATAACTATAGGGTTCATGGTGGGAGATATAGGAAGGATGTCCGAGGTAGGTTTTTTACTCAGAGAGTGGTTGGGGTGTGGAATGGACTGCCTGCAGGGATAGTGGAGTCAGAAACTTTAGGAACATTTAAGAAGCTATTGGATAGGCACATGGAGTACTTCGGGATGATAGGGAGGAAATAGCTTGATTTGGGTTTCAGACAAAGCTCGGCACAACATTGTGGGCCGAAGGGCCTGTTCTGTGCTGTACTGTTCTATGTTCTAAAAGACAAAATTATACTCGCCTCTACTACTACCTCTGGCAACTCATTCCAGACACTCACCACCTTCCGAGTGAAAAAAATGCTCCTCTGGACCCATTAGTATCTCTTCTCTCACCTTTAACCTATGCCCTCTAGTTTTAGACTCCCCTACCTTTGGGAAAAGATGTCTAGCTACCATGTCTATGCCCCTCATTATTTTATAGACATCTATAAGATCACCCCTAAGCCTCCTATGCTCTGACAGTTCCTTGCTACAACCTTCCCCATAGTCTCCTCCACCCCTAGCCCCTTGATCTGGTGGAGATTTCCCTGGTTGCAGTCCTCTCTGCCCTGCAACCTTCCAGTTTCTGTTCTATCTGCTGGGGGTTCAAACTTCACTCAGTATGAGAATGCTATCATTGAGCTAAAAAGCCATTGTTTGCACACAATAAAAGATGAAAAAGCGCAGTTATCTACTTTGCAGCCAACAGCTAGCTTAGAATAGTAATGAAAACTAACTTGCACCATTTTCTCACTTTGAGGTTGGCACCATTCAGGGGAAGTTGACATAGGACAACGATAGTGAAATCTCCATATCACAGGAGTTTCAACATTCTACTCACCCCACTATGGATCGCGCTGTCTGCTTCATTGCTGATAGGTTCTTTTCTGTGGTTGGCAAGTCAAATGTGTAAAGTTTGTGATCAATTTTGAATAGAGTAATACAATTTAGGCTATCCAGGACCAAAGACTTGGGAAAACATGTAGCAGCACCTTAAAGGCGGGGAGAGAGGTAAAGAAACAGACAGGTTCAGGGAAGGATTTCCAGAACTTAAGGTCTAAATTGTGTGTTATAAATGTGCAATTTAACAGATCCACTTGTCCTGGTTCTGCAATTAGAAGTCAAACTAACAGGAGCAAGGGGGTTCAAAGGTGATTGGAGGCCTGGCTCTACAGTGAAACATTAGCATGGTTTGTGCCTGATCATACATAGGTGACGGTAGAGTCCAGTTTACTTGTGGGCCTCCCATCTTCATCCACCCCTGCCACTCCCTCACCATCAGATTCCAACCGCACCTGCACCGTTCCCCCCCATCCTGCAATATCACCTTACCCTCACAGGTTCTACTCCCATTTAGCCTACCCCGCCTCCTCCGATAGTTCCTTGCTACAACCTTCCCCAGAGTGTCCCCACACCTAACCCTCTGATCTGGTTGAGATTTCCCTGGTTGCAGTCCTCTCTGCCCTGCAACCCTGCTTTCCCTTCTAGCTCCTGCTCTAGCTGTGGTCCCTTCACTCCTGCTCCCAGCTGCTTCCCCATATGAGGAAGGGCGTTGGGATCACTCTTCCTTCTATGGAGCCGAGGGTTCATCAATATCAAAGAGAACCTTTTTGTAACTTTTTAACCAAGGAGAGCTCCAATTTTGGTTGGCTTGTCTGGAAGATATTACAAGGGTTGGTTTCCAGCATTGCTTTACACTTTCATGCTTGTAATACTAATTTGTTCTGATTCAGCAGAAGTATTGTATAATAAGTGCTATGTACAAAGTATTTGCTTTTATAGTGATTCGGTTACAACCACAACCTAATCTGAGCTGGGCAGTGGGATTAACACTGGGTTGTTCAAACAAGTCTTGTTGAGTTGAATGGACTCCCTCTGTGTTGTAAACTTTTCATAGAATCCCTTCAGTGCAGAAGGAGGCCAGTTGGCCCATCAAGCCTGCACTGACAACAATCCCACCCACGCCCTATCCCTGCAACTCCATATATTTACCCTGCTAATCCCCTTGACACGAATGGACGATTTACCATGGCCAATCCACCTAACTCGCACATTTTTGGACTGTGGGAGGAAACTGGAGCATCCGGAGGAAATCCACGCAGATACAGGGAGAATGTGCAAATCCCACACAGTCACCCAAGGCCAGAATTGAACCCGGGTCCCTGGCACTGTGAGGCAGCAATGCTAACCACGGTGTCACCATGCCATCCGTTTTGTGTAACTCTAACTGATAGATAGACAAGTAAGACAGAGACAGGGATGAAAAAGGATCTGCAGATACTCACCATAGATAGACAGATGGGGGAGACAGAGAAAACCGCAGGTATAGAGCAGAAATAACTAGATACAATAGGGGAGAGAGAAAATTAAAGCTGCAAAAATAAAAATGGGCAAAAGAGCAAGATACACAGGAATAGGAGTGAGAGGAAAGCATCAGTAGAGGGACAAACAAATGTAAAATGTAGAGAGAGAGAAAACCTTAAGAATGGAGAGGAATATTAAACATTAATGCAAATAGAGAAAGAGAAAAAAATGCAAAAACATAAGTGGACATGACAGAGGGAGAAGGGAAGGAATCGTTCCAATATCAAAAGCTAGAATTAAAGGGATGTAGGCTATCCCTGGCCTGCCTTCCCTTCCCCCAGCTAAAGTAGAAAGGGTCGAGAGCTTCAACATTTGTGTCCAGATCACCAACAACCTGTCCTGGTCCCCCCATGCCGACACTATAGTTAAGAAAGCCGATCAACACCTCTACTTTCTCAGAAGACTAAGGAAATTTGGCATGTCAGCTACGACTTTTATAGATGCACCATAGAAAGCATTCTTTCTGGTTGTATCACAGCCTGGTATGGCTCCTGCTCTGCCCAAGACCGCAAGGAAGTACAAAAGATTGTGAATTTAGCCCAATCCATCATGCAAACCAGCCTCCCATCCATTGACTCTGTCTACACTTCCCGCTGCCTCGGCAAAGCAGCCAGCATAATAAAGGACCCCATGCACCCCGGACATTCTCTCTTCCACCTTCTTCCTTCAGGAAAAAGCTACAGAAGTCTGAGGTCACATACAAACCGACTCAAGAACAGCTTCTTCCCTGCTGCTGTGAGACTTTTGAATGGATTTACCTTGCATTAAGTTGATCTTTCTCTACACCCTAGCTATGACTGTTGCACTACATTCTGCACTCTCTCGTTTCCTTCTCTATGAATGGTGTGTTTTGTCTGTATAGCACGCAAGAAACAATACTTTTCACTGTATGTTAATACATGTGACAATAATAAATCAAATCAAATCAAATAGCCTTGAAGCAGTCTTCTTTCTTCATGAATGGTATTTGGCCTCTCTAGCAGGCCGAAATTTGTGCCTGTGTTTTTTCCTACACAGCAATTACAGTTCACTGCTGGGGTTACTGATGGACACTCTTCCCAGCTCCCTTGTTTTTTTTACAACAGCTTCTTTCTTTTAAATTTGACACTCTACTGAGTCAGCTATTTTTGAGATAGGGCTCCCCTTGTCACTTTGAATCATATATCAATTTTACTTCCTGACCTAGCTTGTATGTTCAATTGGATTTCCTTTGTTAAGGTCATATCATCACTCAACTGAAAGGGATCAGACAATGTTTCATCCAACATTCCACTTAGACCATTCTCTCTCTGATTAGTTCATCTTTCATGTCACCATATTCCCAGTTTCCTATAGTTCTATACATTTTGTTTATAAATGGTTTAACATTTGACATTGGATGTGTTAAATATAGTCCATTCAACAATGGTACTGTTTCTCAGACTGAAGTAGGTATCAAGTGTTTTGACTACTTAGTCATGTGTGTTTTTTTCCTCATGGTACCCTGTCAAACCAGTCTATTGCCTGCACAGCCACCCATTGCACATTATAGAGTACTGACCTGCTCACTGCTCACCCTTATAATGAAGTCCGATATGATGCAATAACTGGCAAATCGTCAGCACCAATTCAGCCAATACAGCTTGGTTGACGCTTGTGATGTATTCAAAGTTTTCCCTAACTGTTCTTTCACTCAGTGCCACCAAATATTTGTGCTATTGTTAGAGTAATACAGAATATTTATTGAGACCGCAAACGTGAGTAAAACTGAACTGTATTGGAACACATCTTACTATAGACAGTATCAAATTATGAGATTGCACAAGAGAAAGCAAGATCATGTGATGTTGCATCACTTCCTGTGATGATGTACATGGCATCTGATTAGCATCTTACAGTTAGAATTAACCCCTTATACAATTGTAGGGTGTCTATTCAGAGTTAGAAGCTGAGTGATCTCATGACTCAATGACTATGCTTCTGGCACATATAGCAGACCACACTTGAGCCTTCCAAGTATGGTGCGCCATGCAAGCCTTGCTAGAAATCTACAGAAGCAGATTAACTGCCATTTCAGCGCCTCCAGGATCCCATAGTTCTTGACACCAGAGGCACTATGGAGTACAGTTTTGCAGCTAGAATTTTGGCCATTGAAATTGGGTACTTTTGTATTTGTTTCATGCCCATGGGCACATGTGGAAGGCATCAAGCCATCTCGGGATGCACCCAGGTGTCTGCCACTTCTGGATTGAACATTGTCTGCTCTGGCTGTATTTGTTTTGAGTTTGTCTTGGCTGGTGCATAGAATATCAAACACCTATTTAAAGATGCCTTTTTAAGCTCCAAGGACCCATTGAAACAAGAAGGCAATGGTAGGAGAGCAGCAAACTGACTGGGGGCTGCCCAGATTTGGCAGCTATCCAATTAGGTGTGATAATCTCTCCCACCATCAGAAGTAACCCCAAAGTCAAGATGTTCAGTTATCTGTCAGTCACCATCAACTGGTGCATTCCCCATGGCTACATCTCTACCAATCAGAGTCCACTTGTCAACCAATTAGCTCCCTCTTCTCATTCAGTATAAAGTTGTTGTTTCCTGCCATTGGTAATCTTACAATTGTCCTGCTCAATACAAGATGGAAAGTTTTGACAAAATGTCGGGAGCGATTCTCCCCCAAAAATTCTAAAGTAGTGAATTCATGTAAAAACTGGAGTAAATCCTGCTGGTTTTTTCAGCAGGAGTTTCAAAATGAATCACCCACACTCTGTGCATTGCAGAGTGCACTAGCGTAAATCTAGTGAAAATTCAGAGGTCAGGGCCTATTCCCGCTGAAGTGCCCAGCAGCATAATATTGAGCAGGCCACTGTGCATGCGCCAATCTGACAGCACCGAGATCGGCACATGTGCAGTAGCCCTGCATTGCCGGCCTCCTGATCGCTGACCAGCTCGATCGCTGACCAGCCCTGCGACCCCAAATCGCTGCCTCTCTGAGTCCCCCACGGCCTGATTGCTGGCCCATTGAGCATGTCTGGCCAGCCTCAACCTACCCCCTGGCCCCAGGCCCGCGTCGATCCTGCCGTCCACACCCCGGCAAACCCCAATCTCCCGATTCACGCAAGCCCACACTACCCCCCCCCCCCGCCCCTCCCGCACACCAGCGGCAGCCCTGACCCTCCCCCTATCAGCAGCTCCGACCTCCCCCCGCACCACCTCAGTCCTGACCCCGCCTCCTCACCGCAGTCCTGACACCGCCTCCTCACCGCAGTCCTGACACCGCCTCCTCACCGCAGTCCTGACACCTATCCCCCACCTCGATGCCCAGCCCTGATTGCTGGCTTTCCTTCCTCTGCTCGCGACCCCTCTGCAGAGTGGCAGCAGAACCTCCCACCCCCAGCAATCACCTCCCAGAGGCCCTGCCCCCATTAGACACCACCCACTTGGCACTGCCCAATGCCTGGTGGGCAGTGCCAAGATGCCCCCTGGGCATTGTCACTTTGCCCCTTGGGGCAGTGCCAGGGGCCAGGCTGGCACTGCCAAGGTGGCAATGCTCAGGGGACACTCCCCCCCCCCCCCCCTTACCCTCAACCCTCCAGGTGGCCTCCATTGGCCCCCTTCACTCCAGCAGGGTCAGACCGCCGGTTCCCCATTAGTGGGAAGCTACAGTAAACCCCGCTGGAGTGAACCACTCCTGGCAGAGGGAAGGGGGGGCGGGGGAGAGACTAGCAGGCCCAGAGAATTCAATCCCACGCCCACTAATCGCATTTAAAATACATTGAAATTAAGATTAGTTGAGAGTTTGTTTAGACAAGGTTGTTGCACAAGATTAAATCTCATGGGATCCAGGGTGAGGTAGCCAACTGGATACAAAATTGGCTTGATGACAGAAGACAGAGGGTGGTTGTAGAGGTTGTTTTTCAAACTGGAGGCCTGTGACCAGCGGTGTGCCTCAGGGATCGGTGCTGGGTCCACCGTTATTTGTCATTTATACTAATGAGTTGGATGAGAATATAGGAGGCACGGTTAGTAAGATTGCAGATGACACCAAGATTGGTGGCATAGTAGACAGTGAAGAAGGTTATCCCGGATTGCAACGGGATCTTGATCAATTGGGCCAGTGGGCTGATGAATGGCAGATGGAGTTTAATTTAGATAAATGCGAGGTGATGCATTTTGGTAGATTGAACCAGGGCAGGACTTAGTTAATGGTGGGGCGTTGGGGAGAGTTACAGAACAAAGAGATCTAGGGGTACAGGTTCATAGCTCCTTGAAAATAGAGTCACAGGTGGACAGAATGGTGAAGAAGGTATTCGGCATGCATGGTTTCATTGGTCAGAACATTGAATACAGGAGTTGGGACGTCTTGTTGAAGTTGTACAAGACATTGGTAAGGCCACACTTGGAATACTGTGTACAGTTCTCATCACCCTATTATAGAAAGGATATTATTAAACTAGAAAGAGTGCAGAAGAGATTTACTAGGATGCTACCGGGACTTGATGGCTTGAGTTATAAGGAGAGGCTGGATAGACCGAGACTTTTTTCTCTGGAGCACAGAAGGCTGAGGGGTGAACTTGTAGAGGTCTATAAAATAATGAGGGGCATAGATCAGCTAGATAGTCAATATATTTTCCCAAAGGTAGGGGAGTCTAAAACAAGAGGGCATAGGTTTAAAGTGAGAGGGGAGAGATACAAAAGAGTCCAGAGGAGCAATTTTTTCACAGAGGGTGATGAGTGTCTGGAACAAGCAGCCAGAAGTAGTAATAGAGGCGGGTACAATTTTGTCTTTTATAAAGCGTTTAGACAGTTACATGGGTAAGATGGGTATAGAGGGATATGGGCCAAATGCGGGCAATTGGGACTAGCTTAGGGGTTTTATAAAAAAGGGCAACACGGACAAGTTGGACCGAAGGGCCTGTTTCCATGCTGTAAACCTCTATGACTCTATGATTCTATTTTCATAATTTATTCAGCTCCAAGACAATTTCTGGCGCGGAGTTGACGGTGGCAGAAATCCGGCTGTCAGAGACTCATGGAGGCCGTGGCACCCAGCGGGGAGCCCACGAAATGACCTACGCTCAAGTCTCCTGGCCCGCTGCGCTACAAAAGCAACGCAGCAAACTGGGAGAATTGCCGCTGTAATTTTTCAGGAATATTCAAGTTCTGTACAACTAAACAACTGGGGTCAGATATCTTTAATATCTGTTTTCTGGCCACGATGGGTCTGTAACCACTGCAATCAGTCCCAACCTTCATCCAGTCATGACTTGAAGAATCTGGCCTATTTTTATGGGTGGAGTACCTTTAGGGAATGGAGTAAGAGGAATTTTGCAGCTTTCTGATCTCCCATCCTCCTTTACTTGGTCTTATTGTTCCTTCTGTAAACTCACTAAAATGCTGGAACACAGTCACAAAGCAGCAGCATGAGACATAATCTCCTGACATGTTATCTGTATCACAAGCGTTTCACATTTTGGCAACTGTAACAACTGTTTCATTCCTCATTCCACAGGGATTTCCAATGATGCACAAAAAAACTCTACTGAATCACAACAACAGAATGACCCAGTTTACCTAACCAGCATCTTAAAGAAATCTTACCTTGGGCAACAGAAAATGATAGTCAGAAGGGATCATTAAAAAATTCAGACGAAGCAAGCAAAGGGAAAGGGTCAACTGAGATGCCAAACTAGCAAAGTTGAAGGTCAGCCCCATATATTGCATTGATGGGGGACTTACAAATGCTTATCTTACAGCCCTCCAGAAAAGAGTTGATAGATCAATAGAGTTGTTTCTTTCAATCTTTTGAGAATGTTCACATAGCCTGTTGGTCTGTTCAAAACTGCAAGTCCAACATCACTGCAGTAGGACAGGACAAATTTTACAGACCTACAGATCATTACACAGCATGTGGCAAATCCAATGCAGTCCGCAGTAGAGTCTGCGTAGCCAAAGGCCTAAAGCCCCAGATGTAGCTTCACTCTTGAATGCTGTGGCCAGGGTCGTTCAGATGTTAGGTTGTGATTTATAGGAGTCTGTCATTGAAGGATTCATGATGCTGCGGCTTCACGTGAGCAACTATGATTCATTCAACTTTGTCAGTTCTTTGTGCTGCCAGGTCATTGGGTCAAAGGCTGGCTATTAGGTGACAAGGGCTATCCACGACAGACATGGCGCAGAATATTTCTGATGGTGGTGTTTACCACTCCACCACCAGAACAGTCAACGGGGATGTATTGCCACCAATCTGGCTTGCTGTGCAGCCAGATACTGCTTTGAGGAGTGCTAATTGGCTAGAGGCAGACTTTCCAGTGCACACAAAGGAAGAGGTCCCACCTCAACGAGCTGCCAGACAATCTGATTGGCTGGTAGCTCTGTATTGGTTGTATTGGTCAGTGCTGGGAATACAGAGTCAATGTGCTGGAGCTCCAGGGACTCCTGGGGTCTTGCGACAAGAAGTGAGGAGGTTTGGAGGTGGAGGGGTGGATCGTGATTTGTAAAGCAAGTGGGGCCGAAGCAACCAGACCTGGGGTTGGAGAGGGGGAGAGGCATCAACCTTGAAATGGTGGCACCCCTCCCCTCACCTCACCCCCATTCTCCCGCTGAAGGTCCAAGCAGGATAACCAGCCGGGCTTTCCTCATCATTTCTGAGGCTGGAGTGGAAACTGGCCCCAATTATACCAGGATGGGCAGGCCACCCTAGGCCTCACTCACTCTCCATAAAATGGCAGCCAGGTCAGGCAATGGGCATTAGAAGACCATCTTGGAAACTTTATGGGATCTGCACTTACAAACATGTTAGAGGACCAATAAAATTCTCGCCATGTCTTGTGACTCCTGTCAGGAACATGGGCACAACATGGAGGTGACCTAAAATGAAATGATTTTTAAAAATATTCTTACATGGGATCTGGGCATCATTGGTAAAGTCAGATTTTCCCATCCCTAATTGCCCTTCAACTGAGGTTATTTTGAATGGCAGTTAAGAGTAAACCACATTGTTGTGGGTCTGGAGTCACATGTTGGCCAGATCAGGTAAGGATGGCAGATTTCCTTCCCTAAAGGACATTAGTGAACTAGATGGATTTTTATGACAATCAATAATAGATGAATGGTCACCATTGCTAAGACTAGTTTTCAATTCCAGAATTATTTATTAACTGAACTTACATTTCACCAGTTGCTATGGTGGGATTTTATCCTACGTTCCCCAGATAATTAACCTCAGCCTCAGGATTACGACTCTAGTAACATTACCACTTTGACACCATCTCCTCCACCCGATGCTGCCACCAGAAATATCATCGAACGGTTGACATGCATCAATGGAGGACACTTCAGATGGCCATGCTGAGCATCCTCAAGCAGCTGTGGGCCTTGACAGTCTTACTAAAGCAGCTTGGTGTGAGCCAGAACAGTCTGTTTGACACTAACAAAGACATTGGCAGAATAACTGGCAGGAGAACTGGAATGTTGTATTTGCGGCAGGCTCCTCTACCATGGAGCCAAGGCTAGTCTCTTGGGCCTGAGCCTCAGGACACCTACACAACTGAATGGAATGGCCCCAGCAGCAGTATTGCAACAGTCTGGTCTTTAATGGTAGTGGCATGAGCTGCAAGAAACAGTTGCCAACAGAGACTCAACCATGGTGGGCATCACCGTCAGACAGAGAAATAGACATCTATTAGACAAAATGGTCTCCATGATCTATGTAAAGCCTTGACTCAAGCTGAAACCAGACTCCATCATGTTCTGAATCATAGTGTACAAGTTTGCTTGTAGGCTGCCCAGTGTGCCTTGCCTTTCCTGATCCATGTCCATCAGCCATCTTCAATATTTTGGGCTCTCCATGTCTTCTACAGCAGAGCTCACACATCTTAACGTGATGAGAGCGGCCACCTGTGGCATTCTAACCCTCCCTCTAGTTTCTACACAATTATGGCCAGTTTATGATATGAAAATCTCTCCTGCATCAGTGTTGCTAAAGTACCCATAGTACCATCTCAGAAAGGTGGTCTGACCATAGAAACTTAGAAAACCTACAGCACAGAAAGAGGCCATTCGGCCCATCGAGTCTGCACCGACCACAATCCCACCCTGGCCCTACCCTCATATCCCTATATATTTACCCACTAATCCCTCTAACCTACACATCCCAGGACACTACGGGCAATTTTAGCATGGCCAATCAACCTAACCCGCACATCTTTGGACTGTGGGAGGAAACCGGAGCACCCGGAGAATGTGCAAACTCCACACAGACAGTGACCCAAGCCGGGAATCGAACCCAGGTCCCTGGGGCTGTGAAGCAGCAGTGCTAACCACTGTGCTACCGTGCCGCTCCTCTACCTGCCTGAAGAGGTAGAGGAGCATCAACATGAACATTCCATGAACTCTGTAAATTTCAGAGAGACAAAGGTTAACTTATCTGGTTAAAGCGAGAACAAAGAAGTAACCGATGTATAGAGTGAGATAGAAAGTAGGATAAAATTTAGCACTGCCAGTCACCATGGTCATACTTTGGCCAGTGATTGCTGGCATATTTTCTCTAATGGGGAAAGAGGTGCGTGGGCGGGCTCAATCTCTTGCAGTGCTAGCTTCCTGTCACAGGTTGTGGACAACCACCTCCTGCACAACAAGGGACAGTGTTAGTGACTGTTGAAAGATGTTTAGAGAATGTACTGTCAGGGTGGAATTGTTGATATGCAGTTTGTGTAGGATGTGAAGTTGGGGAACATGGGGGTTGGGATAGTGGCGAATGTATGATTCAAGGAGAAGGTAATGGAGTGAGGTTTGGTACAATTATTGTAGAAAGTGAAGGGAATTGGGGTCTGGGGGCGGGGGGAAGGGTTGTAGTAGTTGGTCCCTTTAAGGGGCATATATAGGGAGGGTCATTGGCCAAAGGGGACTGAGTGTAGGGATTTTGGTACAGAGCACAGACATTTGCAGACAAAACAGATCCTAAATAGGCAGCACTATGGTACAATAGTTAGCACTGCTGCCTCACAGTGCCAAGGAGCTGGGTTTGATTCAGGCTTTGTGTGATTGTGTGAAGGATATACATTCTCCCCATATCTGTGTGGGTTTCCTCCCAGTGCTCAGTTTCCTCCCACAGTCCAAAGATGTGCAGCTTAGGTAGATTGGCTATGATAAATTGCTCCTTAGTCTCCAGAGATGTTTAGATTAGGTGGATGCATGGGGTTATGGGGATAGGGTGGAGGGGAGGCCCTGGGCAGACAGCTCTTTCAGACAGTTGGTGCAGACTTGATGGGCTGGATGGTCTCTTTGTGCACTGTAGGGATTCTATAAAGCTCGAAGTGTGAACATTGCAAAAGTGCTCTGTACATCTTTATCTGCTTGTAAATAAACAGTTAAAAGTTTGCTATATTAACTGGTGGTCACCAATCCTTGCAGTTACTATATTAGCACTGAGGTAAATCAGAACAACTCCGTTTGTAGTGAGGAATTCAAAGAGAATATTATTGCAAAAACTGAAGAGTGCATCACATCATTCCAAGCCTGAAAAAAAGAGAGCAGGCATGTCTCTCTTTGGAAAATTAGAAGCCTTCGATACAACCACTGAGAACTGGGTACAGTATGTGAAATGGTTAGAGTATTTTTTCAGGGCTAATGGAATAGAGGGGGAGGATAAGAAGAAAGTGGGAGGAAACCGGCACGGTAGCACAGTGGTTAGCACTGCTGCTTCACAGCTCCAGGGACCTGGGTTCAATTCCCAGCTTGGGTCACTGTCTGTGTGGAGTTTGCACATTCTCCTCGTGTCTACGTGGGTTTCCTCCGGGTACTCCGGTTTCCTCCCACAGTCCAAAGATGTGCGGGTTAGGTTGATTGGCCATGCTAAAATTGCCCCTTAGTGTCCTGAGATGCATAGGTTAGAGGGATTAGTGGGTAAAATATGTAGGGATATGGGGGTAGGGCCTGGGTGGGATTGTGGTCGGTGCAGACTCGATGGGCCGAATGGCCTCTTTCTGTACTGTAGGGTTTCTATGATTTCTATGAAAGTCACTTTACTTACTGCATGTGAGACCCAAACATGGAACTTGATCTTAAGTTTAACATCTCTGGATACTCCCAACACGAAGAAATTTGCAGAGATCATTGAACTAGCAAAGGAGCATTGCCATCCTAAAGCGTCGGTAACACTGCAAAGTTATAAGTTTAACTTGACGGGTAGAGCCCCAGGGGAGACCATCACAACCTTTGTATTGAAACTGAAACAGGCTGCAGAACATTGTGACTTTGGGTTCGCTTTAAACAATATGTTAAAAGATTGTTTGGTATGCAGTTATACAAAGGAAACTGTTGGCTGAGTCTGAGTTCACTTTCAAGAAAGCAATGGAAATGGCTCCAGCTACAGAGAGCACCCTGGCAAGCAAAGCTTTGAGGTCCACCAGTTAGGGTAGGAAACCATGGAGTCAGAAGTGGGATCAATCTCAAGCAGTGAGTTGAATGCCGAAGCAGGAAGAATACTAATGGTTTCAGCAACTTAGAGTAACAGAGTGACTTCGATGTGGGGAAAGCTGTTTCCCAGAACTATGTAGATTTAGAGGAGCAGAGTGTTTTGTGTGCATGTAATGTCCAACTATGTTAGGGGTTGTGGGTTTTAACAGCAAAAAAAGCACACAAAGATTCAAACAACACAACAGATGTTATTAAAGAACTGTCCCCTCTACACTGCATTAAATATAAAATTGAAAGTAAAACAGCAGCCTGAGCACACATCCAAATGACATCACCATCAAAACATGTGATCACTCTTAAAGCTGCCTTGCAATCCTTTCAAATATATAACATTCCTCCCTCGTTACTTCTGTGATCATGACAATGAATGACTATGGATTAATAATACTCTAGACAGAGTACTATGCATCATTAATCATTATACACAGTCAATAAGAAAGTCAATCAGGAGGATGTCTATTCCTCTTTAGTTGGATACAACATTCTGGAAGTATGATTTGGAGCTTCAGTAGACACTTGGAAGTGATTGTGTATCATTATCACGTGGTATAGCCCCAAAGACACAATCATCAGCCAACTCAGATTCAACGCAGTCTTCTGTAGGAGTATTCACAACACCAGAAACTATAGATGTTCTGGTACTTCTGGAGACGATTCTGAGAAATCATTTTGAGATGGTAACAATTGGTCAGCATGGTATCACCAAACTAGTTCATCTTTGATTTGAACTGTATTGGATCTGTTTTTGCCAAAAATGGAACTATTTCTCACTCATGACATAATTACATGCTAACACTCGATCTCCTTGTTGAAATGAGCATTGTTTTGCCTTCATGTCTTGTCTAGCAACTTGAGACGTTGTTGACACTCTACTATCTCTGAAATTTCTCGAGGAAATAACAAATCAAAAGTAGTTATCAACTTTCTCTTTAAGAGTAGGAATGCAGGTGAACTTTGAGTAGTTGCATGAGTTGTGTTTCTAAAAGATGCCAAAAAGTATTAACACTATGTGTTAATGAAGCTTTTAAAGAATATTTCAATGATTGTACGAATCTTTTAGCTACTCCATTGGTTGATGAATGATAAGGTACAGATTTTATAAGCTGAATACCATTTACTTTGAGATACTTCTCAAACTCTTGTCATAGAGTCATAGAGGTTTACAGCATGGAAACAGGCCCTTCGACCCAACTTGTCCATGCTGCCCCTTTTTTTAACCACTAAGCTAGTCCCAATTGCTTGCGTTTGGCCCATATCCCTCTATACCCATCTTACCCATGTAACTGTCTAAATGCTTTTTAAAAGACAAAATTGTACCTGCCTCCACCACCGTCTCCGGCACCTGTTCCAGACACTCTTGCCTGCTCCAGCACTTGTGAAGTAAGCTGTGAATTATTATCACTAACAAATGTTGCAAAACTTTTGCCAAGTTTTTCAATCATATGTTCAGATGTAGTAGATCTCATGATAAGATTTCTGGCCATTTTGAGCATGTATCAGTTATGACTAGGGCGGCACGGTAGCACAGTGGTTAGCACTGCTGCTTCACAGCTCCAGGGTCCCGGGTTCGATTCCCGGCTCGGGTCACTGTCTGTGTGGAGTTTGCACATTCTCCTCGTGTCTGCGTGGGTTTCCTCCGGGTGCTCCGGTTTCCTCCCACAGTCCAAAGATGTGCGGGTTAGGTTGATTGGCCAGGTTAAAAATTGCCCCTTAGAGTCCTGGGATGTGTAGGTTAGAGGGATTAGCGGGTAAATATGTGGGGGTAGGGCCTGGGTGGGATTGTGGTCGGTGCAGACTCGATGGGCCGAATGGCCTCCTTCTGCACTGTAGGGTTTCTATGATTCTATGACTAAGAACATGTAACTCAAACAGATCAGCAAAATATAGATATGTAATCATTGCCATGGCATTTTGGGCCTATCCCAAGGTTTAAAGAAGACTATGGTGGTGTATTTCTTATTCGTGCACAGGATTGACACTGTCCCACTCTTTCTGAGCATCCTGACCTGGCCACCAAAAATAACTGTGTGCTAATTCCTTCAAACAGACTATACCAGGATGTATTTGTTCAAGAATTCTTCCACACAGACTGGGAGGAATGATCGCTCAGATTCCCCACAAAGGACACTTTTACTTTGGGCGGTCAACATAGGCTTTCCTAACACATATGATTTCAAATCAGGATGCGGACTTTGCGTTCCAACTATTGTTCTTTTCAATACCATATGGGCGGCAGGGTGGCACAATGGCTAGCACTGCTGCCTCACAGTGCCAGGGACCTGGGTTTGATGCCAGCCTTTGGTAACTGGCTGTGTAGAGTTTGCACATTCTCCCCGTGCCTGCATGGGTGCTCTGGTTTCCTCCCACTGTTCAAAGATGTGCAGGTTAGGTGGATTGGCCATGTTAAATTGCCCCTTAGTGTCTCAAAATGTGTAGGTTAGTGGGATTTGCAGATTAAGTACATGGCTATAGGGTGGGGGGATGGGCCTAGGTAAGATGCATGTAGGGATTCTATGATATCCACTACTTTGCCCATCATGGGATCATTTCTGGTATGTCGCTGAACTTCAGAAGTTGTCACAAGCAAATGATCTACTAATGAAAAATAAAGCATATTAGCAAAACTAGTTGATGGTATCAGCTCAATAGGTAAAGGTAAGCGTGATTATGCATCAGCATTATCATGGTGCCCTGATTGACAATACTTTACGTCATATGAATTTGCAGATAAGATCAGTGACCATCTTTGCAATCGATTAGCAGCTAGCTAAGGTATGCCTTTATGCAGCTCAAAAATAGTAGTTAAGGATTGATAATGTCGATAATAAGGTTGATAAGTCAGTAATGTGAAATGCCAACTATATAAATAATGATGAAACTTTTGTGCGCCAAAAGGTATACTCAATGCTTCTTTTTCCAGCTGAGCATAGTTAGATTCAGCACTAGTCAAAATACACCAAGCAAAAGCTATTGGTCATTCTTCTCCTGAAAGCATAATGTGTGAAACTACAGCTCCTACCCCATAAGGTGAAGCAGCGCAAGCAAGCTGTAATGGTAGCTTCAGATTAAAATGAACCAATACTTCAGACTTCTGCAAAGTATCTTTGGCATCCTTGTATGCTTTCTCACAGTTTATTGTCCAATCCATAACTGTTTCACACATAGTAAATCATGCAATGTCTTAAATAATTTGGCTTAATTAGGAACAAATTTGCCATAATAATTTAGAAAGGACCTTAATTGCATCACATTCATCAGATGTGGTGTTTCTAAAGTAGTGTCCATCTTTTTAGGCGCTTTTTGTAGGTCTTTACTATCAATAAAGTGACCCCAATACTGGACTGACATCTGGAAAATGTAACACTTTTTCTTGATAAGCAGTCCTTGTGCTTAAAGACATTCCAATGTTGCTTCTAAATTATTCAAGTGCTCCTGTTCACTGGATCCTGTAATTAGAATATCATTCAGGTAACATTGTACATCAGATAAAGCACTTAAAATCTGATCTCTCAATCTTTGGAATAGGGCTGGTGTAAATTTTATTCCAAAAGGCAAATAACAAACAAAGACCTTTATACACTTTATACACTTTGGAGGAAATAATAACAAATGGGATTACTATCTCAATGGAAACAAATTAAAACATGCTACCGTGCAAAGGGACCTGGGGGTCCTTGTGCATGAGACGCAAAAGCCCAGTCTGCAGGTACAACAGGTGATCAAGAAGGCAAATGGGATGTTGGCCTATATTGCGAGGGGGATAGAATATAAAAGCAGGGATGTCTTGATGCACCTGTACAGGGCATTGGTGAGGCCGCAGCTGGAATACTGTGTGCAGTATTGGTCCCCTTATATGAGGAAGGATATATTGGCATTGGAGGGAGTGCAGAGAAGGTTCACCAGGTTGATACCGGAGATGAGGGGTTTGGATTATGAGGAGAGGCTGAGGAGATTGGGTTTGTACTCGTTGGAGTTTAGAAGGATGAGGGGGGATCTTATGGAGACTTATAAGATAATGCGGGGGCTGGATAGGGTGGAGGCGGAGAGATTCTTTCCACTTAGTAAGGAAGTTAAAACTAGAGGACACAGCCTCAAAATAAAGGGGGGTCGGTTTAAGACAGAGTTGAGGAGGAACTTCTTCTCCCAGAGGGTGGTGAATCTCTGGAATTCTCTGCCCACTGAGGTGGTGGAGGCTACCTCGCTGAATATGTTTAAAGCGCGGATGGATGGATTCCTGATCGGTAAGGGAATTAAGGGTTATGGGGATCAGGCGGGTAAGTGGTACTGATCCACGTCAGATCAGCCATGATCTTATTGAATGGCGGGGCAGGCTCGAGGGGCTAGATGGCCTACTCCTGCTCCTATTTCTTATGTTCTTATGTTCTTATGAGTAACGATGGTAAGCAATGGCTGAGATTCAGTGGCTACATTCATTTATAAATATGCTTGTGAAAGATCAATCTTGCTGAATGTCTGCCCACTGACAAACCAACAAAAAAATCTTCAATATCAGCTTCCTTTAATTGATCAACAGACAACATTGGATTTATGGTTGTTTTAAAATCATCACAAATACAAACTGGACCATCTGATCATAACAGGTATGATGGGGGTAGTTCAGTCACACATTGTAATCGGCTCTAGCATACCAATGTTAACAAGTTGTACTAATTCTTCTTTGACCTTGGGAGGAATGGCATGTGGCACCGCACTTGCTTTGAGACTTCTTGGTTGACTATTTGATTTCATCCTGAGTTTCACTTCAACTGCCTTCATTGAGCCAAGTGTCAATTCGAATACACTCTTTTATTTACCCAGAATGCGCTATAGATCTGTTTTGGCATCGTTCAATCTATTGACAGCATTCCAGTTAAGCTTTATTTTCTCTAACCATAATCTTCAAATAGTGCTGGAAAATTACCACGGACCACATAAAGAGGCAACCCCACTGTTTGTCCACTGAACTGTACATTGACCATGATGTAACCTTTTAATGGCACAATCTCTTCCATGCATTTCCTTAAAATCACATCAGTTGGTTTTAAAGGAAGATGTTTCAGCTGGTATGTTTTTGCTGGTATGTAGTCTCAGGAATTAAAGGTACAGCAGCACCAATCCTAATAGATTGTCCACTTAACTTCAGAATTATCCAGAATCTATGTGATTCACCCTGTATGGATAAGGCCTTCAGTTGGAATTCTTCATCATATTTGTGAACATTCTCTTCTTCACAGTTGTAATTCTTTTCTTGCATGTTGCAATTTTTTTTAATAGAATGCAACTTGTTCTTCTTCTTGAAGGACCGCAGATTCTTCTGAATATTCTTCTCAGGGAAAACTGGTCTAGCCCAACAAGCTTTTGCAGTGTGACATATTTTGCTACTATTCTTGCATTAACTATCCTTGCTCCAGTATTCATTTGCATTTTGGCACATCTGTGACATGCTTATCGCTGTTTTGACTTCTTATGGGTAGTTGCCAACTTGTGGATCTTCATTCCTGCACTTTGGGGCATCATGGTGGCACAATGGTTAGCACTGCTCCCTCACAACGTCAGGCACCCGGGTTCAATTCTGGCCTTGGGTGACTGTGGGGTTTACGTGAGTTTGCTCCAAGTGTTTCGGTTCCCTCCCACAATCGAAAGATGTGAGGGTTAGGTTGATATGGCCCTCCCAGTGGCCATAGCAGTGACCCTATCACTCAATGGGGAGAGAGTACGGTGATCTTGGTGCAGAGCAAAGCTTTTGCAGCCAGAGCTGATCCTACAGCTGGGAATGTTAACGTTGTGGAAGTCCTCTGTATAAAGTTACTGCTTGTAAATAAACAATTGTAGTTCGTTATACTTACTGGTGGTCGCCAATCCTTGCAATTAATACTGAAGTATTTAGGTAGTTACACTGGAGATGATTGAGTGTCAATAGAGAGCAAGAGAGCAGAATACTTTCCTTGAAAACTCTAATGCTTTCATTTAACTTTCCGTGGCATGAAGGCATGTCCTGGGAGCTAGGTTCTTTATGTTAATTTCCTCTGCCACCTCTTGTCATGCACATTGGAAATGCTTCTTGGGGTTTTCAACCCCCTGTGGTAAATAGGACCTCCCTTCTCCATCCACTGTCTTAATCAGTCTTCCAATTACCTCAGCAAACCTTGGCACCCTCGAAGTCCTTACTGCAGCTAATTCTGTGGCTTTAAGGAATGCTGAGGGCACTGAGTTCTTGAACATAGAACATAGAACATTACAGCGCAGTACAGGCCCTTCGGCCCTCAATGTTGCGCCGACCTGTGAAACCAATCTAAAGCCCATCTAACCTACACTATTCCAATATCATCCATATGTTTATCCAATGACCCTTTAAATGCCCTTAATGTTGACGAGTCCACTACTGTTGCAGGCAGGGCATTCCACACCCTTACTACTCTCTGAGTAAAGAACCTACCTCTGACATCTTTCCTATATCTATCACCCCTCAATTTAAAGCTATGTCCCCTCGTGCTAGCCATCACCATCCGAGGAAAAAGGCTCTCACTGTCCACCCTATCTAATTCTCTGATCATCTTGTATGCCTCTATTAAGTCACCTCTTAACCTTCTTCTCTCGAACGAAAACAGCCTCAAGTCACTCAGCCTTTCCTCATAAGACCTTCCCACTATACCAGGCAACATCCTGGTAAATCTCCTCTGCACCCTTTCCAATGCTTCCAAATCCTTCCTATAGTGCAGCGACCAGAACTGTACGCAATACTCCAAGTGCGGCCGCACCAGAGTTTTGTACAGCTGCAACATGATATCATGGCTCCGAAACTCAATCCCTTTACCAATAAAAGCTAACACACTGTACGCCTTCTTAACAACCCTATCAACCTGGGTGCCAACTTTCAGAGATCTATGCACATGGACACCGAGATCTCTCTGCTCATCCACACTACCAAGTATCTTACCATTAGCCCAGTACTCTGTATTCTTGTTACTCCTTCCAAAGTGAATCACCTCACACTTTTCCGCATTAAACTTCATTTGCCACCTCTCAGCCCAGCTCTGCAGCTTATCTATGTCCCTCTGTAACGTGCAACATCCTTCCGCACTGTCCACAACTCCACCGACTTTAGTGTCATCCGCAAATTTACTAACCCACCCTTCTACGCCCTCATCCAGGTCATTTATAAAAATGACAAACAGCAGTGGCCCCAAAACAGATCCTTGCAGTACACCACTAGTAACTGAATTCCAGGATGAACATTTCCCATCAACCACCACCTCTGTCTTCTTACAGCTCGCCAATTTCTGATCCAAACCGCAAAATCACCCTCAATCCCCATGCCTCCGTATTTTCTGCAATAGCCTACCATAGGGAACCTTATCAAATGCTTTACTGAAATCCATATACACCACATCGACTGCTTTACCCTCATCCACCTCTTTGGTCACCTTCTCAAAGAACTCAATAAGGCTTGTGAGGCACGACCTACCTTTCACAAAACCGTATTGACTATCCCTAATCAAATTGTTCCTTTCTAGATGATTATAAATCCTATCTCTTATAATCCTTTCCAAAACTTTGCCCACAACAGAAGTAAGGCTCACTGGTCTATAATTACCAAGGTTGTCTCTACTCCCCTTCTTGAACAAGGGGACAACATTTGGGCGGCACGGTAGCACAGTGGTTAGCACTGCTGCTTCACAGCTCCAAGGGTCTGGGTTCGATTCCCGGCTTGGGTCACTGTCTGTGTGGAGTTTGCACATTCTCCTCGTGCCTGCGTGGGTTTCCTCCAGGTGCTCCGGTTTCCTCCCACAGTCCAAAGATGTGCAGGTTAGGTTGATTGGCCATGCTGAAAATTGTCCTTAGTGTCCTGGGATGCGTAGGTTAGAGGGATTAGTGGGTAAATATGTAGGGATATGGGGTTAGGGCCTGGGTGGGATTGTGGTCGGTGCAGACTCGATGGGCCGAATGGCCTCTTTCTGTGCTGTAGGGTTTCTAAGATTTCTAAGATTTGCTATCCTCCAGTCTTCTGGCACTATTCCTGTAGACAATGACAACATAAAGATCAAAGCCAAAGGCTCTGCAATCTCCTCCCTAGCTTCCCAGAGAATCCGAGGATAAATCCCATCCGGCCCAGGGGACTTATCTATTTTCACACTTATGAACCTCAATCCCGTCTAGTCTAATAGTCTGTATCTCAGTATTCTCTTCGACAACATTGTCTTTTTCCTGTGTGAACACTGACGAAAAATATTCATTTAGTGCCTCTCCTATCTCTTGGGACTCCACGCACAACTTCCCACTACTGTCCTTGACTGGCCCTAACCTTACCCTGGTCATTCTTTTATTCCTGACATACCGATAGAAAGCTTCAGGGTTTTCCTTAATCCTACCTGCCAAAGACTTCTCATGTCCCCTCCTGGCTCTTCTTAGCTCTCTCTTCAGGTCCTCCCTGGCTAACTTGTAACTCTCAAGCGCCCTAACTGAGCCTTCATGTCTCATCTTTACATAAGTCTCCTTCTTCCTCTTCACAAGAGATTCAACTTCTTTAGTAAACCACAGTCCCCTCACTCGACCACTTCCTCCCTGCCTGACAGGTACATGCTTATCAAGGACACGCAGTAGCTGTTCCTTGAACAAGCTCCACATTTCAATTGTGCCCATCCCCTGCAGATTTCTTCCCCATCCTATGCATCCTAAATATAGAACAAAGAACAAAGAACAGTACAGCACAGGAAACAGGCCCTTCGGCTCTCCAAGCCTGTGCCGCTCATTGGTCCAACTAGACCATTCGTTTGTATCCCTCCATTCCCAGACTGATGATGTGACTATCCAGGTAAGTCTTAAACGGTGCCAGCGTGTCTGCCTCCACCACCGTACTTGGCAGCGCATTCCAGGCCCCCACCAGTCTCTGTGTAAAAAACGTCCCTCCGATATCTGAGTTATACCTCGCCCCTCTCAACTTGAGCCTGTGACCCCTCGTGATCGTCACCTCCGACCTGGGAAAAAGCTTCCCACTGTGCACCCTATCTATACCCTTCATAATTTTGTACACCTCTATTAGGTCTCCCCTCATTCTCCGTCTTTCCAGAGAGAACAAGCCCAGTTTACCCAATCTCTCCTCATAGCTAAGACCCTCCATACCAGGCAACATCCTGGTAAACCTTCTCTGCACTCTCTCTAACGCCTCCACGTCCTTCTGGTAGTGCGGCGACCAGAACTGGACGCAGTACTCCAAATGTGGCCTAACCAGCGTTCTATACAGCTGCAACATCAGACTCCAGCTTTTATACTCTATACCCCGTCCTATAAAGGCAAGTATACCATATGCCTTCTTCACCACCTTCTCCACCTGTGCTGCCACCTTCAAGGATTTGTGGACTTGCACACCTAGGTCCCTCTGTGTTTCTATACTCTTGATGGCTCTGCCATTTATTGTATAACTCCCCCCTACATTAGTTCTTCCAAAATGCATCACTTCGCATTTATCTGGATTAAATTCCATCTGCCTAATCTCGCCTAATCGCATCATAATTTCCTTTCCCCCAGCTATAACACTTGCCCTGCGGTATATACCTATCCCTTTCCATCGCTAAAGTAAACGTAACCGAGTTCTGGCTCTTCCAAACAGACGTGCACTCAATGAATAGTTCAGGTTTCATTTAAATAATTGAAATAAGCTCATAACATGAATATTATGTACTGTCTGAGTCATGATGTGGAGATGCTGGCGTTGGACTGGGGTAAGCACAGTAAGAAGTCTCACAACACCAGGTTAAAGTCCAGCAGATTTATGTGGTAGCACAAGCCACAAGCTTTCGGAACACTTCCCCTTCATCAAGTGAGTGGGAGTTGTGTTCACAAACAGGGCATATATAGACACAAACTCAATTTACAAGATAATGGTTGGAATGCAAGTCTTTACAGGTAATCAAGTCTTAAAGGTACAGACAATGTGAGTGGAGAGAGGGTTAAGCATAGGTTAAAGAGATGTGTATTGTCTCCAGCCAGGACAGTTAGTGAGATTTTGCAACCCCAGGCAAGTTGTGGGGATTACACGTCATGTGACATGAACCCAAGATCCCGGTTGAGGTCGTCCTCATGTGTGCGGAACTTGGCTATCAGTTTCTGCTCAGCGATTCTACGTTGCGTGTGTCGTGAAGGCTGCCTTGGAAAACGCTTAGCCGAAGATCAGAGGCTGAATGCCTGTGACTGCTGAAGTGTTCCCCAACAGGAAGAGAACGCTCCTGCCTGATGATTGTCATGTGGTGTTCATTCATCTGTTATCGTAGCGTCTGCATGGTCTCCCCAATGTACCATGCCTCGGGACATCCTTTCCTGCAGCGTATCAGGTAGACAACATTGGCCAAGTTGCAAGAATATGTACCGTGAATCTGGTGGATGGTGTTCTCACGTGAGATGATGGCATCCGTGTCGATGATCTGGCATGTCTTGCAGAGGTTGCTATGGCAGGGTTGTGTGGTGTGGTCACTGTTCTCCTGAAGGCTGGGTAGTTTGCTGTGGGCAATGGTCTGTTTGAGGTTGTGCGGTTGTTTGAAGGCAAGAAGTGGGGGTGTTGGGATCAGCTTGGCGAGATGTTCGTCTTCATCGATGACATGTTGAAGGCTCCGGAGAAGATGTTGTCGCTTCTCTGCTCCGGGGAAGTACTGGACAACGAAGGGTACTCTATCCGCCGTGTCCTGTGTTTGTCTTCTGAGGAGGTTGGTGCGGTTATTCACTGTGGCGCGTTGGAACTGTCGATCGATGAGTCGAGCGCCATATCCTGTTCTTATGAGGGCATCTTTCAGCGTCTGGAGGTGTCTGTTGCGATCCTCCTCATCTGAGCAGATCCTGTGTATACGGAGGGCTTTTCCATAGGGGATGGCTTCTTTAATGTGTTTAGGGTGGAAGCTGGAGAAGTGGAGCATCATGAGGTTTTCCGTGGGCTTGCGGTACAGTGAAGTGCTGAGGTGACCATCCTTGATGAAGATGCGTGTGTCCGAGAATGCAACTGATTCCGGAGAGTAATCCATGGTGAGTCTGATGGTGGGATGGAACTTGTTGATGTCATCATATAGTTGTTTCAGTGATTGTTCACCATGAATCCAAAGGAAGAAAATGTCATCGATGTATCGAGTGTATAGTATCGGTTGAAGGGCCTGTGCGATGAAGGGGTCTTGTTCAAACCACACGGATGCCGTCATCTCACGTGAGAACACCAACCACCAGGTACACGGTACCTACTCTTGCAACTCGGCCAACGTTGTCTTCCTGATATGCTGCAGGAAAGGATGTCCCGAGGTATGGTACATTGGGGAGACCATGCAGATGCTGCGACAACGAATGAATGAACACTGCTCGACAATTACCAGGCAGGAGTGTTCTCTTCCTGTTGGGGAACACTTCAGCAGTCACGGGCATTCAGCCTCTAATCTTCGGCTAAGCGTTCTCCAAGGCAGTCTTTACGACACACGAAAACGCAGAATCGCTGAGCAGAAACTGATAGCCAAATTCCGCACACATGAGGATGGCCTCAACCGGGATCTTGGGTTCATGTCACACTATCTGTAACCCCCACGACTTGCCTGGGCTTGCAAAATCTCACTAATTGTCCTGACTGGAGACAATACACATCTCTTTAACCTGTGCTTAACACTCTCTCCACTCACATTATCTGTACCTTTAAGACTTGATTACCTGTAAAGACTTGCATTCCAACCATTATCTTGTAAATTGAGTTTGTGTCTTTATATGCCCTGTTTGTGAACACAATTCCCACTCACCTGATGAAGGGGCAGTGCTCCGAAAGCTTGTGGTTTGTGCTACCAAATAAACCTGTTGGACTTTAACCTGATGTTGTGAGACTCCTTACTGTCTGAATCACACAAACAGACATAAGCAGTGTACATCCTGTCCCCTTGTGCAGCCAGTGTCTGTTTTAAAAGGCCTGACAATTATGGAATACCACTAGTGCAAAAAGAATTCCAGGGTACTTGGGGAGAATGGGAGGAGACCAAAAGTTTAAGTTAAAAAGATGGTTTTTGAAGTGGATTTACATCTGGAGAGAGCTGTGACAGAAAAGTTTGGAGAGGCCGCTGAATTCTCTTTTACCAATGGTGAAGGGGTGGCTTAGGAAATTGGGGCATGGAAATGCGCAGAACACATAAATCAGAAGTTGCAAGAGAGGATTTGGGATGGAGCAGGAGTGGCTGTGGCATGCTGGGATTTATAACCAACAAGAAGTCCAAAGATGTGCAGGTTATGTTGACTGGCCGTGCTAAATTAACCCTCGTGTCAGGGGAATTAACAGGGTAAATATGCGGGGTTACGGGAATAGGGCCTGGTTGGGATTGTGATCAGTGCAGACTTGATGGACCGAATGGCCTCCTTCTGCACTGTAGGGATTCTATGATTCTATGAAGTGGGTAGGTATAGTTTGTTGACATCAGTTTCAGGTACAAAGATATGATTTGAACTGGGAGGCCTGAAGTAGAACTGAAATTGGGTCTCTGTGCTTTAATATTAATGAGTGAGCTTCTGACTCATTTCCAGTTTACCTAATTGAAGAAAATAATACGGGGCCACTTAATTTACCAAGCAAAGAAATGTTTTGTTCCAGAGAACAATCAAGGAAATTCTTGCGCCATGATAGCTCTGTCATGCTGGTAGTCCCTGATTTTGCTAACACTTTAAGAATATTGTTCTGTCTCTTCAAGAATTGTCACACTATTTTCCGAATGTTTAGGTTTGTCATAAGACTATATACAAGTCATTGATCAAACAGCATTATTTTAGCTCTTAAACTGTTAACAGGTCCAGGGAAATTCTTTCTTCCTGGACTAACCGGTTGTGTAAGTTTTTGGTTTGTGCACTGTAACCTGAGACAAACACTAATAGCACTGTAATAAGGATACTCTAATGTCAGTACTTATTATTGCATGAAGCTTGTTATTAAAATAAAGAATTAGAATATAATTTAAGTTAAAAAATTAAAAAAGTTCATTTTTGTTTCTCATTATCTTTCTGTTTTAATTTTAATTTAAATTTTTTCAGCCAAAAATAAATTTTCTGACTTTTCAAACTTATGGACAATTGTTAAAATGTTCTGTTTAAGATCATAAAATCATTAGAAATAGGAGCAGGACTAGGCCATTCAGCCTGCTCCACAATCCAATAAGATCATGGCTGATTTAAGTGTGGTTTTAACTCCACTTTCTTGCCTGCTCCCACCCTCCATAACCCTTGACTCCCTTACAGATCAAAAATTAGTCTAACTCAGGTTTGAATATATTCAGTGACCTAGCCTTCACTGCTCTCTGTGGAACAGAATTCCAAAAACTAACGGGACGACACGGTGGCCCACTGGTTAGCACTGCTGCCTCACAGCGCCAGGGACCTGGGTTCAATTCCTGGCTCAGGTCACTGTCTGTGTGGAGTTTGCACATTTTCCCTGTGTCTGCGTGGGTTTCCTCCGGGTGCTCCGGTTTCCTCCCACAGTCCAAAGATGTGCGGGTTAGGTTGATTGGACATGGTAATAGTGATAGTGGGGACTAACTTAATGAAAATGGGGACTGTCAGGGTAGATACAAGGGGTTACGGGGATAGGGGCTGGGTGGGATTGTGGTCAGTGCAGGCTCAATGGGCTGAATAACCTCCTTCTGCATTGTATGGATTCTATGATTCTAACAACCTTTAAGAAAAGATGTTTGCTTTCTCAGTCCTAAATAGGTGATTCCTTGTTTTTAAACTGGGTCCCCTCGTTCTGAATATGTACGGATATGCAGGGGACGTATTTTACACGGAGGGTGGTGGGGGCCTGGAATGCACTACCAAGCAAGGTGGTTGAGGCAGACACGCTAGGATCATTTAAGACTTATCTAGATAGCCACATGAACAGACTGGGAATAGAGGGATACAAACGGATGGTCTAGTTAGGGACACATGATCGGTGCAGGCTTGGAGGGCCAAAGGGCCTGTTCCTGTGCTGTATTATTCTTTGTTCTTTGTTCTAGATTCCCCATGAGGCGCAACATTGTCTCAGTACACATCCTGTCAAGCCCCTTCAAAATTGTATATGTTTCAATAAGATCACCTCTCATTCTTTTAAACTCCAATGGCTATAGCCCAATCTGCTCAACCTTGCCTCATTAGACAACCACTTTACTTCATGAATCAGCCCACTTAGTGAATCTTCTCTGAACTGCTTCCACTAAAAGTATGTCGCTCCTTAAATAAGGAGATCAAAACTGTACATTTCACTTTGGGTCTGGTCTCACTGATGTCCTGTATAGTCGTAGCAAGGCAACAAGATATTTTTATACTCCTTCCACTAAAGGCCAATATTTAGCATCTTTCTGTTTCCTTCCAATTCTCACTTTCCATTTTCTAGAGAGGAGCAACTTTGAAAAGAAAAAAACTCTGGGGAAAAGTTTGCATATGGCCCAGAAACAGGGATGGTGATCATGATGGGGATTAACCTACATTTGTTCCTTGCAACGAAGGCAGCGCAGAAGCTTTGTGCTGCCTGTTAATTGAAATGATAGTGCAATGCAACCCAGGGTGCTGCTGAGTGAATGCACACCTCAGCAGGGGGCCAAGTTTGTGCAAGACATGCACCACTTAAAGCTAGCACATACTACTTAAATTCAGCCTGGCTCTCTTAAAGGTGCAGTGCATTGTGGCTGTTGCAGAATCTGGAACTGTTTGTTTGCAGAGATTATGAACAGGAAGAAGAAAAAAATGGCACAACAGGGCAGAGATTGGCTCCTGGCTCCTCTGGAGACTAGAGACCTAGTTGCATATGACATGGGCAGAAAGAGAGAGACCTTCTATCCACAGAGGACCTGGAGGCGCACTAAACAGATACTGAAAAGGGAGTTCCACACACATGGACAGCCTCAATTGGAATCTTGGGTTCATGTCACACTTCCTGTAACCCCCACAACTTGCCTGGGCTTGCAAAATCTTACTAACTGTCCTGGCTTGAGACAATTCACACCTCTTTAACCTGTGCTTAATCCACTCGCATTGTCTGCACCTGTAAAGACTTGATTACCTGTTAAGACTTGCATTCCAACCATTATCTTGTAATTGAGTTTGTGTCTATATATGCCCTGTTTGTGAACTGAATTCTCCACTTACCTGATGAAGGGGCAGAGTTCCAAAAGCTCGTGCTACCAAATAAACCTGTTGGACTTTAACCTGGAATTGTGAGACTTCTTACTGTGCCTGTCCCAGTCCAACGCCGGCATCTCCACATTATGAAAAGAGAGTGGAAAGAGATAACAATCAATGTCAATGCAACCAGTCTAGCCCAAGCCCCTGGACACAGTGCAAGAACAAATTTAATGATTGCACATTAGTGGTCAAGGTCAGCAAATATCATCAAATACCATAGTCTTACATTGAACCACTAACATCACACATTACTCAATTCACCTTATGAAGCAGTGCTCTGAAAGCTTGTGATTTCAAATAAACCTGGCGTCGTGTGACCTCTCATCACGTCCATTTCACTCGCCTACTAATCATTGCTAACAAGCGATGCAGGGATTTTACATTAATAGCCTCACCTCACCCTGTCACGCTTTCCACTGCTTCAAGCCTCACTCACAACTCACAGCTTGCACAGTGCCAACTATCCAACTATAAATGACACATCACTCAAACACATTGGGCCACACTCACTGACACACTTCCCTCTCTCTTGTATGACAGGGTGGAACATAACCAGAGGCAGCACAGTCTAACTGGCAGATGACAGGCATGGCTGTTTGTTCTCATCTCAATGGAGGAGACGGTGTTGACCATCATTGAAGCAGTCATGGCTAAGGCAGTGTTGAGTGGTGGGGTGAAACCATAGAAAGTGACAGTATGCTTCTACCTAATCCACTTCTCACATTCCAATTCCTCCTCATTCTACAATCTGTTCTGATTTACAAGATGCAGATAGTGTAAGTGTGCATCTCTTTCTGTCCCCTAGCCCCTCATCACAGTCCTAATCTTGTGCATTTCTCCTTTCAGATCTCAAGAACTACAACCTGGTCAAGTATTGGTGTGGAAGTGAGTAGTCCAAGAGAAGCAGGACACTGCTGTTGAAGATAACTCATCACTCAATTGCACACAATTGCCACCAGCTCCAATACTGATACAGCATGTACTTGAGATGGTAGCATAGAGGTGGGGTGTGCATGTGGTGGGTCACTAGCATTGAGTGACCTGCAGCCAGGCTGGGGGAAAAGCTTGCGCAGATGCCAGTTACTTGGAGGACAAGGTCATTTATGAGTTCCGCTATAGAGGACTCAAATGGGGACTTTGATGGGGCAGAGACAAAAAAGACTGATGGGTATGCACAATGAAATGCCAAATGCATTAGCAGACATGTCTGCTGTCACTGCCAACAACAATGGAGGAATCCTGCTCCAAGCTAATCATGTAAAGCTTACAGCCCCTTCTTTCCAGTGTCAAAGTTGTGCCAACTCCTTGAAAACATATATGGAGCCGACCATGGTGCAACATCTAATGGATGATGCCTCATCTTCCATTGCATCACAAATATAAGCCATCTAACATCTAGATGCAGGAGTGGGAGTTCAGACTGGGGTCAGGAAATCGTAGTTAGATGCCATGTGAAACAGTGTTATTATTAACCCTTTCACCATGCAAACCCGGCTTGGTGACATGTATGTTTAAACTGCTGCCATCATAGCCATAGAGCTCAAAGAGGATTTCAGAGTCTCATTGCAACCCAGAAAGCATTGCTCCCTCTGCTCATTGGGATTGCTGAAGAGCTTCTCTGGGGGAGGAGCAATGGGTCCATGGTGCACCAACCTGCTGTCCTCTCTTAAGATAGTAAGAAGTCTCACAACACCAGGTTAAAGTCCAACAGGTTTATTTGGTAGCAAATACCATAAGCTTATTTGCTACCAAACTTATTTGCTACCAAATAAACCTGTTGGACTTTAATCTAGTGTTGTGAGACTTCTTACTGTGTTCACCCCAGTCCAACACCGGCATCTCCACATCATGACTCTCTTAAGATGACAGTGTTTGACCTCCACCACTGCCACTCCACCAGTATGCCTACTGTTGCAAGTTAACCAGCCTGCCCAAATTGCAGCTGCCAATGCCGAGATGGTGCTGGCCCAGCTCGCCATCCTTACTGAAAGTAGTATTTAATCAGTCATGCTGAAGCAGCGAGGAGCGCTGCATGGTAGCACTAGACCAGGAAATGGTGCCTACAAGACAGGCACTAAGGGAATGTACCAGGATGATAAGTTGACTTTGTGCAGAATATTGTATGATTTGTTGGATAAGGTTGGTTTGGAATAGTAGTTTTGCACTGCTTTAATTTCAGCATTGTGATCAAGAAGGCACTGTGATGGTCAATGACAGAGGGGAAGGGAAAATGTGTGTCTCTGTACAAAAGAACCTGGCTTGTGTTCAGTGGACCTATAGTCAGGTGAGATGATCACAGATAGGGGACATTTTAATAAAAGCAAATTACTGCGGATGCTGGAATCTGAAACCAAAAGAGAAAATGCTGGAAAATCTCAGCAGGTCTGGCAGCATCTGTAAGGGCAGAAAAGAGCTGACGTTTGAAGTCCAGATAACCCTTTGTCAAAGCTGGGTTAGGAGATATTTTAGTTGCTTCCACCCTTCATCCTGCTCCTCATTTTCCTCCCCCTTTTCCCCGACTGGCTCCTGAGCTGCTTGCCATACCCCTGCCATCACACCAGAAAGTTATTGAAAATACAATAAAATACAATCTTTTCACTTTAGGAGTTGCAAAACCTCATTAAAAGGCATATTCATAGAATCATCACATCCCTACAGTGCAGAAGGAGGCTATTCAGCCCATCGAGCCTGCACTGACAACAATCCCACACAGGCCCCATCCCCGTAACCACCGTGTATTTACCCTGTTAATCTCCCTGATACTAAGGGTCAACTTAGCATGGCCAATCAACATAGCCCACATATCTTTGGAGTATAGAAGAAAACCAGAGCATCCGGAGGAAACCCACGCAGACACAAGGAGAATGTGCAAACTCCACACAGTCACGCAAGGCCGGAATTGAACCCGGGTCTCTGGCAGTGTGAGGCAGCAGTGCTAACCGCTGTTCAGAGGAACTGATTTGTTTGCTAAGAGGCCTTCCAGACTTTCTACCACCATGCTCACAAAAAAACTTAATGGAACTGAAACCAAGTTCCACCTTTCTTAACACACAAATATAAATGAAACTTAAAAGTTACATATTGTTCTTAATAAACATCAATGTGTATCCTCAATGGCACTCTTCAGCACAGGGAGGCCCATTACCTGGACAAAGCCAAGCATTCACCCCATTTTTTTTCACTTTGATTGGAGAGAACACAATGAACTCCTTGCATGAGGAGTGCTTGTCAAGTCCCTAATGCAGCAGGAGATGGTGAATTGGGAGATGGTATAGATGTTGCCTGATCCAATTGGAAGGATCTCAATACAAAAAACTTCATGGCCTCTTTCACTTTCACAGCCATTGGCTGTACCCTACTCTGAGGCTGCAATCTACCTAAAAGCTGTGGCAGATTTCCAGAAGGGCTTGCAAATGATGCAGAAACAGTTTTGCAAACAAAATGGCATGCAAAGAGCTGTAAATGCAAGCAATAAGCAACTGAATCTTTATTGTTTAAAAACGATTTTTTAAAAAGTTAAAAGTAAGCTATCAAATGTAAAGAGCCTGCCTCATTAATCTGCACATATTCTGCAGCACTCAACTGATGGCTGCATGTGCCAGATTGGGATCTCTTTATCAATCGTAAAATCCCTACAGCGCAGAAGGAGGCCATTCGACCAATCGAGTCTATACCGACTTCCTGACAGAGTATCTTACCCAGGCCCTCTCACCCGCCCTATTCCTGTGAGCCTACACATTTACCATAGCTAATCCATCTAACACACACATCTTTGGACACTAAGGGGCTAAATTGCACGGCCAATCCACCTAACCTACACATCTTTAGACTGTGGGAGGAAACCGGAGCACCCAGCGGAAACTCACACAGACACAGGGAAAACGTGCAAACTCCACACAGACAGTCACCCAAGGCCGGAATTGAACCCAGGTCCCTGGCACTGTGAAGCCATGATGTAGAGATGCCAGCGGGTAAGCACAGTAAGAAGTTTCACAGCACCAGGTTAAAGTCCAACAGGTTTATTTGGTAGCACACATTTTCAGAGTGTTGCTCCTTCTTCAGGTGAGTGAAGAATTGTGTTCACAAACAGGGCTTACATAGACACAGGCTCAATTTACAAGATAATGGTTGGAATGCGAGTCTTTACAGGTAATCAAGTCTTTACAGGTACAGACAATGTGAGTGGAGAGAGGGTTAAGCACAGGTTAAAGAGGTGTGAATTGTCTCCAGCCAGGACAGTTAGTGAGATTTTGCAAGCCCAGGCAAGTTGTGGGGGTTACAGATAGTGTGACATGAACCCAAGATCCCGGTTGAGGCTATCCTCATGTGTGCGGAACTTGGCTATCAGTTTCTGCTCAGCGATTCTGCGTTGTTGTGTGCTGTGAAGGCCGCCTTGGAAAACGCTTAGCTGAAGATCAGAGACTGAATGCTTGTGACTGCTGAAGTGCTCCCCAACAGGAAGCGAACACTCTTGCCTGGTGATTGTCGTGCGGTGTTCATTCATCTGTTGTCATAGCGTCTCCATGGTCTCGCCAATGTACCATGCCTCAGGACATCCTTTTCTGCAGCGTATCAGGTAGACAACGTTGGCCGAGTCGCAAGAGCATGTACTGTGTACCTAGCGGATGGTGTTCTCACGTGAGATGATGGCATCCGTGTCGATGATCTGGCACGTTTTGCAGAGGTTGCTGTAGGCAGGGTTGTGTGGTGTCATGGTCATTGTTCTCCTGAAGGCTGGGTAGTTTGCTGCGGACAATGGTCTGTTTGAGGTTGTGCGGTTGTTTGAAGGCAAGAAGTGGGGGGGTGTGGATGGCCTTGACAAGATGTTCATCTTCATAGATGACATAGATGTTGAAGACTCCGGAGAAGATGTCATAGCTTCTTCGCTCCAGAGAATTTGGGGACCATGGGGAACAAATTCGCACCTCAATATGCCAACATCTTCATGCACAGGTTCGAACAAGACCTCTTCACCGCACAGGACCTTAAACCGATGCTATACACTAGATACATCGATGACATTTTCTTCCTTTGCGAACCTCCCTCATGGCAAAAAATCACTGAAACAACTATATGATGACATCAACAAGTTCCATCCCACCATCAGACTCACCCCCATGGACCACTCTCCAGAATCGGTTGCATTCTTGGACACACGCATCTCCATCAAGGACGGTCACTTCAGCACTTCACACTATCACAAGCCCATGGATAACCTCACGATGCTCCACTTCTCCAGCTTTCACCCTAAACACGTTAAAGAAGCCATCCCCTATGGACAAGCCCTCCGTATACACAGGATCTGCTCAGATGAGGAGGATCGCAACCTACGGACGCTGAAAGATGCCCTCATAAGAACAGGATATGGTGCTCGACTCATCGATCGGCAGTTCCGACGCGCCACAGCGAAAAACCGCACCGACCTCCTCAGAAGACAAGTATGGGACATGGTGGACAGAGTACCATTCGTCGTCCAGTACTTCCCCAGAGCGGAGAAGCTACGACATCTCTCCAGAGCCTTCAACATGTCATCTATGAAGATGAACATCTTGCCAAGGCCATTCCCACACCCCCACCTCTTGCCTTCAAACAACCGCACAACCTCAAACGGACCATTGTCTGCAGCAAACTACCCAGCCTTCAGGAGAACAGTGACCACAACACCACACAACCCTGCCACAGCAATCTCTGCAAGACATGCCGGATCATCGACACGGATGCCATCATCTCACGTGAGAACACCATCCGCCAGGGACACGGTACATACTCTTGCGACTCGGCCAGTGTTGTCTACCTGACAACCTGCAGGAAAGGATGTCCCGAGGCATGGTACATTGGCGAGACCATGCAGACGCTGCGACAATGGATGAATGAACACCGCTCGACAATCACCAGGCAGGAGCGTTCTCTTCCTGTCGGGGAACACTTCAGCAGTCAAGGGCATTCAGCCTCTGATCTTCGGCTAAGCGTTCTCCAAGGCAGCCTTCACGACACACGACAACGCAGAAACGCTAAGCAGAAACTGATAGCCAAGTTCCGCACACATGAGGACGGCCTCAACCGGGATCTTGGGTTCATGTCACACTATCTGTAACCCCCACGACCTGCCTGGGGTTGCAAACTCTCACTAACTGTCCTGTCTGGAGACAATACATATCTCTTTAACCTGTGCTTAACCCTCTCTCCACGCACATTATCTGTACCTGTAAAGACTTGATTACCTGTAAAGATTCGCATTCCAACCATTGTCTTGTAAATTGAGTCTGTGTCTATGTAAGCCCTGTTTGTGAACACAACTCTTCACTCACCTGAAGAAGGAGGAACACTCCGAAAGCTTGTGCTACCAAATAAACCTGTTGGACTTTAACCTGGTGTTGTGAGACTTCTTACTGTGAAGCAGCAGTGCTAATCACTGTACCACCGTGCCAACCAATCCACTGTGCGGCCCAATGTTGTACTGTTGCTTTCTTTCTTCCTCCCCGGGCTGCTGTGGCTGAGCAGGTGGCATTTCTTGGGAATCTGAAAGCAGGAAATGTTTGGGGGAATGGGGAGTGTGGTGGGGAGCAGGAGATCTCACTATCAGCAGCTTGCTAATCATGCAAGGTGGCAATGAGCTAGAAGTTGAGAAGAGGTATAAGGCAAGAATATGTAGTCATCCTTAATGTTCTCAGCAATGCCAATATTCTGCTGAAGCTGACTCCATGCTCTAATTTGGGCCACCTTGTCCTGCAAGAGAGAACAGAATGTAAGTGATGGTGTGGCACTGTGCTTGGGTAATGTTCCTGTGATTGTTGAATAGCTGCAGTTACGTATAAGTAAAGCGAGAGGCTGATGTGAGGCTGGCACCATCAGTAAGAGTGCGAGAGTGAGATGAATTATCTGGATTGCAAGTCCTGAGTGCCAGGGAGCGTGATGGGTGAGTGATGGGGCTGTGGTGCATTCGTGGTGTGCTGAGTTGAAGATGGTTTTGATGACCTAGGCCACCCATATGAAGTCATTAGACTTCTTGTGACACTGCTGTCAGGCTTTTAAGTCCAGTTGACCTCTCTGGTCAACTGCTTCCTCTCCCTTCTTGTGTGCTGCCTGGCCTTCCACAGAACTGTAACATCTCCCTTTGTCCCCACTTTCCCCAAAAACACTTCTAACAAGGAATCCTTCATCCGAGAACTCTACATCTGCCCTTGTGTTCACTTTACCATCATTTAAATTGCAGCTAAACTCTTCAGAATTTCTTTCTCATATGCTTTTCCAACCAATGGAAATGAGAGGAAATGTTTTCTCAGTGAACCATCTGATTCAACACATACTACACCTTTTTGTTCATATGAAGGCAGCCATTCACACAAATAAAGGCGACTTTCCCTTGTTTCAACTCCTCCAACGAAACATCTCCCACCCCACCATTGTCACAGGGCTTCCTCCATCTGCCTGACGTATTAGCATTGGCAGCTAGTATTTGAAAGGGGCAATCAGCAGTCAATGGTGTTTTCTCAGTTATTCAAGAAAATATGAAATAGTCATTAACAAATAAATTGGTCTCAGATTAAGCCATTTAGACCAAATGTTGTGGCCCACCACTGTCTGTAGATGCTTGAAACAATTGCCAATGTATCGGCAAAATGTTTTATAGAATGTCAAAAGAATCAGCGTGGGTTAGTATAGAATGTGACACACTCTCAGTAGATATTTCATACTGAATACAAGGATATTTTACATCAGATTGGAAGGCATAAATTACAGTATAATGGCTAGAAATTTGCTGGGTTTTCTCCTGTTCATCCACTGTAACTTTGGCATAAGATCTGTGAACATCCTATAGAAATGGTGCAAATGATGATTGGGGTTTCTGCAGATGTCCTCCAAAGTTACAGTGAATGATCAGAAGGAAATTCAAGCCTTGAATGTATGCAGTACAAGTGTGCACAGTACAAGTATGCAAGGGTTTCCACCATTGAGTGGAAATGACAGTAGTGCATAATGACTGTAACACTATATTCAGCACCCTCTCCTTTCTTTCTCTATGTATGGTATGCTTTGTCTGTATAACATGCAAAAAACAATACTTTTCACTCTATACGAATACATGTGACAATAATAAATCAAATAATGGGAAATAGCAAGCACACAATGTAGTAAAATAGTTGGGCAGAAAATCATGAACTGCATGCAGTTTGCTAAGGTGTACAGCCACTGATGCCCAAGCTAGAAGCACACAATTGGAAACGTCAGCCTGTAATCTAAGGACAGAAGTTCATATACAATTTGCCTTACTATAGTGGCTATTACATTGGTGCAAACTCACATACAAATAAATACAGCTCAACAGTATTGTAAAAACTACCCATGGTGAAAACTATAAGAGTATGAGAGGTGTTTTTTGGAGAAAGAGTTTACTACATATCCCTACAGTGCAGGAGGCGGCCATTTGGCCCATTGAGTCTGCACCGACCACAATCCCACCTAAATCCTATCCCCGTAACCCCATATGTTTACCCTGCTAGTCCCCCTGACATTTAGGGGCAATTTAGCATTGCCAATTAATCTAATCTGCATTTCTTTAGAGTGGAGTACCTGAGTACCTGAAGGAAACCCGCACAGACACAGAGAAAATGTGCAAACTCCACACAGATAGTGAGTTGAGGCTGGGTCTCTGGCACTGTGGGGCAGCAGTGCTAATCACTGTGCCACCCTGTAATCAAGTCTTAATCTTTCTAGTTTCAATTATTTTATTATTTTAAAAAAACAAGGTGGAGCTTTTGAAATGAATCCAAAATCATTTTGGTGTGGCCTATCTGCCTGTTGTTTGACATGGGAGCTGAAGTTAACTCAACATGAAAGGAATTATAATTAAGACAAACAAACTTTCATTTCATTATTCAGCTCAGCTCACAAAAGGATAAATATCAATCTCCAAACTTATGTTATTTACTAATGGTTATGGACAATTGTCTCATTTGAAAAACATATCTACATCATGTCAAAACTCAAAAAATATGGGTCAGAGTTTGGCCCATAGGAAAGGACAAATTCTCACACCCACAGAGGTTTTTCCACAGTGAAGAATGTCATCTGTCTTCAATGCTCCCACCATTCTATTGAGTTAACAACTAATTTTAACATTATCTGCAAGTTACGTTCCTGTCTAGGTAAAATCTAATAAGTATGTATTACATACAAATTAGTAATACATTGATTAAGTATTTGATGTAATACACTAAATTGTATTTTGATAGCCTATTAACCAAACAACAGTACAGCACAGGAACAGGCCCTTCAGACCACCAAGTCTGTGCCGATCATGTTGTCCTATCTAGACCAACCGCCTGTATCCCTTTATTCCTCGCTTGTTCATGTGTCTCGCCAGATAAGCCTTAAATGTCGCTAACACGTCTGCCTCAACCATCAATTTTACTGAAAGCAAAATTACCAGTTCAGAATTTTCTTCCAATTTGTTTTCCTTTTCTGAAGTCTCTGACTCGTAGAACACGTTTCCATTCCTTTCCACAGCATTCCTGGTGTTTTTGTCCATTGGGCCACTTTTTAAAGTTTGAACCCAGGTCAAGGGTTCAGAAGTTATTTAACTTGGGAAGCATTGTAGCAAGTGCCTGGACTATCTTACTTGAGATTCCAGGCCCCACCACCCTCTGTGTAAAAAACTTCCCCTGCACATCTCTATTGAACCTTTCTTCCCTTATCTTGAACTTGTGCCCCCTTATAGTTGTCATTTCTGCCTTGGGAAAAAGCTTCCAACTGTTCACCTTATCTATGCTCCTCCAAGATGGCACCAGAGCGAAGCAACCTCTTGCAAGCTGTGCCCAGCATACCTTCTAATTCTATCTTTTATGCTCGTTCTATGCTTCACTCTTTCGTTTCCTTCTCTATGAACGATATGTTTTGTCTGTATAGCTCGCAAGAAACAATACTTTTCACTGTATGTTAATACATGTGACAATAATAAATCAAATCATAATTTTATAAACTTCTATCAGGTCGCCCCTCAGCCTCTGTCTTTCCAGGGAGAACAATCCCAGTTTATTCAATCTCTCTTCATAGTTAATACCCTCCATACCAGGCAACATTCTAGTAAACTTTTTCTGTACTCCCTCCAAAGCCTCCATGCCCTTCCAGTAGTGTGGCAACCACAGTATTCCAAATGTGGCCTAACCAACATTTTATATAACTGTAACATAATTTGCCAACTTTTATACTTGAGTGTAGATCAGTGCAGAAACTGTTGAAGCCCATTTCATCTATCATGCAACTTAGCTGTTTTTAAAAATCTTATTACACATTTGTGAAGTGTTTTGGAATGCGTGATATCTATGTTTAAAGGTATTTTATATACATATATTGCTATCTTTGTTATCAGAACACAGATTTGTTTTTAGATAAAAGAAATGGAGCCATGGTGTCATTTTACTGAAAGCAAAATTACCAGTTCAGAATTTTCTTCCAATGCATTTTCCTTTTCTTAAGTCTCTGACTCATAGAACACATTTCCACACCTTTCTGCAGCATTCCTAGGTGTTTTTGTCCATTGGGCCACTTTTTCAAGTTTGAACCCAGGTCAAAAGTTCAGAAGTTATTTGACTTGGGCATCATTGCAGCAAGAGCCTGAGCTACCTTACTTGACATTGATCCGTGTACACTCTGGCAGGGTGTACAGATGATGATCAAGAGCAGGAACTCCAGGTGATGTTTCCTTTCCTTTGCCAATTATAGCTCATGAACCCGTTCACCTGGAACAACCAACTCAGCACAAGAGACAGACTTTGCGCCTATCCTTCGGACAATACAATAGCAGCAATGCATTCACCCATTGAGTCAAATATTTTGTAAACACGAGAAAGGACTTTCCCATTTCAGGAAAAGAAAAAATCGCTTGTGGAATTTGATTTCACGCTCCTGCCAATGGAATGGAAATGGAGACTATGTTGAGCAAAAAACCTTTCCTGTTTGTAGCACACAGGTGCATGCTGTTTAAAATGATAAATAAATGTTATGAGCCCACAAAAGTGAAATTTATGTATTCACTAATTTTAGCAACCAAATAATACGAGTGTAAAGCAAACTGTGCCTCTTTGCGAAAATTAATAAAGACGCATATTCACTCTCTAGGTGACTGAAAGTTTATGTAACATAAATGGTGAATTCCCCTGTTCCACTGTTAGAAATCTGATGCAAATGGGGCGGAAATCTCATTTGCGCATAAACCGGATTTCCGCTAAAGTTACCGAGCAGGAAAAATTCCAAGGAAATTCACCCCACTGAAATAAAATACTTTTACATGAAAAATATGTGGGGAATTTAGTGAAGTTGTCAAGTTGACTGAGTTTTTCCCATGAATTTTAATGGTAGGGAAACAAAGTGAATCCAATTTTCAGATCACACCATCACAGACGTGAGAGTTGACTGATAAAGAACAAAGTTCATTGACAGATGAGCTGGTAAAAGCAGCGTGGATCTGGGAGATCACAAATTCACTCCACCGCAAAGCGTTATGGCAATATCGCTGCAATAAGTTACAGTATCCTTGGCTGACTGGGAGAAAATGCAGCGAGGATTCCTGTTGCTGATTGCTGCCCTGTGAAAAGCTCCTGCTAAAGGCAGGGCTAGGTTTTTGCTTCCACAGTCAAATATCTAGCTCATGCTCACCTTCCAGCCTCACATTTGAAAAAGACCATTTGAGCGAGATGTTGGAGTGAAACAGCCCTGGTAGAAAGCATTAGGACTGCAGGATTCAACTACATGAAAAAGTGCCATTTGGGTTTTCTAAGTCTCAAACCAGAACTCCTAAATGTCAGAAGATAAATATAAACACAAACTAAGTCCTTTCACATTTATTTATGTGCCCTGGAGGAGTTAAAATGTCTATTTAATTGCATTTTGGAGTATAGGGGTCAGGTGTAGTACAGGCACTGCCAATTGGAATGGTGCATAAATGCCCCTCACTGTATGTATCCAGGCAGACAAAATGAAAACGGTAAAGCACAATCTCTATGTGACCCATTCAATCAAATAACTTAAGGTCCTTACTTATTTAATTCATATCTAAAACGTTTAAGATATGTAATGTTTGTGTATCGATATATATATATAATTCCAATTTCTTACTAATCAGAGGCACGCAATAGCATCTATCAAAATATAGCCCAAACATTCTGAAATATTCTTATAAGTACATAGGATTAGAATACAGTAGGATTTGGAAACATGTTTCACTGATATTGTAGTTCCATTAAAGTTGCAAAAGATTATTTAATTAAATATCTTGTGAATGTTGTCACTCAGTGAAATGCAACCTCTGCTGTATAATGCTGTTTCCACCAAACCTGTTTTATTTTCCAAACTACACAAATCAGAAAGGAATTAATCAATTTGGGGTTAATATATTTATGCACATGAAACCGTTGAATAATCAACAGAATGGCTACATTTTAATAAAATATATTCTCCAGTATCATTAATACAATCTAGTTCAGAAGTTGGTTCCAACCTGCTTTCCTATATTTTTTTCTCCAACTGCCTGTGTACTGGTATCAGCTAACAGACTCTTACCGAGACACTTTCTTTGCATTCAAAGGTAAGATTATTTTCCTTTTCCCATCTCTGTTGCAGCTCAACAATAACTGGTAATGACCTTAGAATGTTTCAAAAGTGCAAGACAGCATTTGATTGAAATGGGAGGTAAAGTGGTCTTAATGGGCAAATAAATGGAAGAGAGTGCTGAATAATTGCATGGGTTCAGTGGTTTCGCGATAAATGAAGAAACTTTAAATGTATCTGAGATGTATTATCACAAGCATAGCCATAGGCAAGTTTTATACTGCACTGAAGCAGCTGGACCCTGTGAGATGGAGCTGATAGGAGGGGTGCTATCAGGTGGCAGGCTGGGTAATTACAACTCTCTATTTGGACTGCTGTAGTGATGCTGCATTTGATAAGCAGAGAATAATGAAGAAAAAGAAGGAATGATAATGCAAAGCTAAATGGTTGAAAATAGTCTATCATAGCCGCAGCCCTGAGGGAGTCTATGGGGACTTTGAGCTATCTTTGGCAGTTTTCAACCAGAAAAGAAAGAAAGACATTTGCCTTCTTCATTCTTTTTGTTGAATTTACGCCTTGTGGGACCGTAGCAAAATTTGAAGAGGAATCATTGAGATGTGAAGTGAATGTGATTTAGGACAATAATTGCATGCCTCATTGAAGGTCATAGCACCAATATTCTTATAAATATTATCCTTTTATTTCGTAGAATCAAAGGGACACAACTGGATTCTTCAGCACCTTCCTGGCATTTTGCTCAAACAACCTGTTAAAAAAAGGCCTCTTCGTTAACAACCTATTCATTGGTGGTGGCGCAAACAAAATAGATATTAAAATACATTAAATATATCTCACCATAACTGTAATCCGACTTTGCTCCTTTGTAAGAAACTATTGATCATAAACTCTGATCATACCTCCCTCTCCTCCCATGGTAGAATAGTATAACAATATCTGAACATTTTATTTAGCACATTACATTCCATTATGACATTCCACCTATTTATTTTATTTGCCATTATCGTGCTGTTTTCTTCTGTTTTCAACAACCTTGTTAACCTGCAGTAGAATAAATACATACAAAAAAATGGTTCCGACATATTCAAGCACAAATCTACAACAGTGGATCCCACAGATGTAAAAAGATAAAAATTAAGAAATGGAATATTTCATTGATGTCAAGTATTATGAATAATTACAATCAATGTTCAAATTTGCTTTATTATACAATCTTCAATTTTGTCTTCCCATTGGCTTGAACAGAAAGTGATTGTTGGCATTATCTGGAAAATGTACTTGCAGCAATTCTTGAATTCAACATTGTAAGATAACTAAACTTATATTAGCAGGGAGGGTAACTTTGTCATTTCAGTAAAGAAAATAACTCTAGTCCCAACATAGAATCTAAATCAGTAACTCTTCTGAGCTAACTCCTATAATTATGTTTTCAATGCTCATTACTGAAATATTCCAAAACTGAAATATTCCAAAATTATTGAACAAAGTAGAATCATAAAATCATGCCATTCAGCCCATCAAGTCTGCACTGACTCACCATCTTACCCAGCACATTATTAGCTATTAAATATCACCAATATAAGTGTAAGAATTTTGCTGTCAAAATTTTGCGAGGTTAATGGTGCTTGCCTCTATTTCTGGGTAAACCATATGGCAACTTAAAGTTTGGAGTAGATGGAGGTTAAATGCCAAAAGTGGCTCTACTCTGCCAATAACCTCACAAAAATGGCATCTCACTCTTAGCCTTCCTTTTTTTTTAGGCACTTGCTGTATTTTCCCAGTCATTAAACTTCCCACAGGATGTTGAGTCTGTTCAGTATGAGTGCATTTTAAATCATGTGGTAAGTGTCAATGCCTGACAATCACCTCTCTGGCACTGAAAATTAATTATAAATATGGAGTCTTGTTGCTTCAGGTTCTGAGTTCTTGTGGGTGACTTTAAAAATGTAAAATTTTATGTTCTACACTTTATTCTAACTTTTATTTTTTCTGTCTTCATTCTCTCTCTCTTAATCCAATCTCTCTTTCCCTCTTTATTTTCCTTTCTGTATCTGATTTGACAAGAAATTCACTCCCTTTAATTAACCCTTCTTCTCAGTATTTCCTGTATTTATTTCCTCTTCCTAAACATGGTTAGTTGTTTTGTTCACTCAGGTGTTGTTTCCCTCACTCTGACATTACCAGCTTACAATTTCAGCAATGTTGTGGACAAGAACTTTTCAAACTGAAAGGTGCAATGGGCAAGTTTAACAAACAGCAGATACTGTTAGATGGGCAGTTACAGCAAAATTTGGCTCAAGAAAACAGTGATTAAAAATGTGTATTCACCTCATCTAGCCTAACCCTTTCACCAATCATATACAATCCACTCAACCCATTTAATCTCACAAAGGAAATTCTGTACAAATATACCCTGATCTCTAAAGGTTATAAAGCAAAACCCATTCCTCATATCTGCATAAATCAGCCTTGTCACTTTTCATAGACAACAAAGTCTCCTCTTCATTTCAGCAACATAAAAGCAAATATAGAATCATTGAAGGTTCACAGCACAGAAAGAGGCCACTTGGCCCATCAAATCTGTGCTGGCTGAGAAACAAGCCACACAGCTTAATCCCACTTTCCAGTATTTAGTCCATAGGCTTGCAGGTTTCAGCGCTTGAGGTGCAAATCCAGACATCTTTTAAATATGTTGAGGGTTTTGGCTTTACTACCCTTTCAGATAGTGAGTTCCAGATCACCACAACCCACTGGGTAAAAACATTTTTCCTCATCTCCTGACTAATCTTTCTACCAATCACTTTAAACCTATGCCTCCTCATCACTGACCTCTCTACTATAGTAAATAGGCTCTTCCCATCCACTCTATCCAGGCCCCTCACAATGTTGTACATCTCAATCAAATTCTCCAGCTTCAGCCTCCATTATTCCAAAGAGAACAACCCCAGCCTTTCCTCATAGTGGCAATTTTCCAGTTCTGGCAATATCATCATAAATCTCTTCTGTACCCTCTCCAATGCATTTACATTCTCTCTGTAATGACACAACCAGAACAGCACACTGTACTCAAGCTGAGGCCTAACTAACGTTTCATATAGTTCCAGCATAACCTCCCTGCTCTTATATTCCATGCCTCAGCTAACAAATGAAACATTCCTTATAACTTCTTAATCACCTTATCAGCCTGTCCTGTTACCTTCAGGATCTATGGACATTCACTCCAAAGTCCCTAACTTCCTCTACACCTCTCAGTATCCTCCTATTTATTATGTAATCCTCTGTCTTGTTTAACTTCCCCAAATGCAACACCTGCCACTTCTCTGGACTGAATTGTATTTGTCACTTTTCAGCCTACCTGACTAGTCCAGGCCATATGAACATGCAGTGGGGAAACTATTTCTTAAAAAAATGGGCCATCGACATCACAGTGTTGTAAATGTTACCACAATTTTAGGTGAGAAACAGTTGCACACTTTGATGAAAGGTCACAGATCTGAAACATTGTATTGAATTTTTCCAATTGCATCATGATCCCAAATTCTGCCTTAATTTCAGCTCAGGAACCCAGAAGGGAAGTGGCTATGGTAGAACATCAGTCACAGTCTTCCTCTCGGGGGCCAATTAAGAAGCCCAATCCAATAATGGATGAAGGGGGTGGGTGGACCAGGGAAACAGAAGGACCTGCAGTAATATCTGATAGTAGCTCAAAATGGAGAACCTCTTGACAGCATTGTGAAAAATTGAAATCATTCAGATGTGGGAATGTGTTGTGTGGTCAACCAATGCATTATTTTTCAACTGCGTTCCCAGTCCTGCCACCTCTATGGGACAAGTAAAAATCAGCCTGTTAAATCTGTTTATATCTCCACAGATGCTGCCAGACCTGCTGAGTATTATCAGCATTTTCTGTTTTCATTGCATGTTTCAATGTCAATATACAAAAATTGTTGTTTGATTTGTGTTTTGCCACGGTTAGATGGCACCTTGTCGTCTGTTTCACCATTAAAATTACATTGGTTGGCATGAAGTTGCTGGATTTACATGGTATTTCCAAACTAAACTCAACACAGAAAAGTAAGTCATGCCTTAAGAAAGTATTGTCTAATAACATGAAAATTGTTATTTACAATAATCAATCTTACCTTCACTGAAAATGAACTATTATAGCACAGAATCTAATTCCTTCAGGATATAATTGTAGATATTTTTAAAGAAAATCAAAAACATTTAAAACTTTCTTAACTCATCCTTTGCATCAGTATTTTCTCTCTCGCTAAATCCAATTTTTCTTTTCATCTCTTTATTTTTCTTCCACAGCTGACTTGATAGTGAATTCAGCAACTTTCATTTACACTTCCTTCTCAGCCATGCATTGTTAATTTTACAACCATTCAATCTGATTGGTTATGGACGTACACAGTTTGCACCTTATTCACTCAGCCTGTAAATGCCCTGTTTCCTTCAATGTTACGTTACCAGCTTGTACTTTCAGCAACTTGCTGCACAGTTTTCTTTCTAAAGCTAAAAGAGCATGAGCAAAGCCTAACGAAGGACAGGTACCGTTAGATGCCCCACTAGAGCAAATCCTGGACCATTATTCACATTGCAAGGTCATGAACTGTCCAATGACAAAATAAAATGTGGCTCTTTTATCGACAATAATTTCCTTTTGAAGATTATATTTGACCTTTTTCATAATTACAAGAAAAAGGTTATCTCTTTCTAAGAAATACAATGTTTAATGTTTTGATGTTCTATTCTTCAATAGAAGCTAGCACGTATAATGGAGCAATTGATCCGATGAATGTAGCAAAAATGTTAACTTTTGCAAATGCAGACTGACCTCCTATGTATTTTCAACATTTCAGATTTTCAATCATAGTATTTACTTTTTATATTGAAGTATTTGGATCATCTTGGTCTCTATTGTTCCTGATAATGTTTCAATCAGTTTCCAGTTAAATATTTAAACAGCTCATGTCTGAAGAGTTAATCAAATCAATCTCAGATGCATTTGGTAGGACAGGTCCTAATTTCCACTTGTCTTTAATTCTGCTTCTAATCTCTAGTCTTTAAACCTGTGTCATCTAGTTCTGTTTAATTCAAAGAATCTGTTTACAATTATATAACTCACATGCAGTTGTCAGGGTTGATCTATATGCACCTGTAAACAAAATCCACAAAAACATTTCTTGCATATTGGCTCAAAAGATAATGTTTCATTTTGTGTGTTATCAATCATCAGGGTCGATTTTAATCCGTTCGCTTGGCAGAAACCGTGCATGAAGACAGTTAAAAGTGAGCAGGTTATTTACCCATTTAAAATTCTACCTTTTATTGCCATTTATAATTTACTAAAGCAGGCAGAGGACTCATAAATTTATGTAAATCTGGAATGTATTGCAACAATAGAACCCTTATTGCATTTTAATGAAGCATAGGCATGAAAGCTGCCAGGGCTTTCCTGTTTTCTGCCAACAGAGCAGACTCTGTGAATGTTAGTATCAAACTTTCCTTTGAACTCCTTGAGTTCAGAAAGAAATTTACACATGCCCCTGCCCAACACTCCTTTCCTTTCCTCTCATAGGCCCTCCAATAGTCTTCCTCCCTACCAATAAACTGCTTGCAGGCAACTACCCACTTCCCAGCTAGGATGGACAGAAACTGGGTCAGCGACATTCAAGTGAGACCCAGGAATTAAAAAGACCAACGATGGACTTCTCCCATCTGGGGATTAAGTCCCATGGTGGTTTTGGGAAACCACTTCATATCTTCTGACTCTAACTTCATTAATTATGCAATGGGGGTTTTTGCACCATATTCTATGGCAGGGCAGGCCTGATAGCATGTAGTCTGCCATCGTATCTGACTCCATAATGAAACGGCACCCAACATCACTGACCCACTATTGAAGAAAGAAAATGGACCGCTTGAGAAAGAAGAAGGACCTTTGGGAAGATCTGAGGCTGGAAGATGAGCATCCTTGATGACAATGAATCTGGAAGATCACCTGCTTCCTTCCGCCCATTGCTGTGGTGTTCCAGTCCAGAGTTGTTGGCGCACAGCATTCCAAACTCTGGAGGTAGCCCCAGGCATTGTTCAGGTGAGTCCTGACATCTTCATACCACGTTGTTCCAGATGTGATTTGGGCCAGTGTGTTTTCCCTCTGGTGTCTCGGAGTATCAAACGTGAGTGAAAAATTCCAGTGAGGCCTCAATCTGAATCCCATTAGTGGGATGCAATTCATTTTCACATTGGCCCCTACCGGGTTTCCTGATCTGCCATTGTAGGCACCAGTGGAAGGTACCGTGGGAAACTCACGCCGGCGTGGAGCTGATTTTTTTGTACTACAGCCAAATTCTTCCCCTGCCTGCCATTGAACCCACGGTGGTGGCATGAGAGAATTCCATTCCACAGCTGGAAACGTAGGCCAACGGAAACTCATCGCACTCTATATAAGTTCAGTAAGTTTATAAAGTCTACCATGAGGCTACCAATGCTTTGTCAACATTAATTTGGCCAGGCTAAAATTGATGCCTAAAAATCTTTAAAAACTATTTCCTAAAATAACATTCTGGAAAGTTATTCTTATCTGCTAAGGTGAATTGTTATGATTTTGGTTATTAATTATAACATCATGAATAATTTGTGGAATTAATTATATTTTTGAAGCAGTTTTTCTCAATAACTTTAAAAGAATAGCAATGTTCCAAGATATGAGTCTTGGCTGAATGGTAACACTCTTGCCTTGGATTAGAAAGTCATGCCCCACTCTAATGGCTTCATGCAGAATCCAAGTTGCCTTTTAAGTGCAATATTGTAGAGTGGGTGGTGGCACGGTGGCACAGTGGTTAGCACTGCTGCCTCACAGCACCAGGGACTCAGGTGAGATTCCCAGCTTGGGTTACTGTCTGTGCGGAGTCTGCATGTTCTACCCATGTCTGTGTGGTTTCCTCCAGGTGCTCTGGTTTCCTTCCACAGTCCAAAAGATGTGCTGCTTATGTGCATTGGCCATGCTAAATTCTCCCTCAGTGTACCTGAACAGGCGCAGGAGTGTGGCGACTAAGGGATTTTCACAGTAACTTCATTGCAGTGTTAATGTAAGCCTACTTGTGACACTAATGAATAAACTTTAAAATGTTAGATAGAGGTGCGACCTTTCAGATAAGATATCACTTTTTGTGTTGATACAAATGATCCCATGGCAGTATTTGAAGAAGAGAGGAGTGTTGTTTTGGCCAACATTTATCCCTCAACCAACATCACCAAAACTATTATCTGGTCAATTACCTGATTGCTGTTTGTGTGATTTACTGCCACATGTCCATATATTATAACATGATTACCCTTCAAAAGTACCACATGGACTGAGAAGTGCTTTGAGATGTCTTGAGAATGTAAAAGGTACTATATAAATGCAAGTTCTTTCTTCCTTTAAGAAACATAGGAACAGGAGTAGTCATTTATTTAGTCCCTTGAACCTGTTCAGCAGTCAATTAGATCATGTTAATCTGTATTTCAATCCCACTTACTTCCTTTTATTCAATATCCCTTAATATCTTTGACTGACAGAAATCTTTTGTAATTTTTAGCCTGTGAAAATTGGTTATTCTTGTGACATTGTTAAACTGTCTTTTATTATGAACAATAGTTAACTCATGGAATGCTCGATTGATGAAATTATTTAAGTACCAGTTTGAGAAAATGCTGCAATTTTGTAAATGGTATTTGTATAGGGCTAACACTATTTTCTGCATATTACTGACAGTCTGTAGGTTAAATTATGTTTAAATTTAATAGTAAACCATAATGATATGTCCTGTAGTTTTTCCACAGATTTTGTAATAATGTATGAATATTAATAAGTATGGATGACTAAACAGTTCACAAAATATATTTTTAAAAATGAAGGTGGATTTGTATTTTGCAGAAGTTCACATTTGAGGGGCTGCCTGATTGAGGAGGTTTCATTGTTCAGCAGTCCACCAGTGTACCACTGGAATTAACTCACTTTGTTCATCAAGTGGAACAACAGGTAAGGATAAACAATAACTGCCTAGTGCCTTTGAGTCAAATCAACAGCAGAAGCCAGAGGAGCTAAACTACTAAAACACATTAATCATCCTCATCATGCTATATAGGCAAAGTTTAAGCATGCAGATTGTACGCACAAACAAAGCACACACAGTCTCCATTTAGATGCTCCACCCACAGTGAGTGAGGTCATGGCTATGTCTACTGGATCTCTGTTCAGCCTGGCAATAGTCCAGGTTGATTTTAATTAAAATAACTTGGAATCAGAATTTTTGCCTGCTAGGTAGAGATATCTCTTTACCATCCATTCTTTGACTAGAGTTGACACACTTATTCCTCTGGCTCTCATTCAATTATACATCATGACAAGAAATATCATTTAATGATTTAGTGGTTATGAAATATTCTGATTCAGGAAAAAACTGCAGCTGTTCAAAATGACTGAGTCCAGTTCAACCAACATTATGGGAGAGTCTTCAATGTTTCCCCCTTTGATGGAAATATAATCATGAACACACTCCACAACAAAAGCAGGAAAGGTTTACATTTTATTTGAAATTGCTATATTTAATTTCACAGGAAATGCTACCAGTTCATGATAATGATAAGTTTGGACTGTCGTGGCCAAAGAAACAGAAAGACTCCTTGAAAATGAAAATGAAGGAAGCAGGTAAACCATCAGATAGAACCAGGGACACTGATAATGTCACTATTTAGAAAGTACTCCCAGATAATTGACTATCATTATTCTTAGCCTAAGCTTATCATGATTTCCCATGTTTTGATGTGGTTCAGAAATGCATGTTGTTATTTAGAACTTTTGTCATTTCTTTTTAACTTTACGCTATAACAAAAGCCTGCAGAGAATTCCTCCAGTTTTTATTTCAGAGAAAGAAAAAGAGACACAGTTAAATATTTCCTTTTGTTGCAAGCAATTTCCTTTCAATGCTGATATTATCACTAAATTAGATGTATATGAAAGCTTATCACGCAATTTCCAAATGAAGTGCCAGCCTTTGAACTTTGTTCAGTTGGCACCATAACAATTCTTTTGCTACTGGACTGAACATGTGATAACCCTGATGTTGTCTTTCTTATTGGATTGAAGGACTGTCTCATTTATAGTACTGAGCTTGACATTCACAATATCGCTCCTGCAATATCTACCCCAACTGAGCACTATCCCATCCCCTCAGCGCCACCCCCACCTGCTTCTCCAAACCCTCTTATTTTACTATTTTTTAATGTATTCTTCATGGAAAGGTCAGGGTGAGAATTGCATCTAAGAATTCAAGATGGTTACAGAAGGGCAGTTGAGAATAACATTTTCTCTGAGGTACAGAAAGTACAGATGTGGAATGTGCAGAATTGTATACTGCCCAGGAATCCAAACTAGCCCACAGCTAAAAAAATCAGGTTTAGATCAGGTTAAACTTTGGAAGTTCATTGGGTTTTGTTTCAGAATGTACGGTCAACTAGTCTGAATTTTAATATGAATGCAGGGCACATTTTGTAAACTAAACATGGATTGCAAATGGTTCCAGAGGCCAGACCCATCTCCAAGTTACATGTCGCCTCTCCCTATCTAATAACAAACTTACATGAAGATATCATATTTCAACATGAAAAGTAGTATGAGTGCCGCAACAAAACATAAAGGTGATGTGTTACTGATCAATAGATATTCTGAAGATGCCAGGTTTAATCTTTAGTTTGGGTTGTGTTGAGTTAGCTGCTGGGACAGAAGTGAGGACACTGCAATTATTTTCGCTGTCCCTGGGCTAATCTGCTTCTAAATATTTCCAATTTCTATGCAGTGACCCCTGTTCAAACGTGTATGTGTGTGAACATAGGTAACGCTATGATTAAGCTATGTTGTATTACTGCCACGTTCAATAAATGGCTGACACTCACTGTAAAAGACAAGATATAAAAATGGTCACTTGAGCTGATGTTTCAAAAATAACCCTTGGAAAAGTAGGAAGAAATTTAGAAAATAACATTTTATTTTTAAAGAGAGCAACATTTATTTCCACTTGTCATTATTCTATGCCTATGAAAACAATGGACTTTATGGTTTTCTTGCCACAAACTGTACTTAATTTATATTCCTGGCTTCCGGAATAGGATCAATCTGAAAGAATAAGATTCAGCCTTTGGGTAAGTCTTTGTATTTTCTGGGCATGCTGGATAGTTAGTACAAAGTACTCCATTACTATCCAGCCAGGGGACATATTTCCACTAGTGATTCACAATGGGTTGTAACTAATACGCCAGGCTCTTAAATGTAAGGCTAATATTGCTAATATAGCAACTAGTTTGAACTAGTTGTAAGAGTGACAGACTGGAATACAAACCTTTGTTCTATAAAAGTTGGTGGTAAATTTATTGTGGTATTAGTAGCAAGCTTTACTTAGAACATTGGGGTAGACGATAAAGTAGTTATAGATACGTAAATTATTGTTAATATGGTATAATCAATATTTTTACCAGCTTTTTTTAATGGAAACTGCCTTTCAGCACAGTATGTTTACTTCTTGCAACAAAAAAAGAAAGCTTTATGTGTGGTTCCTTGAAGCTATGGACAGCTTCTCATAAATATTGTACCCATTTATCTCCCATACAGATATTAGGAAAGAGATTAATCATTTGAGATTTGACCCTGACAAATGTGGTGCAGCACAGATTCTTTTTTCAATACCTTAGACATATATCTCATTTTCGGCATTTAAAAGATTTGTGAAATGTTGCAGAACCATCAAACACATGCCTTGTGCAGGGCCCTGGATAAGCTCAAAGAAATCTGCATAACATTTTATCTGTAGCATTTTACTGTTGACATTTTCACAGCTCATAAAGATGATACCTCACACTAGAAAAAATACAAACAAGAGATCATATTATAGCCTTGAGGACATCCAGAAATCCACATTGTTACTATCTTCTACATTCCTTTTACCTTTTCATTCCATTACATCCAGCATTTAATTACACCCCAATGCTATGTTAAGTGTTTTTTAATGTTAGTTGTAACTTGGTTCTTTGTATCTCTTCCTTGTTATCATGATTCATGGTTTTTGAAAACAAAGTTCTCTGCAGAATTTATTTGGAAAAATAATTTAAATTTGAAAAAATACAGCAATATATTTACCCAAAATCAGAAGATTAGGATACAAGGGAGCATTTCAAGACAGCAGATTGATGTAGGGGAGCACAAAGTGGTATTGCTTTTTGATTGAACTAAGTAAATCCAATCAGAACTATTGGTCTGAATGACTTCTTGGACAGAATTTTCAATTTCGGGGAAGTCCTGTAGTAGGGGTGGGATGGGGGGAGTTTCCCACCGTGGTGACCAGTGAATTTGCGTGATATCGCGTGACCCTGGCCTCATTAATTATGTAATTGTGGATTTCCTGGCATTTTGCGTGGTGCAGCAGGATGCCGCCCCCCGCCCCCCACCCCCCGCACCCCCGCCCCCCCCCCCTCCCCCCCCGCACCCCCCCCCCTCCCCCCCCCACCCATCATATCTGGATGCCATATTTAAAAGACGTCCAACATAAACTTACGTATATGTGAGGGATAAAATGGCCCAAAGAGATGAGGGAGTTTCGATGCCCAAACTTTGAAATGTCTTACTGGGCGTGCTGCTTGACAAAGTGGAGGACAGGAGGCACGCCCTCTATCCACAGGATGGGAGGAGGAGGTCGAGCAGGGAGATGAGCTTGGCATGGGAGCAAGTCTCCAGGACAGTCAGTGCCCAAGGTGTGCAATGAAGGATTACCCTGCAGTGCAGCAAAAGGATGAATGATCTCATCCACTCCTCCTAGGTAAGTGAGCCTCAACTGTTCTCACTCACCTCTCTGAGAGGTACAGGGGACATGGCCCTCAATGGCAATGTGATAAGGTGATGCCTCATTGCCCCTCCTCAGTCCATCTACTCTATAGGTGAAGAGGCCACTGTGGCTCCCTGACACTTCCACACAGAGAGCTCACATGCTGTCTAAGAAGGGGATGTGGGGGGGGGGAGGGGTCAGGCAATGAGGGCACCAGCAAGCTCCACTAATGACATGTCTCTGTGAGACTGATCCTTCTATCTACATGGGCTCATCACTCTGGAGGGGTTGCCCAGAGCCCTTGTGGACAACCTGCAGTGTATCAATCACAGGGCATATAATCCTCTGTGTTTATAAAACTGGAAGCATGAGTAAGATACTTGAAAACCAATTGCTCTCAACTTCTCTCTTTGTGCAGACTAAGTTAAGCCATAACAGGAGAGAAAAGAAGAAGACAAGAGGAAGCTGGCCACATTTCAAAGACCGCACCAACTTCAAGGAGTAGGCAGCCCAGCTGGCAGTAGGGAAAAGAGATAGATCCCGCAGAGATGGAGATTTGGCTTGCGGACTCCATCCAGTACCATCCATGCATGTTATAGAAACCTAAGGGTCAAGCATTCCTCCATGTGGTAGGAAGTTCATACTGTCACTCACTCTCTCCTCCCAATTACAGGTGCCACTACAATGAGGGCAAGGACCAAGCCACAGGGAACCTTGTCCAGCTCCAACACACATCTAGAGAGGAACAAGGACATTGCTGATGTAGAAAGTACACTTGTGGAGACATCACAGCAGTCACCTGTACTCTCAACCAGCCCAGAGACACTCACCTTGGTAGTTATTAGTTCTAGTTTAGGAAGAGTCACTGCCCACAGCAGGAGGAGGCAGGGTCATAGAAATCATAGAAACCCTACAGCACAGAAAGAGGCCATTCGGCCCATCGGGTCTGCACCGACCACAATCCCGCCCAGGCCCTACCCCCAAAACCCTACATATTTACCCACTAATCCCTCTAGCCTACGCATCTCAGGACATTAAGGGAAATTTTAGCATGGCTAATCAACCTAACCCGCACATCTTTGGACTGTGGGAGGAAACCGGAGCATCCGGAGGAAACCCACGCAGACACGAGGAGAATGTGCAAACTCCACACAGACAGAGACCCAAGCCGGGAATCGAACCCAGGTCCCTGGAGCTGTGAAGCAGCAGTGCTAACCACTGTGCTATCGTGCCGCCCATTTCAGCCGAACTCACTGGCATTTGGAGGGTTACTGGGGAAATGAGGTTCGGGTCCGATGACAGGCCTCTGGAATCGGCCTCCCAAGAGCTGTTGGAGAGGCAGGAAGAGGTGGGGGAAAATCAAGCAGAGATGTCGGAGCCTTCAACAGAGTTAGGAAGACTGTACTTTTTGAAAACTATGGATGGCAATTTCGAGGTGTGGGGCATCAGTACTTGGACAGATCTGCTCCAGGCATTAAAAATGTGGAACAATTTTTGGGATCGCTTCTATCCGGACATTGGGGGACTCAAAGGAGAAGCTAGTCTAGCAAATTCTGTCAGATGTGTGCAGACCTGCACTCCATCATTGCTTACAAGAGAGAGATGAGGTACATAGTCCTCCTTCCAGGGGCTTTTTCCCCTCAACACTTCAGGCAGTTGCCTTCAGGCACCCAAAGGAAGTAGGAGCAGCAGTTAGATACCCTCAGTACTCTCTGAGGGTATCCGGCCTTTCCGAATCCTCCGTGCCTGTGAATATATCGGCCTCATCCTCAGTCATGGCAGCAGAGCAGTTGGCCCACACCAGGGCAGCCAAAGTAAGCCAGGGCCCCCCAGGGGTATCCAAAGGATGGCCACCAAGGTCATCCATAAACAACAAGACCAACTGGTCAGCAGGCTACCTCCACCCCTGCTTCAGATGTCAGGGAAGCACTGAGAAGAAATGTTAACAGAAAAAAAAAGATGTTCTTGCTGTGTATTTGGAGACATGACACTCAGAAGCCCTTTGGTACAAATGAACGTAACGTTATTTGTGGCGTGTGTTCATACTCATGTCTGTTGCTTCTCTCTGTTTTCCACTCTGCATCTCATGACATTGACCATGCACGCTAACGGGGGCAAACCTCGAGAGAATACTTCCTTGCATGCATTATTACAGCAGGGCTCTACAGTGAGGTGTTTGATACTCTTTCCAAGAGTCAATGCAGACTCAATGGGCTAATGGACCTGCTTCTGCATTGCATGGACTCTATGGTTCTATGGGACTTCCTCAATTTTTAATCTCAGTTTTTAAAAAGCACCATATGATAATTAAAAATGTCAGTTTTGAATACTCCGGAATAACACATTCCCTTACCAAGAAAAACAATTACATTTCTCAAAAAATGCAATCTTCAAATATTGAAAAAAGCTAAACTGGATATTTTTAGTATTGAGGCCTGTTCTATTGTATATAAAAACATAAAATATATATTTATTCAGACCTCTGGGAATAGATCAATGTAATGATCGGTACAAGTATGGACATGTTGATACTAGAGAGACAAGGACAAGTCACACAATTGAAGAGATGGATTCCTGATCTCAAGCAAGTGGTCAGGAGTAATTTTGAATTAAAGCAACACCACCTGAACACAAAAATATCTATAATTACTTTTTAATTTTAAAAAGATTTGAACTTAGACAGCACATTAACATGTTATTGAAATATATCCACCCGAACAGTCATTAATGACAACCAGCAGAGAGGAAACTTCAGAGTTTGCTCATGGGTAAAATGGATAAATTTGCCATCACAAATAAACCTTAACACTTTGCAGGTAAATTATTTTTTGTTACAAATCTATAGTTTTATTTCTTTTTCCCTTCCCCCATTTTCCCCTAATTTTCCACTATCCTCTCCTGAAGACAGCCGATTCTCCCATCCTGACGCGTTAATTTGTTAGCGTGTTGAGCTGGGAGAATCGTGTGTGGGCTGATTCGCGGGATTCGCGCATGCGTTCCCGATGCACGCATATCTCCCAGCGTTGGATGTCTGGCACGGTCGGGACCACGCTGGGAACCGGCGGAACCAGCAGGTAAGATGTTTTAATCTTATTTTAATGTCATTTAAATGACATTATCAGGCCCGGGATTGGATTCTCCAGGCCCGATAGCAGCTCCCACCCCACCAGTACAATTTCACTCTGGCGGCGTTTAGAGTAACTCCCCACTTTGGGGGAACTAGCGGGAGACCCCGCTGGAGGGAAGGGGGGCAATCAGGGCCCCCCACAGGGGATTGGGCAGCGGGGATGCCCCCTGGACATGGGCACTTGGGCAGTGCCAACCTGTGTCCCCTGGCACTGCCCAAGGGGCAAAGTGCCCATGCCCAGGGGATACCTGGTACTGCCCACTGGCCAAAGGGGCAATGCCTAGGGGCGGGGCCAGCTGGCACAGGGCTATGCGGCAATCGGTGGGGTGGGGGGTCACGCTGCCCCTCTGCATTGGGATCCAGTTGGGGCAGGAGGAAGGCCAGTGATAGGGGCGGGATAGAGGTGAGGTCTGCCGGGGGGGGGGGTCTGCCTCCCGTGCGGGGGTTCTGCTGGGGCGTGAAGTCTGTCTCCCGTGGGAGGGGGGTCTGCCAAGGTGGGGGATTGAGGGGGACCATCACTGCTGCGGGCGGGGGGTGGGGAGGGGCTGGAGATTGGGGCACGGTAGCAGTGGTTAACACTGTTGCTTCACAGCTCCAGGGACCTGGGTTCGATTCCCGGCTCGGGTCACTGTCTGTGTGGAGTTTGCACATTCTCCTCGTGTCTGCGTGGGGTTTCCTCTGGGTGCTGCGGTTTCTTCCCACAGTCCAAAGATGTGCGGGTTAGGTTGATTGGCCATGCTAAAATTGCCCTTAGTGTGCTGAGATGCGTAGGTTAGAAGGATTAGTGGGTAAATATGTGGGGATATGGGGGTAGGGCCTGGGTGGGATTGTGGTCGGTGCAGACTCGATGGGCCAAATGGCCTCTTTCTGTACTGTAGGGTTTCTATGATTTCTTTCTATGATTCCTGGATGGAGGGCGGGCTCGGGGCTGGCCTGGGAATGCTCGTCGGGGCAGCAATCGGGCCGTGGGTAGACGGGTGGTTGGAGGGGCAGCACTGTGAGGGTCCCGGGCTGGCCAGCGGTCGAGTTGGCCAGCAAACTGCAGGCTGACAGCTCGGGGCCACTGCTCACGCGCAGAGTCCCGGAACTGTCAGATTCCAGCGTGAATAGACCCCACTCCCCGAGCTTTTAATGATATTCACAATTGTGACCTCTGCATTGCTCAGAGTGTGGGAGATTCGAGTCTGAACTCCCACTGAAAAAACAATCATGATTTACACCAGTTTTCCCGTGAATTCAGCACTTAGAGCTTTTTTGGGAGAATCACCCACAATGATTCGTGTTGAGTAAAGTTTCCATATGTGTGTTGGCAAACAAATGGGATATTATATAAAAGCTGGAAGCTATACTCACCTGCAGCAGGAATCACTGACAGGAATCAGAAGTGAGAAAGCTTTGATAATTTCTACCTTCCTGAGCGCAGACTGTTGTTAATTGTATAGTCCTAGCCACACCCAAGGTGCACAGATAACAGGACTAACCTGGATCTCACTGCTCTGTATGGACCAGTTTCTCATTGGATAGTGCTAGTTCAGCAATCACAACCATTGCAGTTTTTTTAAGTGGTACTGATGGCAAATCTCACTCTGTAAGAAGAAAAATAAATATCAAATATATTGAACTATATGAAATAGAAACAGAAAATGCTGGAAAGAACTCAGCAGGTCTAGCAATATCCATGGAGAGAGAAAGGGGGTGATTTTGAGCTCCAGTTCTCCATCTGCGGGAATGCCGGCACACACTCAAAATCCAGAGAGACTCGGAAAGCACAATTCACACGGACGAGTTTCTGAGTTCCGATCTTCCAGCCCCCTCCCTGGCGGAGTAGCGTGAAACACGCTGTGGGACTCATTTTAATACATTAGCATATCATTAGCGAGCACTCGCTCTGGGACTTCCCCCCTCACCAGATATTCAGTGGGTGCCAGTGTGATATCACGTCAGTACCATTTACAACAGGTTCACCTAGACTGGAACCTGTTGTGTCCTCGGGGGAGAGGGACGTGGTCAGGCAGTAGCCTGGCAATGGCCCCTGGCGCTGCCAGGATGGCAGATCAGGATGATACAACACAAAGCCACCCCGACCCTGTCCTCAAAGATAGCTGCAGAGCCCCTTATTGAGTTGCACCCATGAAGGGATCTTCACATATGCGTGCCATTTTCTGGCCCCTCTGCTCGTGGGACTTTACAGTGCTGCCAAAATCGATGGGGATTTAACTGGATTGCTGCATCCACTGCAGGAAATCATGTATGACGGGGTCAGAAAGTCTCCCTGTAAATTCAGGGGATAAGGCAATTTAAGGTGGAGGGCCTGTCAGGTTAGCTCAAGCAACGCACCAAGCCCATGCCAACCTGGCAATGCCAATCTATGCATGCTGTGCATGGGAGCCTCGTGGAGTGGGGGGGGGGGGGGGGGTGGCAATTCATTCAGATATGTTTGTAGGCTGGGAGTGGACGGAGGAGTAGGAGATGCCAGCAGTGGCCTTTGGGGGTGGGGTGGGCTGTGGGGGAGAGAAGATGCCTAGAGTTAATGTCAAATCCATCTGACTCTTTTTTCAGAGTTCTGAACTCTGACTGAGCACTGATTACCAGTAAGAGTAAACCACGTTCACAATTCTACTTGTTGGATACAGAATATGCCTTTGACGGTCGGGTGTAATCTAATACGAATTCAGGGGGTGTGCCACATATCATTAATTCAATCAAACCTCAGTTGAGAATGAAAATATTATGATAGCTCGGTGTTGTTTGAACTGAAGGACAGTTAATGGAGGGAGATATACACATCAGAGTCAGCCTCATGCCATGGGAAATTACATAATAACATGCTATTCAGTTTAAAAGTACATGAACTATGAAATAAATTCTTTAAAGAATAGATGGATGGCAATAATTAATTTGGTGCTGCAATTGACTATGTACAGCTTTATTTAAGGACAATGACCCATCTCTCAGCCAATCTGCCTACCCTAAATGACTATCTGTTAGAATGCTGCTTGCTCATTATTGTCTAATTACATTGATTAAAACTCTGTTTAAAATGTCAACAATTCAAAATATAGGTTTTGTTTACAGGCGAATGAATAAGCTCTGCTGCTTGTCAGTATAGTGACTCATTATAATAGCAACTAGTCCTTCAGTCAAACTCCAGTGTGTGAACTCAAGAATCTGCCCAACTCATTCTCGTGTGCATGGTTCATGATTCAACAGGGTTGTCGAAGCTTACTGTTTTATTACAAACAATAGAAGTTAAGTGTAAAGCTTTGTCAGTCTCAGTCATTCTGGGCAATCTCAATAACTACAACTTACATTTATATAATGCCTTTAATAGTAAAATGTTCCACCATATTTCACAGGAGTGCTATCAAACAAAATTGGACCCTGAGGCACAAGTAGATATTAGGAGTGGATTTGTCCCATTCCGCCATCAGCAGGATTCATGGTGGGCAGGGACGTAAGTACGGCAGGGAGTGAAAAATCAGTTTCCCGACATTGGGAAAGCAGGTCAGGATTGACCCTCCTGATCTTATAACTGATGCACTATCAATTAGGCAAAAGACTACTTGTGGGGGGCGGCACGGTAGCACAGTGGTTAGCACTGCTGCTTCACAGCTCCAGGGTCCTGGGTTCCATTCTCGGCTCGGGTCACTGTCTGTGTGGAGTTTGCACATTCTCCTCGTGTCTGAGTGGGTTTCCTCCGGGTGCTCCGGTTTCCTCCCACAGTCCAAAGATGTGCAGGTTAGGTTGATTGGCCAGGTTAAAAAAAAAATTGCCCCTTAGAGTCCTGAGATGCGTAGGTTAGAGGGATTAGCGGGTAAAATATGTGGGGGTAGGGCCTGGGTGGGATTGTGGTCGGTGCAGACTCGATGGGCCGAATGGCCTCCTTCTGCACTGTAGGGTCTCTAGGTTCTAGGTGTGCCAATCCAACTGTAGGCTTTTATTCATTACAGAATCAGGAGCACATCCCAACAGGTAACCGACCCGGACTGAGCAAGGGGAAGGAGACAGCCACCTTTATACTAGGTGACAAGGGGAGGAGCCGAGCCGGCAGGGGATGTGCCCAGGCATAACAAACACACAACGGTGGTCCAAGTAGGACAAAGGCACAACTGAGGTCCACCACATTCACCCCTCCTTTAAAAAAAACACGGGGTGAAGCGGAAACAATATCACAAGTCCAGACGAACCGGTGGCTTGATCCGCCGTTGTGATCGTCGTAGTGCAGGTCGCAGGGTCGGCTGAGCAGGGAGCGCAGTCAGTCCAGGCTCCATGCAGTGAGCGTCGAGAGGAGTGTCAAATCTCAGGGCCTTGTAGGGTCCGGGAAAAGAAGGCCACCGGACGGCCCCTTTGGTTAAGGGTGGCGGCTAGGGCAAAGTCAGATGCATCACTTTCCACTTGGAATGGGATGGATTCATCCACAGCATGCATCGCGGCCTTCGCGATGTCCGCTTTGATGTCGTCGAAGGCCCGACAGGCCTCCTCCGCCAGGGGAAAAGAGGTCGATTTTAGGAGCGGACGGGCTTTATCCGCGTAACGGGGAACCCACTGGGCATAGTAGGAGAAGAAGCCCAGGCATCTCCTCAGTGCTTTGAGGGTAGTAGGGAGGGGAAGCTGCATAAGGGGATGCATACGGGCTGGGTCGGACCAAGGACCCCATTTTCTATCACGTACCCAAGGGTGGCGAGGCGGCGTGTCCGGAAAACACACTTCGCCTCATTATATGTCAGGGTCTGGAGAGTGGCCGTATGGAGGAATTTTTGTAGGTTGGCATCATGGTCCTGCAGGTCATGGCCGGGGATGGTGACGTTATCCAGATACGGGAAAGTGGCCCGTAGCCCGTGCTGGTCCACCATTTGCTCCATGGCCCGTTGGAAAACTGATTGGTGACACCAAATTGGTGACACCAAAGGGGACTCGGAGGAACTGGTAGAGGCGACCGTCCGCCTCAAAGGCAGTATATGGGCGATCCTCCGAGCGAATAGGGAGCTGGTGGTAAGCCGATTTTAAATCAATCGTAGAGAAAACCCTATAGTGCGCGATGCGGTTGACTATGTCCGCGATGCGGGGAAGAGGATACGCATCTAGTTGCGTATACCTGTTTATGGTCTGGCTGTAGTCAATCACCATGCGGTGTTTCTCCCCTGATTTAACTACGACCACCTGCGCCCTCCAGGAGCTGGTGCTGGCCTGGATAATCCCTTCCTTGAGCAAACGTTGTACTTCGGACCGAATGAAGGCCCGGTCTTCCGCACTATAGCGCCTACTTTTGGTGGCTATAGGCCTGCAATCCGGAGTGAGATTATCGAATAAAGGGGGGGGGAGATAATCTTGAGGGTCGAGAGACTGCAAGTGGTGCGCGGGGGGGCGCTGCAGTGACGGTGCCTTGCAGACAGAGAGCGGGGGATAAGGGCCATCATACTGCAGGGTGACGCTCCTATGATGGGTGAGGAAATCTAACCCCAGCAGTACAGCTGCGCAGAGTCGCGGCAGCACGAGGAGCCGAAAACACTCGTAGACTGTGCCCTGTACCATCAGCGTCACCAAGCAGCACCCGAGGACCTCCACTGAGTGGGAATTCGAAGCCATGGAGATAATCTGGCTCCAGGGCCGCACGGGAAGGGCATATCGACGCACTGTGCGAGGGTGTATAAAACTTTCTGTGCTCCCGCAGTCGAACAGGCAGTTTTCTGCATGGTCATTTACCTTGATCTCCATTATTGACCTTGAGAGTTGGTGAGGCTGCGACTGGTCCAGACAAATCGATGCCACCGTTGAATCCAGGAAGAATCCATCTTCGTCCGCATCTGATGACGTCACGGATAAAGCTTCCTGCTCGGCGCGTCTTGATGACCGCATCAAAGATGGTGACTCCCGCACATCCGGTGACCGCATCAAAGATGGCGACTCCCGCACTTCCGGTGACCACATTAAAGATGGCGATTCGCGCGCAGCCACCGACTGCATTAAAGATGGCTGCGCCCGCGGAACACACGTGGCGCCACGAGACTTCGGGATAGGCTTCGCCCGGCAGGCTTTAACGAAGTGGCCTAGCTTACCGCATCCGGAGCAGATCGCATCCTTCACTGGGCAGCGACGCCGAGGAGGCTTGGATAGGCTACAAAAGTAGCATTTGGGCCCCACTGGAACAGCCGTCGCGGTGGAACCGTCGATGGAACGGGATGCGGGGTAGGCCCCGAGATTGCGAGAGGCCGCTTCTAGCGATTCAGCCATCGTGGCCGTTTTCCAGAGATCCAGGCCATCCTGTTCAAGCAGGCACTGCCGGATGTAAGTAGACTCAACACCCGCAACGTAGGCGTCCCGGAAGATACTGTAGACTGCATCGCTTACCCGGGCGCGGAGCACGTGGAGCTTAGCTCCGTCGGAGTCGACAGCCGCAGCGGCGTCGATGAATGCGTCAAAGCAGTCCAGCCAATGGTCAAATTTATCAGAGACTCCGACCTCTTGAGGGTCTAATGTTAACTTGTCGGGTTTTAAAAACTGCTCCATGTCGGTCAAATGTTATGAATAAAATTGATGCACTATCAATTAGGCAAAAGACTACTTGTGTGCCAATACAACTGTAGGCTTTTATTCATAACAGAATCAGGAGCACATCCCAACAGGTACCGACCCAGGCTGAGCAAGGGGGAGGAGACAGCCACCTTTATACTAGGTGACAAGGGGAGGAGCCGAGCCGGCAGAGGATGTGCCCAGGCATAACAAACACACAACGGTGGTCCATGTAGGACAAAGGCACAACTGAGGTCCACCACAATGACTATGCAGTTAAATTCTGCTCCAGCGCCATTTTCAAGTTTACTGATGATACCACTGTAGTGGGTCTCATCTCAAACAATGATGAGGCAGAGTACAGGAAAGAGATCATGAATTTGGTGAAATGGTGCAATGACAATAATCTCTCCCTCAATGTCAGTAAAACAAAGGAGATAGTCATCGACTTAAGGAAACATAGTGGAGGACATCAGTGGGAGGGAAATTATTGGAGAGGATTCTTCGAGACAGGATTTATTCCCACTTGGAAATAAGTGGACGTATTAGTGAGAGGCAACATGGTTTTGTGAAGGGGAGGTCGTGTCTCACGAAGTTGATCGAGTTTTTTGAGGAAGTGACAAAGATGATTGATGAGGGTAGGGGGCAGTGGATGTTGTCTACATGGACTTCAGTAAGGCCTTTGACAAGGTCCTTCATGGCAGACTGGTGCAGAAGGTGAAGTCGCATGGGATCAGAGGTGAGCTGGCAAGGTGGATACAAAACTGGCTCGGTCAAAGAAGACAGAGGGTAGCAGTGGAAGGGTGCGTTTCTGAATGGAGGGCTGTGACAAATGGTGTTCCTCAGGGATCAGTGCTGCGACCTTTGCAGGTTGTAATATATATAAATGATTCGGAGGAAAATGTAACTGGATTGATTAGTAAGTTTGCAGACGACACAAAGGTTGGTGGATTTGCGGATAGCGATGAGGACCATAAGAGGATACAGCAGGATATAGATCAGTTGGAGACTTGGGCGGAGAGATGGCAGATGGAGTTTAATCCGGACAAATGTGAGGTAATGCATTTTGGAAGGTCTAATACAGATAGGAAATATACAGTAAATGGCAGAACCCTTAAGAGTATTGATTGGCAAAGGGACCTGGGTGTACAGGTACACAGGTCACTGAAAGTGGCAATGCAGGTGGAGAATGTAGTCAAGAAGGCATACGGCATACTTGCCTTCATCGGCCGGGGTATTGAGTTTAAAAATTGGCAAGTCATGTTGACGCTTTATAGAACCTTAGTGAGGCCGCACTTGGAATATAGTGTTCAATTCTGGTCGCCATACTACCAGGAGGATGTGGAGGCTTTGCAGAGGATACAGAAAAGATTTACCAGGATGTTGCCTGGTATGGAGGGCATTAACAATGAGGAGAGGTTGGAGAAACTTGGTTTGTTCTCACTGGAGCGACGGAGGTTGAGGGGTGACCTGATAGAAGTCCACAAGATTATGAGAGGCATGGACAGAGTGGATAGTCAGAAGCTTTTTCCCAGGGTGGAAAAGTCAATTACTAGGGGGCACAGGTTTAAGGTGCAAGGGGCAAGTTTTAAAAGAGATGTACGAGGCAGATGTTTTACACAGAGAGTGGTGGGTGCCTGGAACTCATTGCCGGGGGAGGTAGTGGAAACGGATAAGGTAGTGACTTCTAAGGGGTGTCTTGACAAGTACATGAATGAGATGGGAATAGAGGGATATGGTCCCTGGAAGCGTAGAGGATTTTAGTTAAGTCAGGCAGCATGGTCGGTGCAGGCTTGGAGGGCCGAAGGGCCTGTTCTTGTGCTGTAATTTTCTTTGTTCTTTGTTCTTTGACATGCCCCTATCTATATCAATGGTGTTGAAGTGGAGATGGTCAAGAACTTCAAATTTCTAGGTGTTCAGATCACCAGAATCTGTCCTGGACCCTCCACGCCAACGCTATAGTTAAGAAAGCTCAAAGGCTAAGGAAATTCAGCACATCCACTATGACTCTTACCAATTTTTACAGATGCACCATAGAAAGCATCCTACCCAGAGGTATCACAGCTTGGTATGCCCCTGCTCTGACCAAGATCTCAAGAAACTACAAAGGGTTGTGAACGTAGTCCAGTCCATCACGCAAATCAGCCTACCATCCATTGACTCCATCGACACTCCCTGCTGCCTCAGGAATGCAGCCAGTATTATCAAGGATTCCACACACCCTGGACACACACTCTTCCACCACCTTCCATTGGAGAAAAGATACAAAAGTCTGAAAACACGTACCAACAGATTCAAGAACAGTTTCTTCCTTGCTGTTGCCAGACTTTTAGAACATAGAACATAGAACATAGAAAAAATACAGCACAAACAGGCCCTTCAGCCCACAGGTTGCGCTGGTCATGTCCCTACCTACCTAGGCTTATTTATAGGCTTACCTATAACCCTCAATCCTATTAAGTCCCATGAACTCATCCAGAAGTCTCTTAAAAGACCCTATCGAATTTGCCTCCACCACCACTGACGGCAGCCGATTCCACTCACCCACCACCCTCTGAGTGAAAAACTTACCCCTGCCATCTCCTCTGTACCTACTCCCCAGCACCTTAAACCTGTGTCCTCTCGTAGCAGCCATTTCAGCCCTGGGAAAAAGCCTCCGAGAATCCACCCGATCTATACCTCTCAACATCTTGTATACCTCTATCAGGTCACCTCTCATCCTTCGTCTCTCCAAGGAGAAAAGACTGAGCTCCCTCAGCCTATTCTCATAAGGCATGCCAACCAATCCAGGCAACATCCTTGTAAATCTTCTCTGCACCCTTTCAATCATTTCCACATCCCTCCTGCAATGAGGCGACCAGAACTGAGCACAGTACTCCAAGTGGGGTCTGACGAGGGTCTTATAAAGCTGCATCATTATCTCCCGACTCCTAAACCCAATCCCTCGATTGATGAAGGCCAGCACGCCATGCGCCTTCTTAACCACCTGGGAACCCACAGAAGATCGGCGGGCCGTTGTTTAGCATGAGTTTACTTACCTTTACATGCCATTATCAGAATCCACACAGCAATCTCCGCCCACGTCTGCTTTTGAATAGAACATAGAACATAGAACATAGAACAGTACAGCACAGAACAGGCCCTTCGGCCCACGATGTTGTGCCGAGCTTTGTCTGAAACCCAGATCAAGCTATTTCCTCCCTATCATCCCGAAGTACTCCATGTGCCTATCCAATAGCTTCTTAAATGTTCCTAAAGTTTCTGACTCCACTATCCCTGCAGGCAGTCTATTCCACACCCCAACCACTCTCTGAGTAAAAAACCTACCTCGGACATCCTTCCTATATCTCCCACCATGAACCCTATAGTTATGCCCCCTAGTTACCACTCCATTCACCCGAAGAAATAGTCTTTGAACGTTCACTCTATCTATCCCCCTCATCATCTTATAAACCTCTATCAAGTCTCCTCTCAACCTCCTCCGCTCCAAAGAGAAAAGCCCAAGTTCCCTCAACCTTTCCTCATAAGACCTACCCTCCAAACCAGGCAGCATCCTGGTAAATCTCCTCTGCACTCTTTCCAGTGTCTCCACATCCTTCTTATAGTGAGGTGACCAGAACTGCACACAATATTCCAAATGTGGTCTCACCAAGGTCCTGTACAGTTGCAGCATAACCCCACGGCTCTTAAACTCAAACCCCCTGTTAATGAACGCTAACACACTATAGGCCTTCTTCACGGCTCTATCCACTTGAGTGGCAACCTTCAGAGATTTATGGACATGAACCCCAAGATCTCTCTGTTCCTCCACATTCTTCAGAACCCTACCTTTGACCCTGTAATCCACATTTAAATTTGTCCTACCAAAATGAATCACCTCGCATTTGTCAGGGTTAAACTCCATTTGCCATTTTTCAGCCCAGCTCTGCATCCTATCTATATCTCTTTGCAGCCTACAACAGCCCTCCACCTCATCTACTACTCCACCAATCTTGGCGTCATCAGCAAATTTACTGATCCACCCTTCAGCCCCCTCCTCCAAGTCATTTATAAAAATGACAAATAGCAGAGGACCAAGCACTGATCCCTGTGGCACTCCGCTGGTAACCGGTTTCCAGTCCGAAAATTTTCCATCCACCACCACCCTCTGTCTTCTGTTAGATAGCCAGTTACCTATCCAATTGGCCAAACTTCCCTCTATCCCACACATCTTTACTTTCTTCATAAGCCGACCATGGGGGTCTTTATCAAACGCCTTACTAAAATCCATGTATATGACATCAACTGCACTATCTTCATCTACATACTTAGTTACCTCTTCAAAAAATTTTATCAAATTTGTGAGGCAAGACTTGCCCTTCACAAATCCGTGCTGACTATCCCGGATTAAGCTGCATCTTTCTAAATGGTCGTAAATCCTATCCCTGAGGACCTTTTCCATCAACTTACCGACCAGCGAAGTAAGACTAACCGGCCTATAATTACCAGGGTCATTTCTATTCCCTTTCTTAAACAGAGGAACAACATGAATGGTCTTATAATATATTTAGCTGATCTTTCTCTTCACCCTACCTGTAACTGCAACACTGTATTCTGCACCCAATCCTTTTCATTTTCCCCTATGTACTCTATGGACATTATGTTTTGTCTGCATAGCATGCAAGAAACAATACTTTTCACTGCATCCCTGTACATGTGACAACAATAAATCAAATCCAATCTAATGCACCCCGGTCACCTAAAAGGATTTTAAATCTCTGCAGCACTCCATTCTGCGGCAGAGAGTTTTGTTTCCCCCTGTCAGAAGCTGTAGGTGAGGTTAGACCATTTTGAAGTCCTCTGACAGAGAGGAGATGTCAGTTTCACCTTGCGGGGAGAGAGGCGGGGAGGAGGTTCCAGTCTGCCCTGCTGTGCACTCAGCCCCAACATATGCGCACCACTTTGATTTGAAGTTGCTGTGGCTTGCCAGCAAGCAGAAATCATTGAAACCCTCTCCCTGACACGTGAAGCTTTTGATCTGTGTGCTGATATAGTGACTGGAAGCCAGCGTCCAGTGGCGTATCCCATGGATTTGTGTTGGGCCCCTATTATTTGTCATTTATATAAATGACATCGATGACTATGTGGGGGTAGGATTAGTAAGTTTGCAGATGATACAAAGATTGGCTGGCTGGTTAACAGTGAGGCAGAGTGTCTTGGGCTTCAAGAAGATATAGATGGAATGGTCAAATGAGCAGATAAGTGGCAGGTGGAATTTAACCCTGAAAAGTGTGAGGTGATACACTTTGGAAGGAGCAATTTGATGAGGAAGTACTCAATGAATGGTAGGAGACTAGGAAGTTCTGTGGAACAAAGGGACCTTGGCGTGTTTGTCCACAGATCTCTGAAGGCAGAAGGGCATGTTAGTAGGGTGATGAAAAAAGCATATGGTATTCTTGCCTTTATCAATCAAGGCATAGATTACAAAAGCAGGGAAGTCATGTTGGAGTTGTATAGAACTTTGATGAGGCCACAGCTAGAGAACAATATACAGTTCTGGCCGCCACATTATAGGGCGGATGTGATTGCACTGGAGGGGGTGCAAAGGAGATTCACCAGGATGCTGCCCGGGATGGAGCATTTAAATTATGAAGAGAAGTTGGGTAGGCTTGGGTTGTTTTCTTTGGAGCAGAAAAGTCTGAGGGGTAACCTGATTGAGGTGTACAAGATTATGAGGGACATGGACAGAGTGGATAAGGAGCAGCTGTTCCACTTAGTTGAAGGGCCAGTCACAAGGGGACATAGGTTCAAGGTGAGGGGTGTGTTGTGGGAAAATCACCACTCGGAGTCAGACTTAAAGATTCAACGCGCAGTTTTATCAGACAAAGCTTTGGAAGAAGCGCTGGGCTCTCCGCAGTGCACACAGTTACCTTCTCAACTTTACAATGGCAGTTAAGCATCTTTTATACATTTTCAAATAATAGACAAGTACGGACATTAGCCATTAGCACATCGTTATACATAGAGTAGATACATTTATGTCCCCCATCAAAGACTGATCTCATTACCAAAACTCATTGTTTTGGTTCTGCTTTATCTCAAGCTAAGGTGCCTCAAGGTCTGATCTATTTCCTGCAGAATTTAGACACTAGCAGGTTTGAACTCGCTGTGTAATGTCTGTGCCCAAGTCAGCACATCTTCATGTTTTTTCCCAGAGTCCATTTTGTGCCAGATAACCATCTTGTGTCCTTTAATTTTGAATTTACTCCAACAACTCCCCCTTTTGATCAGGATTATGATTTACTAATCCACAGACCAACAACAGCAGCATCGTGGGTCCGGCAATTGATATGCCTGACCCGTAACCAACAGGTCGTGCATTCACAGGTAGACGTCCACCTTCTCGCCCTTTCCTTCATCGTCGTTGTCCTCGGTGTCTTCAGGAGTTCCCATCAGGTGTTCTTCTCCGGTGACCACACTGGCTCCTGGCACAATCCGAGTCATCATGACTTTACAGCAGACATTAAGACATCCGACAATTAGGCAACAGACAGTTATTATTGCAACAAGAATAATCAGTCCATGCATTAAATAGGACCGTGAGAAGTTTAACAACACCAGGTTAAAGTCCAACAGGTTTATTTGGTGTGGCTTTTGCTACCAAATAAACCTGTTGGACTTTAACCTGGTGTTGTTAAACTTCTTACTGTGTTTACCCCAGTCCAACGCCGGCATCTCCACATCTTAAATAGGACCCCCAGGATCCCCCCAATAACCATTCGAGCCAGCTATTCCCCTTCTTGGGGCCTTGTCTAAAGTAATCGAGCTGCTTTCTTACGTCATTAATGACTTGGGTGATATTGTAGGATTCATCTGTAACATGCGTTATACATTTGTCTCCTATTATTGTGCACACTCCCCTCTGTTGGGCTAACTGATAGTCTACGGCATAGTGGGTCTGCTGTGCGTATAATCTTAATTCAGCCAATTCTTGGTTGACGGCCTCCAGTGCCTTTGATGTGCTGTTTCCCAGAATGGTTAATCCACAGATAATATGGTTTCTATTTTTGGCACGAATTACTCCTGCTGCTCCCCCCAGAGACAGGGTCCCAAGGAACCCGTAGCCGAGTGACGATCCCAGTGTGACCGGGACTTCCCAATCGGCACAGGATTCCTTGCTGATGGCCCGGGTCACTATCTTTCTCCGGATATGCCCCTTTTGAGGGCATGGAACAGTGAGTGGTCCTATTGTTCCTACTGCAAAAAGGATCGGGAGGGTTGGTGTTGCCGTCGTGAAGGTGCCGTTGAGGAGGAACACAAATCCCTTCTTGGCCCGGTAGCATTTAATATCCTGGTTGTTGGTCTCGAACTGTATATACCGCCAATTGCTCAGTTCATTTGACTTTCTGCCTGATCCTATTAATTGGTAAGTATCAAACGGGTATGTCCATTCGGCTGAGCTGACATGAGTCCCATTACACTGACCACAAATGAGTTGCCTCCCCTTGGTCACGTTCAGGCATCTTTGCTCGTTACAGGTACAAGTAAACTGACCTCTATTTGTCCGACAGCGCTGACGGACACACTGCGTCTGTATACAGGAAACATTCTTGGGGACCAAGGCAAATGCACATCCCCATCCCTGCCCCGAGAAGCAAAGCGGGTAGCTTGCATCATCTGAGCATACTCTTCCTCCCACTCCCTGGAGCCCCCTGCACACAGGATCTGTGGGGTTTATTAGTTCCACACATCTTCCCTGTATACCCCTTTTATATTTGCCTGTTTGTCCTTTACAGGGTGCGTCCGAGGTATCTGCTGTATATAAGTCATGGGGGGTCCACCCAGGGGTGGCCACAAATAGGACCTCTACAGATTGGGTGAGCGGGTAACACACTGTTCGATTACCGTGTAAATGTACATGAGCCTTGTAGAATAAGTTATCCTCTAGCCCTGTCAATCTTACAATCGCGACAACATAGAGTAATGCAATCATATACGCGATCTTAGACATGTTCGCAACAGGCAGGTATCAATCTTATTACTTTATGTTAACAACTTTCCAAAGGCTATATTGCCAACCCGAACGCATCAGCTAATCTTGCTTGTAGTCGTCACCTGTTTTGGGGAAAGCACTCTGGTCACTTTAATATCACTCATTCGTTTCTTTGTATAATTTCAGCTGGATCCAATGTTTCCATACACCTTTCCCCCTTATGTCCAGACGGGCACAGGTATCTCCACTAATTATGACCTCATATGGCCCATTCCATTTTGGTGCAAACCCTGGTTTTTCACGAAATGTTTTTACCAAGACGCGACTTCCCGCTGTTGGGACGTCAGGGAGCATTTCAAGCTCTCTCTGTGCGTCTCTTTCTTCCTGATTATCCTTTACTAATTTATGCATCACTTTTAGTTGGGTGCTTAGTTCCAAAACATATCGTTTAATTTTGTCTTTTAGTGGACCTACATCGGCCCCACCTGTTATGATACTTTCTGGTAATTGCATCGACCTTCCTGTCATTAGTTCATAAGGGGTTAATCCGGTTGTCCGGTTCGTGGTGGCTCTTAACCTCATTAATATAGTAGGTCATACTTCTGTCCACATTTTTCCTGACGTTTGCATGGCCTTGGCCAGGGCAGTCTTAAGAGTTCTGTTCATGCGTTCCACCATTCCAGAACTCTGCAGGTGGTAGGGACGTGGGATTTTTGTTTTATTCCCATCAGTTGGCATACTGTTTTTACCACCTTTCCGGTGAAGTGTGTCCCTTGATCTGAATCAATTTGTATGGGTATTCCCCATCTAGGGATTACCTCCTCCGCCAATATTCTAGCCACCGTGGTAGCAGTACAATTTTTAGTAGGGAACGCTTCTACCCACCTGGTGAACTGGTCTATAATAACCAGACAATAGGTTTTGCCGTGGGATTGTGGCAGTGGCCCTGTGAAATATATTTGCAGATGTTCCCAGGGCCCCTTTGGTCGCAGCTGGTGTCCCATCTTAATTTTTATGGGTTGACTGGGGTTGTATTGCGCGCATGTCACACATCAGTGACAATGTTGGCTATGTCCCTTCCCATTCCTTTCCACCACCATTCTTTTCCTATACTAGTTGCCATGGCCTCTCTTCCCGCATGTGAGAGTCCATGGTGTAGTTCCAAGAGGGTGTTTTGTGTGCACTCTGGTGCCATTACCTTGTCATTTCATCTCCAAACGTTATCAGTCCCTCTGCTCGCTCCCTGTGCTTCCCACTTCCCCTTTTCCTCTTTCGAGGTATCCTCGTGTAAGTCCCGAATATCTATTTCATCTCCTGTCTGGCCCGTTACTGCTCTTGGCAGCTCGCCAACTGCTTCCTGCTCTAACGCTAATTGCGCTGCTCTATCTGCGGCTTGGTTGCCTTTGTAATTTAACCAATCTGGGCGATCCCTTTCTGGTTCCTTCTGATCCGCTTTAATTTTTATTACTGCCGCTTCTCAGGGTTTTTTTCTGGCTTTTAGTAATGCCTCGATCCTTTGTTGGTGTTTAATAGGAGTTCCTCCCGTGGTTACAAACCCCCTTCTACCCCATGCCGTCATATAATCGTGTATTACCCTGAATGCGTACCTACTATTGGTATATGTGTTTACCGTCTTTCCTTCGGACAATTCTAGTGCCTTTGTGAGTGTCACTAGTTCCGCCACCTGCGCGGATAGACCTCCGTCAATTCTTTCTGACTTAACCGTTTCCAATTTGTCATTTACTACTGCCCACCCTGTCCGGGGTGATCCTTCCACGTATTTACGTGAGCCATGTACAAAAAGGGTCTCTTCAGCTGTTGCTGAAGGTACATCCTTTACTCTACCTTCTTCTATATCCATATCTACGTCTCCACAGTTATGTGGTTCTCCTGTATCCAAAATTCCTTCTGCTGGGTTATCTCCTGAATCCCTTACTATTATAACTGATTTGCTGGGAGGTAGGAGGACGGCTTCCCATTTAGCCCTTCTTATGTTCGAGATGGACCTTAACTTTCCTGTATTTAGCATTTCCACCAAGGTGTGTTTGGTGTGAAGGATTATATTCCCTGCCATGATTACTGGCTCGCTAACCTTTACGGCCCAGGCGGCGCAATCTAAGGCGGCTCTGCACCTTGGCAGTCCGGTGACTATCAGCCCTTCTGCTGTTGAATAGTAACCTATGGGTCTCCGTTTATCGCCATGATCTTGCGTTACTACTGCAGAGTAGAACATCACTTCATTATTACAGTGTATGTGGAAACCTTTATTGGAATCTGGTAGTCCCAGTCCGGGGGCTGATATCAGTTCTGCCTTTAATTTATTATAGGCCTCTTCTTGCTCAGGTCCCCATTCTACAGAGTTTAAAGCTGGCTTTCCCCCTTTAACTAGTCTCGTATAGGCTCTGCCCATTTTGCGAGTTCCGGGATAAAACTTCGGCTATAGTTAAACAGTCCCAGCACCTTCCTGACTCCTCTTACGGTGACTGGCCGCGGCATTTGTTGTACCGCCTTCTTTCGGTCTGTTGGCATTTCTTTAAGCCCTTGTGACATTAAGTGTCCTAGGTACAGGACTTGTGCTTTCCCGATTTGTGCCTTTCTGGGGCTCACCTTTAACCCTACAGTTTTCAGTTCATTCAACACTAGGTATAGTGCTCCCTGATGTCCTGACTTAGATTCTGAAGCTATTAATATATCATCCACGTATTGTAGAATCGTGCTACCCTCTGGTAGTTCTACCCTGTTCAGGATGTCACTCATTACTCGATGGAACATAGCGGGGCTATTGTGGAATCCCTGTGGTAGGCGAGTCCAAGTGTACTGTTTGTCTCCCACTGTAAAGGCGAATTTGTCTTGGGATTCGGGATCCAAGGGCAGGGGCCAGAATCCATTGGCTATATCTAATACGGTAAAGATTTTATGCTCCGGTGACAATCCATTCAGGATTGTCGAGGGGCTTGCAACAATGGGGTGCAATTTGGATGTGACCCTTATTATGCTCCGGTCCGGGCACCTTTATCAGGTCAGCTTTGGTTAGGCCAGTGTCTAATTTCGTTTCGGCCCATACTCTGGAGATGGAGGCACAGATGGCTCTTTGCAAACCCCTCTGTTTCTAGTCTCCAGTCTCTGGTGGTGGCTGTGGCCACCTTGATAGTCTCGAGGTGACTTGTGAGTTTGCCTATTCCGGTTTTCCGGCCGTCCCGTTTTGGCCAGATTAATTCTCCCTTCCCACAGTCAATCAAAATCTCATACTCCTTCATTAAATCATTTCCCATTATTGTACCCTCGTTATTTTTACATACATAGAATCTCAAAGAACAAAGAACAAAGAACAATACAGCACAGGAACAGGCCCTTCGGCCCTCCAAGCCCGCGCCGCTCCCCGGTCCAGGATTGAATCCTGAATCCAGGATCCCCGCCCAATTTTCCAGCCTATCTACATACCAATATCCTATCCACCGAGCTGTCCCTCACAGCTACGATGCTTTGTTCATTACAACCTATTAACTCACCCCCACCCCCCCATTCCAGACCATGTGATCTCCAGGGAGAGGCGAAAACCCAGAGTGAAAAACCCCAGGGCCAATATGGGGAAAAAAATCTGGGAAATTCCTCTCCGACCCCCTGAGGCGATCGAAACGAGTCCAGGAGATCACAATGGCCCTGATCACAAAATGCTTCCCAACCCTAGTCATTTCCACTTCCACGAACACCATATGAATTCCCTGCCCCCGAGACAGGTTCCCAACTATCCGCAGTCTCACTCTGTACTGGCACCAGCTAGATGATCATAGAATGAAGCCTTGAAACGAGAAACCAGGAACAATTAGCCCGCGCCGCTCCCTGGTCCAAACTAGACCACTCTTTTGTATCCCTCCATTCCCACTCCGTTCATATAGCTGTCTAGATAAGTCTTAAACGTTCCCAGTGTGTCCGCCTCCACCACCTTGCCCGGCAACCCATTCCAGGCCCCCACGACCCTCTGTGTAAAATATGTCCTTCTGATATCTGTGTTAAACCTCCCCCCCTTCACCTTGAACCTATGACCCCTCGTGAACGTCACCACCGACCCGGGGAAAAGCTTCCCACCGTTCACCCTATCTATGCCTTTCATAATTTTATACACCTCTATTAAGTCTCCCCTCATCCTCCGTCTTTCCAAGGAGAACAACCCCAGTTTCCCCAATCTCTCCTCATAACCAAGCCCCTCCATACCAGGCAACATCCTGGTAAACCTCCTCTGTACTCTCTCCAAAGCCTCCACGTCCTTCTGGTAGTGTGGCGACCAGAACTGGACGCAGTATTCCAAATGCGGCCGAACCAACGTTCTATACATCTGCAACATCAGACCCCAACTTTTATACTCTATAGGTATATCTCATAGGTATATACAAATTATTTATTTCTACTAACGTGGTCTCGCTCAGGTAGGCGGGTGTTTTGTTCCCTCCTATCCCTGTTAGATAAATCATCCTACTTGTAGTGGGTAAGGGAAGGTCGGTGACAGATATGGATGCTCCTGTGTCCACCAGCATCTCACATTGCCTGCCCCCTACTAGTGCAGACACATAGATCCTTCTCTCCTTCTTACCCTTATGAATGGGGGCTGCAGGCCGTCAGTCTTGCTGATCTCGGAGGTTCCTTAGTTCCTCCAATCCTGCTGTGGACATGGATCGGGGCAGGGGTCTCCATTGTTTGTCCCAACATATTGCTTCCGTGTGTCCATTTTTATTACAATGATTACAATGTCTCCCACTGTTTTCAAATCTATTTCCTTTCCTTGGGACCCAGCACTCCTTTGCAAAGTGCCCTTGTCGGCCACAATTGTGACAGGTCAGTTTGGGCTTAGTTCCGCTGCCGCTACCATAGGCGGCTACTCTTTTCTGCTTTACCCTCGTCTGAGATTTCTCCCTCCCGCCTCCAAGTACACCACTAGCCCATTCCAACAGTTCATCATAATCCTGGGACATGATCACTCCCATCTTTAGGATGGTTTGGTGAACGCTGGAGAGCCCATCCTTGAACGCCTGGATGAAAGCTCGATCCCCACGGTCTGGGTTTCCTTGCCCTGAGCATTCCTGGTATACTTGGAACAACCGTTCCCCATATTCAGAAGCTCCTTCCCCCTTTTGTTGCTTGGTCGTTGTGATTCTACTCCAATTAGTAGGAGCATTTCCTAAAGCTCTCTGGACTTCTGTTTTAAACAGGGCAAAGGGTGCCTGTTGGGCATTTATTTCTGCTGTTAGGGCTACTGCGTGTGTCCAACGTCCCCCACTGTAGTCTTGTGCTGAGGGAATGGCGGGCCCTCTGGCTACCTGCCTCCATTTATCCGCTGGACATGTGGCCCTGACCAGTTGGTGTATATCCCTTAGGTGCAGTTGGTGTCCTACCCAAACTATATCTAATTCTTCCCAAAATTTCGTATTTGCACTTCTAGGTTGTAGTTTACCCAGGGAGGCCATTATCTGTTGTCTTTCATCCGGGGTGAATGGTTTGTAATTTGCTTTTGGCTGCGCGTCCGTTCCCCCTTGGGTTACTGGTGCCAAGTTGTGTCCTAGCGCTTCCACTTCCTCTGGAGGGGCGGTTGGTCCCTGTTGTGTGGACTCATAAAGGGGCAGAGGAACAGTTTCCCCTCCCCATTGATTCTCCTCTAATACTCGATTCCTTTTCTCCAATTCCCTTACTCTGTATTCTAATTTTTTAATCTGATCCTTACCTTCGTTCCACTTTTTAGTGGAGGCAACTACTTGTCCAATTAGTCCAGCTAATTGCTGTACTAATAATACCCCTGCCTTTTTTGTTTTGTCTCTCTTTTACCCATCTACCCACTTTCTCTGTTGTTCTAAGGTCTGAGAAACATCCCAGCCATCCCTTTGCATCTTCTTAATCAGCACGTGTCTGTCTGTCATATATTTATCAATAAGACAACCCGCACTTCCCCACTTAGTTTCTCTATCTGCCATCCTGCAGACTTCTACACCCCCGGCCACGATTACTTCCTTAGCAACGTGTTTTCTCCACCATTAGGGTTTCTATTTATACTCACTACCCTGGCCACGATTACCTGCTTGGCAACGTGTTTTCTCCACCGTTAGGGTTTCTATTTATACTCACGGCCACGATTACCTCCTCGGCAACGTGTTTCCTCCACCGGAGTCTAGCTCTAGGTCAGAGTGATCAGCTCCTTTTCCGCACCGCTTTACAACGTGACAGACAAGTACACAAGCTTTCATGCAAACAGGTGGCAAACTCTGCGTTTGTTCGCCACTACAGAGTTTGATGCTAAATGACCTTTGTCACTTGTGCTTCACGATCCTAAGTGCCCTTGTGCCTCTACGCCCACTTCAGGGTCCTGACCTTCGCATGGGGATTTCCCCCCTTAACAACCGGTCTAACACTGCGCATTTGAGAGAGGCACTTCCTTGTCCTTAGTCGATCAGCACAAGTAACAATCAATACTTATTTCACCCATTTCTAACTGCATTGTTGGCTCAGTCTGACTCCCACAGATTCAATAATCTCTACTCCACTTCGCCGATCGAGGCCAACCGATCAACTCACCAGCAGTGAGATCCTGCCCGACTACGCCAATTTGTTGTGGGAAAACCACCACTCGGAGTCAGGCTTAATTCAAGACGCAGTTTTATCGGACAAAGCTTTGGGAGAAGCGCTGGGCTCTCCGCAGTGCACACAGTCACCTTCTCAACTTTACAATGGCAGTTGAGCATCTTTTATACATTTTCAAATAATAGACAAGTACGGACATTAGCCATTAGCACATCGTTATACATAGAGTAGATACATTTATGCATTTATGTCCCCCATCAAAGACTGATCTCATTACCAAAACTCATTGTTTTGGTTCTGCTTTATCTCAAGCTAAGGTGCCTCAAGGTCTGATCTATTTCCTGCAGTAATTTAGACACTAGCAGGTTTGAACTCGCTGTGTAATGTCTGTGCCCAAGTCAGCACATCTTAGTGTCTTTTCCCAGAGTTCATTTTGTGCCAGGTAACCATCTTGTATCCTTTAATTTTGAGTTTACTCCAACAGGTGGCACAGTGGCACGATGGTTAGCACTGCTGCCTCACAGCACCAGGGACCTGGGTTTGATTCCCGGCCTGGGTCACTGTCTGTGTGGGGTCTGCACGTTCCCCTTCCCGCCCCCCCCCGCGCCCCCCCCCCCGCACCCCCGTGTCTGCGTGGGTTTCCTCCAGGTGCTCCGGTTTCCTCCCACAGTCCAAAAGATGCATTGGTTAGGTGCATTGGACATGCTAAATTCTCCCTCCGTGTACCCAAATGGGCACCAGAATGTGGTGACAAGGGGATTTTCACAGCAACTTAATTGCATTGTTAATGGAATTCTACTTGTGACACTAATAAATAAACTTTAAAAACTTAAGGAGTTTTGGGGGGATGTGAGGGACAACTTTTTGACCCAGAGGATGGTGACGGTCTGGAATGCGCAGTCTGGGAGGGTAGTAGAGGTGGGTTGCCTCACATCCTTTAAAAAGTATCTGGATGAGCACTGGGCACATCATAACATGGGCTATGGGCCACATTCTGGCAGATGGGATTAAGCGGGAGTTTAGGTGTTAATAATATGTCGGTGCTGACTCGATGGGCCAAAGGGCCTCTTCAGCACTGTATGATTCTGTGATAAGATCACAGCAGTGCTTCCTAAAAGATCCAGCTGTCAGATCGAGGGATATCTATCATCCTCCAGCCGTGTGTGTTTATTTTGATTTCCCTTTGCAGTTGATTAGACCTCAAGTACCCCATTGATCCTGACTGAATGTAGACAGAGTCTAATCCTGATTGACAGCCTCTGGTTTCAATTCCTCTTTTGCCAACTTCAAAGAGGTATATCTTTCAAAATTACGTTCATGAACTTCCTCATCACCAGTTCTGACCTTGTGAGTCTTGCACGGTCTTTGCTGTAATAGCTACACTACCAAACCTAGGAAAAGTACAAGATGTTGACATAGTACTCCTGTGATTCGACTTTGTCCCGAATTGGTAGATGTAATAGGACATCAGCATTCACATGTTGTTGAGATCTTCTGTATTTAATCTCGCAATTATGCGCTGATAAGATGAAGCACCATCTCTGCAAACGATTCTCAGCGAGAGCTGGTGTTCCTTGGACGGACCACAGATTGTTAAGGCCTGTGATTTGTTAACATGGTAAAATGTCTTCCATATAGATAGAGATGAAATCTCTTGATTCCAAAAAACTAAACTTAGGGCTTCCTTTTCCAGTTGAGCATAATTTTGTTCAGCTTTTGGCAATGTTCTCAAAGCAAAAGCTATTGGTCTTTCATCTCTATTTGGCACTACATGAGAGGCAACTGCCCCCACCCCATAGGATGATGTGTCACATGCATGTTGTATTTTTGAATGAGGGACAAAATGAACTAAGACTTCCAAATTGTTAGCATATTTTTGCCTTCATTATATGCCTTTTTGCACTCTTTCGTCCAAGTGCATTGTTGGTTCACAGATAATAATGTATGGAATGGTTTAAATATTGTAGCGAGATTTAGAATAATTTTGCCATCGTAATCGATAAGTCCTAAAAAGGATCTCAGCTGCACAATATTCCATGGTCTCAATGCATCCAAAATCAGTCATTTTCTTTAGGTTGCTTTTGGAGACCAGATTTACTAATTATATGGCCTAGATAGCTTATTGGTGAGGTGAAAAATTGACATTTGTCTTTCTTCACACAAAGATTGTGCTTCTCAAGACGCTCCAGTTTTTCTTCAGTTCTGTTAATATTCTTGTTCAACTTCTCCCATGATTAAAATTTCATCCAAATAACACTGAACACCATTAAGGCAATTTCAAATTTGATCCATTGATTTTTGGAATACAACTGGTGCTGATGTTTTTTTAAACGGTCCGCATTTATACCAGACTAATCCTTTGTGAGTAACAATTGTTAGCAGTGGTTGCGATGAAGTTGCCACCTTAATTTGGAGATATGCTTGGGACAGGTCTACTTTACTGAACTTCTGGCCCCCAGACAATCCAGTGAACAGGTCCTCAATTAATGGTACAGTGTACTGGTCAACACGCAACACTGGATTTATAGTCATTTTGAAGTCACCGCAAATTCTTTTTGAACCATTTTGTTTAATGACAGGGCAATTGGAGTTGTTCAATCGTTCATCATCACTGATTCAATCACTCCATCTTTGATTAATTTTCCAAGTTCCATTTCAACTTTTGGCTTGATAGCGTTCTTGCCTTTAAGCATTTTGGGTTGCTATCCAGTTTTATCTTAAGTTGTGCCTCGATTCCGGTCATTTCCCCTAAAATATTTTCAAAAACCTTCTTGTATTTTTCTAAGAGTTTCTGTAATGTGTTCTTTCCATCAATCAATTGGTTAATTGCTTGCCAGTTTAGTTTGATTTTCTTTTATCATGGTCTTCTGAAAAGTGCAGGAAAATTTCCTTTCACAACACGGAATGCCAGTTTTTCAGATTGGCCATTTGTTTCAATTTGCACCATGATATAACCCTTCACTGGAACCACCTCTTCCATGTAAATTCTCAGGATTATATTAGGTGACTTTTGTTGATATCAATTTTCAGAAATAAGAGATACAATGGCTCCTGTATCTACATTTATTTCAATTTTGTTCCCATTCAGTTTTGGATAGACCTAAAATGTTTGTGTATCATCGATAATACACTGAGCTTTACTACTTTGATCTCTGTAGACATTGTGTCTTCCTGGGGGTCTTCATTGTCTTTGGTTATTCTAAAGGTGTTTTGTGCAGATTTGGGTGCTTTCTTGCGTTTACCCATCTTTGAGCTTTGAGAATTCTATCTGGTCCTACACACCTTTGTTATGTGACCTTTCTAGCCAGAGTTATGACATTTGTTTTCTCAATGCCAACATTCCTGTGAAGACTGTCCCACCTGGACACAGTTATGGTAAACTTGCATGTTGAGAGATTTTGTTGAGAATCGCATGTTGAGAACAAAGGGACCTTGGTGTATTTGTTCATAGATCTCTGAAGGTTGAAAGGCAGGTAAATCGGGTGGTAAAAAAGGCATGTGGCACATTCGCCTTTATCAATCGGGATATAGCAAAAGCAGAGGGGTCATGATGGAGTTGCCATGATGTGGAGATGCCGGCGTTGGATTTGGGTAGGCACAGTAAGAAGTCTCACAACACCAGGTTATAGTCCAACAGGTTTATTTGGTAGCACAAGCTTTTGGAGTGTTGCTCCTTCATCAAGTGAGTGGAGAGTTGGGTTCACAAACGGGGCATATATAGACACATTCAATTGCAAGATAATGGTTGGAATGCAAGTCTTAACAGGTAATCAAGTCTTTACAGGTACAGACAATGTGAGTGGAGAGAGGGTTAGGCACAGGTTAAAGATGTGTGAATTGTCTCAAGCCAGGACAGTTAGTAAGATTTTGCAAGCCCAGGCAAATTGTGGGGGTTACAGGTAGTGTGACATGAACCCAAGATCCCAGTTGAGGCCGTCCTCATGTGTGTGGAACTTGGCTATCAGTTTATCTCGGTGATTGTCAAGCAGTGTCCATTCGTCTGTAGCAGGAAAGGATGTCCCGAGGCATGGTACATTGGTGAGACCATGCAGACGCTATGACAAAGGATGAATGGACACCGCTCGACAATCACCAGGCAGGAGTGTTCCCTTCCTTTCAGGCAACACTCCAGCAGTCAAGGGCATTCAACCTCTAATCTTCGGATAAGCGTAATCCAAGGCGGCCTTCAAGACATACGACAACGCAGAATTGCCGAGCAGAAACTGATAGCCAAGTTCCGCACAACTGAGGACGGCCTCAACTGGGATGTTGGGTTCATGTCACACTACCTGTAACCCCCACCATTTGACTGGGTTTGCAAAATCTTACTAACTATCTGTGGCTGTGGTTAAAAAGGCGTATGGCGTATTGGCCTTCATCAATCGAGGAATTGAGTTTAGGAGTCGTGAGATAATGTTGCAGCTATATAGGACCCTGGTCAGACCCCACTTGGAGTACTGTGCTCAGTTCTGGTCGCCTCATTACTGGAAGGATGTGGAAGCCATAGAAAGGGTACAGAGGAGATTTACAAGGATGTTGCCTGAGTTGGGGGACATGCCTTATGAGGATAGGTTGAGTGAGCTCGGCCTTTTCTCCTTGGAGAGACGAAGGATGAGGGGTGACCTGATAGAGGTGTATAAGATGTTGAGAGGTATTGATCGAGTGGACAGTCAGAGGCTTTTTCCTAGGGCTGAAATAATTGCCACAAGAGGACACAGATTTAAGGTGCTGGGGAGTAGATACAGAGGAGATGTCAGGGGTAAGTTTTTCACTCAGAGGGTGGTGGGTGCGTGGAATGGGCTGCCAGCAACGGTGATGGAGGCGGATTCGATAGGGTCTTTTAAGAGACTTTTAGATAAGTACATGGAACTTAGTAAGATAGAGTGTTATAGGTAAGCTTAGTAATCGCTAAGGTGGGGCATGTTCGGCACAACTTTGTGGGCTGAAGGGCCTGTATTGTGCTGTAGTTTTTCTATGTTTCTATCCTGGCTTGAGACAATTCACACCTCTTTAACCTGTGCTTAACCCTCTTTCCACTCGCATTGTCTGTAACTGTAAAGACTTGATTACCTGTTAAGACTCACATTCCAACCATTATCTTGCAATTGAGTTTGTGTCTATATATGCCCTGTTGTGAACCCAACTCTCCATTCACATGATGAAGGAGCAGCATCCAAACCAAATAGACCTGTTGGACTTTAACCTGGTGTAGTGAGACTTCTTACTATGATGGAGTTGTATAGAACTTTGGTGAGGCCACAGCTGAAGTACTGTGTGCAGTTCTGGTCGCCACATTATATGAAGAACTTGAATGCACTGGAGGGGGTGCAGAGGATATTCACCAGGATGCTGCCTGGGATGGAACATTTAAGTTATGAAGAGAGGCTTGGGTGTTTTCGTTGGAGCAGAGAAGACTGAGGGTGACCTGAATGAGGTGTTCAAGATTATGAGGGGCATGAACAGGGTGGATAGGGAGCAGCTGTTCTCCTTAGTTGAAGGGTCAGTTACAAGGGGACACAAGTTAAAAGTAAAGGATGGGAGGTTTAGGGGGGATTTGAGGAAAAGCCTTTTTACTCAGAGGGTGATAAGCCTGGGAGGGTGGTGGAAGCGGGATGCCTCACATCCTTTCAAAAGTACCTGGATGAGTACTTGGCACGCCATAACATTCAAGGCTATGGGCCATGTGCTGGCAAGTGGGATTAGGTGGGCAGGTCAGGGCATTTCATGTGTTGGTGCAGATGCGACGGGCCGAAGGGCCTCTTCTGCACTGTGGTGACCTGTGATTCTGTGACTTTCTGTTCTCGGTATTCGTCTTGTGGATTTTGGTGCCTGATCCAATTTGGGAAACTTCTTTAGTGGCCAACTCCATGGACACTGTGATCTCAACAGCAAGTCTTAGTGTTAAAGAGCTTTTGTTGAGCAATCACCTTTGAATTGCTACATATCCCAACCCCATGTACCCTAATCCTGTAGACCCAGGTCCTGTGTGGCAGAATGAAGGGAGTGATATAAATAGGGAAGGTTACTACAAGAGTTATCCACCCCCATATGCCCCTCCCACAGTGAGAGGTAGGGATCCGGAGAAGGGTGGTCCTATGCAGCAGCTGCCACAAGGAACATGTTATAATTGTGGGAACATAAGCTACTTTGTTAGAGATTGTAAGGCACCTCGTCAGCAAGCGCTACTGCAGGAACAAGAACAGAAACCCTGACCCTTGCTGCTCGAGGGACCGGCAAGACAAGCCGGAGTAAATTTAATGGGGGAGATGACAGTCTCCAGCCCCATGTATGTTCAATTGGATACACACCCCAGAGCGTGACAGTGCCAGGTGTGCGGCGCCACGTGGGATAGTGTAGGGCGACCCCTGGTAGAAGGAGAGGTAGGAGGCTGCCCCGTCAAGTTCCTATGGGACACAGGGGGATCCAGAACTACCCTATCTCATCCCATTTGGATAATACATGGCACACCCGCAGGAAGATTGTCCTTAGCAATTTCACAGGGAATTTACAGGAGGGGGCAGAGATAGACCCTTTAGAATTTAAATTGGGAAATGTGATTTGTCACCACCCAGCAGTCTAGTGAGTCCCAGAGGCAGAATACATCCTGGGCTTGGACCTTATATGGAGGTGTAATTTGTCATTCACAAGCACAAATTTAGAGTTTCTACTGTGGGGGAGTCATGGATTAAACTCACAGGTATAACAGATGACCCGGCAGCATAGGCAGTTCTGGTGTAGCACTTGAAAACATTCGCCAGTCATAAACACAACTGCAATCACATAGCCGACGAGGTAGTGATTGATGAACCAGGCCCAAAACCACAGACACAGTACACCTTTCCGAAGCAGGCTAAGGGGAAAGTCACCAAGGTCATCAACAGCTTGCTGCAAAAGGGTGTCCTGCACCCTGTGGCATTCACTAACAATTCACCAATCTGACCAGTTAGGAAACCGGAAAGCTCTTGGTGACTTGCTATTGATTATAAAGAATTAAACAAAACCACCCCAATTACAGCACCTCCAGTAGCAACCAGCCCTGAGACCATGATGCGACAAACCCCACGAGCAAAATATTTTACTCAGCTGGACATTAGCAATGGCAATGCCAGTATAAATTTGCTTTTACATTCCAGGGTCAGCAATATTCATGGACCTGCTTGCCCCATGGTTTTTACTACTCCCCCTCTATCTTTCACCAGAGATTGACTAAAGGGCTGGAATCATTTTCCTGACCGGACTGCTTAATACAATACATAGGCAGCCTCCTCTTAGACTGACACGAATACCAAACATTTAGGGTTATTGAAGGAACTGTTAACCCTCCTCATCACCCTAGAATTAAAAGTCAACCCAAAGAAGGCACAAATCATGAGGTTGCAGGTCTCATACTTGGGAACCATGATAGCCCAGGGGAAACATGGTATAGAAAACAAGCACATTGAAACCATAGTCCATGTGCCCTTCTCCAGAAAAGTGAGCTCGCTACATTCTTTTCTGGGCTTAATGGGATATTGCTGAAACCACAGTGATAATTTTGCCACTAAGCTGTCCCCCTGCCTGACCTCCTTAAAAAGAATGCCCCATGGGAATGGACTGAGCAGCACATAGAAGCTGTGTCAGAACTGAAGCAGGCCCCAGCGAAGGTCCCCACATTTCAAGAACCTGATCCAGAACTTCCCTTTACCTTGGAAGTTCCAGCCACGGACGCCACTCTCACAGCCATGCTCCTCCAAGAGTGGCATAACAGGCTCAGACTGGTAGCTTATGCCTTCTGGCTCATTTCCCCAGAAGATCAGGGCTTTTCTGTCTGTGAGAAGCACTTGTTTGCCGTGTTCTGGGAGGTAAACCACTCTGCCTGCATCACTGGACTGGGGAACACCATGAGTGTCAGGTAGTGGCAACAAATTTTCCTAAGGGACCATTTGTGCCAAAACAAAATGGGAGAGGGCCCAAGTAAAGCTGGGGAGCAGAGAGACCTGTAAAAATGTTTGTAGGGCAGTGGGCCATGCTACAGATCTTTCAGCCATGAGAATTCCTGTCCCCTAGGTATTCAGGTCCCCATTCTATTGTGCAGAAGGCAAGCCCGTGAGTGTATAAAATTTTACTGGGCTCCAGAAGACTGGATGGTATCATGTAAACCAATTAAAGGCATATAGATCCCGGAGCAATAGCCACTAGTCCCACCAGTTTTTAGAGGGACTGGAAGAAGCACATCCCACTCCTAATCCTGTGGCTCCTGCTGATCCCAGGTCAGTCCCAGTCACTGTTCCCGATCCTGACCCTGGATCAGTCCCAGTCACTGTTCCCGATCCTGATCCCAGGTCAGTCCCAGTCACTCTCCCCGATCCTGATCCCAGGTCAGTCCCAGTCACTGTTCCCGATCCTGATCCCAACTCAGTCCCCGCCACTGGTCCCGGGCCATTCCGAGTCGCTGAACCAGGCCTTGACCCTGAGACAACCCTGAACGCTGTCCCTTCCGAGGCATTGACCTCAGAACTCAACTCAGCTGACCCCGTCCACCCCAACTGGGAGAGTAAGGCCTCAGCGTGCAGCAGCCCTGAAGCAAAAATGGCGGATAAAAGTAGTCTGCCCGAGGAAGTATCCAGTGCAGTGCTCTAGACCAGAAACCATAAAAGAGGCAGTCCCTTGGCTGAGGCATTCACTTCGGTGTTCCAGCCGAGACGTTGTAGAGGAATAAGTCCCCGGTATTCAGAGCCCTCCCATTGAGGCAGGGAGCCTCCCACAGCACACCTACAGGCACAATGAGCACGATTCAGACACTGACTCTACCCTGGTACTGAGGTCAGCACACCCTATCATCCACTATCATCTGACACTATAGTTAAGGACAGTTTAGGATTGGTATGGTTAGGAGACAGAATATGGTATAATGAGAAACGTAAAAGAAGTAATGGACTGACATGAGATACTGAGAGTGTAATTAAAACTAAAGAGGATCATAAGTAGAAACATAGAAAATGGGAGCAAGAATAGGCTATTTGGCCCTTTGAGCCTGCTCCACCATTCTTTTTGATCATGCCTGATCATCCAACTCAATAGCATGATCCCACCTTCCTCTCCATATCGTTTGATATCTTCCACCCCAAGAGCTATATCTCAATTGAACACATTGGCCTCAACTGATTTCTGTGGTTGCGAATTCTACAAGTTTACCACTCTCTGAGTGACGAGGTTTCTCCTCATCTCAGTCCTAAAAGGATTATTCCATACCCTTAGATTATGACCTCCATTGTTGGAGACCCCACCATCAGGAATATCGTTCCTGAATCTACCGTGTCTAATCCTATGAGTCCTGTGAAGAGATTGATAGGGTTTGATAGGGTTTAATTAAATACAATAGTAGAGCCTGATAAATATTGTTTTTCCTTGACGAAGTGTTCAATAAAGTTGTGTTGGACCTTCACCTGACTCGTGTCTCCTTTGTCTCACCGTGTAACATGCCTGTGTTAAAAAGGATTACTCCAAACTGTTCAAGGTTAGTCAGGGTACATTTACCCACCTTTCACTTTACAACACCTACATACATACAGACTGGTTTATATATAGCTAGATAGATGGAATTTGGCAGGGGACATCCAAAGATTAATTTGTTCCAGCAGTTTATAGCATCATTGAAAAGTCTTGATTAGATTACTGTTTGTAATCACTCCCAGGTACCCACTATTATTTACTTGGCAGTTGAAGGGTGTCATAATTGCTTTTTCAGGACACGAGTTTATATTATGAATTTATTACCAATGTGACTAAAAGTTGGGAGCAGAATTTCTAGTATTTAATCTTTTTAACTGTCACTTTGCCGACACTGAGTCTACAGAGGACAACACTACAAGAGAAGTTCAACCCTGGAGGCAGTATGATGCTGAAAGGTTAGTCATTGTTGTCAATTAAGTTAACTTGTTTTAGAAGTAAAATGATATTCCTAAAAACTACGAAGAGGAATGTGTGTTGCAATGACAATGTGTATCAATTCGGCAACCTCCCACTGCTGTTTCAAAAAGCCTAGTGCTTTTCAAACGATTCTGCTTTGCTTCTATATTATGAGCTTGAAGATGTGTCTGGATTTTCCAAACATGGCTACCTTCTAACATGGGTGTTAACACGCTACACTGAGCCAAGACAAACATAGCGTGGTTCAATGTGTCATTAAGATCCTCATGATTGTGGCTAGTTATGACTAGTTGTTATGCAAAGTGTTCCAATAAAGAATAACATTTAAACTATATCATTTAACCCTTTAAAATATGTTCACTATTGCTTTTATTTAGAGGATGGATTGCTTTGAATGTGAAATTAACATTGAATATGTTAGAAAAAGGGCACCAGCTAATTATTTTTAACTAATTAAGTCCAAAAATGTGCAGGCTAGTTCCATTGGCTATGCTAAATTGCCCCTTAGTGTACCAGGATGCGTAGGTTCGAGGGATTAGCGAGCTAAATATGGAGTGGCACAGTGGTTAACACAGCTGCCTCACAGCGCCAGGGACTTGGGTTTGATTCCTGGCTTGAGTCACTGTTTGTGCGGAGTCTGCACATTCTACCCGTGTCTGCGTGGGTTTCCTCCCGGTGCTCTGGTTTCCTCCCACAGTCTGAAAGATGTGCTGGTTAGGTGTGGTGGCCATGCTAAATTCTCCCTCAATGTACCCGAACAGGCGACTGGGGGATTTTTACAGTAACTTCATTGCAGTGTTAATGTAAGCCTACTTGTGACTAATAAATAAACTTTAACTTTACTTTTTATGTGGGGTTACAGGGATAGGGACTGGGTAGGAGTGTTGTCGGTGCAGTCTTGATGGGCCGAATAGCCTCCTTCTGCACTGTAGGGATCCTATGGTTGTAAAATATTGTAGATCGCCATTGAAAATATAGGCTCTGGGTGTGAAAGGCCTTTTCAGTTCATGGTTAGCTGGAGATACTAGTAGATGAAGATAATACATTTGCAGATACATAGCTTCACTTTGTTATTCTTTTTAAGCACATTTAAGTGCAGATATTTATATCAAATGTATACAGCCATTAATACATTCCTGAATGTTTCAGTATAAAGGTTGCTTTATTTTGAAGAATTATTTATTTAATGCAAATTGAATAATAAAGCAATTTAGAAAGACGTCCACTGAAAAAAAACATTAGCTACAGCAGGATGGACAACTTTTCTGTCTCACCAATGTACATATGATAGTAATGAATATTTCAGTTCAGGGTTGTTGACATTACTAAGCAGCTGTGAAGATGAATTAATGATTCTTCTCAGTATTTTGTGGGTGTTTTTGATTTTCCTCCTTGTTTTGTATTTTTTTTAAGTTTAAAGTTTCAAAGTTTATTTATTATTGTCACAAGTAGGTTTACATTAACACTACAATGAAGTTACTGTGAAAATCCCCGCGTTGCCACACTCTGGCGCCTGTTTGGGTACACTGAGGGAGAATTTAGCATGGCCAATGCACCTAACCAGAACGTCTTTCGGACTGTGGGAGGAAACCTCATGTCAAATAACAGGTTGCACTAATGGACCTGCTGATGATTGGGATGATTATAAGAAAACCAAAAACACATTTAAAAGTTGATCAGAGGGGCAAAAATAAACTAGGAAAAACTGAAAATAAGACTGTTAAAAATAATTATTCCAATATCACAATAGCAGGAAGGTGGTTCAGAGGAGTGAAAACCATAAAAGGTGCCAAATAGCTAAAACCTGGGAATGTGCGCAAAATAGTAAATATTTTGAACCTTCACTGCTTCCAAATATTAACAAAGAATCCTGTCCTCCCAAAAATGATAGCCCAACTAAAATCAATTATATTGTTATAAATGAGGTGGAAGTATGAGACAGGCTAATAGGGCTCAATACAAAACAAAATCTGAAGACATAGGTGACATTTATCCCAGAATGCTGGAAGAGACTAGGGAGGAGATTTGTGATTCAGTGATAATATCCATAAGCGAATCAATGGACACTGAGGAGGTGCCCATAGATTGGAAACATACTAATGTGATGCCCATAATCAAACAAGGTGACAAAACAGATGCAGGCCATTATGACCCATGAATTTTACTTCCATTCCATGCAAAAATAATGTAATTGGTTATCAGGAGTAAATGTGAGCATTATCCGTACAATTCTCATCTAGTTAATGGCAGTCAGCATGGTTTCACAAAGAGAAGAGTCTGCCTGACCAATTTCTAGCAACCTGAGTAAACTGTGGAGAGCCCATTGATGAGGGGTGTCTAAACTTTCAAAAGAATTTATAAAATACCACACATTCCACACAACATTCAATTCAAATTTGAGGGGATACAAGATAAATTCTGAGAATGGATTAAAAAAAAGATGGCTGCAGAGTAGAAAACAATAAACCAGAATTTACTGTAAAAATAATGGTGAGTGTAACAGTGCTCACCGTTATTTATGTCTAAATCAAAGAGTAACTTCAAATGAGCATAGGCGCAGTTAAACACAAAATTCCAGAATTTTCTGCCCAAATGTTCTGCTGCTCACTGTGTGAACTGCAGCTCACGATCTATAATTATCATAGAATCCCTACAGTGGAGAAGGAGGCCATTCAGCCCACTGAGTTTGCACCAATGCAACATCTCACCCACTGCACTATTCCCATAACCCCTTATATTTACCCTGCTAATCCCCCTAATCTATGCATCTTGGGACAATATAAGGCAATTTAGCATGGCCAATCCACCTAATCTGCACATCTTTGGAGTGTGGGAGGAAACTGGAACACCCTGAGGAAACCCATGCAGACACAGGGAGCACGTGCAAACTCCACACAGACACCCAAGGCTGGAATCGAAACTGGGTCCCTGGCAGCAGTGCCTGATTTGACATTGAATCTAATATTCTAACTGGAAATTACTACTTTGGACTCTGACTTTCCACAACTTGCCGTCCAAAAGGTCATGAAGATTTAACAGGCAAGTCCAACAACTGGTGAATGTTTTTTGCTCATGAATTCCAGTAACAAAGAAGAAAGAACAAAGAACAATACAGCACAGGAACAGGCCCTTCGGCCCTCCAAGCCCGCGCCGCTCACTGGTCCAAACTAGACCATTCTTTTGTATCCCTCCATTCCCACTCCATTCATGTAGCTATCTAGATAAGTCTTAAACGTTCCCAGTGTGTCCGCCTCCACCACCTTACCCGGCAGCGCATTCCAGGCCCCCACCACCCTCTGTGTGAAATACGTCCTTCTGATATCCGTGTTAAACCTCCCCCCCCTCACCTTGAACCTATTACCCCTCGTGAACGTCACCACCGACCTGGGAAAAAGCTTCCCACTGTTCACCCTATCTATGCCTTTCATAGTTTTATACACCTCTATTAGGTCACCCCTCATCCTCCGTCTTTCCAGTGAGAACAACCCCAGTTTACCCAATCTCTCCTCATAACTAAGCCCTTCCATACCAGGCAGCATCCTGGTAAACCTCCTCTGCACTCTCTCTACAGCCTCCACGTCCTTCTGGTAGTGTGGCGACCAGAACTGGGCGCAGTATTCCAAATGCGGCCGAACCAACGTTCTATACAATCGCAACATCAGACCCCAACTTTTATACTCTATGCCCCGTCTTATAAAGGCAAGCATGCCATATGCCTTCTTCACTATCTTCTCCACCTCTGCCGTCACCTTCAAGGATCTGTGGACTTGCACACCCAGGTCCCTCTGCGTATCTACACCCTTTATGGTTCTGCCATTTATCATATAGCTCCCCCTACGTTAGTTCTACCAAAATGCATCACTTCGCATTTATCTGGATTGAACTCCATCTGCCATTTCTTTGCCCAAATTTCCAGCCTATCTATATCCTTCTGTAGCCTCTGACAATGTTCCTCACTATCTGCAAGTCCAGGCATTTTCGTGTCGTCCGCAAACTAACTGATCACCCCAGTTACACCTTCTTCCAGATCGTTTATATAAATCACAAACAGCAGAGGTCCCAATATAGAGCCCTGCAGAACACCACTAGTCACAGGCATCCAGCCAGAAAAAGACCCTTCCACTACCACTCTCTGTCTTCTGTGACCAAGCCAGTTCTCCACCTATCTAGCCACCTTCCCCTTTATCCCATGAGATCCAACCTTTTGCACCAACCTACCATGAGGGACTTTGTCAAACGCTTTACTAAAGTCCATATAGACGACATCCACGGCCCTTCCCTCGTCAACCATTCTAGTCACTTCTTCAAAAAGCTCCACCAGGTTAGTGAGGCATGACCTCCCTCTCACAAAACCATGCTGACTATCGTTAATGAGTTTATTCCTTTCTAAATGCGCATACATCCTATCTCTAAGAATCCTCTCCAACAACTTCCCGACCACGGACGTCAAGCTCACCGGCCTATAATTTCCCAGGTTATCCTTCCTACCCTTCTTAAATAACGGGACCACATTAGCTATCCTCCAATCCTCTGGGACCTCACCTGTGTCCAGTGACGAGACAAAGATTTGCGTCAGAGGCCAGCGATTTCATCTCTCATCTCCCTGAGCAGCCTGGGATAGATTCCATCAGGCCCTGGGGATTTGTCAGTCTTTATCATCCCTAAAAAACCTAACACTTCTCCCTTGTAATGGAGATTTTCTCTAACGAGTCAACACTCTCCTCCGAGACACTCCCAGTCAACACATCCCTCTCCTTTGTGAATACCGACGCAAAGTATTCATTTAGGATCTCCCCTACTTCTTTGGGCTCTAAGCATAATTCCCCACTTTTGTCCCTGAGAGGTCCGATTTTTTCCCTGACAACCCTTTTGTTCCTAACGTATGAATAAAATGCCTTGGGATTCTCCTTAATCCTGTCTGCCAAGGACATTTTGTGACCCCTTTATACCCTTCTAATTCCTCGTTTGAGTTCTTTCCTACTTTCTTTGTATTCCTCCAGAGCTCCCTCCGTTTTTAGCTGCCTGGACCTAACGTACGCCACTCTTTTTTCTTTATGACCAATCGCTCAATTTCCCTGTTTATCCACGGTTCTCGAATCCTACCCTTCCTATCCTATATAACGTTTGGCCCACCAAGTGCTCAATGGATGAGTTATGTCAGAATTGGGGAAGTGGGATGCCTCTGGGTTCAGCTTGGATTGTTGCTACATGTAATTTACATAAATGACCCAGACCTTTTATCTCTGGAGCGTAGGAGGCTGAGGGGTGACCTTATAGAGGTCTATAAAATAATGAGGGGCACAGACAAGGTAGATAGTCAATATCTTTTCCCAAAGGTAGGGGAGTCTAAAACTAGAGGGCATAGGTTTAAGGTGAGAGGGGAGAGATACAAAAGTGTCCAGAGGGGCAATTTTTTCACACAGAGGGTGGTGAGTGTCTGGAACAAGCTGCCAGAGGTAGTAGTAGAGGCGGGTATAATTTTATCTTTTAAAAAGCATTTAGATAGTTACATGGGTACGATGGGTATAGAGGGATATGGGCCAAATGTGGGCAATTGGGATTAGCTTAGGGGTTTTAAACAAAAAAAGGCGGCATGGACAAGTTGGGCCGAAGGGCCTGTTTCCATGCTGTGAACCTCTATGACTCTATGACTCAGTATCTCCAGGGAAAGGAGGCAAATTTTGAGATGATACCAAATGAGGAGACCAAATGAGGAGAGACAGTGAAATCAGGGGAGGAAATGCAGAATGAATTGAACAAGATATGTTGTGGACAGAACAAATAGCAAATGAAATTCAAAACAGACTAATGCAAAGTGCTACCAATGGAAAGGAAAAACAGCTGACATTAGATAATGGGCTGCATGGTAGCACAGTGGTTAGCACTGCTGCTTCACAGCTCCAGGGACCTGGGTTCGATTCCTGGCTTAGGTCACTGTCTGTGTGGAGTTTGCACATTCTCCTCGTGTCAGCGTGGGTTTCCCCCGGGTGCTCCGGTTTCCTCCCACATTCCAAAGATGTGTGGGTTAGGTTGATTGGCCATGCTTAAATTGCCCCTTAGTGTCCTGAGATGTGTAGGTTAGAGGGATTAGTGGGTAAAATATGTCGGGATATGGGGGTAGGGCCTGGGCGGGATTGTGGTCGGTGCAGACTCGATGGGCCGAATGGCCTCTTTCTGTACTGTAGGGTTTCTATGATTCTATGATCTCCATGAGTGGTACTGAAATGGATGAAGTAAAAGGAGATATGAGAATTCTATTTGACTCAAAGCTAAACCAACCAATGGTGAGTGGCAATCAATAATGCTAATAGGATGTTGAACTATATGAACAAAATAGTAGAATTTAAGTCAGTTGAAGTAGTGATCAAACCTTATAATTCTCTGTCGGAGTGCACTTTGAAAGTTGTATCCAGTTTGGTTGCCAAGTCACAAAAGAAGCATTCAGTTGCTGGAGATTTCACAAAGAGTCACAAGACTGATCCGCGATGGCAGGATATTGGGTTATGAAGGAACCCAGGGGGCATTCAAAAAGGAAATGGAGAGGATACAAGCCCAACATGTTCCCTCTAGGGTGATAGGAAGGAGTAACAAGCCTAGAGAACTATGGATGACCAGAGATATTCAGGATACGATGAGAAGGAAAAGAAAGGCTTTTAGCTGGTACAAGGGGAGCAAATCAGTGAAGGCATTAGTGAAGTACAAAGATGCAGGGTGGAGCTTAAGAAAGCAATTAGGAAAGCAAAGAAAGGATATGAGAAAGCTTTGGCTGGTAAAAGTAGGGATAATCACAATGTATTCTATAAGTATATCAATGGGATATACAGGGAAAGAGTAGGGCCCATTAGTGACCAAGGGTGCAATCTGTGGGTGGAGCCAGAGAACACTGGTAGACTGTTGAATGAATATTTCACATCATCTTCACCCAAGATAATGAGGATGATGATATGGAATTCAGGGAGAGAGATTGCAAGGTTCTTGACCAAACTGACAGAGGGGCAGACAAGGTATTGGAGGTGTTGGTGGGGTTAAAAGTGGACAAATTTCCAAATGAATTGTGCCCTAGGTTGCTGTGGGAGGCAAGGGAGGAAATTGGAGGGGCTCTGACCCAAATCGTTAATTCTTCTCTGGCTACCAGGAAGGTGCCAGAGGACTGGAGAACAGCTAATGTGGTTCAGTTATTTAAGAAAGGTTGTAGAGATAAACAAGTAAACTACAGACCATTGAGTCTCACGTCAGTGGTAGGGAAATTATTGGAGAAAATTCTAGGAGAACTTCTATCTCCACTTGGAGAGGCAAAGTTTGATCCGGAATAGTCAACATGGCTTCGTCAGAGGTAGGTCATGCCTAAGAAGTTTGATTGGATTTTTTGAGGAGGTGGCCAGGTGTGTCGATGAAGGTAGTGTAGTTGATGTAGTTTATATGGATTTCAGCAAAGCCTCTGGCAAGGTCCCATAGGGGAGATTTATAAAGAAGGCAAATTCACATGGGATGTAGGGTAATTTGAGAAAGTGGATTCAAAATTGGCTCAGTTGTAGGACACAGAGGCTGCTTTAATGACTGGAAGCCAGTGTCCAGTGGCATACCACAGGGATCTGTGTTGGTTCCCTTGTTATTCATCATTTATATAAATGACATAGATGACTATGTAGGTGGTAGGATTAATAGGTTTGCAGATGATGCAACGATTGGCCTAGGCTGAGTGTCTTGGGCTGCAAGAAGATAGAGACAGGATGATCAAATGGGCAGGTAAGTGGCAGATGGAATTTAATGCTGAAAAGTGTGAGGCGATACACTTTGGAAAGAGTAATTTGACAAGGATGTAGTCAATGAACAGCATGACACTAGGAAGTTCTGTGGAACAAAGGTGTGTTTGTCCATAGATATCTGAAGGAGTCTTGGTTGGGTGGTAAAAAAGGCATATGGGACACTTGCCTTTATCAATCAAAACATAGATTACAGAAGCAGGGAAGTCATGTTGGATAGAACTTTGGTGAGGCCACTGTTAGAGTATTGTGTGCAATTATGGATATGATTGTAGGGGGTGCAGAGTAAAGTCACCAGGATGTTGCCTGGGATGGAACATTTAGGTTATGAAGAGAGGTTGGATAGGCTTGGATTGTTTTCTTTAGAGCAGAGAATAATGAGGGGTGACCTGATTGAGGTGTACAAGATTATGTGGGGCATGGACAGAGTGGATAAGGAGCGGCTGTTCTCCTTAATTGAAGGGTCATTCATATGTTCATGGTGAGGGGCAAGGTTAGGGGCATGTGAGGAAAATCTTTCTTACCCAGAGGGTGATGATGGTCTCGAATGCGCTGTCTGGGAGCGTGGTAGAGGCAAGTTGCCTCACATCCTTTAAAATGTACTTGGATGAGCATGTCATTGCATTGAAGGCTATGAATCAAGTGCTGGTAAATAGGATTAGGTGGGAGGTCAAGTGTTTCTCACATAGAAGGATCATAGAAGCCCTACAGTGCAGAAGGAGGCCATTCGGCCCATCGAGTCTGCACCGACCACAATCCCACCCAGGCCCTACCCCCACATATTTACCCGCTAATCCCTCTAACCTATGCATCCCAGGACTCTAAGGGGCAATTTTTAACCTGGTCAATCAACCTAACCCGCACATCTTTGGACTGTGGGAGGAAACCGGAGCAAACCCACGCAGACACGAGGAGAATGTGCAAACTCCACACAGACAGTGACCCGAGCCGGGAATCGAACCCGGGACCCTGGAGCTGTGAAGCAGCAGTGCTAACCACTGTGCTACCGTGCCGCCCACATGTCGGTGCAGACTCGATGGGCTGAAGGGCCTCTTCTGCACTGTATGACTCAATGATTCTGTGAACATATGTTTTCATGACTAGAAATAAGACATCTAAGCGATGGTCTTATAGAAAAACATGGAATTGTTAAAGTATAGGAAAATAATCTAAAATATGACTTTAAATTAAAATGTGAGAATGGAATTCGGGAGTTCATAAAAGACTGACAACAGAAAACTCTTCAGAATCACAGAATACTACAGTGCAAAAGAGGCCCTCCGGCCCATCGAGTCTGCACCGACGCATGAAATGCCCTGACTTGCCCATCTAATCTCACTTGCCAGCACTTGGCCCATAGCCCTGAATGTTATGACGTGCCAAGTCTCATCCAGGTTCTTTTTAAAGGCTGTGAAGCATCTGGCCTCCACCATCCTCCCAGGCAGTGCATTCCAGACCACCCTCTGAGTAAAAAAGTATTTCTTCAAATCCCCCCTAAATCTCCCACCCCTCACTCTTAACTTGTGTCCTCTTGTAACTGACCCTTCAACTAAGGGGAACAGCCGTTCCCTATCCACCCTGTCTATGCCCCTCATAATCTTGAATACCTCAATCAGGTTGTCCCTCTGTCTTCCCTGTTCCAATGAAAACAACCCAAGCTTATCCAACCTCTCTTCATTATTTAAATGTTCCATCCCAGGCAGCATCCTGATAAATCTCCTCTGAATCCCCTCCAGTACGTTCACATCGTTCCTATAGTGTGGTGACCAGAACTGCACACAGTACTCCAGCTGTGGCCTCACCAAAGTTCTATACAGCTCCATCATGACCTCTGTGCTTTTGTAATCTATACCCCAATTGATAAAGGCAAGTGTGCCATATGCTTTTTTCACCATCATATTAACCTCCTTTCCACCTTCAGAGATCTATGAACAAACACGCCAAGGTCCCTTTATTCTTCAGAACTGATTGAGGTGCTCAAGATTATGAGGGGCATAGATAGGGTGGATAGGGAGCAGCTGTTCCCCTTCCTAGTCATGATGTGGAGATTCCCCTTCCTAGTGTCAGACCTTTCATAGTATACTTCCTTGTCAAATTGCTCCTTCCAAAGTGCATCACCTCACACTTTTCAGGGTTAAATTTCATCTGCCACTTATCCGCCCATTTGACCTATCTTCCTGTAACCCAAGACATTCAACCTCACTGTTAACCACCGGGCCAATCTTTATGTCATCGGCAAATTTACTGATACTATCCCCCACATCGTTATCTATGTCATTTATATAAATGATGAAGAATGGGGGGCCCAACACGGATCCCTGTAGCATGCCACTGGTCACTGGCCTCCAGTCACTAAAGCAGCCATCTGTCACCACCCTCTGTCTCCTACCCCTAAGCCAATTATGAGTCCACCTTGTCAGATTACCCTGTATCTCATGTGTATTAGCCTTCTTAATAAGTGTCCCATGTGGGACGTTCTCAAAGGCTTTGCTGAAATCCATGTAAACTACATCAACTGCACTACCCTCATCTACACTTGGTTACATGCTCAAAAAATTCAATCAAATTTGTTAGGCATGACCTCTCACTGACAAAACCATGCTGCCTATACCTGATCAAACATTGCCTCTCCAAATGGAGATAGATTCTCTCCTTCAGAATCGTCTCCAGTAGTTTCCCAACCACAGACCTGAGACTCACTGATCTGTAATTCCTTGGCTTATCTCTACAATCTTTCTTAAGTTAGTGGGACCACATTAGCTGTTCTCCAGTCCTCTGGCACCTCCCCGGTGGCCAGTGAGGAATTAAAAATTTCCTCCCTTGCCTCCCACAACAGCCAGGGACACAATTCATCCGGACCTGGAGATTTGTCCACTTTTAAGCCGCCAATACCTCAAATACCTTGTCACTTCCTATGATAATTTTCTTTAAAGCCTCACAGTCTCTCTCCCCGAGTTCCATAACTACATCTTCATTCTCATGGGTGAAGACAGATGTGAAATATTCGTTTAACACCCTACCAATGCCCTGTGCCTCCACCCACAGATTTCCCCCTTGGTCCCTAATGGGCCCTACCCTTTCCCTAGTTATCCTCTTCCAATTGATACACTTATAGAATATCTTAGGATTTTCCCTCGTTTTACCAGCCAGAGCTTTCTCATATCCTCTCTTTGCTCTCCTAAGTAAGCTCCATCCTGCACTTTCTGTAGTCCACTAATGCCATATCTCACTAATGAGTGACTAAAACACCCAGATTGAATAGTGAAGGCAAAAACTTTGGTATATATTTTTTTTAATTGGATGCCAACAATGGGGGAAGAGAGCTGATAGAGGGGTGGTGGTGGTGTGCTATAGTGTCAAGTTGTTTCTATCACTGGATGAATTCAGATTAACTAACTGTCCTTCTTCTTCTGAAATGATCTGGTGACCTTGAAAGAGTAGACACAACTTAGGTCTGTCACTAATTTGTCTGCCGACTGTCGGAAAAATCAACACTGTGTTCATTCACAAAACATAACTTCAATTCCATTTTTCAGGTAATGCTAAAGAATCTTAACGCTGTAGGTATGAATGCATTATTTGATTTAAGAGTGCTTGATGCTGGCACTAAGATCACTAAATTGAAAAATATTTCCTCACTTTGAGGAATCAGGAAATTCATCAAAAACGTAAATATGTACATCTTTGAATGGAATATCTTTAATCAAATATGAAACTGTATTTGCTGGTATTGTTCCATATAAATGTAGGTGAAATTTTGGTTGTTGACTTGCTATTTGGTTTGCAGGAATGCTATTCAGAAACCAAGTTTATAATTCAGCACCCTTCACTGAAAATATTCCTGATCCTCAGGCTACACTGTACTAGAAAAATGAAAAATCAACATCAGCCTTTACAAAGCTATAAATTATACAATGCAATAAAAGGAATATATATATATATATATATATATATATATATATATATATATCTTTGTGTGTATGTGTGTGTATGGATGTACATATGAAGATGAATAAGCAGTGAACCTCGGGGAGGGTTTTTCTCAATTCAGAAAAAGATCCACTTAAGGTGAATAGGAGATTATCCATGTAGCTAATTTTCACTTCAGTGAAATAGATTCCCCTGACTTCTATTTCAAGGAATGAATGAAAACAACATTTGGGAGGGTTTGTGAGGTGAGGTGGAATTTATGGAGCTTGCAAGACTGGGAATCATGCAAATTTATGTGAGTGACTGAATTTCCTGACTGTGGGTCGAGATGTAAAGATTAAGTTCGCAGCATGTGTGCAGAATGTTGGGCCTCATACTGTCCTGTGATGGGTTCCCACTTGTAATATGTTTGCATGCCATGACTACTCATTAATATAATGTTTTAATTCATTTATGTCCGACCTTCAAGTTAAAGTTAGCGATGTACAAGAATTATGCAGGGGAGTTACAGAACAAAGAGATCTAGGGGTACATGTTCATAGCTCCTTGAAAGTGGAGTCATAGGTGGACAGAGTGGTATTCGGCATGCTTGGTTTCATTGGACAGAACATTGAATACAGGTGTTGGGACGTCTTGTTGAAGTTGTACAAGACATTGGTAAGGCCACACTTGGAATACTGTGTGCAGTTCTGGTCACCCTATTATAGAAAGGATATTACTAAACTAGAAAGAGTGTAGAAAAGATTTACTAGGATGCTACCGGGACTTGATGGTTTGAGTTATAAGGAGAGGCTGGATAGACTGGGACTTTTTTCTCTGGAGCGTAGGAGGCTGAGGGGTGACCTTATAGAGGTCTATAAAATAATGAGGGGCATAGACAAGGTAGATAGTCAAGATCTTTTCCCAAAGGTAGGGGAGTCTAAGACTAGAGGGCATAGGTTTAAGGTGAGAGGGGAGAGATACAAAAGTGTCCAGAGGGGCAATTTTTTCACACAGAGGGTGGTGAGTGTCTGGAACAAGCTGCCAGAGGTAGTAGTAGAGGCAGGTACAATTTTGTTTTTTAAAAAGCATTTAGATAGTTACATGGATAAGATGGGTATACAGGGATATGGGCCAAATGCGGGCAATTGGGATTAGCTTAGGGGTTTAAAAAAAAATGGCGGCATGGACAAGTTGGGCCGAAGGGCCTGTTTCCATGCTGTAAACCTCTATGACTCTATGACTGTATCTGGTTCATGTGCAATTGAAGATGCTGTGCAATAGTTAGCTTTGTGCATTTATATTGGAAGTCAGTGGTTTTCCTTGTTGAACCCTGCGGCACAGATCTAATTTGATTTATTATTGTCACATGTATTAACATACAGTGAAAAGTATTGTTTCTTGCGCGCTATACAGACAAAACATACCGTTCATAGAGAAGGAAAGGAGAGAGTGCAGAGGCAGTGTTACAGTCACAGCTCGGGTGTAGAGAAAGATCAACTTAATGCAAGATAAGTCCATTCAAAAGGCTGACAGCAGCAGGGAAGGAGCTGCTCTTGAGTCGGTTGGTACGTGACCTCAGACATTTGTATCTATTTCCCAACGGAAGAAGGTGAAAGAGACAATGTCCGGGGTGCATGCGGTCCTTAATTATGTTGGCTGCTTTGCTGAGGCAGCGGGAAGTGTAGACAGAATCAATGGATGGGAGGCTGGTTTGCATGATGGATTGACCTTTTGTAGTTCCTTGTGGTCTTGGGCAGAGCAGGAGCCACATCAAGCTGTGATACAACCAGAAATAATGCTTTCTATGGTGCATCTGTAAAGGTTGGTGAGAGTCATAGCTGACATGCCAAATTTCCTTAGTCTTCTGAGAAAGTAGAGGCATTGCTGGGCTTTCTTAACTATACTGTCGGCATGGGGAGACCAGGAGAGGTTGTTGGTGATATGTACACCTAAAAACTTGAAGCTCTCGATGTTTTCTACTTTGTCCCCATTGATGTAGACAGGGGCATGTTCTCCTTTATGCTTCCTGAAGTCAATGACAATCTCCTTCATTTTGTTGACATTCAGGGAGAGATTATTGTTGCTGCACCAGTTCACCAGATTCTCTATCTCATTCCTGTACTCTGTCTCGTCATTGTTTGAGATCTGACCCACTACGGTGGTGCCGTCAGCAAATTTGAAAATTGAATTGGAGGGGAATTTGGCCACACAGTAATAGGTGTATAATGAGTATAGTAGGGGGCTGAGAATACAGCCTTGTGGGGCACCGGTGTTGAGGATGATCATGGAGGAGGTGTTGTTGCCAATCCTTACTAATTGTGGTCTGTGAGTTAGGAAGTTCATGATCCAGTCACAGAGGGATGAGCCAAGGCCCAGGCCACGGAGTTGGGAGATGGGTTTCGTGGGAATAGTGGTGTTGGAGGCTGAGCTGTAGTCAATAAATAGGAGTCTGACAAAGGTGTCCTTGTTCCCTAGGTGTTCCAGGGTTGAGTTCAGGGCCAGGGAGATGGTGTCTGCTGTTGCGATGATAGGCAAACTGTAGTGGATCCAGGTAACCCGGACGGTTGGAATTGATTTGTGCCATGACTAGCCTTTCGAAGCACTTCATAATAATGGATGTCAGAGCCACCGGCCAATAGTCATTAAGGCATGCTGCATGGTTTTTCTTAGGTACCGGGATGATGGTCGTCTTCTTGAAGCAGATAGGGACCTCAGATTGTTGTAAAGAGTGGTTGAAAATATCTGCGAATACTCCCACCAGCTGATCCGCACAGGATCTGAATGCTCATCTGGGTACCCCATCCAGGCCTGTCACTTTGTGTGGGTTGACCTTTGAGAAAGTTGCTCTGACATCTGCAATGGTGACTCCAAGTACAGGTTCATCCAGGGCTTCCATGGTGGAGGGCATGCTCTCGCTGACCTCTTGCTCAAAACAGGCGTAGAATGTATTGAGGTAATCATTGAGCATTGGAGCCGGCGATTTTACATGCCTTCATCTTGTAGCCTGTTATGTCTTGCAGACCTTGCCATAGTTCGGGGGGGGGGGGGGGGGGGGGGGTGGTCAATGTGGCTCGCCTGGGACTCTAGCTTGGTCCGGTACTGTCTTTTGGCATCTTTGATGGATCTCCTTAGATCGTATCTGGCTTTCTTGTATAGGTCAGTGTTGCCCGACTTGAACGCCTCAGACCTGGACTTTAGCAAGCAGTGGATATCTTTGTTCATGCATGGTTTCCGGTTCGGGAACACACGGATTTGCTTCTTTGACACAGTGAGGGGAGCAGGAGAATGATAGTATTTATGGAGGCTTGGGACCAGCAAGGGTGGGTCAATGGTAGTTGTGGGGGTCAGTGTGGAGTGGGGACCAGGCATGGAGGAAAGGATGAGGGATGGGCTTGGCATCTGGCTGGTGTGCGTGTGTGTGTGTGTGTGTGTGGGGGGGGTGGGGGGGGGGGGAGGAAGGGCGGTTGGTTTGCAGTGGGGGGAACAATCAGTCTAGGCAAGAAAATGAGGGACATAAAGGACAGTGTCAATAGTGTCCAAATGTGGAGCCATCCCAATTGTAGCAGAGTCCTTACAGGGCTTTGTGTTCACCTGCATTTCAATTATCCTCATTTTGGTTGACCCAGGACAGTCCTTTGTAAAGCACAAAAAAGGCCAGCTGAGCCTTCAAATTCAGCCATGTCCTACAGGGTGTTGAAAACAACACTGGTCACTAACAGGAAAATTCTCTAAAGAGTGACCGCAAAAATGCAACATTGTTTCTTCCACAATAAATAAATGTTCCTTGCTTCCCTGTAACCATCAATGTATGCCAACCAAGAAGTGTGTCAATACATTTAGCTCTCTGACTAAGCTAGCCTCAACAAATGACAATGATGTGTATGTGAATACAGTGAAACCAATATAATGTGATATGTTTACAAGCAATTTACTGTTGAAAAACATCAGTACCACTTCTGTGCTCTCAATAAGTCTTATGCTAATGCCAATGGAATTGCCATGATGAAGAGCCTCCCTGTTTGTCCAAGAGATTCTTTTATAGCCCACCATATTTGCTACACTGTCAGCTGACAATGTGTTTCACCACTGACAAGCTTCTTCCACCATATGACACACATATCTCTCATGCACACTGTTAGCACTTTAAATTTTAATTAGAATCACATGGAATAGGCAAAAAACAAGAAGTGGAAGTGGCACTTGTAGCAGGAGATACAGAAACATCTGCTTTTTGAAGACTTTTAAAACAAGGTAGGTTAGTTTAAAATAGGGATCACAGTGTGCCTTATATATATCAAAGATATCACAATGTGCCTCACTTATATCCTATACAAAGTTATTGTTTGTATAAGCACATATATAATGATTTTTGAACAAATATTATAGATCTAAGCTGTATTTTTGTATTTTCTTCTGAGCTTTGGCCAACAAGCACTTTGCCCCGAGGCATAATGGGAAATAAGTTTAATTGGACAGACCGCATTCTTTTGGAACAACGAAGCATTGAGCATATACACTATTATCACAGGCCAGGCAACTACAAGCAACCAAGGTTATTGAAATGAATAGAAAGATTCAGCTTCTAGCTGCAATGAATAGACATATTTAGCCTCCACTGATAAGGGGACAGAAAACAGATAAGGAAGATGACTCCCTTTTCGTTCCCAGGACTGCAGTGTTAGGAGCGACCCTTGAACCTACCGGATTTGCGTAGGTAAGGTTTCTAGGCAATGGGAGGAAGAACTGTGGGTTTGGTTGACCAATAAATTCCTAATTCTGCTAGAAGATAGAATGCTATTGGCCAAAGTAAATAAAGTGTATTAATGTAATTAGACCATCCAGCTTGGATGACAAGTTGGGTGGGAGAATCGAATCTTCAGAAATGTGTATCTGTTGTGCTCGTGTGATGTAACATCAGAGAGAAGTTGGAATCCTCTTACTATCTCTCTCCCAATGGTGAATTAAAGAACATCTTTAATTGCATACTGTCTTTCGCAAGTCTTTGTGTTAGCTGAGATCAGCTGAATACTAGACTCCTCAGAGGGATGCCCCAAGAAAATCCCCTTAAAGCGCTGACTTCCAGTTCCACTGTCAGTAACAGCATGCCAGATTAAAATTCTGTCCCAGACTATGTTGTAGCTTTTAGTTATGGTGAATTGTGTATACATTATATAATTAGTATCATTAACATCATGAGGACTAAAGTGACTGGTTTAATCAATCAAATTGAATATTGGCTCCCTATGAAATTCTAAAAAAGGATTCGTACAAGATTAACACAGTTCCTTTAGGATTTTACACAAGAATATAAAGGGCAGTATTCCAAAGTCCTATAATTTGAAAATACAGACATTTAAAAAGCCTTGTTGAAAATATATATGTTACTGATCTAACAATACTAGTTTGCTCAGTCTATACATTGTAATTATAAAAGGATTGCATGGTGACATAGTGGTTAGCTGTGCTGCCTCACAGTGCCAGGGACCCGGGTTCAATTCCAACTTTGGGTGACTGTTTGTATTGAGTTTGCACATTCTCCCTGTGTCTGCATGGGTTTCTTCCTGGTGCTCCAGTTTCCTCCCACAGTCCAAAGATGTGCAGGTTAGGTGGATTGGCCATGCTAAATTGCCCCTTAGTGTCCAAAGATGTGTAGGTTAGGGGGATTAATGGGGTAAATATGTGGAGATATGGAAAGGTGCCTGGGTGAGATGCTCTTTCAGAGACTTCATAGGCTGAATGGCCTCCTTCTGCACTGTAGGGATTATATGATTCTATGAATTGTGGGATCTGAATTGATTCTGAGTATAGCGTCTAACTTAAGTGAAGCAATTTGTAAAGAAAAATGTTTTCTATCCTTGCAAAAATTTTCTTCCCTCTTTATTCTGAAAATGTTGATTTCTTAATGGAGTTTGGATCCACAGATGTCACTTACATTCCAGCACCTGCCTAAGTAGTCTTTTCTCTATGTGAACATTGACAGTGAATGTTTGTAGCTTATACAACTATAGATAGTGTGGGTGTGGGCAGATGGCAGTGAGGACATTACAGCCAAACCTGATCCTACCTTCAAATCTTCCAGAAGGTGACCCTCAATAGCAATCAGGAGTGGAAGCCATTTGAGCCTGTGCATTTTTTTAAGCCTGTGCACTGAGGCCTACCCCCACTCCTATGAAGATAAGATAACACAACACACATTGAGGATTAAATCTAGGAGCTTCCTTAATGTTATAGTTCAGGCACCAAGTGGATTATTAAGGGAGATATTGATAATTTAATAGTAGCAATCTATATATATATATGACAGATGTACAACAAATGTATTAACTGCTAAAAGTTTCAGTCCACTGTCTGAATGCAGAAATATATATGAAAACGCAAATGTTTAATATCATGCAAATATCAAAAAAAAGATTTTAATCAAAATAGGAAAACACAAAAGTCATGTTAGAGTCATTCTGCCCTTAAAGATAAAGGATATAATATTGTAAATTTTCTTTAGTTAACACAAACATGATGCTAAATCCACTCTCAGTATCAACGTTTTACGATTAACTTGAAAACTCTACAGAGATCAGAATATGTACGTTTCGTCACTAAAGTTTTTAACCTTACATTACCATTGCAATCATTTTCATGTTGACACTGACTTTACCTATCATCACGTTTGTGGTTTGACAAGCAATTTCAGATTTTGTAAAACAAAGTGGAACTGTTTCCGGGAAGTTATATTGAGATTGCTGCATGTCACACTAGGTTCACTGTTTGAATCCATGTGGTTGAAGTAATTTTCTGGTCGGTTTACATTTCTGATTCATAATAAAGGGCAAACTGATTTTAATTTATGTGCACTTTATGAGAAATTGCAATAACAAACGTTAAATTGTAACAGTCAGTTGAATGCAGCAAGCAACATGGAAATGGTGCAGGGAAAGATCTAAGTTACACTGTCAAGTATCCAAATGCGCCCCAATATTAAAAACTCCAAATTGCTTCCCTTTACATTGAAATTGATTCACAACACATTTATCATTGAGAGTTAAAGTCAGTGGCCAATTCAACTACCATAAAACGGGGTAATCATAGAATATAGAAACCCTACAGTGCAGAAGGAGGCCATTCAGCCCATCGAGTCTGCACCGACCACAATCCCACCCAAGCCCTATCCCCACATATTTACCCACTAATCCCTCTAACCTACACATCTCGGGGGCAATTTTTAACCTGGCCAATCAACCTAACCCGCACATCTTTGGACTGTGGGAGGAAACCGGAGCACCCGGAGGAAACCCACGCAGACACGAGGAGAATGTGCAAACTCCACACAGACAGTGACCCGAGCCGGGAATCGAACCCGGGACCCTAGAGCTGTGAAGCAGCAGTGCTAACCACTGTGCTACCGTGCCGCCCCATATAAGAGAATGTGTGTGAGGTCTCCAAATAATGTATTCTGTTTTAGCAAGATCATCAATATCCGCATTATACACAACCTGGATTGCAAGGCTGAATGCAGGAACTGGCTAACATTTTAACTACGGTTCAGAGCTCAGTTTATCTCAATTGTCTGAATGCTAATGCGAGATCTGACTTTGAAATAGCTTAAGTCTATTCATTATTACTCGTGACATATTTTAAAAGTATATTCCATGCAATTTTATTGTTTTACAATGTTAGAAGATTTGTGTATGGGAGATGTGGTCAAATGTTCAGAGAGCCGGTATCATCTATTTCTTTTAGTATGTGGCACTGGCTTCATTCTTATTCTGTTTTCGAAGTTAAGTTGTTTTATGAATTTAAGTAATAAACTGATAGAGAAACATTTGTGAGATAATTATTGGACTTTTAATGAGCATGATTTGAAATTGCTTACAGAGAAATATGTTGGTTGCATGTTATATTATTTTGTAAAGATGATCATTTAGACACAGGAAAACTTTAAGTACTGAAATTCATACAGAAGTAGGATATCAGATGCATCAGGTCAATGAAGTGAAAAATACATGCTGATAGACCTGAGGTATATCTGCAGCATTTTCTGCTTTTTGTTTGGATAGATGTAGAGGACATTGTTACAATAGAACATTTATAACATGTTCTGATAAACCTACCAAATATGGAAACATAGAAATATGCTTGGGGAAATATAGCGAAGAATCATGATCAAAACCTATATGAAGCAACATCTGCTGTTTTACCAGTTAATTCGATTACCTTTGTAATTTTCAGTCAATTTGACGGAATATGAAATAAGGACTTGCACGTGGCAAACTGTTTAAGCGACGTGTTGACGAAATGAATCCACGTGTGATACTATGAAACGCTATGCACATTTTTGGTGTTTATAGTTACACCATAAAACAGAAAATACTGCAAAGGGATAAACTGCAAGGGTTATAATGAGGGTGGGCGAAAATCCAGGTTACAGGTTTGTGGATTTATTTTTTGTGTAATCATCCAACCATCTGTCAAAACGTTTGTTTCCCGTTTAAAGAAGAATTATTCACCTTATCTGGCAACGGCCATTGTAAGGGTGCTGTTCAAGTGAAATAAGCTTTCACGAAGGAGGCGACTGTTTCTCGGCATAAAAGAGAAGCATTTATCTTGCTGTTAATGCTTAATTAATTTTGAAAATGTATATTACACTGAAATAAAAGAGAAAAGACCAAGGTAGACAATGAAGTTAAAATGTCCCTTCACAGAACGAGTTCCATTTAGTTCTTCCAATGTCATTCAAAACACAGATAACTTTTCTTACATGAATTGTTCTCATGAATGATTTATACGTGTCGTGTTATCTGAAGCTTTTTCGACGTCCCCTTGTGGATTCAGACAGACATTGGTTGCATAATTGTTAATTTTAACACCATAATAGCTTTTGATGAAGAAAAGATTAGACGATTGTGGCAGAATTAATTGAAATGTATCTTCCAATCACAAGGGTTCCATGATTACTTACCTCCTTAATAAAAAGGAGACCTACATTATATTCAATACAAAAGGATGAGAAATAGATTTTCATTACTAGCGCAGAGCTTTATGAGACTTTCATTTGATTTTTTTCAAGTGAAATTAATTGTTCTCTTCAAGTCACGTAGCTTTTTGTCTGAAATTAAAATGTGGTACTATGAATGATTATTTAATCATTTTTTCATTATCATATTTGGCCTTAGTAATAGCTGCTTTGAGGTAAAAAAAAATCCTCCAGTATACCACAGGCTGACCAGCATACCACCCATTACTAATGAAAGAATGAGCCAGTCAGACAAGAGTGATGGTGGATACATCCAGGATTGTATTTACACCGCTGCTGATAATGGTGCATTCAAATATAATGATATTCGCGCGTTTTAGAATTGTGCACTCAATGAACTAATATCAAAATGCTGATTGTATGCATCTTTCCTATTTTCAAAAGTATTCTTATTAGCATGCCCTTTTCTCTTTTCGGATATCGGTGAACTTGTACCGTATTCTGGTCAAAACATTCCCACTGTTTCACTTTTGTTTTAATATCTTAGGGTTCCAGCATTTGCAGTTTTCTTCACTTTCATTGAAAAGCATTCCCTAAATGTGTGCTGCTAAAGGCTTCCTTACTCTGTATAAGTCATATAAAAGATGCCTTCAGTGAAAGGGAATGTCTGTCTCTCGTCTCTCCACAATTACTGGTGAATAGATTCGTGAAGGAAAAACACAAAGGTGTAAATGAGAAGAAGCCCTCGGGCAGTCGAAAGAATTACAAGGATTTAACTAGTGAAACTACACCAACAGATCGACTCGATAGGCAAATTCAGCTTTTAAATGTTGCTTGAATCAATGAACTATCTGTTCTCCTGAACAGCAGTATTGTATTCAGCTCGGCTACCCTTTACCAACCGTGAACGTTTTTAAAAGACAACGAAATGGTTTTATCTTCTTTCCTATTCAGTATAAAAATGTGATAAATCAGGTTTCTGCTCTGTGTAACAATGGCTTGATTTAGATTTCCGAGTAATTCTATTCAAAGCACGAACAAAGACACCCTTTGGAGGATACCTTACACTTCACCTGGACAAAGTACGTAAGGGCAATTCAGATACAAATCGCGTTACCAATACAAGAATTAGATTTTTCAGTGGTCTCTTCTTTATTAAAACGCTGTGTTCAACAAATGAACAGGGTAGTAATCAGACCTTAAAATGTACAAGAATGTTCAGCGTCTACTATTAAATTAAAAACAAAAATACCACACTGTTTAAAACTTCATAAAGATTCGCAAAACGCATACTTTAAAAATGCTTTGTATGTTACAGAAACGCCAACATTGTATAAAATAATAATAACATGCTGGGACCACGCAACACTTGAATTACATATAACAGTAAACAACATAACAGGTATGCTGAAATCAGGTGGATCTTTAAAGCAAGAAAATAAGTTTGCGGCAATGTTATTGCTGTTTTGAAAAACAGCGGCAATGGGAAAGCAACGTGTTAGACTGTGCACCAAAGGATCCACAGATGTTAACTAACGCTTTTAACTTGAAAAATAAAATATTGCCGACGTCTGCATATTTTGTGCTGCTGAAGATCAAATTCTGTTCAGACAGATATTGGTCAAGGATTTTGAAAGACACTTCTTTAGCTAGCAATCGTCAGTGTGGGTGATGTTTTCAATCCGAGTAAAGTCAACATATTCAGCAATTGTCATGACTCGGAAGTTGCTTTGTTCCTCCAATAATACTAAATACTAATAAACAATAACATGAGTAGCACTAGATGGCAGTGTCAGAGGTCATTCCAGTGTGGCCCACACAGTACTACCATGAAGAACTTTGAACAACTGTAGTGGCTATTCTAGTAACTATAGTGCACGTGGTATTTTGTGTATTATTCTATTTACTTGCACTGTTTGTGTTTGATCGTTACATTATATTGACCGCTGAGGTCGCATATGACCTTTTTAATGTGCAAACGTTACTCGAAAGGACTAAAATACAGTCCAGTATCCGAGGGGTAAAATGCAAAAATAATTAGTCTAACTAAGCAATAAATACAACTATCAGCCAGTCGGAATAGTGACTGCTTCACACCGAAACAGTTCGGTGAAAGAAACCTATTCTTCTTTTGTTGCTCTGGAGATTGGTCACGTTCTCAGGTAAGTTTACATTAAACCCAAGAAGTCAAGTATGCGAGACCAGGACCGGCTCGTGTGAGGGAAAATTATACAAAATGAGAACTAATCATGCAACAACAAACATCGAAATATACACATTTACAATCTTTTTTCCGCTTTCTTTTCCCCAGCCTGCAGCAATGTCTTGAAGTAGTTGAGATGGGGTACAGTCCCACAGCTTCCACCTTTTGGGAAGTTGAATGGTGGAGAAACCAGATGACAAGCTGCAGGTTAAAAGTTACATTTACAAAATGTACAGTTCTTTCTTGTTGCCTGCACAGTTTATTCACCGCGTAAGCACAACTGTGGACAGAGCAATCGTGTTTTTTACAGATTTACAAATTGATTGAAAGGTCCTGTCGCAATACAATGCAGTTGAACAAAAAAAATAGCAGTTTACTTCCGCAGATATTGATGTGCAATATTCAGGAATCCGGCCACTGCGATTAATTTTACACATTTACAATATTTCCTTCGACTTTTCGTCCAATGGTAATGTGGCTGCCGCAATGAAGCAGTTCTCTCTGATTCATCCAAGTCCATAATTGGAAATTTATTTACACACACACACACACACAGATTTTAACAATCGATTAGAATTGGCGGGTTGTTGTCCTTTACAATTAATTACAGCCGTTCTCCGTCCCCCCAAAAAGTTATTGTTAGCTCAGAATTTGAGAACAATTTTCTGGGAAGCAGTTCATTGCAAGTGACGGGCAACAGAACAGACGGAAAGCTACCTCCTGTCGGATCACGAGTGTCTTTTTCATTTCTTAAAATTTTCCCTTTACAAACAACATGTGTGGTCATGTTTTCCAATCAAATGAAACTTCTTGCCTCCTGTCATAATGCAGCTGCATAAGCAGGGTAAGGTTCTAGTGTAGGTTTGCTCATTCCCGGGAGGAGGATATAGGCGAGGGGAGGCTGCAGTCCTGAAGCGGGCCAGGCGGTGCAGTTGCAGGGCAGCATATAGCCTGGGTTACCGGGTGAAGGGTGTGTGTGAGTGTGAGCCCCGCCGAAAGCAGCGGCAGCAGCAGCGGCCGCCGCAGCCGCACTCGCCCCGCTCTGGTAAGCCAGCGGAGAGGCATACTGCAAGGAAGACAGCGAGCTCGGCGAGATCTCGCTCATTTTGGAGCCCAGATGGCTCGCCTCGAAAAGTGAGTATGGGCTGGCTGTAGCATGCGGGAAAAAAAGTCTGGCTTTCTCTGTAGAGGTGAGCAAGGAATCTGGCAGGACGCTGGCGGACAGACCGGCCGATTTGATGCCGTCCTGATCGGCCAGGTAAGGCATAGGGAAAGCGAACTTGTCTTTCTTCAGTAAAGTCTTGGGCTTGCGCCTGGGTCGGTACTTGTAATCCGGGTGCTCCTTCATATGCAGCGCTCGGAGCCGTTTGGCTTCGTCGATGAAAGGTCTCTTTTCCGATTCAGTTAAAAGTTTCCACTCGGCTCCCAGCCTCTTGCTGATCTCCGAGTTGTGCATTTTGGGATTTTCCTGAGCCATTTTCCTCCTCTGCGCCCTGGACCAGACCATGAAAGCGTTCATGGGGCGCTTAACGTGATCCGCAGGCTTCGACATAGTGACAGCAAAACACCCAACTCAAATCCTCGGCAGGTGCTTCACTCACCAAACTTCCCAGTAAACTTTCTGATCACTTCTGAGCCTTTTCGTCCTTTGTCAACAGATCAAAGTCATAACAATTCCTTTTCAAATCGGAGTGGCTGGATTTGAAGGAAGGGGAGATTTCTACGCCAGGTGTGTGTCTTTCAGTGGCGTTTGCTTTAAGTAGACTGGGCGAGTTGAGTGGCGGAGCTTCCTGAGCGTCCCCGAACACTTCTTCCGCTGCCTGTTGAACCTGGCTGCCTCTAAGCGGAGGATCTAGTTAGTTAGGAATGAGGAAAGTCTGCTGATCGCAGGAGACCATGTGAACCTAACTTCAAAGCAGGTAGACTCTGAGACATGCGCAGTCTTTCGCACGCAAGCTCACATAATCACTAAGGCGTTGTTAATTAAATGTTTATCCAATTGCGAGCAGGTCAAGCACATCGCCAAGATTCTTTTAACTATGTATACATACAGAATTATTTTTAATGGCCATATTTCTTTTCTTTAAAGGCTGGCCTGACACAATCTCGGTTCTATTTGCCTTTGTTTCATTGCTTCACAATTTTTGGCTCCTAATTTAATTGTTAACTGCCTTGTTGTTCAGCAGGGTTATCAGAAGATCTGATTGCAAACTGATAAGTGCTATCGGAGGCTGTTATTTAACAAACTAGCCCCCGTCATGCAGGAATCGGAGATCAACTGTAACGATTACAGACCGCTTTTTTAAAAAAATGAATATCGGATGGATTTTAAATATTCCAGGTGCCGTTTCTGTACTAAAAGCTGGCTTATCAAGAGATCGCCACGGATAGGATTTGACAGATGCTCTTATAAATGAGAAATATTGATAGCAAAACAGTTAATGTTGAAAGGTGAGTAACTCATGATGAATGCGGAAGTAGTTTACAAAAGGGGAAAGTATTTATACTAAACGCCAAGCGTACAGACTCTTGGATTGGTGAATGTAACTGGATTTATTGGATATGACCTAAAAATCCCTTTACTGGAACATGCATTCAAAATATTAAAAAAAGTTTTAAAAAGATTTCTGTATCAACGTCCAATAATTGTCAACATTTTCTTTACAAAGTAATTTATTTGCAAAATGTTTCAACATTACACTGAAATTGTCTTGATAGAGACAATTAAGTTTTATTTGTTGTTAATGAAACTCTCAAGAATTAGATACAAGACGGACCCGCGGCACAAGCCGAATAAATCTGACTCGGTCTCGCCTGTACTTGTGCATCTGTGTATGAACCAATTGGTAGCACCAACAAGAGTTAAATTTACTTTTGGCAGAGAACAGGAATCATGGTGTCCTGTCCATCACTGGGGACGTCCTAATCCAATTAGGAACCTTAAAGGGAATTGTTACATTGGGGGAAAACGATGCTATGATGAAAAGTGTCGAGTGTACAACCAAGGAGGGGGTGTACACTATCCCAGTTAATTCCAAATAGGAGTAAGTTGTAAAATGCGTTTTCTGAAACATTTCACCCATTTCAGAGTAACTAGGCCAGTGAGGTTTACACATGTCTCCTTCTTGTTATTTCTAGCATCAACACACAAGATGCCCTTGCACCATGAAATATTATCATTTACAATTTAAAATCGCCCATGACAATTGTCCGTATACACAACAGATGTAGAGTTTCACCTAGTTGAAATTTAAAAATCGTTTTTGCTCGTGTTTACTGAGGAAGAAATGTCATGCAAATTTAAGCTCCCAAACATGCTTAAGTAATTGTAATTTAGAAACATGTACAAACAGGAACTATGTTCAGTCATTTGGCGACTGTAATAATGCAGACAACATGCAAAGTATGTCAACAACATATAAGGTGTGCTTAAATAGGTGGAGTAGCTGCAGCATTGTGTAAATAATATGTATATTTCTCAACATATGGAAAAGACAATGATATTAAAGAAATGTTTTGATATCGTTAGAGATAAGCTGTCTTATATACTTCAAAATGCTGAATTAAATCGGCTACACTTTGCAAAGGGTATGGTAAAATATAGCGGCCCATCACCTATCCACAGTGACTTCTCAATGCATCATTGTCAGGAAATGCAAATCTGAAAATAATTTACGCTGATCAATTCCATTGTTTAAATTCTCATAGTCAGTATAAATATTGTGTTGTCAATTCTCAGCGATCCAGATAGCTATCAGCTCGATGTTCACTGTTCATCCTGTAAAATAAATTTAGCAGCAAGTGTTGTTGCTGTAGGATGGTAGGTTGTTATTTTGACAGTCTATTTCTGCGACCTGCCTTTGCGATGGGCATTAAATACTTGCTCACATCTTGAGGAGATTAGGTGTTTATTTTTTTTAAATTTTACTTCGTATTCAAAGCGTCTCCGCGTAGTCTATGTATTATCTGACAATCCATCTGACAATTGTATAGATCCGCAGCACCACTCCCACAGCACATTTTAACTCTCTAATGTTGCCAAGTGCCAGGCTGTATTGTACCTTCAACCAGTTGATTTATGATAATCTCTATCTATTTTCTCACTTGTCAGTTTTATAAGTAATATATAAGTATGTGTAATTTCAGACAATACCAAAAAGGATTATCATAGAGGCCAACGGCACCAGTTGTGCATTACAGTACCTGTAACTTTTTGGATTTTGTGTTTGAGTATATGACTGTATCAAGGAGATATGAAAATATTTGAAGTCTTCAGTTAATCCATCTGTGTGTGGGACTGTTCTTTCACTTGTGGTGGTGACGGGATGGGAATTTGGCATTGGGAAGGGGAGTTGGTGTTGAGGTATCCCATGGTGTGCCTGCAGCGCACGGAGTGAGCAGGCATAGTGCCTTGGTGCGCTGCAACTTGCTTGGTTAGAGGTTGCGGTGCCTATGGGCAGAGTTGCGGGGGGCGGCATCTTACAACAATGGCACAGCGTTGGTTACGGAGTTGGGAGACGCTCACCTCTCCGCCTACACCATCACAGCATTCAGTAAACTCATTCGTAAATTGTAAGATCCTTAAGACATGTGCACTCAAATCTTTCCGCTTTAAAATTAAAATCAACTTTGAAACCGAACATTCCATGAGGATGCAAGATGCATAATGCACACGCACTCCACTATAGTGTGACCAGATCTGAGAAACGTTTGGCTGACGAGTATATTTGGTGCTTGTATTTTCGCAGTTACATAACACAAAACCCATGGCAACATCACACTTTTTATACTGGCACCAATTTCCAGTCACAACCTTATTTTCTGCACGTTGCCTCCCTCCATCAGGGGACGCACATGGCATTGACCATCTCAGAAACTCACTACGTTTTAGGAGACTGGAACTTCAATATTTTCCCCCAAAAATTAAAACGGCGCGAAATATTTTGAAAAGCAAAAGAAAGATAAGTTCTCTGTTCATTTTTGGAAGTATTGATAGAGCACTGCCATCGAAAATAAGGACACTTACTCGAATTCAAACAAGCCGACATCTCCTTATTAATGCTGGAATTACATTCTATATAACTTGATAAGTTCCATTCCCATTTTACTCTGAAAAATCTTTCATTTCGTAGTTTTGAAATCGAACTCCAAGTACATGCCTCGTGGATTATGCTTCCTACTGATTTTATATCTACATATTCGCCAAGACAACTACGTTTGATTTAAAATGCATTTCAGATAAAGATATAATGTACATAACATTTTAATTTTGCAAAATGTAGTTGAATAATTTTCATCCATCAGGAACTTCAGTCATTTCGCCCCGTTCTCTTTCTCGTATTATCGCTTGTCATGAACTGTCATGGAATGAAATGAAATGACCCTTGACCTGTTTAATATGGAATTGGGCGATCATAGCGAACTAATTTCTGTGTCCAGAGTAATTATCTCCGACATGGTTAATTAAACCTATCAATTCCTCGCCACTTTGCAGTTGTCATACACAAGCACTTCGCCGCACGGAACTTCCTCTTTCATGGTGGCTCTAAGACTCCCGAGAAAGGGGAGGGAAGAGAGGCACTCGCTTTAAGCTATCTGTGAGTGGCCACTGTATACAGTATGTGAATGTGCTAGGAACATGTGGGAGGGAAGATCATTCGCCTCAAAAATCTGCCGGGGAAAACAGCATATCCTGTAAAAGGAAGTTACCGATTTGAAATACGTATCCAACACGAACAGAAAAAAAGCCGTATTGAACCTGGAAACGAACAACAATCTTTTCACCAGGAATTCTCATAATAGCAATACAGGGCTAGAAGCCGCGAACCCTTCAATTAAGATAATACATGAACTAACAGGGTGTTGGGAAGGAAGTCGAAATGAGGACAAGTCCTAGTCACTTTCCCAAAGTTTCACAGTCCGCTTTTTTGGACTTATATTGTGACTGACACCTCCAGTGTTTAAATATACTGCAAAGGCATTAAGCGAATCTGGGAACGTTGGCGCATTGCAAAGTTTAAATGTTCCCGGAGCTATTTCCCAGCAGTTAATAAAACAGCGAGTTTGCAGCGATGTGTGTGTGACAGTAAACTAAAGGCATCAGCCTTCTCCACTAACCAGAATAACTGGAGACCGCATCCCTAAAACTAGAGCCGATTGTTATGACGGGGCTTTTTGTTGTTATTTTGCCTTAGAGAGGGGCAGAAGTAATAAACCGAGAAAACCCAATCGGGTTGGTTTAATATGAATATTGTTGCTTTTACATATGTTGGACATGGAAACAACCTGTTTTACTGAATCTGGTGAATACCAGAATAACTGTCTCATTGCCGCTGTCCCTTTTCTAAACAAAACTGCAGAGGTCAGCAAGAGTATAAAGGCCGATATTAATTCACCGTTTATTTCCCTCGTTTTCCCCTTCTTTCACTCTCTCCTTTTCTTTCTTTTCTACAGCAGACGTAAAAAACGGATCTGAAAAGAACTTTCGTTTGGCGCGTTTATCCAGTCGAGGAGGTTTTGTGGATGAACAAAACCCTGGGTTGGGAGGTTTTGTGAGAGTGTTGTTTGTTGAAGTGGAGAAAGAAAAACCGGCGGCTTTTTCCTCATTGTGTGGAAACCAATCAGTAGTATTTGGAAAACTGTTAGCATTGTGCAGTTATTCTTGTCTTTTGTGAGAGGATTCTTTTCACAAGGTTTTTTTTTCAGCCGATCCAGCTGGCCAGAATGAATAGCAGTGCAATGTGTACACGCTTTGTCCCGCTAGCCCTTCAAGTAGCCCTTATTGAATAGACTAAGTTGACACTGCATGACAGTGAAACAACATAATAAAAAATACATGAGCCACTGAATAGAAGCAGGCGCATAAATAAATAAATGGGTGACCAAAACTGGATAAACTGAATAACAAAACGGTGAAAGGAGAACAAAAAGATATTTAACACGCTAGATTAGCATTAGAATGCAATCTACAAGGCAGAACAATTGATGAATAGGTTTACCGGCCGAGAAAGAAATGGACTAAATGCCTTCTGAATAGATATGCTTTGCTGGATTGAATGGGAAAAGGTGGAGTTTGAGTTATGCAAATGAATGAGAGAGTGAGGGAAGTTTTTGAAAAGATAGAAAAGCTCCAGTTCAGGATGTTTACTAAAGCAACTCCAGCACCCGAGCTATTTTCTTACTGTCATGCGTCAAACGAATATACGTGTTGGAAGTTGAGCATTCCCGAGCCTTAGCCAATCTTCAGCATTTACTATCACGGACACAGGAAAGTTGTAACGAACTCTATTAAACTCGATGAAAAGATTGTCAGATTGATGCTGAGAAAGCGATATCAAATACCACCAGAGTTGAATTGTCTCATCACTGCCATTGAATTTGATTTAATAGTCACAAATGTAAAGTGCAAGTGTGTGAATCATACTGTGTTGATGAACGTAGACGCTTCAACACTGCCGTTGAGATGTGTAAGGGCATGTTATGTAAAGTTACTGGATATTTTTAACAGGAATACCTGCATTTATATTGCACTTTATGATGCAAATTTGCGACAAACTTGCTTCACTAAAGTTTGAAATCTGTAAAAGTATAATTCAAATCTCCACAGCAAATAAAATATTATAGCAAAGGACATAGCATAATTGTACCTGAACAATTATTGGGGTAGAGAGAGGCAGCTGGAAGGGAGAGTGAAAAAGGATTGTCCTTTTACCTGGGAGAAAAAAACTAGTGCAACAGTGACCTAATATTTCGCTTAATCATGGTGATTTTGTACAAAAGCTGCTTGAATAATTATATTTTGCTGGAATGAAATGTGATGATGTGACTTTCCTCTTTCGCAATGTTTAGTGAAGTTTGAAGAAGTCAGCAGAAAGTTTGCCAGAACCCTTTTGATGATACCTGCACAGCTCCTTTGAGGTATTATAAAAACACAATCTTGACGAAACCATTGACCTTATTCTCTCTTTAAACAGAAGCAACATATGGTGTGAATCATAAAGCACACGGGAAATAAATTGGTTACTGTTCGGAAGAAAGAAAGCTCCCGAGCTATTCTATGCTGATGAATATGTCCATATATATATATATATATATATAGACGTATTCATCAGCACCTGGAAAGTGAAACGACAACTAGGCAGCAAAATTCTTACATAGTGGCACAATCTCTTGCGCTTTCTGTTCTCCGAATGCTTTCTATCCAAATCGTTAAATTAAGACCGAGAAGACAAAAATCTCTGCCCCTCGTTAAACTATTAGGTTGACATTCTTGTTTTAGTTAATTGTGGCAATAAATCAGTTACAAGTAAAATTGGGAAAGTTAGAAATATTGTCTTCAGTCATGTGGTTAGGTTCATGGACAACTTTAAACACAGATTTGTTTAGTACAGCTGGATGACTCAACCTCCTGGCTCAAGAAATGGAGGCCAACACTTTATCGCTCGGGTAATTTGTTGCTTTAGACACCGATTTATTCTTGCAAATTGACACACTACTTCATTCTCTTAATAGATTTAAAAAGGTATCTTCTGATGCGAATGGAACTTTCCATATGCTGGAACTTTGTCAATGCTGGAATTAAGATAGTAAGAAGTCTCACAACACCAGGTTAAAGTCCAACCTGTAGAATTAAGATAATCATGGAGGCAAGAATGGTTTGTTCATTGCAATTAGGAACTGTTGGAGAATTATGGATGCAAACTATATTGCATTTTTTAACACACACCACTGAAAGATATTGATGGATATGTCAATTAAGAGAACAATGATGTTGTTAAGCAATGAGCAGCAGTAATCTATCTCTCGACATGATTACAATTTAGGGGCACCACTCTGCATCAAGCATGGTGGTCATGATGTGGAGATGCCGGCGTTGGACTGGGGTAAAGACAGTAAGAAGTTTAACAACACCAGGTTAAAGTCCAACAGGTTTATTTGGCAGCAAAAGCCACACAAGCTTTCAGAGCTCCAAGCCCCTTCTTCAGATGAGTGGGAATTCTGTTCACAAACAGGGCATATAAAGACACAGACTCAATTTACATGAATAATGGTTGGAATGCGAATACTTACAGCTAATCAAGTCTTTAAGATACAAACAACGTGAGTGGAGAGAGCATCAAGACAGGCTAAAAAGATGTGTATTGTCTCCAGACAGGATAGCCAGTGAAACTCTGCAGGTCCAGGCAGGCTGTGGGGATTACAAATAGTGTGACATGAACCCAATATCCCAGTTGAGGCCGTCCTCATGTGTGCGGAACTTGGCTATCAGTTTCTGCTCAGCGACTCTGCGCCGTCGTGTGTCGTGAAGGGCGCCTTGGAGAACGCTTACCCGAATATCAGAGGCCGAATGCCCGTAACCGCTGGTCTTGCCTGGTGATTGTCGAGCGGTGTTCATTCATCCGCTGTCGCAGCTTCTGCATGGTTTCCCCAATGTACCATGCCTCAGGACATCCTTTCCTGCAGCATATCAGGTAGACAACATTGGCCGAGTTGCAAGAGTATGTACTGTGTACCTGGTGGATGGTGTTCACAAGTGAGATGATGGCATCTGTGTCGATGACCCGGCACGTCTTGCAGAGGTTGCTGTGGCAGGGTTGTGTGGTGTCGTGGTCACTGTTCTCCTGAAGGCTGGGTAGTTTGCTGCGGACAATGGTCTGTTTGAGGTTGTGCGGTTGTTTGAAGGCAAGAAGTGGGGGTGTGGGGATGGCCTTGGCGAGATGTTCGTCTTCATCAATGACATGCTGAAGGCTCCGGAGGAGATGCCGTAGCTTCTTCGCTCCGGGGAAGTACTGGACGATGAAGGGTACTCTGTCCACCGTGTCCCGTTGAAGGCAAGAAGTGGGGGTGTGGGGATTGCCTTGGCGAGATGTTCGTTTTAATCAATGACATGTTGAAGGCTCCGGAGGAGATGCCGTAGCTTCTCCGCTTCGGGGAAGTACTGGACGATGAAGGGTACTCTGTCCACCGTGTCCCGGTGGACCTGGTCAAGCATGGTGACCAGAAATCTGTTCCATGACATGGGCATGTTGGAAGGATTGGTAGGATTGTTATCAATCTTTTCGGCCAAGTATTAAACACTCCTTCCATGGTCAACAAGTCCTGGGGTAGGACTTGAATGTGAAGCTTCTAGCACAGAGGCAAGGTAACAGAAGGGTGGACTGCTTTTAGCAGCTGATTTATACTAGAGGTGCATAATCAGAATGTATGCATCTTATATCACACCAGCATCCCAAATTAGTGAGGACTATGACCCCACCATTAGGCTTAAGAAAATGGATTAACTGACATTGGGAAAATCTTACTAGAACAGAAACAAGCCTTTCAGCCTTAAAGCCTGCTCTACAATTTTCTTAGCTATAGCAGCTCTCTGTACATTGTCTGCCTTTTCTCCATTTTCCTTTATGATGTCACTTCTCAGGTAAGTATCCATTTAACTTTTAAATAGCCCAATGCATTTATCCCTCCCAGTTCCCATTTTTCATTCAGCATCCACTCCACCCTGTACTCCATCTTAGTCCTTTGTGGTGGCACAGTACTTTGATTCAATTCACCCATCAGAAATTTTTGTCTTTGTAATGCTCGAATTGATCAGGAAGTATCTCAGAGAAAGAAGCCCTCATCAAATGGACAGCTAAATGAATATGAGTGGATTTTACTGTCCTAAGATGTGCGGGTTAGGTTGATTGGCCAGGTTAAAAATTGCCCCTTAGAGTCCTGAGATGCGTAGGTTAGTGGGATTAGCGGGTAAATATATGGGGGTAGGGCCTGGGTGGGATTGTGGTCGGTGCAGACTCGATGGGCCGAATGGCCTCCTTCTGCACTGTAGGGTTTCTATGATTTCTATGATTGGAGTCAACATGTCATTATCTTGAAGACCAAAGTTAATGCAGTAAAAAACATCATAAATAGGAACAGGACTAGGCCATATATCCTCTTGATCTCCTCATGGCTGATATTTTACCTCAACGACACCTTCTCACACTATAGCCTTAACTCTTGATTCCCTTAGTATCAAAAAGCCTGTTGGTGTCTGACTTGAACATACTCGATGATTGAGCATCCAGAGTCTCTGCAATAGAGAATTCCAAAGATTCACAACCCTTTTAAAAAACTGTTTTCCTAATATTAGTCCTAAATGCCCAACTGTTATTTTTGAGACTATAACCACCAGAGTTCAAGATTCCCAATCAGGAAAAACACCCTGTGAAGTCCCTTAAGATATTTCACTGTAACTCCTGATGTTGATCCATAAGGCACATTTTTGCATGAGTATATTTGTGCATGTGCATCCATCCTCTATGGCATTTACCCAAGCATGCAGTTTTTCAAATCAATGATGTAATTGGAGGGTGCTTGTCAGGCCACCCATCAGTGCCAGTGCTGTTTTACAGAGGCACATATCATTTTGCAGGCATGTGTGGTAATTTTACCATGAGCTATTACTCACAGGATATTCACTCAGCATGACTTTTGAAACTTTCAAGCAGCATGCTCTGCCAGAGAGTCATTGAAGATTTCAAATTTATTGCTAAACCTCGAAATTATTTCAGATGTGAGTATTTTTGAGCATTCATCCACAATGTATTTATCAGAACTTTCAGTAAAATGCAATGCTATCTGTGAGAAGTCCCATCACTCTGGGGCTAGTGTACTCATTTGCTGTGGATGTGAATCTGTGCCTTCCATTGCTATGCCTCACCTCTTTCTTTGCCAATCACCTATCTGCTGTTGTGCAATTTCCTCTGCCTCCCATCCTGTATTGCAGCCATGTTTAGTATTTGGATGTTACTTCCAAAAGCCATGCCTCACCAATGCCCATCCCCTGGCATGTCCCACTGGTTTACCAGTTTTCTCTTCCATCAATTTGATTTGTGATCAGGAATTAATTTTCCTGTGCTATTGACAATTTCTCTTCTGCTTCTCAGCTTCGATTGACCACCAAAATTTGCACCATTTTATTCCCCATAAAAAAAATTATTTCTGCACACCTCCTGGATTCTCCTGGATCCCTGAGGTGAAATTTATGAAAAGTAAGAAATGATGAATGACCATGTACTCATGTGCCTGCAATTCATTGTCACACCCACTCACACTGTCGGTGAAACACCTTCTGCCTCCCTTCATTTGATGCTTCATTTATGATCCATTTGCAGTTTTCATGAGTTGTTGATATCCATGATGGTAAATCCAATTGATACAACAAAGCAATTGCTTGCCATTTTTACATCCCTGGAGTTCTTTTGTTTTATTTGTTCATGCGATGTGAGGCTCACTGGCAAGGTCATTATTTGTTGCCCTTGAGAGAGTGGTTGTGAGCCATCTTCTTGAATTGTCACAGTGGCATAGGTACATCTGCAAAGCTCTTAAGGAGGAAGTTGACCCAGTGACAATGAAGGGACTGTGATATCATTTCAAATTCTGATGTGTGTACTTTGCAGGGGTGGGGGCTGGACTTCCAAGTGCTGGAGTTCTCATGCATCATTCAAATTGGCTGAAAACTGGCATCTGTGATGCTAGGGTCCTCGGATCATCCACTCAACACTGAGTTGAAAATGGTTGCTTCAGTCATTAAGGATGGGAAGTTTGTGCAGCCACTTCCTCTGTATGTTTAATTGTCACAATTCAAAACTGGATGTGGCATGTCTGCAGATCTGTAATCTGATCTGCTGGTTCTGGGATAGTTTAGCTCCATCTATCACAAGCTGCTTCTATAAATCAGCATGCCTGTAGACCTGGGATGTAGCTTCACCAGGTTAGCACTTATTTTTAGGTATGCCTGTTTCTGATTTTTACATGTCCTCCTGCACAGTTTATTGATCCCCTGGCTTGATTACAATGGTGAAGTGAGGGGATATGCTGGATCATGAGATTACAGACTGTGGTTGAATAAAATTCTGTTGCTGAAGATGGCCCATAGTACCACATGGATGACCAGTTTTGATCTGCTGGATCTGTTCTGAATCTATTACATTAAGCATGTGGTAGTGCCGCAGAACATATTGTCAATGTGAAGTTGGGACTTCTTCTGCACAATCACTGTGAAGTGGTGACTCCTGCCAATGCTGTCATGTACAGGTGCATCTGTGACAGGCAGATTAGTGAGGATGAGGTCAAATAGCTTTTTCTCTTCTGTTGGTTCCCTCATTACCAGTCACTTCCAAGATTTGGTGGCTATATCCTTCAGAACTCAGCTCAGCCCAAAGAAAGACTCTTTGAGAAGGATGCAATATATGTGGTTAAATAAATAAATTATGGATTGTATCAAAACGAAGGATCACTGTACAAATCTAAAAAGATCATGGTAGCTTAGAAGAACGGTCAGATTTTAAAAGCCAGCAAAGAACGACTAAAAAAAACTAAAGAGGGAGAAAGTAGAGTATCAGATAAAGGTAGCTAGTAATATAACAGCAAACACTATGGGTGTAATCTTATGAGATTTTGATGGAGTGTCACTTCCAGCATGAAAAACAGAGTGATTCCCACCGATGACATTGGCAAGATTTCTGATCGAATTTTATGCTGAATAGGAAAGATTTTTATGCACACTGGAATTACACCACACTTGTGGCTTGATCCCCCTGATTCACCTGCCCTGCCACAACTTAATCACCATAATCAGTGGGGAGTTCCACATGAATGGCTCTCCAGCACCTTTTGTTCCACATTTATTCCAGGGGATGGCAACCAGGAAGTCCGCACCTCGCTTTGTGGAGGGAGCCCTGACCAGATTGCTGAATGGTGTGCAGCAGACGTGGGATACACTCTACCCCTGCTCCAGAAGAAGGCCTTATGGCAAGGTCAGCACCCATACCTGGGATGCAGTGGCAGCCCCTGTGAGTGCCAATTCACTGCAAAAGAGAATGGATGACCGTGTCGGAAGAAGATGAACAATCTTTTTCACTCAGCGAGGGTAAGTGTACCACTTCCAGTCTGTCTGTGAACCCCCTTGTACACTCTTCACACCTCCAACTCCATCCATCACCCAGCCACCTCGGGGGTTGCCAATGCAAGGCATGAGGCTCTCCTCCCATCTCCCCCAATCATCATGCACCCCACTAGTGGCTGCTATACTTCTCAAACTCCACCTCCCACTCAAGTCCCATGCTTGCCACACCTCATCAGCATCTCCAATCCGATGACCCCCGCCTAGCTGTGTCATTGCAGGACAAACTCAACCACAACAAGTGTGAGCAGTGCAGCCAGACGGAGTCATGTCTGAGTGCAGAACCCTCACGCCTTTTGAAGAGCAAGCACTCAAGCTGGCCAGGAAGGAGGAAGAGCACGCAGATAAACATGAGAATCCTCAAGGCATGCTGTCATTTCTCAAGTTTCAAGTGAGTAATCAATGTTCCCTCCGTATCCCCGGTAATCCACTAATGCCATCTCCCTTCTCTTGCAGGCAAAACAGCAGAACAGGCCGGATCATCCTCGCACCCATTAGACCCACTGGACTCCAGCAGCTCTGAGGGAGACTTCTCAGACCCCACCGCTGAAGAAGCATCACAGTTGTCACCCACACCGGTCACAGCGCAGTTACATCTCGGTAGAACATAGAACATAGAACATAGAACATTACAGCGCAGAACAGGCCCTTCGGCCCACGATGTTGCACCGACCAGTTAAAAAAAAACTGTGACCCTCCAACCTAAACCAATTTCTTTTCGTCCATGGTAGGGTCATTAAGTAGACAGGCTTCTGGGTCACTCACTGGTGAGCACCTCACAGCTGAAGGGCCAGAGCGGGTGAAGGAAACCAGCACTTGGAGGGAGGCTGGAGCCCAGGACTCTTCTGGGCCTTGGTTGATGATGTGCCCCTGGGCCTGGTTGTCTCAGAGCTGCTGGAGTTGCAAAGGCAAAATCGTGAGCATCAGGAAGGGATGACAGACTGCAAAGCTGACTAGAGGAATCCCATTGCCTTCTGTCTGAGGAGATGGTGCCGTCGCTCCAGTGCACTGAGGCCAACACTCAGAAGTTGGCGTCTGCAGTGGAGACCTTTGCACAGGACGTGCACTCCATGGCAGGAGATGTCTGCTTCATGGCTCAGCTCATTACTTCAATGTCTGAGGGCTTCAACTGCAAGGCACAGGCCCTAGTGGAAATCCACAAGTGTCATTGCCAATGAATGGTGGGGCTTCTGGACCTCATTCCAGCTGTCCCTCTATGACCTGGAGGAGCACTGGGCTCATCAGGCACCTGAAGGAACGAGGAGAATCTGGGGTACAGCCCAGAGTGTTCCACCCAGGAGAACTGGGGGTGTCCAGCCCACCTGACTCTTTGCCCACCCCCATGACTGTGAGCAAAACACTTCCATCCCTATACACCAAGGAGGACAACACTGCAACACCCGTGCTGCCTAAAAGCAGGCCAAAATCCTTAAGGTGCAGGCCCACCAAGGTCACCTCAGGCAACAAGGCGTGGAAGTCAGCAGGCCTCCTCAACCTGAGCTGCAAATTTTGGGGAACCACCTAGATGGTGAGGAACGGTAGGAAACTTTCATAGAATCATAGAATCCATACAGTGCAGAAGGAGGCTATTTGGCCCATCAAGTCTGCACCAACTCTCTGACAGAACATCCCACCCAGATCCTATTCCCATAATTCCATGCATTTAACCCTGCTAATCCCCCTAATCTACACATCTTGGGACACTAAAGGTCACTTTAGCATGGCCAATCTGCCTAACCTGTACATCTTTGAAGTGTGGGCGAAAACCGGAGCACCTGGAGGGAACTCACGCAGGCATGGGGAGAACATGCAAGCTCCACATTGACAGATTGCTCATAAACATCACATTTACTTACATTTACAATGGTTACGGTCATGTTAGAAGATGTAACACCATTAATCAGGAAAGAAGAGAGAGAGAAAACTGGGAACTACAAGTCAGTTAGCCTGACATCAGTCTTTGGGAAAATGCTATTTTTAAGAAAGTCTTAACATGCATTTAGAACATCATGATCTGATCAGGCATGGTTTTAGGAAAGAGAAATTAAGTTTGACAAATTTATTTGAGTGTTTTTTTTGAAGATGTAACCAGTAGGGTAGATAAGGAGGAATCAATAGATGTAGTATTATTGGATTTCCAAAAGGCATTCAAATAAGGTGCCACAGAAGATAAAGGCGCATAAGTTGGGTAAGTAAGATTGTGGGGGTCACGGGTGTGGGGGTGGTATGAGGGGGTCGAGAGTAACATAATAGCATGAACACGATTGGTTAATGGAGAGAAAGCAGAGAGTATGAAAAAAATCCTGTATTCTTAAACTGGTTTTCATTGCATGGTTAAAAGGGGCCCATTTCTTAGTTGTTCTACAATTAGAGTAACCAAAGCTGTCACAAGTTAACAGTATGCACTGTATCATATTACTATTTTGTTATAATGTAACTGGTGACAACTTTATATTGGATGCAATGTGACCAATGGGAACAAGATGTAAGGGTCAGCTGACCCAGTAAACCATGGAACCAATTACAGAGTGATGTAATAATCAGCTGACCAGCTGATTCACTATAAATAAGGAACAATGTACAATTGTGGAGAGCTTGGAGTAGTCCAGGACGAGGCCCCAAGGTTGGAGTAATGATGTTTCTTTATTAAACCCTTTCTTTGAGTTATAAATTGGAGTAAGTTTTGTTGTATTTTTATTAACTACGTTTTGAAGAGTTCCTTCTGAAGAAACATTGGTAGCAGAGGAAAACCCATCGCAATTTGGTGTTTGTTTTTGAAGAAGTGCTACAACCATGGCAGAAGGTAGAAGTAAACTTTGGAAGGAGTAACAAGAATACAGAGTACTGGGCTAATGGTAAGATACTTGTTAGTGTGGATGAGCAGAGAGATTTTGGTGTCCATATGCATAGATTCCTGAAAGTTGGCACCCAGGTTGATAGGGTTGTTAAGAAGGCGTACAGTGTGTTCGCTTTTATTGGTAGAGGGATTGAGTTTCGGAGCCATGATGTCATGTTGCAGCTGTACAAAACTCTGGTGCGGCCGCACTTGGAGTATTGCGCACAGTTCTGGTCACCGCATTATAGGAAGGATGTGGAAGCGTTGGAAAGGGTGCAGAGGAGATTTACCAGGATGTTGCCTGGTATGGTGGGAAGGTCTTATGAGGAAAGGCTGAGTGATTTGAGGCTGTTTTCGTTAGAGAGAAGGTTAAGAGGTAACTTAATAGAGGCATACAAGATGATCAGAGGATTAGATAGGGTGGACAGTGAGAGCTTTTTTCCTTGGATGGTGATGGCTACCACGAGGGGACATAGCTTTAAATTGAGGGGTGGTAGATATAGGACAGATGTCAGAGGTAGGTTCTTTACTCAGAGTAGTAAGGGTGTGGAATGCCCTGCCTGCAACAGTAGTGGACTCGTCAACATTAAGGGCATTTAAAGGGTCATTGGATAAACATATGGATGATATTGGAATAGTGTAGGTTAGATGGGCTTTAGACTGGTTTCACAGGTCGGTGTAACATTGAGGGCCGAAGGGCCTGTACTGCGCTGTAATGTTCTATGTTCTTAAACCGGTGGGATTTGATTGTCCCCCTATCTTTTCGGATGCTGACCCATATCGGCAATGGAAGGCAGAGGTGGAAATGTGGACCCTTGTCACCACAATACCGAAAAAAAAGCAAGGTGTGGCGTTAACTTTGTCATTTCCAATTAGGAACAAGATAAGAAGCAAAATATTTTCCGATTGGACAGCAGATGCCCTGAATAAAGAAGAAGAGCTACAGCTCCTGCTACAATACTTCGATAAGTTTTACCAGAAAGATGTGTTCTTGGAGAATTATGAAGGATGGGTGATGTTTGACAGGATTAGGAGACAAGACACCCAGTCCATGAAAGAGTATATCCTGGATTTTAATAGGGGCCGTAACAGGCTAATGAAATTTAATTTGGATATCCCAGATGCAGTATTGGCCTTTAAGTTGTTGGACTGTGCATGTCTGTTGCATATGGATACTCTTTTTTAGTAATGACTGGAATGTAATTAAGGGGAACAGGAATACAATTAAGGGGAACAGAGCCCCTCTTTGATCAAATGGCAGCATCATTAAAAATTTTTTTTCGGGAAACAATCCTTCCATGCCACCTTGTTCAGTACAGACCGCAATGCCATAGTGCCCAGAACAAAGGAGTCAATGGTGACTTAACCATGTGCCAGACCAAATGGTACATGAAGGCCTTTAAAAAGAGACAGTAATGTTAATAACAGAGCTAGTGTCAAACGGTTATAACCGATTTGAAAATGGGGGAAGAAGACGCACATGGGATACTGATAAAAGATGTTTAAATCGAAGGAATGCTAGAGGGATTGTGAATCACTGTTTCCAATGCAATTTCCCCATACATGCCACTACAGTGTAAATTGTCCGAAAATAAGAAATCGTGTCTTTGAAACCACATGTGACACAGAATACATGGAAACCGACAGTGATGAGGATAAGGACCAGGAAGGCATTGTTTTGGTGGCAGAAAAGTTGAGTCCCATAATGAGCGTCCTGATAGACTCTTTCACTGTGCTGTTTTAAATAGTGGATGTACGTCGACAGTCTGTGGCCAAGATTGGCTAGATTGTTATTTAGGGTCTCTTGATCATAAAGGCCAAAAGAAAGTAAAAAAACATGATAGTTCCACCTGCTTTAGACTTGGCGATGTCAACACTCTATCATCCTCCAGAAGGGTGATATTTCCCTGTAAGATGGCGGGAATCAGTTTATTTATAAGTACAGATGTAATTTACAGTGATATACCTTTGTTAAGTAGGTCTGTGATGAAGAAAGCTCAGATGACCATTGGTTTGAAACAGGATAAAGCTGTGGTATTTGGGAAAACTGTGGACCTACATTTTACAAGATCTGGCCATTATTATCTTCCTTTAAGTGAACTGAAATTATCAGACCAAAGGATTCATGAGGCATTAGTGTCAGTAACAGAAAACAGCATGATGGACAAAAAGAAGATTATTCTGAAATTCCATAAGCAGTTTGGTCATCCAGCACCACAGAGACTGAGAGCACTGCTGCAGGATGCAGGTGCGCTGGACAAAGGATATAATCTCATAGAACAAACATCAACCCAGTCTGTTCATGTGGCTATCTAGATAAGTCTTAAACGATCCCAGCGTGTCCGCCTCAATCACCTTGCTTGGCAGTGCACTCCAGGCCTCCACCACCCTCTGTGTAAAGTACATCCCCCTGACATCTGTGTTGAACCTTGCCCCCCTCAACTTGAACCCGTAACCCCTTGTGTTCGTCACTTCCAACCTGGGAAAAAGCTTCCCACTGTTCACCATATCTATGCCCTTCATAATTTTATACACCTCTATTAGGTCGCCCCTCATCCTCTGTCTTTCTAGGGAGAACAACCCCAGTTTACCCAATCTCTCCTCATAGCTAAGACCCTCCATACCAGGCAACATCCTGGTAAACCTTCTCTGTCCTCTCTCCAAAGCCTCCACGTCCTTCTGGTAGTGTGGCGACCAGAACTGGATGCAGTATTCCAAATGTGGCCTAACCATCGTTCTATGCAGCTGCAACATCATATGCCAACTTTTATATTCTATGCCCTGTCCAATAAAGGCAAGCATGCCATATGCCTTCTTCACCACCCTCTCCACCTGTGCTGCCACCTTTAAGGATCTGTGGACTTGTACACCCAGGTCCCTCTGTGTGTCTATACTCCTGATAGTTCTGCCATTTATTGTATGGCTCCCCCTTACATTAGATCTAGATAAGATCACAGATAAGAAGGGCCCTAAGGCATCACATAAGACCATTGGGGGTATACTTTGAGAAAGGGAATAGGATCTACTATAAAAGAGAGGTCAAAAAAGAGTGGAAAGGGCCTTGGCAAGTGATGGGAACAGACGACAGGTAGTTATAGTACAACACGATAACCAGACAGTGCGAGCCCACTCTTCGAGAGTAGTGGGACTTGGGTATGAATTTGGAGCTTCTGAGCAAGATGCAGAAGTGCAGGAGGCACCTTGTACCTCACATGCACATACCCTGAGTTATTATGGGAATCTGATGATCAACGAGGTACCAATGAAGCAGGGGATGAAGCTGCTACTTCAAAGGTTCAGCTACCCAAAGTACGCACAGTGGTATCATACATACCCGAAGGGTCAAGAGAGTGGGGGGAAGCCACTATAATCGGGAAAGACCTCAGGAAAGTACAAACACTGGCCAAAGCTGTAGATTGGGAAAATGGGGTGGACAGATGGAAACAAAAAAAGTGAGACCTAATTCCTGAGGGTGAGACAGTAAGCATTCGTGAACCCAGGAAAAAGTCATGAATCTGTGACCAAAGGTGTGTCAACAGAGAACAGCAGTCTGAGAGTAGCAGCCCTGACACAAACAGACATGGCAGTAGAGGCCGGAGCTTAACGAGGAAGGTTAGGAATCAAATCAATGATAGGAATAGAAGAAGAAGCCCCATGATAAGGATAGCTGCAAACAAAATGGAGCTCGCGGAAGTAAGAGAGGCCAAACAAAGGGAGCTGGACAGTTGGAAGGAGTTTGGAATGTATACCGAGGTACCAGATGAAGGGCAACCTGCTTTGTCCATAGGTGGTTTTGCACAGAGAAAGTTTTGCAAGATGGAACATATAAAACTAAAGCCAGATTAGTAGCTCATGGGTATGAGGAACATTTGGATGGGAGAGACATTAGGATTGATTCACTCACAGCAGGGAAAGTGACACTGGAAATTTTTTTCACTGTTCTAGGGATTAGGGAGCTTGTCTACAGAGGCCCTATGGGTGGAGCTGAGAAACAGGAAAGGTATGACCACATTAATGGGGTTGTATTATAGACCACCCAATAGTCAGCGAGAATTGGAGGAGCAAATCAGCGGAGAGATAGCTGACATCTGCAAGAAACACAAAGTTGTGATAGTAGGGGATTTTAATTTTCCACATATAGATTGGGACTCGCATACTGTTAAAGGTTTAGATGGGGTAGAGTTTGTAAAATGTGTTCAGGAGAATTTTCTACATCAGTATATAGAGGTGCCAACTAGAGAGGATGCGATATTGGATCTCCTATTGGGAAATGAGTTAGGGCAGGTGATGGATGTGAGTGTGAGGGAACACTTTGGATCCAGTGATCATAATGCCATTCGTTTCAACTTGATCATGGATAAGGATAGATCTGGTCCTCGGGTTGAAGTTCTGAACTGGAAAAAGACCAAATTTGATGAAATGAGAAGGGATCTGGGAAGTGTGGATTGGCACAGGCTGTTCTCTGGTAAGGATGTAAATGGAAAGTGGGAGGCCTTCAAAGGAGAAATTTTGAGAGTGCAGAGTTTGTATGTTCCTGTCAGGATTAAAGGCAAAGTAAATAGGAATAAGGAACCTTGGTTCTCGAGGGAGATTGTAACACTGATTAAGAGGAAGAGAGAGTTGTATGAAATGTACAGGCAGCAAGGAACAAATCAGATGCTCGAGGAGTATAAAAAGTGCAAGAAGCTACTTAAGAGGGAAATCAGGAGGGCTAAAAGAAGACATGAGGTTGCTTTGGCAGACAGAGTGAAGGAAAATCCAAAGAGCTTCTATAGGTATGTTAGGAGCAAAAGGATAGTGAGGGATAAAATTGGTCCTCTTGAAGACCAGAGTGGTAGAGAGGTCATGGATCCTTTACAGATTAAAGGGGAGGAGGTGCTCGCTGTCTTGAGGCAAATCAGAGTGGATAAATCCCCAGGACCGGACAGGGTATTCCCACGGACCTTGAGGGAAGCTAGTGTTGAACTTGCAGGGGCCCTGGCAGACATATTTAAAATGTCAGCATTCAAGGGGGAGGTGCCGGATGATTGGAGGGTGGCTCATGTTGTTCCGTTGTTTAAAAAAGGTTCCAAAAGAAATCCGGGAAATTATAGGCCAGTACGTTTGACGCGGTGGTGGGCAAGTTATTGGAAGGTGTGATAAGGGATAGGGTCTACAAATATTTGGATAGACAGGGACTTATTAGGGAGAGTCAACATGGTTTTGTGCGTGGTAGGTCATGTTTGACCAATCTATTAGAGTTTTTCGAGGAGGTTACCAGGGAAGTGGATGAAGGGAAGGTGGTGGATGTTGTCTACCTGGATTTCAGCAAGGCCTTTGACAAGGTCCCTCATGGGAGGTTAGTTAGGAAGGTTCAGTCGCTAGGTATACATGGGGAGGTAGTAAATTGGATTAGACACTGGCTCAATGGAAGAAGCCAGAGAGTGGTTGTGGAGGATTGCTTCTCTGAGTGAAGGCCTGTGACTAGTGGTGTGCCGCAAGGATCGGTATTGGGTCCATTGTTGTTTGTCATCTATATCAATGATCTGGATGATAATGCGGTAAATTGGACCAGCAAGTTTGCTGATGATACAAAGACTGGAGGTGTAGTGGACAGTGAGGAAGCTTTTCAAAGCTTGCAGAGGGATTTGGACCAACTAGAAAAATGGGCTGAAAAATGGCAAATGGAATTTAACGCAGACAAGTGTGAGATATTGCACATTAGAAGGACAAACCAAAGTAGAACGTACAGGATAAATGGTAGGACTCTGAAGAGTGCAGTTGAACAGAGGGATCTGGGAATACAGGTACAGAATTCCCTAAAAGTGACGTCACAGGTGGATAGGGTCGTAAAGAGTGCCTTTGGTACATTGGCATTTATAAAGTATAAAAGTTGGAGTGTTATGGTAAGGTTATATAAGGCATTGGTGAGGCTGAATTTGGAGTATTGTGTACAGTTTTGGTCACCTATTTACAGGAAGGATGTAAATAAGGTTGAAAGAGTGCAGAGAAGGTTCACAAGGATGTTGCTGGGACTTGAGAAGCTGAGTTACAGAGAGAGATTGAATAGGTTGGGACTTTATTCCCTGGAGCGTAGAAGATTGAGGGGAGATTTGATAGAGGTGTATAAGATTTTGATGGGTATAGATAGAGTGAATGCAAGCAGGCTTTTTCCGCTGAGGCTACGGGAGAAAAGAACCAGAGGGCATGGGTTAAGGGTGAAAGGAGAAAAGTTTAAAGGGAATATTAGGGGGGGCTTCTTCACGCAGAGAGTGGTGGGAGTGTGGAATGTGCTGCCGGATAAAGTGGTAAACTTTTAACATCTAAGAAAAACTTGGACGGGTTCATGGATGAGAGGGGTGTGGAGGGATATGGTCCAAGTGCAGGTCAGTGGGACTAGGCAAAAAATGGTTCGGCACAGACAAGAAGGGCCAAAAGGCCTGTTTCTGAGCTGTAATTTTCTATGGTTCTATGGTTCTAGCACCTCATAATTGGATGTGTAAATCAATTGATATCAAAGCAGCATTTCTGCAGGGTGAAACATTTCAAAGAAAAGTTTTTTTGAGGCCAGCCAAAGAAGCAGGTAATACACAGGGACATTTGTGGAAATTAAATAAATGTGTATATGGGTTAAGTGATGCATCAAGGGTTTGGTATTTCTCTGTACAATCTGTATTACTGAAGACTGGCTGTGTCCAGTTAAAAGCAGATACAACAAAGTTTTAATGGAAGGCTAAAATAAAATTAACTGGAATTTTTATAATGCCTGTGGATGATTTCCTATGGGGTGGCACAGAAGAATTTGGAAAAAAGGATAATTGAGAAGCTGAAAACAGAATTTAATGTAGGGAGTCAAACAGCTGGTGCTTTTCGATATCTTGGACTTGATATTCAACAAAGTACATCTGGTGTAACGATGAGTCAACAGGGATATCTAAACAGTATTGATCCCATTCCCATCACCAGAGAGAGGTCAATGGAAAAAGAGGAATGAGCCAACAAAAAAGAAACAGAGTTGTTGAGGAGTATGATAGGACAGCTAAATTGGCTATGCACACAGACAAGACCAGATGGAGCTATAATGTCCTCGAGCTCAGTAATATGTTGAAGTGCACCACAGTCAGAGAGAACTTGCAGGCTAATAAACATTAAAACAGTTAAAATTAGAGGAGTGTGTAATTAAATTCCCAGCACTAGGAGAACCGGAAGATATGAAATTGGTTGCGTTTAGTGATACTTCACATGCTAATCAAGTGGTTCTGGATTCATAATATTCCTGGTAGGTAAGGAAGGAAAATGTTGCCCCTTGGCCTGGGAAGCAAAGAAAATTAAAGGAGTAGTCAAAAGCACATTGGTGGTTGAAATCCTAGTGTTAGTGGTAGCGTTGGATATGAGGATGTATTTGTCAGACACATTAACAGAATTATTTTTTATGGGCACATCGGGTACGAACGTTCGAATTGAGTGTTATGTGGACACTCCGTCTTTACGGGATAATGTTCACTCAACAAAAAGTGTAGCAGAAAAAATATTAAGAATTGATTTGGCCAGCATTAAGCAAATGCTGGAAAACAAACAAATTTCCAAACTTAACTGCATCAATGCAAATCTCCAGGTTTACAAAAAGGTTGCAGGTACTGGAAAGTTATTAAGAATACTGGAGGATGGTTACCTTAAATTATTTTGAAAAAATCTTTTTAAAAAAACAAAGGGAATCTGTTAGAATGTAACCGGTGACAACTTTGTGTTGGATGTAATATGACCAATGGGAACAAGATGTAAGGGTCAGCTGACCCAGTAAACCATGGAATCAATAACAGAGTGATGTAATAGTCAGCTGACCAGCTGATTCATTATAAATAAGGAACTATGTAGAATTGTAGAGAGCTTGGAGTGGCCCAGGGCGAGGCCCCAAGTTTGGAGTAATGGTGTTTCTTTATTAAACTCTTTCTTTGATTTATAAGTTGGAGTAAGTTTTATTAGCTGCATGTTGAAGAGTTCCTTCTGAAGAAACATTTATGTATTATTTCATTTGATTATATAGCTTTAATCAAAACACCAGTTGAAAAGCACTGCTCTAGAGAGTGAGTATGGTGAATTGATGCTGGAAAGCAAGGAAATTACAGAGGCAGTGAACAGACATTTTGTGACTTTCTCCACTCTAGAAGACTTTAGAAAACTCTCAAAGATTGTACACCTCGGGTGAAAGGGAAAGAGGAATTTAAAACAATCACCATCACCAGGGAAAAGCTCTGTGAAAACTCTTAGACGGAGGCCCTGATTTTACCAGCATGCCCACCCCGAGTCTCACAGAACGGTATTCTCCATTGGACTCGGGCGCCATCTTACAAGCCTCGGGTGGGGATGCTGGTAAAATTCCGGCCTTAAAGTCTGACAAGTCCCTAGGACCAGATGGTATACATCCTGGGTTCTTAAAATAATAGGCTGCAGAGATAATAGATTATAATAGATAATAGAATAGGTTATAATTGTCCAAAATTCCTGAGATTCAGGAAGGGTCCCAATAGATTGTAAAAAAGCTAATGTAACACCTTTATCCAAGAAAAGAAGGAGACAGGAACAAGAAACTCTAGGCCAGTTAGCCTAATATCTGTCATAGGGTAATTGCTAAAGTCCATTATTAAGGAGGTTAAAGCAGGATACAATGCAGCACAGGGCATACAATCTGGAAGTCATAATGTTATCAGGTAGAGTCAACGTGGCTTTGTGTGGGAAATCATGTTTAATTAATTTTGAGAAAGTAACAGGCAAGATGGATAAACAGGAATCTGTAAATATGGTGTATTTGGATTTGCAAAAGACATTTGATAAAGTGCTAAATCAAAGGTAAGAGCACATGGGGTAGGGGGCAACATATAAGAATGGATAAAGGTTGATTAGCTAGATTAGAGAGTGGGAATAAGTGGTCTTTTTTGGATTGGCAAGCTCTAATTAGTGGAATGCCCCAAGGATCAGTGCTGGGGCCTCAATCTATACCAATGATGTGGATGAAGGAACTTTATGTATGGGAACTAAATTTGCCAATGGTGCCAAGACAGGCAGGGAAGTAAGTTGTCAAGAGGAGGTAGAGATTTTCCAAAGAAATATAGATAGGTTAAGTAACTGGCCAAAAGTTTAGCTGATGGAGTATAATGTGAGAAAATGTGAATTTGTTTACTTTATCAGGAAGAATAAAAAAGTAATTGATTATTTTAATTAGAGAGAAATGGTGGAACTCAGTGGTATTGAGGAATCTGAGTATCTTGGTACATGAGTCACAAAAAGTTAGTATGCAGTCACAGCACATGTCTAGGAAGACAAACTGAATGTTGGTGTTTATTGCAAGGGGAGGGAAATATAAAAGTAGGGAAGTTATACTGCAGCTGCACAGGACCATGGTGAGACCCACCTGTGTGCTGTGTACAGCTTTTGTCGTCTTATTTGAAAAACAAATTGCATTAGGTTCATTTTCCTCATTTCTGTAATGAAGGGCTTACCTTGTGAAGATATTTTTTATTCTTTCATGTGACGTGGGCTTCGCAGGCTAGGCTAGCATTTATTCTCCACACTTAATTGCCCTTCAGAAGGTAGTGGTGAGCTGCCTTCTTGAACTGCTGCAGTCCATGTGTGTAGGCACACCCACATTGTTGTTAGGGAGGGAGCTCCAGAATTGAAACATGTTGGTCCTATACCCATTGTTTAGAGGAATGAGAGATGATCTTATTGAAAAATATAAGCTCCTGAGGGGACTTAAGTGGTTGGGCACCAGGAGGAAGTTTTCTGCTGTGGGGGAGATTAGAACTAGGAGCCACAAGTTAAGAATAAGAGGTCTCCCTTTTAAGTTGGAGATAAGGAGAATGTTTTTCTCTCAGCGCCGTTAGTCTTTTGAATTCTCTACTCCAATGGTGGGAGACAGAAGGCAGGAAACTATAGACCAGTTGAAAGCAGATATTGAATTTATTCATGGCAGAGTTAGATTTCTGATAGATAAGGGAGTCAGCGGTATTGGGGGGCAGAGAGGAAACTGAAATTGAAACCACAACCAGATCAGCCTGATCTTATTGAATGGTGGAGCAGGCTCAAAGGGCTGAATGGCCTATTTCTGCTCCTAAATCCATTGTGCCTATGTTTCACAATGGTGCAATCGAGTCACGCTTGAAGTCTCATTGAAGCCTCTCACCCAGAGTATGTTTTGTGCCTTTATTAACCTCAATACCTCTTCCAAATGGTGTTCAATATGGAGGATTCATCAGAAGAGGGAGGGTGGTAGGGTGGAGAAGGTCCACTCCTTCCAGATTGTATATCCTCTACTGCCCCGTCTGGAATGGTGATAGAAGAGTCTGGGTCATTGGCTGTAAGTTATGTTTTGGTGAGTAAGACTAGATCAGGCTGTTGTTTAGCTAATTTATGGGACAACTCTCCCAATTTTGGCATATAATCCCAGATGATTGTGGGGAGAAGTTTGCAAGGTTTACAGGATAGGGAGTGCCTTTGTTGTTTCCAGTGCTTAGTCGATGCCAGGTTATCTGTCCAGTTTTATTTTTTGAATTTTTCATTGTGGTTTATAGAACCTGAGTGGTTGACAAGGCCATTTCAGAAGGTTACCCACTGGAAACAACAAAGGCACTCCCTATTCTGTAAACCCTGCAAAATTCTCCTCACAATCATCTGGCCACTCCACTCTCATTACTACTGCAGACAGAAGGGGGTGGCACGGTAGCACAGTGGTAAGCACTGCTGCTTCACAGCTCCAGGGACCTGGGTTCGATTCCCGGCTTGGGTCACTGTCTGTGTGGAATTTGCACATTCTCCTCGTGTCTGCGTGGGTTTCCTCCGGGTGCTCCGGTTTCCTCCCACAGTCCAAAGATGTGCGGGTTAGGTTGATTGGCCATGCTAAAATTGCCCTTAGTGTCCTGGGATGCGTAGGTTAGAGGGATTAGTGGGTAAATATGTAGGGATATGGGGGTAGGGCCTGGGTGGGATTGTGGTCGGTGCAGACTCGATGGGCCGAATGGCCTCTTTCTGTGCTGTAGGGTGTCTAAGTGTCTAAAAAAAGGACAACAACATAAAATTAGATAGTACAGTTTCAGCAGACAATCATTTGAAAAGAACTGCTGGAATAATGAATCTGAACAGTTTGCACAGATGTAGCTACCCAGTGAAAACATACTGTTTACAGTTGGTGCTCAAGTAAATCTCACAGGATCCAGGGTGAGGTATCTAAATGGATACAAAATTGGCATCTTGACAGAAGCCAGAGAGTGGCTGCAGAGGGTTGTGTTTCAAACTGGAGGACTGTGACCAGCGGTGTGCCTCAGGGGTCAGTGCTGGGTCCATTGTTATTTGTCATTTATATTAATGATTTGGATGAGAATATAGGAGGCATGGTTAGTAAGTTTGCAGATAACACCAAGATTGGTGGCATAGTGGACAGTGAAGAAAGTTAACTCCGATTGCAACGGGATCTTGATCAATTGGGCCAGTGGACTGATGAATGGCAGATGGAGTTTAATTTAGATAAATGCGAGGTGATGTATTTTGGTAGATTGAACCAGGGCAGGACTTACTCAGTTAATGATAGGGCGTTGGGAAGAGTTACAGAACGAAGAGATCTAGGGGTACATGTTCATAGCTCCTTGAAAGTGGAGTCGCAGGTGGACAGAGTGGTGAAGAAGGCATTCAGCATGCTTGGTTTCATCAGTCAGACCATTGAATACAGGAGTTGGGCGTCTTGTTGAAGTTGTACAAGACATTGGTAAGGCCACACTTGGAATACTGTGTACAGTTCTGGTCACCCTATTATAAAAAGGATATTATTCAACTCGAAAGAGTGCAGAAGAGATTTACTAGGATGCTACTGGGACTTGATGGTTTGAGTTATAAGGAGAGGCTGGTTGACTGGGACTTTTTTCTCTGGAGCGTAGAAGACTGAGGGGTGATCTTATAGACGTCTATAAAATAATGAGGGGCACAGGTCAGCTAGATAGTCAATATCTTTTCCCAAAGATGGGGAATCTAAAACTAGAGGGCATAGGTTTAAGGTGAGAGGGAAGAGATACAAGAGTGTCCAGAGGGGCAATTTTTTCACAGAGGGTGGTGAGTGTCTGGAACAAGCTGCCAGAGGTAGTGGTAGAGGCGGGTACAATTTTGTCTTTTAAAAACCATTTAGATAGTTACATGGTGCGATGGGTGTAGAGGGATATGGGCCAAATGTGGGCAATTGGGATTAGCTTTGGGGTTTTAAAAAAAAGGGTGACAAGGACAAGTTGGGCCGAAGGGCCTGTTTCCATGCTGTAAACCTCTATGACTCTATGACTATGACTCTGTGCCATTCGTCAGCCTACTGGCCCAATTGATCAAGATCCCGTTGCAATTGGAGATAACATGTCCATCTGTATGCCCTAACCCTACCTCCTTCTATATCTATCCCCGGAAAAACACCTTCCTCCAACTCATCTACAACTCAATTTTCAACATCATGACTGTCTATCCTTTGCCCCTCTGCTCTTGCAGTATTTGTGCTGGGTATAACCATTACATTCTCTCACCCTCTCTGGTCTCCCAGGTAAGGCCCTCACACTGCTCCCAGGAATGCAAACTTAAATGGGTATGTTAGACAACTGATCCAATAATTCAACACCAGATTTGACTGGACCATATAAAGAAGCCTCACAACACCAGGTTAAAGTCCAACAGGTCTATTTGGAATCACGAGCTTTTAGAGCGCTGCTCCTTCATCAGATGAGTGCGTTCTGAAAGCTCGTGACACCAAATATACCTGTTGGACTTTAACCTGGCGTTGTGAGACTTCTTACTGTGCCTACCCGAGTCCAATGCCGACATCTCCACGTCATGGACCATATGATGCACTGACAGGTCCTGCTTTTACCTGCTAAAATTGGTCACTCTTCCAGGATCATCCTGGAATGCAAAGATAACCATTGCATTCTTTTCTCTACAGTAATCTTTGTAAACCCTTCTCCCCTGTCTCCTCCACCCTCACCTGAATTTGTAAGGTGTTAGCCTTGGTGGCTGATAAAGATAAAGTATCCCTCAATGTCCTTTGTCCCCTGTCTGCGTTCTTCCTCCCACATTATCTTTCCATTGGCATATGGCTGGCTGGGTTGGTTTAATTTTAACTGTCTAATTATAGCTAGAGTATCACTTGCAATAACTTCATTTCTGCTGCCACACCATGTCATCTGGTGTCCCACTAGGATCCATCCTTGGCTCCCTCATGTTTCTCACTAACATGCTGCCTCTTGACATCAGATTCTCTAGTCCCCTCATCCATTGACCTACCTCCCTTTGAATTTGCTGTATTTTGTCCTCTCATGGCCAACCTTTACAGTCACTAAGCCTGTTGACAGCTTTGACCAACTATTTGGCACCATTGCCTTCTGCATCACCCGTGACCCTGTCCTTGCAACATTTTACACTCCTTGTTCTGTCTCTTCTGACTGACATCCATGAATTTTCTGATCCCACATGCTCCCACTCACCCCTTTGTATTTGTTCTATTTCACCACTCACACCAGTGTCTTTCTTTTTGCTCAACAAAGGGCCCTCGGTATAATCCATTCTATTTTTACAATTCTGCTCTCACCTCTTCCCTCCCAAGACCATAACTGAGTTCCTCTTTCCCTCACTTTTCACCCCACCATATTCACACTTTTCACATTCCACATATTGTCCTCCGATATCTCTGCCAGAGTATTACCACCATCAAACACATCTTCTCTTCCCTTTGCAGCATTCCAAAGGGACCATTCCCTCTGTGACACACTGGACCACTTTATCATTACTCCCAATGCGCACTCCTTTTCCCATGGCATCTACTTAGTTGTAGGAGGTAACATCTGCCCCTTTACCTTCTCCCTTCCAATCCTGCAGGGCCACAAAGACTCCTTCCAGGTGGAACAGTAATTTGCATATATTTCTTCCATTGTTATATACCCTATTGGCTGCTCACAAAACAGCCTTCTCGACACTGAGGAGACCAAACTCAGCTTGGGAGATTGCCTTGCTCAATATTTTGTTTGGGCTGCAAGCATGAACAAGTATAGGTTGCTTGTCATTTCAATTTTTCACCCCAATTCCACTTTGACCTCTCATCCTCAGTCACCTCCACTGTTATGAACAGCAAGGAACAGTACCTCAATATCAGGGTCAATAATTTCACATCATAACCACTGCTCCTATTTTCACAGGCAGCAGGTTCTAGTAATGATTCTGCTTGTTATTTAATCACTCCTGCCTTCCACACCATCGCAGATCCTTCTTTTTATTCTGTTCTCCCTTTCCCTGCCTCTGTACTTCCTTAAAACATGTTACATCTCTAACTTCCCATCCTGTTCTGACAGCAGCCTAAAGTGTTAACTCTTTTTTGTCATACATGCTGCTGAGTATTTCCAGCATTTTCTGTTCATATACTAGCAAATCTCTTTGCCCACATCTAGCCTGATGGCATAAAGCTTCATGGGGTCCCAAGTTAACGTAGAGAGCTCTTCGGAATACCGACTGTATACCATCAACTCCAATGGGATGGAAACTATGACTATTAGGCTTCAGTTGTCTGTGGGGAAGTTCTTCCAATTTCTGCACAACTCGCTAAGTGTTAGTGAGGACGAGTTTGCAGAGTTATGCTAATTAACCGCTGATGCTCCAGAATTCCCTCCTGAAACCTTTCAATCACTCTATCTCATTTTCCTCCTTTACCATGCTCTTTAAAACCTTATCCATTTGGCCAATCTTTTGATCATCTGCCCTAATATCCTTTTATGTGGCTTGTTATCAAATTGTGCTTCATGTCATTCCTGTGAGTTGCCTTATAACATCAAACAGCATCTTTGTCCTTCATATTACTGTGGGGGATTATATTTGGGGCACACTGCAATATGAGCACAATTAATAATCAAACAATCCTGAAAACGTAAATGATATTTTCAGTTATCTGTGTGGGAACACTGTCAAATCATCGGAATGAATCTGACCTGGTAAATTTCCCTTCAGAAATGACCATGTTGTTTTGCAGGTTCACATGATTGATTTCCAGGGATGAGGGATTTGTTTTATTCAGAGAGATGGAGCAGTTTAGGCCTCTCTCATGGGAGTTTAGAAGAATGAGAGGAGATCTAATTGAGGTATATAAAATGCTAAAGGGGATTGATAGGGTCGAGGTAAAGTGGATGTTTTCCTTTGTTGGACATCCTAGAATGAGAGACCATAGTTTTAGGCTAAGGGATGGCAGCTTTTAAAAAAGAAGTGAGGAGGAATTACTTCAATCAAAGAATCTGTGGAATTCTCTACCTCAGCGTACAGTGGACGCCGGAACATTAAATAAATTTAAGCAGGAGATAGGTTTTTAATTAGAAGTGGGATGAAGAGTTGTGGAGAGCGGGCAAGAAAGTGGAGTTGAGGCTGAGATGAGATCAGCCATGATCTTATTGAATGGCGGAGCAGGTTCGAGGAGCTAAATTGCCTACTCCTGCTCCTAGTTCTTATGTTCTTCTGGTGTTTGTTTCCTGCAATCATCATATGGCATAAAGGTTGAGAGCACTTTGTTTCGGTTTCAGGGTCTAGATGGGTTTCTTTGGGGGTTACCTGTTCCCATGAATGCTACCATAGACCATTTTCGTAAAAACCGCTCTTGTTTATTTACAGATCTGTGTAACTCTCAGTAACTCTATATGTGATTGTATTTCTGTTTCCCATGAGATCACAGTCATGTTGCATTGCATCATAGTTACATCAGTATCAGGTGCTCTTGATGTTAAGCCTTTACATCTGCCCCCAAGTCTTTATCCAACCATATACATATTTCTACATTACCCTCCTTTCCCCTGCAAACTCTCAGACTTCACAGAGTTAGTCCAAACAAAGAACAATACAGCACAGGAACAGGCCCTTCGGCCCTCCAAGCCCGCGCCGCTCCCTGGTCCAAACTAGACTATTCTTTTGTATCCCTCCATTCCCACTCCGTTATCATAGAAACCCTACAGTGCAGAAGGAGGCCATTCGGCCCATCGAGTCTGCACCGACCACAATCCCACCCAGGCCCTACCCCCACATATTTACCTGCTAATCCCTCTACCCTACACATCTCAGGACTCTAAGGGGCAATTTTTAACCTGGCCAATCAACCTAACCCGCACATCTTTGGACTGTGGGAGGAAACCGGAGCACCTGGAGAAAACCCACGCAGACACGAGGAGAATGTGCAAACTCCACACAGACAGTGACCTGAGCCAGGAATCGAACCCAGGACTCTGGAGCTGTGAAGCAGCAGTGCTAACCACTGTGCTACCGTGCCGCCCCGTTCATATGGCTGTCTAGATAAGTTTTAAACGTTCCCAGTGTGTCCGCCTCCACCACCTTGCCTGGCAGCACATTCCAGGCTCCCACCACCCTCTGTGTAAAATATGTCCGTCTGATATCTGTGTTAAACCTCCCCCCCCCCCCCCTTCACCTTGAACCTATGACCCCTCGTGAACGTCACCACCGACCTGGGGAAAAGCTTCCCACCGTTCACCCTATCTATGCCTTTCATAATTTTATACACCTCTATTAAGTCTCCCCTCATCCTCCGTCTTTCCAGGGAGAACAACCCCAGTTTACCCAATCTCTCCTCATAACTAAGCCCCTCCATACCAGGTAACATCCTGGTAAACCTCCTCTGTACGCTCTCCAAAGCCTCCACGTCCTTCTGGTAGTGTGGCGACCAGAACTGGACGCAGTATTCCAGATGCGGCCGAACCAACGTTCTATACATCTGCAACATCAGACCCCAACTTTTATACTCTATGCCCCGTCCTATAAAGGCAAGCATGCCATATGCCTTCCTCACCACCTTCTCCACCTGTGACATCACCTTCAAGGATCTGTGGACTTGCACACCCAGGTCCCTCTGCGTATCTACACCCTTTATGGTTCTGCCATTTATCATATAGCTCCTCCCTACATTATTTCTACCAAAATGCATCACTTCGCATTTATCAGGATTGAACTCCATCTGCCATTTCTTTGCCCAAATTTCCAGCCTATCTATATCCTTCTGTAGCTTCTGACAATGCTCCTCACTATCTGCAAGTCCTGCCAATTTTGTGTCGTCCGCAAACTTACTGATCACCCCAGTTACACCTTCTTCCAGATCATTTATATAAATCACAAACAGCAGAGGTCCCAATACAGAGCCCTGCGGAACACCACTAGTCACAGGCCTCCAGCCGGAAAAAGACCCTTCCACTACCACCCTCTGTCTTCTGTGACCAAGCCAGTTCTCCACCCATCTAGCCACCTCCCCCTTTATCCCATGAGATCCAACCTTTTTCACCAGCCTACCATGAGGGACTTTGTCAAACGCTTTACTAAAGTCCATATAGACGACATCCACGGCCCTTCTCTCGTCAACCATTTTGGTCACTTCTTCAAAAAACTCCACCAGGTTAGTGAGGCATGACCTCCCTCTCACAAAACCATGCTGACTATCGTTAATGAGTTTATTCCTTTCTAAATCCCTGTGCTGCCTTGTCCAATCTCCCTGATCTGGTCCTGATTTTATTTCAAGGTTGAGAAAGAACTGCAGGATCTCATAGTTCAATTGTAAATTCTTCCATTGGACGGCTCTAGAGTTTTTACTTGTTTCTGGTTCCATCAGGATCTAAATAGTATGTCCAAGGTTCCATTGGCTTCTTTCCCAATGATATTAAGTTCTTTTGGTTCCTTCTAAAATTACCCTCATTCCTATCAATTCCAGAAGATCTTAGCTGTGCAGCTCTTTCCGTTCCAATGTCCTCTCTCTGTTGATCTCGTATTCACACTCTCTCCCTGAGCTATAGCACTTTCAGATCTGTGCTCTGTGTCTGATGTTGAAATTATGAGCTTGATTATCATGGAATCATAGAATCCCTACAGTGCAGAAGGAGACCATTCTGCCCATCGAGTCTGCACTACAACAATCGCACCCAGACCCTATTCCCGTAATCCCACATATTTACTCTGCTAATCCCCCTGACACTAGGGTAAATTTAGCATGGCCAATCAACCTAACCCGCACATCTTTGGACTGTGGGAGGAAACTGGAGCACCCGGAGGAAACCCACGCAGACAGTGGGAGGACATGCTAGCTCCATACAGACAGTGACCCAAGGTTGGAATTGAACCTGGGTCCCTGGCGCTGTGAGGCAGCAATGCTAACCACTGTGCTGCCCCACTTATGCCATAATTTACCCCACTAATCCCGCTAACCTACGCATCCTGGGACAGTAAGGGGCAATTTAGCATGACCAATGCACATAACCCGCGCATCTTTGGATGGGTTGTCCTTTTGTTTCTCCTCGCGCTTCCCAACTCTCTCATGATCATCTGAAGTAATGTGAGCTTGCAGTGCTTGATGTACAGCAGGAAGTTGTGTTATAGGCATCATCTTATCAATTGATCCGATGACAAGGAGCTGTATTTTAGTGGTAAGGTTCTGTAGTTAAGCAGGGCAGATCTGCATTCCTTTTTTAAAATCAATTTCTGGATTGTTCAAATTCTTCCTTCTGCTTCTTTGTTTGACTGAAGATATCTAAGGGAAAGAGTCACGTGCATGAAACCAAGTTCCAGCAAAGCTGTACAACGGCATGTTGACAAATTGAGGACCATTGCCTGACGCCACAATGTGGGGAGGCATTGTATCACAAAATTCTTTTCAGTGGTGTGATGACTGCCTCCAACATGATACCATGCAACTTCAATTCACTCCAAACCATTTGGCCAGTAATCAGTGATGACGATGAAAGCTTTGTTTTGAAAAATTTCTCACGTGACATGCAAAAGTGCATCAGTGTGTGAGTGAATGAGTGTGAGTGCACCCGTGTGTGAGTGAATCTGTGTATGAGTGACTGTGTGAGAGTGCACGTGTATCTGTGTGAGTGTATCCCTGTGAGTGTGTGTGTGTAAGTGTATCTGCCTATGAGTGAGTGAGTGTATCTGTGTGTGTGACTGAGTATGTGTGAGACCGTATTTGTGTGTGTGAGTGTTTCTGTGTATGTGTGAGTGAGTGTGAGAGTGTATCTATGTATGAATGAGTGTGTGAGTGCATATCTGAGTGTGACTGAGTGTGTGTGAGAGTATATCTGCGTGTGTGTTTGAGCATGTGTCTGTGTATTAGTGAGTCTGTGCGGGAGTGTGTCTGCGTGTGTGTGAGAGAGAGTGGCAGAGCTGCAGTCGCCCTCTGTCCCCGAGTGGCAGAGCTGCAGTCGCCCTCTGTCCCCGAGTGGCAGAGCTGCAGTCGCCCTCTGTCCCCGAGTGGCAGAGCTGCAGTCGCCCTCTGTCCCCGAGTGGCAGAGCTGCAGTCGCCCTCTGTCCCCGAGTGGCAGAGCTGCAGTCGCCCTCTGTCCCCGAGTGGCAGAGCTGCAGTCGCCCTCTGTCCCCGAGTGGCAGAGCTGCAGTCGCCCTCTGTCCCCGAGTGGCAGAGCTGCAGTCGCCCTCTGTCCCCGAGTGGCAGAGCTGCAGTCGCCCTCTGTCCCCGAGTGGCAGAGCTGCAGTCGCCCTCTGTCCCCGAGTGGCAGAGCTGCAGTCGCCCTCTGTCCCCGAGTGGCAGAGCTGCAGTCGCCCTCTGTCCCCGAGTGGCAGAGCTGCAGTCGCCCTCTGTCCCCGAGTGGCAGAGCTGCAGTCGCCCTCTGTCCCCGAGTGGCAGAGCTGCAGTCGCCCTCTGTCCCCGAGTGGCAGAGCTGCAGTCGCCCTCTGTCCCCGAGTGGCAGAGCTGCAGTCGCCCTCTGTCCCCGAGTGGCAGAGCTGCAGTCGCCCTCTGTCCCCGAGTGGCAGAGCTGCAGTCGCCCTCTGTCCCCGAGTGGCAGAGCTGCAGTCGCCCTCTGTCCCCGAGTGGCAGAGCTGCAGTCGCCCTCTGTCCCCGAGTGGCAGAGCTGCAGTCGCCCTCTGTCCCCGAGTGGCAGAGCTGCAGTCGCCCTCTGTCCCCGAGTGGCAGAGCTGCAGTCGCCCTCTGTCCCCGAGTGGCAGAGCTGCAGTCGCCCTCTGTCCCCGAGTGGCAGAGCTGCAGTCGCCCTCTGTCCCCGAGTGGCAGAGCTGCAGTCGCCCTCTGTCCCCGAGTGGCAGAGCTGCAGTCGCCCTCTGTCCCCGAGTGGCAGAGCTGCAGTCGCCCTCTGTCCCCGAGTGGCAGAGCTGCAGTCGCCCTCTGTCCCCGAGTGGCAGAGCTGCAGTCGCCCTCTGTCCCCGAGTGGCAGAGCTGCAGTCGCCCTCTGTCCCCGAGTGGCAGAGCTGCAGTCGCCCTCTGTCCCCGAGTGGCAGAGCTGCAGTCGCCCTCTGTCCCCGAGTGGCAGAGCTGCAGTCGCCCTCTGTCCCCGAGTGGCAGAGCTGCAGTCGCCCTCTGTCCCCGAGTGGCAGAGCTGCAGTCGCCCTCTGTCCCCGAGTGGCAGAGCTGCAGTCGCCCTCTGTCCCCGAGTGGCAGAGCTGCAGTCGCCCTCTGTCCCCGAGTGGCAGAGCTGCAGTCGCCCTCTGTCATAGAAATCATAGAAACCCTACAGTGCAGAAGGAGGCCATTCGGCCCATCGAGTCTGCACCGACCACAATCCCACCCAGGCTCTACCCCCACATATTTACCCGCTAATCCCTCTAACCTACGCATCCCAGGACTCTAAGGGGCAATTTGTAACCTGGCCAATCAACCTAACCTGCACATCTTTGGACATCCCCGAGTGGCAGAGCTGCAGTCGCCCTCTGTCCCCGAGTGGCAGAGCTGCAGTCGCCCTCTGTCCCCGAGTGGCAGAGCTGCAGTCGCCCTCTGTCCCCGAGTGGCAGAGCTGCAGTCGCCCTCTGTCCCCGAGTGGCAGAGCTGCAGTCGCCCTCTGTCCCCGAGTGGCAGAGCTGCAGTCGCCCTCTGTCCCCGAGTGGCAGAGCTGCAGTCGCCCTCTGTCCCCGAGTGGCAGAGCTGCAGTCGCCCTCTGTCCCCGAGTGGCATTGCACATCTGGCTATAGCTGCTGTTCCAATACTTGCTGAAGGGAGTACATTCTCCTGGGTTAGAGCCCCCAGTGTACCTGGGTCTGTAGATCCTCCTGGAGAGGTAACTGGGCATTTCTCTGGAGCTGTCTGATTAATCAGCCCATTCTATCTCCTCCCAACTAAATTTCTCAGTCTGGAGCACACAGAGTTAGCTTAGTCTCTCTTAGGGCTTTTCTTTGGCAGTATTGATCCATTGGAATGATATTGTTAACTTATGACATTATCTTCCCTTGAATATCCATTTCTAAAAGATTATCTACTTGAGCTGTTAGGATAATTAAAGAATAGGGCTTGTAATATTTATTAATGATCTGGATGAGGGTATAGTTGGGTGGATTAGCAAATTTGCTGATGACACCAAAGTCGGTGGTGTGGTAGACAGTGAGGAAGGGTGTCGTAGTTTGCAGGAAGACTTAGACAGGTTGCAAAGTTGGGCCGAGAGGTGGCGGATGGAGTTTAATGCGGAGAAGTGTGAGGTAATTCACTTTGGTAGGAATAACAGATGTGTTGAGTATAGGGCTAACGGGAGGACTTTGAATAGTGTGGAGGAGCAGAGGGATCTAGGTGTATGTGTGCATAGATCCCTGAAAGTTGGGAATCAAGTAGATAAGGTTGTTAAGAAGGCATATGGTGTCTTGGCGTTTATTGGTAGGGGGATTGAATTTAGGAGTCGTAGCGTTATGTTGCAACTGTACACAACTCTGGTGCGGCCGCACTTGGAGTACTGTGTGCAGTTCTGGTCCCCACATTACAGGAAGGATGTGGAGGCTTTGGAGAGGGTGCAGAGGAGGTTTACCAGGATGTTGCCTGGTATGGAGGGGAGATCCTATGAGGAGAGGCTGAGGGATTTGGGATTGTTTTCGCTGGAAAGGCGGCGGCTAAGAGGGGATCTTATTGAAACATATAAGATGATTAGAGGTTTAGATAGGGTGGATAGTGATAGCCTTTTTCCTCTGATGGAGAAATCCAGCACGAGGGGGCATGGCTTTAAATTGAGGGGGGGTAGTTATAGAACCGATGTCAGGGGTAGGTTCTTTACCCAGAGGGTGGTGAGGGATTGGAATGCCCTGCCAGCATCAGTAGTAAATGCGCCTAGTTTGGGGGCGTTTAAGAGATCCGTAGATAGGTTCATGGACGAAAAGAAATTGGTTTAGGTTGGAGGGTCACAGTTTTTTTTTTTAACTGGTCGGTGCAACATCGTGGGCCGAAGGGCCTGTTCTGCGCTGTAATGTTCTATGTTCTATGTTCTATGTTCTATGTTCTATGTATCCCGCAACCCACAACCCCCTTTCCCCTCTCACTAGGGCCTCTTGGATGGTCCTGCCAAAAACTTCCCAACTTACCTCTCCATCAGCTCCAGGACAATCTTTGCTGTGTCCTGCTATTGTTGAACCACTTACTGCTCCTTTGAATGTTCAATGGCTGAGGGACAACATACTAGAAAAGGGGCAGGCTCTCCACTGACTTTTGCACTGGCAGAGTGGGAACCCTGGCAAAATGTAAAGTCCTTCCATTGTTGTAAATGCATAGTTCACAATAATTGGAATATTAGTGAGTACAATGCATGATTTAGGTGAATTTGTAGTTCTGATGGTCTATACCTGAAATTTTAATGGTCTTTTCCCTGTACAAATGGACAGATCGGTTGTGTTTCTTGCATTTTCTGTGCTTTTTTTGAATTTACAGTATTTTCAATTTTCTTCTCTTGCCTGTTAATAACTTTAGAAGCTGTTTGCTTGGATATAGTTGTGCTGCAGATCCATATTTGTTGTAGGCATCTTAATTTGTTGGTGAAATGTCAGCAGTGGAGAATGAAACAGTTCTCCATTTTTTTGCTCAATGAGTGATCCAAGTTAGTGTAGTATTGGTTGGATGTCGTGTAAACAAGCACATGGCTCTAGCAATGCGCATTAATCTCAGAAACACCCCATTTACTGCACCGTTCCTTTCCTCACACCAACTACTTTTTTGTGATCTCTAAGTGCATGGCAATAATTATATATTTCTGGAGAGTTATGTAATCTGTATCTTTGGTCACTGGAAAATACTGCCTGAACCATACTTAATTTAGGATTTGTCTAAATAAATCTTAACACCTCAATCTCAATCCAGAATGAAAGGACATTGTACTATACCAATCCACTCCACCATCCCTCTGCTCCCTACCTTGATATCCACATGAACTACAATACATCACAAGTTAGCATTAAATTGCTGTGGGAAATCTAAAATATCACAATGTGCAGTGGCTCTACAACTGAAGGAAAGAATACTACTCATGAAGAATTGAAGAATTGAAGGAGCCTTGCTTTGCATCCAATTAATGTAAATCTGAACCATGGTACCAAAAGTGGAAAAAGGTTTTCTGTTCCTGAGTAATAATACTTGTCATCTCAATAAATGAGACAAAAATAATGAAAGAATTAAACAATCATGTTGTCTCTTAATTAATTCTGGAAGGTGTTCCGGCATTAAAGGTTGCTTAGCATTCACTTGTATGGAGCTTGCTGATAAGTGGTAAAGCTGACAGGAAAGAAGAGGAAACAACATTTAAATGCTCAACAGATAATTCAATAATTACTCTTGAAGGGAAAAAAAACATGTACAGAGAGGGGAAAGGATTGAATTAAGAAAGAAAGCAAAAAAGAGACAAAGAAAAAATTAGAAAAAAAACCCATGAAATTTTAAATTTTAAAAATTTTGTCAATTCACTACCAGTAGGACTGAGATGCTACAAGATAAGCTGTCACCTTTCTGCGACAGGGAAGCTGATTAGTATGGCAGGAAGATAAAAGAACTGTTAACACTAAGTGGCAACCTTAGCTTTCTATGGTAATACAGCAACTTTATGAAACTCATGGGGAGGTTGAGGGTGAACTGCCATTGTGTGAGGCTAAGAGTAGAGCAGTACAAATCATCCAGCATCTTGTAACCAACTGCATTTTCATTGAGTATTGTCTTTCACCAGTGAAGAACAGCAAGCCTCATTGATATTATTGTGACAGTGAAACCTAGACCAATATCTCTTAGCTCCAAGCTTACTACAATTTTTCCTCAAGACACTATTCCTCCAGTCATTTATTTTAAAATGTGAGATTTTCTGGGTTTTTTTGTTGATTGTCACCTGTCATTTGTTTAAAAACAAATCTCCATAACAATGTAATTATAAAAATCCTAAATATTAAAAAATATTGCAATGACTGAGTCAGATGTGTTAGTCTTTAATCAGTGGTCACCCTCTTGCCTCTGAATCAGAAGGTCACGGGTGGAAACCCCACTTCAGAGACCTAAACACAGAATGAAGGCTGAGATTTTGGTGCAGTGATGAAGGAGCGCTACATTGGTGGAAGTGCCATTTTTTAGATAAGTGTTAAATCAAGAACCTATGTGGTCTGTCAGGTAGATGTAAAATATCCTATAGAATTATTCAAAATGGAATGTTTCAGTTAATGTAACTGGACAATGTTCATCCTTAAACTACATTATTGGACAAGACAGGTTATATAGTCATTCATCTCACTGCTCTTTGTGGAATCCTAGTGTGCACAAATTGGCTGTAAACATTATAGCAGTGACTACACTTCAAAAGATCCTTCACTGACTGTGACATTCTCCAGGACATCCTGAGATTGTAGAAAGGTGCTATATAAATGCAAGTTGTTTGTTTCTTTGCATCTCAAAAATGACTACATATTAATTCAGCAGAACATTTTTTATTTCACTTTGTCACAGTGGGGATAATTTTGACTGGGAGATTGTGTAAGATGGGCAAAACTGATTTACACACCATTTATACATCTTGTGTGATATCACCCAAAGTCAAAATGACTCCCAATCAGTTTGGTGAGATTGTTTTTGAAGAAAACAGCATCCCATTGGATGAAATCCTGTTCTTTTGAGTTCTTATGCTTATTGTTACTTTACTGATTAACTAAAACTATAATGACCTAATGCCAATGTGTTAAATTAGCTGTCAGACGTTTCAGTCATCTATATTCCTCCATAGCTTGTATTGTCTTTATCTGTGTTTTTTTCAATGAAACCTATGATGGGATGTCAGGCATGTTGTATATCAATGTGTCCTTCTCAGATTCTTTAAACTGACAAACAGTATAAATGTCCAAATAACAGAAAGCTTATACATTACTCAAAAAAGGTGATGTTGAAATTACTTGTTCCTTTTTTTCTGATTGAAATACTTCAGACTGTGCTACATGTGAGATTGTAGAGGTTGCATTCTATCATGCAAGTGGCTCGAGTTTTTATTTAAACAAAATACACAATAAAGAATAAAACCATAAAATTCTTGAAACACTCAGCAGGTCAGGCAGCAGCTGTGAAGTGAGAAAGAGAATTCACATTTCAGGTTGACAATCTTCCACAGAATTTCCAATGAAAGGTCATTGACCAGAAACATGGCCTCATTTTCACTCTTCACAGATACTGACTGACCAGTTGATTATTTATAGCATCTAGTTTTTATTTCAGATTTCCAGCATTTACTTTTGTTAATATGAAATAAATGTCCCCTTTGAATGTCAAAAGCATGAGCTGTTCTTCCTTAATCCTCCCATCACAATGTCCTAGATACAGTTTATTCACCATTTTTTCATGTATGATTAATCTTTTGGAAATAACCAATTGGGAAATGCAGTGCACATGTAAGTATTATAATCATAGAAATACTTATGCTAATATTTAGTCACCAACTATATTGTCAATGCAGATTGCATGAGGACTGAAGTGATTCACAATGTTACCGTGTTCCTGTCTTGCACACTCTATTTAGTGCTTCTGTTTAACTCTAATGGATTATAATGTAGATTAGAATGCACGTATGAGGCACATCTCACTAGGCAAGTAAATGATAAAGTGAAATGCAATAAGGTACACCTCATATTCAATTGTTTCCTTAATAACTAATCTACTAGTTCTGAACGTTGCAAAGAATGATGGATGGTGGCCTTATCACAGAATGTCTTGTTCAAGTACTGAACCTATCTAAACTAGAAATAGCTGACACAAATAATCTAATCCAAACAGTATACTGATTCCTGTAACTACAGCACAAACTGGATGTGAAAATAAATAGTATCAGCACAGCACAAGGAATGAAGTGTATGCTAAGCTTGGAGATTTATTTGTTCTTTAAAAAGATAGCTTTAAATCTCTCAGCTTTCCAGACGATGCAGTTTATTTGTGGAGTTAAATGCTGCCCAAATTCCTGCTGATTGGGCACCTGTTAGTATTTGAAAGCTGTAGAAACCCTTTTCTCTTTTCACAGTTTTCAGTCAGCTATTCCATGATCACCAAAGCAACAAACAGAAATTTTAGACAGCAGCTTGATCTTATTCTGTTTTCTAATTCTGTCATCTTGTAACATTGTATGAAGAAGGTAATTGTGATAATATGTATATATATATATTGTATATACTGCCTCTTTAAGAGTGCGGGTCAAGTGACCCCTGGGCAATTAGCTCCTCTCAGTGTAGGATACTACTGGGCAGTCTTAGACTTGACTGTGAATGAGTGCACACCTAAAGTAAAGAGCTCCCAGTGTTTAAGTTATCAAGTCTACCTCATGATTCTTTGTGCACTCTTAGCCATAGGGGTATACATAATAGTAATAAGAACTGCAAAAAGAAATACAAGAAAAGAATGGTGTCTTCAGCTTGTGCCATTTTGCAAAGGGTGATGGAGAACATCCTTCAAGGGGTGCCCAGATTGGCAGTCTACCTGGATGATGTTTTAATCCACAATTTGGAACTCATCACCTGAGCCCCTTATAAGGCAGGCACCGGGAAGGGTCTGCAGAACTGTTGTCCTGGTTGGAACTTGTGTATGTACGCCATGGAGTAATGGTTTCATTTTGTGTTTAACAATCAATACCGTTCCTTTCCAGTCGGGCTTCCTGAGTTATTACATTCTGTATTGGTCTTTACAGTGGAGGATGAGGATGAAATACCAGAGACACAAGGAAAAATAAAACATAAATTAAGGGAAGGAACTAATTGAATTTAAAATATGTTAAAATAAACTAATGATGTAAAAGATTTCCAGGACCCAAAGGTTTACATCCCAGGATATTAAAGTAGATTAGAAATTGTAGATTGATTAGTCGTGGCCCATGTCTTCCATCTCCTCAAACCAGCTAGAATCCCAGGCTAGCCACATGGACTCCCACTGACTATGGGAAGGTCTGCAAGACATAACAAATTACAAGATGAAGGCATGTAAAATCGTCGGCATCAATGCACCCCTTCCCATCGAGTTCAATGCATTCTATGCCTGTTTTGAGCAAGAGTTCAGTGAGAGCACGCCCTCCACCCCAGAAGCCTCAGATGAACCTCTATCCGACATCATCATCGAATACGTCAGAGCAGCCTTTTTAAAAGTCAACCCACAGAAAGCGCCTGACTTGGATGGGATACGGGGGTGAGTACTCAGATCCTGTGCAGACCAGCTGGTGGAGGTATTCGCAGACATCTTTAACCCCTCTTTGCACCAATCCGAGGTCCCTATCCGCTTCAGGAAGGCGACCATCATCCCGGTACCAAAGAAAAGCCAGGCAGCAAGCCTTAATGACTATCGCCCGGTGGCTCTGGTATCCATCATTATGAAGTGCTTCAAAAGGTTAGTCATGGCACAAAACAATTCTGGCCTGCCAGATTTCCTGGATCCATTACAGTTCACTTACCACCGCAACAGGTCCACAGCAGACGCCACCTCCCTGGCCCTGCACTCAACCCTAGAACACCTAGACAACAAAGACACCTATGTCGACTCCTACTTATTGACTACAGCTCAGCCTTCAACACCATTATTCCTACAAAACCCATCTCCAAACTCAGTGGCCTGGAGCTCAGCTCCTCCCTCTGCGACTGGATCCTAGACTTCCTAACCCACAGACAGCAATCAGTAAGGATCGGCAACAACAGGAGTTGTTAGGAGTCTTTGGTGAGGCAAGGGATGAGATAGCAGAGCCTTTGGCATTGATCTTTGCGTCCTCACTGTCCACGGGCGTGGTCACAGTAAGAAGTCTCACAACACCAGGTTAAAGTCCAACAGGTTTATTTGGTAGCAAATACCATAAGCTTTCGGAGCGCTGCCCCTTCGTCAGATGGAGTGAAAATCTGTTCTCCAACAGTGCACAGAGACACAGAAATCAAGTTACAGAATGCTAATTAGAATGCAAATCTCTACAGCCAGCCAGGTCTTAAAGGTACAGATAATGTGGGTGGAGGGAACATTAAACACAGGTTAAAGTGATGTGTATTGTCTCCAGACAGAACAGCTAGTAAGATTCTGCAAGATCAGGGGGAAAGCTGTGGGGGTTACTGATAGTGTGACATAAATCCAACATCCCAGTTTAGGCCGTCCTCATGTGTGTGGAACTTGGCTATCAGTTTCTGCTCAGCGACTCTGCGCTGTCGTGTGTTGTGAAGGCCGCCTTGGAGAACGCTTACCTGAAGATCCAAGGCTGAATGCCCGTGACTGCTGAAGTGCTCCCCCACAGGAAGAGAACAGTCTTGCCTGGTGATTGTCGAGCGGTGTTCATTCATCCGTTGTCGTAGCGTCTGCATGGTTTCCCCAATGTACCATGCCTCGGGACATCCTTTCCTGCAGCGTATCAGGTAGACAACGTGATGCGCGTTATCATACACGAGGCTTGATGCTCAGGAAATAAAGGCTTTTATTTGCTGTAACAAGGCAGCTACCAATTATATACACGATCCCAGACTGAGGGGTCCCAGCCAGAGCAGGGACCTTTATACCTCGCCCAGGAGGCGGAGCCCGACTGGGATGTACCACAATACAAAGGTGTAACAACCCCACCCTAACCCCAACAGCAACAAGTAGAACAACCCATCCCTAACCCAACAGCAACATATATACATACTTGTAGTACTGGCCAGACCCTGGCTCAGTACTATCTAGTGGGAACCAACGATGGTTCACCACATTCACCCCTCCTTTGAAAACAGAGGCCGGCGGGGTACAAAAACAGAATAATTTGTCATCAGTCTATAAGTTCAGACGGTCAGGGGGACCGCACCGTCGTTGTGACCTCCTCAATACCGGCGATGACACCGGAGTAGGCACTTGCGGTGGCGTCCTCCCCAAGGCGATGTCCAGCTGTTCCTCCACAGACTCATGGGCCGGTTGACCCTGAGGTGACGGTAATCCATAGAGTTCCGACACACCCTGAAGTGGCGACCATCCTCTGGACTCAGGCAAGCTGTACACGGGAGTAAAGGGGTTAAGTAATGGTCCTGATGCTGCCCGTGCCATGTCCGGGGGGGAAACAAGAGTTATGGGGTTTGTAACAGGGGGTATGGGAGCGACAGGGGTTGCTACGTCCCCTGCTGGCGCCAGGTCTCGGATCGAGACCGTGTCCTCTCGCCCGTCAGGGTATGCCACATAGGCATACTGAGGGTTGGCGTGGAGGAGATGGACCTGTTCGACCAACGGGTCGGACTTGCGGGCCCTTGCATGTCGCCGCAGGAGGACAGGTCCTGAGTACGTCAACCAAGACGGTAATGAGGTCCCCGAGGAAGACTTCCGAGGGAATGAAAACATCCTCTCATGGGGAGTAGCATTGGTTGCCGTACACAGGAGTGAGCGAATAGAATAGAGCGCATCAGGGAGCACCTCTTGCCAACGGGAGACTGGAAGGCTTTTTGACTTCAACGCCAGTAAGACAGCCTTCCAGACTGTAGCATTCTCACGTTCCACCTGTCCGTTACCCCTAGGGTTGTAGCTCGTGGTTCTACTAGAGGCAATCCCGTATGAGAGCAGGTATTGCCTCAAGTCATCGCTCATGAACGACGAGCCCCTGTCACTGTGAATGTAGCCGGGGTACCCAAACAGGGTAAAAAGATCACGGAATGCCTTGATAACCGTGGCAGCGGATGTATCAGAGCAGGGAATAACAAAAGGGAATCTAGAGTACTCGTCAATGATGTTGAGGAAGTACACATTCCGATCTGTTGAGGGAAGGGGGCCCTTAAAATCGACACTCAGTCTCTCGAAGGGACGAGTGGCCTTGACTAAATGTGCCCGGTCAGGTCGGTAAAAGTGCGGTTTGCATTCCGCGCATACCCGACAGCTTCTTGTTATGGACCTGACGTCCTCCACCGAGTAGGGCAGATTGCGGGCTTTTATAAAGTGGTAGAGCCGAGTGACCCCAGGATGGCATAGGTCATTATGGAGAGCCTGCAAACGGTCCTCCTGTATACTGGCGCATGTTCCACGCGAGAGGGCATCCGAGGGCTCATTGAGTTTCCCTGGACGATACATGATGTCATAGTTATAGGTGGAGAGTTCAATTCTCCACCGCAAGATCTTGTCATTCTTGATCTTGCCCCTCTGCGTGTTATTAAACATGGACGCCACGGACCGCTGGTCCGTGATCAGGGTGAACCGTTTTCCCGCCAAGTAATGGCGCCAGTGCCTGACGGCCTCCACAATGGCCTGGGCCTCCTTTTCCACCGCTGAATGCTGAATTTCGGGGCCTTGGAGGGTGCGGGAAAAAAATGCGACGGGCCTGCCCGCCTGGTTAAGTGTGGCGGCCAGGGTGAAATCAGATGCATCGCTCTCCACCTGAAAGGGGATGGACTCATCAACCGCGTGCATCGTAGCTTTCGCGATGTCGGCTTTTAATTTATCAAAGGCCAATCGGGCCTCTGGCGTTAGGGGAAAAGTAGTGGACTTAATGAGCGGACGGGCTTTGTCCGCATAATTGGGAACCCACTGCGCATAATAAGAGAAGAAGCCTAAGCATCTTCTCAGTGCTTTTGCACTAGTGGGCAGGGGAAGTTCAGAAAGGGGGCGCATACGGTCTGGATCAGGGCCAATGACCCCATTTTCCACCACGTATCCTAGGATGGCTAAACGGCGCGTACGAAACACACACTTCTCCCTGTTGTAGGTCAGGTTCAGGCGAGATGCAGTGCGTAGGAAATTCAGGAGATTTGTGTCGTGGTCCTGCTGGTCATGGCCGCAGATGGTGACATTATCCAGGCACGGGAAGGTAGCCCGCAGCCCGTTCTGGTCCACCATTCGGTCCATAGCACGCTGGAAGACCGAGACCCCATTGGTGACACCAAAGGGAACCCTGAGAAAGTGATACAAGCGACCATCCGCCTCAAAAGCCGTGTATTGTCGGTCCTCTGGGCAAATGGGGAGTTGGTGGTAGGCAGACTTGAGGTCTATGGTGGAGAACACCCAGTACTGCGCAATCTGATCGACCATGTCAGATATGCGCGGGAGGGGATACGCATCCAGCTGCGTGTATCGATTAATGGTCTGACTATAGTCAATGACCATCCGGGGTTTGTTCCCGCTCTTGACCACCACGACCTGCGCTCTCCACGGACTAGCGCTGGGTTGTATGATCCTTTCTTTGAGGAGCCGCTGAACCTCAGATCGAATGAAGATCCGATTCTCAGTGCTGTAACGCCTACTCTTAGTTGCAATGGGCTTGCATCCTGGCACAAGATTCTGGAACAGGGAGGGTGTGGTGATCTTCAGCATCGAGAGGCTACAGGCGGGGCGCGTTGGGCAATTTGGAGGCTGCTGTTCTCCCACTGAAAGCGAAGGGAGTGGCCCACCGTACTGTAGGGTTACACTCCTCAAGTGGACCATGAAGTTTAGTCCGAGAAGTATTGGCGCGCAAAGGTGCGGCAACACTAGGAGCTTGAAACGCTCGTAAACTGTGCCTTGCACCGTTAAAGTTACCACGCAACTCCCTAGCACAGTGACAGACCGGGACCTTGATGCCATAGAAATTGTCTGTTTGACAGGTTGAATCCGGAGTCCACACCGCTTCACAGCGTCTGGGTGGATAAAGCTCTCAGTGCTCCCGCTGCCAAACAGACAATAAATCAAGTGGTCATTTACCTGAATGTCCATCATAGATTTGTCAAGTCTGAGGCTTGGACTGGTCCAGGATGATCGACGCCACCGTTGGTTCATGAGCGCCACTGCAGGCAGCTGAAATTGACGAGGATGACCCCTGCTGGTCGTTCGCGGTCGGTGCCGACCAACATGGCCGCTCCCATAGGTCGCATGTGGGTGATGGCACCAAACTCAGCGACCCCTGGTGGTCACACATCTCCGACTCCGTCGACCGTAATGGCGTCGTCCTGGCCTTGCACATGGACGAAACCCTCGACGATTTCGACGACGAAGAACCGGGCTCTGAGGAATCGCAGGCCGCACTGCTGTTCCTAGATTTAGATCGGCACACTTTCGAATAGTGCCCCTTCTTACCGCAGGTAGAGCACAACACAGCTTTAGCGGGACACCGTTGCCGAGTATGCTTCGCTCCCCCACAGAAGTAACACCGCGGGCCGCCCGGAGCTGCTGCCGTCGTCTGGCCCGAGTGTGAGCACGCCATTATGCAGCATTTCGAACCCGAGGGACGAGGAGGGATTGGCGACTGCTCCTGCCACGTTGTCTCCACGTGGTCTTCAGGATACAATACTAGGCTTTTGGAGGCCGTCTCCAGCATCTCCGCTAGTTCTATTGCCTGGGTAAGGTCAAGGTTACCTTTCTCCAATAATTTGAGTCGAATGTACGACGATCCGACTCCCGCCACAAACGCATCTCGGGCGAGGTCGTTCATACTCTGCTCAGCCGACACAGCTTTGCAGTTACAGCCCCTGGCTAGCTGTAGGAGCTCGTTCGCGTATTCCTCCATCGTTTCGCCAGACTGCCGTCGTCGAGTGGCTAAGAGGTAATGAGCGTGTATTTCATTGGGCGGTTTAATATAACGCTTCTTCAGAAGCTCAAGGGCCTTTGTGTAATCGGTGGCCGCACGGATCGCGAGGTAGACAGTGTTGCTTACCCTCGCATGGAGGACCCGGAGTCTGTCATCATCTGTGGTGACCGCTACGGAGGCTGCCAGGTAGTCCTTGAAACACTTCAGCCAGTGGTTGAAGGTGTTAGAGGCGCCCACCGCACGTGGATCTAGTGTAAGGCGTTCAGCCTTCAGTATCTGCTTCATACTCTCTTTTTTTTTCTTCTTCGACGAGAGTTTATTTACAGCAAATAAAATTGATGCGCGTTATCATACACGAGGCTTGATGCTCAGGAAATAAAGGCTTTTATTTGCTGTAACAAGGCAGCTACCAATTATATACACGATCCCAGACTGAGGGGTCCCAGCCAGAGCAGGGACCTTTATACCTCGCCCAGGAGGCGGAGCCCGACTGGGATGTACCACAACACTACAATACAAAGGTGTAACAACCCCAACCTAACCCCAACAGCAACAAGTAGAACAACCCATCCCTAACCCAACAGCAACATATATACATACTTGTAGTACTGGCCAGACCCTGGCTCAGTACTATCTAGTGGGAACAAACGATGGTTCACCACACAACGTTGGCCGAGTTGCAAGAGTATGTACCGTGTACCTGGTAGATGGTGTTCTATAGAACATAGAACAGTACAGCGCAGAACAGGCCCTTCGGCCCACGATGTTGTGCCGAGCTTTATCTGAAACCAAGATCAAGCTATCCCACTCCCTATCATCCTGGTGTGCTCCATGTGCCTATCCAATAACCGCTTAAATGTTTCTAAAGTGTCTGACTCCACTATCACTGCAGGCAGTCCATTCCACACCGCAACCACTCTCTGCGTAAAGAACCTACCTCTGATATCCGTCCTGTATCTCCCACCACGAACCCTATAGTTATGCCCCCTTGTAATAGCTCCATCCACCCGAGGAAATAGTCTTTGAACGTTCACTCTATCTATCCCCTTCATCATTTTATACACCTCTATTAAGTCTCCCCTCAGCCTCCTCCGCTCCAGAGAGAACAGCCCTAGCTCCCTCAACCTTTCCTCATATGACCTACCCTCCAAACCAGGCAGCATCCTGGTAAATCTCCTCTGCACTCCTTCCAGCGCTTCCACATCCTTCCTATAGTGAGGTGACCAGAACTGCACACAATATTCCAAATGTGGTCTCACCAAGGTCCTGTACAGTTGCAGCATAACCCCACGGCTCTTAAACTCCAACCCCCTGTTAATAAAAGCTAACACACTATAGGCCTTCTTCACAGCTCTATCCACTTGACTGGCAACCTTTAGAGATCTGTGGATATGGACCCCAAGATCTCTCTGTTCCTCCACAGTCTTCAGAACCCTACCTTTGACCCTGTAATCCACATTTAAATTTGTCCTACCAAAATGAATCACCTCACATTTATCAGGGTTAAACTCCATTTGCCATTTTTCAGCCCAGCTTTGCATCCTATCTATGTCTCTTTGCAGCCTACAACAGCCCTCCACCTCATCCACTACTCCACCAATCTTGGTGTCATCAGCAAATTTACTGATCCACCCTTCAGCCCCCTCCTCTAAGTCATTAATAAAAATCACAAAGAGCAGAGGACCAAGCACTGATCCCTGCGGCACACCGCTAGCAACCTGCCTCCAATCCGAAAATTTTCCATCGACCACCACCCTCTGTCTTCAGTCAGACAGCCAGTTACCTATCCAATCGGCCAACTTTCCCTCTATCCCACACCTCCTCACTTTCATCATAAGCCGACCATGGGGGACCTTATCAAACGCCTTACTAAAATCCATGTATATGACATCAACTGCCCTACCTTCATCAACACACTTAGTTACCTCCTCAAAAAATTCTATCAAATTTGTGAGGCACGACTTGCCCTTCACGAATCCGTGCTGACTATCTCGGATTAATCCGCATCTTTCTAAATGGTCGTAAATCCCATCCCTAAGGACCCTTTCCATCAATTTACCAACCACCGAAGTAAGACGAACCGGTCTATAATTACCAGGGTCATTTCTATTCCCTTTCTTAAACAGAGGAACAACATTCGCCATTCTCCAGTCCTCTGGCACCATCCCCGTGGACAGCGAGGACCCAAAGATCAAAGCCAAAGGCTCTGCAATCTCATCCCTTGCCTCCCACAGAATCCTAGGATACATTTCATCAGGCCCAGGGGACTTATCGACCTTCAGTTTATTCAAAACTGCCAAGACATCCTCCCTCCGAACATCTATTTCCTCCAGCCTATTAGCCTGTAACACCTTCTCTTCCTCAAAAACATGGCCCCTCTCCTTGGTGAACACTGAAGAAAAGTATTCATTCATCACCTCGCCTATCTCTACTGACTCCATACACAAGTTCCCACTACTGTCCTTGACCGGCCCTAACCTCACCCTGGTCATTCTTTTATTCCTCACATAAGAGTAAAAAGCCTTGGGGTTTTCCTTGATCCGACCCGCCAAGGACTTCTCATGTCCCCTCCTAGCTCTCCTAAGCCCCTTTTTCAGCTCATTCCTTGCTAACTTGTAACCCTCAATCGAGCCATCTGAACCTTGTTTCCTCATCCCTACATAAGCTTCCCTCTTCCTTTTCACAAGACATTCCACCTCTTTTGTGAACCATGGTTCCCTCACTCGGCCATTTCCTCCCTGCCTGACAGGAACATACCTATCAAGGATATCCAGTATTTGTTCCTTGAAAAAATTCCACTTTTCATTAGTTCCTTTCTCTGACAGTTTCTGTTCCCAACTTATGCCCCCTAATTCTTGCCTAATCGCATCATAATTACCCCTCCCCCAATTGTAAACCTTGCCCTGCCGTACGGCCCTATCCCTCTCCATTGCAATAACAAAAGACACCGAATTGTGGTCACTATCTCCAAATTGCTCTTCCACAACCAAATCTAACACTTGGCCCGGTTCATTTCCCAGTACCAAATCCAATGTGGCCTCACCTCTAGTCGGCCCATCCACATATTGTGTCAGGAAACCCTCCCGCACACACTGCACAAAAACTGCCCCATCCAAACTATTTGACCTACAAAGGTTCCAATCAATATTTGGAAAGTTAAAGTCCCCCATGACAACTACCCTGTGACCCCCACACATATCCATAATCTGCTTAGCAATTTCTTCCTCCACATCTCTATTACTATTTGGGGGCCTATAGTAAACTCCTAGCAACGTGACCGCTCCTTTCCTATTTCTAACTTCAGCCCATATTACCTCAGTGTGCAGATCCCCCACAAAGTGCCTTTCCGCAGCCGTTAAACTATCCTTGATTAACAATGCCACTCCTCCACCTCTTTTACCAGCTTCCCTACACTTAGTGAAACATCTATACCCCGGAACGTCCAACAACCATTCCTGTCCTTGTTCTACCCACGTCTCCGTAATGGCCACAACATCGTAGTCCCAAGTACCAATCCACGCCCCAAGTTCATCTACCTTGTTCCGGATGCTCCTTGCATTGAAGTAGACACACTTCAACCCACCTTCCTGTCTACCAGTACCCACCCTTGACCCTGATACCTTCCCCAATACCTCACCACCCTCACTGACTTCTGGACTACAACTCCCTTTCCCACTCCCCTGACAAATTAGTTTAAACCCCCCTGAAGAGCCGTAACAAATTTCCCTCCGAGGATATTGGTGCCCCTCTGGTTCAGGTGCACCCCATCCTGTTTGTACAGGTCCCACCTTCCCCAGAACGTGTTCCAATTATCCACGTATCTGAAACCCTCCCTCCTACACCATCCCTGCAACCACATATTTAACTGTACTCTCTCCCTGTTCCTCAACTCGCTATCACGTGGTACCGGCAACGTACCAGAGATGACCACATGTTTCGTCTTGGCTCTCAGCTTCCAGCCCAGCTCCAGAAATTCCTGCTTTAAATCCCCGTCCCTTCTCTTACCCATGTCATTGGTACCAATGTGCACCACGACTTGTGACTGTTTCCCCTCCCCCTTCAGAATCTGGAAAACACGGTCTGAGACATCACGGACCTTGGCATCCGGTAGGCAACATACCATCCGTGAGTCTCTTTTGCTGCCACAGAACCTCCTATCTATCCCTCTAACTAACGAGTCCCCAATAACTATCGCCCTCCCGCTCTCCCCCTTTCCCTCCCGAGCCACAGAGACGGACACAGTGCTGGAGATCCTCTCACTGCGGCTCCCCACTGGTATGTCATCCCCCTCAACCGTATCCAAAGCGGAATACTTGTTGCTAAGGGGAACGACCACCGGGGATCCCTGCACGGACTGCTTCCTCCCAGCCCCTCTCACCGTCACCCATCTGTTTTCAATCCTCGGAGTAACTGTATTCCTAAAGCTTGTGTCTATGGCCATCTCTGCGTCCCTGATGATCCTAAGTTCATCCAACTCCAGCTCCAGTTCCCTAACACGGTTTTGGAGGAGCTGCAGATGGGTGCACTTCCCACAGGTGTAATCAGCAGGGACACTGTCGTCGTCCCTCACCTCAAACATAGTGCAAGAGGAACATTGCACTGCCTGCACACCCATCCCCTCGAGATACCTTGCCAGTACCAGGTAGAAAGTGCAAAAATGAATTCAACTCACCCCTACTCGCCCTTTCAGCCTAAGCCCTGTGAGCCAAAGTCTTATAGCTCACACTCTGCTTCCCACACACTCCACTGCCCGCTCCCGACGCTGCCCGCTGTATACTGCAGCCTACCTTTTATACTTCACGCGCTTAAAAAACCCTTCCCAGACTCCTTTGCTGCCCACTTCTAGTTTTCACTTTAAACTTGAAAAACTGCAGCACTGCTGCTTTCAATCACCCCTCTCAGCTTGCTCCAGTGGATCAATGAGCACGTGAGATGATGGCATCTGTGTCGATGATCCGGCACGTCTTGCAGAGGTTGCTGTGGCAGGGTTGTGTGGTGTCATGGTCACTGTTCTCCTGAAAGCTGGGTAGTTTGCTGCGCACAATGGTCTGTTTGAGGTTGTGCGGTTGTTTGAAGGCAAGAAGTGGGGGTGTGGGGATGGCCTTGGCGAGATGTTCGTCTTCATCAATGACATGTTGAAGGCTCCGGAGGAGATGCCGTAGCTTCTCCGCTCCGGGGAAGTACTGGACGACAAAGGGTACTCTGTCCACCGTGTCCGTCTTCTGAGGAGGTCGGTGCAGTTTTTCGCTGTGGCGCATCGGAACTGTTGATCGATGAGTCGAGCGCCATATCCTGTTCTTATGAGGGCATCTTTCAGCGTCTGGAGGTGTCTGTTGTGATCCTCCTCATCTGAGCAGATCCTGTGTATTCGGAGGGCTTGTCTGTCGGGGATGGCTTCTTTTACGTGTTTAGGGTGGAAGCTGGAGAAGTGGAGCATCATGAGGTTATCCGTGGGCTTGCGGTACAGTGAGGTGCTGAGGTGACCGTCCTTAATGGAGATGCGTGTGTCCAAGAATGCAACCGATTCCAGAGAGTAGTCCATGGTGAGTCTGATGGTGGGATGGAACTTGTTGATGTCATCATATAGTTGTTTCAGTGATTGCTCACCATGACTCCAAAGGAAGAAAATGTTATCGATGTATCTCGTGTATAGCATCGGTTGAAGGTCCTGTGTGGTGAAGAAGTCTTGTTCGAACCTGTGCATGAAGATGTTGGCATATTGAGGTGCGAATTTTGTCCCCATGGCTGTTCCGTGTGTCTGGATGAAGAACTGGTTGTTGAGGTTGAAGATATTGTGGTCCAGGATGAAGCGGATGAGTTGTAAAATTGCATCTGGAAACTGGCAGTTGACGGCATTGAGTACTGAGGCCGTTGCAGCAATGCCATCCTCGTGGGGGATGCTGGTGTAGAGTGCCGAGACATCCACTGTGACGAGGAGTGCTCCTGGTTCAACGGCTCCATGTGTGTTGAGTTTCTGTAGTAAGTCCGTAGTGCCGCGACAAAAGCTGGGGGTTCTTTGTACAATGGGTTTCAAGATGCCCTCGACATAGCCGGAGAGGTTCTCGCACAGGGTTCCATTTCCTGAAACGATGGGACGGCCGGGTGTGTTTGCCTTGTGTATTTTTGGGAGGCAGTAGAGATCCAGAGAACTGGAGAGTGGCGAATGTGGTTCCTCTGTTTAAGAAAGGGAATAGAAATAACCCTGGTAATTATAGGCCGGTTAGTCTTACTTCGGTGATCGGTAAGTTGATGGAAAAGGTCCTCAGGGATAGGATTTACGACCATTTAGAAAGATGCAGCTTAATCCAGGATAGTCAGCACGGATTTGTGAAGGGCAAGTCTTGCCTCACAAATTTGATAGAATTTTTTGAGGAGGTAACTAAGTATGTAGATGAAGGTAGTGCAGTTGATGTCATATACATGGATTTTAGTAAGGCGTTTGATAAAGTCCCCCATGGTCGGCTTATGAAGAAAGTAAGGATGTGTGGGATAGAGGGAAGTTTGGCCGATTGGATAGGTAACTGGCTATCTAACAGAAGACAGAGGGTGGCGGTGGATGGAAAATTTTCAGACTGGAAACCGGTTACCAGCGGAGTGCCACAGCGATCAGTGCTTGGTCCTCTGCTATTTGTCATTTTTATAAATGACTTGGAGGAGGGGGCTGAAGGGTGGATCAGTAAATTTGCTGATGACACCAAGATTGGTGGAGTAGTGGATGAGGTGGAGGGCTGTTGTAGGCTGCAAAGAGATATAGATAGGATGCAGAGCTGGGCTGAAAAATGGCAAATGGAGTTTAACCCTGACAAATGAGAGGTGATTCATTTTGGTAGGACAAATTTAAATGTGGATTACAGGGTCAAAGGTAGGGTTCTGAAGAATGTGGAGGAACAGAGAGATCTTGGGGTTCATATCCATAGATCTCTGAAAGTTGCCACTCAAGTGGATAGAGCTGTGAAGAAGGCCTATAGTGTGTTGGCGTTCATTAACAGGGGGTTTGAGTTTAAGAGCCGTGGGGTTATGCTGCAACTGTGCAGGACCTTGGTGAGACCACATTTGGAATATTGTGTGCAGTTCTGGTCACCTCACTATAAGAAGGATGTGGAGACACTGGAAAGAGTGCAAAGGAGATTTACCAGGATGCTGCCTGGTTTGGAGGGTAGGTCTTATGAGGAAAGATTGAGGGAACTTGGGCTTTTCTCTTTGGAGCGGAGGAGGTTGAGAGGAGACTTGAGAGGTTTATAAAGATGATGAGGGGGATAGATAGAGTGAACGTTCAAAGACTATTTCCTCGGGTGAATAGAGTGGTAACTAGGGGGCATAACTATAGGGTTCATGGTGGGAGATATAGGAAGGATGTCCGAGGTAGGTTTTTTACTCCGAGAGTGGTTGGGGTGTGGAATGGACTGCCTGCAGTGATAGTGGAGTCAGAAACTTTAGGAACATTTAAAAAGCTACTGGATAGGCACATGGAGTACTTTGGGATGATAGGGAGGAAAGAGGAAATAGCTTGATCTGGGTTTCAGACAAAGCTCGGCACAACATCGTGGGCCGAAGGGCCTGTTCTGTGCTGTACTGTTCTATGTTCTATGTTCTAACACCACCTCCACGATCATCCTCAACACCAGTGCCCCACAAGGCTGTGTCTTCAACCCCTTGCTATACTCCTTATACACCTATGACTGTGTGGTCAAATCCCCCTCCAACTTGATTTTCAAGTTTGCTGATGACACCACCGTAGTGGGTCGGATCTCAAACAATGATGAGATGGAGTACAGGAAAGAGATAAAGAATCTGATGAACTGGTGCAATGACAATAATCTCTCCCTCAATGTCAACAGAATGTAGGAGATAGTCACTGACTTCAGGAAGCATGCCCCTGTCTACATCAACAGGCAATGAAGTGGAAAGGGTCGAGAGCTTTAGGTTTCTAGGTATCCAGATCACCAACAACCTGTCCTGGTCCTTCCATGCCAACACTATAGTTAGAAAGAACACCAATGACTCTACATCTCAGGAGGATAAGGAAATTTGGCATGTCCGCTATGACTCTCTCCAACTTTTACAGATGCACCATTGAAAGCATTCTTTCTGGCTGTATCACAGCTTGGTATGGCTCCTACTCTATCCAAAACTGCAAAAAACTATGAGGATTGTGAATGAAGCCCAGTCTATCACGCAAACCAGCCTCCCATCCATTGACTCTGTCTATACTTCCCGCTGCCTCGGAAAAGCAGCCAGCATAATCAAGGACCCCATGCACCTTGGACATACTCTATTCCACCTTCTTCCATTGGGAAAAAGATACAAAAGTTTGAGAGCACGTACCAATCAACTCAAGAATAGCTTCTTTCCTGCTGCCATCAGACTTTTGAATGGACCTACCTCGCACTAAGTTGATCTTTCTCTACACCCTAGCTATGAATGCAACACTACATTCTGCACTCCTTTCCTTCTCTATGGGCGGTATACTTTGTCTGTATAGTGTGCAAGAAAAAATACTTTTCACTGTATACTAATACATGTGACAAAAATAAATCAAATCAAATAAGTTACCCTTATCGCTCTCTATTTGGCTCTACTCTTTCCTATGCTAAATCTAACTGAATTATGATCATCAAAATGCTCATCCACCGATACCCCTTCCATCTACCTGCTTTCAAAGAACAAAGTACAATACAGCACAGGAACAGGCCCTTCGGCCCTCCAAGCCCGCGCCGCTCCCTGGTCCAAACTAGACCATTCTTTTGTATCCCTCCATTCCCACTCCGTTCATATGGCTGTCTAGATAAGTCTTAAAAGTTCCCAGTGTGTCCGCCTTCACCACCTTGCCTGGCAGCGCATTCCAGGCCCCCACACCCTCTGTGTAAAATATGTCCGTCTGATATCTGTGTTAAACCTCCCCCCCCTTCACCTTGAACCTATGACCCCTCGTGAACGTCACCGCCGACCTGGGGAAAAGCTTCCCACCGTTCACCCTATCTATGCCTTTCATAATTTTATACACCTCTATTAAGTCTCCCCTCATCCTCCGTCTTTCCAGGGAGAACAACCCCAGTTTACCCAATCTCTCCTCATAACTAAGCCCCTCCATACCAGGTAACATCCTGGTAAACCTCCTCTGTACTCTCTCCAAAGCCTCCACGTCCTTCTGGTAGTGTGGCGACCAGAACTGGACGCAGTATTCCAGATGCGGCCGAACCAACATTCTATACATCTGCAACATCAGACCCCAACTTTTATACTCTATGCCCCGTCCTATAAAGGCAAGCATGCCATATGCCTTCTTCACCACCTTCTCCACCTGTGACGTCACTTTCAAGGATCTGTGGACTTGCACACCCAGGTCCCTCTGCGTATCTACACCCTTTATGGTTCTGCCATTTATCATATAGCTCCTCCCTACATTATTTCTACCAAAATTCGTTTATGAAAACCAAACCTAGGAATGCCCCTTTTCAAGTTGGTCTTGCGACATTCTGCAAAAAAGTGTAGAATGCATTTTAGGAATTCTGCTCCCTGAATATTTTTATACTGATTTTATTCCATCAGTATTAGGGTGAAATCCCCACTATTATTGCTCAATTATTTTCCACTCCACAACTTCAGTGGAACTAAGTAAATGCAGATTACATATATAACTCCAGTAAAATTGCGTCCAATCAGCATTTCAGTACTAAAAATTGTAGATGGTGATTTTAGACACATTAAAATCATGATGATCATCAATTAGCTGAAAATTATATACTAAATACACACTTTCAAATAGGTATGTCTTATTAGCACAGCACCTATTTTAGTGTTTTCTTTAGCCTTTGCCAATTTGTTTTATCAGCATTGTTTGTCGAGAGTAAATATTGACAGGACATCAGGGAGGACTCAACTTCTTCAGAATGTTCCCAACAGAGCTTTTACATTCATCTCAAAGCACAGACTGGGCCTCAGTTTAATCGCTTACTTCAATTTAGATTTTCTGCGTAAATCTCGAGTGAAATTTTCTCATTCAAATCTGGAAGTGCTAGCACTGAAGGTATGATGATACTGGCCTTGCTAGTGATGCCCACATCACAGGAATTACTTTTTAAAACTCATGGAGTTGCACTTCATATTTATTTAGAATGCCAATTTGACTTTTGAGTTTTATTACCACTTTTTAAAATCTATGAATTTAAAATGATACAAAAGTGGCATTACAGATTCATTTGAAATCTTTTTAAAACATCCATGAATTAGTATTGTTTAAGCCCTGAAATTGCAGTCTTGCTTGATAAGAGCAGAGATTAGAGTTCAGTATGTCTGATTTGCAGCATTCTTACCCTTTCTTCTATTGATTTTATTGCCTAGCTTCAGGCCACTTTGTTCTGTATCCAATTCTCCAATTTATGGTTCATGCAAAGGTCCATTGAACTTGGGTGGGATTTTCTGGTTTTGGGGTAGGGGCGGCTGGAAAACTCTGCCCAAAAGTGTACATTTGTTTGTTTTGTCTGCAAAGGACAGGGCCCTTTGTGTGAATATGTGCGGTTTCTAACTTTGGTAAGTGAGCCATATTGCGAGCCCGATTGACGAAAAGCATTGATTACTTGTCTCTTTTTTCAGCAATATACATATTTAAACACTGGTGTAATGCATAATGCCACCATCTGTGTATGTGCGGCAACAACAAACTATATTCACAGTGCTGCCCAATACTTATCCTTCAATTAACATCACTAAAAACAGATTATCTGGTCATTATCACATTGCTGTTTGTGGAACTTGCTGCATGCAAATCAGGTGCCTATATTATATTTGCAATTACATTTCTAAAGTAGTTTATTGGCTCTGAGGATTGAATTTGTGAAAGTACTAATCGCTACCCATTTAAAAAATTTATATAGGAGCATCTGGTTTTAAGATAAACCTGCATGCCACGATACAATTTGAGGCAATCTGAGCAGCCAATGGGTTACTAGCTAATTATAATAGTGACATTGAATTATGTTATAACATTAAGATATCAAGGAAAAGTTCAGGCTGAGGCATTTGCAAACGTATTCAGCCAGAAGTGCTGCATGGATTAACTATATTGGCCTCCTCCTGAGGTCCTTGCCATTACAGATTCAGTCAATTTGATTTATTCCATGCAATATCAAGAAATCATTGAGCACTTTAGATGCAGCAAAGGTTATGGACCCTGACAACATCCCTCCTGCAGTGTGGAAAACATTATATGAAGTGGGAAATTGCCCAGATACGTCCTGTCCTCAGAAATCCACACAATTACAGTTGTATCTGTTATCAGCAAAGTGATGGAAGATGTCATCAAGAGTGCTATAAAGTGGTACTTACTTACCAATAACCGGTGCACTGATGCTCAATTTGAGTTCTGGCAGGAGCACTCATCTCCAGACCTCAAACATGGTCAAACATGGATAAAAAAGATGAATTCCAGAGGTGAGTAAGGGTGACTGCCTTTGACATTAAGGCAGCAATTGGAAGAGCGTGGCACCAAGCAGATCTGGTAAAATTGTAATCAATGGAATTCAAAGATTATACTCTCCATTTGCAAGAATAAAGCCTAGCACATAAATGAAGATGATTTAGGTTTTAGGAGGCCAATTCTCTCAGCCCAGGGATATTGCTGCAGGAGTTCCTCAGGGTAATGTCCTTGGTCACACTATCTTCAGCTGCTTCATCAATGACCTTTCTTAAAACATAAGAATTGGAGATGTTCACTGACGATTGCAAAATGTTCAGTACCATTTGCCATTCCTGAGAAACTGAAACAATCTCTGCCCATGTAACATAAGTGCCAGGCAATGACCATCTCTGACAAGAAAGAATCAAACTATCTCCCCTTGACATTTCATAGCATTACCATCACTGAATCCCCCACTATCAACAACCTGGGTTTCACCATTGACCAGAAGCTTAACTGGACAAGAAACATAAATACTGTGGCTACAAGAGCATGATGTGGAGATGCTGGCGTTGGACTGGGGTAACTCAGCACTCACCTGATGAAGGAACAGCGGTCCGAAAGCTTGTGGCTTGTGCTACCAAATAAACTGTTGGACTTTAACCTGGTGTTGTGAGACTTCTTACTGTGCTACAAGAGCAGGACAGAGTCTACGTATTTGCATTGGGTAACTCACCTCCTGACTCCCAAAAGCCTGTCCATCACCCACAAGGCACAAGTCACGAGTGTGATGGAATACTCTCCACCTGCCTGGATGAATGCAGCTCCAACAACACTCAAGCAGTTCAACACCATCCAGGACAAAGCAGCCCATTTTATCAGCACCCACCAATTGCCTGAAACATTCACTCCCTTGACCATTGGTGGACAGTGGATGCAGTGTGTACCATCTACAAGATGAACTGCAACAACTCAACAAGGCTTCTTTGACAGTCCCTTCCAAAAACCACTGTGCACATTTCCCTCCAAGCCTGACTTCATAGAATCCCTACAGTGCAGAAGGATGCAATTTGGCCCATTGCGTCTGCACCAACTGTCTGACAGAGCATTTTAACCAGGCCCTATCCCTCTAACCCCACATATTTATCCCGCTAACCCTCCTAACAAGCAGCATGGTGGCACAGTGGTTAGCACTGCTGCCTCACAGCACCAGGGACCCGGGTTCGATTCCAGGCTTGGGTCACTGTCTGTGCGGAGTTTGCATGTTCTCCCTGTGTCTGCGTGGGTTTCCTCCGGTTTCCTCCCACAGTCCAAAGATGTGCAGGTTAGGTGAATTGGCCATGCTAAATTGTCCCTCAATGTATCCGAACAGATGCCGGAGTGTGGCAACTAGAGGATTTTCACAGTAACTTCATTGCAGTGTTAATGTAAGTCTACCTGTGACTAATAAATAAACTTTACTTCGCACATCTTGGGACACTAAGGGACAATTTAACATGGCCAATCTAACTAACCTTCATGTCTTTGGACTGTGGGAGGAAACCGGAGCACCTGGAAGAAACCCTCACAGATACGGGGAGAACGTGCAAACTCCACACAGACAGGCCAGAATTGAACCCGGGTCCCTGGCACTGTGGGGCAGCAGTGCTAACTGCTCTGCTGCACCTTCTGATTTACTGTTTTTGGATTCTCAAGACCTGTCATCTGCAAAGCCATCGCAGCCCCAGAATGAGGAAGAAAGCCACCGTATGGCACTGCTGAAGAAGCTCTGTGCAGCCTTGGAAATATATCACTGTTGCTGTGTCAAAATTCTGGAGCTCCCCATCTAACAGCGCTGTGAATGTATTTACACCACAGTGACTGTAGTGGTTCAAGAAAGCAGCTCAACACCCCATTATCATGGCAATTAGGGATGGGCAATAGATTCTCTCATTCATGAATGAATTAAAGAAAAACAATATATGCGTTAGATTCTGAAATCTGGACACCTATGCCATGAGATTATGAAATGTACAGACCTTGGATTGAATTTTCCCAGCCCACTGGAGAAGGGCTGGGAGGTGGGAGGGCTGGAAATATTGCAAAGGGGCCATTGGGAGGGGAGCCTGATGCCTTCCCGCTTCCATGGCATATTGCCAGCAGTGTGAACCTTAACACCATGGCAGTGCAAAGGGGCAAATTAAGAGCCACACCTGACCTGCAGACAGTTTGTCCAAATCAGGGCACCCAGGGGGCTGGATTAGACTCCTGGCTTGGGTCACTGCCTGTGAGGAGTTTGCACATTCTATCCGTGTCTGGGTGGGTTTCCTCCAGGTGCTCCGGTTTCCTTCCACATTCCAAAGATGTGTGGTTTAGGTGGATTGGCCATGCTAAATTGCCCCTTAGTGTCAGGGGGACTAGTTACAGTAAATGCATGGGGTTAAGGGGATAGGGACTGGGTGGGCCGAATGGCCTTCTGCACTGTAGGATTCTATGATATCAATGCTATCAGGGAGGTCTGCCACTGCCATGTAAGGAGACCACTACATAAACCCTGCTGGCCTTCCAGCAGTTTCCTGGGAAGGGGGTGTGGGTGGGTCTCCTTAATGGGTGCTTCGTGGGAGCAATGGCATTATCACACCAAGGCATTGTCACTGTACCATAGAATCATAGAAGAATCATAGAAACCCTACAGTGCAGAAGGAGGCCATTCGGCCCATCGAGTCTGCACCGACCACACTCCCACCCAGGCCCTACCCCCACACATTTACCCGCCAATCCCTCCAACCTACGCATCCCAGGATTCTAAGGGGCAATTTTTAACCTGGCCAATCAACCTAACCCGCACATCTTTGGACCAATTCCCCAACCATGGCCTGCCTACCTGCTTTAATGTTTTCCCAAGCACCTCAGCACTGTGGCACTTGGAGCTGCAATTTCAACACTGGACACCAATTGTAGGGTATGGGTTGCTGAGGCTGCTTATATTTTAAATGTGAGATTGGCCTGAAATAAAGTTTTGTGAATTCAAAGTCCTGAGGTCTTGTGGGAAAATCACAAATTTTGGAAGGAGAGGAAACATTCCTTTCTTTACTTAAAAAAACTAGCTAATGTATACTGAGAAATTTTACAGATTGCCCATACTTAAAATGAAGAGATGAGATAGGCAACTCCTTTCATTGGTTCTGGGAAGAAATATCCAATTCAAGCTTAAACTTTCAAAGTTGCCAAAGCCTTGAAATGAAAACTTTGATAGAATAAAAACATCAAAATCGAAAGTGAATTCATTGTAAAAAAAAAACACAACTTTTTGATGTTTTCATTCCTCAAAAATCTTAATTTGATCATTAGAAATGTAAGAGATTGAGGAAAAATGCATATTTTTGTTCATGAGAAGTATTTTCAGTGAATTATTTGGTTTTAAAAAAATTTTCAGATCCTTCTGTCTGACCACTGAAGATTGTGACCAGTCCTTAATTGTTTCTCAAAATGGTTTTCACCAATTCCCTTGGTTTTGATTTGCACATGCCTTACTCCTTCAGTTCTGACTGGTTGCTGTTTACCAGTGTTCCAGTTTAGTGAAAATGTGACTGCAGATGATTTGCCCACAATTTCCCTGAGTTATACACATTGTTAGCATGACTGCCTCCCTGGACTGCAGACCCACACATCTGATTTTGCTTTCAGTAGCTGTTGATTTTCCTGCTATTTCTGTCTCTTACATCTTTCTTCTCACCACAAAATGCCAGGAAATACTACACAGTCTGATGGCCAGCCAATTAGTACGCAATTAATCAATGGATTGACTATAGAATTCTTGAATGAAATTTGCAACATTTTTCATGTCTGCCTTTTATCATCTTGTGAAGTCAGGTATACTATACTGGTCTGTTATTATCTTTGTGAAATAACATTTTATTGAGTATGGTGAATGTTAATTAAATAGAAATTTATCTCAAGTTTCTCAAGTTCTGCTCTTGTTAGGTTCAATGACCAGCAAATGCATTTTTGAACTAAGTGGTCTTTTACAAAGGATAAACTGGTAGGAACAGTATATTTGGGTTTATTCAATATTTGCACAGCTCCTAATGCAACTTGCAGTGCATCAGTCAAGATATCTGAAGTTTATTATTGTTGCATGTGAACAATTACTTCTGTGAAATGAAATAATCATTGATCCTGATGACAGTAATTAACAATACTTTCAAATGCATCAGGAAGCATCTACTCGCACTAAGAGCTGGAAATGAGTTGCCAGAAGAATAATTCCAGGATTCATATCAAAAACTGTAAGGTGCTTGTATCTTGCATTCTGGAGGAATTAGATCAAATTGCAATTACGACTGACAACACTTCAAACTATTTCATTGACAAACACATTGAGTCACATACCCTGAAATACACTATATAATGCAAGTTCATTTTCCCTTTCTTTTTATCGTTTCTTTATTTTTCCCTCCTTTTCTTTTCACTTTATCTTATGAAAATAACCATGAATGTGAATCTGATTTATTAATAAACAGTAATTCTGTTATCCAAAGGTGATAATCGAACAAAGGAAATTATAGGTAACATGATGTGAAGGCAACAGAGCTAAAATCATGCAAATTTCTACATTTACAACATATAGTGCTATAATGCATAGTACTGTAATGCAAAAGTGACTATATTTCTCAAGTCAAATTGGCAATCTAAAGCAAGAGATGTGAAACCCTTTCCTGTACTTCATTTATGTTGCTTTAAGTTGGAGGTGAATTGTAAATTCAACAGTTGTAAAGTCACATTTTAAAAATGGTAAAGTTTAAAAAAATCATTCATGTGATCTGGGTTTCACTAGAAATGTCTGCCCTTGTGCCTGCTAAAGCTCAGTGGTAGCACTCCCAACTCTGAGTGACGAGGTTGTGCATTCAGGTTCCACTCCAGAGATTTAAATGGATAATTTAGGCTGACCTGCAGTGTGTTGACTGAGGGAGTGTTGTGCAGATGAATTCTTTCAGATGAGGCTGCCATTTCAGGTGACCATAAAAGATCCCTCGGAATCACAAAATAAAGAGGGGTGTTCCCTGGTATCCTGACCAATATATATATCCCTTAATCAATGTCACCAAATCTGGTCATTTTCTCTTGTTGTTAGAACTTTACACGCAAAATTGGCTGCCACATTTCTTACATCACCAATTCACTTCAAATTGGCTGTGAAATATTTTTTGGGACATTTTGCTATTGTAAACAGCAATATATTAATACAAATACTTCAATCTTTACTGTGAAGAGAATTGAAATGCATAGTGGTAACAGCATGATCATTGGAGCTTCCTAGGTAAATGACTGCTTCTGCTGATATTAATTCAGCTGCCTCACACTGTTGAACTGAAACTCCACATCATGACTACCATCGACACCGCAAACTGCCGGCTCCAAGTGGAGAGGATCTGCAAGAAGATCGCGCATATCGACACAGACATCAAGTTTCTACAAAGATGCAAGAAAGCAGACAAGATACCGAAAGGACTACAGATCACGAATCCACTCAGGTCAATCTATAACACAGACTACGCTGAGAGACTTTGCCGTCGCACCTCTCTCACACTCCTCAACCACCTCATACACCAGCTCTACACCAGCAAACGCCGCAACTGAAACTCAACCATTGAGCAATATTATTAACTATGAACAAAGATAAATGAAAAGCTGGATCAGTTAATCATAATTACTTTAAAACATTGAATTAACAATTGGCAGCTAAAATTCATTTAAAGGCCTGCACTAATTCAATCAAATATGTACTATGACCCATTTAAAAATGTCCTTCAAATGTGAAAAATGCCCCGATTATCTAATATGCCATAATAAGCCATTCAGACCTCAGTTTCATTCTCAGTGCTGAGTTAGCTGAGCACAGCCAGGCCAGCAGATGGAGTGATAATATTGGTTTCCATGATCCTGGGCTATTAAGGAATTGTGCTTCTGTTAGCTCTCATTGGATGTTCGTGGAGATTAGGCTGGACTGCAATGCCCCAATATTCAAATAGCCCATTCCACTTATTCTCCACATCACACATAAATACTAGGCCACAACTTCCTAGTTTCCTAGCATCGGATTTAGGGGTACCCCAATGATGTGCTGGGGAATCCCGCGTGGATGTTCCCGGGGGTAAGGGTTTATCCAGCAATTGTCCAGAAGCACCAACTTTCTTAGGCAATTGGGCTGGGAACCAATCCAACAAAGGGACTTAATAGGATGGAGGGTTATAGTTTGGCCTAAAAGGTAGGGATATGTTCGGCACAACTTGTGGGGCCGAAGGGCCTGTTTTGTGCTGTAGTTTTTCTATGTTTCTAAAATGATTTAGCTCACCAACCTCAGATGGTTCTGCCAATTTTACTTATAGTTAATCTGAAAGAGTTAGAAAGGAAAAAAAAACACTTCTAATTTCAGAGTGACTATTTTAAATACCCAGACTGAATCCCAATGGGAAACTCCATACACCCCGATACCCCTGGGGAACCCCCGACCCACCCCAACTAAACAGCCCACTGCCTGCCCCCCTCCCAGTATTTCCCCCCTCTCAACCCAACCCAACAATGCCTCCCCCAATCGCAGCCGACACACCTGACCTGAATGACCCCACCGACTCATTTGAACCCTTCCAACACCAGTGACACCCCCCGAACCGAGTGAGTCCTGGCCCCAAGTGACAGCCCCAACCCAAGTGGTCCGCCCTGATCCTAGTGATCCCCATGACCTGACTACCCCGACCCAAGTGACCCCTCCGACACGAGTGTCCCCAAGACCTGAGTGTCCCCCATCCTAAGTGCTCCCCCGACCCGAGTGCCTGGCCCTGACTCAAGTGTCCCCCTCCCGACCTGAGTGACTGCCCCCGACCTGAGGGACTGCCCCCGACCTGAATGACCCACCAACCCAAGTGTCCCCGTCTCAAGTTCTCCTCCATTGGCCTGAGTGCCCCCCACCCAAGTGACCACCCCCAATCCGAGTGACCCCCCCAACCAGAATAACACACTCTCGACCAGAATGACCCCCGACTCAAGTTACCCCATGACCTGAATGACCCATCGTGATCCAAGTGACACCCTAGGACCCCAGTGATCTCTTTGCCCTAAGTGACAGCCCCCGCAACCCTGTACTCGAACCCTCTCACTATGAAGGCCAAGATACCATTTATTTTCTTCACCACTTGCTGCACCTGTATGCTTACTTTCAGTGACTGGTGTAAAAGGACACCCAGGTCTCCTTGCACATTCCCCACTCTCAAGAATTCCCTGTTTTCTCTCTACCTCCCTTTCTAAATTGTGGGGTTACACTAGCTACCCTCCAATCTGTAGGAACTGTTCCTGAGTCTGTAGAATCTTGGAAGATGACCACTAGTCCACGGCCACTTCTTTAAGTATATCGGGCAGGATTTTCCGCACCCCTCCGTGGTATTTTCCGGCAGCAGAGATGGCTCACCATTGGCCACTGGCGGGGTTTTCAGTCCTGCCATCATCTATTGTGTCCCAAGCTGCTGTGGGAGGCAAGGGAGGAAATTGCAGGGGCTCTGACCAAATTTTTAATTCCTACTGGCCACCAGCAAGGTCATAATGTGGAGATGCCAGCGTTGGACTGAGGTAAGCACAGTAAGAAGTCTCACAACACCAGGTTAAAGTCCAACAGGTTTATTTGGTAGCACAAGCCACAAGCTTTCGGAGCGCTGCTCCTTTGAAGGAGCAACGCTCCGAAAGCTTGTGGCTTGTGCTACCAAATAAACCTGTTGGATTTTAACCTGGTGTTGTGAGACTTCTTACCAGGGAGGTGCCAGAGGACTTGAGAACAGCTAATGTGGTCGCACTAGCCAGGGGACGACAGAACAGTGAGTCTCACGTCTGTGGTTGGGAAACTACTGGAGAAGATTCTGAAGGAGAGAATCTATCACCATTTGGAGGGGCAATGTTTGATCAGGGATAGGCAGCATGGTTTTGTCAAAGGGAGGTCATGCCTAACAAATCGGATTGAATCTTTTGCGCATGTAACCAAGTGTGTGGGTGAGGGTAGTGTGGTTGATGTAGTTTACATGGATTTCAGCAAAGCCTTTGACAAAGTCCCACATGGGAGACTTATTAAGAAGGCAAATGCACTTGGGATACAGGGTGATCTGATGAGGTGGATTCATAATTGGCTTAGCGGTAGGAGACAGAGGGTGATAACAGATGGCTGCTTTAGTGACTGGAGGCCAGTGGCATCCCACAGGGATCCGTGCTGGTCCCCTTATTGTTCGTCATCTATATAAATTACATTGATGACTATGTGGGGGGTAGGATCAGTAAGTTTGCCAATGACACAAAGATTGGCTGGCTGGTTAACATTGAGGTTAAGTGTCTTGGGTTACAGGAAGATCTAGATGAGATGGTCAAATGGCGGATAAGTGGCAGATGGAATTTAATCCTGAAAAGTGTGAGGTGATACATTTTGGAGGAGTAATTTAACAAGGAAGTATACTATGAAAGATCTGACACTAGGAAGTTCCGAAGAACAAAGGGACCTTGGCGTGTTTGTCCATAGATCTCTGAAGGCAGAAAGGCAGGTAAATAGGGTGGTGAAAAAGGCATTGGCACACTTGCCTTTATAAATCGGGATATAGATTACAAAAGCAAAGAGGTCATGACGGAGTTGTACAGAACTTTGGTGAGGCCACAGCTGGAGTACTGTAACTGTGTGCAGTTCTGGTTTCCACATTATAGGAAGGACATGAATGCACTGGAAGAGGCTCAGAGGGGATTCACCAGGATGTTGTCTGGGATGGAACATCTAAGTTATAAAGAGAGGTTGGATAGGCTAGAGTTGTTTTCTCTGGAGCAGGGAAGACTGAGGGGCAACCTGATTGAGGTGTTCATGATTATGAGGGGCATGGACAGGGTGGATAGAGAGCAGCTTAGGTGAAGGGTCAGTTACAAGAGGACACAAGTTGAAAGTGAGGGGTGGGAGGTTTAGGGTGGATTTGAGGAAAAACCTTTTTACGCAGAGGGTGCTGAATGCACTGCCTGGGAGGGTGGTGGAGGCGGGATGCCTCACATCCTTTAAAAAGTACCTGGATGAGTACTTGGCATGCCATAACATTCAAGGCCAAGTGCTGGAAAGTGGGATTAGGTGGGCAGGTCAGGGCCTTTCATGCGTCAGTGCAGACTTGATGGGCCGAAGGACCTCTTCTGCACTGTCGTATTCTGTGATAAGAACATAAGAAATAGTGTCAGGAGTAGGTCATTTGTCCCTTCAAACATGTTGATCATTCAATAAGATCATGTTTGATCTTTTACCTTAGTTTCACCTTCCTGCATTATCCCCAGATCCATTGGTTCACTTAGCATCCAAAAGGCTACAAGTTTCTAAATTCCTTTTCTGAGGAAGGATGTCCTTTTTTGAGGTAGGATGTTCTTGCTCTCGAGGGAGTGCAGCGAAGGTTAACCAGGCTGATTCCAGGGATGGCGGGACTGATGTATGAGGAGAGATTGACTAGGTTAGCATTGTTTTCACTGGAGTTCAGACAAATGAGGGGGGAATCTCAGAGACTTATAAAATTCTAACAGGACTAGACAGGGTAGATGCAGGAAGGATGTTCCCGTGGTGGGGGAATCCAGAACAAGAGGTCACAATCTGAGAATTCGGGATAGATCATTTAGGATGGAGATGAGGAGACATTTCTTCTCCAAAAAGTGGTGAGCCTGTGGAATTCATTACCACAGGATGTAGTTGATGACAAAACATTGAATGTATTCAAGAGGCAGCTCGATATAGAACTTGGGGCGAATGGGATCAAAGGATATGGGGAGAAAGCAGGATTAGGCTATTGAGTTGGATGATTAGCCATGATCGTTATGAATGGTGGAGCAGGCTCAAAGGGCCAAATGGCCTCCTCTTGCTCCTAACTTCTATGTCTCTATGAATAAACTCAGCAACTGAGCACCCAGCGCTCACGAGGATAGAGAATTTCAAAGGTTTGCAATCATTTGAGTGCAGTACGCTTTCCTCACCTGCAACCTAACTGAACGGCACCCTATTCTGAGAGTGTAACCCATAGTTCTAGATTAGCCAAACATCCTCCCAGCATCTGCCCTCAGAATCACAGAATTGGTATGACACAGAAGGAGGCCATTTGGGCCATTGCGTCTCCACCGGCTCTCCACTTCCTTGCCTTTTCCTGCAGTACAATCCCTTTGTAATAAAGGCTAATTTCTATTTGCTTTTCTAATTGCTGGCTGTACTTCCATGTTAACTGTCTGTGATTAGAGTAAAGGGACACTCATATCCAGCTAAACACCAATATTTATGGAATCTTTGAACCATAGAATGGTTACAGTACAGAAATAGACCATTTGGTCTATTGTGACTGTGTTGGCTCTCTGTAAGAGCAACTCAGTAACTGCCTCACCCTTTTCCAGCAGCCATACAAATATTTTCTTTCAGGTGCTTATCCAATTTCCTGTTGAAAGCCATGATTGACGCCACCTCCACCACACCCTCAGGCAGTGCATTCCAGATCCTAACCACTCACTACATTAATACGTCGGTGCTGTGGCTTAGTTGGTTAAAGCGCCTGTCTAGTAAACAGGCGATCCTATGTTTGAAACTCAGTGGTGTCTTGATCTTGTCCCTTTTGAGTGGTATGGTGGCAGAGTGTTTAGCACTGCTGCTTCACAGCTCCAGACACCCGGTTTCAATACTGGCCTTGAATGATTGTCTGTGTGGAATTTGCCGTTCTCCCCATGTCTGCGTGGGTTTCCTCCGGGTGTTCTGGTTTCCTCCCACAGTCCAAAGGTGTGCAGATTAGGTGGATTTGCCATGCTAAAGTTGCCCCTTAGTCACCAAAGATGGTATAGGTTAGATGGATTAGCCATGGTAAATGAATGGGGTTGCGGCAATTCGGTCGGGGAGAAGGCCTGGGTAAGATATCCTGTAACAGAGTCGGTGCAAACACAATGGGCCAAATGACCTCACAGAAAAATGGATTCTATGATATAAAATTTTCCTGTGCCATTGTTGGTTCTCTTTCCAATTACCTTAAATTAGTGCCTCGCATTCTCAATCCTTCTGTCAATGGAAACAGTTTCACTCCATATGCTCTGTCCAGACCCCTCATGATTTTGAACTTCTCTATCAAATCTCCTCTCAACCATCTCTTCTTCAGACATGGGCAGCACGGTAGCACAGTGGTTAGCACTGCTGCTTCACAGCTCCAAGGACCTGGGTTCGATTCCCAGCTTGGGTCACTGTCTGTGTGGAGTTTGCACATTCTCCTCGTGTCTGCGTGGGTTTCCTCCGGGTGCTCCGGTTTCCTCCCACAGTCCAAAGATATGCGGGTTAGGTTGATTGGCCATGCTAAAATTGCCCTTACTGTCCTGAGATGCATAGGTTAGAGGGATTAGTGGGTAAAATAAGTAGGGATATGGTGGTAGGGCCTGGGTGGGATTGTGGTCGGTGCAGACTCGATGGGCCGAATGGCCTCTTTCTGTACTGTAGGGTTTCTATGATTTCTATGATTTAAGAAGAACAACCCCAGCTTCTCCAATTTACCCATCCACTTGATATTTGTCACCATTTTCTCATGTTTTCTGCCATCTGCAAATATTAAAAATGTGCCAAATCTAAGTCATTTCTCAATTTCAAGGAAAGCAGTATTCCTAGTACCGACATATGGGAAACCCCATTGTATACAACTTCCTCAAGTCTGAAAAATAACTGCCACCATTCTGTTTTCTGCCATTCAATCAACTCTTTATTCATGCTGCCAATGTTAATTGTATTCGTTGGGTTTCAACTTTTCTGCCTTGACCACTTTTTCTAATGCTGTTTGGAAGTCCATATACACAGCATAAATTCTATTCTAGATCGGTTGGAGACTTGGGTGGAGAGATGGCAGATGGAGTTTAATCCGGCCAAATGTGAGGTAATGCATTTTGGAAGGTCTAATACGGATAGGAATTATACAGTAAATGGCAGAACCCTGAAGAGTATTGATAGGCAGAGGGATCTGGGTGTACAGGTACACAGGTCACTGAAAATGGCAATGCAGGTGGAGAAGGTAGTCAAGGAGACAAATGCCTTCATCAGCCGGGGCACGGAGTTTAAAAATTGGCAAGTCATGTTGCAACTTTATAGAACCTTAGTTAGGGCCACACTTGGAATAGAGAGTTCAATTCTGGTCGCCACACTACCAGAAGGATGTGGAGGCTTTGGAGAGGGTACAGAAAAGATTTACCAAGATGATGCCTGGTATGGAGGGCATTAGCTATGAGGAGAGGTTGGAGAAAGTTGGTTTGTTCTCACTGGAACGACGGAGGTTGAGGGATGACCTGATAGAAGTCTACAAGTTTATGAGGGGCATGGACAGAGTGGATAGTCAGAAGCTTTTTCCCAGGGTGGAAGAGTCAATTACTAGCGGGCACAGGTTTAAGGTGCAAGGGGCAATGTTTAAAGGAGACGTACAAGGCAAGTTTTTTACACAGATGGTGGGTGCCTAGAACTCGCTGCCGGGGGAAGTAGTAAAAGCAGATAGGATAGTGACTTTTAAGGGGCGTCTTGACAAATACATGAATAGGATGGGTAGGGAGGGATATGGTCCCCGGAAGGGTAGGGGGTTTTAGTTCAATCAGGCAGCATGGTCGGTGCAGGCTTGGAGGGCCTAAGGGCCTGTTCCTGTGCTGTAATTTTCTTTGTTCTTTAGTTTTGTTTTGGGGCAGCGATTGGTGGCAGCAACAGTGTATCAGGGCGGCGATTGGCCAGGAGCAGGGGCGGGGTATCAGAGCAGCAATTGGCCAGGGGCGGAGGGGGTGGTCTTGGGTGGCGATCGGCCATGGAGACCAACGATCGGCCAGCGATTGGGGGGAGGCAGCGATGTCCAGGAGTGTGGGAGTCTAGGGGGGGGGCGGGCAATATCCGGTAGGGGTGGGGTGGTGACAGGTCTCTCAGAACATTAAGTGATCAAGGCAAAGGCACAATAGCACCCACCACAGTCAGCAGCCGGTTTCCCGGCATGAATAGACTCTGCCCACTCCCCCTACTGGCGTTAATCAAGCTTTGCCTCTTTTTTTGCACTAAGTGGCAAAAGATCGTGTCTGAGAGCTCGCTCAAAAAATGGGCGTGATTCTCTCCCATTTTCACGCGTTTGGCACTTAGAATGTTTTCGGTAAGATCGCCCCTGACATATCAGTCTCTTGGTTTCATCCTCTTTTGACATCTCACTTCCATATCAGATAGCTTGGCTTCAAGAATTACTCTAGGTTTTCTTGATGGAGATGCCAGTGTTGGATTGGGGTGGGCACAGTAAGTAGCCTCACAACACCAGTTTAAAGTCCAACAGGTTTATTTAGTATCACGAGCTTTCAGAGCGCTGCACCTTCATCAGGTGAGTGGAGAGTTGGGTTCACAAACAAGTCATATATAGACATTGACTCAATTGCAAGATAATGGTTGGAATGTGAGTCTTTACAGGTAATCAAGTCTTTACAGGTACAGACAATGCGAGTGGAGAGAGGGATAATGACAGGTTAAAGAGGTGTGAATTGTCTCAAGCCAGGACAGTTAGTAAGGAGGCCAGGTCATTGAGTGTCTTTAAGACAGAGATAGATAGGTTCTTGGTTAATAGGGGGATCAGGGGTTATGGGGAAATGGCAGGAGAATGGGGATGAGAAAAAAAAAATCAGCCATGATTGAATGGCGGAGCAGACTCGATGGGCCGAGTGGCCTAATTGTGCTCCTTTGTCATATGATCTTATGATTTTGCAAGCCCAGGCCAAATGGTGGGGGTTACATGTAGTGTGACATGAACCCAAGATCCCGGTTGAGGCCATTCTCATGTGTGCAGAACTTGGCTATCAGTTTCTGCTCAGCGATTCTGCGTTGTTGTGCGAAGGCAACCTGGTAACACCATCCACTAGGTACACGGTACATATTCATGCAACTCGGCCAATGTTCTCTGCCTGATACACTGCAGGAAAGGATGTCCCGAGGCATGCTACATCGGCGAGACTGTGCAGATTCTATGACAACGGATGAACGGACACTGCTCGACAATCACCAGGCAGGAGTGCTCCCTTCCTGTCGGGGAACACTTCAAGGGCATTCAGCCTCCGATCTCCAAGAAGGCCTTCGAGACACACGACAATGCAGAATTGACGAGCAGAAACTGATAACCAAGTTCTGCACGCATGAGGACGTCCTCAACCGGGAACTTGGATTCATGTCACACTACGTGTAACCCCCACCAATTGATCTGGGCTTGCAAAATCTTACTAACTGTCCTGGCTTGAGACAATTCACACCTCTTTAACCTGTCATTATCCCTCTCTCCACTTGCATTGTCTGTACCTGTAAAGACTTGCAATTGAGTCTGAGTCTATATATGCCCTGTTTGTGAACCCAACTCTCTAGTCACCTGATGAAGGAGCAACACTCCGAAAGCTCGTGATACCAAATAAACCATTGGACTTTAACCTGGTGTTGTGAGACTACTTACTCTAGATGGTCTAAGAGACACCTGTAAATTTTTCATGCTTTTAATGTTACAAATGATTGAATTTTTGAAAAAAATAACTGGTGAGAACATGCAGCAACCTTTCTCTAGAATTCTGCCAGATGGCCTCTTCCAAAAGTAATAGATATTTCTGGATTGTCTTCTTCCACACACACAGACAAAGGAGCACTTATAAACCTCAGTTAATAAAAGATCATTTTCAATATATTGATCTAACTGAAATAATATGAAAAGATGTTATTGAGAGATTTTGTAGTTAGAGGCAACATTGATCTCTTCTTCAGTCACATAGGAAACACTACACAGCACAGAAGTGTGACCAGGAACTCAAATGTAGATGTATGCAGAGTAGAAAATTTGTCCAATTTTGGAATTTGATAATATAATTCAAGGCGGCTAACTCAAGGATGACAAAATCATTGACTGGATTGTGATGCTGTTAATTTGGAGATAGTAATTTACATATTGGCCACTCAATCTTTTTTTTACACTTATCATTGACTTTTCAGTTAAATACTAATTACATGATTTTGTATTTTGTAACTGATAACATCCTGATCGCAACAGTGAAATATAATTTTGATTTCTTGCTCCAGTGGCATTACCACAAACTGGTGTTTAAAGAAAGAAATCTGAATTAGTGCCTGTTATCACCTCAGGACATCCCGAAGTCCTTCACAGTCAATTAAGAATGTGAAGTGTAGTTACTGTTGTAATGTTGAAAATTAATTTCAAATGAACCATTTAGAAACTATAGGACTGTGGAAAATATTAATACGTGCAGTGCTTTTTCTGTTTTGTTGGGATTATTATAGAAACGTCTTTGGGTGGAATCTTACGAGAATTTGGCAGAGTGTTGGTTCCTGCATGAAAAATGAAGTGATTTCCGCTGACACGGCCGGTGTGATTTCACACCCAATCTCATGCCTCATTAGTAAAAATCACAGCACGCTGGCTGATGGAACTGCAGAATCACAAGCACCAGGAGAGAATGACTGCATCCCTGGAAAGCTGACTGGAGGAGTCTCATCATTTTCTGTCCAAGGAGATGGTGCCGTTACTTCAGTACAACAAGGCCAACACAGTGAGGGTTGTGTTCGCAGTGGAGACCTTGCCGCAGGATGTGTTGTCTATGTCCGCTCCATGGTTCAACTCATGATCTCCATGTCTAAGGATATGAGCTACATGGTGCAGGGCTTCAACTGCATGGTGCAGGCACTGGTGGGAATCCAGGAGTGCCAGCACCAGCAGATGGCAAGGCTCCTGGACCTCACTCCAACTGCCTCTTCATCCCATTGGGCTGCTGAAGGGATGAGGATCATGTGGGCACATCCTGGGGCCTTCCACCCGGAGATCCCGGGGGTGTCCAGCCCATCTGTTTCCCATCTCCCTGTCAGTGACACACTTCCAGGCCCACACACCGAAGAGGGCAGCACTGTTACACCCGGGCTGCCCAAAACAGGCCAGGACCCATAAGGTCCAGGCTCACAAGGGGACTCCCACCAACGTCATCTCAGGCAACAGGGAGTGGAAGTCAGAGGGCCTCCTCAACCTCTGCTGTGGATCCCAGGGAAGTACCTGCACGTAATGGGAGGGTAAGTAGGGGTGGGAAGTTATAGGCACCTAGTGGCACGGGTGCAAGTAGACGCAAGTATAGAAAGGTCACCGCTGTATATTGTACTATTATAAATATTCACTTTGTTCATCCACAGAGCTTCTACCATGTCATTTGGTGCCAAAAATTGTGTGAACCCCTGAACACACCCATGTGTTTCCACTCCATCACTCTCCCTGGCAATTATCTGAGACTGAACCAGTCCTTCTGAAACCATGGTGGCATGTTTGAGCTTCTGTTCACATGTCTGCATCATCACTATGAGGACAGTTAGGGATGGGTAATACATGCTGGCCCAGCCAGTGATGCCCACATCCTGTAAAATTAATAAATTTTAAAAGTCACCTTAAGTGGCTCAGTGTCAAAGCTTGTATGAGAATGTTCCTGCAAAGCACCTTGGGACTTTTTATTATGCTCCTGGGAAGCAGTAGAACAGTGTAATGCAGTCCAGAGACCCAGGCTTAATATTCTGGGGACATGGATTCATATCCCACCATGGCAATTAAAATTCAATTAAAATACAAAATTTATCTCAATATTTTTGTAAAAACCCATCTAGTTTACTAATGTTCTTTGGAAAAGGAAATCTTCTGTCCTTGTCCAGTCTGGCCTACAGCAATGTGACTAACACTCTACTGCCCTCTGAAATGGTCTAACAAGCCATTCCGTTCAAGGGCAATTAGGAATGGGTAACTGTTAAGAACCTCACTGGTGTTATCAGCGAGAGTATCTCAAACCCTGAAGCATAACTTGAAACATTGGGTTTTAGCGGTAACATAAGAACATAAGTAGGCCATCTGGCCCCTCAAGCCTGCTCCGCCATTCAATAAGATCACAGCTGATCTTTTCATGGACTCAGCTCCACTTGCCTGCCCACTCATTATAACCCTTAATTCCTTTACTGTTCAAAAATTTATCTATCTTTGCCTTAAAAACATTCAATGAGGTAGCCTCAATTGCTTCACTGGGCAGGGAATTCCACAGATTCACAACCCTTTGCGTGAAGAAGTTCCTCCTCAACTCAGACCTAAATCTGCTCCCCATTATTTTGAGGCCATGCCTCCTAGTTCTAGTTTCACCCGCCAGTGGAAACAACTTCCCTGATTCTATCTTATCTATTCCCTTCATAATCTTATATGTTTCTATAAGATTTCCCCTCATTCTTCTGAATTCCAAAGAGTATAGCACCAGTCTACTCAGTCTCTCCTCATAAGCCAACCCTCTCAACTCCAGGAATCAATCTAGTGAATCTCCTCTGCATCCCCCTCCAGTGCCAGTATATCCTTTCTCAAGTAAGGAGACCAAAACTGTACACAGTACTCCAGGTGTGGCTTCATCAGCAACATAACCTCCCTGTTTTTAAACTCCAACCCTCTAGAATGAAGGACAAAATTCCATTTGCCTTCTTAATTATCTGCTGCACCGGCACACCAACTTTTTGTGATTCATGCATAAGGACACCCAGGTCCCTCTGCACACCAGCATGCTATAATTTTTTGCCATTTAAATAATAGTCCATTTTGCTGTTATTCCTACCAACATGGATGACCTTAGATTTACCAACATTGTACTCCATCTGCCAGACCCTTGCCCATTCACTTAGTCTATCTATATCCCTTTGCAGACTTTCAGCGTCCTCTGCACACTTTGCTTTGCCACTCATCTGAGTGTCAGCTGCAAATTTTGACACACTACACTTGGTCCCCAGTTCCAAATCAGCTATGTAAATCATAAACAATTGCAATCCCAACACTGATCCCTGAGGCAATCACTAGTTACTGACTGCCAACCAGAAAAACACCCATTTACCCCCACTCTTTGCTTTCCGTTAGTTAACCAATCCTCTATCCATGCTAATACATTACCCATAACACCATGCACCTTTATCTTATGCAGCAGCCTACGGTGTGGCACCTTGTCAAATGCCTTTTGGAAATCCAGATATGCCACATCCTCATTGTCCACGGTGCACGTAATGTTCTCAAAGAATTCTACCAAACTGGTCAAACATGACCTGCCCTTCATGAACCCATGCTGCGGCTTCCCAATGGAACAATTTATATCCAAATGTCTTACTATTTCTTCCTTGATGATAGATTCAAGCATTTCCCCATTTACAGAAGTTAAGCTAACCGGCCTATAGTTATCTGTCTTTTGTCTACTCCTTTGTTTGAACAGTGGCGTCACATTTGCTGTTTTCCAATCTACAGGAGCCACCCAAGAGTCCAGCGAATTTTGGTAAATTACCACTAGTGCATTTGCTATTTCCCCCACCATCTCTTTGAGTACCCTGGGATGCATTCCATCAGGGCCAGAAGACTTGTCTACCTTTAGACCCATTAACTTGCCCAACACTATCTCTTTCGTGATAATGATCATTTCTAGGTCCTCACCTGCCATAGCCTTCTTGTCATCAATTTTTGGCATGTTATTTGTGTCTTCCACTATGAAGACCGACACAAAATACCGATTCAATGCCTTGGCCTAATTTCCCATTATTAAATCCCCCTTTTCATCCTTTAAAAGTCCTGAGCCACTCTTTTTTGTTTTATATATTCTTAGAAACTTTTGCTATTGTTTTTATATTCTGAGCTAGTTTACTCTCATCGTCCATCTTACTTTTCTTTACAGCTTTTCTTGTGGCTTTTGTTGACCTTTGAAGATTTCCCAATCCTCTAGTTTCCCACTAATCTTTGCCACTTTGTATACATTTTCTTTCTATTGGATACCCTCCTTTATTTCCTTAGATATCCATGGCTGATTATCTCTTTTTCTGCAGTCCTTCCTTATCACTGGCATATACTTCTGCTGAGCACTGTGAAAAATCGTTTTGAAAGTCCTCCACGGTTCCTCAATTGTCCCACCATAAAGATTTTGCTCCCAGTCTCCCTTAGCCAACTCCAGACAAAACATAGTCTGCTTTGTTTAACCACAAGTATTGGATTTTACCTTCTCACGCTGCATCTGTATTTTAAATTCAACCATACTGTGATCACTCCTTCCAAGAGGATCCCTAACTGCAAGATCATTTATTATTCCTGTCTCATTACACAGAACCAGATATAGGATAGCTTGCTCCCTCGTAGGTTCCATTACATACTGTTCATGGAAGCAATCGTGGATACATTCTACGAACTCCTCCTCAAGGCTGCCTTGACTGACCTGGTTTGACCAATAGTGTACACCTATGGAACCATGTATAACCCAGTGAGCAGCCAGTCCAGTCAGTGTGTAAACCATTAATAAAGAGTATTTATTAAAAAGTAGAAGAAAAGAAAAACACACAAAAAGATTATTATACTCTAGAAACATAGAAAAACTACAGCACAAAACAGGCCCTTCGGCCCCACAAGTTGTGCCGAACATATCCCTATCTTTTAGGCCGACCTATAACCCTCCATTCTATTAAGTCCCATGTACTCATCCAGGAGTCTCTTAAAAGACCCTACTGAGTTTGCCTCCACCACCACTGATGGCAGCCGATTCCACTCGCCCACCACCCTCTGTGTGAAAAACTACCCCCTAACATTTCCCCTGTACCTATACCCCAGCACCTTAAACCTGTGTCCTCTTGTAGCAGCCATTTCCACCCTGGGAAAAAGCCTCTGAGAGTCCATCCGATCTATGCCTCTCAACATCTTATATACCTCTATTAGGTCTCCTCTCATCCTACGTCTCTCCAAGGAGAAAAGACCGAGCTCCCTCAGCCTATTCTCATAAGGCATGCCACTCAATCCAGGCAAAATCCTTGTAAATCTCCTCTGCACCCTTTCAATCTTTTCCACATCCTTCCTGTAATGAGGTGACCAGAACTGAGCACAGTACTCCAAGTGGGGTCTGACGAGGGTCTTATATAGCTGCATCATTATCCCCGGACTCCTAAACTCAATCCCTCGATTGATAAAGGCCAGCACACCATACGCCTTCTTAACCATCTCCTCCACCTGCGGGGCCGATTTTAGAGTCCTATGGACCCGGACCCCAAGGTCCTTCTGATCCTCTACAGTACTAAGAGTCTTTCCCTTTATATTGTACTCCTTCATCCCATTTGACCTGCCAAAATGGACCACTACGCATTTATCTGGGTTGAAGTCATCTGCCACTTCTTCGCCCAGTCTTGCATCCTATCTATGTCCCTCTGTAACTTCTGACATCCGTCCAGACTATCCACAACCCCACCAACCTTCGTGTCGTCGGCAAACTTACCAACCCATCCCTCCACTTCCTCATCCAGGTCATTTATGAAAATGACAAACAGCAAGGGTCCCAGAACAGATCCCTTGGGCACACCACTGGTGACCGACCTCCATTTAGAAAAAGACCCATCTATACCCAATCTCTGCCTCCTTTGGGCAAGCCAGTTCTGGATCCACAGGGCAGCAGCCCCTTGGATCCCATGCCCTCTCACTTTTTCTAGAAGCCTTGCATGGGGGACCTGATGGAACGCCTTGCTAAAATCCACATAAACCATATCTACCGCTTTCCCTTCGTCAATGTGTTTAGTCACATTTTCGAAGAACTCCACCAGGCTCGTAAGGCAGGATCTGCCTTTGACAAAGCCATGCTGAGTATTCTTGAGCATACTAAACCTCTCCAAATGCTCATAAATCTTGTCCCTCAGGATCTTCTCCATCAGCTTACCAACCACTGAGGTTAGACTCACCGGTCGGTAATTTCCTGGGCTATCCCTATTCCCCTTCTTGAAAATAGGAACCATATCCGCATTCCTCCAATCCTCCGGCACCTCTCCCGTCTCCATCAACGACGCAAAGATCATCGGCAGAGGCTCTGCAATCTCTTCCCTCGCCTCCCACAGTAACCTGGGGTACATCCCATCCGGACCCATCCGGCGACTTATCTATCTTGATGCCATGCAAAGATTCCAGCACAACCTCTTTCTTAAAGTCCACATACTCAATCTTTTCAGCCCACCGCAAGCCCGCAGTACATCCACCCAGGTCCTTCTCCTCTGTGAAAACCGAGGCAAAATACTCATTAAGCGCCTCTGCCATTTCTACTGGTTCCGTACAGACTTTCCCGCCTTCACCTTTTATAGGTCCTATTCCTTCACGTCTCATCCTTTTACTCTTCACATATTTATAGAACGCCTTAGGGTTTTCCTTAATCCTACCTGCCAAGGCCTTCTCGTGACCCCTTCTGGCTCTCCTAATTTCCTTCTTTAGTCCCTTCCTACAAGCCGTATACTCATCTAGATCCCTATCTTCGCCAAGCTCTTTGAACCTTTTGTATGCTTTCCTTTTCTTCTCGACTAGGTCCCACACAGCTTTCGTGTACCATGGTTCCTTTAACCTACCAACACCTCCCTGTCTGCTCAGAATGTTGTCCTGTAGAACTCTAGACAGACATTCCTTGAAAAACTGCCACCTCTCTTCAGTACATTTCCCCGAGAATACCTCCTTCCAATTTACTCCTCTAATTTGCTGCCTTATGTCTTCATATTTCCCCTTACTCCATATAAACGCTTTCCTAGCTTGCCTGATCCTCTCTTTTTCCAATGCAAGCATAAAGGAGATAGAGTTATGATCGCTATCCCCAAGATGCTCTCCCACTGAGAGATCTGACACCTGTCCAGGTTCATTGGTCAGTATCACATCAAGTACAGCCTTTCCTCTTGTAGGCTTGTCCACATGCTGTGTTAGGAAACCCTCCTGAACACACCTAACAAACTCCTCCCCATCCAATCCCCTTACCCTAGGGGTATTCCAATCTATGTTTGGGAAATTAAAGTCTCCCATCACAACAACTCTGCTATTACTGCATCTCTCCAGGATCTGTTTCCCTATCTGCTCCTCCACCTCCCTGTTACTATTGGGTGGCCTATAGAAAACTCCCAGCAAAGTGATCGACCCCTTCCCACTCCGAACTTGCACCCACAGAGACTCTGTGGACAATCCCTCCACTGCATACACCTTCTGTACAGCTGTGACACTATCCCTGATCAGCAGTGCCACTCCACCCCCTCTCTTGCCTCCCTCCCTGTCCTTCCTGAAACATCTGAATCCCGGCACCTGGAGTATCCAGTCCTGTCCCTGAGACATCTAAGTCTCCGTAATGGCCACCACATCACACTTCCAGGCATCGATCCACGCTCTGAGCTCATCCCCTTTATTCACTATACTCCTGGCATTAAAGTAAACACATCTCAATCCTTTGGTCTGAGCTCTCCCCTTCTCTATCCCCCATCCATCCTCCCTCTTGCACTGTCTATAACCCTTCTCTGTTTGCAAGCTAACTTCCTCGCTCCCAGTCACCTCGTCTCGATCCCCTCCCCCCAACCTATCTAGTTTAAACTCTCCCCAGTAGCGTTAGCCAAGCTTCCCGCCAGGATATTGGTCCCCCTGGGATTCAAGTGCCATCCGTTTTTTGTGTACAGGTCACACCTGCCCCTAAAGAGGTCCCAATGGTCCAGGAACCTGAATCCCTGCCCCCTGCACCAGTCCCTCAGCCACACATTCATCCTCCACCTCATTCCATTCCTGCCCTCACCTTCCCCTGGCACAGGCAGCAATCCTGAGATTACTACCTTTGCTTTCCTCCTTCTCAACTGTCTCCCTAATTCCCTATACTCTCTTTTCATGACCCCTTCCTTCCCACATCAGCGGTACCAATATGTACCGCTACCTCTGACTCCCCTCCCTCCCACCTCAGGATTTCTGGGACTCGACCAGCGACATCCCGGATCCCGGCCCCAGGGAGGCAGACCACCATCCGAGACTCCCACCTACCTCCGCAAAAATGCCTGTCCGTCCCCCTGACTGTCGAGTCCCCGATTAACATTGCCTTCCTCCTCTTTTCCTTAGCCCTCCGAGTTACAGGGCCAGACTCCACTCCGGAGACACGGCCACTGCTGCTTCCCCCTGGCGGACTGTCCCCCCCAGCTGTACTCAGGCAGGAGTACTTGTTGTGTAGGGGCACATCCACCGGGGTGCTCTCAATCACCCGAGCTTTACCCTTCCTGGCCGTCACCCACTTGGCCTCCACCCTTGGCCCTGGTGTGACCACCTGATCATAGCTCTTGTCTATCACCTCCTCATTCTCCCTTAACAGCCTAAGATCCTCGAGCTGCAGTTCCAGCTCCCTAACACGGTCCCTTAGGAACCGCAGCTCGACACACCCCTCACAGATGTGGATGTCCACCAGGTGCCTCCAGGACCTCCCACATCCTACACTGGGAACAACACACTGGCTTCACACTCATATTTGACCCTTTTTACCAAGGTACACAGAGAGAAGTAAATAAGAATTAAAGACTAAGAATTAAAACTCACCCCTGCTCGCCCTGTCCCCCTAGAAAAACGTTTTCACCCAAAGGGTGGTGGGGAGTCTGGAACCCACTGCCTGAAAGGGTGGTGGGGCAGAGACCTTCATAACATTTAATAAGTATTTAGAGGTGCACTTGCGATGCCAAGGCATACAAGGCTATGGGCCAAGTGCAGGAAAATAGGATTAGCATAGTTGGGTAATTTGTCTTTGACCGGTGCAGATGCGATTGGTTGAAGGGCCTGTTTCTGTGTTGTATACCTCTTTGACACTATGACCCTGTGACGCTATAGTATATTATTAACTAAACACAACATTTTATCTGAAATTACCTCTGTTCTCAAAGTATACCCATGTCCCCTGAACTTAATGAGACACCCCTTTACCTGAACAACATTCAATTTAGTACAGTCAAATCCAGTTCATAGTTGCCACACAATAAAGATGACCAAGTCTGGGGAAATGTCTTTTACTGGTTCAGGGAAGGCGCAGAGCTGTCTGTTAGGGGAGAATATTTGCAATCTGCTGTGGTTCTAAATGATAAATGGAATAGGCCTTGGTCTGACTGTTCGATAGAAAACTAGCCTTCTTGAGAGTGCTAGAAGTTATATTGTTCAGTTTCTTTGATATTCCACTTTATGGATTGGGCTATCTACCTCTCTCAAATTCCAAACTCAAAACTTTAGAAGTTACCATTTGAAGAGCCCCACTGATCTCTGGTACATAGTTTTTTTTGATATGGCAATTCACACCTAAATTTCTTTAGATGTCTGCTTATCTTGTTACTGGGCAAATTGCATCTCATTACTCCTCGTTACTTGCTTGTTATTTTGTGTTCATCTCAAGTTCAACTGTTAACCTCGTTAACTCCCTAAATTCCTAACAGCAACAAATGTTGGTGTTGCAAGTGACACCTTTATCCCATGAAAGAATAAGATTACAGGTGTGTAAATACAAATTGGTGTTGTAGATTGTATATATATGGAGATTAGACAAGCATGCAGCAAAGGAGAATGGTTTTATTGAGGGATTTTAACTGTCATATTGATTGGGTTAAGCAAATGCCAGAAAGTAAATTTATTAAATGTGTCCAAAATAATTTTCTGCAGATTATTTTGTACAAGGAACCACAAGGGGAATACCATATCAGATTTAGCAACAGGTAATGAGTCAGAATCAATTAGTAGCCTAATGGTGCTTAAACATTTATCTAATAGTGCACATAATATGAAATGTTTGAAAGTGAGATACATAAAAGAGTCACACTGTTCTAGATTTAGTTAAAACTCACTGCAATGGGATGTAACAGATACTGTCCTCTGTAACTAGGGAAATTTGTTATTGGGTAAAATTGTGGAGGATTACAAGGAGATATTCAAATCAAAATATAACATGATACAGATTCAGTTCATAACTCTAAGGAGAAAGATCTCTCCTAACAAAAAGCAAACCATGGATGATGAAAGAGGTAAGAGACAGCATAAAACTAAAAGATCAAGCATAAAATGAAAACAAAAAATAGTCCAGATTCTGGCATATGGGAAAGATACAAATAATATCAAAGGGTGACAAAAGGTTTAAGAGTTACAGAAATTTACCATGATAAAATGAAAATTAGAAGGTATATCCAAATCAAAACTATTTTTAACAATGATATTAGGTGAAAAAGGTCAGTCGGGAGCAATGTGAGCACTTGGAAACTGATAACGGTGCTCTTGTCAATGGAAGAAAATGGCTGACATGATGAATAATTGCTTTGTATCCATTTTTACAGTTGAGAAAGAGGTCGCCATGGCAGACCTCCCAAGAAAATGTTTTGAATAAGTATCTCACCATGCCTTCAGCATGTCATCAATGACAACGAACATCTCGCCAAGGCCATCCCTGCACCTCCGCTACTCGCCTTCAAACAGTCACCTAACCTGAAACAGAACATAGTTTGCAGCAAGCTACCCAGCCCTCGGGGAACAGTGACCACGAAACCACACAACCCTGTCACTGTAACCTCTGCAGGACATGCCAGATCATCGACACAGATACCACCATCACACGGGGGAACAACACCCACCAGGCACACGGTACCTACTCATGTGACTTGGCCAACATGGTCTACCTCATATGCTGCAGGAAAGGATGCCCTGAGGCATGGTAGATTGGCGCGACCATGCAGACACTATGATGACAGATGAATGGACATCATACAACAACTACCAGGCAGGAGTATTCCCTCCCAGTTGGAGAACACGTTCGTAGCCAAGGACATTTGGCCTCCGATCTTCATGTAAGCGTTCTCCAAAGCGGCTTTCAAGATGCACGAAATGCAGAATTGCTGAGCAGAAACTGATAGCCAAGTTCCTCACTCATTAAGACAGCCTTAACTGTGATCTCGGGTTCATGACGTGCTACATGTAACCCCACCATACTGTTTATAGGTGATGATCTCTCTCCCTGAATTAGTTTGCATTGTGTTTAGCACCATGTCACTCTTTATCTCTCTGCCTTAAATTACTGATTCTTAGGTCATCCCTTTACTTGTTATACAGCCTGTCGACACTTTACACATACTGATTATACTTAACTGCTTGCATTTGTCTATTAGTACTCGTGATTATTTATAAAGATTTGTTATTCAGCTGGCCTACATTGCATTACACTCTCTGTACTTATCTTTCGACATTCTTGATTACCTGTTAGTGTCAGTCTGTCATCACTCTGCCTATATATTCTGTGATGTGGAGATGCCGGCGTTGGACTGGGGTAAGCACAGTAAGAAGTCTCACAACACCAGGTTAAAGTCCAACAGGTTTATTTGGTAGCAAATACCATAAGCTTTCGGAGCACAGCTCCTTCGTCAGATGGAGTGGATATCTGTTCTCCAACAGTGCACAGACACAGAAATCAAGTTACAGAATACTAATTAGAATGCAAATCTCTACAGCCAGCCAGGTCTTAAAGGTACAGACAATGTGGGTGGGTGGACAATGTGGCTCAACTTTTGCCCCACTACCAAAATAGACCCCATCAGTCTCGCAGCGGACACAGAGGAATTCATCAGGCGAATGAGGCTGCGGGAGTTCTTCCACAAACCCCAAGAGGCCAACAGCGAACACAATGAGACAGCTAATGAACCGGAATAGCAGACAGAGAGACCCGCAGTGCAACCGAAGAGGAAAGAGTCGAATTGGACTCCTCCGGAAGGCCGCTGCCCTCGACTTGACATGTATGCCCAAGCCATCAGGAGGTGCGTCAACACCAAATTCATCAGCCGCACTCACAAGACAGCACCGAACATCACCCAAGCACAACGCAACGCCATCCACGCTCTCAAGACCAACCGCAACATTGTCATCAAACTAGCAGACAAAGGAGGGGCCATCGTAATACTGAACAGAACGGATTACTGCAAAGAAGTGTACCGACAACTGAACAACGAGGAACACTACAGACAGTTGCCCACAGATCCAACCAAAGAACACACCCGTCAACTCAACACGCTGATCAAAACCTTTGATCCGGACCTTCAGAGCACCCTCCGTGCTCTCATCCCACGTACTCCACGCGTTGGAGATCTCTACTGCCTCCCAAAAATACACAAGGCAAACACACCCGGCCGTCCCATCGTTTCAGGAAATGGAACCCTGTGCGAGAACCTCTCCGGCTATGTCGAGGGCATCTTGAAACCCATTGTACAAAGAACCCCCAGCTTTTGTCGCGACACTATGGACTTCCTACAGAAACTCAACACACATGGAGCAGTTGAACCAGGAGCACTCCTCATCACAATGGATGTCTCGGCACTCTACACCAGCATCCCCCACGATGATGGCATTGCTGCAACGGCCTCAGTACTCAATGCCGTCAACTGCCAGTTTCCAGATGCAATTTTACAACTTATCCGCTTCATTCTGGACCACAATATCCTCACCTTCAACAACCAGTTCTTCATCCAGACACACGGAACAGCCATGGGGACAAAATTCGCACCTCAATATGCCAACATCTTCATGCACAGGTTCGAACAAGACCTCTTCACCGCATAGGACCTTCAACCGATGCTATACACTAGATACATTGATGACATTTTCTTCCTTTGGAGTCATGGTGAGCAATCACTGAAACAACTATATGATGACATCAACAAGTTCCATCCCACCATCAGACTCACCATGGACTACTCTCCGGAATCGGTTGCATTCTTGGACACACGCATCTCCATTAAGGACGGTCACCTCAGCACCTCACTGTACCGCAAGCCCACGGATATCCTCATGATGCTCCACTTCTCCAGCTTCCACCCTAAACACGTAAACGAAGCCATCCCCTATGGACAAGCCCTCCGAATACATAGGATCTGCTCAGATGAGGAGGATCGCAACAGACACCTCCAGACGCTGAAAGATGCCCTCATAAGAACAGGATATGGCGCTCGACTCATCGATCAACAGTTCCGATGCGCCACAGCGAAAAACCGCACCGACCTCCTCAGAAGACAAGCACGGGACATGGTGGACAGAGTACCCTTCGTCGTCCAGTACTTCCCCGGAGCGGAGAAGCTACGGCATCTCCTCCGGAGCCTTCAACATGTCATTGATGAAGACGAACATCTCGCCAAGGCCTTCCCCACACCCCCACTTCTTGCCTTCAAACAACCACGCAACCTAAAACAGACCATTGTCCACAGCAAATTACCCAGCCTTCAGGAGAACAGTGACCACGACACCACACAACCCTGCCACAGCAACCTCTGCAAGACGTGCCAGATCATCGACACTGATGCCATCATCTCACGTGAGAACACCATCTACCAGGTACACGGTACATACTCTTGCAACTCGGCCAACGTTGTCTACCTGATACGCTGCAGGAAAGGATGTCCCGAGGCATGGTACATTGGGGAAACCATGCAGACGCTACGACAACGGATGAATGAACACCGCTCAACAATCACCAGGCAAGACTGTTCTCTTCCTGTGGGGGAGCACTTCAGCAGTCACGGGCATTCAGCCTTGGATCTTCAGGTAAGCGTTCTCCAAGGCGGCCTTCACGACACACGACAGCGCAGAGTCGCTGAGCAGAAACTGATAGCCAAGTTCCGCACATGAGGACGGCCTAAACCGGGATGTTGGATTTATGTCACATTATCAGTAACCCCCACAGCTTTCCCCCGATCTTGCAGAATCTCACTAGCTGTTCTGTCTGGAGACAATACACATCTCTTTAACCTGTGTTGAATGTTCCCTCCACCCACATTGTCTGTACCTTTAAGACCTGGCTGGCTGTAGAGATTTGCATTCTAATTAGTATTCTGTAACTTGATTTCTGTGTCTGTGCACTGTTGAAGAACAGATATCCACTCCATCTGACGAAGGAGCTGTGCTCCGAAAGCTTATGGTATTTGCTACCAAATAAACCTGTTGGACTTTAACCTGGTGTTGTGAGACTTCTTACTGTGTATATATTCTGTGCCTGCGTATCTCACTCCACTTCACCTGAGAAAGGAACAGGCTCCAAATGCTTGTGATTTCAAATAAACCTGTTGGACTATAACCTGATGTTGTGTGGGCTCTCTAAACACAATGGAGGAAATAATGGGTGGCACGGTGGCACAGTGGTTGGTACTGCTGACTCACAATGCCAAGGACACAGGTTCAATTCTGGCCTCGGATTACAATCTGTGTGGAGTTTTCACATTCTCCCCGTGTCTGTGTGTGTTTCTTCCGGGTGCTCTGGTTTCCTCCCACAGTTTAAAGATATGCAGGCTAGGTTGATTGGCCAGGCTAAATTGACCCTTAGTGTAAGGGGGATTATTAGGGTAAATAGATGGGGTTATGGGGAGAGGGGCTGGATGGGATTGTTGTCAGTGCAGGCTCGATGGGCTGAATGGTCTCTTTCTGCACTGTAGGGATTCTATGATTTTATGAATGGCACAAAAGAGTGGCGCATCCCCAGGACTAGATGGTTTGCATCCCTGGAATCGAAAAGGTTGGCATGGGAATGATCGACAGAGTGGCCTCTTTCTGTTCTTTGGCCATTTCGATACTACTAACTACAAGAGAACATTATAGATACTAAAATCTTCCAATAGGTCTCTCGATTCTGGAACAGATAGATTGAAAAATTGTGCACGTTATTTAATATATGGATTTCCAGAAGGCATTTGGTAAAGACCAGGAAGGGAGTGGTCAGACAGAGTAAGGCCGGGGAGAGAGTGGTCAGAGAGAGTGAGGCCGGGGAGGGGTCAGAGAGAGCGAGGCCGGGAAGGGAGTGGTCAGAGAGCACTAGGCTGGGAAGGCAGTGGTCAGAGAGAGTGAGGCCAGGAGGGGAGTGGCCAGAGAGAGTGAGGTCAGGAGGGGAGTGGCCAGAGAGAGTGAGGTCAGGAGGGGAGTGGTCAGAGTAAGGCCGGGAAGAGAGTGGTCAGAGAGAGTGAGGCCGGGGAGGGGTCAGAGAGAGCGAGGCCGGGAAGGGAGTGGTCAGAGAGCACTAGGCTGGGAAGGCAGTGGTCAGAGAGAGTGAGGCCAGGAGGGGAGTGGCCAGAGAGAGTGAGGTCAGGAGGGGAGTGGCCAGAGAGAGTGAGGTCAGGAGGGGAGTGGTCAGAGTAAGGCCGGGAAGAGAGTGGTCAGAGAGAGTGAGGCCGGGGAGGGGTCAGAGAGAGCGAGGCCGGGAAGGGAGTGGTCAGAGAGCACTAGGCTGGGAAGGCAGTGGTCAGAGAGAGTGAGGTCAGGAGGGGAGCGGCCAGAGAGAGTGAGGCTGGGAAGGGAGTGGTCAGAGAGCGTGAGGTCAGGAGGGGAGTAGCTAGAGAGATCGAGGCTGGGAAGGGAGTGGTCAGAGAGAGTGAGCCCAGGAAGGGAGCGGTCAGAGAGCGTGAGCCCGGGAAGAGAGTGGTCAGAGAGAGTAAGTCTGGGAGGCGAGTTGTCAGACAGACTGAGACCAAGAAGGGAGTGGTCAGAGAGAGTGAGGCTGGAAAGAGAGTGGCACGGTAGCACAGTGGTTAGCACTGCTGCTTCACAGCTCCAGGGTCCCGGGTTCGATTCCCGGCTCGGGTCACTGTCTGTGTGGAGTTTGCACATTCTCCTCGTGTCTGCATGGGTTTCCTCCGGGTGCTCCGGTTTCCTCCCACAGTCCAAAGATGTGCGGGTTAGGTTGATTGGCCAGGTTAAAAAATTGCCCCTTAGAGTCCTGGGATGCGTAGGTTAGAGGGATTAGCGGGTAAAATATGTGGGAGTAGGGCCTGGGTGGGATTGTGGTCGGTGCAGACTCGATGGGCCGAATGGCCTCCTTCTGCACTGTAGGGTTTCTATGGTCAGAGAGAGTGAGGCCAGAAAGGGAATGGTCAGACAGCTCGAGACCGGGAAGGGAGAGGTCAGAGAGCGCCAGGCCAGGAGGGGAATGATCAGAGAGTGTGAGGCTGGAAACACAGTGGTCAAAGTGATGCCAGAAAGGCAGTGGTCAGAGAGAATGAGGCCGGGAAGGGAGTGGTCAGAGAGAGTGAGACCGGGAGGGGTGTGGTCAGAGAGAGTGAGGCCAGGAACGAGTGGTCAGAGAGTGAGGCCAGGAAGGGAGTGGTCAGAGAAAGTGAGTCCGGGAAGGAAGTGGTCAGAGAGAGTGAGGCCGGAAAAGGAATGGTCAGAGAAAGTGAGTCTAGGAGGGGAGTGGTCAGAGCCAGTGAGACCGGGAGGGGAGTGGTCAGAGAGAGTGAGACCGGGAGGGGAGTGGTCAGAGAGAGTGAGACCGGGAGGGGAGTGGTCAGAGAGAGTGAGACCGGGAGCGGAGAGGACAGAGAGAGTGAGACCGGGAGCGGAGAGGACAGAGAGAGTGAGGCCCGGAACGAGTGGTCAGAGAGAGTGAGGCCGGAAAAGGAATGGTCAGAGGAAGTGAGTCTCGGAGGGGAGTGGTTAGAGTGAGTGAGGCCAGGAGGGGAGTGATGGGAAAGAGTGAGACTGGGAAGGAAGTAGTCAGAGGGTGTGAGGCCGGGAAGAGAGTGGTCAGAGAGAGTGACCAGGAAGGGAGTGGTCAGAGAGAGTGAGACCGTGAAGGAATTGGTCAGAGGGTGAGAGGCCGGGAAGGGCATTGTCAGAGAGAGTGTGACCGGGAGGGGAGTGGTCAGAGAGAGTGAGACTGGGAAGGGAGGTGGTCAGAGAGAACGAGAGTGGGGAGTGGTCAGAGAGACTGAAGGGGGCGTGGTCAGAGTGTGGCCAGTGAGAAAGCAGTCAGAGAGAGAGAGTCTGGGAGGGGAGTGGTCAGAGAGTGAGGACGGTAGGGGAACCATGAGAGAGAGTGAGACTGGGAGGGGAGCGGTCAGAAAGTGTGAGGCCAGGAAGTAAGTGGTCAGAATGAGACCAAGAAGGGAGTGGTGAATGAGAGTGAGGCTAGAAGGGGAGTGGTCAGAGAGAGATTGGGAAGGGAGAGGTCAGGAACGAGTGGTCAGAGAGTGAGGCCGGGAGGGGAGTGATGCGCGATATAACTCACGAGGCTAGAGGTACTCGGGGAAATAAAGGCTTTTATTGACTACAACAATAGAGCTACCATATAGAATACACGATCCCAGACTAAAGGGTCCCAGGCAGAGCAGTGACCTTTATACCTCTCCCAGGAGGCGGAGCCCGACTGGGATGTACCATAAGAACTATATTACAGGTAGAACAGCCCAACCCTAACCCCAACAGTAACATGTAGAACAGCCCAACCCTAACCCCAACAGTAACGTATATACAGACTCATAGTACTGGCCAGACCCTGGCTCAGCACTACCTGGTGGGAACCAACAATGGTTCACCACATTCACCCCTCCTTTGAAAACAAAGGCCGGCGGGGTACAAAACACAGAACAATTGTTCATCAGTCTATAAGTTCAGATGGTCTGGGGGACCGCACCGTCGTTGTGACCTCCTCAACACCGGCGATGACACCGGTGTAGGCACTCGCGGTGGCGTTCTCCCCAAGGCGGTGTCCAACGGCTCCTCCAATGTCTCACGGGCCGGTAGACCCCGAGGTGGTGACAATCCGCTGAACTCGGGCACGCCTTGAAGTGGCGACCATCTCCTGGACTCAGGCAAGCTGTACACGGGAGTAAAAGGGTTAAGTGATGGTCCCGATGCTGCCCGTGCCGTGTCAGGAGGGGAAACAATAGTTGGGGGATCTCTAACAGGAGGTATGGGAGCGACAGGGGTTTCCAAGCCCCCTGCTGGCACCAGGTCTCGAATCGAGACCGTGTCCTCTCGCCTGTCAGGGTATGCCACATAGGCATACTGAGGGTTGGCGTGGAGGAGATGGACCTGTTCAACCAAAGGGTCGGACTTGCGGGTCCTAACATGTCGCCGCAGGAGGACAGGTCCTGAGTACGTCAACCAAGACGGTAATGAGGTCCCAGAGGAAGACTTCCGAGGGAATGAAAACAGCCTCTCATGGGGAGTAGCGTTGGTTGCCGTACACAGGAGTGAGCATATGGAGTGGAGCGCATCAGGGAGCACCTCTTGCCAATGGGAGACTGGAAGGCCTTTAGACTTCAACGCCAGTAAGACAGCCTTCCAGACTGTAGCATTCTCACGTTCAACCTGTCCGTTACCCCTAGGGTAGTAGCTCGTGGTTCTACTAGAGGCAATTCTGTATGAGAGCAGGAATTGCCTCAAGTCATCGCTCATGAACGACGAGCCCCTATCGCTATGGATGTAACAGGGGTACCCGAACAGGGTGAAAAGATCACGAAATGCCTTGATAACCGTGGCAGCGGTCATATCGGAACAAGGAATGACAAAGGGGAATCGTGAGTACTCATCAACCACATTGAGGAAGTACACGTTCCGATCTGTCGAGGGAAGGGGGCCCTTAAAATCTACACTCAGTCTTTCGAATGGACGAGTGGCCTTAACGAGGTGTGCCCTGTCAGGTCGGTAGAAGTGCGGTTTGCATTCCGCGCATACCCGGCAGCTTCTGGTTATAGACCTGACATCCTCCACCGAGTAGGGTAGATTCCGGGCTTTTATGAAGTGGAAGAGCCAAGTGACCCCCGGATGGCAGAGGTCATTGTGGAGAGCCTGCAATCGATTCTCCTGCATACTAGCGCATGTTCCATGCGACAGGGCATCCGAGGGCTCGTTGAGTTTCCCTGGACGATACATGATGTCGTAATTGTAGGTGGAGAGTTCGATTCTCCACCTCAAGATCTTATCGTTCTTGATCTTGCCCCGTAACGTGTTATTGAACATGAACGCCACGGACTGCTGGTCCGTGAGCAGGGTGAACCGTTTTCCCGCCAAGTAATGGCGCCAATGCCTGTCGGCCTCCACAATGGCCTGGGCCTCCTTTTCCACCGCCGAATGTCGAATTTCGGGGCCTTGGAGGGTGCGAGAGAAAAAGGCGACGGGCCTGCCCGCCTGGTTAAGTGTGGCGGCCAGGGCGAAATCCGATGCATCACTCTCCACCTGGAAGGGGATGGACTCATCGATAGCGTGCATCGTGGCTTTCACGATGTCGGCTTTTAGTTTTTCAAAGGCCAAACGAGCCTCTGGTGCTAGGGGAAAAGAGGTAGACTTGATGAGCGGACGGGCTTTGTCCGCGTAATTGGGAACCCACTGTGCGTAGTAAGAGAAGAAGCCTAAGCATCTTCTCAGTGCTTTTACGCTAGTGGGCAGGGGAAGTTCGAGGAGGGGACGCATACTGTCTGGATCAGGGCCAATGACCCCGTTTTCCACCACATATCCGAGGATAGCTAGGCGGCGCGTGCGAAATACACACTTCTCCCTGTTGTAGGTCAGATTCAGGCGAGATGCAGTGCGTAGGAATCTAAGAAGGTTGGCATCGTGGTCCTGCTGGTCATGGCCGCAGATGGTGACATTATCCAGGTACGGGAAGGTGGCCCGCAGTCCGTTATGGTCCACCATTTGGTCCATAGCACGCTGGAAGACCGAGACCCCATTCGTGACACCAAAAGGAACCCTTAGAAAATGGTACAAGCGACCATCCGCCTCAAAAGCCATGTATTGTTGGTCCTCTGGGCGAATGGGGAGCTGGTGGTAAGCAGACATTAGGTCGATGGTGGAGAACACCCGGTACTGCGCAATCTGGTTGACCATGTCAGATATGCGCGGGAGGGGATACGCATCCAGCTGCGTGTATCTGTTAATGGTCTGACTATAGTCTATGACCATCCGGGGTTTGTTCCCACTCTTGACCACCACGACCTGCGCTCTCCAAGGACTAGCGCTAGGTTGTATGATCCCTTCCTTGAGGAGCCGCTGAACCTCAGATTGAATGAAGATCCGATCCTCAGCGCTGTAACGCCTGCTCTTAGTCGCGATGGGCTTGCAGCCTGGCATGAGATTCTGGAATAAAGAGGGTGTGGTAATCTTAAACGTCGAGAGGCTACAGATGGAGCGCGTTGGGCAATTTAGAGGCTGCGAGTCTCCCACTGAAAGCGGAGGGAGTGGCCCACCGTACTGTAGGGTTACACTCTTCAAGTGGACCATGAAATTTAGTCCTAGGAGTATTGGCGCGCAAAGGTGCGGTAACACCAGGAGCTTGAAGCTCTCGTAAACCGTGCCCTGCACCGTCAGATTTACCATGCAACTCCCTAGCACGGTGACAGACCAGGACCTTGATGCCATCGAAATTGTCTGCTTGACAGGCTGAATCCGGAGGCCACACCGCTTCACGGCGTCTGGGTGAATGAACCTCTCCGTGCTCCCGCTGTCAAACAGACAATAAATCGTGCGTTTGTTTACCTGTATGTCCATCATGGACTTGTCGAGTCTGTGAGGCTTTGCCTGGTCCAGGATGATCGACGCCACCGTTGGTTCGTGGGCGCCACTGCAGGCAGCTGAGATGGATGATGACGACCCCTGCTGGTCATTCGCGGTCGGTGCTGACCAAAATGGCTGCCCCCATAGGTCGCACATGAGCGATGGCGCCAAAACCAGCGGCCCCTGGTGGTCGCGTGTCGCTTGCGACTCCGTCGTCTGGAATGGCGACGTCCTGGCCTCGCACGTGGAAGAAGCCCTTGACGATGCCGACGACGAGGAAACCGGCTCCGGGGAGTCACACACCGCACTGCTGTTCCTGGATGGAAGTTTGGATCGGCATACCTTCGAATAATGCCCCTTCTTGCCGCAGGCGGAGCACAACACCGCTTTAGCGGGACATCGCTGCCGAGGGTGCTTCACTCTCCCACAGAAGTAACACTGCGGGCCGCCTGGAGCTGCTGCCATCGTCAGGCCCGAGGGTGGGAACGCAATCACGCAGTTTTTCGGTCCCGCTGAATGAAGTGGGGTCTGTGACTGCCCCTGCCACGCTGTCTTCACGTGGTCGTCGGGGTACATCACCAGACTTTCGGAGGCCGTTTCTCGCGCATCCGCTAGCTCTATGGACTTGGTGAGATCGAGATTACCTTGCTCCAACAGCCGAAGGCGGATGTAAGATGAGCCGATTCCCGCCACAAACGCATCTCGAGCGAGGTCATTCATGTTCTGGTCTGCCGACACTGCTTTGCAGTTACAGCCCCTGGCTAGCTGTAGGAGCTCGCACGCGTACTGTTCCGTCGTTTCGCCGGGCTGCCGCCGTCGAGTGGCTAAGAGATATCGAGCATGCATCTCGTTCGGCGGTTTAATGTAGCGCTTCTTAAGAAGCTCGAGGGCCCCTTTGTAGTCGGTGGCCCCACGGATCGCTAAATATACAGCGTCGCTTACCCTACCCGGAGTCTTTCGGCGTCGGTGGTGACCGCTGCGGAGGCTTCGAGGTAATCCTGAAAGCATTTCAACCAGTGGTCGAAGGTGTTCGAGGCGCGTGGGTCCAACGTAAGCCGTTCAGGTTTAAGCATTTGCTCCATGTTCTCTGTGTTGTATTTTTTTCAACGAAGAGAGTTCAATTGTAGTCAATAAAATTGATGCGCGATATAACTCACGAGGCTAGAGGTACTCGGGGAAATAAAGGCTTTTATTGACTACAACAATAGAGCTACCATATATAATACACGATCCCAGACTAAAGGGTCCCAGACAGAGCAGTGACCTTTATACCTCTCCCAGGAGGCGGAGCCCGACTGGGATGTACCATAAGAACTATATTATAGGTAGAACAGCCCAACCCTAACCCCAACAGTAACATGTAGGACAGCCCAACCCTAACAGTAACATATATACAGACTCATAGTACTGGCCAGACCCTGGCTCAGCACTACCTGGTGGGAACCAACAATGGTTCACCACAGGGAGTGATCACAGTGAGCCCGGAAAGGGAATGGTCAGAGAGAATGAGGCCACGAAGGGAGTGGGTCAGAGAAAGTGAGACCGGGAAGAGGATGGACAGCGAGTGTAAGGCCAGGAAGGAGTGGTCAGAGAGAGTGGGGCCGGGAAGGAAGTGGTCAGAGTAAGACCGCGAAGGGAGTGGTCAGAGAGAGTGAGACCGGGAAGGGAGTGGTCAGAGTGAGGCCGGGAAGGGAGTGGTCAGAGTGAGGCCGGGAAGGGAGTGGTCAGAGAGAATGAGGCCACAAAGGGAGTGGTCAGAGAAAGTGAGACCGGGAAGAGGATGGACAGTGAGTGTAAGGCCAGGAAGGAGTGGTCAGAGAGAGTGGGGCTGGGAAGGAAGTGGTCAGAGTAAGGCCACGAAGGGAGTGGTCAGAGAGCGAAGACGGGAGGGGAGTGGTCAGAGAGAATGAGGCCAGGAAGGGAGTGGTCGGAGAGTGAGGCTGGGAAGGGAGTGATCAGAGAGCGTGAGAACAGGAGGGGAGTGGTTGGAGAAAGTGAGGCCAGGGAGTGAGTGGTCAGAGAGAGTGAGGCCAGTAGGGGAGTGGTAGGAGAGATTGAGACTGAGAGGGGAGCGGTCAGAGAGAGTGAGACCGGTAGGTGTCAGAGTGAGGACAGAAAGGGAGTGGTCAGAAAGATAGGACCGGGAAGGGAATGGTCAAAGTGAGGCCGGGAAGGGGGTGGTCAGAGAGTGAGGCCAAGGAGTGATCAGTGTGAATGAGGCTGGAAGGGGAGTGGTCAGAGTGCGGCCGGGAAGGGAATGGTCAGAGAGCGAGGCCAGGAAGGGAGTGGTCAGAGAGAATGAGGCCGCAAAGGGAGTGGTCAGAGAGCTCGAGGCCGGGAAGGGAGTGGTCAGAGAGATCAAGGCCGGGAGGGGAGCGGTCAGAAAGAGTGAGGCTGGGAGAAGAGTGCTCAGAGAGTGAAACCGGGAAGGGAGTGGTCAGAGAGTGCAAAGCCGGGAAGTAAGTGGTCAGAGAGAGTGAGACTGGGAGGGGAGTGGTCAAAGAGAGTGAGGCTGGGAGGGGACGGTCAGAGTGAGGCCAGGAAGGGTGTGGTCAGAGAGTGAGACCGGGAAGGGAGTGGTCAGAGTGAGGCCGGGAAGGGAGTGATCAGAGAGTGGGGTCAGAGAAAGTGAGGCCGGAAAGGGAGTGGTCAGAAAGAGTGAGGTCGGGAGGGGAGTGGTCAGAGAGAGTGAGACTGGGAGGGGAGTGGTTGGAGAGAGTGAGGCCAGGAAGGGAGTGGTCAGAGAGAGCAAGATTGGGGAGTGTTCAGAGAGAGCATGAGTGGGCAGTGGTCAGAGAGACCGAAGGGGGAATGTTCAGAGAGAGTGAGGCCAGGAGGGAGTGGTCAGACAGAATGAGTGCGGGAAGGGAGTGGTCAGAGAGAGTGAGGCCGGGAGGGGAGTGATCAGAGGGAATGAGTGCGGGAAGGGAGTGGTCAGAGAGAGTGAGGCCGGGAGGGGAGTGATCAGAGGGAATGAGGCTATGAAAGGAGTGGTCAGAGAGTGTGATTGGAAAGGAAGTGGTCAGAGAAAGCGAGACTAGGATTCAAGTGGTCAGAGAGAGTGAGAACTGAAACTGATTACTTTCTCTTTTTTCCTCTTTCACTTTTTCCTTCTCTCTCAGTCTTTCTCTAACTTAGTCGGTGAACATTAGGGCAGAAAAAATTGCGGAGACAAAGATGTGCACAGGGTAAATGTGCCAGCAAGCATTTAATTTACCATATAAAGTAAACAAAATCAATTAATTAGTATAAATTAAAAGAAATACATTTTCACCAAACATTTAAATTTCATGTCATGGATAGGAGGGGATATAATTTAGACTGCCCTGATTTCCCCACTCTACCTTTTCACAAACAGAAAGGTGTTTATTTAATCTTATTTCCTGCTTTATAGATGGTGGTTTTCTCCAAACTGTAAATTTGGAAATGATCAAATCCTCTACGAATAACTTGCACAGCGCACTTGAGATAAGATGAAAAAAGTTTTTTTTTTAACACACACACACCCAAGAGGGATTTCACAATATCCATCCCTTTTGTACTCACATAATAAATGGGTGATAAGGAAAAAAGAGGATTCAGGGCATGACCACAATAAAATACAAGTACAGGTCTTACATGTGTCCAGAATCCAGAATCAGAAATCAAATGGAATGTTCCTTTCATTGGAGAGGTTGGCTTATTGCAGGAACTCCCGCTTTTCAAAGCGAGACTTCCACAACAGAAGGTAGATAGATGTGTCAGTTTGGGGACACGTTTCAGGGATCCAGCAGTTGTCAGGTCTGATGAGGGTCTGAGACCTTTCTGCTGCCACCACCTTGATGGTAGGCAACACAGGCTGTTACCTAGAGGGAGTTCATATTGGATGTCAGATGGGAACTTCTGGAATTCAGTTCCAACAGACCAGATCACAGTGCAGCTTGGGGGAGATCATATGATGTATCTCCTCAATGTTGGACAAAGGATGACTGGAATCTTGTAGTTTAATTGGAGTCAGGATTCCTTCTGATTTTGGAGACACTGGTGTCAGGTTAACTAACTGCCGCCCTCTTTGTTGAAACCATTGTGTTAGGACTGCTAATGCTTTGGCCATTGTCACCTCTACAGGGGATTAAGACCTGCAAAGATTTCCTTTTGTTTGGAGTTAGCTGGAACAGACTTTTCATTGCTATTGTCACTCAGCTGGTGACATGGGGAAAACCCTACTACCTCGCCCGCCCTGATTCCGGGGCAGCGAGGTTCCCAGAACAGGAATCTTCTTTGGCCTCAGGCAGAATTTTACGATCTTGCCTGAGCAAGGCCGTAAAATCCCGCCCATGTTGTCAGTTCAGCAATTTTCCATATTTAACAGCACAGAAACAAATGACTTTATAAAATAATCCAGCTGGTGAATATATATTTTGAAGTCTCAACTGTGACATTTAACTTATATTTTATTCGCCTTTATATTGTATGATTTATCATATAATTGCAATCAATAATTAATTAATTGGATATGAGGGATAAAGTTAAAATTATATAAGTCAAACTAAAGGATTCCTGATTTTTCTGGGGACATTGGGATCAATTCAGCTCATGATGGGACCTATACAGTCTGGATAAGTTCCATCTCAACACAATGACAATTTTCACCAATTTCTTCATTTGACTATTTACTACTATTGTTGGTGAGGGTTAATCATATTTGGTGAGGTTGTGGTGGTCCGAATCAGTATGTAGCATTAGAAAAGAACAGGGTGCATAAATGATCAGAAAAGGCAATTAACATTGGAGTAAGAAATTATGAGGCATTAAGTGCAATAAGATTGAGAGGAAATGACCTAGACTTGAATGTACAAGGCATTTCATCAAACTTCCTTAGTCAGCACCTGGCAAACCTGTAGTAGAAGTATCCAGTATATTAAGGGTTAACCTAGAACTGAGTACAGTACTGCCCATTGGTGAGTAAGAAGGCACCTGACCTAGAGCTTAGGTGAGCAGGCCAGAGCTAGGTAACAACATGCAAGGACAAGCCCTCTCCATACCTGTACACTCTTCTGTAAATATTTACATGGTTCAGTAATGTTAATTAAAAACTTTTTGGTAACTTCTATAAGACTACTTAATGGAGTCTAAGCAGCATACACTATAGATAGCAATGACATAATATACCAATACCCGTGACCTCTACCAACTGGAAAAGCAAGGGCAGCAGATGCATGGGAACACCACAACTTATAAGTTCTCCTCCAAGACACACCATTCTGAGTTCCTTCACTGTTGCTGGGTCAAAATCCTGGATATCCCTCCTTAACAGCACTGTGGGTGTACCTACTTCCCATGGACTGCAGTAGTTCAAGGCAGCAGCACACCAAGGGGCAATAAAAATGCTGGTTTAGCCAGCGATACCACTTGTGAAAGAATAACAAAAAAAATGCAGAAAGTATGATAAATAAATTTGGTGATCAAAGCAGAATTTGTCTGGTTAGAGTTAAGAAACAATGGAGCTACTATTACACTACAATATGTACTGTATGGGACAACAACGAATGGGAAAGATTTAGAAGAACAAATTTGCAAGGAAATTACAATGACGTGTAAAAACTAGAGTAATTATAAGGCAGGACTTCAATTACTCTAATATAGTGCAAAAGTAAAAGAGTAAAGAGCAGAGAGGGTGAAGAGCTTCTGTAGTTTGTTCAGGAGAATTTTCTTATCCGTATACTTCCAGCTCAATGTGGAAAGTGGAATGTTGAATCTGGTTCTGGGGAATGAGGTGAGTCTAGTGGAATAAGTGTCAGTAGGAGAACATTTAGGAAATAGTGATCATAATGCCATAATGTTTAGATTAACTATGGAAAAGGACAAGGAGAAACTTAAAGTTAAAATGGTTAATTGGAGGAGGGAAAATTTCAGTGGGGTGAAAACCCAGGCAAATTAGAATGAAAGATTAGCAGGTAAATCTGTAACAGAACAATGGCTTTAAAGAGAAAGCGGATTAGGGTTCATTTCTACAGGGGATGCAGGAAGAGAGAGATCTAAGGGTATAGGTGCATAAAGCATTGAATGTGACAGGACAGATTAAGAAAGTGATTGAAAAGGCATATGGGATCCTTGGCTTTATATATAGAGGGATAGAATAGAAAAGCAATGAAGCGATGATGAATATTTATAAAACACTAGTTTGGTCTCAACGGGAGTAGTGTGTCCAATTCTAGCTCTGTACTCGAGGAAGGATGTAAAGGCTTTAGAGAAGTGCAGAAAGGTTTATGAGAATGGTTCCAGAGATGAGGGACTTCAGTTAACTGGCACAGCGGCACAGTGGTTAGCATTGCCTCATAGCGCCAAGGACCCGGGTTCGATTCCCGGCTTGGGTTACTGTCTGTGCGGAGTCTGCACGTTCTCCGTGTCTATATCGGTTTCCTCCGGGTGCTCTGGTTTTCTCCCACATCCAAAAGATGTGCTGGTTAGGTGCATTGGCCATGCTGAATTCTCCCTCAGTGTACCCAAACAGGCATCGGAGTGTGGCGACTAGGGGATTTTCACAATAACTTCATCGCAGTGTTAATGTAAGCCTACTTGTGACTAATAAATAAACTTTACTTTAGATTGGAGAAGCTGGGGTTGTTCTCCTTAGAGAAGGTTAAGAGGAGACCTGATAGAGGTGTCCAAAATCCTGAGGACTCTAGACAGAGTAGATAGAGAGAAATTGTCCCCATTGGTGGAAGTATTGAGAATCAGAGGGCACCAATTTAAGATAATTATGAAAAGAACCACTGACAACATGAGGAAAAACTTTGACTCTGAGAGTAGTTAGGATCTGGAATGCACTCCCTGAGAATATGATGGAGTCAGGTTCAATCAAGGCTTTCATAAAGAAATTGGGTTAACACATGAAAATAAAAATATATAGGAAAAGTTGGTGGGAGGAAAACTAGCTGAGTTATTCTTGCAGAAAACCAGCATGTATACAATTGCTGAATGACCCGTTTGTGTGCTGTAACCATTCAACGATTCTATGAATCTATTTCAGCCAATCGGGGAGTCTAGAACTAGGAGCATAGTCAAAAAATCAGGAGTGAAATAAGGAAACATTTTGACACACAAAATGATAGAAATTTGGAACTTAATATGGCAATTGATGCTGGATCAATTATTAATATTAAATTTGAAGTTGATAAGATTCTTGTTAAATGTGGGTATTAAGGAGTATGGGCAAAGCAGGTACATGGAGTTAGATTGCAAACCGATCATGATCTCATTAAATAGTCGAACAGGCTTGAGGGGATAAATCACCTATTGCTGTTCTTATGTTTCAATGAATCCACTAGCATCGATTTACTGCAGTGTCTCCATTGACCAAAAATTCACTTGGAACAACATAAATGATGTTGCAATAAAAGCTGGTTAGAGGCTGAGTATCTGTGACATGTGATTTGTCTCCTGACTCCCCAAATCCTCTCCGCTTTCAGAAGGCACAAGTCGAGAGTGTGAAGGAACACTCCACTTGTTTGGATGGGTTCAGCTGCAACTAGACTGAAGAAGCTCAAAGACATCCAGGACAGTATTTTGCTGATTGACAGCAGTGTGGGAGTACCTTCACCACATGGTCTGCAGCAATTCAAGAAAGCAGTTCATTGTCATCTTCTCAAGGTCAACTACATATGGGCAATAAATGCTGTATTTGCTATTGACACGCACTTCTCTCAGTTTTAAAAAAAATAATTGCATTGTTCAAGTATTCTAGTCATTCCCAGCCATAAGTGCTTGACGCTGTACCTAACAAAGGACACCTGACTACCAGACCAGAAAGTGAGAGAAGATAATGAGCACCATGAGTCTGTTAACGACTGTAGCGGCATAAAATCTTTTGTTAACTGCTGTATTTGTATTCCTACTGGCTTAATTATAAGCACATTTAATGGAGAACATAACTCTGGCTGTCATTTCAGCTATAATTCCTGCTAAAGAAAGGATAACAGATCTTTAAGTGTGTGTTACAGGCTGTAGCACATTGAGAGTTCAGGAATGTCAAGTGGATTATAAGCACCAAATCAGCCGTCAGTTTGCTAAAGAAGCCAGAAACATCATTATTAAAACTACATATTTCAAACACTATCAACCATGGACAAGACTTTTCAAACATATATTTTTAAAATTACTATGCAATTACAGTGACAAGGAGCCACAGTCTTGTCATGGTTGATTCTGTTTGAAATATATAGGAATATATATATATAGAAATATATAGGAATACACTGTGAGGAAAGACAATATGGAAGAAATTGTCAATAATACCCAGAGCATTTTTGGTGCAGCTGTGGATTTAGTTTTTTTAGTTACTGTATCTTGGATGAAGTGACATGTTATGGGCCTCTTGCCTTGAGGTGTCTGCTAATGTTCATTATGGCTTGTACTTAGAGTGTTGTGTAATCCTTTGCCATTCGCCTGGCTGAAAATGTATAATATATCAAATAAAACTTTACCAACCTACACTTTTCATTGACTTTAATAATTTTGATTTAAGCATTCCTGATATAGCTGTGCAGATAAATACTTTAACTCATTGAGGAGCCAGAGGAAGTTGATAGTACAGTGAAAAATACAGATAAAATGAGGGCAATCCCACCGAAAGTAACTAAAAAAGCTGATTAACCTTTCAAAGCAGTAGTGTGTTTCTGCCGTTTTATCTATTCTTCCTGTAGCATCAATTCTTGTGGAGCAGCAAAACCAATTCCTCCCAAAACCGCTGTTGGAGTGGTTATATCCTTTTTTTGTTTTTTAGATATCGCTCTTTAACAGAGATTGAGATGATGTTGCATATACTTTATTTTTTCCTTTTCATTAATAAGGTTGGCGTCCATTTTCCCACTTTCCGCAACTATTGTCGGCATCCACGAATACTCGTACAATTTGATCAGATGCAGAGGATTTCTTTTTCTGTGCAGGTGTACTGCCGGAACCTCGCCAGCTGAAACTTTGCACTTGACCAGCCAGCATCATCCAAGTTGTTAGGACAACAACTTGCAAGGTTATCTAGGACGGGGGGAGGGCAGAATCCCAACCTCGTGACAGCATTGGTATAATCGATAGAACAAACTTTATTCTAATTTAAGATGCTCCGTTTCAATAGTTTACTGAGTTTTTCATGATTTAAAAAATCAGTAACGGCCGTGAAATGTTACGCAAATGATCTAAGAAAGACACGCGAAGTAGGGTAATGAAATATACCCCGAATGTACTGCAAGAAACTTCAGTAATTAAAAAGTACATACATGCCGAGGTCTTCACGAACGAGTAACATGTCGTTCAGGGCGGACACCTAGCAAGGTACAAAGATTATGCTAGCTATTAATATTGATTATTTTAAAATAAAACAAGAAACTAGCCTAACCATATCGGTTTATAACTTGCATAATTGTAGCACGTATTATTGTAACGTATGAGCGTTCAAAAAGGGGAAAAGTTACAATTTTGAGAAATGGATAGTTTGCCCCTCTCGCCAGTTGCAGGATCTAACCTTGCTGTTACAAAGCAAAGCTTCCTTTATGATGCTTCTGCAGCTCACCGCTATCGATACTGACCAATATGTTATTTCCTATTTCTGTTTTTACAATCCTTTAAGGTAATTGACAAATTAATGTTAATTTGAGAAGAACTTTGGAGTGCAGACTAGACTCCAATGAAAAATGACGAGGAGCTGCCCAAACTAATTTTACTTAGAATATTTTAACAGCCTTTGAGGATAAAAAAAATCCCTGTGTCTGATCTAGGTTTGAACCCAGGTCCCAGATATGAAATTATAGCATACCCAGTCCCCCTGCAGCAATATCCAGTACTTAATTTTCAAATGAAGAGTAATTTCAGTCTCTATTTTCATCTAAATTACATCAACTGCAGGCAATCTTAAATAGAACTGAATCATGTTCTATACAAGCCCAATCCTCCAAAAATATTAAATACACGAAACTCGAATTCCTTATGACCAGAATCAATACTGACTAGACAAGCTGCAAAACTTGTACCTGCTTGTAATTATACATATTAGGATTTTGTTAGCAATGTGCTCCTAATTAGAAGTGTCTACGTGTGAATTGGTTTGCAGTTCATGTTTGAACCCAACTCTGTTAAAAGACAGTGAAAATAAATAATTTGTTAACATATCAGAAAACAATCCAATTTCATACTCTTTGAGGGCAGGCGATATTCCATTAATTCTAGTTAGGATGGTCGGACATCAAAAGATTTCTTCTCACTCAACCTTATCCAATAAGTGGAGAAATCTGAAACAGAATCGAATGAAGAAGAAAATGCACTTCCATATCTAGTGGTTTGTAACAAACGCTTTTGTATTTGAGACAAGTGCTTTTCTTTTGTTAACGCATCATATGAGATACAAGTAACATTTTAAGTAAATATGCAGTGGAACCCTCGAACCTCCAGACGTGGTAAGTGCGCGTATTTCGCGTTGAAGATTTTAATCGGTTGGTTATATTGTTTTGCGCGCTCCCTGTCTTTGTTCTTTTTAAGACATTTCTTCCAGTTAAATTTCTTAAAGCACAGCGCCTTCCCCGGAATGGAGGACAGGTAAAACTCATTCTCTCTCTCGCTGTCTTGCTCCCTCTCTCTGCTTTTCGCCTCGCAGCACGCCAGGATAAGCTCCGAGATGTAATGTCATTAAATTGCAAATGCTTTTCATTTCCGACACACACTGTTTACTTATCTGGGAAAAACATATGTTCAGCGGAATCCGTTAAATTCTACCTATTGCCTCGGGTAAAAAGTGCAATGGAAACGCACCCACTGAGCTTTTCTCTCTCTTTTTTGGCACTTTCGTTATCTACAAGACTGCTTAGCAGAGAACTGAAAATGAAGATACAGTATTTGATTAGACAGAACAGTGAACAAAATTCACACTATGAGGGTCACTTCATTGCAAATGATTTTCCCTCTGCATCTGCATAAATTACTATTTTAAGGCATCAGGAGAGCCTGTATATTTTTCTCACTCTGTCAAACATTTAATTTCACGCGGGATGTTCTGAATGTGCTGAATTCATATCTTGGATGCACTTTTAGCCAAGAGGAGGAATGCAGAATGAAAGATAAAATGATGCGATTTGCACTACAAGCCCATTAGTGATGGTATTATCATATTTCTCTGTTTACTCCTGAAAATACATCAGCTGTCTTCAAGTATTTTCTTTTTGATTTTTAAAATATAAACTTATGTATTTTTTATAATTGAAGCAAAGCTTTACAGATACTGTGGGAAATATTTTTCTTTAATTGACCCTGGTTCTTCTTGGTGTTATAACTGGAAATGCAATTTGTAGGATGGTCACATTTTCAGATAAAACAGTCCCTAGCTAACAATTTTCAGAATTATAATGGCTATGATGCTATTTTCAATTTCTTTTAAATGGATTCAACCTTTTGGATAACAGATAAACTAAATAATACTATTTGCTAAACTACCAGTTTTTAAAACTATGCAAATTGAAGTTGCAGATTTTTAAAATTAAGTTTATATTTATGCATATTTTGCTTATTTTTTTTTACCTCAAGGGCTTCTCCATGGCTGGTTAGTATCAACCAATCATTAGGCAATAGTGTGTGTATTTAACAGGTCCAGTTGGCTAGGCCAATGATTTGAGTAGGTATATTTTCAACAGTTTCAACCTGTCACCAATTAACAGGAGGCAAGGTATAATTGGTCCAGCTGGCTGTGTCACTGTTTTCTTTATAAATAGTCAATGCAGTCTACAGTTACAGCTATCAGCGGGAGGAAAGGGAGGTAATGTAATTGCTTGACAACATAAAATGGTGTTGGGTTTAAAACTTGAAAAGGCTTGCTCAGTCTCTCACCCTCAGTAAACATCATGTCTTAAAACATGGAGAAAACAGAACACTGCAAGGATTGAACAATGTCTACTACTTTGGGTTGGACTTTTCTTTCAGCGGTGAAGCAACCACACACTCATCACTAATCTCAAAGAAAACTACCCACAAAGATCTAGATCTATGGGTGCAGATTTTCCCACTTTCCTGCTGAATTTAGTTGGAATCTGGCGTCAAGTTGCTAGAATTTTCAGGCATTTAGCAACAATGATATCATCAAGTAGAGTAAGCAGCCAATTAAATTTCAGTATTCTCACTTAGGCTGCGATCAAGGAAGGAAAATCACCAAATCACTTTATTTTTACTTCTTAAATTTTACATATTGCGTAATAAATAATGAGAACATATACATGAGATTAAGGTAGAAGCAAAAACTTTAGAATGAATTAGAACATTGTGGAATTTCTAATAATTGGATAAATTTAACATTCAACAATTATAAACATTGGTCTTTCAGGACCAGTAAGGCTATCCAGCAGTAATTGTGAACTTAGCATGATGTTAAAACCCAGTTGCACTTCATTCAGCAAGGTGGAGCTCTGGAGGAATACAGAGAGAGTAGGAAAGATCTCAAACGGGGAGTTAGAAGGGCAAAAAGAGGTCACGAGATGTTCTTGGCAGGCAGGATTAAGGAGAATCCTAAGGCATTCTATTCATACGTTAGGAACAAAAGAGTTGTCAGGGAGAAAATCGGACCTCTCAGGGACAAAGGAGGGGAATTATGCTTAGAACCCAAGGGAATAGGGGAGATCCTAAATGAATACTTTGCATCGGTATTCACGAAGGAGAGGGGCGTGTTAACCGGGAGTGTCTCGGAGGGAGGTGTTGACCCGTTAGAGAAAATATCCATTACAAGAGAGGAAGTGTTAGGTTTTTTAGGGAACATTAAAACTGACAAAGCCCCAGGGCCTGATGGCATCTATCCTCGGCTGCTCAGGGAGACGAGAGGTGAAATTGCTGGGCCTCTGACGGAAATCTTTGTCGCTTCTTTGGACACGGGTGAGGTCCCTGAGGATTGGAGGATAGCGAATGTGGTCCCGTTGTTTAAGAAGGGTAGCAGGGATAACCCAGGAAATTATAGGCCGGTGAGCTTGACGTCCGTGGTAGGGAAGTTGTTGGAGAGGATTCTTAGAGACAGGATGTATGTGCATTTAGAACGGAACAATCTCATTAGTGACAGACAGCATGGTTTTGTAAGAGGGAGGTCGTGCCTTACAAATTTGGTGGAGTTTTTTGAGGAAGTGACAAAAACGGTTGATGAAGGAAGGGCCGTGGATGTCGTCTATATGGATTTCAGTAAGGCATTTGACAAAGTCCCACATGGCAGGTTGGTTAAGAAGGTTAAGGCTCATGGGATACAAGGAGAAGTGGCTCGATGGGTGGAGAACTGGCTTGGCCATAGGAGACAGAGGGTAGTGGTCGAAGGGTCTTTTTCGGCTGGAGGTCTGTGACCAGTGGTGTTCCGCAGGACTCTGTACTGGGACCTCTGCTATTTGTGATATATATAAATGATTTGGAAGAAGGTGTAACTGGTGTAATCAGCAAGTTTGCGGATGACACGAAGATGGCTGGAATTGCGGATAGCGAAGAGCATTGTCGGGCAATACAGCAGGATATAGATAGGCTGGAAAATTGGGCGGAGAGGTGGCAGATGGAATTTAATCCGGATAAATGCGAAGTGATGCATTTTGGAAGAAATAATGTAGGGAGGAGTTATACAATAAATGGCAGAGTCATCAGGAGTATAGAAACACAGAGGGACCTAGGTGTGCAAGTCCACAAATCCTTGAAGGTGGCAACACAGGTGGAGAAGGTGGTGAAGAAGGCATATGGTATGCTTGCCTTTATAGGACGGGGTATAGAGTATAAAAGCTGGAGTCTGATGATGCAGCTGTATAGAACGCTGGTTAGGCCACATTTGGAGTACTGCGTCCAGTTCTGGTCGCCGCACTACCAGAAGGACGTGGAAGCATTGGAGAGAGTGCAGAGAAGGTTTACCAGGATGTTGCCTGGTATGGAGGGTCTTAGCTATGAGGAGAGATTGGGTAGACTGGGGTTGTTCTCCTTGGAAAGACGGAGAATGAGGGGAGATCTAATAGAGGTATACAAGATTATGAAGGGTATAGATAGGGTGAACAGTGGGAAGCTTTTTCCCAGGTCGGAGGTGACGATCACGAGGGGTCACGGGCTCAAGCTGAGAGGGGCAAAGTATAACTCAGACATCAGAGGGACGTTTTTTACACAGAGGGTGGTGGGGGCCTGGAATGCGCTGCCAAGTAGGGTGGCGGAGGCAGGCACGCTGACATCGTTTAAGACTTACCTGGATAGTCACATGAGCAGCCTGGGAATGGAGGGATACAAACGATTGGTCTAGTTGGACCAAGGAGCGGCACAGGCTTGGAGGGCCGAAGGGCCTGTTTCTTGTGCTGTACTGTTCTTTGTTCTTTGTATAACTTTTTCAAAAGTTTTTACATTGAGGCAAAGAGCATAAGGTTGGAATTTTCACCAATTGATTGCAATTTTCTTGGGGAGAGAGGAGAATCCCCAACACCCTCTTGGCTAAGTCACTGACAACAACTCATGGATTTTCTATTAACTGCACATGTATGGACTCCAGAATTTGTTGTCAGTTTCACAGAGTAATGATGGCTAACAGGCAGTTTTGTTGTTACAACATATTCAACATTTGAGCACAATCTAGGTATACACTGGAGTGAAGTGTGGCTTTCAGATGATAGTTAAAATGATGTCCATCTTTTGCTCTGGATAGTAAAAAATTGTTGAGTATGGTTGTCCAAATTATTGCTTAGGACTCAGACATGCTACCAGAGCTATGGCAATTCTGCCATCTAAACCCGGGCAATTCAGTCTTCCTAGCTTCATTAAATCTTGTGGGCTTGGCAGTTTAGCAAGAGCTATTCATATGCTGTTGATAGATAAATCTTAAATTCCAATACCAAGACCTATTAAAAACTTGAGATACTATGCAAATTAAAGGGAACATAAATTTAAACTTCATAATATGATCCTGCAACCCTGAGAGATGCCCTGAGAATTTAATTTTTTTTGATAAAGATCACATACCTGGAAAGCTATTTATTGATTCTCCCTCCACAGAAGTTGCCTTGCTCACCATTTTTTTCTGTTTATATTTCTTCTGTTATACTTCAGATTTTTCTTTTTCTCCAATTATTTTCTCTTTGGTAATGTATCTTTTCATGCATAATTGAGTCTGACCTTCAAGGAAATCTCTTTCAACAGGGCTTGCTACCTGAAGTAGTTCTGTCAAATAGGAAGGATCGGACATTTATCTGCAGTGAAGCATCTTCCAGTAGTGCCAAATGAATTAAATTGCAATGGCACATAATATTCAAATTCAATTGGCTATAAAATCGAAGAGTTTTCCTATTAACAATTACCATTAACATTAGTTGAATCGATTGCCCTCAGTCTTTCAACAAGGCATTTATATAACATCTTTATAGTGGCAAAATATTCCAAGGTGCTTCACAGGAGCTTTGTCCATCAAAATTTAACACAGTCACATAAGCGGATATTAGGTCAGATAATCAAAAGCTTAGACAGTGATAGATTTTAAGAAGCATCTTAAAGAAAGAAAGAGAGGCAGAGAGATTTAGGAAAGGAATTCCAGAGATTAGGGACTTGGCAGTTGAAGGTGTAGCTGCCAGTGGTGGAGTGATTAGGACGTGAAAGAGCCTAGAATTGGAGGAATGTAGAAATCAAAGAGCTTTATAGAACTGGGGGAGGTTACAGAAGTAGAGAAAGTTCAGTCCATTGAGGGAGCTGAGAACAAGACAAAGGATTTTAACAATGAGACATTACTTAACCAGGAGCCAATATAGGTCAATGAGCACAGGTGTGATGGATGAAGGTTATTTGGTGAGAGTTAGGATGCTGTCGGCAAAGTTTTGGATAACCTTCAGTTATGGAGGTTGGAAGATGGGATGCTGACCAGGAGTGCATTAGAATGATCAAATCTGGAGGTAACGAAAGCATAGATGAGGGTTTCAGCAGCTGATTAACTGAGGCAGGGATGGAGTTGGGCAATGTTAAGCAAGAGTAAATAGGTGGTTTTTGTAATGTAATGATAAGAAGCCCATCTTGGGATCAAATACAACACCAAGGTTGTGAACAGACTGGTTTAATCTCAGATCATTGCTCAATGATGGAATTGGAGGCTAAGGAGTGGAGTTTGTGACAGTGACCAAAGGCAATGGTTTTTGTGTAGCCTATATTTAGTTGGAGGAATCTTCTGCTCACCTAGAACTGGATGTTGGTCAGGCAGTCTGATGTTTTAAAGACAATGGGCTAAATTTTCACACTGGGGTCAGGAAATAGGAGTCAGGTGAAAATGATCATGCTTTGGGATTTTTTCGAAGGCCCTCTCTTAACTGGCATGGAGTCATTTCTCTGTTCTATTAAAGGCAACAAGCAGGCCCTTGAAGCTGGAGGGCCAATGAGAGGTCTTTTAGCTTGAGAAGAGCAATGGGCTGCAGTAATTATGAAGGTGCTCCTGCCAACAGTAAAACTTAAATTGTAAAACCGGAAAAGCAGCTAGACCACCACTGAGACGCTGGGGTGAGGCAAGGGAAATGGAATCTCACTACTGGATGGCCTTTGGTTGCAGCCCCACCAAGTTAGGCAGGGAGGATTTCTAGGTCTGCCTGGAATACTGGCATCCTGGCCTGTCACTGGACCCCACTTCCAGGCTGTTAAACTGCCACCGATTGTTTGAGGGAAATGGCCTCCTGTAATAGTCCTTAAACGGTTCTTAATAAACCTAATTTCCTACCTGCATTATGAAGCTGAATTGCTCTGCTGGCCCCGAACCCATTGTTGTTGTTGGGGTCAAAAAAACTAGCACACTGACTGGTGCTAGTACTTTTGGGCTCTATCTACTATTTCTGTTCCTGACCACAGAAGAGCCTGAAAAGCCAGCCCAGAGTAGAGGTCGAGAGAGGTGGCCGGGGAATAAAGATGGGGGTCATCAGTATACATGCGGAAGCTGATATTGCTTTAACCAAAGGCTACGGATAGGTTGAGAAGGATGACCCTAATGCCCTTAATAGAATTTCGCACTTATTATAACTCTCAACTTTAAATTTGATGACAGGAACTATATAGTGCTACTCAAAGAAGCAGCAGTGTTGCACAGGACTCAAGCTGACAAACCCAGCTGACTTGCTGTTTTGCAGTAAATACACTCACTCAAATGAAGACCCAAATTTCATATTTTAATTACATTATAAATTGAGACATAGGATATTCATTGGTCCCCTGATTTTTCATCCCTCCTCCTGAAAGCAATGACTTAAGCTGGAATGTAGTTCCACAGGTACCAGCACTTCTAATTCTTTGTTGAATCAACTATTCATTCATATGCAGCCTGTGTATTGAGTGATGGCACATTATTTGACTATGGGTACAATTTATAGTACTGAACAGATCACTTAGCAAAATTATTTGATAAGGCATCACGAACCTTTGTCAACTCAAAAAAATACTTCTGATATGAGAAGAAACACAAGGAGTAACCTTTCCAATGCAACATATTAGCCTAGCACAGAAGACAAAGCTACAACTAACCCAGAATGCTAATAATTAACAAGAGGAACAGCTTAGAACTAATTAGGAGTTCTTAACAGCATTTTGTATTCTGAGGCAAAATGTTCTCTGTGTGTATGTCATAGTTGGTTCAGCCTGAATCTTTAATACCCATCTGGATATTCTGCTGTTGAGTTTTCAGTAGTTCTATTTTTTTTGACTATTCCTTTAAGAAAGCTGCAGTGTATTTGATGGACAATTATGTTTCATTTGCTGCAGGCAAATTATTGGACTCACTAAATAAACAGAGTACAGATGCTTACAGTCTTTATTCCACCTGTTTAAATTTCAACAGTAAGTGGATTGATACTTGAAAAATGTATTTTTTAAAAAAAGTTTATTTATCAGTCACAAGTAAGGCATACATTAACACTGCAATGAAGTTACTGTGAAATAAGCCGCCACACTCCGGTGCCTGTTCAGATCAATGCACCCTGACCAGCAATCTTCGAACTGTGGGAGGAAACAAGAGCACCCGGAGGACACCCACAGAGACACAGGGAGAACGTGCAAACTCCGCACAATGACCCAAGCCTGGAATCGGACCCAGGTCCCTGGTACTGACTGTGAAGCAGCAGTGCTAACCACTGTGCTATCGTGTCACCCTCATACATACATTAAATTTATTGACCGATTTCTCAACTATGGAGTAGAATTATGGAGTTAATCACAAGCCCCAGTCCCACAAGAAACCCAGTAGAAACTAAAAATAACAAACCTTTTTTTGAAAAATTGTTGAAAGAAATTTTTCTTTGCATATTAAATGATGAAGGGGATAGATAGAGTGAACGTTCAAAGGCTATTTCCTCGGGTGGATGGAGCTATTACAAGGGGGCATAACTATAGGGTTCGTGGTGGGAGATACAGGAAGGATATCAGAGGTAGGTTCTTTACGCAGAGAGTGGTTGGGGTGTGGAATGGACTGCCTGCAGTGATAATGGAGTCAGACACTTTAGGAACATTTAAGCGGTTATTGGATAGGCACATGGAGCACACCAGGATGATAGGGAGTGGGATAGCTTGATCTTGGTTTCAGATAAAGCTCGGCACAACATCGTGGGCCGAAGGGCCTGTTCTGTGCTGTACTGTTCTATGTTCTATATTAATTTGACCTTTTTTTTGTTTACTTGGCCTGTATTTTAGTTCAAGACACAAGATGTGCTAAACAGGTAACATGATCAGCATTTTTATTTTGTAGACTTGGTATGGATTTAACTTCTTACCCAATCTCCTTCCAATTGACTGTGCACATTAAGGAATGGAGGCCAGAAGCAACATATGTCAATAGAGATTGCATTGCAAAAAGGGGATGACTTAAAATTATATTTGGGAGGGAGAAAGGCTGCTGTCTTCATTGAGAGATGAACCTTTAATTCCAAAATAAGTTTTTAAAAAAAAACTCAAAGGGGAGATGGACTGTTTCACTGTTGGGGGTCATCATTCATCCTGAGCATAGAGCTAAATTAGAAAGCTCAACTGTGTCTAATCTGCACAATTATTTAAACATCAAAACAATACCAATGCTTGGTGTACCCAAGGTGAAAATTGAACTTGTGCCCATGTTCACACATCAGGTGCCAATGTGCAAATTTACATCTATGAATATGTGCCTTCAACCATGTTGTTATTAACTGTGCTGATAATCTTTTTATTTCCCTGTTTTATGATTTTCAGTTTGGAAAACTAGATATTAAAGACAGGCAGAATAATTTTAGTGTGGAAATAGTATCATTTCCATAAATGATCAAATTCATTGTCAGAATTATAATTAATGTTTCAGGATTCCAAAATTGAAGCTGGAGTGAATTTTTCCCTCTTATGAAAGATCCTGTGACCATCCGGATCCCAAGAACCTGCTGACATAATTGACAAACTTGGTCACTTGTCAACTAGGTCACGAGAATGAGGACTTCAATACAGAAATTGTTTGTTGGAAATTACTCCACACCCTGAAAACATACATATCTCCTAGCAATTGATTGTATAGCACCACTGACAGATGTCACCACACCCTTTGGCTGGCAAAGTTGTGCAGTGACTTCTGGGAAAAATAAGAGTGAAAAAATATACAACATTTTCAAAAGACTTAAGAAATAAGTGCCCATGAAGCGCAACAGCTAAAAATATTTTTTCTGATGAGCAATATTTTACTTTATTACTGTTTTATTTTTGCCATGGACTGAGGTGACAATATGTTTATATCATAATTATTGTTTTCCACTTCAATAATACAACACAACAAACAGAGTAAAATACATTAGCTATGATTTAAAAAAAAAACAGTCCCAAGTAAGTCAAAAAAATTCCTGCATTAAGTTCAAATAACTTCTGAATGAGACCAAGCTATGGACCAATTCTGATTTAAATGTAAACATGGTTAGTTTTCTTAAAAGCACATTATTACATTCCATTTGCAACATAAATAGTGCTCTTCCTGCCATTACACTATATACTAGAGATGGTTATTTTTATATGTCAATTAACTTCAAGTGATCATCTGTCCATTCCAAAAATGTTTTCTTTCAGGAGAGAGTTCCATGTTGAATTCCTGAATTCATTGATTCAAGTGCATTTGACAGCAATGTGCATTGCAAATGACTTAACCTTGGCTGCTTTAAGCAATCGGGGAATGCAAATCCACTTGCAACAAAAGTAACATGCTTACCGATTTATAATTCACTACATACAGTAAATGGCAAGTCTTTCTTTAGCACTGGGGCGAGTAGCGACTTCTGTATCCAGATGACATAGTGAGTGGTAGTGTAACCGAGGAAAGCGATGAAACTTCCCAGTAAAGACTCCGAGAAACGAAGAGTCTGTACAAGATGACCATGGAGATGGATTGACAGAGCGTAACAGCAATGATGATAATCTAGGGATAAATGACATTTTATTTTTACTTCATGTTTGACTATGATTTGAAATGTTTGCACAATTTTCAGAATACACCCTTTTTAAATCAACCAAAATAAACATTAACAGAATATGCTGGAAATGCTCAGCAGGTCAGATAGCATCTGTGGAGAAACAGAGTTAATACAGGAATTTTATGAGCAGACGAGCGATCTGCTGGGGCTGGAATTGGGTGGCGCTAGCACTCCTGATGTAGTGCCTGATTGTATTATTATCTTGTGCCAGCTGGCCAACTAACTGCTGGTGCATGCACAAAGGTGACCATTCTGCAGATGGAGACAGGCATTCAGTGTGGCCAAAAAGTCAGCAGATGCGATGCGGGCATTTAGAGAGCAGCCAAAAGGTCAGCAGATGTGCCATCTTTAAAAGGCTGTGATGGAGCCTTCCCTGTCAGAAGCTTCCTCCCCATAAAAGTCCTCCTTGACTGAAGCCTGTAGCCTTCCCTGAAGATCCAGCCAGCAGTACAGCCCTCCCAGTGGGAGAAGACCAAGAATCCAGTGAAATAGACATTGTGAAGGCCAGTGTAATGAAACACTTGTTGGCATGGTAGAAGCAAAATCCCAGGTAGCCCCTCGGTTCAGTAATGACTCCCTACATGTTCTCCTTCAGGCTACTTGGGGTGGGGGGAGGGGGGGTGAACTAGAGATCCTCTGCCCCATGAACCTACCTGCCTAACCAAGTTAGCCTGAACAGAAGTTGCAGAGGAAGTCAGTGGCTATGGGTTAGCTGGAGAACCTGGTTGTAGTGCCCAGAGTACCTTCTCCATTCTGCCAAGGTGAGTAACCCACACCTCTGTTCCCTTAAGGATTAACAAATGGAGAAGTGTGAGGATATAGTTGTGGGATTGGAGAGCCCACTCAGTCGATGGTAATGGGGTCAAGCTGCTGCATTTTCCATGAAAGGAACGGATGTAGCTCGGTCAAGGGGTGTGAATCTCAGTGGTAACCTGTGCAAGGCTGCTTCAGAGTAGCCTTATGCCAGAGGCATTCAAAAGGCCCCCAAACCAACAACTAATGTACAATCCACAGAGGTGTTCTGCTTGTCAATGTGAGACACTTTGTTCCAACAGAAGAAGAGGGCTCATAGTGAGGAAAAAAAAGGGCCCACACTGGTGGCAGGGTCCTATTTCTCACCATTGTTTTGCCAATGGAAGATGAGGCTCTAGAACTGGCAAGGCAACTAGAGGATGAGTCACATCATGACTGGACATGGGGAAGCCTTAAGTGAGCATAAGGGATAATGTTCCTGCATCCTTCATTTTACATGCATCAATCTGAACAGCAATCACTTCTGGAAGCTCTTGTTTGGAAAGGTAACACTCTTTGCTCTTTCAGCTCTCTCACACAGATCATCCACAAAAATAGAGGGCTGCTATCTTTGGGAATAGTCTTCCAGCTCAGGAGCAAGATTGTACCTCAGAGGATGCAGTGTCACATCATTCTCCCACACTTTCCACCAATGCAGATACTCTTGTGTTGGTGAGTATGTATTCATGTTCAGATTCGGAGTCACAACCCAATGAGAACATCCACTTGACCAGTTGTTATTGGCTATGACAGACAAGCCACTGATACTCACACTGAGCCTCAAGCTAATGATGTACCTTTGGGATTGTCCTGAGGTGGCAGGTGTTAGAAATTCAATGCGAGTTGTGTGAGGATCTGGATGAAATTCCTGAGGGTATCTGCACTATGGCTTGGACCATGGAGGAGTCCATCTAGGCCAAGAGTGCAGCTTTATCTCCATTGACAGACAGCTCCCAGGGAGAGCCTGATGCAGCAGACCAGGATGCTAGAGATACACCCACAGTTGCATGCCATCACCTTGTCCATGAGCTCATTGTAGCAGTGGAGTGAGTTTTTCTCCGATTCCTATTGACTTCAATTTTGCTTAAGCTGTTTGATGCCACACTTGGTCAAATGCTACCTGATGTCAAGGACAGTCACTCCCACCTCACCTCTTTTGTCTATTAATGGATGAATGAGATCCACGCCACTTGGAAAGGCCACCAGGTTAACAGGAGGCCTGCCTGTATGTAAGGCGGAACCCTCTTGATTAAGCATCCTGTGCCAACTGAGGAACGTGATGGTGGCCTCCACCAAGTCAGCCGCCAGTCCCTTGCTGATGCCTGCGAGGCCACCTCACTTGGCTTTCTTCCAGTATGTTCTTCATCCTGGGCCTTCTATAGTACCAGCATTGGCCACCAGTGATGCTACTGGGTCTGAAGAGCTGTTAGTCTTTTGACTGGCTGGCTGCTTTTGAGGGTGGGATCTTCATCCTGAAGGCCTGGACACCAACAGCTGGCAGGTAAGTGACTGAATGAAATTTAACACTATCACAGTTCCCAAAATGGATATCAACTTTCTGGTGTACAGTCATTGACCCCAGTCCTCTGATTCTCAGAATAACCCTTACCGAATACCATGTTGCAAACTCCCAAACCTTTGTGTTTTTGTGAAGAACTGCTAAATATTGGAAAACATTGTGCATTTATCTATATTCACAAGATTTGAGCTAAGGATCTATACAAATATTTTCACTTTTGGGCCTTTATCAATATTAAAGCAAAAAACATATTTAATCTGGCTGGGCTAGGTTTCAACTCAGGCCCTAGCAATGAACACACAAGTATTCTAACCCACTGTGCTATTCAAGTCCTACAAATTCCCTGCATATCCCACTATCCAAAGATGTTTAGGTTAGGTTGATTGGGCATGTTAAATTATCCCTTAATGTCCCAAGATGGATAGGTTAGGGGAATTAGCAGGGTAAATATGTGGGGTTATGGGGATAGGGCTTGGATGGGATGCTCTGTGTAGAATCAGTGCAGACTCGATGGGCTGAATGGCCTCCTTCTGCACTGTAGGAATTCTATGATTGGTTCAAAATAAAGATAATAGGATGACTATAGTTGACTGAAGTTCACAACAGTGAAAATATTAGACTTTTTTTTGCCATTTGTCTCTGATGCTTCTCCTATTATTCTCTGGTATCTGCTTTCACTGGTCCATTGACCATTCTGCCAACAGCAAGGGTAATGTAGCCAAATCAAATCCTGTTCCTTAAACAAAAATCCTCAGATACCATTTCTGGTGGGGAGGGGGAGGGATATACTTGGAAAATTTGCCAGGAATAATGACTAACCTTTCTCTTAGCATAAGGAACATTGATTGTAGCACCATCCCTATTGAGGTCAGTGAACTCAGCACTGACTCAGAATTTAACTCTGAACCTTTTGGTCTGTGATTCAATTGCACATTACCTATACAAATTGAACCTTCAGGGAATTCCAAATGATTTTTTCTGAATGGAAACTTAATTGCAGTTCCCTAGGAATTGCGCTACAATTAAAACCTGGCTGTATTATTTCAAATAAAACCGCACTAATATTTTCGTAACCATGTAATTTTGTTGATTTTTTAAAAAAGGTATATAAATTTCAGAGCAGCCCCTGGTTCAAGTACATACCTTTTCACGCTGGTATTCAGCAAACATCATTGATGTAGCTACTAGTGCTGGATGACAGAGAAACCAAAGGATGCAGCCCTAATATAGAAAAAAAAAGTCCTTGTGTTGGGTGGCAATTCATTGAATACATCAAAACACCAACAATAAGATATTTTAAAGCCAAGGGTGAAGAAGTAATCTGAGTTATTCCTTCATAGCCAATGTACACCAACAAAGTACTAGGGTGTGGTTTCAATGTACCTAGCAATATATAGCATTGGAAAATCATAAACATTTTCCTGGTGGTTATCTGAAGTTGAGGTGTGACGTTAGTGGATCTTTAAGAAAGGTTTTAAGAAAGGTTTTTCTTAAAAACGTGATGTTTGCAGCTCTCACAACTTCAGTGGTTTCTTAGCTCATAGCTTCAGTGATGTCATTGTTGCAGGCTTGACTGGAAATGTCCTTCTAATGCTACTTAAGTAGCTTAAATGGGGTTGTTTGTGTTTACTCTGGGATTAGTTTTACGATCCTGCATTGTTAGGGGGATGGTCATGTGTTTTTGGACAGTTTTTGTTTCATTTTCAGTTTGGAGCTGCAGGTTTGAGTTTCAGTTTTAGAAGGGACAGCAAGCTAAAAAGAAGTGCTTTCCTTCTCTCCCTGTTGTTTTGCAAATTCTGTTGGTTAGCTGAAAACATATTAATGTTTTCCTGAAAGGTAAAAATCTGCTGTCTCTCTGGTGTTTTAGGAAGCTGCCTTGTCTTCCAACTGTTCAGAGTGAATCCAGAGAACTGCAGACTTCAACCAAAGGACTCAATTTCCATTATCATGTGAGCAGTAGACTTTGCTGTATTGAACCTGTTTAAAGGGTTTTGTCTATGACAAGGGTTTTGCTTTGATTAGAACACATTAGATATCTTTGTTTAGGTTATATAGTATGGTGGTTGTTCTGTTTCTTGTTTGTAATTGATAAAAATTCTTGCTAATTTTCTTACTATACATGTCAACTATATTCTTAAATAAACTTTGTTTGATAAAATCTTCCTCGTGGATCTTTTGAATCACACCTGAAGTGGAACATATCATGTTTATCCTAAATGTTTTGGGAACATTTAAGCGGTTATTGGATAGGCACATGGAGCACACCAGGATGATAGGGAGTGGGATAGCTTGATCTTGGTTTCAGATAAAGCTCGGCACAACATCGTGGGCTGAAGGGCCTGTTCTGTGCTGTACTGTTCTATGTTCTATTATCCTAGCCAAATTCAGGGTGCAAATTCAGGCGGGCTTCATAAAACACTTTGGAGTTTCTAACCTGAACCATAATCAAAGTTATTTTACTTTCCTTTCTGTTCACTTTATCTGAAATTATTGAACAGTTTAAACAAATTCATTTAGATTTGATTTGACTAAAAGTACTGGTAGTAGATTTGGAGTTGAGGAAATGTTGGTCTATGATTTAATTCCGTTTATATTGGCAATAAAACTCTCATCTCTAAAACCTTTAAGAAAACCTTCACCTGAACAATTTAACTCCTTCAATAAAGGTCCCACCTCAACAACAAACCAAACAACCTGTATTCAAACATTTCCTGCATAGCAATGGTATGGGCGGCACGGTAGCACAGTGGTTAGCACTGCTGCTTCACAGCTCCAGGGTCCCGGGTTCGATTCCCGGCTCGGGTCACTGTCTGCGTGGAGTTTGCACATTCTCCTCGTGTCTGCGTGGGTTTCCTCCGGGTGCTCCGGTTTCCTCCCACAGTCCAAAGATGTGCGGGTTAGGTTGATTGGCCAGGTTAAAAATTGCCTCTTAGAGTCCTGGGATGCGTAGGTTAGAGGGATTAGCGGGTAAATATGTGGGGTGGGATTGTGGTCGGTGCAGACTCGATGGGCCGAATGGCCTCCTTCTGCACTGTAGGGTTTCTATTTCTATGAACGTGTCATTCCCTCACTTCCCTGGATCTAAGGTTTCACACATCCCGAGACCACATTAGGTTGCCAGCCTTTCCCATCCTGGTTTGGTCACCAAACTCAGTCCTACCCCAATCCGCTACAGTCCACCTTCTCATTGATGTACCCCACATCTAACCCACAGTTGAGTTACTAGACTCTGATTCCTGACCCTCATTGTTGCCAGCCCTATTCTATCTTCCCTACTCCATCAACATTTTATTGAGGGGGTTTAGTGCTGAGGAGAGGGGTTTAACTGAGGGAATTTTGTGCTGTGATGAGGGTTTTATTGAAGGGCTTTAGTGCTGAGGTGCATGTGTATTGAGGCTAGTGCTGAGGTGGGGACTTTATCAAAGGGAATTAGTAATCAGGTTGGGTTTTGCTGGCTATTGCCTAGATTGATCTACAGGGAGAGGTCATAGGCTGACTCACCTGGGTAATTAAATTCATGACTGGAAGCACCTCAGGCACTTTCCTATTGGTATTGAATTCTTTTTTTAATCATACCTACATCTTCGATGATGCCAAACAGTATAAGCAGCAATTAATAAACCGAGCTAAGCAATTCCACAACCAGTGGAACAGATCTAAGCTTTGCAGTCCTGCCATATTCAGCTGTGAATGGTGGTGTCGATTAAACAACTCACTGGAACAGGAGGCTCCACAAATATCCCCATCCTCAATGATGGAGGTGCCCAGCACTTCAGTACAAAAGATAAGACTAAAACATTTGCAACAATCTTCAGCCACAAGTGCTGAGTTGATGATCCATCTTGGCCTCCGCCAGAGGTCTCCAGTATCATAGATGTTAGTCTTCAGCCAATTCAATTCACTCCACATGATGTCAAGAAATGGCTGAAGGCACTGGATACTGCAAAAGCTATGGGCTCGGACAAGATTCTGACAATAATGGGGTGGCATGGTGGCACAGTTGCTAGCACTGCTGCCTCATAGCGCTAGAGACCCAGGTTTAATTCTGTATGCTGTATGTGTGTGACTGTATGTGTGGAGTTTGCGCATTCTCCCCCTGTCTGCGTGCATTTTCTCCAGGTGCACCGGTTTCCTCCCACAGTCCAAAGATGTGCACGATAGGTTGATTGGCCGTGTTAAATTATACCTTAGTGTCCCAAGACATATAGGTTAGGGGAATTATCGGGGTAAATATGGGGGTTACAGGGATAAGGCTTGCGTAAAATGCTCTGTTGGAGAGTCAGTGCAGACTTGATGGACTGAATGGCCTCCTTCTACATTGCAGGGATTCTATGATATTCTCGTTTTTAGGTATACCTAGTGTTGCTCCTGCCATGCCATCTTGGACTCTTCATTGAACCAGGGTTGATCCCCTGGCATGGTGGTAATAGTAGAGTGGAGTAAATGCTGGGCCATCTCATTGGATGCCCAGTCTTGAATTGCTAGATCTATTCAAATTCATAGTACAGAAGACTTGTGCTCCAAAATTTGCTGCTCCCCTAGCTAAGCTGTTCCAGTACAGCTACAACACGGGCACTGACCTGCAATATAGAAAATTTTGCAGGTATGTCCTGCACACAAAAAACAGGACAAATCCAACCTGGCCAATTAATGCCCCATCAGTTTACGCTTGCTCATCTGTAAAGTGATGGAAGGGGTCATCAATAGTGCTATCATGTGGCACTTACTCCACAATAACCTGCACGCTGATAGTTAGTTTAGGTCCCGCCAGGATCACTCAGTTCCTGACTTCATTACAGCCTTGGTTCAAAAATGGAAAAAAAAGCTGAACGCCAGAGATGAGAGTGACTGCCTTTGACATCAAGGCAGCATTTGACCAAGCATGGTATCAAGGAACCCTAGCAAAACTGGAGTCAATAAGAATCAGGTGGAAAACGCTCCGCTGTTGGAGTCACATTTGGCACAAACGAAGATGGTTGTGGTTATTGGAGGTCAAGCATCTCAGCTCCAGGACGTCAATGGAGTTCCTCAGGATAGTGTCCAAGCCCCAACCATCTTCATCTCCTACATCAATGACCTTCCTTCCACCATAAGGTCAGAAGTGGCGATGTTTGCTGGATGTTCAGCACAATACATGACTGAGATACTGAAGCAGTCTCTGTCCAAATACAGCAAGCCTTGGACAATATCCAGGCTTGGGCTGACAAGTGGCAAGTAATATTTGCAAAAGTGCCAGGAAATGACCATCTCCAACATGAAAGGATCTAACCACTGCCCCTCAAAATTCAGTGTCATTACCATCGCTGAATACTCCACTATCAACATCCTGGGGGTTATCATTGACCAGAAACTGAACTGGACTAGCCAGATAAATACTGTGGCTAAAAGAGTAAGTCAAAGACTAGGTGTTCTGCAGGGAGTAACTCAAATTCTGACTCCCCAAAGCCTGTCTACCATCTACAAGGCGCAAGTCAGGAGTGTGGTGAAATACTCTCTACTTGCCTGGATGAGTGCAGCTCCAACAACACTCAAGAACACCGCCCGCTTGATTTCTACCCTTTCCACAAACATTCAATTGCCTACAAACACTAAATCCCTCCAATACCGACAAACAATAGCTGCAATGTGTACCTTCAACAAGATACACTGCAGGAACTCACCAAGGTTCCTTACGCAGCACCCTCCAAATTCATGACCACTACTATCTAGAAGAGCAAGGGTAGCAGATACCTGTAAACACCTTGGACCCCTCCAAGTTACTCATCTTCCTGACTTGGAAATGTATCACTCATCTTTCACTGTTGTTGGGTCAAAATCATGGATTTCCCTCCCTAACAGCATTGAAGGTATACCTATACCTCAGTGAAGAAGGGAAAGGGTTAATGTTTCTTGTACTCAATGTATTTTGTACCTAAAAGGTTGAACTTTGTACTTAGAATGTATCACAAGCATAACCCTTCATTATGACTAATCCCCTTGTTTATACTGCTTCTGACAATACAAGTTAACTTTTATTCTTATAACAATAGATAGTCAAATGTAAATATGAGTGTGTTTGAGAGAATACCTTTTCTACCAGCTTGTGTGCGGAAGGAAAGCAATTCCATGATGTTTGACAGAAGGACTCCCGCTGGGGCCGTTAACCGCACACAGTCACTTCAAAGGGAAGCCACGGAAGAGCAGGAAACCAGAGACTACATTGTGACTACAGCTGCCAGAGACTAGTGCTTCGTGACCTGAGAATCAGATACACTCTGATTTATGGCCAGATGCATCGTGCTTCATGGTCAAGGACTGTCAATTGGACTTTAATTCATGACCAGACCAGTGTTTGTGTCGTGACTGGTGCTGGGAGCCATGCTGTATAAATGTCCCCACTTTCTTGTGTTCAGTGAGAGGTTTTGGTGAATCGCTGTTAAGGTTGCCAGACCTCTCCTGCAAGCTTGTGAGAATAAATTTTGATTCAGACCAGTCTCAAGAGGTATTTTTACCTACTACAATTGGTGCCGAAACCCAGGAGACCCCCGGGATCTGTTTGCGGGGACTCTGTTTGCGGGCTCAGGTTGAATGGCCACAACTGGGTCCTGGAATAGAGTTCTGAACCTAATAGGGTGAGTCAAACTACAGTGGGCTGATCATATGTGATGAGAGAGTGAGAGTGTGAAAGACGTCTGAACTGAACACATACAGACAAGGAGGCATTTGTCTGTTATGGATTCTGAAGTGAGTGTAAAGTCTGGAGAAAAGGTGCCTGAGGTGTGATGTTCAGACGTGAGTGAGAAAGAGAGACTGTCTGAGTGACCACCGGAGTAAAAGCCGGCTTAATGGTGTAAGCTTAATAGTGTAAGCTTAATAGTGTAAGTGGTGGTACGGAGGGATTTGATCACCCCTGACAGGTAACACCGGACTCCGATAAGAGCAACCTAGGAGTGGGAGAGTGAGAAGGGAAAATAGAAGACTCCAGGTAGTGAGTATAAAACTTATCTGTATTATGGCAGGATCACAAAGACCGCGGGGAACTCCGGAATCCCTGATACACGAGTGTATGACTAAGAGGAACAAATTCATTAAACAGATGAGAAAAGGGGGGTAGAACTTATCCTACCCCCTGGGCCAACAGCATAAGTGGTTGGGTAAAGAAAAGAGAAACATGACAAAGAAAATAGGAGTATTGTTAATACATCAGTTAGCTGGACTAATTGAGCAGGTGGTCGCCTCTACTTAGAAGTGGAGTGAGGATAAAGAAAGGATTAGGGAGTTAGAATCCAGAGTAAGGGAACTGGAGAAACAAAACCAAGTATTAGAAGAAAAGCAATGGAGAGGTGAAACCATTCCTCTACCTCCTTATGAGTCCACACAACAGGGACTAACCGCTCCTCCAGAGGAGTGGGAAGCGCTAGAATACAACTTAGTGCTAGTAACCCAAGGGGGAACAGATGCGCAGCCAAAAGTAAATTATGAACCATTCACCCCAGGTGAGAGGCAGCAGATAATGGCTTCCTTGGGTAAATTACAACCCAGAAGCGCAAACACTAAATTCTGGGAAGAATTAGACACAATCTGAGTAGGATACCTATTACACCTGAGAGACGTACACCAGCTGGTAAGGGCAGCCTGTCCAGCGGGTAAGTGGAGGCAGGTAGCAGGTGGACCCGCTCTTCCAGCACAGGATTATAGTGGGGGATGGTGGACACATGTAGTCGCCCTAACATCAGAGATAGATGCCCAGCAGACACCCTTTGCCCAGTTTGAAACTCTGAGAGTGGTAGGGAATGCTCCTACTAACTGGAGCGGAATAACCACAACAAAACAGTTAAAAGGGGAAGGAGCTTCTGAATATGGGGGATGGTTGTTCCAGGTATATCAGGAGTGCTCCGGACAAGGAAACCCATGTCGAGGAGATCGAGCGTTCATCCAGGCTTTCAAGGATGAATTCTTTAGTGTTCACCAAAAAATCCTTAAAATGGGAATTCTCAGTACCCCGAATTATGATGAATTGGTAGAATGGACTAGTGGTATATCTGGAGGCAGATAGATCTTAGTTTTTGTTTTTCAGTGTGTTTGTGTGATCTGGTTGCTAGTCGAATGTAGGTGGTTGTTGTTGTATTAGATTGAGAGCAGGAATTGTTGAAGCCTTTATTTGTTCTTGTGGAGTGTTTATTGCGGGTAATAAATGACCTTAGATTAGCCTCAGGAGAGCTGTTAAGACTGTTAAAGATTAAAGTGATAAGATTTCTTGAATTTACTTCTGTTTTGAGTGTAATTACAGTTTGGAAGAAAGAAGAATAAAAGTGACTGTCTTAATCCAAGTTCTATATTCTTTTAAATGTTTTACTTACATCTCAGTTTAAGATGTTAAGTTTGAATGAGTGTTGGAAGCTTCCATGTGTGTCTATGTGTGTTTAACAGAGTTGTTTGTTTTGATGTTTTTCCCTGCTGTGATTTTACAACAGTGGGTTTGATACAGAGTTTAAATAAAATTAGAAGGTAAATTGGAATTTCAAAATCGAAGTACATAAATTGAAGTTTGAAATAGCCAATTTGAATTTTGATAAACCTGTGTTTGAATTTTGTTAAGAAAGGATTTAAACCTTGGAGGGAACCATGTGCTCTCTCCTTTGTCTTGAAGTGAAGATTATGAGAGAATTAGTTGAGAAATTGGGAGAAGAAATTAAGTAATTTTATGGAAAAGTAGATGAGCAAGAACAAAAAAATGAGGTCAATGTACTGTCTATGAGTCAGTTTAAATTATTTTAAGTTAGTGAAATGAATCGTAATTCTGCTTATTTCAAGTTCCAGCAGGAGATTAATCAATTAAATCTTAGTTGCCAATGCAAATTGCCCGTACAAATGTCTGATAGTTTAATATTCTGTAACCTGGTTAATATTATGTACTGCCGTTGGAATTTTATGTGCTATCTATTGTTCAAAGTTTGCCAAATATTGAGCACTGTCAAGCTTAAAATCTAGCCAGTTGAAATCAAACCAAAATGTTACTGATTAATTAACTAGTATGTATTGTACCTCTTTGATTTGACACCTGTTGTTTTCCTCGAGTGCGGGGGCGGTTTGATCTGGAGCTCAGTTTAAAATTGGAGACGGCTTGGATTAAAAGGGTTTGGATATTACGGTTTTACTGTGTAAAGTGGTATCATATAACTGCCGCTTGATTATTTTTATCATACAGTATAGCACTGCCATATGGACCCGAGAATAAAATCAAATCATGAAAAGCCTTCACCAATTTTGTATAATATAGTTATATATTATATGTTGTGTATTGATAAAACATAATTCTGTATGAGCTTCCTGTTTTCCTCGCCATACAAATGATTAAATTAGAGATAATGTCGGGGTACATTATATAAAGATTGGAGCTGTATGGTATGTGATTTTAATGGGGAATGCGATGTCTTTTGATGAGATTATATACAAATGAATAGATGTCCAACTGCAACCAAAAAACAGTGTAAAGTATTTAATTCACACTAAGCTTTCTATGGAAGATGGGTGTGTAGTTAAATGCATAATGTACTAGCTAAAGCCATACAGACATCGGGGAAATTGTGGACAGAGATATTGCCCACTATACTGATGAGATTAAGAGTTACCACAAACCGGACAACCGGATTAACCCCTTATGAATTAATGACAGAATGGGCGATGATGTAGGTTCACTAAAAGATGAATTCAGGAGATATGTTTTGGAACTAAGCACCCAACTAAAAGGGATGCGCAAATTGGTAAAAGACAATCCGGAACAAAGAGACACAGAGAGAGATTGAAATGCTCCCTGATGGGCGGGAAGTTGCATCCTAGTAAAAGCACTACTTGATAAACCTGGGTTCGCCCCTAAATGAAAGGGCCCCTATGAGGTTAAAATTATGTAGTGTGCTTAATTCACAGATATGCGAGACGGTTGACCTCCAAGCAAGCCGAACGGGTTCGCGGGCAGTGGCGCGCGGGCAGTATAGCCTTTGGACCATTGTATAACGGTCGCGCGGGTTATTAGTTAAGTGATAGGATGATTTTCTTGCTGCTTCTAACGACTCTTGCCCTGCTAGTTACGGAGGGGAAGTATAGATGGAATTGTGTAGACTTGAGGATAGAGCATCGCAAGCATCTCTGTAACGATGGCTCTATCTATTGTAACCTTCCGACACATGGAATAAGTCCCTGGGAGGTAACCCGCAAGGACCGCTGCTTGGGATTCCTTAACCATGCCATGTTGCAACTCTGTTGGAGGGGCAAGGCGATTGGGGTCTCCCATGCAATGTAACGTGGTGTAACTGGAATTTTCAGTGTTTAGCTGAGGGACCGGGATCGACCTGCATCCGGCATCAGCAGAAGGCTCGGGAGGATGAGTACATTAACACGAGATTTGGCCGATCCAAACAATCATTGTACCAATCCTCTAAAATCCGACCCTATCACATGAACACTTTCATATATATGTCTCACTTGTATGTATTGCAGTCAAAATTTTGAGCAAATGCTGGGTCTGCTTACATATTCCCATGCACGAAGGAAAGGGGGGAAAGTCCTTTATTCCCTACCCTTTTGTCAACTCCGGGAATGGTAGAGGGGATTTTGAATCAGAATGGAACCCAAGATGGGACAAGGAAAGTGACATTTAAAACCCCATCAGGCATGTTGTGAAAAACCAACAAGAGGGGATCTATCTGCTTGGTAGGAAACGGAACCATACTGATTGGCCGTAGCTACTGTACCCAGCAGGTTAATGTAATCAGTGGTGCCTGGGCTTTGGTGCAACAGATTACAGTCCATTGCCCCATTGCTGATGTCCTGGTCAGCCTCTCCTCTACTTATATGAGCAGCATGACTGCATATGATGGTACCTGTTTTGTCTGTGGAAACAATGCCTACCCATGGCTTCCTTGGGATTGGGTAGGATCGTGTTACTTAGCATATGTGGTACCCTATATTCACCATAAGTGAGACAGAACGGTTCTTTATGATAACTTTACCACTTTATGGGACAGCAAAAGCAGCACAGGAACTTATACATATGGCCTCGACCTTAGAGAGAATTGCGAATGAAACTAGAGACAGGTTTGAGGGAACTGAATGTATTATCTCCAAATTTGCAGATGATACAAAGTTGGGTGGGAGGGTAAGCTGCGAGGAGGATGTAGAGATGCTTCAGCATGATTTGGACATGCTGAGTGTGAGGGTATCTGCATAGCAGATGCAATATAATGTGGATAAATGTGAGGTTATCTACTTTGGTAGCAATAATAGGAAGACAGATTATTACTTGAATGGGTGTAAATTGAGAGAGGTGATATTCAACAAGACCTTGGAGTCCTCGTGCACCAGTCGCTGAAAGTAAGCGTGCAGGTGCAGCAGGCAGTAAAGAAGGCAAATAGTATATTGGCCTTCATAGCGAAAGGATTTGAGGATAGGGATGTTTTGCTACAATTGTATCGGGCGTTGGTGAGGCCACACCTGGAGTATTGTGTGCAGTTTTAGTGTCCTTATCTGAGGAAGGATATCCATGCTATAGAGGGAGTACAGCGAAGGTTTACCAGGCTGATGCAGGTCTGTCATATTCTCAGTGCTACTAGAATCATAGAATCCTACAGTGCAGAAAGAGGCCATTTGGCTCATCGAGTCTGCACCAACCACAATCCCACCCAGGCCCTATCCACATATCCCTACATATTTATCCACTAACCCCTCTAACCTATGCATCCCGGGACACTAAGGGGCAATTTAGAATGGCCAATCAACCTAGCCTGCACATCTTTGGACTGTGGGAGGAAACCGGAGCACCCGGAGGAAACCCACGCAGACACAGGGAGAATGTGCAAACTCCACACAGACAGTGACCCAAGCCGGGAATCGAACCCAGGTCCCTGGAGCTGTGAAGCAGCAGCGCTAACCACTGTGCTACCGTGTCGCCCTAAGAGAGACTAAGTCGGTTCGGATGATATTTACTGGAGTTTAGAAGAGTGAGGGGGATCTCAGAAACTTATAAAATTCTAACAAGATTAGACAGGGTAGATTCAGAAAGAGTGTTCCCAATGGTGGGGGAGTCCAGAACTAGGGGTCATAGTTGGAAGATAAAGGGTAAATCTTTTAGAACTGAGGTGAGGAGAAATTTCTTCACCCAAAGGGTAGTAAATGTGTGGAGTTTACTACCCTAGAATGTAGTTGAGGCCAAAACGTTGTCTGATTTCAAGAAGATATTAGATATAGCTCTTGGGGCGAAAGCGATCAAGGGAGGTGCGGGGGGTTCAGGATATTGAATTCAGGATATTGAATTCAATGATCAGCCATGATCATAACGAATGGCAGAGCAGGCTCGAATGGCCGACTCCTGCTTCTAGTTTCTATGTTTCTACGCACCCTTTCCAATGCATCAACATCCTTCTGGTAGTGTGATGACCAGAATTGTACACAATACTCCAAATGCGGCCTAACCAAAGTCTTATACAGCTGCAGCACAATTTTCCAATTCCTGTACTCAACACCCTGACCGATGAAGGCCAGCTTGTCATATGCCTTTTTGACCACCTTGTCCACCTGAGTTGCTACCTTAGGGAACTGTGGATCTGCATGCCTAGCTCCCTCTGTATGCGAATATTTCTAAGAGCTCTATCACTTATTGTATATTTTCCTTTTACAGTAGACTTTACAAATCGCATCACCTCACATTTGTCTGGGTTAAATTCCATGTGCCATCTTTCAGCCCAGGTCTCCAGCCGATTTATATCTTGCTGTATCTTCTGACAATCCTCCTCACTATCCACTACTCCCCCAATTTTTGTATCATTGGCAAATTTACTAATTAGACTTCCTACATTTTCCTTCAAATCATTTATGTATATAAGCCCCAGCACAGATCCTTTGGAACACCGCTTGTCACAGACCTCCATTTAGAAAAGTATCCTCCCACTGCTACTCTCTGTTTTCTATGCCCAATCCAGTTTTGAATCCACCTTACCGGCTCACCTCAGATCACATATGACTTCACCTTCTGTATCAGCCTACCATGAGGAAACTTAAGGCTTTACTAAAATCCATATATAAAACATCCACTGCCCTGTTCAATTTTTCTTGTCACTTCCTCAAAGAACTCAATCAAGTTTGTGGGACACAACCTCCCCTTCACAAACCATGCAGCCTATCGCTAATAAGCCTATTCTCTTCTAGATGTGAGTACATTCTGTCCCTAAGAATCTTCCCCAATAATTTCTCCACCACTGATGTAAGGTTCACAGGCCTGTAATTTGATGGATTGTCTCTTCTGCCCTTCTTAAACAGAGGAACAATGTTAACTACTCTCCAATCCTCTGGTACCTTGCCCGTGCCTAAAGAGGAGACAAAGATTTTGGCCAAGGCCTCAGCAATTTCTTCCCTCGCCTCTCTCAGTATTCTGAATAGACCCTATCTGGCCCTGGGGACTTGGCCACCTTAATGTTTTTCAAAACCTCCCATACCACCTCTCTTTTTATCTCAACATGTCCTAGAATGTCAACATCCTCCTTTCGACACTCACCATCTACCACATCCTTCTCCTTTGTGAATACCGAAGCAAAGTACTCGTTAAGGGCCTTACCCATCTCATCTGGCTTCTCCACAATTTCCCTCCACTGTCCTTGAATAGACCTACTCTTTATCTTCCTCCTTATATTTGCATAAAAAGCCTTGGGATTCTCCTTAATACTACCTGCCAAGGATATTTCATGGCCCTTTTTTGCCTTCCTTAGTCCCCGTTTAAGCTCTTTTCTGTTATCCTTGTATTCCTCAAGAGCGTTATCCATTTTCAATTTCCTAAAATGTATCCCTCCCTCCTTCTTTTTCACTAAGCTCATGATCTCTCTTGTCATCCAGGGTTCCCGAATCTTGCAATCTTTATCCTTTACTTTTACAGGGACATACATGTCCTGAATTGTTAACAACTGACTTTTAAAAGACTCTTAAAAGATGTGGATTTACCCTCAAACAGCCGCCCCCAGTCTCCATTCCCTAGCTCCTGCCTAATACTGTCGTGGTTAGCCTTCCCCCACTTTAGTACTTTCACTCTGGGACTACTTCTATCCTTTTCTACAAGTAGCTTGAAACTTATAGAATTGTGATCACTGTTCCCAAAATGGTCCCCCACTGAGACATCAATCATCTGTCCGGGCTCGTTTCCCAGAACCAGGATAACCCCTTCCTGAGTTGGACGATCTACTTTTTGCCTCAAGAAGCACTTTTGGACACCCTGAACAAACTCTGCCTCGTCAAATCCCCTTGCACAAAAGGAATCCCAGTCTATGTTGGGAAAGTTAAAATCGTCCATCACAACAACCCTCTTATTTTTACATCTTCCCATAATCTGCTGACATTTCAGTTCCTCCACTTCATGATGCCTGTTGGGTGGTCTGTAGTACAACCCCAGCAGCGAGATTGCACCGCTCCTGTTCCTGAGTTCTACCCATATGGCCTCACTGCATGATCCAACCAAGATGTCCTCCCTCTGTATAGTTGTGACATTCTCCCTAATCAGTAAAGCAACACCCCCATCTCTTTCATTACCCTCTCTACCTCACCTGAAGCATCTAAGTCCTGGAATGCTAAGCCAGCAGTCCTGCCCTTCTTTATCCAAGTCTCCATAATTGCCACAACATCATAGTTCCATGTACTAATCCAAGCTTTAAGTTAGAACCATAGAACCATAGAAAATTACAGCTCAGAAACAGGCCTTTTGGCCCTTCTTGTCTGTGCCGAACCATTTTATGCCTAGTCCCACTGACCTGCACTTGGACCATATCCCTCCACACCCCTCTCATCCATGAACTCGTCCAAGTTTTTCTTAAGTGTTAAAAGTGACCCCGTATTTAGCACTTTATCCGGCAGCTCATTCCACACTCCCACCACTCTCTGCGTGAAGAAGCCCCCCCTAATATTCCCTTTAAACTTTTCTCCTTTCACCCTTAACCCATGCCCTCTGGTTTTTTTCTCCCCTAGCCTCAGCGGAAAAAGCCTGCTTGCATTCACTCTATCTATACCCATCAAAATCTTATACACCTCTATCAAATCTCCCCTCAATCTTCTACGCTCCAGGGAATAAAGTCCCAACCTATTCAATCTCTCTCTGTAACTCAGCTTCTCAAGTCCCGGCAACATCCTTGTGAACCTTCTCTGCAATCTTTCAATCTTATTTACATCCTTCCTGTAACTAGGTGACCAAAACTGTACACAATACTCCAAATTCGGCCTCACCAATGCCTTATATAACCTTCCCATAACACTCCAACTTTTATACTCGATACTCCGATTTATAAAGGCCAATGTACCAAAGGCACTCTTTACGACCCTATCCACCTGTGCGTCACATTTAGGGAATTCTGTACCTGTATTCCCAGATCCCTCTGTTCAACTGCACTCTTCAGAGTCCTACCAGTACATCTGCCTTACCGGTCATGCTCATTGTGTTAAAGCAAACTCACCATTTAGACAGTTACATGGGTACAAAGAACAAAGAACAGTACAGCACAGGAAACAGGCCCTTCGGCCCTCCAAGCCTGTGCCGCTCCTTGGTCCAACGAGACCAATCGATTGTATCCCTCCATTCCCAGGCTGCTCATGTGACTATCCAGGTAAGTCTTAAACGATGTCAGCGTGCCTGCCTCCACCACCCTACTTGGCAGCGCATTCCAGGCTCCCACCACCCTCTGTGTAAAAAACGTCCCTCTGATATCTGAGTTATACTTCGCCCCGCTCAGCTTGAGCCCGTGACCCCTCGTGATCGTCACCTCCGACCTGGGAAAAAGCTTCCCACTGTTCACCCTATCTATACCCTTCATACTCTTGTACACCTCTATTAGATCTCCCCTCATTCTCCGTCTTTCCAAGGAGAACAACCCCAGTCTACCCAATCTCTCCTCATAGCTAAGACCCTCCATACCAGGCAACATCCTGGTAAACCTTCTCTGCACTCTCTCTAACGCCTCCACGTCCTTCTGGTAGTGCGGCGACCAGAACTGGACGCAGTACTCCAAATGTGGCCTAACCAGCGTTCTATACAGCTGCATCATCAGACTCCAGCTTTTATACTCTATACCCCGTCCTATAAAGGCAAGCATACCATATGCCTTCTTCACCACCTTCTCCACCTGTGTTGCCACCTTCAAGGATTTGTGGACTTGCACACCTAGGTCCCTCTGTGTTTCTATACTCCTGATGACTCTGCCATTTATTGTATAACTCCTCCCTACATTATTCCTTCCAAAATGCATCACTTCGCATTTATCCGGATTAAACTCCATCTGCCACCTCTCCGCCCAATTTTCCAGCCTATTTATATCCTGCTGTATTGCCCGACAATGCTCTTCGCTATCCGCAAGTCCAGCCATCTTCGTGTCATCCGCAAACTTGCTGATTACACCAGTTACACCTTCTTCCAAATCATTTATATATATCACAAATAGCAGAGGTCCCAGTACAGAGCCCTGCGGAACACCACTGGTCACAGACCTCCAGCCGGAAAAAGACCCTTTGACCACTACCCTCTGTCTCCTATGGCCAAGCCAGTTCTCCACCCATCTAGCCACTTCTCCTTGTATCCCATGAGCCTTAACCTTCTTAACCAACCTGCCATGTGGGACTTTGTCAAATGCCTTACTGAAATCCATATAAACGACATCCACGGCCCTTCCTTCATCAACTGTTTTTGTCACTTCCTCAAAAAACTCCACCAAATTTGTAAGGCACGACCTCCCTCTTACAAAACCATGCTGTCTGTCACTAATGAGATTATTCCGTTCTAAATGCACATACAAGATTGGTATAGAGGGGTATGGGCCAAACATGGGCAATTCAGACTAACTTAATGGTAAAAACTGGACAGCATGGACAAGTTGGGCTGAAGGGCCTGTTTCCATGCTGTAAACCTCTATGATCTATGACTCTAATTACCATAGTGCAGGTTGCGACACTAGCCACTCCCTTGTCAGCAGCAGAGTGAAAGTGTAAACACAAAACGTTTACAGCTCCTAATACTATGGCGTGCCATACATCAACGTCTCTAACACAGGAAATGTTGCCAAATAGCAGCATTTTGCATTGGCAACTCCAGTTGTGGTCAAACAAGTGTTTTATAAAGATTTATCCTAACTTCCTTACTTTTGGTTGAGTTGTTTTCAGTGTTGGCACCCTGTCCATCGGCTGGCAGGCCGCAACAGTAAGATCGTCCCCTAATTGTGTCCAATTTTGGACATTGCACTTTAGGAAGAATGTGAAAGCAATAAAGAGAATGCAAAAAAAAAAATGAGAATGGTTCCATGGATGAAGGCTTTCAATTACATGGATAGATTGGAGAAGCTGGGATTATGGGCCTCAGAGAAGAGAAGGTTGTGAAGAGATTGATAGAGGTGCTCAAAAGTATAAGGCAAATTAGATTGGGAGAAACTGTTTTCATTATCAAAAGAGTTGAGAAACTGAGGACACCAATTTAAGTTGAATGGCAAAAGAGCAAAAGGTGACATAAGGAAAAACCTTTTTTATTTCACAAATGGTTAGGATCTGCACTACCTGAGAGAATGGTGGAGGCTGATTCAATTGTTGCTTTCAAAAGAGAATTGGATAATTATCTTAAGAGAAAAAATGCAGCTACAGGGAAAAGGCAGGGGAGTGCAATTAGCTGAAGTGCTCTTGCAGAGAGCTTGCATGGATACAAGGCCGAATGACCTTCCATCTGTAATCACTGTATGATTCCATGACAACAGCATATTCAGGAAATGGTATATTTTGCAACTGTGGTACATTTCTGCTTTTAGATGTGGCGCTCGCAAATCCATGTATGCAGTTAATAGTATGCTGCATGATGGGCGAAGGTATATACATGATCTACCTGCTTCTCTTTTCCTGCCACACAATGTGCAAGTTGCAGCGGCCCTGAACTTGTTGACATTTGAAATACTATCTATTCCAGCCTAGAAGGATTTGGAAGCAGAGAAATTCATGCCATGGCAGCCTTCACATCACTGGCAGCATCATTCTTGTCCTACTCTGTGGCTGTAGATTTCTGTAAGCACCTACTTTGTAAAAAGATGAAGCATGCACTGTTCCTGATTTAAGCTAATGGAAAAGAAATGCTCCCTGTGGATAAGATCTCATGTTGATAACTGAACAGATTTATAGAGAAATAATTCTCTACATTCATTTGATTTTGATGACAATTTGATTTTAATACGATTTTAATATTTTCAGTAAATATCTCATTTATTTTTGTCTCTGCCTTATTTTTGCAATGTTTTTTATTACTTTGGGAAGAGTTTAAAGATCAATATAGCTACAATGTTTCTTTTTCCAATCACAGAGCTTTTAAGAATAATATAGAAATTTACAGTATAAAATAGGCCCATTTTACCCTAAATGTAGCCCAAAGTAATCAAAGTTACTTTGATACTAACTCTTTGCTAGAGCAGTCCAAAACTAATTATACCTTCATATTCAGGGGATTTTATAACTATAGTGGAAAAATCATAATACTCAAACTTAACAAGTTAAAATGGTTTTTCCATAAAACATACTATGCAAGAACACTCAATCTTGCACAAACTATGCAAGAAACATATTATATAGAATCTACACCACAGAAACACAGCATTTTCCCCAACTGATTGTTTTATACCTGGATACCATAACTTCTATTATTTTGGATGCTTGTGCGGGCATCAAATCAAACAGTCTCCTTTCAAAACCGGAAGTGATGCCTTGTTATACATTTCTGTTGGAAGGTTGGAGCAGGTAAGTTAGTTAAGATTTAATTGAACTTCATTTCCAATTACATTTTAATCCATCTTTGAAAGTACAAACAGCCAAAAATACTTACACTTCTAATGCTACAAAATTTAGGATTTGTGTAATTATGACTGTTTGAACCCACCCAGTAGGTCCATAAAACCAACACTGATTGTTTAACTGTTGTTGAAATGTATCATTCATATGCTTTATCTTTTTAGTACATTATGGGCAAAGTTTTGCCTGAATTGGTTTTCGGATTGGATATACATCCAGTGAAGATTTATTTGCTCCAGGACTGACTAGCAGTTTACAAATATTCAAACATAATTTCTGCACAGAAATTGAGTCACCTTATCCCACCTCCTCCCTTTTTCCTTCTTTCTTTCCTTTTAGCAGACATCAACATAATAATTTGGCAAAATCCACTGCCAGTTTTACATTTGCTTTATTTGACTGCATAAAAGGAAGCACTGCAAATCACACACTGACATCAGAATCTAGTTCTCTGATACATACTGCCCAAGTTAGACTTTGAATGGTAAAAGAAGTCTCCAAAGGTTTGTCTCATTACTTATAGCCAGAGACCTGTATAAGTGGAAGTGACTGCTTCTGATTTCTTGCTGAGGTTGACTTTGCCTGTCTTATCTTACTCACAGAAATGTCATACTGTTGATAAACATGGGTAGAAATCCACATTTTTAAGGATTCCCTAAATTTGAAAGTGCTGTTCCCCTTCTAATTGATGCTGCCTCATACATAGCTACCAAGTACTGCCATTATCAGGGAAGCAAAGGTTCCATCCTCGAATTTCTCTAGAGTAAATGTGCTTAAAAATAGATCAGAAATACGTTAGTGCTTAAATCTGTAATTATTGTGAGTAAATTAGGAACTTTGGCATGTATTGAATTAATCTAATATCATTGTTAATGTTTTCCTTACAGGTGCATGATTTATTTCCATTGGTCACAGAATCCTCCAACTGACTTTTAATTCAAATGGAAAATGAGGTTAATAACTTAGTCCAGATACTGATCATAAAAGTTCATACCCACCTTAGCAAAGCTGATGTAGAAATCTCTCTTAAGTGTGTTTCTTTCCATAGTAATGATCTGGTAAAGACTAGAGGCTAAGAGCAGGGCCAGACACACCCGTAAAACAATGAGCAACAGAGCTGCCACGCTCTGGTGTGCATGGTAACTATGGTGATCAGTATCTTCAAACTGTTCCCAAAGCAATAAAATACCCTGCAAAAATAAAGCAGACACAAAAATTAAACAGATCTTTACCGAAAATATTAAAATAGTATTAAAGAAAAATAAGTGCTATATTTCTGAATCCATTTTGAACTGTTAATAATCATAAATCAGTGGGACCTCCAATAATTTCTTGTATGGACCTTCAATGCAAATACCACACAAGTCCTGTTATAAAGACACAGAAACAACTTCAGCAGTTTTGTATGGTTGTGGTTATGCAATGTTGTGTCTAGCATATCAAACTAATAGCTAAATGTTTAGTTGGGCATTGCTTGAACTCAGGAGTTCACCGTCCTCCTAACTGCCTTTAATCTCCTTCTTCATATAAACCACCCAAATCATATTAACGGCCACCCTCTTGGCTTTGCCATCTCACCTGCCCTTGCTACTCATATTGGGTGGAATTTTACGAGATTGATTGTAAGCGTCCAGCTAGCATGAAAATGGGAGAGTTCTTGATTCATTTTTTGGGCGCGTTTTCATGCCCAATCTTATGCACTTATTCATTGAAAATATGGGCTTGACTGTTTCTAGCTGCTGAAGGCTGGGCTTAAATCATGCAGACCTCTGTGTGCAACTGTAGAGGGAGCTATTGCGCATATGCAGACCCTGAAACTGCACATGCGCAATTTCAGCAGCAGGGGTCTGACAGACAGAGAGCGAGTTTGTGAGGCTGCCCACCCCCCACAATCTTAGGGGCTTATGGCCGATCGCGAGCTCCACAACACCTGAGATGCCGTAGATGGGCAGGCGAGCTGGTAAAATTCCACCCATTGTGTCAATCACAGATAAACCATCACTGATCGCTTTTTTGTATTGCTCCCCATCCACATCACCCTTTTCCCCTCCAAACTCTACTTTCTCTGTCTGTTCTTAGAAATAAATTCTCCCATTTCACTTACGCCTTTGGCTCTCTAGTCACTGTAACCTTTCTGCAGCTACCAATCTGCTCAACCATACACTTACCTCCAGTTATAATGCCCCAGTCCCCAAAAAAACCATTACTCTCTCTGACCCTGGCTGTTGTCTGTGGTGTGACTCGCAACTCCACTCCCTGAAGTCCAAGGAATGCGGACTTGACTGGATATGGAAGACAACTAGTAGAGACATTCACTGCTGGTTATACCGTTGGATCCTACTCTTGCCTACTAAAATCATTCACTATTAAAGTATCATCCTGGACAGAAAAAATAACTCTCCTTTTCGCTACTGCAAACGTCTTCTTAAAACTGGAGCTTTTCCTCCACCCTCATCTCCAACAACTGCAAGAATCTCATGGGCTTCTTTGTCACTAAGATTGAGCCTATCTGATCATTTGCATTTGTTACTTCCCTCCATTTATCTGGTCAACAGGTCAAGCATTCTCAAAGATACCACCCTGCAATACCCCTGATCTTGCTGCTTTCTCTCGTCCCCCCTCATGCCCACCTTGTTGATGAAATCTGCTTCCTGTTCTCTTGATCTATTCACATTAAACCACTGATCACTCAACTTCCATTCCAGGCTCCCATGTTATCTGATGTTGTTAACAGGTCTCCCTCCTCAGATACTCTCCCTCTCTACTCCAAATCTGCGTAATCAATCCTCTCCTCAAAAAACTAAACCTTAACCCCTCAGTCTTTGTAAACAATCATCCCATCTCAAACCTCCCTTTCCTCTCCAAAGTCCAAGTGTCGCTTCCCAAATCTATGTTCATTCTTCCTGGAACTCCACATTTGAATTCCTTCAATTAGGTTTCTGTTCCTACCACACCATCCTTCTCAAAAAAACAAAGAACACTACAGCACAGGAAACAGGCCCTTCGGCCCTCCAAGCCTGTGCCGCTCCTTGGTCCAACTAGACCATTCGTTTGTATCCCTCCATTCCCAGACTGCTCATATGACTATCCAGGTAAGTCTGAAACGACACCAGCGTGTCTGCCTCCACCACCCTACTTGGCAGCGCATTCCAGGCCCCAGCACTCTGTGTAAAAAAACGTCCCTCTGATATCTGAGTTATACCTCGCCCCTCTCACCTTGAGCCCGTGACCCCTCGTGATCGTCACCTCCGACCTGGGAAAAAGCTTCCTACTGTTCACCCTATCTCTCCGCTTCATAATTTTGTACACCTCTATTAGGTCTCCCCTCATTCTCCGTCTTCCCAGGGAGAACAAGCCCAGTTTACCCAATCTCTCCTCATAGCTAAGACCCTCCATACCAGGCAACATCCTGGTAAACCTTCTCTGCACTTTCTCTAAAGCCTCCACGTCCTTCTGGTAGTGCGGCGACCAGAACTGGACGCAGTACTCCAAATGTGGCCTAACCAGCGTTCTATATAGCTGCAACATCAGACTCCAGCTTTTATACTCTATACCCCGTCCTACAAAGGCAAGCATACCATATGCCTTCTTCACCACCTTCTCCACCTGTGCTGCCACCTTCAAGGATTTGTGGACTTGCACAGGTAGGTCCCTCTGTGTTTCTATACTCTTGCATACTGGAATGCATACTGGAAGGTTCTTTGGAACAGTATGTAGATAGCCCAACTAGAGAGGGCGCTATACTGGACCTAGTTCTGGGAAATGAGCCCGGTCAAGTCGTCAAAGTTTCGGTAGGGGAACATGTGGCAAATAGTGACCACAACTCTGTTAACTTTAGGATAGTAATGGACAAGGATGAGTGCTGTCCTACGGGCAAGGTGCTAAATTGGGGGAAGGCTAACTATAGCCGGATTAGGCAGGAATTGGTGGACGTTGATTGGGAGAGGATGTGCGAGGGTAAGTCCGCGTCTGGTATGTGGGAGTCTTTTAAGGAACTATTGATAAGGCTGCAGGATAGGCATGTGCCTCTAAAAAGGAAAGATAGGAAAGGTAGAATTCGAGAGCCGTGGATAACCAGGGAAATTGAGGAACTGATTAAAATGAAAAGGGAGGCGTACGTTAAGTCCAGGCAACAGAAAACAGATGGAGCTCTGGAGGAATACAGAGAGAGTAGGAAAGAACTCAAACGAGGAGTTAGAAGGGCAAAAAGAGGTCACGAGATGTTCTTGGCAGGCAGGATTAAGGAGAATCCTAAGGCATTCTATTCATACGTTAGGAACAAAAGAGTTGTCAGGGAGAAAATCGGACCTCTCGGGGACAAAGGAGGGGAATTATGCTTAGAACCCAAGGGAATAGGGGAGTTCCTAAATGAATACTTCGTATCGGTATTCATGAAGGAGAGGGACGTGTTAACCGCGAGTGTCTCGGAGGGAGGTGTTGACCCGTTAGAGAAAATCTCCATTACAAGGGAGGAAGTGTTAGGTTTTTTAGGGAACATTAAAACTGACAAAGTCCCAGGGCCTGATGGCATCTATCCTAGACTGCTCAGGGAGACGAGAGATGAAATTGCTGGGCCTTGGAAGGAAATCTTTGTCGCTTCTTTGGACACAGGTGAGGTCCCTGAGGATTGGAGGATAGCGAGTGTGGTCCCGTCGTTTAAGAAGGGTAGCAGGGATAACCCGGGAAATTTTAGGCCGGTGAGCTTGATGTCCGTGGTAGGGAAGTTGTTGGGAGAGGATTCTTAGAGACAGGATGTATGTGCATTTAGAACGGAACAATCTCATTAGTGACAGACAGCATGGTTTTGTAAGAGGGAGGTCGTGCCTTACAAATTTGGTGGAGTTTTTTGAGGAAGTGACAAAAACGGTTGACGAAGGAAGGGCCGTGGATGTCGTCTATATGGATTTCAGTAAGGCATTTGACAAAGTCCCACATGGCAGGTTGGTTAAGAAGGTTAAGGCTCATGGGATACAAGAAGAAGTGGCTAGATGGGTGGAGAACTGGCTTGGCCATAGGAGACAGAGGGTAGCGGTCGAAGGATCTTTTTCCGGCTGGAGGTCTGTGACCAGTGGTGTTCCGTAGGGCTCTGTACTGGGACCTCTGCTATTTGTGATATATATAAATGATTTGGAAGAAGGTGTAACTGATGTTATCAGCAAGTTTGCGGATGACACGAAGATGGCTGGACTTGCGGATAGCGATGAGCATTGTCGGGCAATACAGCAGGATATAGATAGTCTGGAAAATTGGGCGGAGAGGTGGCAGATGGAATTTAATCCGGATAAATGCGAAGTGATGCATTTTGGAAGAAATAATGTAGGGAGGAGTTATACAATAAATGGCAGAGCCATCAAGAGTATAGAAACACAGAGGGACCTAGGTGTGCAAGTCCACAAATCCTTGAAGGTGGCAACACAGGTGGAGAAGGTGGTGAAGAAGGCATATGGTATGCTTGCCTTTATAGGACGGGGTATAGAGTATAAAAGCTGGAGTCTGATGATGCAGGTGTGTAGAACGCTGGTTAGGCCACATTTGGACCACTGTGTCCAGTTCTGGTCGCCACACTACCAGAAGGACGTGGAGGCGTTAGAGAGAGCACAGAGAAGGTTTACCAGGATGTTGCCTGGTATGGAGGGTCTTAGCTATGAGGAGAGATTGGGTAAACTGGGCTTGTTCTCCCTGGAAAGACGGAGAATGAGGGGAGATCTAATAGAGGTGTACAAGATTATGAAGGGGATAGATAGGGTGAACGGTGGGAAGCTTTTTCCCAGATCAGAAGTGACGATCACGAGGGGTCACAGGCTCAAGGTGAGAGGGGCGAAGTATAACTCAGATATTAGAGGCATGTTTTTTACACAAAGGGTGGTGGGAGCCTGGAATGCGCTGCCAAGTAGGGTGGTGGAGGCAGGCACGCTGACATCGTTTAAGACTTACCTGGATAGTCACATGAGCAGCCTGGGAATGGAGGGATGCAAACGATTGGTCTAGTTGGACCAAGGAGCGGCACAGGCTTGGAGGGCCGAAGGGCCTGTTTCCTGTGCTGTACTGTTCTTTGTTCTGCTTGTTTGGACGAGAGTGGGGACTACAGGGTGGATGAGCTGATTAACCATGGCACTGTGGTACGGGAAACCATTCAAGTGGGGAGGGCACAAAGCAATGTAGTGGTAGTAGAGGCCTTTGACAAGGTACCACATGGTAGGTTGTTGCATGAGATTAAATCTCACAGGATCCAGGGTGAGGTAGCCAAATGAATACAAAATTGGCTTGATGACAGAAGACAGAGGGTGGTTGTAAAGGGTTGTTTTTCAAACTGGAGGCCTGTGACCAATGGTGTGCCTTGTGCCTCAGAGATCGGTGCTGGGTCCAATGTTATTTGTCATTCATATTAATAGAACAAAGAACAGTACAGCACAGGAAACAGGCCCTTCGGCCCTCCAAGCCTGTGCCGCTCATTGGTCTCACTAGACCATTCGTTTGTATCCCTCCATTCCCAGACTGCTCATGTGACTATCCAGGTAAGTCTTAAATGATGCCAACGTGTCTGCCTCCACCACCCTACTTGGCAGCGCATTCCAGGCCCCCAGCACTCTCTGTGTAAAAAACGTCCCTCTGATATCTGAGTTATACCTCGCCCCTCTCACCTTGAGCCCGTGACCCCTCGTGATCGTCACCTCCGACCTGGGAAAAAGCTTCCCACTGTTCACCCTATCTATACCCTTCATAATTTTGTACACCTCTATCAGGTCTCCCCTCATTCTCCGTCTTTCCAGGGAGAACAAGCCCAGTTTACCCAATCTCTCCTCATAGCTAAGACCCTCCATACCATGATTTGGATGAGAATTTAGTAGGCATGGTTAGTAAGTTTGCAGGTGACACCAACATTGACAGTGAAGAAGGTTATCTAGGATTGCAATGGGATCTTGATCAATTGGGCCAGTGGGCTGACAAATGGCAGATGGAGTTTAATTTAGATCAATGTGAGGTGATGCATTTTGGTCGATCGAACCAGGGCAGGACTTACTCAGTTAATGGTAAGGCATTGGGGAGAGTTATAGAACAAAGACATCTAGGGGTACACGTTCATGGCTCCTTGAAAGTGGACAGAGTGGTGAAGAAGGCATTCGGCATGTTTGGTTTCATTGGTCAGAACACTGAATGCAGAAGTTGGGGTGTCTTGTACAAGACATTGGTAAGGCCACACTTGGTGTGTACAGTTCTGGTCACCCTATTAGAGAAAGGATATTATTAAACTAGAAAGAGTGCAGAAAAGATTTACTAGGATGCTACCGGGACTTGATGGTTTGAGTTATTAGGAGAGGTTGGATAGACTGGAACTTTTTTCTCTGGAGCTTAGGAGGCTGAGGGGTGATCTTATAGAGGTCTATAAAATAATGAGGGGCATAGATCAGCGAGATAGTCAATATCTTTTCCCAAAGGTTGGGGAGTCTAAAACTGGAGGGCATAGGTTTAAGTGAGAGGGGAGAGATACAAGAGTGTCCAGAGGGGCAATTTTTTCACACAGAGGGTGGTGAGTGTCTGGAACAAACTGCCAGAGGTAGTAGTAGAGGCAAGTACAATTTTGTCTTTTAAAAAGCGTTACATGGGTAAGATGGGTATAGAGGGATATGGGCCAAATGCGGGCAATTGGGACTAGCTTAGGGGTTTAAAAAAGGGGCAGCATGGACAAGTTGGGCCGAAGGGCCTGTTTCCATGCTGTAAACCTCTATGAGAGTACAGTGAGCAGGATTGACACTATTCTCTGTAGCAAAGAACTAGAGTCCCTAAAAATGGCAACACAGGTGGCCAAGGTGATTAAGAAGGCATATGGCATGCTTGCCTTCATCTGCCGGGGCACTGAGTACAAGAGTTGCGATATCGTGCTGCAGCTATGTAAAACCTTGGTTAGGCCGCATTTGGAGTGTTGCATGCAGTTCTGGTCACCACACTATCAGAAGGACGTGTCAGCTTTGAGGAGAGGCATAGAGTTTAACATCACGGAAACAGGCCCTTTGGCCCAACTTGTCCATGCCGCCTATTTTAAAAAACCCTAAGCTAACCTCAATTGCCTTCATTTGGCGCACATCCCTCTATATCCATCTTACCCATCTAACTGTCTAAATGCTTTTTAAAAGACAAAATTGTACCCACCTCTACTACTACCTCTGGCAGCTTGTTCCAGACACTCACCGCCCTCTGTATTAAAAAAGTGCCCCTCTGGACACTTCTGTATCTCTCCCCTCTCACCTTAAACCTATGCCATCTAGTTTTAGATTCCCCCTACCTTTGGGAAATGATATTGACTAGCTGATCTATGCCCCTCATTATTTTATAGACCTCTATAAGATCACCCCTCAGCCTCCTACGCTCCAGAGAAAAAAGTCCCAGTCTATCCAGCCTCTCCTTATAACTCAAACCATCAAGTCCCAGTAGCATCCTATAAATCTTTTCTGCACTCTTTCTAGTTTAGTAATATCCTTTCTATAATAGGGTGACCAGAACTGTACACAGTATTCCAAGTGTGGCCTTACCAATGTCTTGTACGACTTCAACAAGATGTCCCAACTCTATTCAATGTTCTGACCAATGAAACCAAGCATGCCGAATGCCTTTTTCACCACTCTGTCCACCTGTGACTCCACTTTCAAGGAGCTATGAACATGTATCCCGAGATCTCTTTATTCTGTAACTCTCCCCAACGCCCTATCATTAACTGAGTAAGTCCTGCTCTGGTTCAATTTACCAAAATGCATCACCTTGCATTTATCTAAATTAAACTCCATCAGCCATTCGTCAGCCCACTGGCCCAATTGATCAAGATACCATTGCAATCCGAGATAGCTTTCTTCACCACCCACTACGCCACCAACCTTGGTGTCATCTGTAAACTTACTAACCATGCCTCCATGAGGTTGAAAAAACTAGGATTGTTTTCACTGGAAAGACAGAGGCTGAGGGGAGACCTGATAGAGGTCTACAAAATTATGAGAAGCATAGACAGAGTGGATAGTCAGAGGCTTTTTCCAAGGGTGTAAGTGTCAAATACAAGGGGGCACAGGTTCAAGGTGAGAGTGGGAAAGTTTAAGGGATCAGTAAATTTGCTGATGACACCAAGATTGGTGGAGTAGTGGATGAGGTGGAGGGCTGTTGTAGGCTGCAAAGAGACATAGATAGGATGCAAAGCTGGGCTGAAAAATGGCAAGTGGAGTTTAACCCTGATAAATGTGAGGTGATTCATTTTGGTAGGACTAATTTAAATGTGGATTACAGGGTCAAAGGTAGGGTTCTGAAGACTGTGGAGGAATAGAGAGATCTTGGGGTCCATATCCACAGATCTCTAAAGGTTGCCACTCAAGTGGATAGAGCTGTGAAGAAGGCCTATAGTGTGTTAGCTTTTATTAACAGGGGGTTGGAGTTTAAGAGCCGTGGGGTTATGCTGCAACTGTACAGGACCTTGGTGAGACCACATTTGGAATATTGTGTGCAGTTCTGGTCACCTCACTATCAGGAGGATGTGGAAGCGCTGGAAAGAGTGCAGAGGAGATTTACCAGGATGCTGCCTGGTTTGGAGGGTAGGTCTTATGAGGAAAGGTTGAGAGAGCTGGGGCTGTTCTCGCTGGAGCGGAGGAGGCTGAGGGGAGACTTAATAGAGGTTTATAAAGTGATGAAGGGGATAGATAGAGTGAACGTTCAAAGACTATTTCCTCGGGTGGATGGAGCTATTACAAGGGGGCATAACTATAGGGTTCGTGGTGGGAGATACAGGAAGGATATCAGAGGTAGGTTCTTTACGCAGAGAGTGGTTGGGGTGTGGAATGGACTGCCTGCAGTGATAGTGGAGTCAGACACTTTAGGAACATTTAAGCGGTTATTGGATAGGCACATGGAGCACACCAGGATGATAGGGAGTGGGATAGCTTGATCTTGGTTTCGGATAAAGCTCGGCACAACATCGTGGGCCGAAGGGCCTGTTCTGTGCTGTACTGTTCTATGATCAAAACATGATCATCTCTGGTCATCTCTGGTGGTCATCTCTGGTACGCTACCGGTGCCACGTGATAGCGAGTTGAGGAACAGGGAGAGAGTGCACTTAAACATGTGGTTGCAGGGATGGTGCAGGAGGGAGGGTTTCAGATACGTGGATAATTGGAACACGTTCTGGGGAAGGTGGGACCTCTACAAACAGGACGGGGTGCACCTGAACCAGAGGGGCACCAATATCCTGGGAGGGAAATTTGCTACGGCTCTTCAGGGGGATTTAAACTAATTTGTCAGGGGAGTGGGAAAAGGAGTTGTAGTCCGGAAGTCAGTGTTGAGGGTGGTGAGGTATTGGGGAAGGTATCAAGGTCAAGGGTGGGTACCGGTAGACAGGAAGGTGGGTTGAAGTGTGTCTACTTCAATGCAAGGAGCATCCGGAACAAGGTGGATGAACTTGGGGCGTGGATTGCTACTTGGGACTACGATGTTGTGGCCATTACGGAGACGTGGGTAGAACAAGGACAGGAATGGTTGTTGGACGTTCCGGGGTATAGATGTTTCACTAAGTGTAGGGAAGCTGGTAAAAGAGGTGGAGGAGTAGCATTGTTAATCAAGGATAGTTTAACGGCTGCGGAAAAGCACTTTGAGGGGGATATGCACACTGAGGTAATATGGGCTGCAGTTAGAAACAGGAAAGGAGCGGTCACATTGTTAGGAGTTTACTATAGGCCCCCAAATAGTAATAGAGATGTGGAGGAAGAAATTGCTAAGCAGATTATGGATACGTGTGGGGGTCACAGGGTAGTTGTCATGGGGGACTTTAACTTTCCAAATATTGATTGGAACCTTTGTAGGTCGAATAGTTTGGATGGGGCACTTTTTGTGCAGTGTGTGCAGGAGGGTTTCCTGACACAATATGTGGATAGGCCGACAAGAGGTGAGGCCACATTGGATTTGGTACTGGGAAATGAACCGGGCCAAGTGTTAGATTTGGTTGTGGGAGAGAACTTTGGAGATAGTGACCACAATTCGGTGTCTTTTGTTATTGCAATGGAGAGGGATAGGGCCGGACGGCAGGGCAAGGCTTACAATTGGGGGAGAGGTAATTATGATGCGATTAGGCAAGAATTAGGGGGCATAAGATGGGAACAGAAACTGTCAGGGAAAGACACTGATGAAAAGTGGAACTTTTTCAAGGAACAAATACTGGGTGTCCTTGATAGGTATGTCCCTGTCAGGCAGGGAGGAAATGGCCGAGTGAGGGAACCGTGGTTCACAAAAGAGGTGGAATGTCTTGTGAAAAGGAAGAGGGAAGCTTATGTAGGGATGAGGAAACAAGGTTCAGATGGCTCGATTGAGGGTTACAAGTTAGCAAGGAATGAGCTGAAAAAGGGGCTGAGGAGAGCTAGGAGGGGACATGAGAAGTCCTTGGCGGGTCGGATCAAGGAAAACCCCAAGGCTTTTTACTCTTATGTGAGGAATAAAAGAATGACCAGGGTGAGGTTAGGGCCGGTCAAGGACAGTGGTGGGAACTTGTGTATGGAATCAGTAGAGATAGGCGAGGTGATGAATGAATACTTTTCTTCAGTGTTCACCAAGGAGAGGGGCCATGTTTTTCAGGAAGAGAAGGTGTTACAGGCTAATAGGCTGGAGGAAATAGATGTTCGGAGGGAGGATGTACTGGCAGTTTTGAATAAACTGAAGGTCGATAAGTCCCCTGGGCCTGATGAAATGTATCCTAGGATTCTTTGGGAGGCGAGGGATGAGATTGCAGAGCCTTTGGCTTTGATCTTTGGGTCCTCACTGTCCACGGGGATGGTGCCAGAGGACTGGAGAGTGGCAAATGTTGTTCCTCTGTTTAAGAAAGGGAATAGAAATGACCCTGGTAATTATAGACCGGTTATTCTGACTTCGGTGGTTGGTAAATTGATGGAAAAGGTCCTTAGGGATGGGATTTACGACCATTTAGAAAGATGCGGATTAATCCGGGATAGTCAGCACGGATTTGTGAAGGGCAAATCGTGCCTCACAAATTTGATAGAATTTTTTGAGGAGGTAACTAGGTGTGTTGATGAAGGTAGGGCGGTTGATGTCATATACATGGATTTTAGTAAGGCGTTTGATAAGGTCCCCCATGGTCGGCTTATGATGAAAGTAAGGAGGTGTGGGATAGAGGGAAAGTTGGCCGATTGGATAGGTAACTGGCTATCTGATCGAAGACAGAGGGTGGTGGTGGATGGAAAATTTTCGGACTGGAGGCAGGTTGCTAGCGGAGTGCCGCAGGGATCGGTGCTTGGTCCTCTGCTCTTTGTGATTTTTATTAATGACTTAGAGGAGGGGGCTGAAGGGTGGATCAGTAAATTTGCTGATGACACCAAGATTGGTGGAGTAGTGGATGAGGTGGAGGGGTGCTGTAGGCTGCAAAGAGACATAGATAGGATGCAAAGCTGGGCTGAAAAATGGCAAATGGAGTTTAACCCTGATAAATGTGAGGTGATTCATTTTGGTAGGACTAATTTAAATGTGGATTACAGGGTCAAAGGTAGGGTTCTGAAGACTGTGGAGGAACAGAGAGATCTTGGGGTCCATATCCACAGATCTCTGAAGGTTGCCACTCAAGTGGATCGAGCTGTGAAGAAGGCATATAGTGTGTTAGCTTTTATTAACAGGGGGTTGGAGTTTAAGAGCCGTGGGGTTATGCTGCAACTGTACAGGACCTTGGTGAGACCGCATTTGGAATATTGCGTGCAGTTCTGGTCACCTCACTATAAGAAGGATGTGGAAGCGCTGGAAAGAGTGCAGAGGAGATTTACCAGGATGCTGCCTGGTTTGGAGTGTCGGTCTTATGAGGAAAGGTTGAGGGAGCTGGGGCTGTTCTCTCTGGAGCGGAGGAGATTGAGGGGAGACTTAATAGAGGTTTATAAAATGATGAAGGGGATAGATCGAGTGAACGTTCAAAGACTATTTCCTCGGGTGGATGGAGCTATTACAAGGGGGCATAACTATAGGGTTCATGGTGGGAGATATAGGAAGGATATCAGAGGTAGGTTCTTCACGCAGAGAGTGGTTGGGGTGTGGAATGGACTGCCTGCAGTGATAGTGGAGTCAGACACTTTAGGATCATTTAAGCGGTTATTGGATAGGCACATGGAGCACACCAGGATGGTAGGGAGTGGGATAGCTTGATCTTGGTTTCAGATGAAGGTCGGCACAACATCGTGGGCCGAAGGGCCTGTTCTGTGCTGTACTGTTCTATGTTCTATCTATGTTCTATGAGAAGTGACCTTATTGAGATATACACGATTCTCAGGGAGCTTGGCAGGGTAGATGTTGAGAGGTTGTTTCCACTGGGAGAGTCTCGGACCAGAAGGCAAGATTTCAGAGTAATGGGTCACCCATTTAATAAGAGTTTTAACAACACCAGGTTAAAGTCTAACAGGTTTATTTGGTAGCAAATACCATTAGCTTTCGGAGCGCTGCTCCTTCATCAGATGGAGTGGAAATGTACTCTCAAACAGGGCACAGAGACACAAAATCAAGTTACAGAATACCATCTGACGAAGGAGCAGCGCTCCGAAAGCTAATAGTATTTGCTACCAAATAAACCTGTTGGACTTTAACCTGGTGTTGTTAAAACTCTTACTGTGTTCACCCCAGTCCAACGCCGGCATCTCCACATCATGGTCACCCATTTAAGACAGAGATGAGGAGGAATTTCTTCTCTCAGATGGTAGTGAATCTGTAGAATTCTTTACTGCAAAGAGTTGTAGAGACTAAGTATGTTCGTTAAGTATGTTCAAGGCTGAGGTGGACAGATTTTAAATCAGTAAGGGAATCAAGGGTTATGGGGATAAGGTGGGAAAGTGGAGTCTGAACATTATTTCTTAGTATAAAAGGAAGAGAATGTCAATGACTGCCAGTCAATACTGACTGGGCCATGCTAAATTGCCCGTTAGTATCAGGGGGACTAGCAGGGTTAATGCATGAAGTTATGGGGGTAGGGCCTGGGTGGGATTGTGATCGGTGCAGACTCGATGGGCCGAATGGCCTCCTTCCGCACTGTAGGATTCTATGATTCTATGATATTGTCCTTGAGGATGACAGGTGGCTGAGCTTTCCCCTCAGACCTGACTGTGTGTTCACAAAGAGTGTTTTAATTAGGATCAAAAGACCCAAGTCCTAGAGTCTATTGTCAAGCTTCTGGGGGTTGTCCTCCAGTGGAGTAGCTTTAAGAATAACTACAGATACCCAATGCTTGCACTTTTATCATGATTGCCTTCAATGCCATGAGCAGTGCACTGGGAACATGGAGCTTTGTAGGATGCCTGCTGCCTCTGCACAGCAGACATAGCCCTTGATTGTTTGACCATTGCATCCATTCTGACGTGCCTTTGAAAGGATCAGATGCCATTTAAAACTATATGCACCACTGCACCTAAACGTAATGGATTCTCACTTGAATGCACACCATTAGTAAAAGTGCCAAAAGCTTATTCGTTGTGCATTAGACCCTCAAGTCCAGCACTCAGCTCAGCAATGCTCTCCATCGTTTGAACAGGACATTATAGGGTCCCCCTACAATCGGCCAAAAATTGCTGTATTGAACTCCTCCCAGATGCTCAGAAACCCCTTCCTGATGGATTTTTTCTAGCTTGTTCCTCAAATGCGTCATTCGCAGATGAGGTTGAAAATGGTTTTGTCCGTGTGAGACCAGCTTCCAATTTCCCCTGTCACGCACCAAGTTCCTCCCATCCTTCTAATTCCCCTTCCTCTGTTTACTATCTAGCCTCACCCTACTACACTTAACCCCACCTTTTTCCATGTGAATATTCCTGTTCTCCCCCCCGAGCCCCTTAAAGTTGATGTCCCCATGCCCTTTGTCAATCTGACTTCTTCCCTTCTCAAGGCAACATGCACCCTTAATTTTCAGGCCCCTTAACTTGAGATCATTCAATAGCTCCCCCCACGACTTTCCAACTACCGATGTACAGGATCCAGAGGCCTTCCATGGCTGCCACTATGCCCTCTGCCTCACAATGCCATGACTCAAAACCCCAGGATCTGATTCTTTAGTTAACTGACCATGCCCCGCAAACCATGCCCCCCATCACCACCAGTGAATGTCACTGTCCAGAAAAGCTTTCCGCTGCCCAAGACATGCATGCCATTCAATCCCTCAGCATGCCCCTTGCCCCAGGACAGTCTCTTCAATATGCTCCCGACAGTGTGGCCTCAGTCCCACAACAGTCTCTTCAACATGTCCCAGACAGTGTGGCCTCAGCTCCACCACAATCTCTTCAATATGCCCCTAACTGCATGACTTCAGCACCAGGATAGTCTCTTCAATATTTCCCTGACAGTGTGGCCTGAGCCCCAAGACAGTCTTTTTAGTAGACCCACAAGAGTGTGGCCTCAGCCCCTGAACACTCTCTTCAATATACCCCCGAGAATGTGGCCTGAGCCTCAAGAGATCTCAAAGATGCTGCTGATAGCATGGCCTCAGCCCCAGGTCAGTCTCTGACTCTTTCTTAAACAGTGCTATAGCTCTTAGAACATAGAACAGTACAGCACAGAACAGGCCCTTTGGTCCACGATGTTGTGCCGAGCTTTATCTGAAACCAAGATCAAGCTCTCCCACTCCCTATCATCCTGGTGTGCTCCATGTGCCTATCCAATAACCGCTTAAATGTTCCTAAAGTGTCTGACTCCACTATCACTGCAGGCAGTCCATTCCACACCCCAACCACTCTCTGCGTAAAGAACCTACCTCTGATATCCTTCCTGTATCCCCCACCACGAACCCTATAGTTATGCCCCCTTGTAATAGCTCCATCCACCCGAGGAAATAGTCTTTGAACGTTCACTCTATCTATCCCCTTCATCACTTTATAAACCTCTATTAAGTCTCCCCTCAGCCTCCTCCGCTCCAGCGAGAACAGCCCCAGCTCTCTCAACCTTTCCTCATAAGACCTACCCTCCAAACCAGGCAGCATCCTGGTAAATCTCCTCTGCACTCTTTCCAGCGCTTCCACATCCTCCTTATAGTGAGGTGACCAGAACTGCACACAATATTCCAAATGTGGTCTCACCAAGGTCCTGTACAGTTGCAGCATAACCCCACGGCTCTTAAACTCCAACCCCCTATTAATAAAAGCTAACACACTATAGGCCTTCTTCACAGCTCTATCCACTTGAGTGGCAACCTTTAGTGATCTGTGGATATGAACCCCAAGATCTCTCTGTTCCTCCACAGTCTTCAGAACCCTACCTTTGACCCTGTAATCCACATTTAAATTAGTCCTACCAAAATGAATCACCTCACATTTATCAGGGTTAAACTCCATTTGCCATTTTTCAGCCCAGCTTTGCATCCTATCTATGTCTCCTTGCAGCCTACAACAGCCCTCCACCTCATCCACTACTCCACCAATCTTGGTGTCATCAGCAAATTTACTGATCCACCCTTCAGGCCCCTCCTCTAAGTCATTAATAAAAATCACAAAGAGCAGAGGACCAAGCACTGATCCCTGTGGCACTCCGCTAGCAACCTGCCTCCAATCCGAAAATTTTCCATCCACCACCACCCTCTGTCTTCGATCAGACAGCATTGTCCCAGGACAGTCTTTCACTACTCCATTCTTTGACCACCCCCTAGTTCTGCCGCTGTCTCCCCCTCCGCTTTCACTTCCTCTTCTTTGTCCTGCCTTCATCTCTTCTTATATTCCGGAAACTACCCCCCCACCCCCAGTCCTGCCTCCATCTCTACCCTTTCCTCTCATGGTCCATATAACCCCCCACTAGGCCTGCCTCCATCTCAACTCTCCCTGTTGGTCTTGCCTCCCATGCCCAGCCCTTGTAATACAACTTGTTGTAAAGAATCTGTCAGTTTTGAGACAGTAGAGGTGTCGAGAGAAAAAGAGAGGTTGTGGTGAGGGTAGAGCAGGGTGTCTTCAGTGTACACATGGAAACTGATGTTATGTTTTCAGATGATGTTGCTGAGGAGCAGCTTTAGAACAAAGAAAATTACAGCACAGGAACAGGCCCTTTGGCCCTCCAAGCCTGCACCGGCCATACTGCCCGACTGAACTAAAACCCCCTACCCTTCCAGGGGCCATATCCCTCTATTCCCATCCTATTCATGTATTTGTCCAGACACCTCTTAAAACTCACTATTGTATCTGCTTCCACCACGTCCCCCGGCAGCGAGTTCCAGGCACCCACCACCCTCTGTGTAAAAAACTTGCCTCGTACATCTCCTTTAAACCTTAAATTAGAGATTTTCAAACTTTGCTGTATGGAAGATCCCCTGCTGATATTAACACACCTATGTGGACCTCTATCATCCACAAAAATAATCAATATTGCATAATCTTTATCGAACTGTAACAGAAATAATAGGCTCGTAAAATACAGAAATCTCTTGACTTTTCTGATCAGGTGATCCAATTTGAAAATCCATGACTTAACCCATTTCATCTTACAGCTTCTTTAAAAAAAAATCTCTCTGATAATGTTTCTGGTCCTCCCAAATCTTGAGCACCTTTTAATTACTCCCACTCATCATTCTCCTCATCTCCCTTTAAAAGGTTTTGAGATGTTTGCTGTCATACATGATGGGCAGTACATAAATGCAAGTTTTTTAGCTAGTATCTTTTAGCAGGACTTGATGTTTGAGTTATAAGGAGAGGCTGGATAGACTGGGACTTTTTTCCCTGGAGCTTAGGAGGCTTAGGGATGATCTTATAGAGGTCTATAAAATAATGAGGGTCATAGATAAGGTAGATAGTCAACATCTTTTCCCAAAGGTAGGGGAATCTAAAGCTAGGGGACAGAGATTATAAGGTGAGAGGGGAGAGATACAAAAGGGTCCAGAGGGGCAATTGTTTCACACAGAGGGTGGTGAGTGTCTGGAACAAGCTGCCAGAGGTAGTAGTAGAGGCGGGTAAAATTTTGTCTTTTAAAAAGCAGTTGTACAGTTACATGGGTAAGATAGGTATAGAGGGATATGGGCCAAACACAGGCAATTGGGACTAGCTTAGTGGTTAAAAAAAAGGGCGGCAGGGACAAGTTGGACTGAAGGGCCTATTTCCATGCTGTAAACTTCTATGACTCTATAGCCACTAATGGGAAAAGTTTCACACAAAAAGTAGCTGATTTTCAAAATGCTTTCTTCATATACCCAAGAACTTCAATTTATGGAGGCAAACATAGGCCAAAGAGGGGAGAAAACAAGAGCGATGGGTACTGTTGTGAAAAAACAGTCAAAGCAAACAAGTTTGAGAAGGTTCTTAAAAATAAGTAAGGGAGTGGCAAGTTGAAAAAAAACAAAAGAAAATTCGCTCACAACAAAAATCTCTTATGATTTGGTAGTGACATCTCTAAGATGGTGGAGTAGGTTATGTACAGAATGAAATGTCTCCTACATTTGTAGGGTACTGCTAGTCAGATAATCTGATATAATGATTTAGTTGAATTTTGGGCTTCGATGATTATTTTGATCTTTTTTGTCACAAAATCAGGATGATCAGAGTCTTGAAATCAAATTTTGCACTGGATATATCGTCAGCAATTGTCTAAAGGCTGTGGGGTCAACATTCAGAAATTTGCTTTGAGTTTACTCTTTTAATTCAAAGTTGTACTTTGGTTCAATTTAAAATCCATCTTTAGATATCTAAACCTTAACCTTGAATATGTTTCCTGTCCAAAACACAACTTAAGATACTCTTCAAATTTCTTCTCATACTAATTGGTGGTTTATAAATCAAGAAAAAACATTCACATTGACACTACAAATGAACTTATGAAAAAGCCATGTCACCAGAAATATATTAAAAATGTGCAAACCAATATTAGTTAAAGATTTTCAATGTAGCCTACATTTCATTTTTGTTCAATACATCATCAATCTTTTTAAGTTTAGAACTACGGCGTGAAATTAATACTTGAAATTCTCCTTTTTATATTGGTAACATTTCCACTGACCTGGGTAATAACAGCTACAATGGCTATGGCAGTCGATGTTGGGGTTGAGTCCCATTGCAGAAGTCTACTCTGAGTTCTTCCCATTCTACCAAGAGTCCATCCCATACATAAACTCAGAAGCATATAGAGCATCTGAATCTGGGAGACCATATCACATACTGTTCAGGAAAGAAAGAATCAATTGTTTAGCTATTTCACGTCTGATGTGTCTTTTCATTTTAAGTGAAATTTATAATTTGAGTTCAAAGCAGGATATGTATTATAAAAACCCATTTAATCAAAACTGAAAAGCAAAAATGTAAAAATTAAAAACACCAGTCTTAAACAAAGGGGGAAAATGTGCGACACTGTAATGTACACTATTATACCATTTATTATATAATGTATACCATTTATTATACTGAACTTTAAACTGATTTTTTTTGTTACAGTGTTAAGTGTGTTTTCCTCTTAAATGTGCACAGAGTTATTGAATATATAACACTGTATCACTATTCCAGAGTAAAACACCAGACAGAAAATAATGACTCAAGAGAGTCAAGTGAGACTCAAGTGAGAAAGGGAAAGTTCACTCATAGGTCCAGATTTTCACTGAGTAAGACCAAGTTCAGAGGCCTTTAAAAAAGATAGGTGGGATCCAATTCTGGGATTTCCACTCCCATTCTTGGCAAATTTGACTAGCAAGAGATAATGGTGTAGGTGGTCAGCCCATATGTAGCACTCCTGCCCTTGCGGGGATGGGCATCTCAAATTCCCTTGCAATTTTGATAGAGTTAGATCCGTTTTATTAATTTAAATTATAAAATAAAGATCAAGACACGAAATATCTCTCCAGCTGTCACCCCTCACACACTCCCCAAGTTCCATGCACACAAACCCATGCCACTTCATGCCCCCACTCCACCCCATAACCTCCACGCCAACCCGTGCATGCACCATCCACCCTTTGCCCTTACACCTGCCATGCCACTGCACCCAATATCTGTTTCAGGACCTATGCAAAGATAAGATAAAGTGATGTTGTATGAAATAAAGTTCTATTGAAAAAAATATTCTCATTCATAAAAATCCATTTACTACATTTACACTTCAACTAAATAAAACCTTATAGCAACAAACATTTCATTCAAGTGCACAATCCATTATAACAAGCATTAGAATTCAAAGTCTCACGTCAAAGAGTCTATAGCCACTTGTAGCCATCAATCAAATTGTGAAAAAGCAGGCATCTTACATGAGAACGGATGATTGTGAAATCAGTCATGCAACACTAATCTAGTAGTGGAAACCCTCAGACTTATGTCAACAGACAAAGTGGAATAACAATGAATAATTTTTTTCAAACACTTCAGACATGTTTTTTCAAAGATTTATAGGGTAGGACTTTTAAATGCCTTGGCAGCTCCATTCGACAGCTCACTTTGACAGGCCCCTTTATTGAGTGCTTCTGGCAGTTTGACAGGTCCCTTTGACAGGTGCTTCTGATAGTTTTGACAGGTTCTTCCGACAGCTTTGACAGATGATTTTGACAGGTCTGTTTACAGTTCCAATGAAATTGACAGTAATGACTTTATGCACCTTTGACACATATTTATGTCTGCTTTTAACAATTCCAAAGGGCACCTGACCTCCACCAAAGGTGTCCTGGAATCAGATCCAAAGGGATATCTTACATCTCTTAGCTATCCAAGTGGATCCAAAAAATTCAGACGTACCCTTAACTGGTCTAATCTGCACACTTAAGGTTTCGTACTGTTGGCCTACCAAAATCCCAATGCAGTAGGGGCAGCTGATGATATAACTGGCCTGCTGCCTCTGTAAACCATGTATGCGTGAAACATGTCCTACCCTTGATCCCGTTTCAGTTACAATAGAAAGAGCCTCTCTGTCATGGCAAAAGTCTAGGTCAGTGTCTTTGTTTTAGAATGACCCATTCGAACCAGATAATACCTTTTTGGATGGTTTCAAGGACAATGACTCACATTAGTCTGGAATGTTCTTTTGTTCCCTAGTGAGACAAGGGAATGGTTCTAACCCACAAAAGAAATAAAGTGACCCTTGGGCAGTCATCTTTTCCGGTCTTTTCATCTAGTTTTTATTTTAAATATAAAATTAGTTTAAGTTCAGAATATGACAGAAGTTTTTCTCAACTACACAACACTTAAACTTGTGGAAATGAACACACAAATCACATCAAAGGAAAAATAACTTATCACAAGGTTTTAGAGATGTCAATCAAACAAAACTCTTACTTTTCGGCAAACAGTATAAAGGTTTAATTGCTTGCTAAACTAAGTAGGTTAATCATTTTTGGAGCTCAGCCAAGCATTAATAGTGAGACCATCTGATAATTATCAAAAATAGTAACAACAATGCAAGTTCTGTGCATAGTGTACACTGAGAGTGGGTAGCGGATGTATGGGTTAATGGAGGGGCATGGGAGATACGAGCGAGGATGAAGGGGTCATGTTGGGGGGGGTGAGGGGAGGAGCGGGGTGCTTGGGTTAGGAGTGTGAAGGTTGAGAGCCTGACTGTCATGATTGTAGCAGGGCCGATGTCCTAGTAAATAATGGTGGACCATCTAGTCTGTCAGGTTTGTCATCTGCCTGCTCTGTTGCTGCCTTAGGTCTGCCTCTTTTCCCTAGAACGAAAAGAGGGTGGGTGGGGCCTTGTTAATAAAGACGGGTTTGTGGGATTGGGAACTTCCCCAACTCCTGATAATCACCTCCTTGACCAAAATCTGATCCACGGAGTACAAACTCCCAACTTTCCCCTCGTTAATAGCCACATTGAAAGAGCATCAGAGATTCAAACTGGAGAGAACTAATGCTCCAAAATGATTACAATTAAAGACGATGTTTTTTAAACTTAATGAAAAAGAGCTTCTCACAATGGCATAAAAACTATAAAAAAGTGTTCAAGACCATATAAAACTTCTTATTTACACAGACATTCCTGCACAATTAGACACAAATAGCTGTAAAAGTTGCAATTCCATACTACAGCACAGTATTTTACAGATTAATCCTGAAAATGTATAAATATACAAATACAGCATGTTTCAGTATGTTCAGGAAATACGTATATGCTAGATGTAGTAACAGCAAAATTGCATCCAATTTTCTAGTTCCGAAAGTTAGGTTTCTATTTTTGCTTAGAAATCTGTTATTGTTCATAACCAGTTTTCAGATTTTTCTATATCAATGAACTATTTAAAGCACAGCTTTATACTTGAGAAGTCTGAATGGCCAACTATTAAGCATCATTTTCATGAAGCTGTTATCACATCTAAATGATAGTGACATCTATTGTATAGGGGGGGCGGCACAATGGTTAGCAGTGTTGCCTCACAGCTCCAGGGACCTGGGTTCAAATCCAGCATTGGGTGACTGTCATTGTGGAGTCTGCACATTCTCCTCGAGTCTGCATGGGTTTTCTCCAGGTGCTCCTGTTTCTCCCACATCCCAAAGGTGTGCAGGTTATGTGGATTGGCCATGGTAAATTGGCCCGTTGCCAAGATGTGGTTAGATTGATTACCCAGGGTGAAAGAGGGGGCCTGGGTAAGATACTCTGTCAAAGAGTTAGTGCAGACTCGATAGGCTGAGTGGCCTCTTTTACACTGTAGGGATTCTATTATTAATTAATCTCTCACCCCCTGTGAGAAAATTAGATAATTAAAAAAACAGTAGTGCTGGGTGGGATCAGTGGATATAGCATTGGGGAAAATTTTGCACCCCCATTCTCTATCTGTGGGAATGGCAGGACATGCTCAAAATCTGGAGTATGTGTTTTGTGCCAGTGAGTTTTAGAGTTCCGATCTTACTGCCCCCTTGCTGTTGGAGTGCCGTGAAACACACCATGGGACCGCAGAAAGCTCAGTTTAATACATTACCATGTCATTGGCGAGCATTGTCTCCAGGACTTTTCCTCTCACTGGATATTCACACCTAGATGTGAACCTGTCATGGGGGGAGGGGGGGATGTGTGTGTCTCCTTGGGGTCGTAAAGTATAGCCCCTGGGGGTGAGGAACATGGCCAAGCAGTGGCCTGGCTATGCCCTGTGGCACAGTTTGGCACCAACATGGCATTGCCCAGCTCTGCCAAGGGGCAGGCCCCTGTGGGAGGGGGAAGGGGGGTGATGGCCATGAGCAGGTGGGGGAGCAGGGAATGCAGATGATGACCTTTGTGGAGGAGGAGGCGGGAAGGTGCCGACAATCTGGGAGGAGACTGTGGGGGTGGGGGGGGGGGGGGGGGGGGGTGGAGAAGAGAAGATGCCAATGACTCTGATAGAGGATGGGGAGGGCAGCCCCGAGACCTTCATGGTGGCCAGGGGCGGGGGGGGGGTTGGGGGGAGGAATGAGGTTTACTCAGTTTCTGATCTCTAAAGATGGGCAGGGTCTTGCTGGCATGTTGAGGCCCGCTCCCCTGAATGACAGTTTGAAAGATGTCCCCTTGACTTTTTTGGTAGAGTGTTGTAAGATCTGGAGAGAAAACAGACCTGTTTCCCTGGAGAGGAACATCAGGGAGAAAATTATATCTTAAAAAAAAATTAAAATGGACAACGGCAAATCTTACACTTGTACACTGTCCACGATACAACAGAAAGGGTACATTGTGCAAGTAAGCAAACTTATTGATGTACCTCTGATTTTAAATAGTTCTTGGATAGGTTTCAGCAGCAATTGGCACGACTGAGGTTGAATTTTACCAACCCTTTGGAGTTGGCTGGGAGGGCCAACAAAATGGCGCAGGAAAATGGTGGGTGGAGTGTCGGTCATCTTCCTGCAATTATGCAATGGTGAGGAAGATGGTAGATGGTGCACCTATCCAGATCTCAATTGAGACACTTGAGCCAATTAAAGGCTTCTTCCCAACACTGCTGACATTTAACAATTAGCGTTGTGGCCTCCTGCTGGACTTCCAAAGTAGGGCCCTCCTTTTGTGCACTCCGGAAGGAGACTGTCAATAGCAATGATTGCCTTGCAGCAATGGTGTTGCCTGCCTTCATTAACCATCTTTCTGCTTTGGTGGGGCCTGCCTGACTCTAAGACCTCAATTACCTGATTACCAAAACTCCTGCCCATTAGCATACCTTCTTCCTACGCTGCTCATTGTGACGAGATGCTGGCCCTCTGATTAGCTTGCAGCTCTTGGATTTGGGCAGCCATTTTTAATAGGGACCACTGCTGCTGCCAAAGCGAGTAACCCACATCCCCTTAACTTTCTAAATAGTAGACCTGTTTTCATGCAATCACCAGCCATTGACATGAAGATCGATTTTATCATAAGTCAATATTTCAAGATATTCAACCTTTCCACTCATTTATACATTGTGAAATGTCTATTTCATTTATATATTTAGCCTCTTGGATTCTCTAAAATAAAATGCTTGCATGATGGCATTTGGGTTGAGGTCAAAATCAGCTCTCCAACAGAACTGTTGTTCTGTTGAAACACTCTCTGCTGATGTTTGCAAGACTCAAGCAGGGAGCCCTGACATTCGCACTGCACTCCCAGTTTGAATATTACTATGCATATCACAGTTCCAGGATTCTAATTAAAACATTCCCTCATCCTGATGGATTTTCCATTGCATCAGTTGTGTGTATTCTGTGACATATAGGGAAATGTTCATTCCTTGCTTCAGAAACATAAATTTCACTAATGCCAGGATATCCATAAAAACAAAACTACTTTGCTCAGAAATGTTAGGCAAGATTTTCCACTTTGGAGGTGGATACATTCATTGATATTGAAATGTGTTCTCTCACCCTGCATTGTGTCAGGAACAACAACTTAATGATTTTTGCAGAACTGGCCATTAGTGGCCAGAGGGCACATTTGCCATCCAATGAAAGGTGGAAGGTGAGCTCTCGAAACTGGAAGGCTAACAGAATGATTATCCAGCGCAGAAGCAGCTGCAGTTTGCCGTTGCAGGTAAGAGAGAGAGCAAGCGAGAGAGTGCCTCTCCATCTTGAGGTGCCCTCTCAGCACTTGTAAAATGTTTCAAATAAAAAATGGCCACAGCTGCTGGGCCACTATTATGGAAGAAACCTCTCCACAACCTGGAATTCCTGGAAAATTCCACTCGGCCTCTGGTCAATGGCCTTGATTACCCTCTTGATTTACCAAGCTACTTGCCTCATGTGGTTGGGTAGTTGTTTTGTGCCCCATCCAGGTTCCAATAAAATGCTTGGGATTAGAAAACTGGCAGGCTGATCAGCATTGGGACATCACACACCTTCATGCCTCCATATTGACACCAAAGTCCTGCCCGTTATGTTTGGAACATAATTTCAAAACCCTTCTTTCAAAAGGGGGGAGAGGGGTGGGAGTGATCAGTTTTACCTCAACTTGTTTAATTTTATCAATCTGAAATAGCATTTATATTTAAACATTTTACTGCATAAAATGCGATAATTTACAAGAAGCTGTTAGGCCACAAGATTTGATAGACATATGCTCACGGACAATGCCTACTGTGCTGAGCAATGAAAATATGAATAATTGACAATCTTTTTGTATATGGCAGAGGATTATCTATTTATGTGTGACACTTTGATCAGGAATTCTAGATATTGTGAGTGAATGGAAAGTGTTTTGGTACTTCAAAATTCTATTACTGGATCAAGAATGCATTTATTAAGAGCTAAATTATAAGCAAAAGCTGCAATTTCAGTGAAAGTGTTGCATCTTACATTCAGCCAAACTGCCCAACAAAGGAGTTCCAATTCCATCCATGGAGTACCTGAAAAAAAATTACAGATATTATAGAACTTCTGTCACGGAGCAAAAATATTTAATTTATAAAAATATAGTAGCATTTATAAAAAATCCTTCAGTTGCAAAAATAAGATGTAGACATTCAACTAGAAAGCTCTTCATTCATTTCATTAAAATCAAAATCAGAAATACAAATTCTCTTTTGTAAGCATAATGTTACATTGAACCTACTTTCGCTTGATTTCTCCATCGTAAGAACATAGAAATCATAGAAACCCTACAGTGCAGAAGGAGGCCATTCGGCCCATCGAGTCTGCACCGACCACAATCCCACCCAGGCCCTACCCCGCATATTTACCCACTAATCCCTCTAACCTACGCATCTCAGGACTCTAAGGGGCAATTTTTAACCTGGCCAATCAACCTAACCCGCACATCTTTGGACTGTGGGAGGAAACCGGAGCACCCGGAGGAAATCCACGCAGACACGAGGAGAATGTGCAAACTCCACACAGACAGTGACCTGAGCCGGGAATCGAACCCAGGACCCTGGAGCTGTGAAGCAGCAGTGCTAACCACTGTGCTACCGTGCCGCCCTTGTGCTACCGTGCCGCCCATAAGAAACATAAGAAATAGGAACAGGAGGGGGTCATTTGGCTCTCCCAGCTTGTTCCATCATCCAGTAAGAACATAACTGATCTTATTATTGGAAGAAAAAATTCTCATCTAGCTCAGTGTTTTGTATTGTATTGAGACAGTTCTTTACATAAAGTACCCTGTCAAGCCCCCACAGCATATTATGTTTCAATAAGATTACTTCTCATTCTTTTAAATTCCAATGAATATAGGCCCAACCTACTCAACTTTTCCGCAAAAGACAATCCCTTCATCCAGAAATCAACTAGTGAACCTTCTCTGAACTGCCATCAATCCAACTACATCCCTCCTTAAATAAGGAGACCAAAAACTGTACGAGATACTCTAGCTGTGGTCTCCCCAATGCTCTATAGCTGTAGCAAGACTTCCCTAATTTTATATTCCATCCCCTTGCCATAAAAGCAAACATTCCAATTGCCTTCCTAATTACTTGCTGGATTTGCATGGCAACCTTTTATGATACATGTGCAAGAGATCCCTCTGCACCATAGCATTGTGCAGTCTCTCGCCATTTAACTAATACTATTGTTCCCGCAAAATGGACAACTTCAAATTTTCCGACATTGTACTCCATCTGCCAAATTTTGCCCACTCACTTAACCTATCTATATCCTTCTACAGGCTCTTTGTATCCTTCTCATAACTTGTTTTCCTACCTACCTTTGGTATCATCCACAAACTTGGCTACAATACACTCGGTCCCTTCATCCAAGTCATTAATATATATTGTAAATATTTAAGGCCAAGGCACTGATCCCTGTAGCATTCCACAATTTTGCCAACCTGAAAATGGCCCATTTATTCCAGCTGTTTCCTGTTAGTTAGCCAATCCTCTCCATGCTATTACCCTCAACATCATGACCTCTTAACCTATGATTATGAAATCATAGAATTCTTACAGTGCAGAAGAGGCCATTTGGCCCATCGAGTCTGCACCAACTCTCTGACAGAAATCTTCTCCACACAAAATACTATTTCAAAGTCTCTGCCATTTCCTTGTTTCCCATTATTAATTCCCCAATCTCATACTCTAAGGGACCAATGTCTACTTCAGTTTTTGTTTGCTTTTTACATACTTGTACAGGCTCTTCCAGCTGTTTTCATGTTTCTTACAAGTTTACTCTCAATGGGGGAGGCTGTGGCTTAGTTGTAGTGTCACTGGGTTAGTAATCATAGAATCACAGAATCCCTACAATGCAGAAGGAGGCCATTTGGCAATGATCCCACACAGGCCCTATTCCTGCAAGGCCATACATTTACCCTGATAATCCTAAACAATAAGGGGCAATTGCATGGCCAATCAACCTAACCTGCACATCTTTGGACTGTGGGAGGAAACCGGAGCACCCAGAGGAAACTCAAGCAGACAATGGGATATTGTGCAAATTCCACACAGTCACCTGAGACCAGAAATAAACCCAAGTCCCTGCGCTGTGAAGCAGCAATGCTCACCACTGTCCTCTAAAATGCTCAGCAAGAAAAACAGTTGTATGCAGCGGCTACAGAAAAACATGGGTAAGTTACATTTGCGCCACAGAACTGCTAGGCAATAACAATCTCCAACAAGAGAAAAGCCAACCTTCTCCGCTTGACATACAATAGCATTGACATCTATCAACATTGTGGGGTACCAGTGACCAGAAACTGAACTGCACCAGCTTTAAAATTATTGTGACCTTACAAGTCAGAGGCTGGAAATTCTAGGGCAAATAACTCACCTCTTGACTCCCTGACACTTGTCTACCACCTACAAGGCTCAAGGCAGGAGTGTGATGGAATACTCTGCAATTGCCTGGATAAGTGCAGCTCCATCAACACTCAAGAAGCTTGAAACCACCCAGGACAAAACAACCTGTTTGATTGACATACCCTCCACCACCTTCAAAATTCACACCCTTCACATCTGATGCACAGTGACAGCATTGTATACCATCTTCAAGATACACTCTCGAAACTTACCAAGGTTCCTTTGACAGCACCTTCCAAACCCACAACCTCTACCTTGAAGGACAAGGACAATTGATACATGGGAACACCTGCAATTTCCCTTCCAAGCCACATACCATACTGGTTTGGGACTGTTCCTTCACTTTTGCTGGATCCAAATCCTGAAACTTCCCTCCTAACCACTGTGTGAGCATAGCCGCATCACAGACTGCAGCATTTCAAGAAGGTAGCTCACCATGACCTTCTCAAAGGCAATAGGGATGGGCAATAAATGCCCAGGCCTAGCCAGTGATGACCACATCCCATGAAAGAATAAAGTTTAAAAAAGGATTGGAAATTGATAAGGAGGTGGTATTGGATCAGCTGTCCATAATTAAAGCTGTTAAGTCACCAGGACGAAATGAGATGCATCCAAGGATACTGAAGGTAAGGAGAATGGAAATTGTGAATCATAGAAGAATCATAGAAACCCTACAGTGCAGAAAACGGCCATTTGGCCCATCGGGTCTGTACCGACTACAATCCCACCCAGGCCCTACCCCCATATTCCTACATATTTACCCGCTAATCCCTCTAACCTGCGCATCTCAGGACACTAAGGGGGCAATTTTAGCACGGTCAATCAACCTAACCTGCACATCTTTGGACTGTGGGAGGAAACCGGAGCACCCGGGGGAAACCCGCGCAGACACGGGGAGAATGTGCAAATTCCACACAGACAGTGACCCAAGCCATTAGTCGAACGGCACTGGCCATAATTTTCCAATCTTCCTTAGACTCAGGCATGATGCCAGACAACTGGAGATTTGCAAATCTTACACCGGTTCAAAAGCGGGTGTACTGATAAGCCCAGCCAATTTAACTCCAGTAATGGGAAAGCTACTAGAAACAATAATTCTGAGTAAAATTAATAGTCACTGGGGCAAATAGGAGTTAAGCCAGCATGGGTTTGTTAAAGGCAAATTATCTCTAATTAACTTGCTGGAGATGTTTGGAGAGGTTACAGAGAGAGTTGATGAGGGTAATGAGTGTGGATGGATGCCCAAGAGACATTTGATGTGGTGTCACACAATAGACTTTTGAGCAAAGTTATAGCTTCTGGAATAAAATGGACAATAGTAAAATGGATTTGGAAATGGCTGAGTGACAGGAAACAGAATAACGGTTAATGGATGTCTTTCAGACTCCACAAAGGTTTGTAGTGAAGTTCCTCAGGAGTTGGCATCAAAACCCTTGCTCTTCCTAATACATATGCATGATCTGGATGTAGGTATAGAGGGTACAATTTCAAGACTTGCAGAACATGCCCCTGTCTACATCAACAGGGACGAAGTAGAAAGGGTCGAGAGCTTCAAGTTTTTAGGTGTCCAGATCACCAACAACCTGTTCTGGTCCCCCTGTACTGACACTATAGTTAAGAAAGCCCACCAAGGCCTCTACTTTCTCAGAAGACTAAGGAAATTTGGCATGTCAGCTACGACTCTCACCAACTTTTACAGATGCACCATAGAAAGCATTCTTTCTGGTTGTATCACAGCTTGGTATGGCTCCTGCTCTGCCCAAGACCGCAAGGAACTACAAAAGGTCGTGAATGTAGCCCAGTCCATCATGCAAACCAGCCTCCCATCCATTGACTCTGCCTACACTTCCCACTGCCTCGGCAAAGCAGCCAGCATAATTAAGGACCCCACGCACCCCAGACATTCTCTCTTCCACCTTCTTCCATCGGGAAAAAGATACAAAAGCCTGAGGTAACGTACCAACCGACTCAAGAACAGCTTCTTCCCTGCTGCCATCAGACTTTTGAATGAACTTACTTTGCATTAAGTTGATCTTTCTCTACACCCTACCTATGACTGTAACACTACATTCTGCACTCTCTCGTTTCCTTCTCTATGAACGGTATGTTTTGTCTGTATAGCGCGCAAGAAACAATACTTTTCACTGTATGTTAATACATGTGACAATAATAAATCAAATCAAATCCTTCAAAACTTGGAAGCCATTGTAAACTGTGAGGTGGATAGTATAGCAGAGTGGTCCCCAAATCGTCGATTGTCAATCCTGGAGTTTCGAAAAGTTGATTGTCATTGACATGAATCACCCAAAAATGCATCGGGCTTCCCATGATTAGGAGCAAATCAGCTCATTGACTGCTGAATCGCAAGTGCCAAAACGTGAACTAAGTCGGCTGAGGACAAAACGGTGAGGGACCTCCAAAGGACAGAAACCTACCATTTCCACCAGTGAATTTCTTTTTACAAATGTTAAAGGCAAGCTCATTTGTCTTGTTTCTCAACAGAGTGTAGCCTTGAGTAAAAGAGGTAATTTGGAATGGCATCACAAGACAATGCATACAAAATTTCAAGAAAATTTCCCTTTAAACAGCATCATTTGGACAAAGGAAGTTGGGGACTTAAATGGAATGTTGCAAGCTCAACAGTCACTCTTTTAAAAACCTGTGGCAAACAGCAAGATTAGCAAAATGGCATCTTTTCACATTAGCCATCTGTTGGCAAAAAATAAGTAACTGTTCACCGATGGCAAAGTTATCAAAGAGGCTATGATGGTTGCTGCTGACAACTTGTTCAAAGACTTTAAATACAAAGATGAATTTATGACAGCCATCAAGAGCATGCCACTTGGTGCTTTAACAATAGCCAGAAGGGTGGAATTGTTGTCCGAGCATGTGTCTCAGCAAATACAGCAAGACTTATCAGGCTGTGAATGCTTCTCACTGCAGTTTGATGAGTCAGTAGACATAACAGATACAGCTCAGCTGATTATTTTTGTTAACATGGCATTTAAAGATGCAACAACAAAGGAAGACTTCCTCATTCTTTTGCCATTGAAAGAGAGGACAAGAGGTGAGGATGTCTACTACAAATTTAAAAGGTATGTGACTAAGAAAAACATTCTAATCAAGAAACTGGTTTCAATCACAACTGATGGTGCACCATCAATTTTGGGTGTCAATACTGGCTTGAACATCACTTGTTTAAATTGTTACTTGATGACCTTGATGCCACCTACAGTGAGCTAATCCTTCATCAGGTGCGAGGTGGTTAAGTCAAGGAAAAGTCCTCTCGAGATTTTAAATCTGTTCCCTGAAATCAAGACATGAAGTGTACAGTGAGCTGTCAGATAATGCGCAGTTGCTAGACTTGCCGTTTCTTACTGACATAAATGCAAAATTGTATGAGTTGAATGATGAATTGCAGGGGAGGGACAAAGACTTGTCACACATGATTAGTGCAGTGAATGTGTTCAAATTGAAACTGGGCCTGTGGTCCTTCCTGTTGAAGAGCACTTCCCAAATCTGGAGCAAATCCAACAACAGGTCAAACAGAAAGGGTTCTATCCAAACAAATTCTGTGACCACCTGAACAAATTGAAGAAGGAATAAAACAAACAATTTCAGGAGTTAGTCAAGATGGAACAAATCATTATGTTTGTCTTAAATCCTTTTCTCCCCCCAAGTGGACATTGGAGAACTGACAGCAAAATTTCAGCAGGCGTTCGAACAAAGCAGTGGACTTGACATGGAAATAATCACCATGCCAAATGACAGAGAGTTGAAAACTAGGTCAAGGGACAAAGACTTTTGGGGACTTATAAACAGAGATAAGTATCCTCTTCTGACATCGTGTGCACTCAAGGTGAAGGTCCACTTTGGTTCCACATACCTCTGTGAGGTGGCTTTTTCCCAGATGAAAATCATCATGTCCGAGTATCGCACTCGTCGCATAGGTGTCCATCTGATGGACTGTATTAGACTGGCCATCTCAAACTATGACCCAGGCTTCACAGCACTCACAGGTAGTGTGCCAGTTGTCCTTGCACACTAAGAATAGGTAAGTGTTGTGCACAAGTGCATTTTGGGGAGTTTTAGTAAAATCAAATTTTTAAGAGTAGATCTTGTGCTGCATTTTGATGCTAAAAGTGGTCTTGTGCTTAAAAAGATTGGAGACCGCTGGTGTATACATTAAATGGACATAGGCAGGTTATTGGAATGGGCAGAAAAGTGGCAGATGAAATTCAATGCAGAGAAGTGTGAAGTGATTCATTTTGATAGGAAGAATATGGAGAGGTAACATAAAACAAAGGGTACAATTTTAAAGGGGGTGCAGTAGCCGAGGGGCCTGGGTGTTTGCATAAATCACAGAGTAGCAGAACAGAGTTAGAGAGCAGTTAACAAAGTATATAGCATCCTTGGCTTTATTTAGGTGTATTGAGCACAAAAGCAAGGTTTTATGTTAAACCTGGTTCAACCTCAACTGGTATATTGTGTCCAGTTCTGGCTGCCACACTTTAATGAAGGTATTTGAGAGAATACAGAAAAGATTCACGGGAATGCGTCCAGGGATGAAGAATTTCAGTTACATAGATAGATTGGAGAAGTTGGAACTATTTTCTGTGGAAAAGAGAAGGATATTTGAAAGACTTATTCAAAATCATGAGGAGTCTGGCCAGAGTAGACAGGGAAAAACTATTCATATTGATGGAAGAAGATAATTGGCAAAAGAATCAATGGAGACATGAGGAGAACCTTTTTCACGTAGCAAGTGTTCAAGATCTGGAATGCAGTATCGAGAGTGTAGTGAAGGTAGGTTCAAACGAGGCATTCAAGGGGAAATCGAATTATTCTACGAAAAGGAAGAATATTCAGGGTTTGTGTGCGAGGGGATGGTAGTGGCACGAGATGAATTGCTCAGTCGGAGAGCTCGCACAGACACAACTGGTTGAATGGCTTCCTTCTGTGCTGTAACAATTCTGTAATCTGTGAGTATCCAAGACAAAGCTAACCCTTTGATTGGTAAACTTTTTAAAAGAAGTGGCTAGTAAGATAGTTGATACAAAGACAGAAAATGCTTGATAAACTCAGCAGCTCTGCCATAATCTGTGGAGAGAGAAACCAAGTTAATATTTAGAGTCCATATGACTCTTCAGAGCTGAAGAGGGGTAGAAATGAGATGTAATGGATGAGGGTGGGAGGGAGAGAGGGTGGGGGAGGGGTCAGAGGGGTGGGGTACAAAAGGTGGAGCATAATATAAGGTCAGAGATAGGTCAGAGCTGAGGACAGATTGACAAAAATGTCATGGATACAAGACAAAGGGAGTGTTAATGATAGCATTAAAGACTAAAGGTACTAACAGTAACATAAAGGGAAGACAAGTGACAGATGGCCCTGTGAGTGAGAGGGGATAGTTTACTTTCGGACAAACAAAACAAAAAACCTGCTAACTGAACGAATTTCTTCCTATCTTGACTCCATTCATTCTCCCCTTGTCCAGTCCCTTTCCACCTACATTCACAATTCTCTTGATGCCCTACATCACCACAACAATTTCCAGCTTCCCAGCCCTAACTGCCTCTTTTTCACTAGAAACGTCCTATCCTTCTACACCTCCAGCCCCCATCAGAAGGGTCTCAGGGCACCCTGCTTCTTTCTTGAGCAGAGGCCACAACAATCCCCATCCACCACTACTTTTCTCTGCCTGACTGAACTTGTTCAAGAAAGAAAAGAAAGAATTAGTTCTTGGGGCTAAAGGGATCAAGAGATATTGGGAAGGGGGGGGTGGTGAGGGAAGACGGGATCAGGGTGTTGAATTTGATGATCAACCATGATCATAATGAATAGTGGAGTAGGCTTGAAGGGCTGAATGGCCTACTCCTGCTTCTGTTTTTTTATGCATGTTGTCTCATTGAATAATTTCTCCTTTAACTTGTTTCATATCCTGCAAATAAAAACTGTGGCTGTGGGTACCTGCACAGTCCCCAGTCTGCCTGTCTTTTTGTGGGGTATGTGAAAAAAGTCTATGATCCAGTCCTACTCAGGCCCCTCCCACAACTGTTTCTCCATTATGTTGATAACTAACTGCGCTCGTATGAACCTGGAAAAATTTGTCGATTTTGCTTACAATTTCCATTCTTCTCTCACCTTCACATGGTCCATCTCTGACACTTTCCTTCCCTTCCTTAACCTCTCTCTTTCATTTCTGGCAACAGACTAATCACCAATATTCATTACAAGCCCACCAACTTCCACAGCTATTTTGACCAAAGCTCCTCACCACTTCCTGTAAGGATTCTACCCATTTTCCCAGTTTCTCCATTTCCGCTGCATCTTTTCCATTGATGCCACCTTCTAAAATAGTGCTTCTGACGTCTGCCTTTTTCCTCAACCGAGGTTCTCCCCACTGTAGTTGACAAGGCACTCAACTGTCGAATCCATCTCCTGCACCACTGCTCTGACCTCTTCCCCTCCCTCCCAGAATAATGAGAGGGTCTCTCCTGTCCTCAAAGGCATTCAAAGGATCATCCTCTGCCATCTCCCCAACTCCTGCATGCTACCACAATGAAACACATCTTCCCCTCACCACCATGCCCCACCCACCCCGGACATTCCACAGGATCCACTCCCTCTGTGAAACCCTGGTCCACCCCCAATCTTCATCCCTTTCCCATGGCACCTTCCCATGCAATTATGGAAGGTGCAATACCTATCCCTTTACCTCCTTCCTCCTCACTGTCCAAGGTCCCAAACACTCCTTGCTAGTGAGACAGCACTTTAGTTGTACCTCCTCAAGTTGCTGCTCCCAATGCAGTCTCTGCTATATTGGGAGCAGCAAAACCTCATCTTCCAATTAAGCAGGTTACAGCCTTCTGGACTCAACATTGAGTTCAACGACATTAGATTGCGAAATTTCACCTCCACCTTGACCCCATTTTTGATTTGCTTCTCCCAACGCAAATACACCCCCTCACCCACACTACCATCTGTCACTTGTTCATTAGTTCTGCTTTCACCAGGCACTGATCTTTGTCCTCATATTAATACATTTTGCTATCCTATCTTTATGCCACTATCAATACCTTCTTTAGTCTTTAATGCTACCATTAATACCCCCTTTGTCTTGTGCCCATGACATCTTTGTCAATCTCTCCTTAGCTCTGACCTATTCCTGACCTTATATTCTGCATCACCTTCTCCCCACCCCCCCTCCAACTATATAATCCATCAAATTTCTATTCATCTTCAGCTTTGAAAAAGTCTTACAGACTTGAAATGTTAATGCTGCTTCTCTCTCCATTTGTGCTGTCAGACCTGCTGAGTTTATTCAGCTTTTTCTGTTTATATTTCAGATATGAAGCATCTGCCATATTTTACTTTTATTGGGATAGTTGATGAGTTGGTTTTAATTTTACAAAATTCACTAGGTTCAGTTCTATTAGATTGGAAAATAACGAATGTAACCCCTTTATTCAAAAAAGGAGGGAGACAGAAAGCAGGGCAGCACGGGCGGCACGATGGCACAGTGGTTAGCACTGCTGCCTCTGGGCGCAAGGGTCCTGAGTTCAATTCCGGCCTCAACTGACTGTGTAATGTTTGCAGGTTCTCCCCGTGTCTGCGTGGGTTTCCTCCAGGTGCTCCGGTTTCTTCCCACAGTCCAAACATGTGCGGCGGGTTAGGTTGATTGGCCATGGCAAATTGCCCCATAATATAAGGGGGACTAGCAGGGTAAATACATTTGGGTTATGGGGACAGGGCCTGGGTGGATTGTGATCACAGAGTCATAGAGGTTTACAGCATGGAAACAGGCCCTTCGGCCCAACTTGTCCATGCCGCCTTTTTTTTAAACCCCTAAGCTAATCCCAATTGCCCGCATTTGGCCCATATCCCTCCATACCCATTTTACCCATGTAACTGTCCAAATGCTTTTTAAAAGACAAAATTGTACCCGCCTCTATTACTACCTCTGGCAGCTTGTTCCAGCCTCTGTGAAAAAATTGTCCCTCTGGACACTTTTGTATCTCTCCCCTCTCACCTTAAGCCTATGCCCTCTAGTTTTAGACTCCCCTACCTTGGGAAAAGATATCGACTATCGAGCTGATCCATGCCCCTCATTATTTTATAGACCTCTATAAGATCACCCCTCAGCCTCCTATGCTCCAGAGAAAAAAGTCCCAGTCTATCCAGCCTCTCCTTATAATTCAAACCATCAAATCCTGGTCGCATCCTAGTAAATCTCTTCTGCACTCTTTCTAGTTTAATAATATCCTTTCTATAATAGGGTGACCAGAACTGTACACGGTATTCCAAGTGCGGCCTTATCAATGTCTTGTACAACTTCAACAAGACGTCCCAACTCCTGCACTCAATGTTCTGACCGATAAAACCAAGCATGCCGAATGTCTTCTTCACCACTCTGTGCACCTGTGACTCCACTTTCAAGGAGCTATGAACATGTACCCCTAGATCTCTTTGTTCTATAACTCTCCCAATGCCCTACCATTAACTGAGTAAGTCCTGCCCTGGTTCAATCTAGCAAAATTCATCACCTTGCATTTATCTAAATTAAACTCCATCTGCCATTTGTCAGCCCACTGGTCCAGTTGATCAAGATCCCATTGCAATCGGAGATAACTTTCTTCACTATCCACTATGCCACCAATCTTGGTGTCATCGGCAAACTTACTAACCATGCCTCCTATATTCTCATCCAAATCATTAATATAAATGACAAATAATAGTGGACGCAGCATTGATCCCTGAGGCACACCGTTGGTCACAGGCCTCCAGTATGAAAAACAATCCTCTACAATCACCCTCTGGCTTCTGTCAAGAAGACAATTTTGTATCCATTTAGATACCTCACCCTGGATTTAACCTTATGCAACAATCTACCATGTGGTACCTTGTCAAAGGCCTTGCTAAAGTCCATGTAGACAACATCAAATGCACTGCCCTCATCTACCCCTTCAAAAAACTCAATCAAATTTGTGAGACATGATTTTCGACTCACAAAGCCATACTGACTGTCCCTAATCAGTCCTTGCATCTCTAAATGCCTGTAGATCCTGTCTCTCAAAATACCTTCCAACAACTTACCCACTACAGATGTGAGGCTCACTGGCCTGTAGTTCCCAAGCTTTTCCCTGGTCGATGCAGACTTGATGGGCTGAATGGCCCCCTTCTGCACTGTAGTGATTCTATGATTCTATGAAACTACAGGCCAGTTAGATCATCATCTGTCATAGGGAAAATGTTAGAAGCTAACATTAAAGACATTATAGCAAGGCACTTAGATAAATTCAAGGTAATCAGACAAAGCCAACATGGTTTTATGAGATGGAAATCATGTTAGACCAATTTATTGAAGTGCTTGAAGAAGTAACATGTGCTGTGGATAAAGGGGAACCAGCTGTACAGATTTCCAGAAGGCATTTGATAAGGTGCACATCAAAGATTACTGTGGAAAATAAAAGCTCATGGTGTAGGGGGTAACATATTGGCATGGATAGAAGATTGGCTAGCTAACCAGAAACAGAAAGTAAGCCTAATGGGACATTACACTGGTTGGCAAAATGTAACAAGTGCCGTACCACTGGATCTGTGCTGGGGCTTCAGCTTTTTACAATTTATATAAAGGACTTGGAAGAAGATACCGAAGATATAGTTGCAAATTTGCTGAAGATACAAAGATAGAACATAAGAACATAAGAACTAGGAGCAGGAATAGGCCATCTGGCCCCTCGAGCCTACTCCACCATTCAATAAGATCATGGCTGATCTTTTTGTGGACTCAGCTCCACTTACCCGCCCACTCACCATAACCCTTAATTTGTTTACTGTTCAAAAATGTGTCTACCTTGCCTTAAAAACATTCAATGAGGTAGCCTCAACTGCTTCACTGGGCAGAGAATTCCACAGATTCACAACCCTTTGTGTGAAGAAGTTCCTCCTCAGCTCAGTATTAAATCTGCTCCCTGTTATTTTGAAGCTATGCGCCCTAGTTCTAGTTTCACCCATCAGTGGAAACAACTTCCCTGCTTCTACCTTATCTATTCCCTTCATAATCTTCTGTTTCCATAAGATCTCTCCTCATTCTTTTGAATTCCAATGAGTATAGCCCCAGTCTACTCAGTCTCTCCTCATAAGCCAACCGTCTCAACTCTGGAATCAACTTAGTGAATCTCCTCTGCACCCCCTCCAGTGCCAGTATATCCTTTCTCAAGTAAGGAGACCAAAACTATACACAGTATTCCAGGTGTGGCCTCACCAGCACCTTATACAGCTGCAACATAACCTCACTGTTTTTAAACTCCATCCTTCTAGCAATGAAGGACAACATTCCATTCGCCTTCTTAATTACCTGCTGCACTGTAAACCAACTCCTTGAGATTCCTGCACAAGGACATCCAGGTCCCTCTGCATAGCAGCATGCTGCAATTTTTAACCATTTAAATAATAGTCCATTTTGCTGTTATTCCTACCAAAATGGATGACCTCACATTTACTAACATTGTATTCCATCTGCCAGACCCTCGCCCACTCACTTAGACTATCTATATCCTTTTGCAGACTTTCAGCATCCTCTGCACACTTTGCTCTGCCACCCATCTTAGTGTCATCTGCGAATTTTGACGCACTACACTTGGTCCCCAACTCCAAATCATCTATGTAAATCGGAAACAATTGCGGTCCCAGTACTGATCCCTGAGGCACATCACTGGTCACTGATCGCCAACCAGAAAAACACCCACTTATCCCCACTCTTTGTTTTCTGTTCATTAACCAATCCTCTATCCATGCTAATACATTACCCGTAACACCGTGCACCTTTATCTTACGTAGCAGTCTTTGGTGCGGCACCTTGTCAAATGCCTTCTGGAAATCCAGATACACCACATCCACAGGTTCCCCATTGTGCACTCCGCACGTAATGTTCTCAAAGAATTCCATCAAATTAGTCAAACATGACCTGCCCTTCATGAACCCATGCTGCGTCTTACCAGTAGATGAAGGGTCCAGTACTTCCCTGGAGCGGAGAAGCTATGACATCTCCTCCGGAGCCTTCAACATGTCATTGATGAAGACAAACATCTCGCCAAGGCCATCCCCACACCCCCACTTCTTGCCTTCAAACAACCGCACAACCTCAAACAGACCATTGTCCGCAGCAAACTACCCAGCCTTCAGGAGAACAGTAACCACGACACCAGTGGCCTCTGACGGAAATCTTTGTCGCTTCTTTGGACACGGGTGAGGTCCCTGAGGATTGGAGGATAGCGAATGTGGTCCCGTTGTTTAAGAAGGGTAGCAGGGATAACCCAGGAAATTATAGGCCGGTGAGCTTGACGTCCGTGGTAGGGAAGTTGTTGGAGAGGATTCTTAGAGACAGGATGTATGTGCATTTAGAACGGAACAATCTCATTAGTGACAGACAGCATGGTTTTGTAAGAGGGAGGTCGTGCCTTACAAATTTGGTGGAGTTTTTTGAGGAAGTGACAAAAACGGTTGATGAAGGAAGGGCCGTGGATGTCGTCTATATGGATTTCAGTAAGGCATTTGACAAAGTCCCACATGGCAGGTTGGTTAAGAAGGTTAAGGGTCATGGGATACAAGGAGAAGTGGCTAGATGGGTGGAGAACTGGCTTGGCCATAGGAGACAGAGGGTAGTGGTCGAAGGGTCTTTTTCCAGCTGGAGGACTGTGACCAGTGGTGTTCCGCAGGGCTCTGTACTGGGACCTCTGCTATTTGTGATATATATAAATGATTTGGAAGAAGGTGTAACTGGTGTAATCAGCAAGTTTGCGGATGACACGAAGATGGCTGGACTTGCGGATAGCGAAGAGCATTGTCGGGCAATACAGCAGGATATAGATAGGCTGGAAAATTGGGCGGAGAGGTGGCAGATGGAGTTTAATCCGGATAAATGCGAAGTGATGCATTTTGGAAGAAATAATGTAGGGAGGAGTTATACAATAAATGGCAGAGTCATCAGGAGTATAGAAACACAGAGGGACCTAGGTGTGCAAGTCCACAAATCCTTGAAGGTGGCAACACAGGTGGAGAAGGTGGTGAAGAAGGCATATGGTATGCTTGCCTTTATAGGATGGGGTATAGAGTATAAAAGCTGGAGTCTGATGATGCAGGTGTATAGAACGCTGGTTAGGCCACATTTGGACTACTGTGTCCAGTTCTGGTCGCCGCACTACCAGAAGGACGTGGAGGCGTTGGAGAGAGTGCAGAGAAGGTTTACCAGGATGTTGCCTGGTATGGAGGGTCTTGGCTATGAGGGGAGATTGGGTAAACTGGGGTTGTTCTCCCTGGAAAGACGGAGAATGAGGGGAGATCTAATGGAGGTGTACAAGATTATGAAGGGGTTAGACAGGGTGAACGGTGGGAAGCTTTTTCCCAGATCAGAAGTGACGTTCACGAGGGGTCACAGGCTCAAGGTGAGAGGGGCGAAGTATAACTCAGATATTAGAGGGATGTTTTTTACACAGAGGGTGGTGGGGGCCTGGAATGCGCTGCCAAGTAGGGTGGTGGAGGCAGGCACGCTGACATCGTTTAAGACTTACCTGGATAGTCACGAGCAGCCTGGGAATGGAGGGATACAAACGATTGGTCTAATTGGACCAAGGAGCGGCACAGGCTTGGAGGGCCGAAGGGCCTGTTTCCTGTGCTGTACTGTTCTTTGTTATTTGTACCACACAACCCTGCCACAGCAACCTCTGCAAGACGTGCCGGATCATCGACACGGATGCCATCATCTCACGTGAGAACACCATCTACCAGGTACATGGTACGTACTCTTGCAACTCGGCCAACGTTGTCTACCTGATACGCTGCAGGAAAGGATGTCCCGAGGCATGGTACATTGGAGAAACCATGCAGACGCTACGACAACGGATGAATGAACACCGCTCGACAATCACCAGGCAAGACTGTTCTCTTCCTGTGGGGGAGCACTTCAGCGGTCACGGGCATTCAGCCTCTGATCTTCGGGTAAGCGTTCACCAACGTGGCCTTCACGACACACGACAACACAGAGTCGCTGAGCAGAAACTGATAACCAAGTTCCTCACACATGAGGACGGCCCAAACCGGGATCTTGGGTTCATGTCACACTATCGGTAACCCCCACAGCTTGCCTCCTGGACTTGCAGAATCTCACTGGCTGTCCTGTCTGGAGACAATACACATCTCTTTAACCTGTGCTTCATGCTCCTTCCACTCACATTGTCTGTATCTTTAAGACCTGGTTGGCTGTAGAGATTCGCATTCTAATCAGTATTCTGTAACTTGATTTTGTGTCTCTGTATGCCCTGTTTGAGTAAGAGTTTTAACAACACCAGGTTAAAGTCCAACAGGTTTATTTGGTAGCAAATACCATTAGCTTTCGGAGCGCTGCTCCTTCGTCAGATGGAGTGGAAAGCTAATGGTATTTGCTACCAAATAAACCTGTTGGACTTTAACCTGGTGTTAAAACTCTTACTGTGTTTACCCCAGTCCAACACCAGCATCTCCACATCATGACTGCCCTGTTTGAGAGCAGATATCCACTCCATCTGACGAAGGAGCAGCGCCCCAAAAGCTAATGGCATTTGCTACCAAATAAACGTGTTGGACTTTAACCTGGTGTTGTTAAAACTCTCACTGTGTTTACCCCAGTCCAAAGCCGGCACCTCCATATCATCACTACCATCTACAGGGGAGGTCCCAGAGGATTGGAGAATAGCCAATGTTGTTCCTTTGTTTAAGAAGGGCAGCAAGAATAATCCAGGTAATTACAGGCCGGTGAGCCTTACATCAGTGGTAGGGAAATTATTGGAGAGGATTCTTCGAGACAGGATTTATTCCCACTTGGAAATAAGTGGACGTATTAGTGAGAGGCAACATGGTTTTGTGAAGGGGAGGTCGTGTCTCACGAACTTGATCGAGTTTTTCGAGGAAGTGACAAAGATGATTGATGAGGGTAGGGCAGTGGATGTTGTCTACATGGACTTCAGTAAGGCCTTTGACAAGGTCCCTCATGGCAGACTGGTGCAGAAGGTGAAGTCGCATGGGATCAGAGGTGAGCTGGCAAAGTGGATACAAAACTGGCTTGGTCAAAGAAGACAGAGGGTAGCAGTGGAAGGGTGCGTCTCTGAATGGAGGGCTGTGACAAGTAGTGTTCCTCAGGGATCAGTGCTGGGACCTTTGCTGCTATAATATATATAAATGATTTGGAGGAAAATGTAACTGGATTGATTAGTAAGTTTGCAGACGACACAAAGGTTGGTGGATTTGCGGATAGTGATGAGGACCATCAGAGGATACAGCAGGACATAGATCAGTTGCAGACTTAGGCGGAGAGATGGCAGATGGAGTTTAATCCGGACAAATGTGAGGTAATGCATTTTGGAAGGTCTAATACAGTTATTCTGGAATAAATTATTTTTAAATGAACTTTGACTAGACTTTCTTCTCATCGTCCATCCTGGTGAGTCACTAAAAAGCCAGAACATAATTCCGGGGTACAGAACCGTAAAGGGTCTGAGCACTTTGAAAACGCTCACTCAAAAGGTCTATTGGTCAGGATAAACAGTGATCCCTCTCCCTCTCTCTCGTGAAGCTGTCCCAGTGTGGCACTCCCGGGTTGTATTTCACTACCTATAAGAGAGAGACACACACGGTCGTAGGTGGCAGTCAGGGTAACTCGTGTGGCATAAGGGCAAGCTCACTGAACAGTGAGTCTTTCTCCCTCTCTCTTGTGAAGCTGTCCCAGCACGACACTTCCGGGTTGTGGTTTCGACACCTGCAGGAGAGAGACACCCACAGTTATCAGTGGCATCCGAGACCAGTCTGTGTGGAGTAGAAGAACCTTTACAGAATACATTCCTACAAGATATCCGATGTGTCAATGTGCTGAATTAATGTCTAATGACCAACTTGTGTTAGACAAGATCCACCTGAAACTGAAAAATGCAACAATCATGAAGTCACAAAGGCCATATGCAATGAGAAACTGAAGGACAAGGACACATTGAATAGTTTCCAGCTGGCCCTCTCCAATGGATGCAAAATACTAATGAAGCCGGAAATCTTCAAAAGGGGATTAAATAGTGCAGAAGTCACCATTGAGCAGAGCGGAACCAACAAAAAAAAATGGATCACTGATCCAATGGGGAAATTGCTTGATGAAAGAAAGATAGCAATGAGTAAGAGGAAGGAAAAGAATATTGAACAAAGACGAGAAGACAATGAGAAGTACAGCAGCCTGGATAAAGTTGCAAAGAAGAGCTGCAGTAGAGACAAATGAGGATGGACATAATTAAAAGGCAGGGAGACACAAGAAGCAGTAAATCAGAACAGCTGCAAGATGGTGTGCAGGATGGTATGGGAACCAACTAGTACAAGAAGTCCCCAGGACCTAATGGGATCTATCCCAGAATACTGAGGGAGGAAATTGCTGGGGCCTTGTATGAAATCTTTGTATCCACTTTAGTCACAGGAGAGGTCCCAGAGGACTGGAGAATAGTTAATGTTGTTCCTTTGTTTAAGGAAGGCAACAGGGATAATCCAGGAAGTTACAGGCTGGTGAGCCTTACATCAGTGGTAGGGAAACTTTTGGAGAAGATTCTAAGGGATAAGATTTACTCACATTTGGAAAAATATGAACTTATTAGTGGTAGGCAGCATGGCTTTGTGTGGGGGAAGCCATGTCTCACAAACATGACAGAGTTTTTGAGGAAGTGACAAAAATGATTGATGAGGGCAGGACAGTGTATGTTGTCCATATGGACTTTAGCAAGATCTTTGACAAGGTCCCTCATGGAAAGCTGATATAGAATATGAAGTCACATGAGATCTGCAGTGAGCGAGTAAGATAAGACACAGGACTTGCTTGGTCATAGAAGATAGAGAGTAGTGATGGAAGGGGTTTTTTCCTACCAGGAGATCTGTGATCAGTGGTGTTCCACAGAGATCAGTACGAGGCTGTTGTTTGTAATATATATATTTGGAGGAGAATGTAGGTGGTCTGATTACAAGGTTTGTGGACAACACAAAGATTGGGGGAGCTGCGGCTAGTGAAGAGGATTGCCAGAGGATACAGCAGGATATAGATAGGCTGGAGACTTGGGCAGAGAAATGGCAGATGGAACTTTATCTGGACAAACGTGAGGTGATGTATTTTGGAAGGTCTAATGCAGAAGGGGAGTATACAGTAAATGACAGAATCCTTAGAAGCATTAACATATAGATGGATCGAGGCATGCAGGTCCGCAGTTCCCTGAAAGTGGCAACACAAGTGAATCAGGTGGTATGCATAGTAAGAAGTCTCACAACACCAGGTTAAAGTCCAACAGTGAGTTGCACTCACCTGATGAAGGAGCAGTGCTCCAAAAGCTTGTGCTACCAAATAAACTTGTTAGACTTTAGCCTGGTGTTGTGAGTCTTCTTACTGTTCCTACCCCAGTCCAATGTCGGCATCTCCAGATCAAGGTGGTATGATATGCTTGCCTTCATCGGTTAGGGCATAGAGTAAAAGAATTGGCAAGTCATGTTGCAGCTATATAGAACTTTAGTTCGGCCACATTTGGAATATTGTATACAGTTCTGGTCACCACATGACCAGAAGGATGTGGAGGCTTTGGAGAGGATACAGAAAAGGTTTTATCAGGATGTTGCCTGGTTTGGAGGGTATTAGGAGTGTTATGCTTCCGGGACTTGATGGTTTGAGTTATAAGGAGGGTATTAGTTATGAGGAGAGATTGGACAAAACTTGGGTTGTTTTCATAGAGTCATAGAGGTTTACAGCATGTGCCGAACACATCCCTACCTTCTAGACCTACCTATAACCCTCCATCCTATTAAGCTCCATGTACTCATCCAGGAGTCTCTTAAAAGACCCTATTGAGTTCGCCTCCACCACCACTGACGGCAGCCGATTCCACTCGCCCACCACCCTCTGTTGACTATCTACCTTATCTATACCCCTCATTATGTTATAGACCTCTATAAGATCACCCCTCAGCCTTCTACCCTCCAGAGGAAAAAGTCCCAGTCTAAAAGTCTCAGTCTATTTCAGCCTCTCCTTATAACTCAATCCATCAAGTCCCGGTAGCATCCGAGTAAATCTTTTCCGCACTCTTTCTAGTTTAATAATATCCTTTCTATAATAGGGTGACCAGAACTGTACATAGTATTCCAAATGTGGATTTACCAATGTCTTGTACAACTTCTGTATTCAATGTTCTGACCAATGAAACCAAGCATGCTGTATGCCTTCTTCACCACTCTGTCTGCCTGTGACTCCAGTTTCAAGGAGCTATGAACATGTATGAACATTTTCACCTGAACTTTTGGAGGCTGAGGAACGACCTGATAGAAGTTTACAAAATTATGAGAGGCATGGATAGAATGGATAGTCAGAGTCTTTTTCCCACAGTAGAAACATCAATTACAAGGGAACATAGGTTTAAGGTAAAAGGGGGAAGTTTAAAGAGGCAGGTTTTTTTTTTACACAGAGGGTGGTAAGTGCAGGATTGTGCTGCCAGAGGACATGGGAGAAGCAGATACAAGAGCAACAGTTAAAGAGACATCTTGACAGATACACTAATAGGCAGGGAATAGAGGGATACGGACTGCATAGAGGCAAAAGGTCTTTAGTTAAGGAAGGCGTAATGCAGGCTTGGTGGCCTGTTCCTGTGCTGTATTGTTCTTTGTTCTCTTTATTCTCTGTTCACTGTACCAATCATGGGCAAGGATGTTTAAATGTTATTGACAGATGAGGAGCAGGATGCAAGGTGGGTGGAACACTTTCAGGAGTTCCTCAACTAGTCTACCATAAGCTCCATGTTCAGATTCAATGATAGCACTGCTCCTCAGCAGCTGAATGTCAACCTGGGAGAATTTAACAGATTAAAGGTCCAAAGAGCCATCAAGAGCATGAAGAACAAAAGGCACCTGGAATTGATGAGATACCAGCAGAGCTATTGAAATATGGCAAAAGCACGGTCATAACAGAGCTCACAGATCTGTTCAACAAGATCTGGACTGTGGAGGACATCCTTGATGACTGGAGGTAGGGAGTAATCATCAAGCTACCAAAGGGAACTTCAGTGACTGCAACAACTGGAAAGGCATGAGATTGCTGTCAATACCTGGCAAAGCAGAAGTCAGTATGCTTCATGAAGAACAGGCAGGTTTCTGGGATAGATCATGCTGTGAGCAGGCCTGGAGTATCAACAGCCACTTCTTATCAAGTTCACTGATTTAACAAAGCTTTTGATAGCATCCATCAGCAGTTAGTCTGGTACATCCTACAGCATTTGGGAATGGTATACTAACATCTTATTCCTTGTACAGTTACTCCAGCTGCTGTGTCAAGAGCAGCACAGGCAGCATTGTTTCATAGAATCATCCAGTGCAGAAGGAGGCCATTCGGCCCATCGAGTCCTAGATCATAGATCATAGAAACCCTACAGTGCAGAAGGAGGCCATTTGGCCCATCGAGTCTGCACCGACCACAATCCCACCCAGGCCCTACCCCCACATATTTACCCGCTAATCCCTCTAACCTACGCATCCCAGGACTCTAAAGGGCAATTTTTAACCTGACCAATCAACCTAACCCACACATCTTTGGGCTGTGGGAGGAAACCGGAGCACCCGGAGGAAACCCACGCAGACACGAGGAGAATGTGCAAATTCCACACAGACAGTGACCCGAGCCGGGAATCGAACCCGGGACCCTGGAGCTGTGAAGCAGCAGTGCTAACCACTGTGCTACCGTGCCTCACCGACTCTTCAACAGAGCATCTTTTCCAGGCCTACCCCATGCATTTACTCCTCTAATTTCTTTAGCCTGCACATCCTGAGACACTAAGGGAAACTTAGTATAGAAACATAGAAAAACTACAGCACAAAACAGGCCCTTCGGCCCCACAAGTTGTGCCGAACATATCTCTACCTTTTAGGCCTACCTATAACCCTCCATCCTATTAAGTCCCATGTACTCATCCAGGAGTCTCTTTAAAACCCTATTGAGTTTGCCTCCACCACCACTGACAGCAGCCGATTCCACTCGCCCACCACCCTCTGTGTGAAAAACTACCCCCTAACATTTCCCCTGTACCTACCCCCCAGCACCTTAAACCTGTGTCCTCTCGTAGCAGCCATTTCCACCCTGGGAAAAAGCCTCCGAGAGTCCATCCGATCTATGCCTCTCAACATCCATACCTCTATTAGGTCTCCTCTCATCCTACGTCTCTCCAAGGAGAAAAGACCGAGCTCCCTCAGCCTATCCTCATAAGGCATGCCACTCAATCCAGGCAACATCCTTGTAAATCTCCTCTGCACCCTTTCAATCTTTTCCACATCCTTCCTGTAATGAGGCGATCAGAACTGAGCACAGTACTCCAAGTGGGGTCTGACGAGGGTCTTATATAGCTGCATCATTATCCCCGGACTCCTAAACTCAATCCCTCGATTGATAAAGGCCAGCACACCATATGCCTTCTTAACCACCTCCTCCACCTGCAGAGCCGATTTTAGAGTCCTATGGACCCGGACCCCAAGGTCCTTCTGATCCTCTACAGTACTAAGAGTCTTTCCCTTTATATTGCACTCCTTCATCCCATTTGACCTGCCAAAATGGACTACTACGCATTTATCTGGTTGAAGTCCATCTGCCACTTCTCCGCCCAGTCTTGCATCTTATCTATGTCCCTCTGTAACTTCTGACATCCCTCCAGACTATCCACAACCCCACCAACCTTCGTGTCATTGGCAAACTTACCAACCCATCCCTCCACAACCTCATCCAGGTCACTTATGAAAATGACAAACAGCAAGGGTCCCAGAACAGATCCCTGGGGCACACCACCCCTGGGACCTCCATTTAGAAAAAGACGCATCCATACCCACTCTCTGCCTCCTTTGGGCAAGCCAGTTCTGGATCCACAGGGCAGCAGCCCCTTGGATCCCATGCCCCCTCACTTTTTCTAGAAGCCTTGCATGGGGGACCTTATCGAACGCCTTGCTAAAATCCATATAAACCACATCTACCGCTTTCCCTCCACCAGGCTCGTAAGGCACAATCTGCCTTTGATAAAGCCATGCTGAGTATTCTTGAGCATACTAAACCTCTCTAAATGCTCATAAATCTTGTCTCTCAGGATCTTCTCCATCAGCTAACCAACCACTGAGGTTAGACTCACCGGTTGGTAATTTCCTGGGCTATCCCTATTCCCCTTCTTGAAAATAGGAACCACATCCGCAATCCTCCGGCACCTCTCCCGTCTCCATCGACGACGCAAAGATCATCGCCAGAGGCTCTGCAATCTCTTCCCTCGCCTCAAACAGTAACCTGGGGTACATCCCATCCAGACCCGGCAACTTATCTATCTTGATGCCATTCAAAGATTCCAGCACAACCTCTTTCTTAAAGTCCACATACTCAATCATTTCAGTCCACCACAAGCCCGCAGTACATCCACCCAGGTCCTTCTCCTCTGTGAAAACCAAGGCAAAATACTCATTAAGCACTTCTGCCATTTCTACTGGTTCCGTACAGACTTTCCCGCCTTCACCTTTTATAGGCCCTATTCCTTCACGTCTCATCCTTTTACTCTTCACATTTTTACAGAACGGCTTAGGGTTTTCCTTAATCCTACCTGCCAAGGCCTTCTCGTGACCCCTTCTGGCTCTCCTAATTTCCTTCTTTAGTCCCTTCCTACAAGCCGTATACTCATCTAGATCCCTATTTTCGCCAAGCTTTCTGAACCTTTTGTATGCTTTCCTTTTCTTCTCGACTAGGTCCCACACAGCTTTCGTGCACCATGGTTCCTTTAACCTACCAACTCCTCCCTGTCTGCTCGGAATGTTGTCCTGTAGAACTCTAGACAGACATTCCTTGAAAAACTGCCACCTCTCTTCAGTACATTTCCCCGAGAATACCTCCTTCCAATTTACTCCTCTAATTTGCTGCCTTATGTCTTCATATTTCCCCTTACTCCATATAAACGCTTTCCTAGCTTGCCGGATCCTCTCTTTTTCCAATGCAAGCATAAAGGAGATAGAGTTATGATCGCTATCCCCAAGATGCTCTCCCACTGAGAGATCTGACACCTGTCCAGGTTCATTGGTCAGTATCAGATCAAGTACAGCCTCTCCTCTTGTAGACTTGTCCACATGCTGTGTCAGGAAACCCTCCTGAACACACCTAACGAACTCCTCCCCATCCAATCCCCTTATCCTAGGGATATTCCAATCTATGTTTGGGAAATTAAAGTCTCCCATCACAACAACTCTGCTATTATTGCATCTCTCCAGGATCTGTTTCCCTATCTGCTCCTCCACCTCCCTGTTACTATTGGGCAGCCTATAGAAAACTCCCAGCAAAGTGATCGACCCCTTCCCACTCCGAACTTCCACCCACAGAGACTCTGTGGACAATCCCTCCACAGCATACACCTTCTCTACAGCTGTGACACTATCCCTGATCAGCAGTGCCACTCCACCCCCTCTCTTGCCTCCCTCCCTGTCCTTCCTGAAACATCTGAATCCCGGCACCTGGAGTATCCAGTCCTGTCCCTGAGACATCTAAGTCTCCGTAATGGCCACCACATCACACTTCCAGGCATCGATCCACGCTCTGAGCTCATCCCCTTTATTCACTATACTCCTGGCATTAAAGTAAACACATCTCAATCCTTTGGTCTGAGCTCTCCCCTTTTCTATCCCCCGTCCATCCTCCCTCTTGCACTGTCTATAACCCTTCTCTGTTAGCGAGCTAACTTCCTCGCTCCCAGTCACCTCGTCTCGATCCCCTCCCCCCAACCTATCTAGTTTAAACTCTCCCCAGTAGCCTTAGCCAACCTTCCCGCCAGGATATTGGTCCCCCTGGGATTCAAGTGCCACCCGTTTTTTGTGTACAGGTCACACCTGCCCCTAAAAAGGTCCCATTGGTCCAGGAACCTGAATCCCTGCCCCCTGCACCAGTCCCTCAGCCACACATTCATCCTCCACCTCATTCCATTCCTGCCCTCACCTTCCCGTGGCACAGGCAGCAATCCTGAGATTACTACCTTTGCTTTCTTCCTTCTCAGCTGTCTCCCTAATTCCCTATACTCTCTTTCCATGACTCCTTCCCCCTTCCTTCCCACATCAGCGGTACCAATATGTACCGCTACCTCTGGCTCCTCTCCCTCCCACCTCAGGATTTCTGGGACTCGATCAGCGACAACCTGGATCCTGGCTCCAGGGAGGCAGACCACCATCTGAGACTCCCGCCTGCCTCTGCAAAAACGCCTGTCCGACCCCCTTACTATCGAGTCCCCGATTAACACTGCCTTCTTCCTCTTTTCCTTAGCCCTCTGAGTTACAGGGCCGGACTCCACTCCGGAGACACGGCCACTGCTGCTTCCCCCAGGCGGACTGTCCCCCCCAGCAGTACTCAGGCAGGAGTACTTGTTGTGTAGGGGCACATCCACCGGGGTGCTCTCAATCACCCGAGCTTTACCCTTCCTGGCCGTCACCCACTTGGCCTCCACCCGTGGCCCTGGTGTGACCACCTGATGATAGCTCTTGTCTATCACCTCCTCATTCTCACTTAACAGCCTAAGATCCTCGAGCTGCAGTTCCAGCTCCCTAACACGGTCCCTCAGGAACCGCAGCTCAACACACCCCTCACAGATGTGGATGTCCGGGAGGCCAGATGCCTCCAGGACCTCCCACATCCTACACTGGGAACAACACACTGGCTTCACACTCATATTTGACCCTTTATATCAAGCTACACAGAGAAAAGTAAATAAGAATTAAAACTCACCCCTGCTCGCCCTGTCCCCCCGAAGCCCTGTGAGCCAAAGCCCTTACAGCTTACACTCTGCTTCCCACTCACTCCGCTGCCCGCTCCCGACGCTGCCCGCTCCCGACGCTGCCTGCTGCACACTGCGGCCTGCTTTTTAAACCTCCCACGCATTTTAAAAGAAACTACACACCTTCCCAGATTGCCCCGCGGGCGGCCTACTTCCGCTTTTCTAAAATGAGCCTAAACTTCTAAAAACCCGAACACTCGAAAACCCGCGAAAAAGTAAGTAAAAAAAATCACTGTCTTACCCTCTTTAGCTGTACTCGCAAAACGCTCCTCTCTCCCTTGCTCCGGTGGAACAAACAACGCTCCTCTCTCCCTTGCTCCGGTGGAACAAACAACGCTCCTCTCTCCCTTGCTCCGGTGGCCAACTAACCTGCATATCTTTGGACTGTGGGGGGTGGGGGGAATGTGGAAACCTGATTACCTGGAGGAAACCCACATAGACATGGGGAGAATGTGCAAACTCCACACAGTCACCCAAGGCTGGAATCGAACCCAGGTCCCTGGCGCTATGATGCAGCAGTGTTAACCACTGTGTTGCCGTACCACCCTTAAATATTATCATAGGAATATGACAAGGCTGCAGACTCTCCTGATTCATTTTCCTCCTGGTTATCTATTTCAACATGAGAAAGATGATGGTGGATGCAGACTTGGCATCCTGTGGAAATACCACTGGTTAAAAGAACTGGATTTTACAGATGACACTGTCTCGTTGGCCAATTAATCATATCTCATAGCTATCATATACCCAATTTTAGTTTATATTTCCTTTCAAACTCTGCATACTATTACTGAAGCAAATATGTTAGGCAGGCCCCTGAAAAAGTATTTCATATGGAAAAATCTCACTGCCACCACAATATTCAATTTACCTTAAAAATATATTGGATACATAAAGCTATCAGATTTTGGTTTTGTGTGTCATTAAATTAAAACTACTTTACCTTGACAGATGCATATAGTTAGTGAATGCTGCACCAGCTTGCAGCAGTAATCCAATAGACAAAACCTTCAGTACAGTGTGCATAGGTCCACCTTTCTTAATTGATCGCCAGATTGGTTGAGTGTATATGCAGGCTACGACAAAGTAAGCCAATACTAGCAGGAAGTAGAAATCATGTAACCCTGTGAAAAGAATAAAGACAACTCCCAGTTCACATGCGAGCAGAATGCCAAAGTCAAATAAGATAATGCTCGTATGAACATTTCCAACCTTTAATTAATACTCAAGTTATAGAAAACACACTTACAATCTACATCATTCTCATCAGATTGTTTAGAATGCTATCTACAATCAATATCAATAACTTTGATGAGGGGACCTGGGATAATATCTCCAAGTTTGCTGATGATACAAAATTAGGTGGGCAAATAAACAATGAGGAGGATGCAAAAATAGGTTGCAAAGGGATAAGGACAGATTGAGTGAGTGAGCGAACGAGAAGATGGGATGGAATGTAACATTGGGACGCATGAAATTATCCACTTTTGAAGGAAAACTGGAACTTTTTTTAAAATGGTGAGAGACTAGGAAATGTTACTATTCCAAGGGACCTTGCACAAAAACTAAAGAAAGTTAACATCCAGATACAGCAAGCAATCAGGAAAGTAAATGGCATATTAACTTATAATGAGATTGGAAAACAAACATAAAGAGAGCTTCTGGCAATTTTATAGAGCCTTGGTGAGGCCATATCAGAGTATTATGTACTGTTTAGGTGTCCTTACCCAAGGAAAAATATGTGAGCCTTGCGGGGACTGCAACAAAGGTTCATACCTGGGATGAGGGGATAGTCCAATGAGGAGAGATTTGGTAGATGAGGAATTTCAGAATTTCAAAGAATTATCTTGTTGAAGCATTCTAAATTTTTAAAAGACTTGATCAGCTCAACACTGGAAGGATGCTTCCCCAGTCTAGAACGAGGGAATCACAGTCGCAAAATATGGGGTAGCCATTTAGGACCAAGATGTGGAGAAATTTCTTTCCTCAAAGGATTGTAATCTTCAGATTTTTTTTAATCCTGGAGAGCTGTAAATGATCAGTTATTCAGTATATTCAAGAAAGAGATTGATAGATTTTTTTGGATACTGAGAGAATTAAGGGATTTGAAGATAATGTACGAAGGTAGAATTAAGGTACCAGCTCAGCCCTAATTGTATTGAATGATGAAGCAGGCTCAAATGGCCAATTGGCCTACTTTTGCTGTTAGAATGTAACTGGTGACAACTTTGTATTGGATGTAATGTGACCAATGGGAACAAGATGTAAGGGTCAGCTGACCCAGTAAACCATGGAACCAATTACAGAGTGATGTAATAGTCAGCTGACTAGCTGACTCAGTCAAATAAGAACCTGTTTCGCATTGTGGTGAGCTTGGAGTGGTCCAGGGCCCAAGTCTGGAGTAATGATGTTTCTTTACTAAACCATTTCTTTGATTTGCAAGTTGGAGTAAGTTTTGTTGTATTTTCATTATCTGTATTTTGAAGAGTTCCTTCTGAGGAAACATTGGTAGCAGAGGAAAACCCATTGTAACTTGGTGTTTGCTTTTGAAGAAGTGCTACAATCATGGCAAAAGATGGAAGTAAATTGGTGGGATTTGATTGTCCCCTTGTCTTTTCAGATGCTGAACCATATTGGCAATGGAAGGCAGAGGTGGAAATGTGGACCCATGTCACCACAATACCGAAAAAAGAGCAAGGTATGGCATTAGCTTTGTCACTTCCAGTAGGGCGCAAGAAGCAAAGTATTTTCCAATTGGACAACAGATGCCCTGAATAAAGAAGGGCTACAGCTCCTGCTACAAATACTTAGATAAGTTTTACCAGAAAGATGAGTTCTTGCAGAATTATGAAGGATGGGTGATGGTTGACAGGATTAGGAGACATGACACCAGTCCATGGAAGAGTATATCATGGATTTTGATAGGGGCCGTAACAGGCTAATGAAATTTAATTTGGAGGTTCCAAATGCAGTATTGGCCTTTAAGTTGTTGGACTGTGCATGTCTGTTGCATATGGATACTCTTTTTTTTTAGTAATGACTGGAATACAATTAAGTGGAACAGAGCTCCTCTTTGATCAAATGGCAGCATCATTAAAAACGTTTTTGGGAAACAATCCTTCCCTGCCGCCTTGTTCAATAAATATTGGAATGCCAATGGTGACCCAAATGGTACATGTAGGCCTTTAAACAGAGACAGTTACGTTAATAACAGTGTTGAAAATGGTTATAACCTATTTGAAAATGGGGAAAGACGCAGATGGGAAACTGATAAAAAAACGTTTAAATCAAAGGAATGCTAGAGGGATTGTGAATCGCTGTTTTCAATGCAATTTCCCCATACAGACCAGTACAGTGTAAACTGTCCGAAAAGATGAAATCGTGTCTTTGAAATCACATGTGACACAGAATATGTGGAAACTGACAGTGACGAGGATAAGGGCCAGGAACGCATTGTTTTGGTGGCAGAAAAGTTGTGTGCCATAATGAGTGTCCTGATGATAGACTCTTTCAACCTTGCTGCTTTAGATAGTGGATGTATGTCCACTGTCTGCGGCCAAGATTGGCTAGATTGTTATTTAGGGTCTCTTGATCATAAAGACCGAAAGAAAGTAAAGGAACATGATAGTTCCACCTGCTTTAGACTTGGAGAAGACAACATTCTAACATCCTCCAGAAGGGTGATACATCCCTGTAAGATTGTGGGAATCAGTACAGATGTGGTTTCCAGTGATATACCTTTGTTGTTAAGCAGGTCTGCGATGAAGAAAGCTCAGATGACCATTAATTTGCAACAGGATAAAACTGTGGACCTACATTTTACAAGATCTGGCCATTATTGTCTTCCTTTAAGTGAACCAAAATGATCAGACCAAAGGATTCATGAGGCATTAGTGTCGCTAATAGACAACAGCATGATGGACAAAAAGATTATTATTCTGAAATTCCATAAGCAGTTTGATCATCCAGCACCACGGAGACTGAGAGCACTGCTGCAGGATGCAGATGTGCTAGACAAAGGATATAATGATCTTGTAGAACAAACATCAGCCCAGTGTGAAATTTGCACAAAATATAGAAGGACACCCCCACATCCAGTCATTAGTCTACCATGAGCATGAGATTTCAGTGATGTAGTGGTGACGGATCTAAAGATATGGGACAAGGTCAAAGGCATCTATCTATTGCACTTTGTGGACATGGCCACCCAGTTTAACATATCCACGGTGATTTACAGCAAAGATAAAAAGACCATTATAGATAAAATTATGACCCACAGGATTGGAGTCACCGTCTAAATCTTTGAAGGACAATGGGGGCGAATTTGCAAATGATGAGTTTCAAGATATGTGTGAAAATTTAAATATTGTAATAATGCACACTGCAGCAGAGAGCCCATTCAGCAATGGCCTCTGTGAAAGGAATCACGCCGTTATAGATGACATGTTGCATAAACTTTTGGTGGATCAACCGGGCTGTAAATTGCAGGTTGCATCAGTATGGGCAGTGCATGCAGAAAATTTGTTACAAATGGTATTGGGGCTATAGTCCATACCAGTTGGTATATGGGAGGAATCTGAAGTTGCCGTCAGTATTAACAGATGCTCCCCGGTGCTAGAAGGCACAAGCATTAGCTCCATGTTTTCTGCGCACTTAAACGCTATGCATGCAGGGAGAAAGGCCTTCATTAAGGTTGAGGTTTCAGAACAGATAAGAAGGGCCCTAAGGCATCACATAAGACCATTGGGGGTATACTTTGAGAAAGGGGATAGGGTCTACTATAAAAGAGAGGGCAAGAAAGTGTGGAAAGGGCCCTGGAAAGTGATAGGAACAGACGGCAAGGTAGTTATAGTATATACGGTAACCAGGCAGTGTGAGCCCACTCTTCGAGAGTAGTGGGACTTGGGTATGAATTTGGAGCATCTGAGCAAGATGCAGAAGTGCAGGAGACACTTGTACCTCACATGCACATACCCTGAGTTATTATGAGGATCAGTCAACAATAGATGTGAGGGAATCTGATCAACAAACTACAGTGAAGCAGGGGATGAAGCTGCTACTTCAAAGGTTCAGCTACTCGAAATAGACACAGTGGTACCATACATACCCGAAGGGTCAAGTGAGTGGAGGGAGGCCACTATAATTGGGAAAGCAGGAAAGACCTCAGGAAAGTACAAACACTGGCTTAACATACAAAAGCGAGGGCAAGAAGCCAAAGCTATAGATTGGGAAAATGAGGTGGACAGATGTAAATAAAAAAAGTGAGACCGAAATCCTGAGGATGAGACAGTAAGTATTCGTGAACCCAGGAAAAAGTCATGAATCTGTGACCGAAGGTGTGTCAACAGAACAGCCATTTGAGAGTAGCAGCCCTGAAACAAACAGAGGCCGGAGCTTAATGAGGAAGGCTAGGAATCAAACCAATGACAGGAATAGGAGTAGAAGCCCCATGATAAGTAAGTATTAATAGCTGCAAATAAAATGGAGCTTGCGGAAATAAGAGGCCAAACAAAGAGAGCTGGACAGTTAGAAGGAGTTTGGGGTGCACACCTAGGTACCAGACAAAGGGCAGCCTGCTTTGTCCCATAGGTGGGTTTGCACAGAGAAAGTTTTGCAAGAAGGAATGTATAAAGCTAAAGCCAGATTAGTAGCTCATGGGTATGAGGAACATTTGGATGGGAGAGACATTAGGGTTGATTCACCCACAGCAGGGAAAATGACACTGAAAATTTTTTTCACTGTTCTAGCACCTCCTAATTGGATGTGTAAATCAATTGATATCAAAGCAGCATTTCAGCAGGGTGAAACATTTCAAAGAAGTTTTTTTTGAGGACACCCAAAGAAGCAGGTAATATACAGGGACATTTGTGGAAATTAAACAAATGTGGATATGGGTTAAGTGATGCATCAAGGATTTGGTATTTCTCTATACGATCTGTGTTATTGAAGACTGGTTGTGTCCAGTAAAAGCAGATCCAGCAATGTTTTACTGGAAGGCTAAAAATAGGTCTTTAAATAGGTTTTTTGTGTCGGTCTCCACGGTGGAAGACACAAATAGTTTACCGAATGTTAACGATCGAGTGTTGATAGGAGGAGAGGTACTCAATACAATTATTGTTACTAGAGAGGCAGTGCTTGGTAGACTAACAGGACTGAAGGTGGACAAGTCCCTGGGCCCGGTTGGAATGCATCCCAGGGTACTGAAAGAAATGTCAGAGGTAATAGCGGATGCGTTAGTGGTTATTTATCAAAATTCACTGGACCTTGGGGTAGTGCCGGCTGATTGGAAAACAGCTACTGTTACACCGCTGTTTAAAAAAGGAAGTAGACAAAAGGTGGGTAACTACAGGCTGGTTAGCTTAACGTCTGTAGTTGGGAAAATGCTGGAATCCATCATTAAAGAGGAAATAGCAGGCCATCTGGATAAGAATGGTTCGCTCAAGCAGACGCAGCATGGATTCATGAGAGGAAAGTCGTGTTTGACGAATTTACTGGATTTTTATGAAGATGTGACTAGTGCGGTTGACGGAGGGGAACCGGTAGATGTGGTGTTTTTGGATTTCCAAAAGACATTCGATAAGGTGCCTCACAAAAGGTTGCTGCAGAAGATTGGGGCACACGGAGTTGGGGATAGGGTGTTAGCGTGGATTGGGGATTGGCTATCCAACAAGAAGCAGAGAGTTGGAATAAATGGGTGCTTTTCTGGTTGGCAGATGGTGACTAGTGGCGTGCCGCAGGGATCGGTACTAGGGCCTCAACTGTTTACTATTTACATAGATGATCTGGAGGAGGGGACTGAGTGTAGGGTATCAAAGTTTGCTGATGACACGAAGATAAGTGGGAAAGTGAATTACGTGGAGGAAGCGGAAGGTCTGCAGAGAGATTTGAATAGGCTGTGTGAGTGGGTGAGGATCTGGCAGATGGAGTATAACGTTGGCAAATGCGAGGTTATTCACTTTGGAAGAAATAATAGCAAATTGGATTATTATTTAAATGGAAAAAAATTACAACGTGCTACTGTGCAAAGGGACCTGGGGGTCCTTGTGCATGAGTTGCAAAAACTCAGTCTGCAAGTACAACAGGTGATCAAGAAGGCAAATGGGATGTTGGCATTTATCGCGAGGGGGATAGAATATAAAAGCAGAGAAGTCTTGCTGCATCTGTACAAGGCATTGGTGAGGCCGCAGCTGGAATACTGTGTGCAGTTTTGGTCCCCTTACTTGCGGAAGGATATATTGGCCTTGGAGGGAGTGCAGAGAAGGTTCACCAGGTTGATACTGGAGATGGGGGGGTGTAGATTATGAGGAGAGATTGAGCAGATTAGGTTTGTACTCGTTGGAGTTTAGAAGGCTGAGGGGTGATCTTATAGAGGCCTAGAAGATAATGAAGGGGCTGGATAGGGTAGAAGTGGAGAGATTCTTTCCACTTAGAAAGGAAACCAGAACTAGAGGGCACAGCCTCAAAATAAAGGGGGGTCAGTTTAGGACAGAGTTGAGGAGGAACTTCTTCTCTCAGAGGGTGGTGAATCTCTGGAATTCTCTGCCCACTGAAGTGGTGGAGGCTACCTCATTGAATATGTTTAAGTTACGGATAGATGGATTTCTGATCGGTAGGGGAATTAAGGGTTATGGGGAGCAGGCGGGTAAGTGGAACTGATTCACTTCAGATCAGCCATGATCTTATTGAATGGCAGGGCAGGCTCGAGGGGCTAGATGGCCTACTCCTGCTCCTATTTCTCATGTTCTTATGTTCTTAAAGGAAAATTGGCTCGAAGTTTTACAATGCATGTGGATGATTCCTTATGCGGTGGCACAGAAGAATTTGAAAAAAGAATTGAAGCTGAAAACAGAATTAAAAGTAAAGTTTATTTATTAGTCACAAGTAAGACTTGCATTAATACTGCAATGAAGTTACTGTGAAATTCCCCCAGTCAGCACAGTCCAGTGCCTGTTCGGGTCAATGCACCTAACCACGTCTTTCAGAATGTGGGAGGAAATCGGAGCACCCGGAGAAAACTCACGCAGACACAGGGAGAATGTGCAAACTCCACACAGACAGTGACCCAAGCCGGGAATCGAACCCAGGTCCCTGGTGCTGTGAAGCAGCAGTGCTAACCACTGTGCCACCATTCTGCTCTAAAGTAGTGAGTCAAGCAGCTGGTGCTTTTCGATATCTTGGTCTTGATATCCAACAAAGTACATCTGGTGTAACGATGACTTAACAAGGATATCTAAACAGTATTGATCCCATTCCCATCACCAGAGAAAGGTCAATGGAAAAAGAGGAATGGGCCAACGAAAAAGAAACGAGAGTTGTTGAGGAGTATGATAGGACAACTGAATTGGCTCTGCAGATGGGAGCTATAATGTCCAAGAGCTCAATAATATGTCGAAGTGCGCCACAGTCAGAGATCTTGCAGGCTAATAAAACAGTAAAAAAGTTAAAATTAGAGGAGTGTGTAATTCAATTCCCAGCACTAGGAGAATCGGAAGATATGAAATTGCTTGTGTTTAGTGATGCTTCACATGCCAATCTACCAGATGGACATTCAAGCGGTGCTGGATTCATAATATTCCTGGTAGGTAAGGAAGGAAAATGTTTCCCCTTGGCCTGGGAAGCAAAGAAAATAAAAAGGTTAGTCAAAAGCTCATTGGCGGCTGAAACCCTAGCGTTAGTGGAGGCGTTGGATATGGGGATATATTTGTCTGACGCATTAACAATTATTTTTTATGGGCACATCGGGTAAGAAAGTACCAGTTGAGTGCTTTGTGGACAATGTTCACTCAACAAAAAGTGTAGCGGAAAAATTATTAAGAATTGATTTGGCCAGCATTAAACAAATGCTGGAAAACAAGGAAGTTTCCAACCTTAACTGGGTCGGTGTAAATCTACAGGTATTCGACTGTTTTACAAAACGGGGTGCAGGTACTGGAAAGTTAAGAATACTGGAGGATGATTGTCTTAAATTATTTTGAAAAAATAAATAAAGGGAATCTGTTAGAATGTAACTGGTGACAACTTTGTATTGGATGTAATGTGACCAATGGGAACAAGATGTAAGGGTCAGCTGACCCAGTAAACCAGGGAACCAATTACAAAGTCATGTAATAGTCAGCTGACCAGCTAACTCACCAAAAATAAGAACCTGTTTAGAATTGGTGTGAGCTTGGAGTGGCCCAGTGCGAGGCCCCAAAATTGGAGTAATGATGTTTCTTTATTAAACCCTTTCTTTGATTTATAAATTGGAGTAAGCTTTGTTGTATTTTCATTATCTGCATTTTGAAGAGTTCCTTCTGAGGAAACATCTACTTCCATTTCTTATGTTCTTAATCATGTTGTTAACATAGATCAATCAGATTACCAGGACAAGAAAACGGCCTCCTTTGTTATACCAGTTTCGTTTAACTATTCACCCAGTCTCTCTCTTCCATATTCCAAGCTTTACCACTACCTCCTTACCAGACTGTAAGTCTCAATGCCCACCCACAATCACCCATGCCATTTTTTACTACTCATTCAACTCCACTCACCTAACCTTCCAGCCAGCCTCCTGGCCTTCCCTGATAATCATCCTACGAATCCTTTGGCGAGTAACCCACCTCCTGACTCTCCAAAGCTTGTCCACCATTTACAAGGTGTACATCTGGAGTGTGACGGAATATTCTCCACTTGCCTGGATAAGTTCAGTTCCAACAATACTCAAGTTTGACATCCCCTTATGTTTGGTTACGTTTTAACCAATTTACTTTAATTGGTTACGTTTACTTTAGCGATGGAAAGGGATAGGTATATACCGCAGGGCAAGTGTTATAGCTGAGGGAAAGGAAATTATGATGCGATTAGGCGAGATTTAGGATGCATAGGATGGGGAAGAAATCTGCAGGGCATGGGCACAGTTGAAATATGGAGCTTGTTCAAGGAACAGCTATTGCGTGTCCTTGATAAGTATGTACCTGTCAGGCAGGGAGGAAGTGGTCGAGCGAGGTTTACTAAAGAAGTTGAATCTCTTGTGAAGAGGAAGAAGGAGACTTTTATGTAAAGATAAGACGTGAAGGCTCAGTTAGGGCGCTTGAGAGTTACAAGTTAGCCAGGAAGGACCTGAAGAGAGAGCTAAGAAGAGCCAGGAGGGGACATAAGAAGTCTTTGGCAGGTAGGATCAAGGAAAACCCTAAAGCTTTCTATAAGTATGTCAGGAATAAAAGAATGACTAGGGTAAGATTAGGGCCAGTCAAGGACAGTAGTGGGAAGTTGTGTGTGGAGTCCGAAGAGATAGGAGAGGTGCTAAATGAATATTTTTCGTCAGTATTCAAACAGGAAAAAGACAATGTTGTCGAAGAGAATACTGAGATACAGGCTATTAGACTAGACGGGATTGAGGTTCATAAGGAGGAGGTGTTAGCAATCCTGGAAAGTGTGAAAATAGATACGTCCCCTGGGCCGAATGGGATTTATCCTAGGATTCTCTGGGAAACTAGGGAGGAGATTGCAGAGCCTTTGGCTTTGATCTTTATGTTGTCATTGTCTACAGGAATAGTGCCAGAAGACTGGAGGATAGCAAATGTTGTCCCCTTGTTCAAGAAGGGGAGTAGAGACAACCCTAATTATAGACCAGTGAGCCTTCTGTTGTGGGCAAAGTTTTGGAAACAATTATAAGAGATAGGATTTATAATCATCTAGGAAGGAACAATTTGATTAGGGATAGTCAATATGGTTTTGTGAAAGGTAGGTCGTGCCTCACAAACCTTATTGAGTTCTTTGAGAAGGTAACCAAAGAGGTGGATGAAGGTAAAGCAGTTGATGTGGTGTATATGGATTTCAGTAAAGCGTTTGATAAGGTTCCCCATGGTAGGCTATTGCAGAAAACACGGAGGCATGGAATTAAGGGTGATTTTGCAGTTTGGATCAGAAATTGGCTAGCTGTAAGAAGACAGAGGGTGGTGGTTGATGGGAAATGTTCATCCTGGAGTTCAGTTACTAGTGGTGTACAGCAAGGATTTGTTTTGGGGCCACTGCTGTTTGTCATTTTTATAAATGACCTGGATGAGGGCATAGAAGGCTGGGTTAGTAAATTTGCAGATGACAGTAAAGTCGGTGGAGTTGTGGACAGTGCGGAAGGATGCTGCAGGTTACAGAGGGACGTAGATAAGCTGCAGAGCTGGGCTGAGAGATGGCAAATGGAGTTTAATGCGGAAAAGTGTGAGGTGATTCACTTTGGAAGGAGTAACAGGAATACAGAGTACTGGGCTAATGGTAAGATACTTGGTAGTGTGGATGAGCAGAGAGATCTCGGTGTCCATGTGCATAGATCCCTGAAAGTTGGCACCCAGGTTGATAGGGTTGTTAAGAAGGCGTACAGTGTGTTAGCTTTTATTGGGAGAGGGATTGAGTTTCGGAGCCATGTTGCAGCTGTACAAAACTCTGGTGCGGCCGCACTTGGAGTATTGCGCACAGTTCTGGTCGCCGCATTATAGGAAGGATGTGGAAGCATTGGAAAAGGTGCAGAGGAGATTTACCAGGATGTTGCCTGGTACGGTGGGAAGATCGTATGAGGAAAGGCTGAGTGACTTGAGGCTGTTTTCGTTGGAGAGAAGAAGGTTAAGAGGTGTCTTAATAGAGGCATCCAAGATGATCAGAGGATTAGATAGGGTGGACAGTGAGAGCTTTTTTCCTCGGATGGTGATGGCTAGCACGAGGGGACATAGCTTTAAATTGAGGGGTGATAGATATAGGACAGATGTCAGAGGTAGGTTCTTTACTCAGAGTAGTAAGGGCATGGAATGCCCTGCCTGCAACAGTAGTGGACTCGTCAACATTAAGTGCATTTAAAGGGTCATTGGATAAACATATGGATGATATTGGAATAGTGTAGGTTAGATGGGCTTTAGATTGGTTTCACAGGTTGGCGCAACATTGAGGGCCTAAGGGCCTGTACTGCGCTGTAATGTTCTATGTTCTATCTAGAACAAAGCAAACTTGATTGCTACCCTTCCACAAACATTCCACCCCTCCACCACTGACGAACAATGGCAGCCATGTGTCCCATCTACAAGATGCACTGCAGGAACTCACCAAGGTTCTTGAGACAGTATCCTCCAAACTCATGGCCATTACTATCTAGAAGGACAAGGGCAGCAGATACCTGGGAATACCACCACCTGGAAGTTCTCCTCCAAGTCAGTCACCATCCTGATTCGTAAATATATTGCCATGCTTTCACTGTTGCTCGGTCAAAATCCTGGAATCACCTCCCTAGCAGTGTGTACTTACATCTTGGGGATTGCAGTCATTCACGAAGGCAGTGCACACCACATTCTCAAGGGCAACTAGGGATGGGCAGTAAATGCTGGCCGAGCCAGTGACACCCACATCCTGCAAATGAATTTTTAAAAATTCCATCTTGATGCTTGACCAGGTTACACTCATCTCCCTCCTTACGTGTCCTTCAGCATTCAGATACAATAGCAAAATTGGTGAATGAATGTCATGACAAAAGTTGCCAATTGACTATTTGTTTCTGTCAGACATTGAAAGTGCTCACGTTTTCCTGATGCCATTGACTTTTCCTGACATGAAGCTGATGGCAGATGTTGCTATAAATTGCCATATGATATCCAATCCTGTCAATTATGATTCAACTAGTTCATAGTAACCTGACTGCCACTTCTCTTGACTTCTCCACTATTGCTAACAATCAGACTGCTTATCCAACATCCCACACTGGATGAGTGGAAATTTCCTCCAACTAAATATCGGTAAGATGAAAACCATTGTTTTCAGTCTCTTCAAATTCTGTTCCCGAGTTACTGACTCTCTCTCTCCCTATCAAGAGTTTGACATTAAGTAAGTCTGTTCACAACCTTGGTGTCACATCTGATGTGGAGATAAACTTTCAACCTCATATTCATGCCATCACTATGAACGCTAATCCTCACCTCAATAACATCACCTGATTCACCCCATCTCAGCTCATCTCCTGCTGAAACCCTGATTAGAGCCTTTGTTACATCGATATTTGACTATTCCAATGCTCCTGGCTGGACTCCCAGATGCACCAATTCGCATTCCCCTATCACACCTGTGCTCGCTAATTTACATCGGCTTTTTGTCAAATAATGTCTTGATTTTAAAACTTTTGTCCTTGTTTTCAAATCCTTCCATGGCCTCATCCCTCCCTGTCTCTGTAATCTCTGATGTGGAGATGCCGGCGTTGGACTGGGGTAAACACAGTAAGAAGTCTCACAACACCAGGTTAAAGTCCAACAGGTTTATTTGGTAGCAAATACCATAAGCTTTTGGAGCGCTGCTCCTTCGTCAGATGGAGTGGAAATGTGCTCTCAAACAGGGCACAGACACAGAAATCAAGTTACAGAATACTAATTGGAATGCGAATCTCTACAGCCAGCCAGGTCTTAAAGGTACAGACAATGTGGGTGGAGGGAGCATTCAACACAGGTTAAAGAGATGTGTATTGTCTCCAGACAGAACAGCTAGTGAGATTCTGCAAGATCAGGGGGAAAGCTGTGGGGGTTACTGATGTGACATAAATCCAACATCCCGGTTTAGGCCGTCCTCATGTGTGCAGAGCTTGGCTATCAGTTTCTGCTCAGCGACTCTGCGCTGTCGTGTGTCGTGAAGGCCACCTTGGAGAACGCTTACCTGAAGATCCAAGGCTGAATGCCCGTGACTGCTGAAGTGCTCCCCCACAGGAAGAGAACAGTCTTGCCTGGTGATTGTCGAGTGGTGTTCATTCATCCGTTGTCGTAGCATCTGCATGGTTTCCATAATGTACCAGTTCTCAGCCAAGGGCTCAACTTTTGCCCCACTACCAAAATAGACCCCATCAGTCTCGCAGCGGACACAGAGGAATTCATCAGGCGAATGAGGCTGCGGGAGTTCTTCCACAAACCCCAAGAGGCCAACAGCGAACACAATGAGACAGCTAATGAACCAGAACAGCAGACAGAGATCCGCAGTGCAACCGAAGAGGAAAGAGTCGATTTGGACTCCTCCGGAAGGCCGCTGCCCTCGACTTGACATGTATGCCCAAGCCATCAGGAGGTGCGTCAACACCAAATTCATCAGCCGCACTCACAAGACAGCACTGAACATCACCCAAGCACAACGCAACGCCATCCACACTCTCAAGAGCAACCACAACATTGTCATCAAACCAGCAGACAAAGGAGGGGCCATCGTCATACTGAACAGAACGGATTACTGCAAAGAAGTGTACCGACAACTGAACAACGAGGAACACTACAGACAGTTGCCCACAGATCCGACCAAAGAACACACCCGTCAACTCAACACTCTGATCAAAACCTTTGATCCGGACCTTCAAAACACCCTCCGTGCTCTCATCCCAAAAACTCCACGCATTGGAGATCTCTACTGCCTCCCAAAAATACACAAGGCAAACACACCTGGCCGTCCCATCGTTTCAGGAAATGGAACACTGCGAGAACCTCTCCGGCTATGTCAAGGGCATCTTGAAACCCATTGTACAAAGAACCCCCAGCCTTTGTCGCGACACTACGGACTTCCTACAGAAACTCAACACACATGGAGCAGTTGAACCAGGAGCACTCCTCGTCACAATGGATGTCTCGGCACTCTACACCAGCATCCCCCACGATGATGGCATTGCTGCAACGGCCTCAGTACTCAATGCCGTCAACTGCCAGTTTCCAGATGCAATTTTACAACTCATCCGCTTCATCCTGGACCACAATATCTTCACCTTCAACAACCAGTTCTTCATCCAGACACACGGAACAGCCATGGGGACAAAACTCGCACCTCAATATGCCAACATCTTCATGCACAGGTTCGAACAAGACCTCTTCACCACACAGGACCTTCAACCGATGCTATACACTAGATACATCGATGACATTTTCTTCCTTTGGAGTCATGGTGAACAATCACTGAAACAACTATATGATGACATCAACAAGTTCCATCCCACCATCAGACTCACCATGGACTACTCTCCGGAATCGGTTGCATTCTTGGACACACGCATCTCCATTAAGGACGGTCACCTCAGCACCTCACTGTACCGCAAGCCCACGGATAACCTCACAATGCTCCACTTCTCCAGCTTCCACCCTAAACACGTAAAAGAAGCCATCCCCTACAGACAAGCCCTCCGAATACACAGGATCTGCTCGGATGAGGAAGATTGCAACAGACACCTCCAGATGCTGAAAGATGCCCTCATAAGAACAGGATATGGCGCTCGACTCATCGATCAACAGTCCTGACGCGCCACAGCGAAAAACCGCACCGACCTCCTCCGAAGATAAACACGGGACACGGTGGACAGAGTACCCTTCGTCGTCCAGTACTTCCCCGGAGCGGAGGAGCTACGGCATCTCCTCCGGAGCCTTCAACATGTAATTGATGAAGACTAACATCTCGCCAAGGCCATCCCCACACCCCCACTTCTTGCCTTCAAACAACCACGCAACCTCAAACAGACCATGGTCCGCAGCAAACTACCCAGCCTTCAGGAGAACAGTGACCACGACACCACACAACCCTGTCACAGCAACCTCTGCAAGGTGTGCCGGATCATCGACACGGATGCCATCATCTCGCGTGAGAACACCATCTACTAGGTACACGGTACCTACTCTTGCAACTCGGCCAATGTTGTCTACCTGATACGCTGCAGGAAAGGATGTCCCGAGGCATGGTACATTGGGGAAACCATGAAGACACTACGACAACGAATGAATGAACACCGCTCGACAATCACCAGGCAAGACTGTTCTCTTCCTGTGGGGGAGCACTTCAGCAGTCACGGGCATTCAGCCTTGGATCTTCAGGTAAGCGTTCTCCAAGGCGGCCTTCACGACACACGACAGCGCAGTCGCTGAGCAGAAACTGATAGCCAAGTTCTGCACACATGAGGACGGCCTAAACCGGGATGTTGGATTTATGTCACATTATCAGTAACCCCCACAGCTTGCCCCCTTGTCTTGCAGAATCTCACTAGCTGTTCTGTCTGGTGACAATACACATCTCTTTAACTTGTGTTGAATGCTCCCTCCACCCACATTGTCTGTACCTTTAAGACCTGGCTGGCTGTAGAGATTCACATTCTAATTAGTATTCTGTAACTTGATTTCTGTGTCTGTGCCCTGTTTGAGAGCACATTTCCACTCCATCTGACGAAGGAGCAGTGCTCCAAAAGCTTATGGTATTTGCTACCAAATAAACCTGTTGGACTTTAACCTGGTGTTGTGAGACTTCTTACTCTGTAATCTCTACCAGCCCACAGCGCTCCAAGATATCTGTGCTCCTCTAATTTTTGTGCATCACTAATTTTAATCAGTGCATCTGCTCCTTCAGTTGTCTAGCTCTGGAATACCTTCCCTACAATTCTCCACCTCTATACCTTGCCTTCCTCCTTTTCAAGACACTCCTTAAAACATAACCCTTTGATTAAGCTTGTGGTGATCTGTCTTAATCTCATTGTGACTCAGTGCCATACTCTGAGTGCCTTGGGTTCTTTTCATAGAATCCTACAGTGCAGAAAGAGGCCATTCAGCCCATCGAGTCTGCACCAACCACAATCCCACCCAGGCCCTATCCCCACATATTTACCCACTAATCCCTCTAACCTATGCATCCCGGGACACTAAGGGGCAATTTAGAATGGCCAATCAACCTCGCCTGCACATCTTTGGACTGTGGGAGGAAACCGGAGCACCTGGAGGAAACCCATGCAGACAGAGGGAGAATGTGCAAACTCCACACAGACAGCGACCTGAGCTGGGATTCGAATCCAGGTCCCTGGAGCTGTGAAGCAGCAGTGCTAACCACTGTGCTACCGTGCCGGTATTTTATTACATTAAGGTGCAATATAAATTAAAGTAGTCGCTTAGTAGTACAGAATGTGAGTGCTGTGGGGGAAAAAAAGAGGCATGCTGTCAAAGCTTTTCATCTTGCACTCAACAGAACAGAATCATAAGAATACCAAATTTCAAAAGGAACAATTTATACCGCATGACAAAAGCGTGTTGATTGATTGACATGTGGACTTTGATTGATAGAGGCATTGCCATGGAGAATACACCAGGGAACAATTATCCCCCAACCTTTCATTTAAATGAAAATCTGGCAAATCAACTCTGAGGGGTCGTTCATGGGGAATGTACCAGGGAATAACTGTCCCCCAAAACTTTTGTTTACCTGAAAAAGGCGCAAGGCCCGGGCATTTTCTGTTTGCATACTAGCGCCCCTAGTATGAGTATATGTAGCTTCTGGCACACAGAAGTGAGCCATATTGTGAACTCAACAAATAATCTTAAATTTATTTGTTGGTGTAATTCTGAGCACAATCAGAATTGTTTACTCAGTGTTGTCCAATTGCAGAATCAGATCTAATGTTGGACACTATGTTCTGATTTTTTTTTTAGGTACGGGCTGGTTGAGTACGTTGAGTACTCTGCACATTACGAACACCTGGAGAGACATGCTGTTTGATGTGATCCGCCAGGCATTGGGACATATAGCATGTCCCAATGCCTGGCATTACACCAGCACAGAAATTCATATACCACATTGCCCATTTGTGTCAGAGTTCACTTGTCAACCAATCGGCACACTTTTCTCATGAAATATAAATTGTTGTTCCCTTTGAATTTTGGTATCTTGTGATTCTGTCATTGTGCATAAGATGAAAATCTTTGACAGCATTTTTTTTAAAGCAATACTGAATATTTTGTTTGTTTACACTCTATTTATATCTTGGAACAATAAATTATAGCGTCTAACCAAGGAATCAGTTTTACTTTGATGTGGGTGGAAAACTGACATTTGCAGATCAGTTGCATGGTCTAAACCCAGCTGATTGAAGTCAACAAAAACAAAAATTGGCAGGGTGTGTAACCGGATGTCAATCTGCTCACTTCTTATCACCAGAAAGCTATTACTTGTCTCCGTGTGTGCAATTGGTGTTTAAAATTGCTGAGACAAATAAAGCTAATTAATTTTCTCAATTGATTTTCTTTTTAAATTTTCCTTCTCATTGTTTACTTTCACTTTTACGATTCCCATCAAACCCATATGTTTATTTTCAGCTTTTAAGTCTGCTGTAACTGAAGACCAGATAGTAATCTGCAATACATGTTTTTATGCCACTGCTCAGTGCTACACTGCCACCCAATGGCAGAAATTTATTCTGGTAAAGCAATAACAGAAGCAGCATATATCTGTTTGACTTCATAAAAAAAGTGGCACTACAATTGAATAGGTACAGTACTGCAGACTGGACACATTTTCCACCTAAAATTGGCACAAAACCATTTTGCTGCTGTCATGTTAGCATTTTCTTCTGTACAAAATAAAACTGCTATTTAATCTCTGTATTAATGTGTGTGTTTTGTGGGCAATAATAATTGCTGGAAATTTGCTAACTTGAGCAGCTTGTCGGTTTATACCATAACAAAAAGTGATGGACAGAGTCTGTGGCGTCATGGCCTACAAGTTGTATTCAACACCTGCACTTGAGGGAAATGTAGCAAAAGCTTTTGTTTTTGTTAACTTTTTCTGTTTTGTTATGGTTGGTTGTTCTTGAGTCTTAATTTCAGACAGTATAAGAGTGTATTTGGCCTGATAAGAATATGAACAGCACTGCATTCGTGTTGCTGAAAGAGACAAGAGAGTTGGTGGCAAGCTAGAAGAGACCACAAATGCATTATTTGTATGGAGAACTTTCAGGTTTCAAATACCGATTAAAAGTCGATTTTCAGCAATTTTAATTTGGATTTCTGTTTTTGTTTTAACGTTTGCAGGTTTAATTTGCTGAATAATAACCAGTTTGAATTCTAGTTTCTAAAATATTTGTTTTAGGTTCATCTGTATTTAGGGTGCAATTTATTTTGGATTATCCACTGCTTAATCAGAAAAACTTCAGATTTCCAGACATTGGTTCAAGAATCACAGATAAATCAAGTCGTATTATGTGCAGTTTTAATTCACTTTGCAAAGCATTATACAGCTAGCAGTCTCTTCGGTTACTGTTTCACTATAATTACATTTCTGGTAAAGTGGGAAAAATGGGGTTTGCCAAAACCCTTAATAATTCCCACTCATGTCTGTGTGTTCATTGATTTAAATTACGAACTAAGTTATCAAAGTTACATTTTAATGATAGCCTTGCCCATTCACTTAATCTATCAATATCTCTGTCATTGGTATGCTTTTATCCACATTGCTTACAATGCTGTCTATCTTTGTATCATCAGCAAATTTGGTGAAGTGGCTTTCTATTCTATCATCTACATCATAAATAATAGTGAATAGTTGAGGTCCCAACACAGATCTATGCAGGACACTACTAGTCCACACTGCCAACAATGCCTGTTCTGTGTCTCGCTGCTCAACTAATTTCCTAATAATATGCTTTCAATTCCATGAGCTTTAGCTCACAGGTTCTTATGAGATGCTGTATCAAATGCATTGGGAATGTTCATTTAATAACATGCCCTATCCACTGTTAGTTAGCTCTTCAAAACATTCCTTCGGTAGTGGATTCCAACATAACTTCCAAAAGGAATTGGGTAAATACCTCCAAGGGTAAGCTTAAGGGTAAACTGGGTCTAACTCAAAATAGTCAGCACAGATATGATGGGCTGAATGGCCTCCTTTCATCCATAATTCTTCATTCAATTTGAATTTGGCTTTTGGAGCAAGCAACCAAAGATTGGTGGCAGTGGTTAGCACTGCTGCCTCACAGTGCCAGGGACCTGGGTTCAAATCCTGGCTTGGGTGACTGTGGAGTTTGCATGTTCTCCCCATGTCTGTGTGGGTTTCCTCCGGGTGCTCCCACAATCCAAAGGTGTGCTGGTTAGGTTAATTGGCTAAATTGCCCCTTAGTGTCCTGGAATGTGCAGGTTAGAGGGATTAGTGGGGTAAATGTGTGGGGATAGCACCTGGGATGGGATTGTGGTTGGTGCAGACTCGATGGGCCGAATGGTCTCCTGCTGCACTGTAGGCTTCTATGATCCATGATCTATCTATATGTCAAGTTGTCAGGTGTGACCTACCCTTTACAAATTCATGCTGGCATTCTCATATCAGCTGAAAATTTTAAGTGTTCAGTCAGCTGATCCTTAATTACATAACCTCCTAATTTCCCAACAACTGATGTTAGGCTAACTGGTCTACAGTGCTCTGATTTCCCCCCTCAAATTTCAGTGTAAATTTGTTTTCCTATTTCCTACATTACAGCAGCGGATATACATCAAAAGTATCTCATTAGCTACAAAGAATTTTGGGACATCTAAAGGCATTTTAATGACATTTTAAAAATACAAATATGTTTTATTTTGCCTCAGAATTGCATGGTGTCACATAACATTATGAAGACTTGCAAGTACGTTTTGAATCTACAATCCTCTGACTCAAATATGATATCTCTACCATGTTTGGCAAATGCTTGGCACCCAGGATCCCAAAAATAATTCAGCGGGGCCATTCTGACCTCAATCTGTCCAAACTTGTTCCCGAGTACACAATCTCTGCATAATAAAAAAAAAAGCCATTGAAATAAGTGCTAGAATGTAATTAGGGTCAGCTTTGTAAAGGTGACAAAGTCGGCTCTGTGTTGCAAACTGCTGGTGAGCAACAAAGATCTACTGTTCTCTTTTATGAAAAGAGCGGCACGGTAGCACAGTGGGCGGCACGGTAGCACAGTGGTTAGCACTGCTGCTTCACAGCTCCAGGGTCCCGGGTTCGATTCCCGGCTCGGGTCACTGTCTGTGTGGAGTTTGCACATTCTCCTCGTGTCTGCGTGGGTTTCCTCCGGGTGCTCCGGTTTCCTCCCACAGTCCAAAGATGTGCGGGTTAGGTTGATTGGCCAGGTTAAAAAAAAAAAATTGCCCCTTAGAGTCCTGGGATGTGTAGGTTAGAGGGATTAGCGGGTAAATATGTGGGGGTAGGGCCTGGGTGGGATTGTGGTCGGTGCAGACTTGATGGGCCGAATGGCCTCCTTCTGCACTGTAGGGTTTCTATGACTTCTATGAAGTGCCATATTAATTGTGCACGATAATCAGAGACCAGTGGAGCATAGGCTTAAGTCCCAAATCTCAAACATTTTTTTGTGCTTTCACAGGGCAAAAATTGAAATTTGGGTGAAGTGTCATCCTGAATGCTCCCACCCAAGTCCAATTTCAGAACAGTATTGGCAGAGGCCTTGGTATAGTAGAGAAAGCACACCTACTTACCAGACTCCTCGGCACTAAAGTGATCCAGTGGATTGTTGGCTGCATCTGGGTTCAGTAACAAAAGTTTAAACTTGATAGTCTTTGCAACAAAGCCCCCAGTACCTCTTCTATCTTCGTCATCTTCTGGACAGGTGAATTTATCTGCATACACAATGTACCAAGCTTGAGGGTGCAGAAACTGGGAAATAGTTTGATTGTTTTCCACCTCATCTAATGAAACTGGAACACAAAAAAGACCTTTCAGTATTGAAAGTGCTATTGTAGAATTCATTATTAGTTTTTGCTCAGCAAAAGTGTACACTATACCAATTAATTATAGCATTTTAAACCAATAATTCATATTTTGTCCCATTTTCTTCCACTTCACATTATTCTAAAATTAGCTACTAGGAGGTTTCAAGCACAGTCGAGCAGTGACTATGCTCAGATGTGTGCAGTAGGACTTGATACCCCTGACTTCTCTAATTATCTGTGGCTAGGGTTTGGCCAATGTGTAGTGAATGACACGTGTAAATCCACTTCGAAGTACCTTGCTGTGGTAACCTGGCCACAAAAAGGTAGTCAAATCCGTTGTGATATTCAATCTCTTTACTTATAAAAATAATGAAATAACAGTACAGCATAGGCTCGGAACTGGAGGCAGCTAGCTACGCAGATCCCTCGTGTTAAGTCTAAACCTGCATTACTGATAAAGTTACTCGTGTGGTCATACCGACTATACATTCAAATAGGAAGATGCTTAATATAAAACTCTATTACACTTCTCTCTCCCCCACCCCCAATTTCAATCCCTCATAAGGACAGAAACATAATGAAACTCATGTCCCAACTAGACATCAATATTTCAGAAGCCTTTGCAATGACATTGTGACCTGCACAACACCACTGGTGACTCAGTAGGCACTAAGACAACTGACGTTTGTCTTGGTTGAACTGGACTTGTGGGCACAGGAGTAGGTTGAGTATCTGTGAATGAAAGTCCCTTATCCTCTTCTGGTGTACAGTTCGCTGGAAATCTTGTATAACAAGAACTACTTTCTGTCAAAAGTCCACTGCAGCATTTCTTTCCACCATTGAGGTAAGAGAGGAGGGGAAGTGCATTTTTGATTAGGGAGGACATCACGGCGCGGGGGGGGCTGTTTCTGAGGGTTCGCCCATTGAGTATATATAGATAGAACTGAGAAATAAGAAAGGGAGATCACTTTGATATAATTGTACTATAGGCCCCCAAATAGTCAGCAGGAAATTGAGGAACAAATATGTAAGGAGATTACAGATAACGCCAAGAAAACTAGAGTGGTAATAGTAGGGGACTTTAACTTTCTCAACATTGATTGGGACAGCCATAATATTAGGGGCTTGGATGGAGAGAAATTTGGTGAGTGTATTCAAGAGGAATTTCTCATTCAGTATGTGAATGGCCTGACTGAGGGGGGGCAAAACTTGACCACCTCTTGGGAAATAAGGAAGGGCAGGTGACAGAAGTGTTAGTGAGGGATCACTTTGGGACCAGTTACCATAATTCCATTAGTTTTGGGGTAGCCATAGAGAATGATAGGTCTGGCCCAAAAGTTAAAGTTCTAAATTGGGGCAAGGCCAATTCTGATGGTATCAGACAGGAAGGTTCAAAAATTGATTGGGGGAGTCTGTTGGCAGGTAAAGGGACGTCTGGTAAGTGGGAGGCTTTCAAAATTGTGTTAACCAGGGTTCAGGGTTAGCACATTCCTCTTAGAGTGAAGGCCAAGACTGGTAGAAGTAGGGAACCCTGAATGACTCGGGATATTCAGGCCCTGGTCAAAAAGAAGGAGGAGGCATATGACACGCATAGGCAGCTGGGACCAAGTGGATCCCTTGAGGAGTATAGAGGGTGTCGGAGTAAAGTCAAGAGAGAAATCAGTAGGGCAAAAAGGAGTCACGAGATTGCTTTAGCAGAAAAAGCAAAGGAGAATCCAAAGAGCTTCTGCAAATACATAAAAGGCAAAAGAGTAACTAGGGAGAGAGTAGGACCTCAAGGATCAAGAAGTTAATTTTATGTGCAGATCCACAAGAGATCGGTGGGATCCTAAATGAATATTTCTCATCAATATTTACTGTTGAGAATGGCATGGATGTTAGGGAACTTGGGAAAACAAATAGTAATATCTTGAGAAGTGTACATTTTACAGAGGAAGTGGTGCTGAAAGTCTTAAAGCGCATCAAGGTAGATAAATCCCCAGGACCTGATGAAGTGTATCCCAGGATGTTGTGGGAGGCTCGAGAGGAAATTGCGGATTCCCTAGCAAAGATATTTGAATCATCGACAGCCAAAGATGAGGTGCCTGAAGATTGGAGGGTGGCAAATGTTATGCCTTTGTTTAAGGGCTGCAGAGAAAAGCCTGGGAACTACAGACCAGTGAGCCTAACTTCTATAGTGAGTAAGTTGTTAGAAGGTACTCTGAGACAGGATCTACAGGCATTTAGAGAGGCAAAGATTGACTGGGGACAGTCAGCATGGCTTTAAGTGGTAAATCATAAATCACGAATTTGATTGAGTTTTTTGAAGGGGTAACCAAGAAGATAGAGGGCAGTGCAGTCGATGTTGTCTACATGGACTTTAGCAAGGTTTAGGGAATGGCCAAGGGGAAAGCAACAACAGCCAAATTCATTGCACCATGGTTGGTTCTGCTGCACAGGTGAGAAGTAAAAAGTGTGGGAATGCAACAGTTCCAGGAGATTTAATTCTAAGGGGAATAGATAGGTGTTTCTGTAGCTGCAAATGGGATTCCAAGATGGTATGTTGCCTCCCTGGTCTTTGGGTCAAGGATGTCTTGGGGTGGTTACAGGACATACTGAAGGGGGAAGGTGAACAGCCAGTTGAAATGGTACACATTGGTAGAAATGACATAGGTGCAAAAAGGGATGAGGTCTTGAAAGCAGAATATAGTTAGGAAGTAAGTTGAAATGTTGGACCTCAAAGATAGTGATCTAAGGATTACTGCCAGAGTAGAAATAGCAGGATATATCTGATGGATATGTGGCTGAAGAGATGGTGCTAGGGGGAGTGGGGACCAGTACCAACCTGGGTAGGACTGGGACTGATGTCCTAAGGGTAATATTTGATAGTGATTGGGGAGGGTTTAAACGAATATGGCAGGGTGAGGGGGACCTAGGCGAGGAGGAATCAAGGACGGGAACAAAAGACAGTAAGGGGAATAAGAAAAGTAATAGGCGGAGAAATCAAAGGTCAGAATCAAACAGAGCCACAGTAGTGTAGTGCTCAACTTTGGACACACAACTCCAGTTGAAGCCGAACCAATTTTTTTTTGAAAGTTCATCGGAGCTTCCTTGTTTTTATACTCTATTGCTGAACTTACAAATCCCAAGATCTCATACACTTTATTGATTATTTTCTTGACCTTTATTGCCACCTTCAACAATTTATGCACATAAACCACCAGGTCCCTTTGTTCCTTTACAGATTGTAGCTAAATATCTCATGGATATATTGGAAAGATATTCCTAAGGACATTGCCAAAGGAGAAGTTTGATTCAGAAATAGTGTGTATCCACTACAGCTGCATAGATGAATAGCACAATTACATAAACATTTAGGTACATTAATATCAGTTACAAAATCTCATTATAAACAAAACAAAGCACAGACGCCATGGCTGGGATTCTCCCAAAGAAACCTAAGTGCCTAACAGGTGGGGAAACGGTGTATTTCCCGCCTGTTTTTTGGGTGTACGAACCAGATCGAATCTCTGACACTCTGAACAATTCAGAGTGCCTCAGCGTAATTCACTCTGGTAAGTAGGGGGCAGGGCCTATTCCTGCCCAAGGGGCTGGCAGCATAGTGCTGAGTGGACCACTATGCTTGCGCCGATTGGCACGTGCGCAGTGGCTCCCTATTGCCAGCCTCCTGATCGCTGGCCAGCTCTGCAACCCCCAATTGCTAGCCTTCCAGACCCCCTACCTCCAATCGCTGGCCTACTGGGCCTCCCTGCCAGCCCTGATCTCTCCCACCACCCCCCACCCCGATGACCAGGCCCATTCGTCCTCCTTCCTCCCCCTCCCAATGCTCCAAGTGTAGAGTGGCAGCAGGCCCCCCCCCCCCCCAATTGTCCCCGCCCCTCCCAGTATGCCCCATCCCCTGGCACTGTCCAGTGCCTGGTGGGCAGTGCCAGTATGCCCCTTGCCTCCAACTCCTGGAGGGGGCTTCAATGGCCTCTGTCCCCACCATGGGGTCAGGATATCTGTTCCCCATTAGTGGAGAGCAGTTGCTAAACCCGCTGGGGGAAACAATCCATGCAGGGGGGTGGGGGGAAGAGATGCTTGTGGGCCTGGGATGGTAAATGGAGATTTCCATAAGATAATCAGCTCCGATTGGTTTCCAGTGAGAAATGATAGTAAAATGATTGTAAAAAGGGGAGCAGGGCTAATTAGAGACCAAAATGCAGTTTTGCACTTTGAAGCAAAGGGACAAGCTGAGGAACTAAACAAATACTTTGCATCTGTCATTCCAAGGAACAAACCTGCTGCCCAAGTCATTGTGATAGAGGATTGAGAGAAAAATATTGATAAAGTGAAGGTAATAGGAAGGCTGGCTGAAGTGAAAAGTTGGTAAGTCAGAGACTGGATCAGATGCACCCTGGATACTGAGAAAAATAAGAGTAAAAAAATTGCAGAGGATTTTCCAATCTGCCTCAAATACAGGGGAAGTGCCAGAAGATTGGAGAAACCCAAATGTTACAATCTTGTTCAAAAAAGTATGCAAGGATAAGCTCAGCAACCAGAAGCCAATAGTTTAACCTCAGTGGTGGGTAAGCTTTTTTTTCAGATGACTTTAAAACTTTATTTCCAATACCTGATATTTCCAAGTTTATGACTTTTTATAAATTAAAGCAAAGAGGAAATTCAGTTGAATATGTGCATCCTTACACTTACAACTTCATTAATATATTCCCATTTCTTTAAAAACTTAAACAAGTATAGAAAAAAATACACAGACAGTCACAATATTTTTTATTGGCCTCCTTATTTCCCCGCACATAGTTTTATTTTAATAAGATTAGAGCTCATCGTGTTTCAATGGCACGGCACTGTGTTTGATAAAGCCACCCTCCAGTACAGTCCAAGTACTGGGGTTCAATGTGCCATGAACCTCAAGCTGGCCTTGGATTGGATGACCATACTGCTTTTTTAAATAAATGTTACACTCCATTCTTAAATTTAAAGAGCCTATTTGCACAGTGGACAGAGCAAGCTTATAATCTATCTACTTACTTACTCCAAAAACCAATTCCAGTTCAAATTGAATCCAATTCATGGCCCACAAGAAAGACATACAAGATCCAAATTGACAAGAAAAGGCATTGCACCTGATCTTGTGCTGGATCTGATGCTTGAGCAATCTTTTTGGCAAAAGGCTGCAATACAGTTAACAAGGCACTTGGACAAATGTGAGTTAATTAAAGAAAGCCAGCAGGGATTTGTTAAGGGCAAATTATATTACTTCGAACTTGAGTGTTTCTTTTAAATGAGGTAGCAGGAGGAGTTGATGAGAGTAATATACTTCATGTGGTGTACCTGGACTTCCAAAAGATATTTGATAGAAGTGCCACACAAAAGTTAAAGCCCATGAAGCAAAAGGGCCAATGAAAGAATGGATATGAAGTTGGCTGAGTGATTGAAAACAGTAGCAGTGAATGTTATTTTTCAATTTGGAGGAAGATGCATAGTCGGGTTCCCCAGCAATCAGTATTAGGACCATTGCTTTTCTTGATCTGTATTAATAACCTGGACTTGAGCATGCAAGACACGATTTCAAAATCTACAGATTGCACAAAACTTGGAGGTAGAATGAACTTTAAGGAGGACACTGATCTCTTCAAGGGGATGGAGACAGGCTGGTGAAATGGGCGGCATGCAACAGATTTAATTTAATCCAGAGAAATTTGAAATGATGCATTTTAGTAGAAAAAATGAGGAGAGGCAATATAAAACAAAATGTACAATTCTAAAGGAACAGAGGGATCTGGTGGTTTACGTGCATAAGTTGTTGAAGGTAGCAAGAAAGTAATCAATTAAGTGTATGGAATCTTGGGATTTATAAGTTCAGCAACAGAGTATAAAAACAAGGAAGCTATAATGAACCTTTATAAAACATTAGTTCAGCTTCAACTGGAGTTGTGTTCCCAAAGTTGAGCACTACACTTCAGGAATGTTTTGAAGGAATTGGAGAGTGAAGAAAAGATTTATGAGAATAATTCCAGGGATGATGAACTTCACTTTTATGTGGAGAGATTGGATAAGCTATGGTTGTTTTCCTTGGAGAAGAGAAGATGTGAAGCAGATTTGATAGAGTTGACCAAAATCATGAGGAGTCTGGACACCGTAGATCTGAAAAAACTGCTCTCATTAGCAGAGAGACAAGAACCAGAAGACAATGAGTTGAGGTGGATTGCAAAAGAATCAAAGGCAACGTGAGGGGAAAAAAATACACTAAATTGAGACAATACGAGTGACAAAATTAGCTTGATAGTGTTGAAAAATAATTTTGTTGTAGTTCAGTACAGTTTTGTCTTGAAAGCTGGAATAGAAAACAAAATTACGTATCTGCTACAATGGGACTTAATGTTTATAATTACATAATTGTGGCCACACTACATACAAAATAATTAGAATGCACTGTTAGAGATTTTTGACTGCAAAGTTTTTTGGTTTTGTTTTGTTGAATGCAAGCAATCTGTGTATGATAACTCAATTCATCAGTTCTATATAATTGAGCATCACCTTGATCAATAGCTTTGAAATCCTAATAAATCGGGTTCTCAGTTTCTTGACATCAAAGGCTGACTATCTTTTGCTTCCTGAAAATAAATGTTGGCCTTTCATTTTCTGTTGTAACCTTTTAAACAATGCCATTTCAATCATGGCTGAAAAAAGGCCTCTTGACAAGGCCAAGTATTATTGTGGCAAAACAAAAGATAACATGGCATGCATATTCTATGTTGGTGTAATTAGCAGCTCATGACAGCTCCTGAGTAACACAGTCATTCAGTGTTCAAAAACTAATTTCAAAATCAAAGCAGTGAGAAAGAAATTGAACTTAATACACATTGTCTAAAAACAATTACACAATGAAATTCTGTCAATGAATATCAAATAAAGAAGCTTGACAAAAACAAAATAATTGCTTTTGCTTCCAGCTTTCTGAAGTAGATCTGTGTGAATTATAAAAAATGACATCATATATTTATTTATTCAAATACTGGTTTTAATTTTGTTTGGAAATAGGTAAATTTCTAGCATAAATAGTTTTATGAAAAATGAAACATTTTTTCTTCTACTCCTTTACATATTCTCTGGTCTTGAGAATGAGAACAGGGCATACAAGAACATTATGCCTTGGGTTTAAAAAAAAACTAATTTAATAAATACTGTTACTTTATGAATCATTCTTTAGGCTTACATGCATGGCACCATATTTTATAGGACCAACCTCTTGATTTCCTATAAAATCAAGCCAAATGTTTCAGACTGATGATCTTTCATCAGAACTGGTAGATGTTAGCAATAACAGTTTTTCAGCAAGGAGAGCATAAACGAGAGAGATCTGTGAGGTGGAGAGAAGGAATAATTAAGTGACAAAAAAAATCACAATCATATCAGTGATATTTTTATTGAATGGCAGAGCAGGCTTGAATGTTCAAATGGTCTACTCCTGCTCTTGAATATTTTGTTCCAATGGGTCTAATCTTTGTGGCAGGTGGGGAAGCATGGTTTGGTGGAAGGTCGAAACTCAGTCCCGAGTTTCTTTGGAATCTTGCTCTCCCAAATTTCATGTCGGTTTGAAGGTGGGTTCAGTGTCCCACAGAGCTATCAGGAACTCAGAATCACAGAATTGGTACAGTGCAGAAGGAGGTCATTCAGGCCATCGTGATTGCACTGGCTCTGCAAATGAGCATTATAACTTAGCGTCATTCTCCTGCCTTTTCCTTGGAACCCTTGTTTCTGTCCAAACAATCATCTAATGCCCCCTTGAATGTCTTGACTAAACCTGCTTCCACCACACTTCAAGGCAGTGTATTCCAGACTCAAACCACTGACAAAGATTTTCTCACATCTCATTTGCTTCCTTTGCAAATTACTTGAAATCTGTGCCTCTCATTCTTGATCTGTTTACAAGTTTCTCTCCATCCACTCTGACCACCTCCCTCATGATTTTGAACACATCTATCAAATCTCCTCTTAGCCTTCTTCTCTCAAAGTAAACTATCCCAACTGCTCCAATCTATTTTCATAACTGAAGTTTCTCATCCCTGGAAGTACTCTTGTAAACCTCTTCTGCACTCTCCCCCAATGTGTTCACGTCCTTCCTAAAGTGTGGTGCCCAGAACTGTACAAAACATACCAACTAGTGTCTTATACAAGTTCATCATGACCTCCTTGTTCTTGCATTCAATGTCACTATTAAAATATAGTGTATCCTAGGCTTTATTACTAGTTGCTCGCTCCACCTGTTCAGCCACTTTATATGACTTATGCACATATACACCCAGGTCCCTCTGCTCCTGCACACCCTTTAGAGTAGTACTCCTTAGTTTATATTGTTTCTCTATGTTCTTCCTACCAGAATGAATCACCTCATACTTCTCTGTATTGAAACTTAATTTGCCATCTATCTGACCATTCCAGCAACTTATCTATGTAGTTTTGAAGTTCCTCATATTGCCTCCAAGTTTTGTGTCTTCCGCAAACTTTGAAATTGTCCCCTACACACCAAGGTCTACATCATTAACATACACTATCAGGAAAAGCAAGGGTCCCAATACAGACCCATGGAGAACTCCTCAAACTTTCCTCAAGCCTGAAAAATATCCATTAACCATTACTCATTGTTTCCTATTACTCAGCTAATTGTGTATCCACATTGCTACTGTCCTTTTTATTCCATGAGCTATAACTTTTCTCAAGTCTGTGGTGTGGCACTGTATCAAATGCCTTTTGGAAATCCATGTACACAATATCAACAGCATTATCCACTCTGTTACATCTTCAAAGACTTCTAGCAAGTTAGTGAAACATAATTTCCTCTTAAGAAATCGATTCTGGCTCTCCCTCATCAACTTATATTTCCATGTGATTAATTCTATTTTGAATAATTGTTTGTAGAAGTTTCCACAGCACCAAAGTTAAACTGATTTTGAGTTTATCCTTACAACCTTTTTGAACAAGTGCACAGTGTTTGCAATTCTCCTGTCCCCTGGCACCTCTCCTGAGTCTAGGAAAGACTGAAAAGTTATGGCCAGTGCCCCTGCAATTTCCACTCTCTCTCTTCCTTCAATATCCTTGGATTCATCTTGTGAAAATATACCAGGTGTGCATCTCAGCATCATTGCTTACTCAGAATATTTTGATGGCAGGAGCGCATGAGTTGGAAGCGCATCCACCAACAATCAACTTAGTAACCTAACCCATTAAGAGGCCAATTGAATGCAATTTTACCTGTCTGCTATTATGGTTGGTGGGCTGGTTGGTTGACAAGGCAGCCTTTACGTTTTAGCTGCAACCTTGAACTAGGGCTGAAATGTCAAGCTGAAATAAAATTTGAAAAATATGTCTGGACTGAGGTTTGCGTTTGAATGTGCTGCCTGGATACTCTTTGCATAGTTTTCGATTGCAATTTATTCATTTTAACAAGTCAGCAGCTTCCTGAGACAGCTCTAGAGTGGCTGTCACCCTAAGGGAGTATATTAGAAGTGGCAGCCTGCACCCTGCCTTTTCCCGGCATCTACCTTCTTCCCACCCTCCCTGGCAGTGCTGAGCCTTTCCCAGCGTGCATTTCATGTTGGCTTCTTGTTAATTGGCCACCCAACATGAAACCGTGTTTTGGGGCCGACTGTGGCTGGGAGTGCATTTTGTTCCCACTTTCGGACCCACCGAGTGAGTGTCTGATGGATGACAAATTCAGGCCATAGATCAGGGGCTAAACCTCCAAACAACTCAATATCACATCACGTAATTTCCAAATTGTATATCAGGGCAACCATTATTTACCAATGGAACATTAACAGCCACACATTGTTATTTCAAATCTTTCAATACCTCTCAGCACAGTGGTTAGTAGTCCTCACAGCACCAGAGACCTGAGCTCAATTCCAGCCTTGGATGACTCTGTGTGGAGTTTGCATGTTCTCTCCGTGTCTGCGTGGGTTTCCTCTGGGTGCTCCAGTTTCCTCCCACAGTCCAAAAATGTGCAGGTTAGCTGGATCGGCCATACTAAATTGACCCTTAGTGTCCAAGATGTGTCGGTTCGGTGGAATAGGCATGGTAAATGGACAGGGTTATGGGAATTGAACAGATGAGGGCCTGGGTGGGATGCTCTTTCGGACAGTCGGTGCAGACCTGATGGGCCGAATGACCTCTTTCTCCACTGTAGGAATTCTATGATTCTATTCTATGATTCTGTCCAAAGTATTATGAATAGATTTGTTTACAAAGTGGTATGATTGGCTGGATCGCAAAATCATTACCTTTAGCAAAGGTGGTTATGAGGTAACTTACCTGTTAGCCGGGCTTCAGAGAACTTCACTAAACAGCGAACTCCTTCAATTTCCTCTTGTAGCTTCAACCACTCCTGCTCGTGGAAGAGGTAAAGCTTGGCATCATTATCCACAGCCACTGTATTGTTGGCTATTTGACAGCTTAGTAAGCCATTCGTACCTAAGAATTAAACATAAAATCATACTTTAAGGTCCCAAAATGACCAAAAGTCAACATAAGCATACGGAAATAATATATCTTAATTGGCAGCAATAAACATAATGTAAATGCAACTTTGAATGGAGGAATTCAATGCGAAATCAAATACTGAAAGTACAATCTTTCTTTCCCTCAGAAAAGGTGCAAGGCTGATTAGCATATTTAAAGTAGCATTTAAATACGCTTGGCCTGTTTGACACCAGATTCTCCCAGCTCCCAGTACCATCCGACCCTCGGGTGCGGCGAGAACCACTGCAGGTCTCCACCAACAGGAGTGATGGCCATATTGGGGAGCTCGAAGACAAGCTTGAAGCTGCTGGATGGCGAGGCAGTGCCCATCTGGCAGTACCCACCTAGGTGTCAGCACGGGGGTTCGGCATGGGGAGGGGGCAGCGAAGGACTGAAAGTCTTATCCGTACAGGGTGAATCACAGATTCTAGGTGATACCAAAGTTAAGTGGACAACCTATTAGGATGGAGGTTGATACTGGTGCTGCTGCATCTTTAATTGCTGAGACTACGTACCAACAAAATGTGAAGCATCTTTTTAAAAAAACCAGCTGATGTGATTTTCAGGACATATACAGAGATGTGTCATTAAAAGGTTACATCATGGTCAACATGGACTTCAGTGGGCAAAAAGCAGAGTTGTCTCTCCATGTGTTCAGTGGTAATTTTCCAGCTCTATTCCAGAGACCATGGTTAGAGAAGATAAAGCTTAACTGGAGTGCTGTCAACAGATTGGTTGATGCCTAAACAGACATAAAGCACCTTCTGGATAAATAGAATTAGTGTATTCAAGGAGTCAGCTGTAAAGGAACAGCGCTTTATTGCACAAAATAAAGTAAAGCAAAAACCACAAGCCTGTAGTGAACACAAAAAAGATCCCAGCTGGGACAATGCAACAATAGACCTACTCAGGGGTCTGCTTCATATAAGGCTCAGTATACAAGCTCCATCTGCTGAGTTAATTATTAATCCCCGGAAAGCTCTTATTCAATGAGTCCTACAGGGAGGTCAATCAGTAGTTCCCCATGCAAGTCCTGGGGGTTATCATACCCCTAGCCCTACGAGTCTGAGTGCTCTCTCTCTCTTTGGGCGCATGGGCCATCTTCATCTTTTGGCCCGTGGCCTTCTCTCTATTTCATACGCCACCTGATCAGGTGGGGTACACTTTATTGGCAAGTGACTCTTTCTGGATAACTGAAGTATCCTTGGGAGGTGGTTCTTCGTCAATGATGACTTCTGGCTGAGATACCGCTCCTTCTGTTTCCATTTTGGAGTTGGAAATCTCATAGGCTGTTTTTGAGCCTCCCATTGATTAAGTTGCGTTGTAGTTTCTCAGTGTACTTGGGGTTCCAGATGGCATGCTTGCTGTTCCTGTCAACAGCTCCCGACGGTGTAGGTGGTCTACATGTTTCCTTAGATCTTGTCCCTAACCTTTAATGTACAAGACACTAGCCCTATTCTTGAAAGAATTGTTCCTGCTGTCCATGGGGTGCTGTCTCCAGACTTTCATGCTTGGACCGTTTCTCCTGGCAAAACAAAAATCAGTTTTTAGTCTATTATGGCCCCTTTTTTGGGCTTCTTACTTTTCTTCAATTCTTACTCGAGTTCAGGAAGGTAAGGCTTAGCCTGGTCCATAGGCATCTGCCCATCACGAACTCAGCCGGGACTAAGCCTGTCATTGTGTGTGGCATCGTTCTATAATTACAAAGAAAAGGGGCCAATTTTGAGCCTATGGACCACCTGCTCTATTTTTTCAGTCCATAAGACCATAAGACCATAAGACATAGGAGCGGAAGTAAGGCCATTCGGCCCATCGAGTCCACTCCACCATTCAATCATGGTTGATTTCAACTCCATTTACCCGCTCTCTCCCCATAGCCCTTAATTCCTCGAGAAATCAAGAATTTATCAATTTCTGTCTTGAAGACGCTCAACGTCTCGGCCTCCACAGCCCTCTGTGGCAATGAATTCCACAGACCCACCACTCTCTGGCTGAAGAAATTTCTCCTCCCTTTCTGAAAACTTGGACTGCTTGCTCCGCTAATCTGTTTGATAAAGGATGGTAAGGAGTTGTGCGGACATGTCGTATTCCCTTTGTTTCCACAAATGTCCTAAATTCCCTGCCGGTAAATTGGGTTCCAATGTCTGTCACAAAAACTTTTGGGATTCCACGAGTACTAAAAGATTGCCTAAGTCTCTCTATCATGTTCTGCGATAAAGTGGATGTGGTGGATGTCATCCAGTGCACCTCCATCCATTTAGAGTGGGCGTTGATTAGTACCAGAAACATTGAACCCATAAACAGTCCTGCACATGCACCTGAACCAATGGTCTTCCTAGCCATCCCCAGGGTGTAGGGAAGCTATAGGTGGTGCCTTCTGGTTTTCTGGGCACATTCTGCATGTTTTTACCATCTTCTGTCTCCATCGATTCCAGGCACCAGATGTAGCTTCTTGCTAACATAATTTTTGATATGTCTGGATGACCATCATGAAGTTCTTGAAGGATAGGCCTTTGGTGGGGTGTGGGATAACTATCTGGGCTCCCCATTGGATAATGCTGCCTTAATTCTGGGTACTTTGTCATATACGGCTTCAAGTCTTGTGCCAGACATTCTTGCATTCCTCCATTTATAGAACATAGAACATAGAAAGCCACAGCACAAACAGGCCCTTCGGCCCACAAGTTGCGCCGATCACATCCCCACCTCTAGGCCTATCTATAGCCCTCAATCCCATTAAATCCCATTTAATATTATGTGGCTTAATTTTGCCAATGTGGGATCATTCCGAGTCCAAGTCTTAATTTGTTTTGCTGAAGTTGGTAAGTTATCCATAAAATTTAACACCATTACAACTTTGTCTATTTTCAAAGGTGATGGTGAGCTTTTGGGCGAAGGTAGACAACTCGGGGCGCCTGCGTCAGCGACTTATGTCCCTGGTCTATGTTCCAGGGTGTGCTTATACAGCAATGGGCACTATTGCAGAAGATACGGACGCATGGGATTGAGGGTGATTTAGTGGTTTGGATCAGAAATTGGCCATCTGTAAGAAGACAGAGGGTGGTGGTTGATGGGAAATGTTCATCCTGGAGTTCAGTTACTAGTGGTGTACCGCAAGGATCTGTTTTGGGGTCACTGCTGTTTGTCATTTTTATAAATGACCTGGATGAGGGCATAGAAGGATGGGTTAGTAAATTTGCGGATGACACTAAAGTCGGTGGAGTTGTGGACAGTGCGTAAGGATGTTGCAGGTTACAGAGGGACATAGATAAGCTGCAGAGCTGGGCTGAGAGATGGAAAATGGAGTTTAATGCGGAAAAGTGTGAGGTGATTCACTTTGGAAGGAGTAACAGGAATACAGAGTGCTGGGCTAATGGTAAGATACTTGGTAATGTGGATGAGCAGAGAGATCTCGGTGTCCACGTGCATAGATCCCTGAAAGGTGGCACCCAGGTTGACAGGGTTGTTAAGAAGGCGTACGGTGTGTTAGCTTTTATTGGTAGAGGGACTGAGTTTTGGAGCCATGAGGTCATGTTGCAGCTGTACAAAACTCTGGTGCGGCCGCACTTGGAGTATTGCGTACAGTTCTGGTCGCCGCATTATAGGAAGGATGTGGAAGCATTGGAAAGGGTGCAGAGGAGATTTACCAGGATGTTGCCTGGTATGGTGGGAAGGTCTTATAAGGAAAGGCTGAGGGACTTGAGGCTGTTTTCATTAGAGAGAAGGTTAAGAGGTGACTTAATAGGGGCATATAAGATGATCAGAGGATTAGATAGGGTGAACAGTGAGAGCCTTTTTCCTCAGATGGTGATGGCTAGCACGAGGGAACATAGCTTTAAATTGAGGGGTGATAGATATAGGACAGATGTCAGAGGTAGGTTCTTTACCCAGAGAGTGGTAAGGACGTGGAATGCCCTGCCTGCAACAGTAGTGGACTCACCAACATTAAGGGCATTTAATGGTCATTGGATAAACATACGGATGATATTGGAATAGTGTAGGTTAGATGGGCTTTAGATTGGTTTCACAGGTCGGCGCAACATCGAGGGCCAAAGGGCCTGTACTGCGCTGTAATGTTCTATGTTCTATTAAGTGCCTCTTCAGACTGACGCTGTAGGAGGAATCGTTTTGTGCTCGGAAAAAAGGCCCAAAGAGGTTTGTGGTCTATTATGATGGTAAAATGTCGACCAGAAACATATTGATGGAATTTCTTCACTGCGAAGAACCGTGCCAGACCCTCCTTTTCGATCTGAGCGTACCTTCTTTCCGTGTCAGCTAATGTCCTTGAGGCATATGCAATCGGGGATTCCTTCCCAGTGTTCCATCGGTGTGACAGTACTGCTCCTATACCATAGGAAAAGGTGTCGCATGTTACAACCAAAGGTCTTTCCGGGTCAAATGGACCTCCCTATGGTTGAAATGGGTCAACACTGCAATTGATGCTTGACCCTCACAAAAGCGTGTTCCTGTGGTTCTTTCCCTGCCCACTTCTGATGTTTTTTCAACACAGTATGCAGGAGTTATAATAAGGTTGTCAAGTTTGGAATGAACTTCCCATAATAACTTACGAGGCCAAGAAACAATTTTAATTCTGTCGTATTCCTTGATGCTGGAGCCTCTTTCATGGCTCTTACCTCTTCCTTGACTGGGTATAGGCTGTCTTTTTCAACCCTGCATCCAAGGCATGTTACTTCAGCTAATTTAAAAACACATTCTCTTTTTAGTCTGACCCTGGCCGTTGTAAGACTTCTACTAAACTTTCATGTTGTTCTTTGACAGTGGATCCCATGATTAGAACATCATCTAGCTAAACTGCCACTCTGGGTATTCCCTGCAATATGTCTTCCATAGGGAGGTCAATCAATGATTCCCCAAGTCCTGGGGGTTATCACAGTTATAAAAGATTGCCTTTTGGAATGACATCTGCACCAGCCCTATTCCAAAGATTGATAGATCAGATTTTACATGCTCTCTCTAGTGTACAATGTTAGCTGAATGATATTCTAATTACAGGGTCCAGAACAAAAGCACTTGAATAGGTCCAGTTTTTGGGTCATATTATTGATAGTAAAGGCCAACCTAAAGCACCTAAAAAGATGGAAGCTATTTTAGAAGCACTATGTCTGACTAATGTGACACAATTGATGTCCTTTCTAGGATTAGTAAATTATTACGGCAAATTTGTTCCCAACATAGCTACATTATTGATGTCATTACTGTTTTACACAGTAAATTATGCAATGGGACTGGACAACAGATTGTGAGAAAGCATGCAAGGATGTCAAAGATGCTTTGCAGAAGTCTGAAGTATTGGTTCATTTTAATTTGAAGCTACCATACTGCTTGCTTGTGATGCTTCACCTTATGGAATAGGGGGCAGTTATTTCACATAATATATCTTTGGGCGAAGAATGAACTGTAGCTTTTGTTTTGCATACTCTGGCCAGTGCTGAATCTAACTATGCTCAGCTAGAAAAAGCACAGAGTATAATTTTTGGCATACAAAGGTTTCATCATTATTTATATGGTCATCATTTCATTTTATTGATTGATCATCCACCCCTACTATTATTTTTGGGCTGTTTAAAGGTAAACCTTCATTAGCTGTTAGCTGAGTACAAAAATGGTCACTGATCTTATCTGCACAATCCTATATAAGTATCATCGATCAGAGTGCCATGCTAATGCATTATCACACTTAGCTTCACCTACTGTGCATTTGCCACCAACTAGTTTTTGCTAATATTCTTTATTTTCCACGACTAGATTATTTTATCTCAAGTTCAAAGACATACCAGAAATGATCCCATGATGGGGAAGGTGATGAATATGGTATTGAAAGGAACGATGGTCAGAACACATTGTATGCATCCTGATTTGAAACCACGTGTGTCAAGAAAGTTTGAGTTGACCATCCAAGGTTGATGTCTACTGTCGGGAATCCCAGTGATCATTCCTCCTAGTCTGCGTGAAAAAGTTCTTGAACAACTACATGAAGGACATCCTGGTATAGTCTGGATGAAGGAATTAGCATATAGTTATTTTAGGTGGCCTGGTGTGGATGCCCAGATTGAAGAAAAAGTGGGAAAGTGTCAATCCTGTACACAAATAAGAAATACAACAACATTGTCTCCTTTACACCCTTGGGAATGGCCTAAAGTGCTATGGTAATGATTGCATGTAGATTTTGCTGGTCTGTTTGAGAGTTACATGTTCTTAATTGATGCCCATTCAAAGTGGCTAGAAATTATCATGAGGTCTACTACAACTGAACAAACCACTGAAAAATTTGATGAAATGTTTGCAAGATTTGATAAACTGGAATAGATTGTTAGCGATAATGGTTCACTGTTTACTTCAAGAGTTTAAGGATCTCAAATTAAATGGTATTCTGCATATAAAATCCAAACCTTATCATCCATCAACCAATGAATTGGCTGACAGATTCATACAATCCTTGAAACATTCTTTAAAAGCTTCAAGAGAATAATGTTCGTTATTATCTCGTGCAAATAGTTTTTTGCCATCTTATAAAAATACGACTCGTGACTACTCAAGGTTCAGCTGCATTACTACTCAAGGGAAAGTGGAGAACAATATTTGATTTATTATTACCTCCAGAAACTTCAGAAATATAGCACGTTTCGAGTTGCTGGTTGAGAAATGAAGGCAAAACAATGCTATTTTCAACAAGATCATCAAGTGTCAGCATGTAATAATGCCACCGCATAAATGGGTACCAGCCATGGTTTTAGCAAAAATAGGTCTAATTTCTTATTCTCTCAGTTCAAAACGAAGATGAATGAGTTTGGCGACGTTATGCTGACCAATTGTCGTCATCTCAAAATGATTTCTCAGAATCATCTTCAGTAGTACCAACTTCTTTACTAGTGTTGTGAATACTACCATAGAAGACTTAGTTGAATTGGAGTTGCCCGGTGATTGTGTCCATGCTAGTATTCACATGAGAATTATAGTGCAGAATTACTTCTAAGAGAAGAACTGTCTACCGAGGTTCTAAGGGTCCTCTAGGGTCAAGGACAGCCAAATTCCAGAACGTTGTATAGAACCAAAGAGCAATAGACGTCTTCCTGATCAATTTTCTTATTGACTGTGCATAATGAATAATGGTGGACAGTACTGTGTCTAGAGTATTATTGATCCTATGTGTAACATTATAGTAATTTGTTGTCATGATTACAAAAGCAAAGGCAGAGGACATTATATATTTAAGTCATTGCATGGTTGCTTTAAGAGCCACTCAAGATTTGATGGTGATTTTATTGGGGTATGTCAGACTCTTGTTTTAATTTCAATTTCTACTCTGTACAGGCACCAGATCCTACAATAAATTTGTAGTTGTCATTTTGAATCTGGAAGTGCAAACCATATATAAAACCCATAAACCCTAACATAGTTAGGACATTACAAAGCACGGTAGATGACACATTGCTGAAGATTGAGGCAGCTGAAGAGGCAGTAATTGGCCGATTGGATTTCACCTGTCTTTAATGGAATAGGATATGCCTGGGCAATTTTCTAATTTGTTGGGAGGCCAATGTTGCAGCTAGGGTCACAAGTCTTCAGTATTATAGCCAGATGTTGTTGGGGTTCATGCCTTTGCTGTATCCAGTGCCTTCAGCAGTTTCTTGATATCATGTGGAATGAATAGAGATGGCTGAAGACCAACAACTGTGGTGCTGAGGACCTCAATAAGAAGCTGAGATGGACCATTTAGCCATTACCCTCAGATACGATTATATTGGTCAGTGCAATTTATCCAGGGTTAATGAATGTGATAGAATGGCAATTAGTTGAATGTGTAAAACAAGTGCAGTTGAACAGAGGGATCTGGGAATACAGGTACAGAATTCCCTAAAAGTGACGTCACAGGTTGATAGGGTCATAAAGAGTGCCTTTGGTACACTGGCCTTGATAAATCGGCGTATCGAGTATAAAAGTTGGAGTGTTATGGTAAGGTTATATAAGGCATTGGTGAGGCCGAATTTGGAGTATTGTGTACAGTTTTGGTCACCTAGTTACAGGAAGGATGTAAATAAGGTTGAAAGAGTGCAGAGAAGGTTCACAAGGATGTTGCCGGGGCTTGAGAAGCTGAGTTACAGAGAGAGATTGAATAGGTTGGGACTTTATTCCCTGGAGCGTAGAAGATTGAGGGGAGATTTGATAGAGGTGTATAAGATTTTGATGGGTATAGATAGTGAATGCAAGCAGGCTTTTTCCGCTGAGGCTAGGGGAGAAAAAAACCAGAAGGCATGGGTTAAGGGTGAAAGGAGAAAAGTTTAAAGGGAATATTGGGGGGGGGGGGCTTCTTCACGCAGAGAGTGGTGGGAGTGTGGAATGAGCTGCCGGATAAAGTGGTAAATGCGGGGTCACTTTTAACATTTAAGAAAAACTTGGAAGGGTTCATGGATGAGAGGGGTGTGGAGGGATATGGTCCAAATGCAGGTCAGTGGGACGAGGCAAAAAATGGTTCGGCACAGACAAGAAGGGCCAAAAGGCCTGTTTCTGAGCTGTAATTTTCTATGGTTCTAAGAGGAAAGCCTTGAAGTGTGCACAGGAGAACTTTTTAAGCCAATATGTAGACAGCCCAACAAGGAAAGGAGCTGTGCTGGACCGAATTCTGGAGAATAATTCTGGTTGTGGGGGAGCATTTTAATGATGGTGATCATAACAAATAGACAAAAATGGCAAAAAACAGTTTTGGATGGGGGAGAGCAGAGTTTAATATAAGGCAGGATCTGGCCATGGTAGACTGGGAACAGCTACTGGCGTTTAAGCCAAGCATGTTCCCCCAGGGAACCATGGATGACTAGAGATATTCAGGATAAGAGGAAAAGGTACAAAGAAAGCAAATCAGCAAAGGCATTGGTAAAGTACAGAAAATGTAGGGTGGAGGTAAAAGAAACACAAAGAGGAGATATGAGAAAGCTCTGGCTGGTAAGAACAAAGAACAATACAGCACAGGAAAAGGCCCCCCGGCCCTCCAAGCCCGCGCCGCTCCCCGGTCCAGGATTGAATCCTGAATCCAGGATCCCCGCCCAATTTTCCTGCCTATCTACATACCAATATCCTATCCACCGATCTGTCCCCCACAGCTACGATGCTTTGTTCATTACAACCTATTAACTCACCCCCACCCCCCCCCATTCCAGACCATGTGATCTCCAGGGAGAGGCGAAAACCCAGAGTGAAAAACCCCAGGGCCAATATGGGGAAAAAAAAATCTGGGAAATTCCTCTCCGACCCCCTGAGGCGATCGAAACGAGTCCAGGAGATCACAATGGCCCTGATCGGAAAATGCTTCCCAACCCTAGTCATTTCCACTTCCACGAGAAACAAGGAACAATTAGCCCGCGCTGCTCCCTGGTCCAAACTAGACCACTCTTTTGTATCCCTCCATTCCCACTCCGTTCATATAGCTGTCTAGATAAGTCTTAAACGTTCCCAGTGTGTCCGCCTCCACCACCTTGCCCGGCAACACATTCCAGGCCCCCACGACCCTCTGTGTGAAATATGACCGGGAAGGTTGGCTAAGGCTACTGGAGAGACTTTAAACTAGAAAGGTTGGGGGGAGGGAATCGAAATGAGGGGACTGAGAGCGAGGAGGTTAGCTCGCAAATAGATAAGGAATGTAAACAGGGTAAGAGGGAGGTTAGACGAGTGATGGAGAAGGGAAGTGCTCAGGCTGAAGGTCTGAGATGTGTCTATTTTAATGCCAGGAGTGTAGTGAATAAAGTGGATGAGCTTAGAGCGTGGATTGCTGCTTCGAATTGTGATGTGGTGGCCATTACGGAGACTTGGATGTCTCAGGGACAGGACTGGGTGCTTCAGGTGCCGGGTTTTAGATGTTTCAGGAAGGACAGGGAGGGAGGCAAGAGAGGGGGGGGGAGTGGCACTGTTGATCAGGGATAGTGTCACGGCTGTAGAGAAGGTGGACGCCGTGGAGGGATTGACTACGGAGTCTCTGTGGGTGGAGGTTAGGAACAGGAAGGGGTCGGTAACGTTGCTGGGTGTTTTCTATAGGCCGCCCAATAGTAACAGAGATGTTGAGGAGCAGATGGGGAAACAGATCCTGGAGAGATGTAGGAATAACAGAGTTGTCATGATGGGAGATTTTAATTTCCCAAACATAGATTGGAATATCCCTAGGGCTAGGGGTTTGGATGGAGAGGAGTTTGTTAGGTGTGTCCAGGAGAGTTTCCTGACACAGTATGTGGATAAGCCTACTAGAGGAGAGGCCGTACTTGATCTGGTGCTGGCTAATGAACCTGGACAGGTGGAGGATCTCTCGGTGGGTGAGCATCTTGGGGATAGCGATCATAATTCTATCTCCTTCACGATAGCATTGGAAAGAGATAGGATCAGGCAGGCTAGGAAAGTGTTTCTCTGGAGTAAAGGGAAATACAGTGTCATCAGGGAGGAAATTAGACGGGTAAATTGGAAGGAGGCATTCTTGGGGAAAAGTACCGAAGGAAAGTGGAGGATTTTCAAGGAATGTTTGTCTGGAGCTCTGCATGACAACGTTCCGATGAGACAGGGGGGTGTTGGTAGGGTACGGGAACCGTGGTGCACGAAGGTTGTGATGAACCTGGTGAATAAGAAAAGAGAGGCGTACAGAAGGTTCAGAGAGCTAGGAGGTGTTAAGGATTTAGAGGAGTATACGGGATGTAGGAAGGAGCTTAAGAAGGAAATTAGGAGAGCGAGAAGGGGTCATGAGAAGGCCTTGGCGGGTAAGATTAAGGAGAATCCCAAGGCTTTCAACAAATATGTCAAGAGTAAAAGGATGAGATGTGAAGGCATAGGACCCTTAAAAGGTGAAGGGAGAAAAGTTTGTGCGGAACCGTTAGAAATGGCGGAGCTGCTTAATGAATACTTTACCTCGGTATTCACGGTGGAAAGGGATCTGGGTGGTTGTACTGCTGGTTTGCGGTGGACAGAAAGGATCGAGCATGTGGACATAAAGAAAGAGGATGTGTTGGAACTATTGAATGGCATCAAGGTTGGTAAGTCGCCGGGACCGGATGGGATGTACCCCAGGTTACTGTGGGAGGCGAGGGAGGAGATTGCGGAGCCTTTGGCGATGATCTTTGCATCGTCGATGGAGACGGGAGAGGTTCCGGAGGATTGCAGATGTGGTCCCTATATTCAAGAAAGGGAACAGGGACAGCCCGGGAAATTACCGACCGGTGAGTCTAACCTCAGTGGTTGGTAAGTTGATGGAGAGGATCCTGAGAGACAGGATTTATGATCATCTAGAGAAGTTTAGTATGATCAAAAGTAGTCAGCACGGCTTTGTCAAGGGCAGGTCGTGCCTTACGAGCCTGGTTGAGTTCTTTGAAAATGTGACCAAACACATTGACGAAGGAAGAGCGGTGGATGTGGTCTATATGGACTTCAGCAAGGCGTTCGATAAGGTCCCCCATGCAAGACTTCTTGAGAAAGTGAGAGGGCATGGGATCCAAGGGGCTGTTGCCTTGTGGATCCAGAACTGGCTTGCCTGCAGAAGGCAGAGAGTGGCTGTGGAGGGGTCTTTCTCTGCATGGAGGTCAGTGACCAGTGGAGTGCCCCAGGGATCTGTTCTGGGACCCTTGCTGTTTGTCATTTTCATAAATGACCTGGATGAGGAAGTGGAGGGATGGGTTGGTAAGTTTGCTGACGACACCAAGGTAGGTGGTGTTGTGGATAGTTTGGAGGGATGTCAGAAGTTGCAGCGAGACATAGATAGAATGCAAGACTGGGCGGAGAAGTGGCAGATGGACTTCAACCCGGATAAGTGTGTGGTGATCCATTTTGGCAGATCCAATGGGATGAAGCAGCAGTATAATATGAAGGGTACCATTCTTAGCAGTGTAGAGGATCAGAAGGACCTTGGGGTCCGGGTCCATAGGACTCTTAAATCGGCCTCGCAGGTGGAGGATGCGGTCAAGAAGGCGTACGGCGTACTGGCCTTCATTAATCGAGGGATTGAGTTTAGGAGTCGGGAGATAATGCTGCAGCTTTATAGGACCCTGGTTTGACCCCACTTGGAGTACTGCGCGCAGTTCTGGTCACCTCATTACAGGAAAGATGTTGAAGCCATTGAAAGGGTGCAGAGGAGATTAACAAGGATGTTGCCTGGATTGGGGGGCATGCCTTATGAGGATAGGTTGAGGGAGCTTGGTCTCTTCTCCCTGGAGAGACGAAGGATGAGAGGTGACCTGATAGAGGTTTACAAGATGTTGAGAGGTCTGGATAGGGTAGACTCTCAGAGGCTATTTCCAAGGGCTGAAATGGTTGCTACGAGAGGACACAGGTTTAAGGTGCTGGGGGGTAGGTACAGAGGAGATGTCAGGGGTAAGTTTTTCACTCAGAGGGTGGTGGGTGAGTGGAATCGGCTGACGTCGGTGGTGGTGGAGGCAAACTCGTTGGGGTCTTTTAAGAGACTTCTGGATGAGTACATGGGATTTAATGGGATTGAGGGCTATAGATAGGCCTAGAGGTGGGGATGTGATCGGCGCAACTTGTGGGCCGAAGGGCCTGTTTGTGCTGTGGCTTTCTATGTTCTATGTTCTATGTCCTTCTGATATCTGTGTTAAACCTCCCCCCCTTCACCTTGAACCTATGACCCCTCGTGAACGTCACCACCGACCCGGGGAAAAGCTTCCCACCGTTCACCCTATCTATGCCTTTCATAATTTTATACACCTCTATTAAGTCTCCCCTCATCCTCCGTCTTTCCAAGGAGAACAACCCCAGTTTCCCCAATCTCTCCTCATAACCAAGCCCCTCCATACCAGGCAACATCCTGGTAAACCTCCTCTGTACTCTCTCCAAAGCCTCCACGTCCTTCTGGTAGTGTGGCGACCAGAACTGGACGCAGTATTCCAAATGCGGCCGAACCAACGTTCTATACATCTGCAACATCAGACCCCAACTTTTATACTCTATGCCCCGTCCTATAAAGGCAAGCATGCCATATGCCTTCTTCACCACCTTCTCCACCTGTGACGTCACCTTCAAAGATCTGTGGACTTGCACACCCAGGTCCCTCTGTGTCTCTACACCCTTTATGGTTCTTCCATTTATCGTGTAGCTCCTCCTTACATTATTCCCACCAAAATGCATCACTTCGCATTTATCAGGATTGAACTCCATCTGCCATTTCCTTGCCCAAATTTCCAGCCTATCTATATCCTTCTGTAGCCTCTGACAATGTTCCTCACTATCTGCAAGTCCTGCCAGTTTTGTGTCGTCCGCAAACTTACTGATCACCCCAGTTACTCCTTCTTCCAGATCATTTATATAAATCACAAACAGCAGAGGTCCCAATACAGAGCCCTGCGGTACACCACTAGTCACAGGCCTCCAGCTGGAAAAAGACCCTTCCACTACCACCCTCTGTCTTCTATGACCAAGCCAGTTCTCCACCCATCTAGCCACCTCCCCCTTTATCCCATGGGATCCAACCTTTTTCACTAGCCTACCATGAGGGACTTTGTCAAACGCTTTACTAAAGTCCATATAGACAACATCCACGGCCCTTCCTTCGTCAACCATTTTGGTCACTTCTTCAAAAAACACCACCAGGTTAGTGAGGCATGACCTCCCTCTCTCAAAACCATGTTGACTATCGTTAATGAGTTTATTCCTTTCTAAATGCGCATACATCCTATCTTTAAGAATCTTCTCCAACAACTTCCCCACCACGGACGTCAAGCTCACCGGCCTATAATTACCCGGGTTATCCTTCCTACCCTTCTTAAATAACGGGACCACATTGGCTATCCTCCAATCCTCTGGGACCTCACCTGTGTCCAGTGACGAGACAAAGATTTGCGTCAGAGGCCCAACGATTTCACCTTTCGTCTCCCTGAGCAGCCTTGGATAGATTCCATCAGGCCCTGGGGATTTGTCAGTCTTTATATTCTCTAACAAACCTAACACTTCCTCCTTTGTAATGGAGATTTTCTCCAACGGTTCAACACACCCCTCCGAGACACTCCCAGTCAACACATCCCTCTCCTTTGTGAATACCGACGCAAAGTATTCATTTAGGATCTCCCCTACCTCTTTGGGCTCCAAGCATAAGTCCCCACTTTTGTCCCTGAGAGGTCCGATTTTTTTCCCTAACAACCCTTTTGTTCCTAACGTATGAATAAAATGCCTTGGGATTCTCCTTAATCCTGTCTGCCAAGAACATTTCGTGACCCCTTTTTGCTCTTCTAATTCCCCGTTTGAGTATTTTCCTACTTTCATTGTACTCCTCCAGAGCTCCCTCCGTTTTTAGCTGCTTGGACCTAACATACGCCTCTCTTTTCCTTTTGACCAGTCCCTCAATTTCCCTGGTTATCCACGGTTCCCTAATCCTACCCTTCTTATCCTTTTTTACAGGCACATGCTTGTCCTGTAGCCCTAACAACCGTTCCTTAAAAGACTGCCACATACCAGATGTGGATTTACCCTCAAACAGCCTCTCCCAATCAAGAGCTGCCAATTTCTGCCTTATCCCAATAAAGTTAGCCTTCCCCCAATCCAACACCTTACCCTTGGGACACCACTCATCCTTTTCCATCACTATCCTAAAGCTAACAGAATTGTGGTCACTATTTGCCACATGTTCCCCAACCAAAACTTTGAAGACCTGACCGGGCTCATTCCCCAGTACCAGGTCCAGTATAGCCCCCTCTCTAGTTGGGCTGTCCACATATTGTTCCAACGAACCCTCCTGTACACATTTTACAAATTCCTCCCCATCCAGAGTCCCTGCCCTCAGCGATTTCCAGTCTATACCAGGGAAATTGAAGTCTCCCACTACAACAACCCTATATTTCCTGCACCTATCCAGTATCTCCTGACATATCCATTCTTCCACTTCCCTTGGGCTGTTGGGGGGCCTGTAGTACACCCCCAACATAGTGACTGCGCCTTTCCTGTTTCTAAGCTCCACCCAGAGTGACTCGCTACACGACTCCTCCGAATTGTCCTCCCTCTGCACCGCTGTAATATGCTCTCCAACCAATACCGCTTCTCCCCCACCTCTTTTGGCCCCTCCTCTGTCTCGCCTAAAACACTTGTACCCTGGAATATTCAGCTGCCAGTCCTGTCCCTCTTTCAAGCAAGTCTCTGTTGAGTAGGGAAAGTCCCAAGATATTCTACAAGTATATCAAGGGGAAGAGAAAGAAAGATTAGGGTCCATTAGGGATCAAGGGGGCAATCTGTGGGTGCAGGCAGAGGACATTGGTAGAGTGCTGAATGAATATTTCACATCTGACTTCACTCAACAGAATGAGGATGATGGTATGGAACTCAGGGAGAGAGACTGAGGTTCATAATCAAATTAACATAGTGAATGACATGGTTTTAGAGGGCTTAAAAGTGGACAAACCGCCACGTCCAGGTGAACTATGTCCCAGGATTCTGTGGGAGGCAAGGGAGGAGACTGCAGGGGCTCTGACCCAATTTTTTAATTCCTCTCTGGCCACTGACAGGAGAAAGCAGAGACAGAATATCACTAATTGAGAAGTTTTCTAACGTCATATATATATATGACTTGGAAGAAAACATAGCTGGTCTGATTAGCAAGTTTGCAGATGATACTAAGATTGGCGGAATTGCGGATAGTGATGAAGATGGTCAGAGAATACAGCAGGATATAGATAAACTGGAAAATTGGGCAGAGAAATAACAGATGGAATTTAATCCGGACAAACGCGAGGTGATGCATTTCGGTAGATCCAATTCAGGTGGGAGCTATAAAATAAATGGCAGAACCATCAGGAGCATAGACACACACACACAGATCTGTGCTTGCAGGTGCACAGATGGAAAAGGTAGTGAAGAAAGCACATGGCATGCTTGCCTTCATCAGACGGGGCATCAAGTATAAAAGTTGGCAAATTATGTTACAGTTATATAAAGTGTTGGTTAGGCCACATTTGGAATACTGTGTCCAATTCTGGTCACCACACTACCAGAAGGATGTGGAGACTTTGAAGAGAGTGCAGAAAAGGTTTACCAGGATGTTGCCTGGTATAGGTGGTATTAGCTATGAGGAGAGATTGAATAAACTGGGATTGTCCTCCCTGGAAAGACTGAGGCTGAGGGGCGACATGATATAAGTTTATAAAATTTTGAGGAGGTATAGATAGGGTGAACAATTGGAAGCTTTTTCCCAGGGCAGAAATGACAATTAGAAGGGGTACAAGTTCAAGATAAGGGGGGAAAGATTCAGTGGAGATGTGCAGGGGAAGTTTTTTTTTACACAGAGGGTGGTGCGGGCCTGGAGTGCACTGCCAAGTGAGTAGGTTGAGGCAGTTATGTTAGCCACATTTAAGACTTATCTTGATAGGCATATGAACAAACGAGGAATTGAAGGATATAAGCAGTTGGTTAGATAGGTAAATGTGATCGGCTTGGAGGGCTGAAGGGCCTAATCTTGTGCTGTACTGTTCTGTTTTCTTTGTCATTGCAAAGTTGAATTGGAATAAATCACCTGGATGAATTCAATGGAAGCTTACCATTTGGTTACATTCTAATGAAAGTCAGGAAAGTGCAGATAAAAATTTTAAATTGATATGTTTTCTCATGGAGATACTGGTGTCCTTGCCTTTGGACTTAAGAAAACCATAATGTTAGTCTGGCATGTACCGGAGGGAATCCGGGTCATAAGGTCAAAACCTTTTGGGGGGAGAACATGCTGCTGATGGGGGGGGGGGGTTGCTGATATCTCTTGGGGGTGGGGTGGGGGGGAAAAGAGGGTTGGGAGGAGATCAGCCAGTTCACTGAGAGATCGGGGCACCCTGCACAATGGCGCCAGAGCGCTGTAAAGCCACTTTCCCTTGCAAGCTTAGGCTTTGAAGATTGCAGTGCCAAACTTACCTTTTAAAAAAAATAGGTGTGAAACACGCCAGTTTTCAGACTTTCATAACATTTAGAATATTTTTGGGAAGATCCCGCCCCCCCCCCCCCCCCCCCCCCCATAACCAGTCCTCATATGCTCTGCCACTCTGTTAAAATGTGAAGTAAAGCCTGTCTGAGCCAGTAAATTAGTGCTCACTTTAAGTTATTCTTTCCAACTTGTTACTTGTTGTTGACAAGTCTTGCTGTCAATTTCTTTGTCAAGTACGGGCCCGAATTCCTTATACCTAATCCCAAGAGACTTTATGGGGTCTGAAGTGAATATTGAGGATTCCCAGGGCCACTCTCTCTCGACAGTGAACGACTGCACCTCCACATCTAGTGAATGTGTCCTTCTGATGGGATTGATGGTGGAAGAGTCTGGACTCCAATTGCAAGAAGAGGCTACACAAACTAAAGTTAATTTATTTATTAGTGTCACAAGTAGGCTTACATTAACACTGCAATGAAGCCACTGTGAAAATTCCCTAGTCACCACACTCCAGTGCCTGTTCGGGTACACTGAGGGAGAATTTAGCATGGTTAATGCACCTAACCAGCATGTCTTTCAGACTGTGGGAGGAAATCAGAGCATCCGGAGGCAACCTGTGCAGACACGGGGAGAATGTGCAGACTCTGCACAGACAGTGACCCAAGCCGGGAATCAAACCGGGGTGTTTGGCGCTGTGAGGCAGCAGTGCTAACCACTGTGCCACCCAATGTTTGCTCCCTGTAATTTAGAAGGTTAAAAGCGATGGTTTGATTGAAATTTTAATGAAATCGTGACAATTAGGGAACGTAGGTGGAAACTATTTTTATTTCTACTGTTTCAAGTGTCTAGGACAAGGGACAATGACTGCAAAATGTTCTCAAATATGTCTTCAACCACACTAATGGTCACTTTCCCCAAATCTATTAGTTCAGGATCTGATTCAGGGTATTTCAGTGAGGAGAGTATTTATTACATTAATATACAGGATACAAATGCATAATGTTACTATTACCAGTTAATGTTCACCACAATGTTAATCCAGGGCATGATCTGAATACAAAAAACTTTTTTCATTAGGTAATTATGACCTGGCACATGAGCTTCGATGCTGAAGATCAGATACTTGACACAAAAAGAATGGAATTTTTCCCAGTTCTGATGCACCAATTAAGTTTTCATTTGACTGGACCAAACAAAACAGTTCACAAATAAGTCAAATTGCTTTCATACCATGTATCAATTTTGAGAACTGAAGAAAATAAAATACTAATTGAAGTCTTTTACTCAAAGCTAAAACTAAATTGGTTTGCATTTCATGTTTTTCAAATTGATTCTTTTTGCTTGCTATCTTGCCTCGCATGTACTCAACAACTTATTTTATTTGATCCAACTGATGAATACAAGACCTAAATCTGAAAACTTGCAACCGGTAGAAGGCATAGGCTGGAGATTTTTGATTCTTTGCCAGCCAGCCCATGATTTTCTGTTCATTCATTTTAATAGTGGCCTGGTACGTGCTGAAACAACAAAGATTAACAAAAATTAAGATTTTATTCTATATTTTCATGGTCCTTCCTGTTAATCTGACCCAAATTCTGATAAATAAAATGAGCCGAATATTCCCCTAATTATATTAGTGGCCAATGTTTATCACAGAATCATTGGCTAAAACAATGGTTCCATTTATTCAGCCCATAACTGAAAATGCACTAAATTTAAAAAAAAGAGTTGCGCCCCAAGTATGGATCAAATGAACAGGTGAGAATCCTGTGCCACTGGAAGGAAGTGCACAATGCCGTTATAACAAACTTTGGGTTACAAAATTACTGTACGGTTTAGCTCAAGAAATCAGATCTGGATGGTTACTGGCCCATACTTTACACTGATTTTTTTTTATAGGAACACTGAGCCCTTTTGGTTCCCAGCAGGAATGCTGCTTTGTCACTATGTGGACTTGGGATTATCCCTTAATCAGATAGGACTGACTGTCATGTGGCAGCTGAAGAATTATCTCCCTCAACCACATGGATTGTAAATTCTGGCTTATCTGGGAAAAAATAACCTCTCTAAATTGGCTGACATCAAAGAGTTTATTAATAAGGTTCTCATCAGACAGTATGGACAGATTCTTCAATGTCATCATGACATTCAATGGAACATAAACAAAAGACCAGAATAGGAGAAGACTGTTCAGCCCATCAAAGCTCATCTGATTGGTATTATAACTCCCACTGCAGCAACTGGCCTTTTTAAATGTACCTAATTGTTTCTGTTTCTATTGCTTGGTGCAGTAGATTGTTCAAAACAGTTCTCACTGAATTAATGGGTAATTACTAATATTTCTTTTGCAACAAGGCTTCACCCTCGTTATTTATTTTTGTATATTAGTAGGAAAAATAGGATCAAAATTACAATGAGAAAAATAGATCAGGAAACAATTTTATCTAGGGCTAAATATGTAAAATCGTTTTCCTTCAAAAAGGTCTCCGATATAAACTGAAGCAAACAAATTGTCACGATGTATTGCATTATAAAGCAGCATTACAAAGATTTACTATTAATCTCAAATACATTTTCATACAGGTCAGAATTATATGGGCGGCACAGTGGTTAGCACTGCTGCTTCGCAGCGCCAGGGACCCAGGTACAATTCTCAGCTTGGGTCACTGTCTGTGTGGAGTTTGCACATTCCCCCTGTGTCTGTGTTTCCTCCCACAATCCAAAGATGTGTGAGTTAGGTTGATTGGCCATGGTAAATTGCCCCTTAGTGTCAGGGGGTTAGTAGGGTAAATAAGTAGGGTTATGGGGATAGAGTCTGGGTGTGATTGTGGTCGGTGCAGACTTAATGGGCCGAATGGCCTCCTTCTGCACTGTAGGGATTCTATGAACTCTATAATTCACTGCACGCATAAAAGGTAACATATTTAACTTTTTTTTTATTAGTGTCACAAGTAGGCTTACATTAACACTGCAATAAAATGGAAGTACAAAGCTCAATCCACCATTGTCAGCATGGTTTTATGAAGGGAAAGTCATGCTCGACAAACTTGCTCAGGTTCTTGAGGACGTAACCAGCAAGGTGGATAGTGGGGAGCCTCTGGATGTGGTACATCTGGACTTCCAGAAGGCTTTTGACAAGGTTCTGCATAAAAGACTGATCCAGAAGGTGAGATCGCAGGGTATTGGGGGTAGAGTACGAGATTGGATTGTGGATTGGCGGACTGACAAAAAATGGAGGGTCGGGATAAATAGGTCCATCTCTGGCTGGCGAAATGTAGCTAGCGGGGTGCCGGAGGGGTCAGTCCTTGGATCTCAACTGTTTACAATCTATTTAAATCTGCAATCTGGGACAGAGTGTAACATAGTAAATGCGGATGATACCAAAATAGGTGGAAAAACAGGCAGTGAAGAGGGTATAAAGATCCTGCAGACAGACAGGTTAGGAGAACGGACCAAAATTTGACAGATGGAGTTTAATGTGGATAAGTGTGAGATTATCCACTTTGGCAGGAAAAAATAGAAAGGCAAATTACCTAACTGGAAAGCAGATGGATCTGGGTGTCTACATTCATGAATCGCAGAAAGTCAGTATGCAGATGCAGCACATAATAAAGACAAATGGGATGTTGGCATTTATTGCAAAAGGACTAAAGTATAAAAGTAGAGAACTGTTGTTGCAATTGTATAGCGTGTTAGTGAGACCACATCTGGAGTATTGTGTCCAGTTTTGGTCTCCTTACTTGAGGAAGGATGTGGTATCATTGGAGACAGTTCAGAGGCGGTTCACTAGATTGATTATGGGAATGAAGGGGTTGACGTAGGAGGAGAAATTAAACAGTTTGGGCTTGTACTCACTGGAGTTTAGGAGGATGAGAGGGGATCAGATCGAGGTACATAAAGTTTTAAAAGGGATTGATCAAGTAAATGTAGATCAAATGTTTTCTCTTATGGGGCAATCTAGAACAAGAGGTCAAAAGGTGTAGGTTGAGAGGCAGTAGATTTAAAACTGAGAAGAGGAGGAACTACTCCTCGGAGGGTGGTGAATTTGTGGAACTTGCTATCTCTGGAGTCTGAATCGTTGAATGGTTTCAAGAGGGAGATAGACATATTTCTAATAAGAGAAAGGGGGATATGGGGAACAGGTAGGGAGGTGGATTTGAGACCAGGGATGATCTGATTGAATAGCGGAGCAGGCTTGAAGGGCTGAATTTGCCTACTTCTGCTCTTGATTCCTATTTTAAAGTTTATTTATTAGTGTCACAAGTAGGTTTACATTAACACTGCAATGAAGTTACTGTGAAAATCCCCGAGTCGCCACACTCTGGTACACTGAGGGACAATTTTTAGCATGGCCAATGCATCTAACTAGCACATCTTTTGGACTGTGGGAGGAAACCGGTGCATCTGGAGGAAACCCACGCAGGCATATGTTCCTAAGTCACTGAAAATCTCCTAGTCACCACACTCCGGCACCTGTTCGGGTACACTGAGGGAGAATTTAACATTGTCAATGCACCTAACCAGCACGTCTTTCAGTCTTGTGGGAGGAAATTCACGCAGACGTGGGGAGAATGTGCAAACTCCACATAGACAGTGACCCAAGCCAGGAATCGAACCTAGGTCCCTGGTGCTGAGAGGGAGCAGTGCTAATCACTGTGCCACCCTGCTGCCCCATAGCTAGAACAATGCAATTATATCAGCAGGTTCAGTGACAGAATCTGGGTCATGCAATGCCTGAGCTTTAGGTTGCTTTAATTAAGACCCAATATTGTGTGGCGTTTGCACGTTCTCCCCGTGTCTGCATGGGTTTCCTCTGGGTGCTCCGGTTTCCTCCCACATTCTGAAAGACGTGCAGTTAGATGCATCGACCCGAATACGTGCTGGACTGTGGCGACTAGGGGAATTTCACAGTAACTTCATTGCAGTGTTAATGTAAGCCTTACTTGTGACTAATAAATAAACTTTACTTCAATTACAATTCAGTTTTTAATCTTACAATATTTATTTAACAAGGTTCAAAATTGCTAAGTAGCACTTACATTCTATCAGGTTGAATCTCAACTTTTAATTCCTTAAAAATTGCAAAAGATACAAGGCGCAGCAGCTTAGTTCTAATATTGAACAATTTGATCAACTTAAATTTTGAATCTATCATTTGCATGCTTTGTTACCATTTTTAATCCAAAATTTTCATTTTCAAACTGTTCACGTAAATTAGAAGTATGTTTGATCTATAAGCTACTCCAATTTTATAATTTAGGTATTGGAGCAAACAAATAAATCCATTGTTGTCAATTAATTAGAATAGATGATTCGGTAAGAAAAGGTGTGTCTGGAAAATTAAAAATGGAATTACAAAAATAATAAAAATGCAATTACAGCACTATAATTTCTGGGCATGATCTTGCACACTCAATTGCACTCATGCAAGTGTGCTAGCTGTCAAATTAACAGCTGGTGACTCTGAAGGGTGAAATATTGTTGTGGGTGTTGCCTGTGGCTGGAGGGATGGCGAGAGACTACTCTCTGGAAGGTTGGCTGAGCCACAGGTCAATGAAGCAGTTGCGAGCCGCAAGGGCTGCAGATCTTGCACTCAGCAACTCTATGGAGGAGACCATGGCCGCTACCAGAAGAATACGCCACCTCCCTGGAAGTCTCAGGATTGCAGAGCAACCCTGAACAAAAGTAAGTAATGGAGTGTGGGTCACTGGGAGGGGAGGGGAGGTATTGAAAGCAAGGGCAGGGGATGGCCTCAGCAGACCAAACTTCCCAAAGTCTGCTTCTTTGAACAGGCATTGAATGTTGTTGATCAAGGGACACACACCAACGACCCCCGTCACACAATGCACCCCCACAGAGATGGTAAGTGTCTATAGGATAGCAGCTGATGTGACAGGCCCACCAGCAGCTGGATTGGGATGGGATGAGGCTCTTAGGTGGGCCTCAATTGGTTACTTCAATTGGCAGCAGGGCAGGAAAGTCAACCATGAATCTTCCCGCCTAGGACTTGATTCAGGTGGAGACAGGGAGGGTGTGGGGTACAGGTATACCAACATACCAAGTAAGTATGTGCTCTTCCTGCCTGCAAGCTCGTCAGTGAGCACAAGATCCCACCCACGTGTCAGAGATGCCCAGTGAAACCAAACGCAAGACCTCAAACAAGTGAATCAGGGTCTAATGCCCATTTTAGAACCCCAATGACAAATATACCTAAAACTGGGCATACAATAATAGAATCCCTACAGTGCAGAAGGAGGTCATGTATCTTGTTTCACCCAATTTTTTCTGGGGACTATAGTGGCCCAAGTAGAGGTATTCAAAAAAGGACTAGTGGAAGTTTCTGAAGAATTGGTAATTTCTAATTTTATATAAAAATGTTCACGGCAAGGCGCAAAGTAGCAGAAATGTCTCTTGGCAACACTGGCTCACTGTGGACCCATTCTTACCACCATCAACCTACTTGCAAGCTGGCTCAGAGTACAAATCAACTAATATAGGAGAAACCGCAGCTGGGAGGCTGCATTGGGTTGTCTGATTGTCCATGCAGGAAACTAATTTCCCAGCCAATCATTTTATCACAGAGTAAAATAACAGAACACTAACACTTCAAATTATTTTTTCCCCAGCAAAACACTCCAAAAAAAGTGAAAACTGACTAAATAAACTAAAGAACTTTTTGGAAATTGCTGAAATGCAAGGGCCCTTTCAGGTTATTAATGCCTTGTGCTCCATAGAATGTGGGTATCACAAACAAAGATGTGGAGATGCCGGCGTTGGACTGGGGTAAGCACAGTAAGAAGTCTCTCAACACCACAAACAAAACCAGCATTTATTGTGCATTCTCAATTGTTCTCAAGAAGATGATGGCGAACTGTCCTCTCAAACCACTGCAGTCATGTGGCACAGGTACATGCACAGAGGTGTTAGGTAGGGGGTTTCAGGATTTTGACGCAATGATGATGAAGGAAAGGCAATGTAATCCTGAGTTTGTATGGTGTGTGGTTTGGAGGGGAATTTGCAGGTAGTGGTTTTCCAATGCGCAGCAGCCCTTGTCCTTCCAAATGGTACAGATCACAGCTTTGCAAGATACTTTTGAAGAAGCCTTGGCGAGTTGCTGAAGTGAAACATGTAGATGGCACACATTGCAGTTATGGTGCACTGGGGGTAGAGGGAATTAATATTTAAGGCGATGGGTGGTGTGCCAATCTAGCAGGCTGCTTTGTTCTGGATGGCATTGAGCTTCAATTGCTATTGGAAACTGCACTCATCCACAGAAGTGGAGAATATTCCATCACACTTAATTTGTGCCTTGCAGAAGGTGGATAGCCTTTGTGGAGTTAAGGGGGGGCGGTGAGTCACTTGCCATAGAGTATCCAACCTTGTAATCACAGTGTTTACATGGTGGTGCAGTTAATTTCTTAGTTAATATTGACCCCAGAATATTGTGTTTTGGGGTAAGCAATGATGTTACTGAAAGCCAAGAGGAGGTGGTTTGACTCTCTTTTCTTGGAGAGACCATTGCCTTGCACTTGTGGCATGAACAATGTGTAGCAATGATGGAAGAGAAGGATCATTAAATGAGGGCATACAAGGAACAACAAAAGGGAAAAAAAAAAAATCACACTGCTGGGAGTGTACTATAGACCCCCAAACAATCCGAGGGATATAGGAGAGCAAATATATAATGTTGAAAACTGCAGAAACAATAGGGGAGATAGAGTAGAGAATTTTAAGTACCCTAATGTTAACTGGAACAAATTCAGTGCAAAAAAAAAAGCACAGAATTCTTAAATACATTCAAGGGAACAATTTTAGCCAGTATACAGTGAGCCCATCAAGCAGAGAGGCAGTTTAAGAGAAGAATCAAATTAGGCAGTACAGATGCAAGTGGGAGAGCAGTTTGGTAGTAATGGTCGCAATTCAGTTAGGTTTCACATACCTTTGATAAAGGACAAAGATATATCAGGAGTAAAAGATCGCAATTGGGGAAAGGTTATTTTTGTGAAGATATCATGTGATTTGGTAAAAGTGGACTGGAACAACTACTTGAAGGTAAATTGGTATTAAGAATTGGGAGCATTCAAAGAGAGAGGGGGTTTGGAACAAAAATGTTCCCATGAAGAAAAATGCTAAGACTCCCAAATCTATATGGTTCGGAATATCAAGAAGCATAAAGAGGTAGGATAAGTCCAAAAAGGGAAGTCTATGTAAGATACAGAAATACCGCAGAAAGCTTATAGTATAAAAAAAATCCAGAGATGAAATGAAGGAGTTGTTCAGAAAAGCAAAGAGGGGGCATGAAAAAATACAGGCAAGTAAAATCGAGGAAAACCCAAAGATATTTTGTAAATGCATAAAAAGCAAGAAAATAGCTAAGTAAAACAGAAGGGCCTACCAGAGACCAAAAGGTAATCTGTGGGCTGAGCATGGTCCTTAATGAATGCTTTGTTTTTCTTCACAAAATAAGTAGATGATGCAGAAATTGTGACCATGGAGAAGGAATTGAAATATTGAATGGGATAAATGTTACAATCAAGGAAAACCCCCAAGCAACACCACACTATGTAATATTTTAAACAAAGCAAATACTACAAACTTAACACTATTTTGGAAATTCTTATTCCTTAAGCCCGAAAATCACAACAGATCACTTCCAGTTCTATTTATATTTCCATTTCTGAGAGCTTGCCCATACTTTGCAGGATCTTGCGAGTACTTTTGCTTCTCCTGAGACCAACTTGGATGCCACAGCTGTTACAAATTCACTTTGATATTCCCCCGTATCCTTGCTATTCTCAGGAGTTATGAGATTTCTTGGGGTCCTTTCACTAGTATTCATCCAGGTAATCCTCCAGCACTAATGTTTGTAAACAGTCTAGTTCAAGCATGGGCTCCATTGCTTTCTTGTTCAGTAACCTCAAAATCAGAGAACACCTTTGTTTCTGACAACCCTTTGCTGTTAGTCTCAACAGCTTCCCATTACTGGCAGCTTTCTCTCTCCCTCTGCCCGCGTTTTGAAGAAAAAAAAAACTACACTAACACAACACAGGAGTACTGCCCCTGAAACCTATCCCCATGGCAAGGGGACACTCCCAGATAGAGCAAATTATCTACAATTGCGAACTTGTCCTTTGATCTGAAAAGTATAGGGTTACTTTAAGAACTTCCCTTGTTTACCAGTTGTAATTCCTCAGGACAAAGGTTGAAAAACATGAATAATGCACATCTGAGGATAGAACAATTCTCCTCCGACTTCCTGTCTTCAGGTCCCTGGGCATTTTATGGCTCTTTTAACTCTGACACATGGAAGGACCTTTGATGTGTAAATAGCCTTGGGTGTTCTGGCAATATCTGAAGCCCAATCAGCTCATCTCCCACTTGTTGTACGAAGGCGCAGATCAAGCCTTATGGGAAGAGAGTGGCTCCAGCAGATCTGCCTGAACTGGTTGGACATGTTCAAGTTAGGCATGGGGCAACTGCACAAAGTTATTAGTAGATCCCTGGAGTTTCCCCAAGAGGGCCTGGGAAAAATAAGAGGCCAAGGCCATGATCTACATTGATCCCAACACGACACCGAGATATTTCAGAGCAAGACCAATCCCATACTCCATACTGAAGAAAGTGGAAACCAAACGAGGCTGTATTAAAAATTTAGGTATAATAAGGCCTGTGCAATTTGCAGAAAGAGCTGCACCTGTAGTCCCTGTTCTTAGGCCCAACAAATCTTTGTGGGAACTATAAACTAACGGTCAATCAAGTCTCCAAACTCGATAGGTACTCCATGCCCTGAATCAAACATTTGTATGCTAAGGCAAGATGTTTTCCAAGTTGGATATGAGCCACATCTATCTTCAGCTTGAATTGGATGAATCCTCTAGAAATATATGCGGTGATCAATACGCATAAGGGATTTTATGAATATACTTGTTTGCTTTTGGGGTCTCGTCAGCATGCCTCATTTTCCAAACAGTTATGGAGAACATCCTTCAAGGACTACTTAAGGTAACAATATTCTTAGATGATGTCTTGGTCACAGGGGCTTCAGAACAGGAACATATGGCCAACTTAGAAAAAGTCTTGCAGCGATTTTCCAGAACGGGAGTTCACTTGAAGAGGGGGGGGAAATGCGTTTTCCAAGCAGCTGGAGTAAGCTGTTTAGGTCACTGAGTCGATGTCAAGAGGTTACATCCAGTAGAGGGTAAAGGAGGCACCAACCCCCAAGGAACACCAGAGTTGTAATCCTTCCTGGGATTAGTAAATTATGGAAAATTTATCCCATTTCCAGCACTTCCTGCTATGAAAATACCAGGGATGGTCCTGAGAATCTCCGCAGGCAGAAGTTAAACATCAGCTACTGTCATCTAACCTACTGGCCCATTTTGATTCTGGAACATTGCTCTGGAACTCAGATTGCCAATGTTCATGCACTGAGTCACCTTCCATTACCCACAAGACAGACTCCTCTATTGCTGGTAAATAGGTTCAATATAGATTGATATTTGATGGTCTCCATAGACGTGGTGGGCCGAAGGGCCTGTTTCTGTGCTTTATGATTCTATAGCTTTACCATCATTGGAAGAGGTTGCGATGCCTCTGAATTATTTGGAGACTTTGCCAGTGTCAGCAAGGTAAATTAAAACCTGGACCCAAAAAGATCCAACTGTATCTAAAATAAGGCACATGATCCTACATGGTGGATTCCAAGGACAACCCTCTGAAGAAATGAAACCCTACCTTAGTAAGAAGATGAACTTAGTGTTCAGGTTGGGATCATTCTTTGGGGTCCCGAGTAATTGATCCGCCCCCAGGACAACGTCTAATAAGAACAGAACTACATAATGGCCACCTGAGAGTATCCCAAATTAAAAATGTTGGCTAGGAGTTATATCTGGTGGCCTGGGCTTGTTTCTGACATCACAGACTTGGTGAAGCAGTGACCTGTGCCAGGTAAATCAATAACTCCTTCCCTCATCCTCCTTACACCCATGGGAGTGGCCCAGCAGGCCATGGAGGTGTACATATGGACTTTACGGGGGCAGTTACTTTAAAACTTAAAACTCAACAGAAGTACAGCATCCAGTTCACGTTTTAGGAAGGATGAGAAGGCATCAGAGTACAGAAAAGATTCACAGGAGTTGTTCTGAAGGTGAAGCTTGCATAGAAAGATTCCCCTTTCCCCCCTCCTATTCAGGTTTTCTGCCAGTTTTTCGGCCCATATTCCCCTTCTCCCTCTATTTACTTTCAAAGAACAACAAAGAAAATTACAGCACAGGAACAGGCCCTTCGGCCCTCCAAGCTTGCACCGACCATGCTGCCCAACTAAAACCCTCTACCCTTCCAGGGACCATATCCCTCTGTTCCCATCCTATTCATGTACTTGTCAAGATGCCCCTTAAAAGTCACTACCTTATTTCCCTTTTCTCTAATCTCTTCCTCCATCCTAGATTTAAGACAAACGTAGAACATAGAACATTACAGCGCAGAACAGGCCCTTCGGCCCACGATGTTGCACCGACCAGTTTAAAAAAAAACTGTGACCCTCCAACCTAAACCAATTTCTTTTCGTCCATGAACTTCAAAAAGTTTTACTAAATGCTTTTCTGAAAGTGTGCATGCAGGTGGGTATTACAACATTCTGCTGCAACCGCTGTTTTTTGTTCCTTTTCGAAATAGGAATAAACATGGACAGACTGGGAAAGAAGGATTATGATATGCATTACTTCATTTATTAAAACAGAGATCACCAGTGAAGTTAAGGCCAGTTATCGGTTTTATGACAGTTAGATAAGGTGAATGTTAAACATCTATACCTACAAAACAGAGAAAGAGAAAATAGTTTATGATAAAAGGTAACCAGAATCTTCAACTCAATTTCTCTCTCTACAGATGCTGTCTGATCTGCTGAGTATTTCCAGGATTTTCTGTTTTTATTTCAGACAGTTTCTTTCCCCATTACATTTTTTAAAAAGTAGAACTTTTACAGCAAAGTTACTTTGAGGGAAGCACAGAAACCAGAAGCAGGCATAGGCCATTCAGCCCTTCGCGCTTGGAGGGAATGCAATGATGGACCTACAAACACCACGACCAACTTCCTCTGTGCCAGGTATGACTCCAACAAGTGGAGAGTTTTCCCTTTATTTCCACTGACTCCAGTTTTGCTCGGGCTCCTTAATGTGACACTCAGTCAAATGCCTTAATATCAAGGGCAGCCACTCTCATCCCACCTCTAGACTTCAGCTCTTTTATCTATGTTTGAGCCAAGGCTGTACTGATATCAGAGCTGAGAGACCCTGGCAGAACCCAAAGTGAATATCAGTGAGCAAGTTACTGAAAATAACTTGAAAGCAAGTTCCACTCGATAGTACTGTTGATGACCCCTTCCGTCACATTACTATTGATTGAGAGTAGACTGATGGGGCGGTAATTGGCCTGGTTGGTTTGACCTGCTTTTTGTGTACAGGACATACCTGGACAATTTTCCACTTTGCTGGGTAGATGCCAAAATTGCAGCTGTACTGGAACAGCTTGGGTAGGGGTGTGGCAAGTTCCGGAGCACAAGTCTTCAGTATAATTGTTCGAATATTGTCAAGGGCCCATAGCTTTTGCAGTATACAGTGCCTTCAGCTGTTTCTTGATATTACATGGAGTGAATAGAATTGGCAGAAGACTGGCATCTGTGATGCTGGTGACCTTCGGAAGAGGCCGAGATAGATCATCCACTCTCCACATCTGGCTGAAGATTGTTCTGAATGCTAATCTATTGCACCAATGTATTAGGCCCCCCCAATCACGGAGGATGGGGATATTTGTAGAGCCTCCTCCTCCAGCGAGTTGTTTAATTTTCCACCACCATTCACGACGTGATGTGGCAGGACTGCAGAGCTCGGGTCTGATCAGTTGATTATGTAATTGCTGAGCTGTGTCTCTATTACCTGCTACACATAGAAACATTGAACATAGAAACTAGGAGTAGGCCATTTGGCCCTTTGAGCCTGCTCCACCATTCATTTTGATCATGGCATTCAACATCCTGATCCCCCATTCCCTCATCCCTTGAGCCCCAAGAATGATATCTAATTTATTCTTGAAATCAGACAATGTTTTGGCCTCAACTACTTTCTGCGGCAGTGCATTCCACAGATTCACCACTCTCTGGGTGAAGAGGTTTCTCCTCACCTCAGTTCAAAAAAACCTCATCCTCAAACTATGACCCCTTAGCAGGTGCTGGTGTGGGGCAACTAGGGGCTTTTCACAGTAACTTCATTGCAGCATTAATGTAAGCCTACTTGTGACAATAATAAAAAGATTTTAAAAACTAGTTCTGGACTCCCCCACCATTGGGAACATTCTTTCTGATTCTATCCTGTCTAACCCTGTTAGAGTTTTAGAAGTTTCCATGGTACATACTCTTGCAACTCGGCCAACGTTGTCTACCTGATACGCTGCAGGAAGGGATGTCCCAAGGCATGGTACATTGGGGAGACCATGCAGACGCTACAACAACGGATGAATGAACACCACTCGACAATCACCAGGCAAGAGTGTTCTCTTCCTGTTGGGGAACACTTCAGCGGTCACGGGCATTCGGCCTCTGATCTTCGGGTAAGCGTTCTCCAAGGTGGCCTTCACAACACACGACAACGCACAGTCGCTGAGCAGAGACTGATAGCCAAGTTCTGCACACATGAGGACGGCCTCATGAGATCCCCCCTCACTCTTCTAAATTCCAGTGAATATAATCCTAACCAATTTAGTCTCTCCTCATATGACAGACCTGCCATCCCAGGAATCAGCCTGGTAAGCCATTGCTGTACTCCCTTGATAGCAAGGGCATCTTTCCTCCGATAAGGACACCAAAACTGCACACAATACTCCAGGTATGGCCTCACCAACGCCCTATACAATTGCAGCAAAACATCCCTATCCCTATAAAGGCCAACGTACCATTTGCCTTCTTTACTGCCTGCTGTACCTGCGCGTTTACTTTCAGTGACTGATGCACAAGGACTCCAAGGTCTTGTTGAGTATCCACCTCTCTCAATATTCACCCATTTCAAGTAATAAATCTGTCTTCCTATTATTGCTACCAAAGTGGATAACCTCACATTTATCCACATTATACTGTATCTGCCACAGACTCGGTCTGTCCAAATCACGCTGAAGCATCTCTGCATCCTCCTCACAGCTCACCCTCCCATCCAACTTTGTATCATCTGCAAATTTGGAGATAATATATTCAGTTCCCTTTTCCAAATCATTAATATCTAACGTGAACAATTGGGGTCCTGGCAGAGATCCCTGTTGAACCCCACTAGTCATTGTCTGCCAATCAGAAAAAGATGTGGAGATGCCGGCGTTGTACTGGGGTAAACACAGTAAGAAGTCTCACAACAGTAAATAGGAATAAGGGACCTTGGTTCTCGAGGGAGACTGTAACACTGATTAAGAGGAAGAGAGAATTGTATGAAATGTACAGGCAGCAAGGATCAGATCAGATGCTCGGAGTATAAAAAGTGCAAGAAGCTACTTAAGAGGGAAATCAGGAGGGCTAAAAGAAGACATGAGGTTGCTTTGGTAGACAGAGTGAAGGAAAATCCAAAGAGCTTCTATAGGCATGTTAGGAGCAAAAGGATAGTGAGGATAGCTCATGTTCCGTTGTATAAAAAAGGTTCCAAAAGAAATCTGGGAAATTATAGGTCAGTAAGTTTGACGTTGGTGGTGGGCAAGTTATTGGAATACATAAATGGCACATTGTCTATACCTTTAAGACCTGGCTGGCTGTAGAGATTCACATTCTAATTAGTATTCTGTAACTTGATTTGTGTGTCTGTGCACTGTTTGAGAGCAGATATCCACTCCATCTGACGAAGGAGCAGTGCTCCGAAAGCTTATGGTATTTGCTACCAAATAAACCTGTTGGACTTTAACCTGGTGTTGTGAGACTTCTTACTGTGCTTAACCCAGTCCAACGCCGGCATCTCCACATCAATGGAAGAAGCCAGAGAGTGGTTGTGGAGGATTGCTTCTCTGAGTGGAGGCCTGTGACTAGTGGTGTGCCACAGGGATCAGTGTTGGGTCCATTGTTGTTTGTCATCTATATCAATGATCTGGATGATAATGTGGTAAATTGGATCAGCAAGTTTGCTGATGATACAAAGATTGGAGGTGTAGTGGACAGTGAGGAAGGTTTTCAAAGCTTGCAGAGGGATTTGGACCAACTAGAAAAATGGGCTGAAAAATGGCAAATAGAATTTAATGCAGACAAGTGTGAGATATTGCACATTGGAAGGACAAACCAACGTAGAACGTACAGGGTAAATGGTAGGACTCTGAAGAGTGCAGTTGAACAGAGGGATCTGGGAATACAGGTACAGAATTCCCTAAAAGTGACGTCACAGGTGGATAGGGTCGTAAAGAGTGCCTTTGGTACATTGGCCTTTATAAATCGGCGTATCGAGTATAAAAGTTGGAGTGTTATGGTAAGGTTATATAAGGCATTGGTGAGGCCGAATTTGGAGTATTGTGTACAGTTTTGGTCACCTAGTTACAGGAAGGATGTAAATAAGGTTGAAAGAGTGCAGAGAAGGTTCACAAGGATGTTGCCGGGACTTGAGAAGCTGAGTTACAGAGAGAGATTGAATAGGTTGGGACTTTATTCCCTGGAGCGTAGAAGATTGAGGGGAGATTTGATAGAGGTGTATAAAATTTTGATGGGTATAGATAGTGAATGCAAGCAGGCTTTTTCCGCTGAGGCTAGGGGAGAAAAAAACCAGAGGGCATGGGTTAAGGGTGAAAGGAGAAAAGTTTAAAGGGAATATTAGGGGGGGCTTCTTCACGCAGAGAGCGGTGGGAGTGTGGAATAAAGTGGTAAATGCTTTAACATTTTTAACACTTAAAAGTGTTTAACAATGTTAAATACTTTTAACATTTAAGAAAAACTTGGACGGGTTCATGGATGAGAGGGGTGTGGAGGGATATGGTCCAAGTGCGGGTCAGTGGGACTAGGCAAAAAATGGTTCAGCACAGACGAGAAGGGTCAAAAGGCCTGTTTCTGAGCTGTAATTTTCGATGGTTCTAACACCAGGTTAAAGTACAACAGGTTTATTTGGTAGCAAAATCCACCAGCTTTCGGAGCACTACTCCTTCATCAGGTATTTGGGAGTTGTGTTCACAAACAGGGCATATAAAGACACAAACTCAATTTACAAAATAATGGTTAGAATGCGAGTCTTTACAGGTAATCAAATCTTAAAGATACAGACAATGTGAGTGGAGAGAGCGTTAAGCACCGGTTAAAGAGGTGCATCATCTCCAGACAGAACAGTTAGTGAGATTTTGCAAGCCAAGGCAAGTCATGGGGGTTACAGACAGTGTGGCATGAACCCAAGATCCCGGCTGAGGCCATCCTCATGTGTGCGGAACTTGGCTATCAGTCTCTGCTCAGCGACTGTGCGTTGTCGTGTGTTGTGAAGGCCGCCTTGGAGAATGCTTACCCGAAGATCAGAGGCCGAATGCCCGTGACCGCTGAAGTGTTCCCCAACAGGAAGAGAACACTCTTGCCTGGTGATTGTCGAGTCGTGTTCATTCATCCGTTGTCGTAGCGTCTGCGTGGTCTCCCCAATGTACCATGCCTTGGGACATCCCTTCCTGCAGCGTATCAGGTAGACAATGTTGGCCGAGTTGCAAGAGTATGTACCATGTACCTGGTGGATGGTGTTCTCACGTGAGATGATGGCATCTGTGTCGATGATCCGGCACGTCTTGCAGAGGTTGCTGTGGCAGGGTTGTGAGATGTCGTGGTCACTGTTCTCCTGAAGGCTGGGTAGTTTGCTGCGGACAATGGTCTGTTTGAGGTTGTGCGGTTGTTTGAAGGCAAGAAGTGGGGATGGCCTTGGCGAGATGTTCGTCTTCATCAATGACATGTTGAAGGCTCCGGAGAAGATGTCGTAGCTTCTCCGCTCTGGGGAAGTACTGGACGACAAAGGGTACTCTGTCCGCCGTGTCCCGTGTTTGTCTTCTGAGGAGGTCGGTGCGGTTTTTCGCTGTGGCGCATCGGAACTGTCGATCTATGACTCGAGCGCCATATCCTGTTCTTATGAGGGCATCTTTCAGCGTCTGGAGTAGTCTGTGATCCTCCTCATCTGAGCAGATCCTGTGTATACGGAGGGCTTGTCCGTAGGGGATGGCTTCTTTAACGTGTTTAGGGTGGAAGCTGGAGAAGTGGAGCATCGTGAGGTTATCTGTAAGCTTGCGGTACAATGAAGTGCTGAGGTGACCATCCTTGATGGAGATGTATATGTCCAAGAATGCAACCGATTCCGGACAGTAGTCCATGGTGAGTCTGATGGTGGGATGGAACTTGTTGATGTCATCATATAGTTGTTACAGTGATTGTTCACCAATAGTCCAAAGGAAGAAAATGTCATCGATGTATCTAGTGTATAGCATTGGTTGAAGGTCCTGTGCGGTGAAGAGGTCTTGTTTGAATCTGTGCATGAAGATGTTGGCATATTGAGGTGCGAATTTGGTCCCCATGGCTGTTCCGTGTGTCTGGATGAAGAACTGGTTGTTGAAGGCGAAGACATTGTGGTCCAGGATGAAGCGGATGAGTTGTAAAATTGCATCGGGAGACTGGCAGTTGACGGCATTGAGCGCTGAGGCAGTTGCAGCAATGCCATCATCGTGGGGGATGCTGGTGTAGAGTGCCGAGACATCCATTGTGACGAGGAGTGCTCCTGGTTCAACTGCTCCATGAATGCTGAGTTTCTGTAGGAAGTCCGTAGTGTCGCGACGAAAGCCATCCCATCTTTGTACAATGGGTTTCAGGATGCCCTCGACGTAGCCAGAGGTTCTGGAAAAAGACCCAGTTATGCCAATGCTCTGCTTCCTATCTGCTAACCATCTCAGGACATTAACTGCAATCCCATGTGTTTTAACTTTACATAGTAGTCTGTTATGTGAGACCTTGTCAAAAACCTTCTGAATGTCTAAATGAGCCACATCCACTGATTCTCCTCGGTCAACTCTACTAGTTACATCTTCAAAAAATTCCAATCGATTCGTCAAATGTGATTTCCCTTTTGTAAATCCATGCTGACTTTGTCTGATTATACCACTACCTTCCAAATGCTGAGTTATGAAATCCTTGATATTAGACTCTAGCAACTTCCCCAGTCCCAACGTTAGGCTCACTGGTCTATAGTTTGCTGTTTTCTCTTTACCCCGCCTCTTTTTGAATGGCAGGTTTACATTAGCTACCCTCCAATCTGTAGGAACTATTCTAAAGTCCAAAGAATTTTGGAAAATAACCACCAATGGATGTGATATCCAGGGCCATTTCCTTAAGTATTCTGGGATGAAGATTATCAAGACCTGGAGATTTATCCACCTTCTATCCCATCAATTTCCCATAAACCATTTCTCTACTAATGCTGATTTCCTTCAGCACCTCACTAAAACATGTTTCTCTCAGCACTTCTGGCACATTATTCATGTCTTCCTTTGTGAAGACTGAAGCAAAGTACAAATTTAATTCCTCAACCATTTCTTTATTCCCCATTATGAATTCTCCCGTTTCTGACTGTAAAGAGGCCTACATTTGTTTGTCAATCTTTTTCTCTTTACATATCCATAGAAACTTTTACAATCTGTTATGTTCTGCGCTCGCTTACTTTTATACTCTATTTTTCCCTTCTTAATCAATCCCTTAATTCTCCTTTGCTGAATTTTAAACTGCTCCCAATCCTCGGGCCTATTGCTTTTTCTTACCAATTTGTAGGCTTCTTTCTTGAATCTGATACTATCTCTAATTTCCCTTTTAAGCCATGGTTTGGCCACAATTCCCTTACCACCCTTGTGCCAGACAGGAATAAACAACTTCTGGAGTTCACCTATTTGTTCTTTAAATACCTGCCACTGCCTTTCCTTTCAGTAATGTTTCCCAGTCCATCATGGCCAATTCATGCCTCATACCATCATAATTACCTTTTATTGAGATTCAGGACCCAGATCTCAGAATCAAGTACATCATTATCCACCTTGACAAAGAATTCTACCAATTATGGTCACTCATCCCCAAGGGTTCTCTCACAACTAGATTGCCAACTAATCCTTTCTCATTGCACAACACCCAGTCTAATATGGCCTGCTCCCTTGTTGGTTCCTCAATGTACTGCTCCAGAAAGCCATCCCGTATGCACTCCAGAAATTCCTCCTCTATTGTAACTGTGACAAATTTGACTCTCCCAATCTATATGCAGATTAAAGTCACCCATGATCACAGATGTTCCTTTAACACATGCATATCTGATTTCTTGTCTAATGCTTTTCCCAACATTACCACCTGTTTGGTGGACTGTATACCATCCCCACCAATGTTTTTTGCCCTTTGTTGCTTCTTACCTCGGCCCATACAGATTCCATATCATCTATGCTAATATCTTTCCTCAACAGCGTATCAATATCATCTTTAATCAACAATGCAACTCCACCAGCTTTTCCTTTCCGTCTGTCCTTCCTAAACACTCGATAGCCCTCAATGTTTAGTTCCCATCCTTGCTCACCTAGGAGCCGTATCTCCGTAATGCCAACTATATCATACCCCTTTACATCTATCTGTGCAACTAATTCATCCATTTTGTTTCGAATGCTCCGAGCATTCAGGTACAAAACCTTAAGGTGGATACTTTTAACGTTTCTTTTCCCTTTCCTACTATATTTTACTGTCTTTATCTGACTCTGGCCCTTGATTTCTCTACCTATCACTTTCCTTATTCTCCTTGCAGTCTTTTCCTCTTGTTCTTAATTCTCCCTGCTCTGAATCCTTACACCATAGGTTCCCATTCTCCTGCCATATTAGTTTAAACCCTCCCCAACCACTATAGCAAGTGCCTCTCACCCCATCAAGAACATCAGTCCCGATCCTGCCCAGGTATAACCCGTCCAGTTTGTACAGGTCCCACCTTCCCCAGAACCAGTCCCAATGCCCTAGGAATCTGAAACCCTCCCCCTCATACCATCTTCTCAGCCATGTATTCATCTCATGCATCCTGCTGTTTCTACTTTGACGAGCACGTGGCACAGATAGTAATCCTGAGATTACTACCTTTTGAGGTCCTACTTTTCAGCCTGCTATCTAGCTCCCTATATTCTTCCTTTAGGACCTCATCTCATTTTTTACTTATGTTGTTTGTGCCAATGTGTACTACGACCACTGGCTGTTCGTCCTCCCCCTTCAGAATGTCCTGCAGCTGCTCAGAGACATCCTTGACCCGAGCACGAGGGCGACAACATACCATCCTGGACTCTCTGGCTTGTGGCCACAGAAACGGCCATCTATTCCCCTTAGAATTGACTGCTCCTTGACATCAGTTCTTCCTCTACCCACTATACAGTCAGGGTGACTGCGATGACTTCTCCCAGAATGCTCTTCAGTGAAGTCTCTCTGCTACCTCTGCTGGAATTCCTCTCCTGTTTATCTTTGGATGGGTTCTTCCTCTACCCACTATACAGGTCAGGTGACTATGATGACTTCTCCCAGAATGCTCCTTGGCGAAGTCCCTCTGCCACCTCTGCTGGAAGCAGCTTTAGGAGGCTTCTATTTACTTGCCCTTGCAGGGAGAGAATGGGAATAGGGGGAAATGAGCCATGGAGGGAGTAGGATGGGGCATAGTATGGCAAAGGGACATGAGGAGGACCTGTTGAACTTATCTTTCAAAAAGGTTCCTTATTGCAGACTATGGTTCACAACACCTCTGAGGTGCCGTGGACTCTTAAAAAGCTGGCCCAACTCCATGGATATTGTGGCGGAGTAGGACTTTCCCTTCCCTGCAATGGAGCCAGTCAGGTCGGGAGTGATGGGTTCGGGTTTACAACATGAACTGGCCACACCCTTAAAATCAGAATGCCCGGGAATGTGGTCAGAAATCCTGGAATTGGAACCCACCTGCCATTTTTAAAGGGCACCCGAGTCAAAATCCAGGCCATGGTCTCTTAACTTCCATGGTCCCAATCATAGATCCAGCTAATTTGCAACATTTTTCTCACAACCCTCACCATCATTTCCCACTGCCAACTCCATTTCCTACTGCAACAGTCCCTATAAAAACTGTCCAAAACCACATTGTTTTCAAGTTGCTACCTGACCATTGGCCTTCCATTTGCCAGTTTCTCTGCAGCTGCCAGCCACTCCCTCATATCCATCTTTGATTCACTTGTCCCCACTAAAACCTTTACTCTTTATCTTGGCCATTCCATTGGTAAGCCCTCCATCCTCACTCCCTCAAATTCAGGAACACAGATATGAACAAAACTGGCACAAAACAGGTTTAACAACCAATCACCAGATTTGGCTGAAACATATCAAAGGAGTTAACTTGCCTTTCATAAAACCACTCCATTACTCCAGGATATTCTTGGAGGGCAAAGATAAACCTTGACATCCTTTCTCCAGCAACAATTTGAATTGATGTAGCTCATTTAACCTAATAAAATGTTTCAATGCACTTCAGTGTAATAAAACAAAATTTGACACTAAGCCATGCAAGGTAATATTAGGTGAGATGACCAAAAGCTTGATTAAAGTGATAGGCTTTAAGGAGGGCCTTAAAAGGAGGAAAGTGAGGTAGAAAGATAATTCCAGAATTTGGGGCTAGGCAACTGAAGGCATGGTCGCCAATGGTGTACCAATTAAAATTAGAGATGCTCACATGGCCAGAATGAATAACTACAGATATGTTGGAGGGTTGTTGGGCAGGAGATTATAGAGATAGAGATGGAAGAGGCCATGGAGGGATCTGAAAAAAAAAGAATTTTAATGTCAATACACTGCTTGACCAGAAGCCAATGTAAGTCAATGGGCATAGCATCGATATGTGAACGGGACTTGGTGTTAGTTTAAGATATGGACAGCAGAGATTTGGAATATCTCGAGTTTACAGAGGGTAGAGTGTAAGAGGCCAGCCAGGAATGTATTGGAACGTTGAAGTCTAGAGGTAACGAAGGTAAAAATGAGGGTTCAGCAGCAGATGAGCAGAGATGGGGTGAAGTTGCGTACTGTTATGGATGTGAAAATAGATGGTCTTGGTGATTGGTCTTGAAACACATTCATGCAATCATAGATCATAAATTTTTCTCCTCTACTCTCACCTCAAATAGGTTTTAAGAACTCATGAACTTCTTTGTCACCAAGGTTGAAATCACCCTTTTGGCTATCTCCACTTTTCCTCTTGCTCTCTAAGCCAAAACATCCCACAGAATTCCCCATATATAGCCCTGATCTCATCATTTTTCCTTCAGTTGCTCTTCCATCACTTTTCAACTCTTCTGAGCTCTTCTTTCCCATAAAACTCACCTCCTATTCCCTTGACCCAACTTACATTAAGCTGCTGAGCACTCAACTTCCCTTCCTGATAACAATGTTGGTTGACATTACACAGCTATTGTCCCCTCCCTTACAAAACCTTCATCACCAAAACCTACATTTGAATCCTTTGTTTCTGCAATCTATTGCCCCATCTTCAATTTTCCATTTCTCACTAAAACATTGCATTCTGTAATCATATCCCAAATACATTTTCAATCTCTCATAATTACATGTTTAATCTTTTCAATTAGCTTTCCAACCCTGCCTCAACATTAACCCTAATCAGTCATAAATTTCAAGCACATCAGCTTCTGCCCCACCCCAAATTCTGTGTATTTTCCACTGGCTGAGAGGCTCTCCCTACAATTTGACTTCAACTATTCACAGCCTCAGCAACCAATTTGGCCCCAAGCTGAGCTAATAAACTCTCCCTCAAATATTGTCTATTTCCATCTTCTACCACCACTCCAGCTTAACCTAGCTACAGCTGAAACTCTTATTTGTGCCTTTTGTATGTCTAGACCAAACTATTCTCAGGTGTAGATGAAGAAAAGGAGTGGGGCGGAGAACATATGATAAGGGATGGAAAGAGAACCTCTGAAAGACCATAAGAAATAGGAACAAGAACAGGCCATTAAGCCCTTCAAGCTTGCTCCATCAATTAATAAGATCATGGCTGATCTTACACTTACTAAGTCCACTTTCCTACCTTATCCCTTAATTTCCCTACTGATTAAAAACCTATCGATCTCAGCCTTGAAAATATTCAAGGACTCTGCTTCCACAGCTTCCTGAGGTAATGAGTTCCAAAGATTCACCACTCTGAGGGAAGAAATTTTTTCTCAAATAATGTTAAATGAGCACTCCCTTATTCTGCAACTGTGCCCTCTGGACCTATATTCTACCATGGAGTGGAAAAATAAGACCATAAGATATAGGAGCAGAATTAGGCCATTCAACCCATCGAGTCTGCTCTGCCATTCAATTATGGCTGATATGATTCACATCCCCATTCTCCTTCCTTCTCCCATAACCCTTGATCCCCTTATTGATCAAGAACCTATCTTAAAGACACTCAATGACCTGGCTTCCACAGCCTTCTGTGGCAATGAGTTCCACAGATTCACCACCCTCTGGCTAAAGAAATTCCTCCTCATCTCCGTTTTAAAGGAGTATCCCTTCTCTGAGATTATGCCAACGAGTTCTAGTCTCTCCCACTAGTGGAAACATCAACCACACGTCCACTCTATCTCGGCCTTGCAGTATTCTGTAAATTTCAATTAGATTCCCCCCTTATCCTTCTAAACTCCATCGAGTATAGACCCAGATGACTCATATGACAAAGCCTTAATTCCTGGGATCACTCTTGTGAACGTCCTCTGGATCCCCTCCAAGGCCAGCACATCCTTGGGTATGGGCCTCAAACTGCTCACAATATTCCAAATGGGATCTGACCAGAACCTTATACAGCCTCGGCAGTACATCCCTGCTCTTGTATTCTAGCCCTCTAGAAATGAACGTTAACATTGAATTTGTCTTCCTAACTGTCCAAAGATGTGCGGGTTAGGTGGATAGGCCATGCAAAATTGCCCCTTAGTGTCAGGGGGACCAGCTAAAGTAAATTTATGGGGATAGGTCCTGGGTGGGGTTGTGGTTGGTGCAGACTCGATGGGCCGAATGGTCTCCTTCTGCACTGTAGGATTCTATGATTCTATGAACTGAACCTGTATATTAACTATAAGAGAGTCCTGAACCAGGACTCGAAAGTTCCTTTGTGCTTCAGATTTCCGAAGCCTTTCCCCATTTACAAAATAATCTATGCCTCTATTCTTCCTACCAAAATGCATAACCTCACTTTCCCACGTTGTATTCCATCTGCCACTTCTCCTAGCCTGTCCAAGTCATTCTGCAGCCTCCCCACTTCCTCAACACTACCTGTCCCTCTACATATCTTTGTATCATCCGCAAATTTAGCAACCATGCCGTCAATTCCATCTTTCAGATCATTAATGTATATAGTGGAAAGTTGTGGTCCCAACTCTGACCCCTGTGGAACACCATGAGTCACCGTTTGCCATCCTGAAAAGGACCCCCTTATCCCCACTCTCTGCCTTCTGTCTGTAAGCCATTCTTCTATCCATGCCAGTACCTTACCTCTAACAACATCGGCTCTTAGCTTATTTAGCAACCTCCTGTAAAGCACCTTATCAAAGGCTTTCTGGAAATCCAAATAAATCAGGCCCACTGGCTCTCCTTTGTCTAACTTCTTTATTATCTCCTCAAAGAATTCTAACAGATTTGTCAGACATGACTTCCCTTTGATGAAGCCGTGATGACTCAGCCCTATTTTACCATGCATTTCCAAGTATTCCGCAATTTCGTCCTTAATAATGGATTTCAAGGTATTACCTATGACCGAGGTCAGGCTAACTGGCCTATAATTTCCCATTTTCTGCCTCCCTCCCATGTCAAACAGGGTGTTAAATTAGCCTTTTTCCAGTCCTCGGGGACCTTCCCTGACTCCAGTGATTCCTCCCAACATTTACCCTGTATAATCCCCTGAGAATCTTATGTTTCAATCATATCACCTCTCGTTCTTCTGAACTTCCAAGGAGTACAGACCCAACCTGTTTAATCTTTCCTCATATGGCAGTCCCTCCATACCCAGGATCATATTAAATTTCCGCTGTACTGTCTCCAATGATAATATATCTTTCTTTAAATAAGTGGATCAAAACTGTGCACTGTATTCTAAATGTGGCCTCACTAGTATCTTGTACAGTTGCAGCAACGCCTCTTTACTTTACACATTTATATATTGGGGAAGGCTAATTACAACAATATTAGGCAGGGACTGAAGAATGTAGATGGGGGCAGATGTTTGAGGGCAAATCAACATCTGGCATGTGGGAGGCTTTAAACTGTAAGTTGATAGGAATTCAGGGCCGGCATGTTCCTGTAAGGATGTAGGATAAGTATGACAAGTTTCAGGAACCTTGGGTAACGAGAGACATTGTGAGCCTAGTCAAAAAGAAAAAGGAAACAAGTGTGAAATACAAGGAAAGTAGAAAGAAACGTAAGCAAGGAGTCAGAAGGGCTAAAAGGGGTCACGAAAAGTCTTTGGCCAGCAGGACTAACGGTTGGCCCACTCAAGGACAGGGGAGGGAATCTATGCGTGGAGCCAGAGGAAACAGGCGAGGTATTGAATGAATGCTTTGCGTCAGTATTTACCAAAGAGAAGGACTTGGTGGATGATGAGTCTGGAGAAGGGTATGTAGATAGTTTGAGTCATGTTGAGATCAAAAAGGAGGAGGTATTGGGGGGTCTTGAGAAACATTAAGGTAGTCAAGTCCCCAGTGCCTCATGGGATATACCCCAGATTACTGAGGGGGGCAAGGGAGGAAATTGCTGGGGCCTTGAAAGAAATCTTTGTATCCTCACTGGCATCAAGGGAGGTCATGATGTGGAGATGCCAGCGTTGGACTGGGGTAAGCACAGTAAGAAGTCTCACAACACCAGGTTAAAGTCCAACAGGTTTATTTGGCAGCACAAGCTTTCAGAGCCTCACTCCTTCATCAGGTGAGTGAGGACCCAGGTGAGGGAGGTCCCAGAGGATTGGAGAATAGCCAATGTTGTTCCTTTGTTTAAGAAGGGTAGCAAGGATAATCCAGGTAATTACAAGCCAGTGAGCCTTACCTCAGTGGTAGGGAAATTATTGGAGAGGATTCTTTGAGATAGGATTTACTCCCATTTGGAAATAAGTGGACGGATTAGCGAGAAGCAACATGGTTTCATGAAGGGGGGGTTGTGTCTCACTAACTTGATCAAGTTTTTCGAGGAAGTGATGAAGACAATTGATGAGGGTAGGGCAGTGGATGTTGTCTACATGGACTTCAGTAAGGCCTTTGACAAGGTCCCTCATGGCAGACTGGTACAGAAGGTGAAGTCGCACGGCATCAGAGGTGAACTGACAAGATGGATACAGAGCTGGCTCGGTCATAGAAGTGGAGATGCTGGCGTTGGACTAGGGTAAACACAGTAAGAAGTCTCACAACACCAGGTTAAAGTCCAACAAGTTTATTTGGTAGCAAAAGCCACACAAACTTTCGGAGCTCCAAGCCCCTTCTTCAGGTGAGTGGGAATTCTGTTCACAAACAGGGCATATAAAGACACAGACTTAATTTACATGAATAATGGTTGGAATGCGAATACTTACAGCTAATCAAGTCTTTAAGATACAAACAACGTGAGTGGAGAGAGCATCAAGACAGGCTAAAAAGATGTGTATTGTCTCCAGACAAGACAGCCAGTGAAACTCTGCAGGTCCAGGCAGGCTGTGGGGATTACAAATAGTGTGACATGAACCCAATATCCCGGTTGAGGCCGTCCTCGTGTGCGGAACTTGGCTATCACTTTCTGCTCAGCGACTCTGCGCCGTCGTGTGTCACGAAGGCTGCCTTGGAGAACGCTTACCTGAATATCAGAGGCCGAATGCCCGTGACCGCTGAAGTGCTCCCCAACAGGAAGAGAACACTCTTGCCTGGTGATTGTCGAGCGGTGTTCATTCATCCATTGTCGCAGCGTCTGCATGGTTTCCCCAATGTACCATGCCTCGGGACATCCTTTCCTGCAGCGTATCAGGTAGACAATGTTGGCCGAGTTGCAGGAGTATGTACCGTGTACCTGGTGGATGGGTGTTCTCACGTGAGATGATGGCATCTGTGTCGATGATCCAGCAAGTCTTGCAGAGGTTGCTGTGGCAGGGTTGTGTGGTGTCGTGGTCACTGTTCTCCTGAAGGCTGGGTAGTTTGCTGCGGACAATGGTCTGTTTGAGGTTGTGCGGTTGTTTGAAGGCCACAGCCTGCCTGGACCTGCAGAGTTTCACTGGCTGTCTTGTCTGCAGACAATACGCATCTTTTTAGCCTGTCTTGATGCTCTCTCCACTCACATTGTTTGTATCTTAAAGACTTGATTAGCTGTAAGTATTCGCATTCCAACCATTATTCATGTAAATTGAGTCTGTGTCTTTATATGCCCTGTTTGTGAACAGAATTCCCACTCACCTGAAGGGGCTTGGAGCTCCGGAAGCTTGTGTGGCTTTTGCTACCAAATAAACCTGTTGGACTTTAACCTGGTGTTGTTAAACTTCTTACTCGGTCATAGAAGAGAGGGTAGCAGTGGAAGGGTGTATTTCTGAATGGAGGGCTATAACAAGTAGCATTCCTCGGGGATCATGTTGGGACTTTTGCTTGGGGCCAGGGCATTGAGCTTAAAAATTGACAAGTCTTGTTGCAGCTTTATAGAACCTTAGTTAGGCGCACTTGGAATGTAGTGTTCAATTCTGATCGCCACACTACCAGAAGGATGTGGAGGCTTTGGGAGAGGGTACAGAAAAGATTTACCAGTTGCCTGGTGTGGAGGGCATTAGCTATGAGAAGAGGTTGGAGAAACCTGGGTTGTTCTCAGTGGAATGACGGAGGTGAGGGGGCGACCTGATAGAAGCCTAAAAGATTGAGGGGCATGGACAGAGTGGATAGTCAGAAGCTTTTTCCTAGGGTGGAAGAGTCAATTACCAGGGGGCATAGGTTTAAGGTGCGAGGGGCAAGGTTTAAAGATGTACGAGGCAAGTTTTCTTTTTTACAGAGGGTAGTGGGTGCAGATACGATAGTGACTTTGTGACAAATACATGAATAGGATGGGAAGGGAGGGATATGATCCCTGGAAGGGTAGGGGGTTTTAGTTCAGACGGGCAGCATGGTCAATGCAAGCTTGGAGGGCCGAAGGGCCTGTTCCTACGTTGTAATTTCCTTTGTTCTCCAGTCCCCTCGAAATAAGAGCCAACATTCCATTTGCCTTCCCTATTACCTGCTGCATCAGTATACTAGCTTTTTGGGTTTCAGGAACAAGGACCCCCAAGTCCCTTTGTGCTACTGCTTTCTGCAGTCTCTCTCCATTTACATAATACACCTTCTTGTTCTTTCTTCCAAAATGAACAATCTCACATTGAATTCCATTTGTCAAATTTATGCCCACTCACTTAACCTGTCAACTACCTCCAACACTATCTTGTGTAGTAGCCTTTTATCTGTCACCTTATCAAATGCCTTTTGAAAATCCAATATTCACCACTGACTGGTTCTCCTCTATCTACTCTGGCTGGTAACTCCTTAAATCTCCAGTAAATTTGTCAGACATTAATTCCCCTTCATGAAACCATGCTGGCTTTGCTTGATCAGATTATGGCTTTCTAAATGCACTGTTATTCTCTTCTTCATCGAATCATAGAATCCCTACAGTGCAGAAGGAGGCCATTCGACCTATCTAACCTGCACCAACAACAATCTCACCCAGGCCCTGTTCCCATAACCTCATATAATTACACTGCTAATCTTCCTGACACGAAGGGGCAATTTAGCATGGCCAATCAACCTAACCCGCACTTCTTTAGACTGTGGAGGAAACACTCGTAGACACGGGGAGAACATGCAAACTCCACACAACCAGTCACCAGAGGCTGGAATTGAACCCGGGTCCCTGGCGCTGTGAGGCAGCAGTGATAACCACTGTGCCGCCTTAATAATCGCCGTCTTAATAATCAATTTGAATATTTTTCTAATAATTGAAATTAGATTAATTGGCCTGTAGTTTCCTGCATTTTGCCTCCTTCGCTTTTTGAACAAGCATACTATATTCACAGTTTTCTGATCCTTTAGCACAGTTCCTGAATCCAAGGATTTTTGGAAAAAGATTACCAATGGGCGGCACGGTAGCACAGTGGTTAGCACTGCTGCTTCACAGCTCCAGGGACCTGGGTTCGATTCCTGGCTTGGGTCACTGTCTGTGTGGAGTTTGCACATTCTCCTCGTGTCTGCATGGGTTTCCCCCGAGTGCTCCGGTTTCCTCCCACAGTCCAAAGATGTGCGGGTTAGGTTGATTGGCCATGCTAAAATTGCCCCTTAGTGACCTGGGATGCATAGATTAGAGGGATTAGCGGGTAAAATATGTAGGGATATGGGGTTAGGGCCTGGGTGGGATTGTGGTCGGTGCAGACTCGATGGGCCGAATGGCCTCTTTCTGTACTGTAAGGTTTCTATGAATCCATGGTCTCTAACTACTGCCTTTAAGATTCTGGGGTGCAGACCATCAGGTTCAGGGGACTTGTCAGCCATTAACCCCATTAGTTTGCCCAAAACTAATTGTCTGATGGTGACTATATTTAATTCCTCCCCTTATTTTTTTACTATTTCTGGGATGCTTGTGGTATCCTCTTCAGTAAAGGCCAATACAAAATATCTGTTTAACTCCTCTGCCATTTCTTTGTTCCCCATAATTACTTCCCCAGTTTCATTCTCAGGGGCCATTGCATTCTTTTACTTCTCTCTTCTTTTTAAGATACTTTAAAAGTTCTTATTGTCTGCTTTTATGTTTCTCACTAGCTTGCCTACAGTTTCTCCTACCTGATTATCTTTTTACTCAATCTTTGCTACATTCTGAATCTACTCCACTCTCACCACTACTAATCTTTGCCATCTTATATGTTTCCATTTAACATATGCCTTTTGGAATCTGTTGGCCTGCAGCTACAAGTGTTTAAAGAATGTCATTCTTTCTTAAATTACATGTATAAAATTTGTTGATGAATAAATGCTGCTGTAACATTATTGTAATGCACACCAGTTGCGGATAGCAGACAGATTTTCAGGTTAGAGAACCCAAACAAAAGTAGAATTGCATATAATCTACCATTACAACAGGCTCAAAAGTATTTTCCTCTTCTTTTTAGATATTGCACTACACTTAAGATGACTTGTTTCAGATAAATATGTTCTATTACAGTCACAAAGATTGTAGTGTGAAAAATGTTGTGCTAAATTATTTTTTGTCGCTTAATAATGAACCCAAGAGCAAATCACTACTCATCAACTTCTGCTAAGAATTCACAATGACATTTAGTCTACTGCACTTGCTTTAAAGTGCAGAATTTCAACACGAGGAATTTCCATAGAAGCATTAAAAATTGAATTCAGTCGAACAGCAGAACATGAAAACATATAGTTAATAATACCCAAAAAGGGAGAAACAGTAATTTTAATAGATTAAAACAATATATATATATATATATATCTTGTAGGGAATCATCAGTCCCCTTTCCTAGGTTGGATCTTCATAGGATTCCCCAGTAAGTGAGCAGCTACTCTGTCATGAGTATCAGTAACACCAGTAGCTCTACAATTACCACTAGATGGAGATATAGGAGTTCAAATTATCATAACTAAACTGCCATTAATAGCTGTAGAGCCTGGCAACCTTACGGACTGAATTTGGGTGGTCCCTTCCAGTCTGTAGTCAGGATGTTTATATGACGTTTAGTCAGATATGTGTATTTCCTTACCCGGAGTGATTTTTCCTAATTTAAAATAAATTCCATCAGTAGGTTTTTTGGTGATTTTTAAAAAAGTTATTTAGAAATCATAGAAACCCTATAGTGCAGAAAGAGGCCATTTGGCCCATCGAGTCTGCACCAACCACAATCCCACCCAAGCTCTACCTCCATATCCACCTGCTAATCCCTCTAACCTACGCATCTCAGGACACTAAGGGGCAATTTTAGTATGGCCAATCAACCTAACCCACACATCTTTGGACTCTGGGAGGAAACCGGAACACCCGGAGGAAACCCACGCAGACACGAGGAGAATGTGTAAACTCCACACAGACAGTGACCCAAGCTGGGAATCGAACCCAGGTCCATGGAGCTGTGAAGCAGCAGTGCTAACCACTGTGCTACCGTGCCACCCAAGTGTGTTATTAACACACTTGCCCTAGATGTTTGAAGTGCAACATCTCTATCCCTCATCTCACTCACACAATCACACATGAAAAGATTAGAACAGATGAAGTTAAATTTGTAATTATAAAGCTTAGACTCTATGTTGAAGCATGCCTGATGTCTTTTTAGTTGATCCTTTAGTTGGAGTGAAGGTCTTTTAGAAATAAAGGATTCTCATGAAGCTGCAAAACCGTGAGTAGATAAATAACCAGATTAGTTGAGGTGGACTTAAATGCTGCATCAAGTATAGCACTTGAATATTGCTTAAAGAAAAAGGCATGTTGTCAAAGTTTTTCGTCTTGCACTCTTCAGGACAATTGACAATAATACCAAATGTAAAGACAACAACCATTCATGCCGCTCGAGAGGAGTGTGGATTCGTTGGCAAGTGAACTTTGATTGATCAGAGGCTTTGTCATGCAGAATGCACCAGTTAACTGATAACTGCCAAGCTTTGTCTAAATTCTCCTATTTGGTCAAGGCATTGCCCTGGGGACTGAACCAGAGAATGTCTGCCTATCTCACAAATGAGCAATGTGGTATAAGATATTCAGTGCCAATGTGATGCAAGGTGTAGCCCATATATCCCAAAGATTGGATTATATCAAACAGCACATTCCTTTACAAATGTGTTACTTGACAGTGGAGTGGAGGCAGGTTCAATCAAGGCATTCCAAGAGGAATTGGATTATTATTAAAAAGGAAGAATGCACAAGATTATGGGGAGAAGGCAAGGAAATGGCATTGGATGCATTTCTCAGAGAACCAGCACAGATATCATGAGCTGAATGGCCTCCTTCTGTGCAATAACAATTCTGTGATTTACCATCTTTTCTGCACTTAAAAATATACACTTAAATGTTCAATTCTAATTGATTATTTTAAAATGCATATTTGAAGTTAGTCTCAGAAATTGTGACTATGAAACCATTGTCGATTTTTATAAAAACCCATCTGGTTCACAAATGCTCTTCATGGAAGGAAACCTGCCATCATTCACTGGCCTGGCCTCATGTCACGTACTGTGACTGCCTCTTAAATGCCCTCCAAAATGCTTTAACAAGCAGTTATATCAAATTGTTAAGGAAAAGACAAAAAAGGAATGAAACTGGATGGACCACAAAATGGCACACTCCACCCTGTCAACACTGCAAAATTCTCCTTACTAATATCTGTGGGCTTGTATCAAAATTGGGAGAGCTATCCCATAGACCAGTAAAGCAACAGCCTGATAGTCATATTCACCAAATATACCTTGTTGACAATGTCCCATCACTATCCCTTGTTATGTCCTGTCTCACGAGCAGGACAGGCCACCGGAGGCGGCTGCACACAGGTTTATAGTCAAGATGGAGTTGCCCAGGGAGTCCTCAATATTGAACTCTTGGCATCAGATCAAATATGGGCAAGGAAACCTCCTGTTTATGACCACCTACAGAAATCCCGCTCAATCCGCTCCTACCTTAATGGGTGAATAAAGAACAAAGAAAATTACAGCACAGGAACAGGCCCTTCGGCCCTCCAAGCCGGCACAGACTATGCGGCCCGATTTAACTAAAACCTCCTACCCTTCTGGGGACCATATCCCTCCATTCCCATCCTATTCATGTATTTGTCAAGACGCCCCTTAAAAGTCACTATCGTACCCGCTTCCACTACATCCCCCGGCAGCGAGTTCCAGGCACCCACCACCCTCTGTGTAAAAAAAAACAAAATCTGCCTCGTACATCTCCTTTAAACCTTGGCCCTCGCACCTTAAACCTGTGCCCCCTAGTAATTAACTCTTCCACCCTGAAGAAAAAGCTTCTGACTATCCAGTCAGTGAGTCGATACTCTTTTATGTTGAACGCCATTTAGAAGTAGTACTAAGGGTGACAAAGGCACAGAATGTAATCTGGGTGAGGGACTTCAATGTCCATCACCAAGAGTGGCACATAGCAGCACAACTGCCTGAGCCCCAAAGGGCATAGCTCCCAGATTGGGTGGTGAAGGAACCAACAAGATGGAAAACTTGCATCACCTTGTCCTCACCAATATACTTGTTGCAGGTTCACGATTCCATCACAATATTGGTAGGAGTGACTACGGCACAGTCCCCATGGAGACAAAGTCCTGCCTTCACAATTAGGATATTTTCCATTGTTCCCCCAACACTAACTAACCTCCCTCCTAAAACACCTATCCACACACATCCAAGCATTCTCCCACCTCCAAGTCACCTCTCTCAGCACTTATGCATGCTCAAAGTATGACTCCTAATTGTCTCAACCAGCTGAACACCCACCCCTTAGCTACTCTCACTACCCAAGTACTCCAATACTGACACCTGAACATCTCTCTGCTCCTTTCAATTTTACACCCTCTCATTCTGTTTGCATGTCTCCAAAGCTACTAAAAGCACTCCCAACAACTGTTCTGCATAGCTCCTGCATACCTGCAACATGGGAGCATCGTCCGGGTCCTGGACTTGAAGACATTTTATGTTTTTTTTTTTAAAAAGCTAAACAGATAAGACCATTAGCTTCCAATTGTCACAACAAATTGCATAGTCAACCAAAAAGTACCATTAATCTAACAAACCAAAATTCAGCAAATGCTGGAAATTTGAAATGATGTGGAGATGCCGGCGTTGGACTGGGGTAAACACAGTAAGAAGTCTCACAACACCAGGTTAAAGTCCAACAGGTTTATTTGGTAGCAAACACCATAAGCTTTCGGAGTGCTGCTCCTTCGTCAGATGGAGTGGTCTCTGTTCTCCAACAGTGCACAGACACACAAATCAAGTTACAATCAAGAAATCGTCGTCCAGTACTTCCCTGGAGCGGAGAAGCTACGGCATCTCCTCCAGAGCCTTCAACATGTCATTGATGAAGACGAACATCTCGCTAAGGCCATCCCCACACCCCCACTTCTTGCCTTCAAACAACCACGCAACCTCAAACAGACCATTGTCCGCAGCAAACTACCCAGCCTTCAGGAGAACAGTGACCATGACACCACACAACCCTGCCACAGCAACCTCTGCAAGACGTGCCGGATCATCGACACGGATGCCATCATCTCACGTGAGAACACCATCTACCAGGTACACGGTACATACTCTTGCAACTCGGCCAACGTTGTCTACCTGATACGCTGCAGGAAAGGATGTCCCGAGGCATGGTACATTGGGGAAACCATGCAGACGCTACGACAATGGATGAATGAACACCGCTCGACAATCACCAGGCAAGACTGTTCTCTTCCTGTTGGGGAGCACTTCAGCAGTCACGGGCATTCAGCCTTGGATCTTCAGGTAAGCGTTCTCCAAGGTGGCCTTCACGACACACGACAGCGCAGAGTCGCTGAGCAGGAACTGATAGCCAAGTTCCGCACACGAGGACGGCCTAAACCGGGATGTTGGATTTATGTCACATTATCAGTAACCCCCACAGCTCGCCCCTGGTCTTGCATAATCTCACCAGCTGTACTGTCTGGAGACAATACACATCTCTTTAACCTGTGTTTAATGTTCCCTCCAACCACATTATCTGTACCTTTTAAGACCTGGCTGGCTGTAGAGATTTGCATTCTAATTAGTATTCTGTAACTTGATTTCTGTGTCTGTGCACTGTTGGAGAACAGAGACCACTCCATCTGACGAAGGAGCAGCGCTCCGAAAGCTTATGGTGTTTGCTACCAAATAAACTTGTTGGACTTTAACCTGGTGTTGTGAGACTTCTTACGGAAATTTGAAATACAGAGAATATTGGAAATGATCAACAGGTCTAAGGAGTCAGATTGGACTCAAAATTACTCGGTGTCTCTCTTCCCCAATACTGTCAGACCCGCTGAGCTTTTTCACTATTTTTTGTACTATTAAGGTCACTATAATAAACTGTGACAAATTCAATGATTCAATCGCCATAAATCTGCTAACATATTAGAATATAGGTCCAAACCTTGGTGAGGGCAATGGTTCCATGGGGAGCGCTGCTAGTCAAGGCCACAGCACCATGGAGTGAGAGTGGAAGGAAGTATAGTAGAACGCTCAGGAATGCAATTTGTGATTCAATTGTTGGAGGAGCAGACTTCATTTTTGAGGCCACAGAAGTCACTCTGGAATGAAGTCTCCCTGGTATCAGGATCAAGAATGTCATTAAATGGTTGCTGAACATTGTGGTGGAGGTAAACAGCCAGATGTCTTGGTTCATTTTGGAACAAATAACATAGGTAGAAAGAGGGAGGAGATCCTGGAGGCAGATTTCAGGGAGTAGGAAATAGATTAAAATGCAGAACCTCAAAAGTGGTAATCTCCAGATTACTTCCAGGGCCATGTGCCAGGGAGCACAGATATAGGAGGAGAAGACAGCTAATCGCACTGTTGGAGAGATGGTGCAGAGGAAGGGCTTTAGATTACGAGGGAAAGGGGATCAGTTCTGGAGAAGCCAGACCCGTACAAGTCAAATGGGTTGCACCCCATCAGAGACACGACTAATATGAGATTTTCTTGTGCTGTTGGAGAGGGTTTAAACCGTTTGGCAGGGAGGTGGGAATCCTGGCATAGATTCGGAGGAAAAAGAGAGGCAAAGCCAGAAATAGAAGGAAGGAAATGAACAGATGTTAGCATAGAGGAAAATTCTGTGGTTTTGTACCACTGGGAAGCACCTAGGGTTTAGCCACACTGGGTTATGCTGTGCCATTAGGGAGCACAGATTCATTGCTTTGAATTTGTTGTGATGTGGAGATGCCGGTGTTGGACTGGGGTAAACACAGTAAGAAGTTTAACAGAAGTGCATTTAGGATATTTTCGAACATAGGATATTTTCGAACATAGGATATTTGAAAATATTCGAACATCTCGCCAAGGCCATCCCCACACCCCCACTTCTTGCCTTCAAACAACCGCACCACTTCTTGCCTTCAAACAACCGCACAACCTCAAACAGACCATTGTCCGCAGCAAACTACCCAGCCTTCAGGAGAACAGTGACCATGACACCACACAACCCTGCCACAGCAACCTCTGCAAGACGTGCCGGATCATCGACACAGATGCCATCATCTCACGTGAGAACACCATCTACCAGGTACACGGTACATACTCTTGCAACCCGGCCAACGTTGTCTACCTGATGCGCTGCAAAAATGTCCCGAGGCATGGTACATTGGGGAAACTATGCAGACGCTGCGACAACGGATGAATGAACACCGCTGACTTTAACCTGGTGTTGTTAAACTTCTTATTGAATTTGTTGAACAGTGATAAACTTCAGCTCTAATTAGAGATTGTGGGGTGGCATTAAAAACAAATACATCATACTCCTGTCAGTTGGGGCTAAGAGACAGATCACATTCTATAGCTTCTATACCTTTTGCATTGAATTTATCCCAGGTAGTGTTAGAGTGAAATCCTTTACTATTACTGCTCTATTGTTGTTGCACTTCTTAGCAATTTCCTACATATTTGCTCTATGTTCCTCCGTTTTCCATTCTACAGTGTACTTCCAGTAATTGGCTTGCCCCTTTTCGTTGCTCAGTTCAACCCAGAATGTCTTTTTGATGCGCCTTCCAGCATATCGTCCTTCTCACATGTAAGATTAGTTATTTAGCCAATATCGCGACATCCCTCTTTTTAAAAACAAAACTCTTCCTATCCAGGCTATCTAAAAACAGTGACCAGGATGTTGAGCTGCCATTTCAGCCTTTCTTTAAGCAACATTTCAAAAGCTAGCATACTTCCATTTATCTGTACTCTTGGCTCATCAGCCTTATTCCTTCCATTGAGTTACAGACCACAAACAGCTCCTTTGTAGTCTGCTTCCTCACTGTTTCCAAATTTGAGGTACTTACCTCTAACTCAGAACATTTTGCCAATTAGCTTGCTGTGTATCTTGGTTTCTAGAAAAGCAGGAGATAAAATGGGAGCATATCAAGAAAGGAACCTATAATGATGAAGGCTTGTGATTGACTTCTTTCACAGAAAAATGGACAACTCCAAAACTAGCAATATCTTGGAATAAGAAACAGTTGACATATTGTCACTGTAAACATATGGTACAATAATATATTGCAGGCGACTTGGCAGATGGCTAGGCCAGCATTTATTGTCCATCCCCAATTGGCCTGGAGAAGGTGATGAGTTGCCTTTTTATGCTGCTGCATTCCATGTGGTGTAGGTACACCCACAGTGCTGTCAGAAAGGGAGTTTCAGGATTTTGATCAAACGACAGTGAAGGAACGGCAATATATTTCAAAGTCAGGATGGTGTATGGCTTGGAGGGAACTACCACGTGGTGGAGCTCACGTGTCTACTTATCCTTCTAGATGGCAGTGGTTGTAGGTTTGGCAGCTGCTGTCCAAGGAGGCTTGGTGAGTTCTCACAGTGCATCTTGTAGATGGTGTACACTGCTGCCACTATGCATCGGTGCTGGAGGGAGTGAATGTTTGTGGATTGTAGCCAATCAAGCAAGCTACTTTCTTCTGGATGCTGTCGTGCTTCTTTGAGTGTTGGAGCTGTACTCATCCCAATAATTGGAGAGTATTCCATCAGATGCTCAACTTGTGCCTCGTAGACGGTGGACAGCCTTTGTAGAGTTTGGAGGGGCTTACTTGCTGAGGATTGCTAGCCTTTGACCTGCTCGTGTAGCCACAGTATTTATATGGCTAGTCCAGTTCAGTTTGTGGACAATGGGAACCCCCAGAATATTGATAGTTATACACCCATATAAAATATTGATCAGAATATCTATTATAAAATATAGCATGCACTTATCAAACCCAGTTATACACATTTATTGTAAGGAAAGCTTGCAATAAATTTCCTACAACTTACTGGCTCACCATTCATACTTGGCATGGACAGAATCACACAATCACACACACCCAAAAGATTGCGAGGTTTCTTGTCGTTGAATATCTGGGAGGTCTGTTCTCAGATGAATTTTGAAAGCGGAACAGGTTATGTAATTTAGCTGCTTGATGACTTGCAGCTAGTTTCAAAGTCTGGTTTTCAGATTAGCCGATGATTGATGTTTGATGGATCTGCTGAATCAATAAGGGTACAATTCCTGAACCTAGTTTCAATCACATGACCACTGGGTTAAGACTTCTGAGGCTCATCCAGTCTATTTTGGATGGGGCTGATCAACGTTACAATAGGAAGTTGAAAGTGGAAGTTGATAATGGCTATTGAGTTTCGATCTTCCTTTCTGCCCAGGATGAAAATGGAGACAGGCAGTCTAGAAACTCCACACAGTCTCTAGGTTTTGGTCCATTGTCAAACAGTGATGTGTGTGAATTCTACAAACTGGCTGCAAGGAACTCTCACTTATGTCCATATTTAATTAGATATTTGCCAGAGACTTAATACTGTCAAAAGTTCAAGTGTCAAAAATCACATGATTTGCAGCAGCCATCTTAATAGTTTGTTTTCTTTTATTTGTTCACAAGTTGCGTGCATTGCTGGCGAGGCTAGCATTTATTGCCCATGTGAAGGTGATGGTGGACAGGCTTTGAGGAGCAAGGAGGGAGTTACTCTCTGCAGAGCAAAAATCGTGCTCAATTTTTTAAGTATTGACTAAAGGTTCATAATATGACATGCCTGTACTGGGCATGATAGATCGTTCATCCACCTAACTACACAACTCCCTATTGCCACTGCAACTGCCTCACCACTCATTAATACAGACATTCATCAACACAGCACAGTTATAGTTCTTCTTGGCCCTTCAATACTTAAACTCAACCTACCTCCAACCTTCACTAATTTTCTCCTCAATTATTACGACTTGGTGACTACATTTCCGCCAAAACTACTTACTTCCCGATCACCTAATCTACTCCAATCAGTGGCGGATTTACAGTTAATAGGGCCCTCTGCTCAGCTTCATTTTTACCATCCACATCATAAGCTAAGAAAATACACAAATTGACCAGTGTTCCTTCACTTGTAAAAACATGCCTGTATGATAATTGCCTTGTTGAAATCCAAGCTTACCTTTTCTTTGAATTTAAGATGCCAAATATTGCAAGGTGGGCAAACTTGTTGATGAGAAATAAGATGGAAGAATCAGCTTATGACAGTGCTGCAGCATAGGCAAGGCCAAATTGTTAGAAACTGATACCGCAGGAATCTAGAAATGCACTTGTGTTTTTCACAGGTTATTTTATATACGCTTTTACCAATCTATAAGGAAGTTAAAACAATGCGCTATACATATAGAAGCATTTTGAATGGCTAAGGCCTTTGTCCGATAATTTTTAATGAAATGTTGTCTACGACCAATACATCTCGTAAAAACATTGCCCAGCAAGACTCTTTGTTGGGAACAAATCTGTGCTGAAGCAAATACTCCAATCAACAAGATACATAGGCTGCCATTCACTATAATTTCACAGATTTTCATTTGGTTCAAAGAATAAAAGTTAACTCCCTCTGAAGAAATCAAAAATGGTAAATTCACACAAGTAGAATCCAAGTTCAATTTCAGGTGACTTTATCTGGTACAATTCCAAACCTTCATCCTAGGAACTGGGTTGAGGCAGCTGAAAATGCAGCAAAGTATTCTTACGCTCTGGGAATTAATTCAATTTAAATGAGGAAAATAGGATTCTTTCTGGAGACCAGTCTTGGAGTGAGATGGGGGTCAGAGGCAGGCTACTATCGTGTGGAGTCCTGCTTCTCTTCGGAGGTTAAACAGAGGCTGAAGATGGAATTCGAAAGATGTATAACAATTCAAACAGCTCAAGTTTTGGTCATGTGAAAGGTGGTTTTATGTGCACCTATTCAGCTAATGAGGCCCCCTTGTGTTTTGAGCAACTACCCAGAGCCATTAGCAGCACATTGGAGATGACTGCTCCCAGATAGCTCTGCCTTTGGCCAGAGCTGACTGGTGCAGACTTATCGTCCATGATTCCTTTGTGTTGAGTTGGCTGGAATGTTTATGCAAGTCATGTTCCAGGAGGGTGATGAGTTAACCTTTTGTCCATTGGAATCTTCCAGATCTACCTACATGTGACCAACTACAGCCATTTCATCAGCCCAGCAATTGTCCATTTTGAAAAACAGAATTTAAACAAGAGAATGTGGAAGAGAAACAGATTTTTAAGATTCTTTTTCTTTACTAAATTAATTAAGAAATACCTTGTAAAGAGGCACTTCCAATTGTCAATGTTTCCAAACTTGTCAGATGTTCCTGACTCATCATATTTCAAATTTTAACTCTTTTCAATACAGGAAAAAAAATGTTTACCAGAAGCATTTCTGACAGGTATTGTTAAAAATATTTTCAGAATAGTTTCTATATTTTGAAAGATAGCCTACAAAACCATCGCATACAAGTCTACACCGATCTGCTAGTGATTTTTAAGACCAGACCTCATCATTTTCAATAAAATGAGTGAAATGTTTCACTTCGTCTTCATATGTGTCTATGTCCTCCTGGTAGAATTCACTTAATTTCTTACTGTACTGGCTTTTAGTATTTTCATCCATACTTCTGTCAAAAAACATGCAAAATAAATAAAGTTTTCTTCAGAGATTCACCTTGCTCTGCAATTGCACCATTACTTTGTCACATGTAACACTGATGGTCTCAATGATGATTTTCTCTTTCCTTTTAGATTGATGTCATGCCTCTAGTTTCACTGAAAAATAACAGTTTTTCTGATGCTTCTCATCAAATATATCAGAGGAACTTATTTTTTTGTTAACGTGAGTGCCTCTGCTTCAACCGAGCTATTCTCATTTTGAACTTCCATAACAAAACGTTTAACTGAGGCTAACTGAGCAGCATTCAATAAATTTGCATCAAGCTTTTGCAGCAATTTGCTGACAGCATTAATTCTTTGAAGTAAACAGTTCCACAAAAGAGTAAAAACAGCAATATAATTAACAGAGCCAACCTCTACCTTTTCTTAAATTCCTATCGCTCTGAAATGTCACATACACCTCAATATTCAGGTCCCAATATGCTATGTCATTCTGTAGCCATGTCATAGAGGTTCACAGCATGGAAACAGGCCCTTTGGCCCAACTTGTCCATGCCACCCTTTTTTTTTTAAAAACCCCAAAGCTAATCCCAATTGCCTGCATTTGGCCCATATCCCCCTATACCCATCGTACCCATGTAACTATCTAAATGCTTTTTAAAAGATAAAATTGTACCCGCCTCTACTACTACCTCTGGCAGCTTGTTCCAGATACTCGCCACCCTATGTGTGAAAAAATTGCCCCTCTGGACACTTTTGTACCTCTCCCCTCTCACCTTAAACCTATGCCCTCTAGTTTTAGACTCCCCTACCTTTGGGAAAAGATATTGACTATCTACCTTGTCTATGCCCCTCATTATTTTATAGACGTCTATAAGGTCACCCCTCAGCTTCCTACGCTCCAGAGAAAAAAGTCCCAGTCAATTCAGCCTCTCCTTATAACTCAATCCATCAAGTCCTGGTAGCATCCTAGTAAATCTTTTCTGCACTCTTTCTAGTTTAATAATATCCTTTCTATAATGGGGTGACCAGAATTGCACACAGTATTCGAAGTGTGGCCTTACCAATGTCTTGTACAACTTTAACAAGACTAAAGTGACCATCAGATTGTACTTATTAATTTCTATTTGCCCAATCATCTGTTTTGTTTCACATGCTACATACATTTAGATACAGAACCTTTAGTTTTGTCCTTTTATTATTTTTCTAACGTCGAGCCTTACCTGCTGATTTACACTGAGCTGTACTCCCTGTCCCTGCCTGCCACAGTCTGTTTATGATTTACTATATCAGTACCTTCTCCTTGTCTCTACTCTCTGGCATACCATATGTTCCCCAATTTGATCCTTTGCAGCCATTATTCAGTTTAAAACTCTGTACTTTATTGGTAATACGCTCGCTAGAACCTCACCCCCAGCACGATTCAGATGTAGACCATCCCAACACGACAATCCCACTTTCTCCAATACTGGTGCCAGTGTCTTCCACACCAGTCTTTGAGCCATGCATTCATTTCTCTAATCTTATTTGTCCAATGCCAATTTGCACATGGCTCAGGTAATAATCCAGAAATTACTATCTTTGAGGATATGCTTCTAAATTTGGTACCCAGCTCCTCATTCTGACTATGCAGAACCTCCTTCCTTGTCCTGCCCATGTTGTTCGTCCATACGTGCACCATGACCACTGAATTCTACTCCTTCCATTGCAAGTTCATCTCCAGCCCCAAAAGAGGTAAACAGAAAGCAGGAAACTATAGGTTTATCATCTGTTATTTATTGTGAAGGGAATTAATTACAAAAATAGGGAGGTTATGTTTTAGTTGTACAGGACATTGGTGAGACCACATCTGGAGTGTTGCGTACAGTATTGGTCTCCATATCTAAAGAAAGATGTAAGTGCGTTTGAACCAGTTTAGAGAAGATTTACTAGATTAATATAAGTGCCTAGTGGGTTGCCTAATAAGGAAAGGTGGGATAGATTAGGTTTATACCCACTAGAGTTTAGAAGGGTAAGAGGTGACTTTAATCTAAGCCTTTAACAACCGGAGAGGTATTGACAGGCTGCCGTGGAGCAGATGTTTTTTTCCTTTTGTCGGAGAGTCTAAAACCAGGGATCATTTTAAAAATAAAGGATTGCTCATTTAAGATGGAGATGAGGAGCAATATTTTGAGAGTCGTGAGTCACAGATCACAGAAACCCTACAGTGCAGAAGGAGGCCATTCGGCCCATCGAGTGTGCACCGACCACAATCCCACCCAGGCCCTACCCCCATATCCCTACACATTTACCCGCTAATCCCTCTAACCTACACATCTCAGGACACTAAGGGACAATTTTTAGCATGGCCAATCAACCTAGCCCGCACAGCTTTGGACTGTGGGAGTCTCTGAAATTCTTTTTCTCAAAAGACAATGCAAGAAGTCTCAAGACACCAGGTTAAAGTCCAACAGGTTTATTTGAAATCACGAGCTTTCGGAGCGCACTCCATAAGGTGAGTGGAGAGATAGGTTTCACAAACACAGCATATATAGACAAAGACATAATTGCAAGGTAATGGTTGGAATGTGAGCCTTTTCAGGTAATCAAGTCTTTATAGGTACAGACAATGCAAGCGGAGAGAGAGATAAATAATCACAGGTCTCCACTCGCAATGGTAGCATACTCCACCGGTGTTGGAACCGTAAAAAGACTTGCATGCTTTGAACAAAATCAAAAAATGTGTAGTTCCCTCACAAGATCCAGTTGCAGATTAAATTTAAAGATTGGCAGGAACATGAAATTAATAAAGCAGAGAGGTTTGCATTGTTCAGTCTTGCCTATAGAGCTGAATATTTTCCTGCCATATTTATGCTATTATCAAAGCTCTGCTCATGATCATTTTTAATGTCCAAACTTTAATTTGCAATTAGTTCCAAAACAGTTGTTTCCAGACATGCAGAAGTGTGGGATCTTAGCAGTAGAAAACAAAGAAATCGACCTAGAACTCCAGCCCGAAGCAACTATCCTGAACCTGAGCACAAAGCAGGTCACACAGCCGTTTGGAATCCCGATCCTTACTCCAGAGAAAGTGCTAATTCCGTTTCACTATACTGCCCCCGACTATCACGATATTCTTATGTGCTCCCCTGATTTGAATGGCTTCCTGTATCATGATGCCATGGTCAGTAAGCTCATCCACCTTGCAGCCCCCATTCTCATCCAAACAAGCTGGGAGAACCTCAAACCTGTTGGACAATTGAAGAGGCTGACACTCCTGCCTTCTGGATCCCCTTTCAATGTGACAATGATGACTCATTGTGTTGTCTTAAACATAGTCCCAAAGAAGATAGCAGTTTGACCGTGGCAACAATGCGTCTCAGTATTTTCCTCCAGTAAGAATACTGCTTTTCAAATCAAGCTGCTAACAGAATCAATTCTTCCAGATAATTTACAACTTTTAACAAACTTACATACATCATTAATATCAACTTTGGAACTTTCATGATCAGCAATATTGCTTCCAATGTCTCTCCAATTAGAATGCCCATCAACAAATATTTGTTTTCCTTTATTAGGATCAGGGAATAATTTGCAAACATAACTGTAGACTGCCATAGTGGTTTCTGTAAAAGATCAACCAATTTCGCATTTCCATTTTTTTCATCCTCAGAAAATCAGACACATCAAAATCTCTAAATTGCTTTTGGCCTCCAAACTCACAGGGGGAATTTTTCTGTCCTGCCCGCCATGGGAATCGTAGTGGGCGGGACATGGACCATGCAAAGGTCCGTTGACCTCGGATGGGATTTTCTGGTTTTGGGGCAAGCACAGCCAGAAATTCCCACCCAAACTCTTCTCTGAAATTTTCCGTATTACTAAATAAACAAAAAAATATAAGTAAGAAATGTTCTATCATATCCAATGAAACAGATTTTAGCTATAATGCAGTCTTCAGGGTCGGTTACTTCCCTTACTTCAACAAAGTTACCAATATATTATAATTCCATTGTCACTTTAGAGTCCACTTGTTCAACTTTTGCAGTTGTGTGATATTTCCACAACTCAGCAAATGATCAGATAATTCAGATTTTTGCTTGCCCATATTTGTTGATGAATGTCCATTCTTCAATACTTCAAGCTTCCTAGAATAAGATGACAAATTGTCTTCGTTTAGCTTTGTCTTCTGGCCTCGCCTTAAATTTTCTGCATTTTTGACTGCCAGATTCCATGTCGTTTTATATTGCTAAAAAAATTGACCTTGATTTTAGGCAGTTTAAAATGTCTGACTTAGCAGAGTTTCAGTTTTAACAACACCCGGTTAAAGTCCAACAGGTTTATTTGGTAGCAAATACCATTAGCTTTCGGAGCACTGCTCCTTCGTCAGATGGAGTGGAAATTTGCTCTCAAACAGGGCGCAGAGACACAAAATCAAGTTACAGAATACTGATTAGAATGCAAATCTTGACAGCCAACCAGTTCTTAAAGATACAGACAATGTGAGTGGAGGAGGGAGCATTAAGCACAGGTTAAAGAGATGTGTATTGTCTCCAGACAGGACAGCCAGCAAGTCCAGGGGGCAAGCTGTGGGGGTTACTGATAGTGTGACATAAAGCCAACATCTCGGTTTAGGCCGTCCTCATGTGTGCGGAACTTGGCTATCAGTTTCTGCTCAGCGACTTTGCGCTGTCGTGTGTCGTGAAGGCCGCCTTGGAGAACGCTTACCCAAAGATCAGAGGCCGAATGCCCGTGACCGCTGAAGTGCTCCCCCACAGGAAGAGAACAGTCTTGCCTGGTGATTGTCGAGCGGTGTTCATTCATCTGTTGTCATAGCGTCTGCATGGTTTCCCCAATGTACCACGTGAGTTGATGGCACCCATGTCGATGATCCGGCACGTCTTGCAGAGGTTGCTGTGGCAGGATTGTGTGGTGTCGTGGTCACTGTTCTCCTGAAGGCTGGGTAGTTTGCTGCGGACAATGGTCCCCACACTCCCACTTCTTGCCTTCAAACAACCGCACAACCTCAAACGGACCAAACGGCACATCTATTAAAGCAACTAATTATTAAAGAGACTGTATGACAAGCGAATGCAGTATACCAAATTGAAAATAGTTACTCAGCTAATAGCGTTCTTGCCTCCAAGTCCCAAGGTTCATAGTTCAAGTCCCACCTCAAGACAATGTTGGGATTACTGTCTTTCAAATGAGATGTTAAATCAAGGCCCCAGCTGCCTGCTAAGGTACACTTAAAAGAATCCACGGCACTATTTTGAACAAGCTCAGGGGAGGATCAACTTTGGTGTCTTGGTTGATATTTATCCCTCAAACAACATCACAAAAATGGTCATTATCGCAGTCTGAGGAGTGCAGACTGGCTGCCTCGTCCAGCTCTCACTTGCCTCCTCCACCCGGCACACCATCCCCCCGGCCGCCACATGACCCATCCATGCCACCTCAATGTACCCAACCCCATGGCCCCTCATAGACCTGCTGCCAACCTATGCTCCTGCATTAAACACCATGGCCTCTCATACCCGCTATGCCAAACTATGCCTCCGTATCCACTCCAATGGCCTTTAAGAACATACGAAATAGGAGCAGGAGTAGGCCATCTAGCCCCTCGAGCCTGCCCCGCCATTCAATAAGATCATGGCTGATCTGAAGTGGATCAGTTCCACTTACCCACCTGATCCCTATAACCCCTAATTCCCTTACTGATCAGGAATCCATCTATCCGTGATTTAAACATATTCAACGAGGTAGCCTCCACCACTTCAGTGGGGAGAGAATTCCAGAGATTCACCACCCTCTGAGAGAAGTTCCTCCTCAACTCTGTCCTAAACTGACCCCCCTTTATTTTGAGGCTGTGTCCTCTAGTTCTAGTTTCCTTTCTAAGTGGAAAGAATCTCTCCACCTCTACCCTATCCAGCCCCTTCATTATCTTATAGGTCTCTATAAGATCCCCCTCAGCCTTCTAAATTCCAACGAGTACAAACCGAATCTGCTCAGTCTCTCCTCATAATCAACACCCCTCATCTCTGGTATCAACCTGGTGAACCTTCTCTGCACTCCCTCCAAGGCCAATATATCCTTCCGCAAATAAGGGGACCAATACTGCACACAGTATTCCAGCTATTTCATACCCTCCATGCCCGTATACCCACCCCCAGGAACCTTCACAACCGCCATGCCAACATATTCTTCAGTACCCACCTAGCGGCCATTTATAGCCCTCACTATGCACCCTTAGTGCTAACTCATGCCAATCCAAGTATATTTTGTAGACTTTAATTATATTGTAAAAAACTCATTCATAAAAATCCATTGACTACATTTATATTCCTTGAACTAAATAAAGCCATATCACAACAAACGTTTCAACAAACGGGGCAGCACGATGGCACAGAGGTTAACACTGCTGTCTCAATTCCGGCCTCGGGTCACTGTCTGTGTTGAGTTTGCATATTCTCCGTATTTGCGTGGGTTTCCTTCCACATTCCAAAGATGTGCGGGTTAGGTTGATTGGCCATGCTAAATTGACCCTAGTGTCAGGGGGATTAGCAGGGTAAATAAGTGTGGCTACAGGAATAGGACCTGGGTGGGATTGTGGTCGGTGCAGTCTCAATGGGCCAAATGGCCTCCTTCTGCACTGTAGGGATTCTATGAATTAATAGAATTCTATGAATTCTTGTGCAAAATCCCTTCCACCAACCAGCATTAGAGTTCAAAGCCATATAACTATATCCAGCTCTATATCCGGCAAATGAGAGCTGTTCACTAAACAGTCTTGTAGCTGTCAAACTGAAATGGAAAGCACCCTATTGTGATAATATAGTTGTGAAATCAGTCATGCAGTAGTAATCCAGTAATGGAAGCCCCTATCCATTGTCAGAGCATTTTTTTAAAAAATACTCCAGACATTATTTTCAATGATTTAAAGGGCTGCACTTTGAAATGACTTAACAGTTCTTTTTAAACAGGTGCTTCCGTCAGTTTTAACAAGTCTGTTGCAGTTCAAATGAGTTTGACAGTAATGAGCTTATGCATCTTTTATGCACATTCATGCCTAATTTTAACATTTCCAAAGTGCTTCTGACCGTCACCAAAGTTGTCCTGGGACCAGATCCAAAGGTGCCCTGGCTATCGAAAAGTACAGTAGGAAGTCTCACAATACCAGGTTAACGTCCAACAGGTTTATTTGGTAGCACAAGCCACAAGCTTTCGGAGTGCTGCTCCTTCATCAGGTGAGTAGGAGTTCTGTTTACGAACAGGGAATATAAAGACACAAACCCAATTTACAAAATAATTATTTTTGTAGGGATTCTATGATTCTTTATATGCCCTGTTTGTGAATAGAACTCCCACTCACCTGATGAAGGTGCAGCGCTCCGAAAGTTTGTGCTACCAAATAAACCTGTTGGACTTTAACCTGGTGTTGAGACTTCTTACTGTGCTTACCCTAGTCCAACGCCGACATCTCCACATTATCAAAAAGTATCCATAAAGTTCAGGCCTACTCTTACCTACACATCGGTTTTATACCCCTGGCCTGCCAAATTCCCACTTCAGTGGAGGTAGCTGATTATTTAAATACCCAGTTGCCTCAGTAAACTACGCAGGGAAAAAACATACCCCTCCCCTATTCCTGCTCTCACAAAAATGGGATGTGCCATGTTCAAGCATTTCCACTATTTTTGTGACTATTTTCGAAAGTCACTCCGCTATAGTGATAATCTGGGCCAGAGTCGATTTTGTTAGAATTAAGAAGCATTACAGGAACAGTACACTATTCCTGTATGTCACCAAATAGTGGAGAGAAGAGGAAAATTCCAGAAAGATACAAGAGCTACAGACTAGTGTAAATGGGTGACTTCAACGATCGTAATATAGACTGGGATAGTAGCAATCTAAAGGGCAAAAAAGGGAGAAATGCCTGAAATGTGTACAAGAGAACATTCTTGACCATTGCGGTTCCAGTTCAACAAGGAAGGAAGCAGAGTTTGATCTAATTCTGGTGAACAAACTCGGGCAAATAGATCCTCTTTCAGTGGGAAAACATTTATGGAGCAGTGGCTATAACATTGTCCAATTTAAAATAGTTATGAAGAGGACAAGGCACAATCAAGTATAAAAACAGTTCATTGTTGGAGGGCTAACTTAGACTGTTAAAATACATACTGGATCCCTGGCTTTACTAAGAACACAGTACAAAAGCAAGGAAGTTATGCCAAATCTTTATAAAACAGTTTCAACCTCAGCTGGAGTACTGTCCAGTGAACACCAATTTAAACTGATATGAGGATACAATTTTTGATGAACACAGCAACATTTTCATAATGTAGAATGCAATAGGGGCTAAGGAAGATTCAGTGGTAACATTAAGTTTGATAAATACTTGAAGAGTAAATAAATTACAGATAAGAGCGGGATTAATTGAGTGACTTTGCCAAAGAACAGGCACAATGGGCTGAATGGCCTCCTGTTTCACATTCGCCGATATTAAGAGTTTTACTGCTTTTTCATGCTTGCCTCTACTTTCTCAGAAGACTAAGGAAGTTTGGCATGTCCAATATGACTCTCACCAACTTTTATAGATGCACCATAGAAAGCATTCTTTCTGGTTGTATCACAGCGTGGTATGGCTCCTGCTCTGCCCAAGACCACAAGAAACTACAAAAGGTCGTGAATGTAGCTATTCATGCAAACCAGCCTCCCATCCACTGACTCTGTCTACACTTTCCACTGCCTCGCCAAAGCAACCAGCATAATTAAGGACCCCACGCACCCCAGATAGACTTTCTTCCACCTTCTTTCATCGGGAAAAAGATACAAAAGTCTGAGGTCACATACCAACTGACTCAAGAACAGCTTCTTCCCTGCTGCCATCAGACTTTTGAATGGACTTACCTTGCATTAAGTTGATCTTTCTCTGCACCCTAGTTATGACTGTAACGCTACATTCTACACTCTCATTTCTTTCTCTATGTATGGTATGCTTTGTTTGTATAGCACGCAAGGAACAATACTTCTCACTGTATACTAATACATGTGACAATAAATCAAAATGATAAAATATCTTCATTGGATTATTCAGAGCAAAAATGAATAATAATAAAACATTAGGTTGCACTACAGTTAAAGGCAACTTGCCACTGATCTTTAGCCACCGTTGCCAATTAACCTTCCACTTCTTTACATTTTGCTTTAATTTATACTGCCGCCGAGCTATTTCCAGATGTGCATCTTTTACACAACTAACATGAAACGCAAGATGTGAGCACGGCTAAAATCGGATTACTTGGGGATGCTTCAAAACGTAGTCGTTGCAAAATGTATTTGAAATTATTGGATAGACAAATCATTGACGGGTACCTACCATGAAAGAGAAATTTAGCAACATACTGCCCTCCACGCTGCCTCGCGATATCGCTACTGAAAAATCCGTTCACTGTTTTCCCCTCGCACAGCAGCATCATCACTTCTGCAAAGGTGGTCAGAAGGAAGAAAAGCGCCATTGTTTAAGTTGTTATGAAAAGCCCGAACTCTCCACCACATCTATCGTTGGCTCAGCAGCTGGAGCCCTGCCTCTCACTTCAAGCTGATGGTGCGGATAATTGACACCCACGATAACCATTCCCAACTGCAGAGAAAGCCAGGAGTGGCCCTGTGTTAAAATAGAACCAATCGGCAGCAAATAGGGACGGGACCCTGCCGGTTTGATCATCTTCTTTAACATCAGCTTTGCCGGTGTTTTTCTACGTGTCAGATGGGAGTCAGAATTTGGTTGCAAAACAACTATCATAAAGATAAATAACGGCATCTGGAAGAAGCAGGAACAAAATAAATGCCACAGCCAATACGTATTTTAACTTTTGACTCTGTAATTTTTAACAGTAATAGACTTTTTAATTTAAGTTGCCTGACGTATAACGTTTTAGAAATTTGTAAACGTGTGTACTTTGCGACAGTCGTAAAGCGGGGTTGAAGATGTCGGCGGATGGCGGTTGGAATGAGAGGGCGCGAGGCGAATTCAAAAAGCGGCTGCTCGTGACTGGGGGAGCTGGCTTTATGTATGTACCACTCAGCGTGCATGTAGACATTGGGTTATAGACATATAAATACCGTGTACATCATTGACACTGGGTTATAGGCGCACGGGGTTGATTATAGATGTATAAATACTGTGTACATCATTGACACTGTGGATTTTAGATACACGAGACTGATTATAGATATATAAATAGTGTACATTATTGACACTATGGGTTATAGATACATGGGTTGATTGTAGATATATAAACACTGTACATCATTGACTATGGGTTATAGATATATAAATATCATTGACACTGTGGGTTATAGATACACGGGGCTGATTATAGATATATAAACACTACATCATTGACACTGTTTGGGCTACAGATACATGGGGCTGATTATAGGTATGTAAACATTGTGTAGATCATTGACATTGAGTTATAAATACACAGGGCTGATTATAGATATATACTGTGTACATCATTGATACTGTGAATTATGTATATCCGAGGCTGTTCATAAGTACATAAACCTTGTGTAGATCATGGACACTGGTTTATAAATTCACAGACTGATTATAGATTAATAAACACTGAAGATCATGAAAAAGATTATAAATATAAACTCTGTAGGTCATCGATACACCAAGTACATTATAAATATTAACAATGCTGGTCACAGATGGCAATTTGGGAAGAAATGCTGCAATTCATAGGTCGCTGTTGTGCAGAATTACACAGCACTGAGCACAGGTCTGAAGTGGTGAGGAATATCATGCCGAATGTCAGTACATCCAATGGGAACAAAGATTTTGCTGATCATGGGTACCTGCCTGTCCCTGACTCATTCCTCAAGGTAATGCCTTGACCAATCAGGCCCTATTTTACCATTTTGATTCTAAGTGGAGGACAAACTTGAAACTGGGAATGTTTCAGATTGATGTTTAGACCCATTCTCAGGCGCCGCGATACACAATCTGCCTGCAAAAATATCAGCGAGTCCGAATCACGCGGTGGAAGCGTGTGGGCTTAACGCGCCCAAAACCCTGCATCCCCGAGTGCCGCCTTCAACTGCATACGCAGAAAAAAAATCATAGAATGCTGCTCCCCTGCCACATCCCACCCGGGCCGACTAATGCCTCCCACTGGCCCCCACATACATTGCCCCGCCCCCACAGACATTGCCCCGCCCCGACAACATTACTGACTGCCTTATTCCCTACCACCTCCGCCACCTAGACTGATCGTGGGCCCCTCCCCCCTTCTCCCCCATTGATCTCAGGCAGAGTGGCAGTGGCAATGTAGGGAGGAGTTATACAATAAATGGCAGAGTCATCAGGAGTATAGAAACACAGAGGGACCTAGGTGTGCAAGTCCACAAATCCTTGAAGGTGGCAACACAGGTGGAGAAGGTGGTGAAGAAGGCATATGGTATGCTTGCCTTTATAGGACGGGGTATAGAGTATAAAAGCTGGAGTCTGATGATGCAGCTGTATAGAACGCTGGTTAGGCCACATTTGGAGTACTGCGTCCAGTTCTGGTCGCCGCACTACCAGAAGGACGTGGAGGCATTGGAGAGAGTGCAGAGAAGGTTTACCAGGATGTTGCCTGGTATGGAGGGTCTTAGCTATGAGGAGAGATTGGGTAGACTGGGGTTGTTCTCCTTGGAAAGACGGAGAATGAGGGGAGATCTAATAGAGGTATACAAGATTATGAAGGGTATAGATAGGGTGAACAGTGGGAAGCTTTTTCCCAGGTCGGAGGTGACGATCACGAGGGGTCACGGGCTGAAGCTGAGAGGGGCGAAGTATAACTCAGACATCAGAGGGACGTTTTTTACACAGAGGGTGGTGGGGGCCTGGAATGCGCTGCCAAGTAGGGTGGTGGAGGCAGGCACGCTGACATCGTTTAAGACTTACCTGGATAGTCACATGAGCAGCCTGGGAATGGAGGGATACAAACGATTGGTCTGGTTGGACCAAGGAGCGGCACAGGCTTGGAGGGCCGAAGGGCCTGTTTCCTGTGCTGTACTGTTCTTTGTTCTTTGGACCTGCCTTCGCCCCCACCCCCCTACTGATCTCGGGCAAGGTGGCAGCGGACCCCTCATCCCCCCCCCGCCCCCCCACACTGATCTCGGGCAGAGTGGCAGCGGACCTCCCCTTTCCCCCCACTGATCTCAGGCAGAGTGGCAGCGGACCTTCCTCCCCACCCCACCCCCCCCCCACTCATCTCAGGTAGCGTGGCAGCAGACACCCCCTCAACTTGTCTCAAGCAGAGTGGCAGCCGACCCCCCTTCCCGCTCTTCCCCCCCCCCCCCCCCCAAACTGATCTCAAGCAGAGTGGCAGCAGACCCCCCCCCCTGATCTGAGGCAGAGTGGCAGTGACCCCCTTCCCCCCCCCCCCCCCCCCCCCCCCCCCCCCACTGATCTCAAGCAGAGTGCCAGCGGACCCACTCCCCTGCCCCCATCCCCACTGATCGCAGGCAGAGTGGTGGAGGACTACACTTGCCAACCCCACCACTGATCTCAGGCAAAGAGGCAACGCACCCCCATTTCTTCCCCCTCCCCCCCCCACTGATCTCAAGCAGAGTGGCAGCAGGACCCCCTCCCCTTCCCCCGCCACTGGTCTCGGGCAGAGCCGCAGCCAACCCCCCCTACCCCCCATTGATCTCATGCAGAGAGGCAGCCCTTCCTCCCCACTGATGTCAAGCAGAGTGACAGGTGATCACCCCCCCCTTCCCAACTGATCTCAAACAGAGTGATAGTAGACCCTCCTCTCCCCCCCCCCCTCACTGATCACAGGCAGAGTTGCAGCAGACCTCGCTCCCGCCCCCCCACCCTTCCTCCCCACTGATCTCAAGCAGAGTGGTAGCAGACACCCCCTCCCCTCCCCCACCACTGATCTCAGGCAGAGTGGCAGCGGAGGTCCCTCCCCCTCCCTGCCGCTCCCCCACTGATGTCAAGCAGAGTGGCAATGGACTCCCCCTTCCCATCCCACTGATATCAGGCAGAGTGGCAGCGGAACCCCCCCCCCCCCAACTGATCTCAGGCAGAGTGGCAGCAAACCCCTCCCCTTCCCCCCCCCCCCGCCCTCCGATCTCAGGCAGACTGGCAGCAATCCCCTCCCCTTCCCCCCCGCCCTCCGATCTCAGGCAGAGTGGAAGCGGACCCCCCTTTTCCACCCCCGATCTCAGGCAGAGTGGCATCGGTCCCCTCCTCCACTGATCTCAGACAGAGTGGCATCGGTCCCCTCCTCCACTGATCTCAGACAGAGTGGCATCGGTCCCCTCCTCCACTGATCTCAGACAGAGTGGCATCGGTCCCCTCCTCCACTGATCTCAGACAGAGTGGCATCGGTCCCCTCCTCCACTGATCTCAGACAGAGTGGCAGCGGACGCCCCCCCCAACAACTCAGGCAGAGTTGCAGCAGACCTCGCAGGGGACCTCGGTCCCCTCCTCCACTGATCTCAGGTAGTGGCAGCGGACCCCCCTCCCCCCCCCCCCCCCCCCCCCCCCAGCCAAACTCAGGCAGAGTGGTAGCAGACCCACCTCCCCCCCCCTGACTACTCAGGCAGAGTGGTAGCAGACCCCCCCTTCCCCCCCACTGATCTCAGGCAGAGTGGTAGTAGATCCCCCTTCACCCCCCGACTGATCTTAGGCAGAGTGGCAGCAGACCCTCCTTCCCCTCCATTGATCTGAGGTGGAGATCCAGCACAGTCCCCTCTCCACTGATCTCAGGTAGAGTGAGCAGACCCCTCACTGATCTCAGACAGAGTGGCAGCCGACCTCCCTCTCTCCCCCCCTCCCCCTTCCTCCCCACTGATCTCAAGCAGAGTGGTAGCAGACCCCCCCCCCCCCAACTGATCTCAGGTAGAGTGGCAGCGGACTCCCCTTCCCCCCGCCCACCCCCCCCCCCCCCCCCACTAATCTCAGGCAGAGTGGCAGCGGAGCTCCCTTCCCCCCCGCCCACTGATATCATAGAAATCATAGAAACCCTACAGTACAGAAAGAGGCCATTCGGCCCATCGAGTCTGCACCGACCACAATCCCACCACCATATCCCTACATATTTCCCCCTAATTCCTCTAACCTACACATCTCTGGACACTAAGGGCAATTTTTAGCATAGCCAATCAACCTAACCCGCACATCTTTGGATCAAGCAGAGTGGCAGGTGGCCCCCTTACCCCCCCCCCCCCCCCCCCCGCCACTGATCTCAAGCAGAGTGGCAATGGACTCCCCCTTCCCACCCCACTTATATAGGCAGAGTGGCAGCGGACCCCTCCCCTTCCCCCCCACTGATCTCAGGCAGAGTGGCAGTGGACTCCCCCCCACTGATCTCAGGCAGAGTGGCAGTGGACTCCCCCCCACTGATCTCAAGCAGAGTGGCAGTGGACACCCCCCCCGATCTGAGGCAGAGTGGCAGCACCCTCCTCCCCCGCCCACTGATCTCAGGTAGAGTGGCAGTGGGCCCCCATCCCCCACCCTGCACTGATCTCATGCAAAGTGGCAGGTGACCCCTCCCCCACTGATCTCAAGCAGAGTGTCAATGGACCCCCTTTCCCACCCACTGATCTCAGGCAGAGTGGCAGCGGACCACCCACCCCCCCCCCCCACCCCCCACTGATCTCACGCAGAGTGGCAGCGGACCCCCCTTCCCCCACCAGTGATGTCAGGCAGAGTGGCAGCGGACCGCCCTCCCCACCCTCCCACTGATCTCAGGCAAAGTGGCAGCGGACTCCCTTCCCTTCCCACCCCATTGATCTCAGGCAGACTGGCAGCGGAAACCCTTTCCCCCTCCCAATGATCTCGGGCAGAGTGGCAGAGGACTACCATTCCCATCCTCTCCACTGATCTCGGGCAGATTGGCAGCACATCCCCCCCCCCCCCCCCCGATCTCATGCAGGGAGGCAGCGGATCTCCGTTTCCCCCCCCCCACTGATCTCAGGCAGAGTGGCAGCGGACCCCCCTTCCCCCACCCTCCCACTGGTCTCATGCAGAGAGGCAGCAGACCTCCCTTCCCCTCCTCCCTCCCCCCTCCCCCCTACGGATGTCAACCAGAGTAGCAAAAGACCCCCCCCTTCCCCCCGCCCAACTGATCTCAGGCAGAGTGGCAGTGGATCCCCCCCCCCCGCCACTGATCTCATGCAGAGGGGCAGTGGACCTCCCTTCCCCCCCACTGATGTCAACCAGAGTGGCAGTGGACCCCGCCTTCCCTCCCCAACTGATCGCAGGCAGAGTGGCAGTGGACCCCCTCCCCTATCCCCACTGATCATAGGCAGAGTGGCAGCAGACCCTCCTTTCCCCCCCCCAATGATCGCAGGCAGCATATCAGCGGACCCCCTTCACCCCACCCCCACCCTCTATCCCGGGCAGAGATATCCCCCCCCCTCCCCCAGCCCGGACCCTCCTGCACAAGGCCCCATCTGCTCCTGACTCCGATAGCTGTATGACACCTCCCTCTCTCCCCCCTGTCCCCAATCATGGGGGCACTGATCCACCACAATCTCCTCCATCAGCCCACCTGCAAGTGCTCACTTGCTTTCCTTTCAATGCTAACAAGCAAACTGCATGTAACTTGTTGGAATGCTGTGCCAACCTGCCTGTAGCTTTTCTGCCCGAACGAGGGGCAGCTCCATAAAAACCCCAGGGTGGACAGGCAGGCAGTGCAGGTAAAAAATGGGCTCACGACCAGCCCCTCTGATTTACCGAGAGCGACCTCGGGCGACTCCTAGATGCGGCAGAGACGAGGCGGGACACTCTCTTTCCCCCAGGAGGATGCAGATCCAGGGGTTCTGATGGCAATATGGCCTGGGAGGCAGTTGCTGCCTCGCTTAGTGCCACGGCACTGGCCAACAGAACAGAAAAGCATTGCCGTAAGAAGGTCAATGACCTCATCTGGGCAGCAAGGGTGAGTGCTTAATCCCATCTAGCATCTTCCCCCAAATCGCCTCCAGATTCTCCCATACCCAGCACCCTGTATGCTTCCAGCCCTTGACGCCCAAGCACCTCCTTCCTACCCTCCCAAGAGTAGCACTGCATTTACCCTCTAAGGGCCACCACCTGATACTTTGCAGGAGTCACGCCATCATTTCTTTCATGGCTCCTTCTGTCTCCACAAGAGAAGTCTGACCATAACACCAGAGAAAGGGTGAAGATAGAAGACATCCAGGTCCTCACACCCTTTAAAGAGTGGGCGTTGCAGCTGTCCAGGGAAGGGGAGATGCGGGCTGTCAGTGACAGCATGGTCAGGCTGGAGTCAAGGCGTGAGTTCCTGTCAATCATCCACCCAATTTGAGGCAACTTTTATGGGGCATGGTTTTGGGTGCAAGAGTCAAGGTATATTTGCACAGAGAGGGGGATGGGAGCCTGGAACGCGCTGCTGGGGAGGTTACAGAGGCAGATACGAGAGTGACCTTTAAGGGGCATCTTTACAGCTACATGAATGGGATGGGAATAGAGGGATATGGTCCCCGGAAGGATAGGTGGTTACAATTCAAATGGGCAGCCTGGTCATTGCAGGCTTGGAGGGCTGAAGGGCCTGTTCCTGTGGCATTGTGCTTTGTTTTATGTTCACAGGAGAAATGTGAATCAAGTTTTTTGCATCACCGATTCCTCTCCCTCCCTTGCACTTAACCTTGTGTCCTGTGTTGCAGGGACATATCCAGATGCCCCAAGGCCATCTGGCATCGTGGCCCCCACTGTGGCTCCCGCCCATCTTGCTCCAGACAGCTCGCAGGAGTCGTTGGAGGATATGGGTGAAGGGACCTCCAATTGCAGCACCGTTTTGGCATCAGCTTCCACCTCACAGTTCACCATCCCAGATACTGACACGTTGGTGGGTCCAGTTAGTGAGGCTTCTGGGTCACTCTCTGGTAAGCACGACACATCTGATAATGTACATCGGGTGGAGGAGGGAACATCTGAGACGTCTGGCATGCGGGGGCCTGCCGGAGGCGAGGGCTCAGCTGGCCCCAGGCTACATGCTGGGCCTCTGAGATCGCTTCTCCCTCAGCTGCTGGAGATGCAACAACAGAGTCAGGGAATGCAGGAGGGGCTGATGGCCTCACTGAACCGACTGTGAGGCTGTTGGGAGGAGTCCCAAAGCTTTCAGACGGACCAGCTATTACCTGTCTTGCGTGGTTCCCAGGCCAACACTGCAAGGATGACGTCTGCAGTGGAAAGCCTGGGGCAGGGGATCTTCTTCATGAGTGGCAGTCTCGAAGCGATGGCCGAGTTACAGCAGGCCACAGTGGAGTCCTAGAGGGCCGCGGCCGCGTCACAGCGGACCACAGTTGAGGGGCTGAACAGGCTTCTCGAGATTCTGTGGCCCATGGCTGAGAGGTTCGAGAGCTTGCAGGAGACCCGGGGACAGCACTGAGACACAGCGGGCTATGGCTGCAGCCCTTGAGAATGTGGCCCATTCACAGAGGGCCATGGCTGAGGGGCTGCAGAGTTTGCAGGAGACCCAGCGCGACAGTGATGAGACACAGCGGGCTATGGCTGCAGCCCTTGAGAATATGGCCCATCCACAAAGGGCCAGGGCTGAGGGGCTGCAGAGCTTGCAGGAGACCCAGCGGGACAGTGCTGAGACACAGCGGGCGACGGTAGCAGCCCTTGAGAACGTGGCCCTATCATAGGGGGTCATGGCTGCAGAGCGTGGCCCAGTCTCAGAGGGCACTTGTTGTGGCCATTGAGAGGTGGCTCCCGACTCAGGTGGCCATTGCAGAGGGCTCGACCACCATGGGTAGGACGCAGGTGGTCCTCCAGGACTGGCAGGGCCAGGTGACGCCGGAGCTTCTGGAGCTCACTGCAGAAACACCGCCGTCACATGGAGTGACCCAGGGGCCCACAGGAACTCCAAGGGAGGAGGAAGTGCTCGAGCCCATGCCGGGGCCTTCCAGCCAGGAGACTGTGGCTGTGGCTACACCTTCTGACTCCCCCCTCCCTGACACTGGAGCATCTCAGGGGCAGCGGGATGAACAGGATGTCATGGAAATATTCCAGACACCAGGAAGCCGGCCAGGGCCCTCAAGGTCCAGGGCCTCCAGAGGACGCCCACCACATGCATCACAGGCAACGGGGCAAAGTAGGCAGCTGGTCCCCTCCACCTACGATGTACATTTTGGGGAGACACTGAGACGTAGTGGTAGGCCACATAAGAATAGGAAGTTGTAGTTGCACTAAGATGGCACAGGTGAAGGGCTGCACTAGTTAGATAGATCTTTAAGCACCTTAACGTTTTCTGTTCACAGATTTTTATGTTAGAACTTATTATTTAAACACCTTTATTGTAATTATTAAATGTTTTTTCATCACCCACCTGTGACTAATTTGTCACATAATTGTCTGGAATAGGAATCCTCCTCCATTGATGATCGCCAGAGGGATGCTTCATGTTGATGTCAGTTGGGGAGGCCCCTCAATGCTATGTCACTGAGAAAAGCAAGCCATTGGTTCCCCAAAGCCCACGAGTGATTCCCTCCCGTTCCCCCACCCCACTCCCCCCAGGGCCCTGTATGGGGGTTTCATATCACTTCCCCACTACACAGACGTGGGCCCAGGTGCTAGCGTGCATGCAGAGCTCAGATAGGAGTCAGACTAGTTTGCATCAGGGCATCATCATAATGGTGCTTAGCGAGTTGTCATCACCCTCCTGCCTGCCAAAGAAACTCGCTAACACAGAGTACCCAGGCCCACCATTCTGATGTGACAATGTTGCAGGAGATAGAAGGACTTTGGGAGGGAGGGATGGAACCCCCCTAGACACAAGCCCCTAGCGACTGAACTGCCTGAAGATCAGGGCCTCCCTGGCCATCTTTGCGTGCCTCATTCGAGCTGCCAGCCCTCCAGCGCCTGGGTGGTGCTGCTCAGCATGCTCTTCCTCTTCTTCCTCCTCCTCCTCCTCTTCTTCCTCCTTCTGCTGGGCAGTCTCCTTCCCAGCAATGCCCAGCTGGTCAACCTCCATGTCCTCCTCCTCCTCCAATAGGTCACCTTTCTGCAGAGCCAGGTTGTGCAAGGCACAGCACACCACCACAATGCGGGCAGAGATCGGGGGCTGTATTGTAGGGCCCTGCCAGACCGGTCCAGGCACCGGAATCGCATTTTGAGGAGCCCAATGCACCTCTCCATTATCGTGCAGCTGGCTACATGAGCCTCATTATAGCAGGCCTCTGCCTCAGTCAAAGGCCTCCGCACAGTCGTCATCAGCCATGTCTGAAGTGGGTGACCCATATCATCCACGAGCCACCCCCACAGCCTGGGCTCCTCCGCAAATCCCTTTGGGAGCTCCTGACAATGAAGTTGTCATGCACGCTGCCTGGATGTCTTGTGCAGACGTGCATAATGTACATATCGTGGTCACACACCGCAAGAAGGTCAATGACCTCATCTGGGCAGCAAGGGTGAGTGCTTAACCCCATCTAGCATCTTCCCCCAAATCGCCTCCAGATTCTCCCATTCCCAGCACCCTATATGCTTCCAGCCCCTGACGCCCAAGCACCTCCTTCCTACCCTCCCAAGAGTAGCACTGCGTTTGCCCTCTAAGGGCCACCACCTGATACTCTGCAGGAGTCACGCTATCATTTCTTTCATGAATCCTTCTGTCTCCACAAGAGAAGACTGACCATAACACCAGAGAGAGAGCGAAGACAGAAGACGGGGTGGTGAGCCAGTTTTTTGCGTCACCGATTCCTCCCCCTCCTTTGCACTTAACCTTGTGTCCTTTGTTGCAGGGACATATCTGGACGCCCCGGGGCCATCTGGCGTTGTGGCCCACACTGTGGCTCCTGCCCATCCTGCTCCAGGTAGCTCGCAGGGGTCCTTGGAGAATATGGTGAAGGGACCTCCAATTATGGCACCGTTTTGGTATCCGCTTCCACCTCATAGTTCACCATCCCAGATACTGACACGTTGGTGGGTCCAGTTAGTGGTGAGGCTTCTGGGTCACTCTCTGGTGAGCACGACACATCTGATAATGTACATCGAGTGGAGGAGGGAACATCCGAGGCCGCTGGCATGCAGGGACCTGCCGGAGGCAAGGACTCAGCTGGCCCCAGGCTACATGCTGGGCCTCTGAGATCACTTCTCGCTCAGCTGCTGGAGATGCAGCAACAGAGCCAGGGAATGCAGGAGGGGCTGATGGCTACACTGGACCGACTGTGAGGCTGTTGGGAGGAGTCCCAAAGCTTTCAGACAGACCAGCCTCGCCTGTCTTGCGTGGTTCCTAGGCCAACACTGCTTGCCCTTAGCCCATCAACAGTCACTGTCCATACTGCCCGTTCCCCCAGCCACATGCTCCCCAAAATCACAGACCTCCCATTCCCCCAACTACATGCTCCCCAAAATCACAGATCTCCCATTCCCCCAGCCACATGATCCCCAGAATCACAGCTCCTTGAAAAGTTGAGAAGCTGCAGCAGTGCAATTTGCAAGGGCTTTTGCTCATCCTTCAGCTGGAAGAATGCTGAGTGCACTAGGACCTTGCAGCATCCACAAGACCTGAGGTTAGTGCTGAGACCTGGGTTCGTGCTGCAAATCGGACATCGGACACCCTGCTGAACAACAGCCCCCCAACCTCTCCCACACACTCGCAAAGTCCCCACCGACCCAAGAAAGAAAATGGCTGCAAAGAAAGGACCCCTGCAAGCATCAGAGAGCCGTTGAACGTTATGCACTTATCTCATCACTAACTGTCACTGATGGAGCGCCCGAATCAGACTTATATGGAGCATGTCTGTTGCGCGCCGATTCCGGATGGGCGAACGCTGTGGTAAAGGAGGAAGTGCCAGTAAAGGTGGGCGTGCAGCCTATTATGTCAATTTAAATGCATGCAAATGAATTTAAATGGACGTGGTTCCCATTTTGGGGTGGTCCTGATCGTGGCAATTTTTGGGACTTGGTAAAGGGGCAGCTGATGCAGAGACGGGCACGGATCACGCGAGTTGTCTCACGTCCGACTTTACCACGTTTTTGCGCCCGGAAATGGGCGCAGTGCAATGCTAAAATCAGACCCATAGAGTTTACAGCACAGAAAGTGGCCCTTTGGCCCATCATGCGTGCGCTAGCCATCAAGCACCTATCTGTTCTGATTGTATTTTCAGCTCTTGGCCCTCGTTCCAGGAGAAATCTGGAGATTAATACTTTTGAAGTCTTGTTTGCTAATTTCCTACTTAGCTCCCTAAATTCTGATGTAGTATCACGTCCCTGTATACAGTTGGCATTGAAATTACCCAAGGAGAGAATCCATGTGGACCATGACCATGTCATTCAGCAATAACAAAGAACAATACAGCACAGGAACAGGCCCTTCAGCCCACCAAGCCCCTGCCGCTCCCTGGTCCAAACTAGACCATTCTTTTGTATCCCTCCATTCCCACTCCGTTCATATGGCTATCTAGATAAGTCTTAAACGTTCCCAGTGTGTTCGCCTCCACCACCTTGCCTGGCAGCGCATTCCAGGCCCCCACCACCCTCTGTGTAAAATATGTCCTTCTGATATCTGTGTTAAACCTCCCCCACTTCACCTTGAACCTATGACCCCTCGTGAACGTCACCACCGACCTGGGGAAAAGCTTCCCACCGTTCACCCTATCTATGCCTTTCATAATTTTATACACCTCTATTAAGTCTCCCCTCATCCTCCGTCTTTCCAGGGAGAACAACCCCAGTTTACCCAATCTCTCCTCATAACTAAGCCCCTCCATACCAGGCAACATCCTGGTAAACCTCCTCTGTACTCTCTCCAAAGCCTCCACGTCCTTCTGGTAGTGTGGCGACCAGAACTGGATGCAGTATTCCAAATGCGGCCGAACCAACGTTCTATACATCTGCAACATCAGACCCCAACTTTTATACTCTATGCCCCGTCCTATAAAGGCAAGCATGCCATATGCCTTCTTCACCACCTTCTCCACCTGTGACGTCACTTTCAAGGATCTGTGGACTTGCACACCCAGGTCCCTCTGCGTATCTACACCCTTTATGGTTCTGCCATTTATCGTATAGCTCCTCCCTACATTATTTCTACCAAAATGCATCACTTCGCATTTATCTGGATTGAACTCCATTTGCCATTTCTTTGCCCAAATTTCCAGCCTATCTATATCCTTCTGTAGCTTCTGACAATGCTCCTCACTATCTGCAAGTCCTGCCAATTTTGTGTCGTCCGCAAACTTACTGATCACCCCAGTTACACCTTCTTCCAGATCGTTTATATAAATCACAAACAGCAGAGGTCCCAATACAGAGCCCTGCGGAACACCACTAGTCACAGGCCTCCAGCCGGAAAAAGACCCTTCCACTACCACCCTCTGTCTTCTGTGACCAAGCCAGTTCTCCACCCATCTAGCCACCTCCCCCTTTATCCCATGAGACCCAACCTTTTTCACCAGCCTACCATGAGGGACTTTGTCAAACGCTTTACTAAAGTCCATATAGACGACATCCACGGCCCTTCCCTCGTCAACCATTCTGGTCACTTCTTCAAAAAACTCCACCAGGTTAGTGAGGCATGACCTCCCTCTCACAAAACCATGCTGACTATCGTTAATGAGTTTATTCCTTTCTAAATGCGCATACATCCTATCTCTAAGAATCTTCTCCAACAACTTCCCCACCACGGACGTCAAGCTCACCGGCCTATAATTACCCAGGTTATCCTTCCTACCCTTCTTAAATAACGGGACCACATTAGCGATCCTCCAATCCTCTGGGACCTCACCTGCGTCCAGTGACGAGGCAAAGATTTGCGTCAGAGGCCCAGCGATTTCATCTCTCGTCTCCCTGCGCAGCCTTGGATAGATTCCATCAGGCCCTGGGGATTTGTCAGTCTTTATATTCTCTAACAAACCTAACACTTCCTCCCTTGTAATGGAGATTTTCTCCAATGGTTCAACACTCCCCTCCGAGACACTCCCAGTCAACACATCCCTCTCCTTTGTGAATACTGACGCAAAGTATTCATTTAGGACCTCCCCTACTTCTTTGGTCTCCAGGCATAATTCCCCACTTTTGTCCCTGAGAGGTCCGATTTTTTCCCTGACAAGCCTTTTGTTCCTAACGTATGAATAAAATGCCTTGGGATTCTCCTTAATCCTGTCTGCCAAGGACATTTCGTGACCCCTTTTTGCCCTTCTAATTCCCCGTTTGAGTTCTTTCCTACTTTCTTTGTACTCCTCCAGAGCTCCCTCCGTTTTTAGCTGCCTGGACCTAACATACGCCTCTCTTTTCCTTTTGACCAGTCCCTCAATTTCCCTGGTTATCCACGGTTCTCGAATCCTACCCTTCCTATCCTTTTTTACAGGCACATGCCTGTCCTGCAGCCCTAACAACTGTTCCTTAAAAGACTCCCACATGCCAGATGTGGATTTACCCTCAAACAGCCTCTCCCAATCAAGAGCTGCCAATTTCTGCCTAATCCCACTAAAGTTAGCCTTCCCCCAGTCCAACACCTTACCCTTGGGACACCACTCATCCTTTTCCATCACTATCCTAAAGCTAACAGAATTGTGGTCACTATTTGCTACATGTCCCCCTACCGAAACTTTGAAGACCTGACCGGGTTCATTCCCCAGTACTAGGTCCAGTATAGCCCCCTCTCTAGTCGGGCTATCTACATATTGTTCCAAAGAACCCTCCTGTACGCATTTTACAAATTCCTCCCCATTCGGAGTCCCAGCTCTCAGCGATTTCCAGTCTATACCAGGGAAATTGAAGTCTCCCACGACAACAACCCTATTTTTCCTGCACCTATCCAGTATCTCCTGACATATCCGTTCTTCCACTTCCCTTGGGCTGTTGGGGAGCCTGTAGTATACCCCCAACATAGTGACTGCGCCCTTCCTGTTTCTAAGCTCCACCCAGAGTGACTCGTTACACGACCCCTCTGAATTGTCCTCCCTCTGCACCGCTGTAATATGCTCTCCAACTAATACTGCTACTCCCCCACCTCTTTTGGCCCCTCCTCTGTCTCGCCTAAAACACTTGTACCCCGGAATATTCAGCTGCCAGTCCTGGCCTCAATTTATCATCTTGTCAGTGCTCCCGATTCCTTCCAGAGCCACTCTTGCTCCTGCTTCTGTCCTCGGGTAAGTTCAGATCTCCTCATTGTTCTCCTGTTGTAGAGTATAAGCGAGAAATAGGAACTTTAGCCCTTTTATTGATCAGTTCCCCCACTTGTCATTCTTGTCACTGGATAAATGGGGTTTGGTTTTAATTAAATTGGCAAGATGTGGGCACCAACATTTGGAGATTAAAAAGGAGGAATATGGTGCTTAAAGGGGTGTTTGATAGTTTAGAAAAAGAAAAACCATATTAAGACCAGAGTATGAAGAATTCAAAGACAGGTTTAGAGTGCATGTATGTAAATGCACAAAGTGTGATGAATGAGCTATAAGCATAAATAGCCACGTGAGGGACATAGAGAATATGATTAAACCAAAAAAAAGACAGTATAATGTATGTCAGATAAATTCTTCAAGCAAGAACCAGGCTAGATACAGTAATTGTGTGGGGAAGCAAAGAGAAAAATAAGACTGGCAAAGAAAGAATATGAGAATAGAATGGCAATTAACATAAAAGGAAAGCCAAAAATCCTCTGCTGGTGTGCAAGTAGTAAACTGCTAGTAAGAGGTGATGGGTTATATGAGGGACAAAGGCTGGAATATTTATTTTGTGGGTGTTCAGAAAACAAGAGGTTGGTGATAAAATATTGGTAGATTTGGAGATAATGAGGCAGGATACACTGAAAAAACTGGCAATGCTTAGTATAGGTCTGTCACCTGGTCCAGATGGCTTGCATCACAGGGTGCGAAAGGAATTTGGGATGAGGATAGTGCAAGGCTTTGACATAATATTCCAATTTTCCTGAGACATAGGGAGGAGCCGAGAATTGAAGTGACAAATGTGATACCTGTCAAGAAAGAGTGCAAGGACATTACTGATGAATACAGGCTGTTTTTCTTTTATTCTTTTGCAAGATGTGGATGTCACTGGCTTGCCTAGAATAATTTTTCCATCCCTTGAGAAATTGGTGGTGAGCCACCTTCTTGAACAATTGTAGTCCATGTGGTGTAAGAACACACAATGCTGTTGGGGAGTTCCAGGAATTCCAGTGTCAGTGAGGAAACAGCGATATAGTTCCATGTCAGGATGATATGTTGTTAGGGTCCTGGACCAGAACCACAAGGTACATTATGAAGTCAGACTACACTCCAACAATTTTTCTATTTTGGCATAAACGTGAGGAGTACTCCAGGAGTAATTCCACTGACAAATTAGGGATCTTTTATCAAAACAGGTTTTATTCATAACACAGTTTACATATAATCGTAACAAAATGAAGCAGCTTAACACTTAACAGTTGAACAATCTTTAAGCATGAAAATAAATTATTCTGATTTCTAATTTATCACTGTTTCAGTTCCAAATAAGGAAGATGCTTCTTACAGACTTAAAAGCCCCTTTAAGTATAGTTAGCAATCACAAATACACTTGCTACAATGAGTGTAAACAGCTTTGGAGTTTTCAGAGAGATATCGCTTTCAGAACCCTGAAAGAAATCTCCTAATTTCAACCAGAACAGCCAAACACCCATTCCTTTCTGCTACAGATCCAGGACTGCACATAAACCACAGTATCACATGACCCTGTCAATTACTCTAATCTGAAATCCCAGGAAAATCTAAGTAAACAAAAGTCCACAAACTCTACTTAATATAACCACCTGCAAGGTTGAAATGAGTAATTATTCTGCTCGCCCAGCGTCTGAGCTGTATTCCTACCAGACAAACTAACTACTTGTAGAAAAAGCAGAACTTCTGAAACATTAAAAAACCCACTATATATCATTTGTACACTTTCATCACAAATGTGACATGGGGAGGAACTTGCATCCACTGCCCTTGTCCTAGATGGCAGAGGTCACATGTTTAGAAACTGCTATCAAAGTTGGTGAGTTGCTGTAGTGCGTGCATCTTTGATATGGTACACACTGTTGTCGCTGTGTATCAGAGGTGGAGAGATTGAATATTTAAGGTAGTGGATGAAGTGTCGATCAAGCCAGCATAGATTTGATTAATTGAGTGGCTCCATTTAGTGTTGTTATGACTGCATAACCTGTTTTCAGCAAGAAAAACTGAAGTGGTAAGTACCTCGCATTAAGTTGATCTTTCTCTATACCCTAGCTATGACTGTAACACTACATTCTGCACTCTCTCCTTTTCTTCTCTGTGAACAGTATGCTTTGTGCACAAGAAGCAATACTTTTCACAGTATACCAATACATGTGACAATAATAAATCAAATCAAATCAATCCCTAAAATAGCTGTTTGGTTTATTTCATAGTCTTTCTGCTTGTGAGTCAGGAGGTCGTGGGTTCAAGCTCCTCTCTGGGTATTGACTGTATAATCTAGATTGGCATTGCAGTGTACCATCAAGGGAGTGCTACACAATGTGAGATGCAATGTCTCAGAAGGGACAATAAATTGAGGCCCGATCTGTTGGCTCAGTTATACAAAAGGTGTCTTGGTATTATTCAAAAAGAGATACAGCTTTTAGATTTTTTGTCAAATATTTCATTTTTTAAATGGCAAATTGACTAGCCGTTCATTCATTTTATTTGCATTTTGTGGAATCTTACTGTGCAAAAATTGACTGTCACATTTGCCCAAATAACATATGTTATCCCTCAAAAGCAGTGTATTGGCTGTGAACTGTTTTGGGGCATTTTGAGAATCTGGATTTTATTGTACTTTTTGCAGAGAATAAGTATATTTTACTAAGCAAGTAATCCAATGTGCTTTTTCTTTGAAGTGCCTCACATGTGATTATTTGTCTTCTGGAAAGATATCCAGATTATTTGATCATAAATTTGGACAAGGTGAGTCTGCTGAAACATTGAAATTGTATTAAGAAAGTTTGATATACTGTGAAAGTTATTCTGATATGAACTAAGTATTATCTGAAATATAGTATTTGGGGCTTCTCTTGATCACATTTTTTTCCCTTCTGCAGCTTGATTATTGTGCCAGCTTAAAGAACTTGCAATCTGTTTCTAACAGGACAAATTACAAATTTATTCAGGTATTTGAATCATTTCCAAATCATTCAAGTAACTGCTGATAACTAACTGCCTTTGCATTGTCAGTTCAAAGGTTTTTGAGAGAGGCCAAAAAAATCCTGAGAACTTTGAATTATGAAATGGGCACCCCATTGGGAAATGCTTTTTTACAGATCCCAAAGAACACACTCACTGTCTGTAACCAAAAAGAAGTACATGTGGTGAGTGTACACTACCCTAGGTCAGATTTTGTGTGTCAGCCAGCCAAGCAACATGGCCCATTTGATACACAATTATATATGATGATGTAATTTCCTTTGAAGTTTTAAAATATTATATCATATCACATTGTTAGAGCAAGTGCTGAGGCTGCCCTGGAATGCACTTCATTTACATTATAATTGCATTGTAAAACAGGTTTCAGAGCACAAGAGGCAACCAGGAAATGACAGCCTCTTCTTGGGAGGAGCAATGTGTTTTTGAAGACCAGTAAAGGTTTTCATTTTACTGTCATACAGATAGTTGGGGTATGGTCTCAACCTATAGTCATGAAAAATGTCAGTTCACGTTCATGTGCTGTAATTGGTGGCTTTTTATGTTTACATTGTTGTGTTGCTGCCATTGTTTGAAGAATAACTGTTCCGTAGGTCAAATGTAATACAGGAAATGTAAATGCTGCCACGATATTAGTGTTGCTACCAAAGTCAAGGCTGCCTCTAGCAGCTACACCAATATAAATCCAGCATTTGGGACCTGATTGCCAGTATAGTTAGAAAGAAATAACATATTTAAAAAGCACCTTCTAATTTGAAGTGTAGCTACTGTTGAATTGTCGGCAAAAATAGCAACCGTTTTGTATGCAAATCAGTTTAGTTGTTTTGGTGGTCATGGAAGATGGGATGAATGTTGGTCAGAACACTAGAACTCTTTTGTTTAATAGTGTTATGGGATATTTTATATTTATGCAAAAGGTAGGTGATGTCACTTGCAATAATAGAATTTTATTTTTCAGTATACCACTCTTCATAGCTGCTTAACATAAGCTCAGCACTAGGAGCAGTAATAAAAGTATAGGTTCCACATAGTGGATGGGTAATTTGAAATATTTGTTTTATTTAACAATGAATTTAATAGAACATAACTGTGCACCTCTTTGACTTATTAAGCATGTTAACAATATATAAGTTCAGTAGTGATTTTTTTTATTCGTAGGGTGATATTTGTGATGAGCAATTTGTGAAACTGTTGTTTGGAACTGAAAAAATTCACATAGTTCTACATTTTGCAGCTCAGACTCATGTTGGTAAGGATTTCAGCAACAAATCTATCTGTATTTTTCCTTTCTTGTTTTACAAAGAATGTTCATTTGCTTGTGTCCTGTGTAGGAGCAAAAAAAAATGAAAATTGTACGCCGTAATCTGAGAAATTTTTCCTAAAGAAACTGAAGGCACAAACTCTGGTTTTATCAATTATTTACTAATGTACTATTAAATTTACATTAGAATCAAACAACAATTTAGGTTTATTCCCTGTTTGAATTGCTTCAACAAGGGGTGGCACAGTGGTTAGCACTGCTGCCTTACTGTGCCAGGGATCCAGGTTCGATTCCCGGCTTGGGTCACTGTCTGTGTGGAGTTTGCATGTTTTCCCCATGTCTGCGTGGGTTTCCTCCGGATGCTCCGTTTTCCTCTCTGTCGGAAAGACGTGCTGGTTAGACACAAGCTAAATTCTCCCCCAAGTGTACCCGAACAGACGCCAGAATGTGATAACTATGGGATTTTCACAATAACTTAATTGCAGTATTTGTGACAATAATAAAAATAAAATAAAGAACCACATCATCTGAATTTCCAAACTACTTAACATTTTTGGAAATTGTTTGCCTATCTTCAGCTAACCCACTAATGAAATTCATATACTCCAGGATAGTTGGAGACCAGAGATACCTCAAAACCGCTTGGATGTTGCAACATAAGCACATCCTTGGTACTTACGCGGGATGTTTAAACTTCCAGATGCCGGTATTAACCTGTCTAGATTGCTCTCTGATCGGCTGGAACGATGCAGATTTGAGCAGTTTGCCACAGGCTAAGCCTGGTTTTTACATGTATTACCTGGGTATAAAACCAGCAAAATTCAAAGTAAATCAGCTGAAAGGTCAAAGCACTCCAGAACCCACAGCGATGTTCACACACAGACATACACCCTCCCACTATCCCGCACTTCTGTCCAGATAGTGATCATTCTCCAATCCATACTTGGAAATGTTCTCACCTCATCCTGCTCCTGGGTCAGTGCACATCTCCAGCCCGGGTCAGTGCACATCTCCAGCCCAGACAGTGCTCACTCCCTTCCGTACACCCTCTCCCAACTTGCATTCTGGAGTTCCTGACTCCTGTCCAACCAATGTTGGAAGAGTAGGCATTGTAGGCATGTGCGGGGATAAGGACTTGAGCCTTTTTGTGGGGTATGGGGGGGCTGAACATTGTTTTGGTGAGGGAGGCAGAACACTCTTGAGGGGGTGAGGGAGGAGAACATTGTTGGGATGTGACGGAGGGATTTGACATTGTCAGAATGAGGGAGGATTAGGGCTGTCAGTAGTTCGAGGCTATCGAATTGTGGAGGTTGCCAGCTCCTTACAATTTTAAACCCACGAGTTTTTCTCTCAGTCTTGGCGTGTTCATTAAAAGAATTGCAAGTAATATAGTTTAGAAATGCTCAGGCACAGCTAATCCTTTAATAGTCTTTAAGCTTCAAACAAACTATGAATTCAGAACCTCCCGCTGAGACAATTGGCTTTTGGAAATCAGTCAAGTATTCATAAATATCCCTGTGGGAAATGTCAACATACAGCTATTATAACTAGAATCATAGAATCCTACAGTGCAGAAGGAGGCCATTTGGCCCATCGAGTCTACACAAACCACAATCCCACCCAGGCCCTATCCCCGTAAACCCATGCCTTTACCCTAGCTAGTCCCCCTGACGTTAAGGGGCAATTTAGCATAGCCAATCCACCTAACCCACACATCTTTGGAGTGTGGGAGGAAACCCACCCAGACACGGGGAGATTGTGCAAACTCCACACAGACAGTGACTGAAGCCAGGAATCAAACCTGCTATGAGGCAGCAGTGCTAACCGCTATGCCACCATGCCGTCCATACTACTAGAACAGGATTTTGCTTAACTCTCACGAACAGCTTCAACCTGTTTATTTTTAAAAGGGTTGGGGATTTAAATAATTTCACATCATGATAGTTATACAGATGTTATTCTCTCTCTCTCTTCAAAGGCATTTACTCCATAAATTTGTGACGCCAACACTGTAGGTTCAAGACCTTGCACAGCCAGAATTGGGTCGATCTGAACTCAGCACTGAGTTCAAATGCCCCTGTTGAGTTCTGGTTTCCCTCGTGTAAATTATGCCCTGCCCTTTTCTTCTACTGCCAAATATGGGGCGTAATTTGCATCCACATCTCACCCACAATTTTGGAAGCTCTGCAGAGACTCCACAATTCCATGAAAATCCGGACCAGCATTGTTTCTTGCCATACTCAACTTACCGCAGATGCCTTATGAGGATGCCATGCTGGGTCAGGTGCCTCAAGGTGGCAAGCTACCTCGCACTCTGTAAAAACTCTGTAAACGCAGTGAACAGTGAGTGCCATTTCTTCACGCTGACCGCAAATTCTCTTCCATTGTACAGAGCACTCAGATGTGAAAGGCCATTTGAACTGTATTCATATAGGCAAAATATAACAAAAGGCCTATAGCCTTCAGTTCCTATCACATCATCTAACTTGATTCCAAAGGTTTTGCCTCGATGACCTAACCTGTTCATCTCGTGTATTAATCAATTCTGTAAAAAATAACTTCCCAACAAGGGTCTTTTAACTCATTTGAATCTTTGACCCAGATTAGTGATATTTTAATCTATTACTTTTCTCTAATCTTTACCTGTCAGTCACCTTTATTGCTTTGGTCTTTCATCATAACTTAGTCCGGTAATGTTCATGTGATACTTCTCTGCATTACTCCCAGACCTTGAATCTCTTGACAATCAAATGCAATACTCAAGGTTTGGTCTGAGCAGAGTACTGTAATGGTTGAGTACAACTTCTCTGATTTGTACTCTAAATATACTTTTAACCAAAACATTAAAATATCTGACCAAAAGCTTATTGGTTTTAAAGTAAACTCACTCATCAGTGACCATTGTGATTTGTGCTCTGTTTACCTAAGTCAGTGTACATTTTTAGAAATGATAACTTTATTTTAAAATTGCTGCTAGCCCAAAGAAATGTTTTAACATTATTTTACAGATAAGTCCTTCTGGTGTTCTTCAGAATTCAGGAATGTGAACATCTATGGTACAGAAGTCCTAGTGGAAGCTGCTTATCAGGCTAATATTGAGAAATTCATTCATGTTAGTACTGATGAAGTCTATGGAGGAAGTATTGAGGAGGTAACTAATGTTAATATTTCAGTGAAATCTCCCTTGTAATTCCTGGAGAACATTTGCCATAGAGTCACTTATTTACAACACAGAAAGAGGCCATTCAGCTCATTGAGTTCATGCTGCCTCCCTGTAGAGCATACCAGTCAGTCCTATTCCACCACTCTATCCCTGTAGCCATGCAAGTTTATTTCCTTAAAGTGGCCATCTAATTTAATTTTTGAAATCATTGATTGTCGTTGCCTCCAACACCCTTGTGAGCAGTGAGTTCCAGATCATTACCACCTTCCTCCCTAGCGTCGCATGCCCAAAACCTTACATTTCTGTCCCCTAGTCCTTGTACCATCAGGTAACAGATTTTCCTCATGTATCCAAACCTGTCATAATCATGTGCACTCCTATTAAACCTCCCCACAACCTCTTTTGTTCCAAAGAGAACAACCCCAGATTCTTCAACCTAACCTTGTATCCAAAACTCCCCTTCCCTGTAACCATTCTGGTAATTAACTCAAACCTCACCAAGGGTAGGATTTTAAGGATAATGAGCGATCGGCGCTACCACCGACTCTTGGAAGACCACTGCCATTTAATGCTCGCTTGAGTGTTTGGTAGTGGGCAGGACTTTTGTCTGCCCTTGGAAGGAAGTCCTGCCCATGAGAATTGTCAGCCAATCAGATTGGCTAACAGCTCTCTAACCTGTGAGGCATAGTGGCCAGAAGCAGTACTGAAGCACCCTGCCTGGACCAAAGTCCCGTGACTTTGAAGGGTAAGTCCCAGTAGGTGGGGAGTAGGGGCACCCTGGGGTGCTGGGAGAGGGTGATTGCGCAATCGGGAGGGTAGGCCAGAGGGTGGAGGAGGCCTGGTACTCTAACGTCCTGGAGGGGCAGCCTCCCCAACTCTGAAGGAGCTTTCAACATTGAGGCACCCCACCCCCACTTTCTGCCTGAGATGAACAAAAAACAATTCTCTGTTTCCCATCCTATTTGCACCCAGTCTAAAAATTGAGGCTGGACAAGAAAGGCCCTTAAGTGGCCATTACGTAGCTATTTGGCCTTAATAAATGAAAGGGTGGGTTTCCTGCCCAAGGCACTGCCATCCCAAGCATGAAATTGCATCTGGGTTTGGGTGAGCAGATTTCCAAGGAGAATCGTGTCCTTCAATTTTATGTTTCTCAGAACCCTTGGGGGTGGGAGGGTGTAAAATGCTGCCTCAAGTATCAGTTCATTTCTTCCCTGATTATTGTTTCTAAAACCTTACCCATCATTGATGTTAAATTAACTAGCCTATAGTTATTAGGAATGTCCTTATATCCTTTCTTGAATAAGGGTGTATCATTTGCAACTCCTCAATTCTCTGGCACTTCCCCACCCCTTACATTTTGAATAAAGATTGGAAGATGTGTTATCTCCACTGCCACTTCCCATATCAATTTGAGATGCAAGCCATCCACCATCTGGAAAAGACAACTGATCCATTGTGAGCATAACCAGCTTTTTCAATACACTTACCTCTCTATTGTCATCCATCCATTACCATAGGACCTCAATATCTGTCCTCTCTAGGTCATTAGTACCAACATATACCACAACTTCTGGCTGACTATCTCTATCCTTTATCCTTGCGTCAGAGAGGCAACACATCATGCGGAATACACTATGCCAGTTATAGAAACACCTGACTGTTATCCTGATCCATGTGATAGATTAGACAATTGTTAGATTGTCAACTTCTGGATGCAGTATTTGTTTACATGTGCTGGATTTGGTTGTGGTGAGTTTCAGTTTCTTGGTGCAGTGTCTGTTGCAATATTCTTTAATAGTGGGATTTCCATGAACGTGACCATTGGGTAAGGGGAGTGGCATGGATAGTGCCTGTAAATGAATACTGCTACACTTCTTGTTCCACAGGAGCAGGCTGAGGGTAAGAGAGTTTGTTTCTACACTTGATTTATTTTTTAGTGATTTTTGTGTTTAAAATCGGAGGTTTTTTCCAGAAGTAGGCCCAGGAGAGGCCTGGGAAGGTTTTTGGTGTGTTTAAAAGCAGGCCGCATTTTTGAGCGGGCAGCGTTGTAGCGGGCAGCGGAGTAAGCACGGAGCAGAGTGAGAGCTGTAAGGGCTTTGGCTCTAAGGGCTTAGGCAGAAAGGGTGAGGTGGGGTAAGTTTAATTCGTTTTGTTGTCTCTTCAATTGCAAATCTTAAGTTCAGTCCGTGTGGATTCCGAGGAAAAGGGGGGGAAAATAGCTCATTATTCCATTGGAGAAACTCTATCTGCTAGTGATATTGGCAAGGTATCTAGAGGGTATGGGTGTGAAGGCAGTACAATGTTCCTCTTGCAGTATGTTTGAGGTTAGGGACGCCGTCAGTGTCCCTGCTGATTACACCTGTGAGAAGTGCACCCATCTGCAGCTCCTCCAAAACCATGTGAGGGAACTGGAGCTGGAGTTGGATGAACTTAGGATCGTTAGGGAGGCAGAGGTGGCCATAGACAGAAGCTTCATGGATATAGTTACTCCAGGAAAGGAAAAGTGACAGTGAGAGGGGCTGGGAGGAAGCAGTCAGTGCAGGGATCCCCTGTGGTCGTTCCCCTTAGCAACAAGTATTCTGCTTTGGATGCAGTTGAGGGGGAACGACATACCAGTGGTCAGAAGGGTGATGTGCCAGAAAGTACCCCAGTGGCAGTCTCCCATAAAAGAAAGGGATGGGCAACAGATGGGATAAGGGAAGGGAGTGAGCAGTCTGTGGAGGGATGCCCTGTGGTTGTCCCCCTCGAAAATAGGTATATTGTTTTGGATTCTGTGGAGGGGGATGACCCTCCAGGGGTAAGCCACGAGGACCAGATCACCTGCACGGAGACAGGCTCAGGGGTCCGGAAGGGAAAGAAGGGGTTTAGGAGAGCGATAGTGGTGGGGGACGCAATGGTTAGACACACGGACAGGCGGTTCTGTGGGAGCGAACAAGAATCCAGGATGGTAGTCTGCCTCCCTGGTGCCGGGGTACTGGATGTCTCCGAGAGGGTAGGAAGCATATTAAAAAGGGAAGGTAGTCAAACGGACGTAATTGTACACGTTGGTGAAAATGAAGTAGGTAGGAAGAGCAGGGGGGTCATACGAGAGAAATTCAGGGAGATGGGTGCTAGGCTAAAAAGTAAGGCCTCCAGGGTAGCAATCTCTGGACTGCTCCCGGTGTCTAGTGCAAGTGAGGCTAGGAACGCATGGCGAAAGGGCTGGTGCAAGAGGGAGGGTTTTAAATTCATAGATAACTGGGAAGTCTTCAGGTCAGGATGGCAACTGTACAGAAAGGATGGGTTACACCTTAACTGGAAGGGAGCAAATATCCTGGCTGGGAGTTTTGCTAGAGTGTTTCAGCAGGATTTAAACTAGTGTGGCTGGGGGGTGGGGAACAAAACAGTAGGTCAGTAAGTACTGAGGCTGGGGTTGAGCTGGGGGCCAGGGCAAGGCTAGCTAAGAAGAAGAGCACTCTGGAGGAGGATGACCTGAGTGGGCCTGGAGGTCTGGAGTGCATCTGCTTCAATGCGAGGAGCGTAACGGGTAAGACAGACGAACTTAGGGACTTAATGCTTACGCGGAATTTGGATGTGGTTGCGGTGACGGAGACTTGGTTAAAAGAAGGACAGGACTGGCAGCTGAATATTCCGGGGTATGAGTGTTTTAGGCGAGACAGAGGAGGGGCTAAAAAAGGTGGGGGAGTAGCGATATTAGTTAGGGAGCATATTACCGCGGTGCAGAGGGTAGACAACTTAGAGGAGTCATGTACTGAGTCACTGTGGGTGGAACTCAGAAACAGGAAGGGTGCAGTCACTATGCTGGGGGTGTACTACAGACCACCCAACAGCCCACGGGAAGTGGAGGAAAGCACATAGAACATGGAAAAAATACAGCACAAACAGGCCCTTCGGCCTACAAGTTGCGCCGGTCATGTCCCTACAGACCTAGGCTTATATCTAGGCTTACCTATAACCCTCAATCCTATTAAGTCCCATGTACTCATCCAGAAGTCTCTTAAAAGACCCTATCAAGTTTGCCTCCACCACCACTGACGACAGCCGATTCCACTCATCCACCACCCTCTGAGTGAAAAACTTACCTCTGACATCTCCTCTGTACCTACTCCCCAGCACCTTAAACCTGTGTCCTCTCGTAGGAGCCATTTCAGCCCTGGGGAAAGGCCTCCGAGAATCCACCCGATCTATACCTCTCAACATCTTGTACGCCTCTATCAGGTCACCTCTCATCCTTCGTCTCTCCAAGGAGAAAAGACCGAGCTCCCTCAGCCTATCCCCATAAGGCATGCCAACCAATCCAGGCAACATCCTTGTAAATCTTCTCTGAACCCTTTCAATCATTTCCACATCCAAGAGATTCTGGATAGGTGCAGAAAAAATAGGGTTGTTCCCTGGTATAGACTGGAAAGTGCTTAGAGCTGGGGTTCCGGACGGGGAGGTATTTGTAAAATGCATACTGGAAGGTTCTTTGGAACAGTATGTAGATAGCCCGACTAGAGAGGGGGCTATACTGGACCTAGTTCAGGGAAATGAGCCCGGTCAGGTCGTCAAAGTTTCGGTAGGGGAACATGTGGCAAATAGTGACCACAACTCTGTTAACTTTAGGATAGTAATGGACAAGGATGAGTGCTGTCCTACAGGCAGGGTGCTAAATTGGGGGAAGGCTAACTATAGCCGGATTACGCAGGAATTGGTGGACGTTGATTGGGAGAGGCTGTTCGAGGGTAAGTCCACATCTGGCATGTGGGAGTCTTTTAAGGAACAATTGATAAGGCTGCAGGATAGGCATGTGCCTGTAAAAAGGAAAGGTAGGATTCGAGAGCCATGGATAACCAGGGAAATTGAGGATCTGATTAAAATGAAAAGGGAGGCGTACGTTAAGTCCAGGCAATTGAAAACAGATGGAGCTCTGGAGGAATACAGAGAGAGTAGGAAAGAACTCAAACAGGGAGTTAGAAGGGCAAAAAGAGGTCACGAGATGTTCTTGGCAGGCAGGATTAAGGAGAATCCTAAGGCATTCTATTCATACGTTAGGAACAAAAGAGTTGTCAGGGAGAAAATCGGACCACTTGGGGACAAAGGAGGGGAATTATGCTTAGAACCCAAGGGAATAGGGGAGATCCTAAATGAATACTTTGCATCGGTATTCACGAAGGAGAGGGGCGTGTTAACCGGGAGTGTCCCGGAGGGAGGTGTTGACCCGTTAGAGAAAATCTCCATTACAAGAGAGGAAGTGTTAGGTTTTTTAGGGAACATTAAAACTGACAAAGCCCCAGGGCCTGATGGCATCTATCCTAGACTGCTCAGGGAGACGAGAGATGAAATCGCTGGGCCTCTGACGGAATCTTTGTCGCTTCTTTGGACACAGGTGAGGTCCCTGAGGATTGGAGGATAGCGAATGTGATCCAGTTGTTTAAGAATGTTAGCAGGGATAACCCGGGAAATTATAGGCCGGTGAGCTTGACATCCATGGTAGGGAAGTTGTTGGAGAGGATTCTTAGAGACAGGATGTATGCGCATTTCGAACGGAACAATCTCATTAGTGACAGACAGCATGGTTTTGTAAGAGGGAGGTCGTGCCTTACAAATTTGGTGGAGTTTTTTGAGGAAGTGACAAAAACGGTTGACGAAGGAAGGGCCGTGGATGTCGTCTATATGGATTTCAGTAAGGCATTTGACAATGTCCCTCATGGCAGGTTGGTTAAGAAGGTTAAGTCTCATGGGATACAAGGAGAGGTGGCTAGATGGGTAGAAAACTGGCTTGGCCACAGGAGACAGAGGGTAGCAGTCGAAGGGTCTTTTTCCGGCTGGAGGTCTGTGACCAGTGGTGTTCAGCAGGGCTCTGTACTGGGACCTCTGCTATTTGTGATATATATAAATGATTTGGAAGAAGTGTAACTGGTGTTATCAGCAAGTTTGCGGATGACACGAAGATGGCTGGGCTTGCAGATAGCGATGAACATTGTCGGACAATACAGCAGGATATAGATAGGCTGGAAAATTGGGCGGAGAAATGGCAGATGGAATTTAATCCGAATAAATGCGAAGTGATGCATTTTGGAAGAACTAATGTAGGGGGGAGTTATACAATAAATGGCAGAGCCATCAAGAGTATAGAAACACAGAGGGACCTTGGTGTGCAAGTCCACAAATCCTTGAAGGTGGCAGCACAGGTGGAGAAGGTGGTGAAGAAGGCATATGGTATGCTTGCCTTTATAGGACGGGGTATAGAGTATAAAAGCTGGAGTCTGATGTTGCAGCTGTATAGAACGTTGGTTGGGCCACATTTGGAGTACTGCGTCCAGTTCTGGTCGCCGCACTACCAGAAGGACGTGGAGGCTTTTGAGAGAGTGCAGAGAAGATTTACCAGGATGTTGCCTGGTATGGAGGGTCTTAGCTATGAGGAGAGATTGGGTAAACGGGGCTTGTTCTCCCTGGAAAGACGGAGAATGAGGGGAGATCTAATAGAGGTGTACAAAATTATGAAGGGTATAGATAGGGTGAACAGTGGGAAGCTTTTTCCCAGTTCGGAGGTGACGATCGCGAGGGGTCACGGGCTCAAGGTGAGAGGGGCGAGGTATAACTCAGATATCAGAGGGACGTTTTTTACACAGAGAGTGGTGCGGGCCTGGAATGCGCTGCCAAGTAGGGTGGTCGAGGCAGACATGCTGGCATCGTTTAAGACTTACCTGGATAGTCACATGAGCAGTCTGGGAATGGAGGGTTACAAACGAATGGTCTAGTTGGACCAAGGAGCGGCACAGGTTTGGAGGGCCGAAGGGCCTGTTTCCTGTCCTGGACTGTTCTTTGTTCTTTATTCGGCCCATCGAGTCTGCACTGACCACAATCCCACCCTGCCCCTAAACCCATAACCCCATGTATTTACCCTAGCTAGTCCCCCTGACACTACGGGGCAATTTAGCATGGCCAGTCCACCTACCCGCACATCTTTGGACTGTGGGAGGAAACCCACGCAGACATGGGGAGAATGTGCAAACTCCACACAGACAGTGGCCCAAGCCGAGAATCAAACCCGGGTCCCTGACGCTGTGAAGCAGCAGTACTAACCACTGTGTCACCGTGCCACCCATATGTCTCGCGTGCCTAAATATGCCTGTGGCTGCTCATGCTCCCCATGCCAAGGCATGCTCCCAATGCCTGCATTCTTAACTGAGAGCCCAGGCATCCATTAAGGCAACCATTAGAGTATTGATACACCTGAGCCCAAGATTGAGGGTTCTGGCTCTCTATCTCTTCTCTCAATTGCATAATGTTCATTTACACATGATAAAGAGGTTTCAAGTGCTAGCAATTTCTGGTATTGATACTTTCAAAGGTCTAGATGATAGACAATTTTACTGGCCTATAGTAAAAAGGATTTTTTTAAGGAAGTGGAAAGTTAGCAATGAACAACTGGATTTTTAAAATATTTTATTAAGACATCTTATTGTCACTATAGGGTTTACTGTTTCTATACTGTGTGTAGTGGGTGAATGGGCATGGAAGTGCCATAACTTAGAGTGGGAGGGATGAGAGGCCATAGTGGATAAGTGGTGGGAGACCATACCTTGGCATTGGATGACATGAAGGGCCATAGGGATGGGTGGGAGGCATAAGATGGCATGGATAGGGTATGGGGAGCATATGAGGGGATGAGAGCTATGGGCCATTTTTCATTATAACTGAGATGAGGTTCCACAGCACAGAAGTGGGCTTTTTAAATAGCCTATCTCGGCTGCTGGGAGCCTCTGTGGCTGCCTCTGAACTCTTTCCTGGATCAGCTAACCCAACTGCAGCTCACAGTTCTCCACTCCACAAGTGCCATCTTTTCTGGCACTTTCTTCCAAAGTTGGTGGGCGGAGACAGAAATTGTCCAATTCCCGCTGTCTGCCTTGCGTTTGAAAATGCAGCCCTGTATGTTTAAATTATTTACCTTTCAGTCATTGAAAGTCTGTGTTGAAGCCACAAATGCTCAGCAAGACTGTGAAGGGCTGTCTGTGTGCAAGAGATAATGACAAACATGAGAGAAAGGAAAAGTCACCAGAAAAAGATGATTTAAGTGCTAAACATTGGATGTGCAGGGGATGAAATAATCTCTAAATGGAACAAAATGAATAAAACTGAAACTTATTTAAAAATCTGTTGAGGAAGAAGCTATGTATTGAAACAAAAACTTGCATACAGATAAGAGAAACTGATAGAGTCTGAAAATCCTCAGCAAGGAATTGTAAAGATGTTCACAGCCTGAATATAAGCCACAAGTGGTCAAATTGTGCGTTGAAGAGCATGATGTACTTAGGTAGGTGAAATCCATTATAAATGTGCACATAAGAATGTATAATAGAAAAATTTAACACAAGATACGTGATCGCAGGAAGCCATGGCTCAGAGGAAATGGATGTAGATGTAAAATATTTAATTATTAAAATAATCCGTATGTAAAACATTGGCCCGAATCTTCAGGGAGGTGGCAATTAATATTGGATTGCCACTCCACTCCTGCTGGCTGGAACCTCTGAGCTCAGCTTTGCCAGAAATACAGAGTATGTGAAATGGAACTGCTCCTTTGTAGCATCTTTTTATGGCATTTGCTGTTCTGGTAAGTAAATAGTTTATGTGGCCCTGAATAATTTTGAAAAGCTACGGAGAGAAGGTAAGTCAGTAAGTGGGTAGAGTGGGTAATGTAAGGGATTAGGTTGGTAAGGTAATGGGGTAATGTCAATGAGATATGAGTGTAGAGTGGATAAGGTAAATAGTTAAAGTGGATAGGGTAGGTATTAAGGTCGGGTGGCAGCTGGCTAGGGCGGTGAGATAAGGGTTACAAGGTAGTGTGGTAATTGGATAGGATGGTGAGGTAAGGGGTGAAGGGATAGGGTGGCAGCTGGGCAGGATGGAAGCTGAGGTCAGGGGTGTGAGTTGGGATTTGTGGGGTGCAGTCAGATGGTGATATCAAGTCACTGTAGCTTAGGGAGTCAGATATTGCGGGCTAGTCAGGTTGAGGGGGTGAAGATGAGTCAGATGGCAAGATCAATTGGGTTGGGGAGCAGTTGGGGTCAGGTCTGGGGATTTGGGATGTCAAGTGGTTGGGTCAGATTGGGGTGTTTTCGGGTTTTGTCGGGGAATTTGGATGGTGAGGGTTGGTTAGGTTGAGTTGGAAGCAGTTGAAGTCGGTCGGGGGCGTTGAGAGGGGAGGGGCATCCAAGGAGTCAGTTATCTAGTTACCTAGGAGTTAGACTAGGAAGTTTCTGTCTAACATTTCCAGGTTAACTGTCCAGGTAAGTAAACTGGAGACTTTTTAGGGTGTTCAGGCGAGTAGACGAATTGCCCGTTGGAAGTTGGAACATCCCAGGCAATTCCCACAGAATGCTTGCTTTGGGATTCCAATAATCAGAGACCGGAAGATCCTAAGCTTTAAGATTTTTGGCTGTAAAATATATGGTACATTGGATTTTGGTGATCATCATTAAAAAAATATAAAAATCAATTCTTCTTTTAATGCTGTGATCATTCACCAATCTATCATTCCGTTGACCCATTTACTAACTCCAGCTATTTTGAACATCACTCCTGGACTTCGTCATTTCCTTCCCGTCCATTAGCTTGACCTTAGGTTTCTACAACTCCCACCTTGGACCTGCCCTTTATGTAGGAGCTTGACGTTGCGTGCTACTCCTATACCGGAAATACCACTCCTGTGTCCTTTTGAGGCATTCTCTCTTGGCCAGTGTCAGTCCTACCAGTCATTCTTGAGCAACCTTACAGTTTCTTTTATGTGCCCAGATTACGATACTACTCCTGTTCAGCTTCTGACTTGGTTGCTCTGCTATCTCCTGGCTTCCTCTATACTATTCAAAGGAATCTTGTCCGTTCTTGAACTGATTATGCCATGATTTGGATTTGTTTTGCTCATTTTTATGAGAGTTTTTTTCAATTTGTTAATTTAAGATATGTATGAAAAGAAACAAAGCAGCAGTGCATAATGTTTGAGACTTTTTCAGCCAAGAAACATCCCTTCCATGGAAGGCCACTAAAAGCTATTGGATGTAATTTGGCAGTCACTTTACGTCACTAACTAGCTGTTTCATATCCAAGTCACTCCCTTCCACAATGACATTTTATATCATATATACTATTTTGGATACAAGAGCAAGCTGAAAGAGAATCTAGTAAGAAGGAAAGAGAAAATTAGTGCTTATGGCATTTTAAATGGATAATATATTGTGACTAATGAACAAAATAAAATCAGTCAGAAAAAGAATTGTTGACCTCTACAGAATGAGTGGTACCTGACAGAAGCTGAGAGTTTGACTAGTACCCGAGATAGACCTGAGGGATGGAAGAGATGATGGTCATTCAGACAATGCATTCCGCCTGCCAAGAATGTTCTCTATCCCATAGCTTTCCTTCGGAAAAACAAAATAAATTGATGAGCTCCCATGATGCTCTAATTAGTAGCAAGCCTAGCATGTTCGAGAATGAGATCAAGTAAGGTAATATTTGTTGATGCCATATCAGCTAATACTTTTAGATGTATTTTCATTAACTTTGAAAGTGTAGTTCCCCTGGCATACGGAAATTCATATCTCATGTGTCTAATGCTTAGATGACAAATTGCTGATTGTTAACAGGATTGCCATTTTAATTCTTAACAAGATATTTCAGTCTGAACACTTGATCTGTTAACATAAGAACTAGGAGCAGGAGTAGGCCATCTGACCTCTCGAGCCTGCTCCACCATTCAATAAGATCATGGCTGATCTTTTCTCAGACTCAGCTCCACTTACCCATCGACTCACCATAACCCTTAATTCCCTTACTGTTCAAAAATCTATCTATTACCTGATAGTGTTCCTATGATTGAAGAAGTAGGGTTGCAAAGGAACTATTTTTAACATGGTGAATAATTATACTTTAAACAACACTATGCATACCATTTTAAAATTGAGTTGTCACTTGTAAGTAAAAGTGAAGTCGCCATAGTGCCAGATGACCAGAGGCTGCTCTCCCTGTTGAGGAGAGCTGACTAGTGGTGATTTAACCAGAGGATCACCACACCTCAGGCAAGGGGCAAGGTTGTAAAGGAGGAATTCATGAATAACGTCAGCCAGTGCGGGAATTGAATCTTCTCTGTTGGTGTCACTTTGCATCACTAACTAGCTGTCCAGCCAACTGAATTAAACCAACCCGTCAATTGTAACACTGCCTTAACATGCATATTGTAGTATGTTTTTTTTAATGCACATAAAACTGCTTCTTTTGATTTAGGAATTTAATGAAGCATCACCGAAGCTTCCCACAAATCCCTATGCAGCATCCAAAGCAGCATCTGAATGTACAGTTTTGTCATATTGGGAAAGCTTCAGAGTAAGTTGTATATTGTATTTTACCAAAATAATACTTTGAAGATTACTGGTATTTTCTCAAATAATTTTGGCCAGTACTTTGGAATCCGGCGTATAGTATAAATCTTTCTTGACTGGCTTCCTGGATTAGTTCTGGCTGAAAGGTTCCAGGAAAAGAAGTATTTTTCTGATAGTGTCTATCTATGTGTTCAGGATGTCAACCTTGACATAGCGTCAGCGCTTTCCTCTGTAAGTCAGAAGGTTATGAGTTCAAGTCCCACTCCGAATGGTTGAGCACATAATCCAGGCTTGCACTGCCAGAGGTGCCATCTTTCAGATATGTTATTAAACCAACACGCTCTCTGTCAGCTGTTTCTATTTCAAAAGAAGCAAAACTAATTGTCAGTTGGAAGAACAAGGGGTAATGAATGACTGCCATCACAGATATGTTAAAGGAAAATCATGTCTATCATACATTGTTGAGTTCTTCAATTAAATAATGGAGTGGGTTGAAGAAGATTGTGTCATTGCTGTTGTATTAATGTGTATGGATTTTCAAAAGATGTTTTAAAGTGTTGACTTGCCCACCTCCCCAATTGCAATCACAAATCATCCACCTCCGCTGATCACCACCAACTGCTTTCCACCTTTCCCAAACAGCAGGATTATTTACCCTTTCCAATCATTACTATCCACGCTTCCTGACCACTGCTACTCTCCCTCTTAATCATCCCCTTTATGGATTTACTCGAGAGCAGCTGTTAATGTCACAATGATCTGATCTTTAAGCCATCTGGCTAGTTGTCTGTGAGATGTCTGCGGTTCTTTGGTTTGATGATGATGAGGCAAAGGCCTATAGTAAGTGTACTTCAGAGACTATCAATGCTGGAACAGAGACCAATTGCTCAAATATCTAGACCTTTGCATCCGTTGCATGGTTCAGATTTTATGTGGAGCTGTCGTCTCCTCCCTCACGTCCCGACTGCAAAGTCGGTTGAGAGCCCATGCACAATCCCAGTGATTGCCCCACTGTAATTCAAAATCTGGGAGTAGCACTAATTGCTTTATAGAAAAAGTTCTGCTTCTAGGTCCAAGTGAAGGTGGGCCTCTTGACCCGATAAAAATTTCAGACAGGTTGGGGATGAGTGGGAATGTGGCAGAAAGACTACATACTGTATTTTACATAATCCCCCCCCCCCCCCCCCTCAAATCCACTGGTGGGGAAACATAACATCCAGCACTATCACTTTTATTGTAAAATGTGGTCTGACACGTGATGGGTATGCAAATATAATATCTATATACATAAAATACATGTTATCCTTGTTTAGTATATGCATGAACTTTATTGTTTTAATTTTTCTTTTTAAACTACATCTTCTGTAGTTCCCAGTCATTGTAACAAGAAGTAGCAATGTTTATGGACCTCATCAATACCCAGAAAAAGTAAGTACCTTTGGCTCTGTTATTCTTTGAGCTAATAACAAATCTAACCAAAATAAAAGCAAAATACTACACATCCTGGAAATCTGAAATAAAAGCAGAAAATGCTGGATAAACTTAGGTCTGGCAATATCTGTAGAGAGAGAAACTGAGTTAACAGGCGGGATTCTCCAATCGTTCACGCCAGTGGGATTCCCCCATCCTGCTGCAGTGAACAGAGATTTGGCTGAGTGCTACATTCTCCATCCTCTCTGGCAGCGGCGGTGGGATCTGAACAGAACAAAGAACAATACAGCACAGGAACAGGCCCTTCGGCCCTCCAGGCCCGTGCCGCTCCCTGGTCCAAACTAGACCATTCTTTTGTATCTCTCCATTCCCACTCCGTTCATATGGCTATCTAGATAAGTCTTAAACGTTCCCAGTGTCCCCGCCTCCACCACCTTGCCTGGCAGCGCATTCCAGGCCCCCACCACCCTCTGTGTAAAATATGTCCTTCTGATATCTGTGTTAAACCTCCCCTCCTCCACCTTGAACCGATGACCTCTCGTGAACGTCACCTCCGACCTGGGGAAAAGCTTCCCACCGTTCACCCTATCTATGCCTTTCATAATTTTATACACCTCTATTAAGTCTCCCCTCATCCTCTGTCTTTCCAGGGAGAACAACCCCAGTTTACCCAATCTCTCCTCATAACTAAGCCCCTCCATACCAGGCAACATCCTGGTAAACCTCCTCTGTACTCTCTCCAAAGCCTCCACGTCCTTCTGGTAGTGTGGCGACCAGAACTGGACGCAGTATTCCAAATGCGGCCGAACCAACGTTCTATACATCTGCAACATCAGACCCCAACTTTTATACTCTATGCCCCGTCCTATAAAGGCAAGCATGCCATATGCCTTCCTCACCACCTTCTCCACCTGTGACATCACCTTCAAGGATCTGTGGACTTGCACACCCAGGTCCCTCTGTGTATCCACACCCTTTATGGTTCTGCCATTTATCGTATAGCTCCTCCCTACATTATTTCTACCAAAATGCATCACTTCGCATTTATCTGGATTGAACTCCATCTGCCATTTCTTTGCCCAAATTTCCAGCCTATCTATATCCTTCTGTAGCTTCTGACAATGCTCCTCACTATCTGCAAGTCCTGCCAATTTTGTGTCGTCCGCAAACTTACTGATCACCCCAGTTACACCTTCTTCCAGATCGTTTACATAAATCACAAACAGCAGAGGTCCCAAAACAGAGCCCTGCGGAACACCACTAGTCACAGGCCTCCAGCCGGAAAAAGACCCTTCCACTACCACCCTCTGTCTTCTGTGACCAAGCCAGTTCTCCACCCATCTAGCCACCTCCCCCTTTATCCCATGAGATCCAACCTTTTTTACCAGCCTACCATGAGGGACTTTGTCAAACGCTTTACTAAAGTCCATATAGACGACATTCACGGCCCTTCCCTCGTCAACCATTCTGGTCACTTCTTCAAAAAACTCCACCAGGTTAGTGAGGCATGACCTCCCTCTCACAAAACCATGCTGACTATCGTTAATGAGTTTATTCCTTTCTAAATGCACATACATCCTATCTCTAAGAATCTTCTCCAACAACTTCCCCACCACGGACGTCAAGCTCACCGGCCTATAATTACCCAGGTTATCCTTCCTACCCTTCTTAAATAACGGGACCACATTAGCTATCCTCCAATCCTCTGGGACCTCACCTGCATCCAGTGACGAGACAAAGATTTGCGTCAGAGGCCCAGCGATTTCATCTCTCGTCTCCCTGCGCAGCCTTGAATAGATTCCATCAGGCCCTGGGGATTTGTCAGTCTTTATATTCTCTAACAAACCTAACACTTCCTCCCTTGTAATGGAGATTTTCTCCAACGGTTCAACACTCCCCTCCGAGACACTCCCAGTCAACACATCCCTCCTTTGTGAATACTGACCCAAAGTATTCATTTAGGATCTCCCCTACTTCTTTGGTCTCCAAGCATAATTCCCCACTTTTGTCCCTGAAAGGTCCGATTTTTTCCCTGACAACCCTTTTGTTCCTAACGTATGAATAAAATGCCTTGGGATTCTCCTTAATCCTGTCTGCCAAGGACATTTCGTGACCCGTTCTTGCCCTTCTAATTCCCCGTTTGAGTTCTTTCCTACTTTCTTTGTACTCATCCAGAGCTCCCTCTGTTTTTAGCTGCCTGGACCTAACATACACCTCTCTTTTCTTTTTGACCAGTCCCTCAATTTCCCTGGTTATCCACGGTTCTCGAATCCTACCCTTCCTATCCTTCTTTTTTACAGGCACATGCCTGTCCTGCAGCCCTAACAACTGTTCCTTAAAAGACTCCCACATGCCAGATGTGGATTTACCCTCAAACAGCCTCTCCCAATCAAGAGCTGCCAATTTCTGCCTAATCCCACTAAAGTTAGCCTTCCCCCAATCCAGCACCTTACCCTTGGGACACCACTCATCCTTTTCCATCACTATCCTAAAGCTAACAGAATTGTGGTCACTACTTGCCACATGTTCCCCTACCGAAACTTTGAAGACCTGACCGGGCTCATTCCCCAGTACTAGGTCCAGTACAGCCCCCTCTCTAGTCGGGCTATCTACATATTGTTCCAAAGAACCCTCCTGTACACATTTTACAAATTCCTCCCCGTTCAGAGTCCCAGCTCTCAGCGATTTCCAGTCGATACCAGGGAAATTGAAGTCTCCCACTACAACAACCCTATTTTTTCTGCACCTATCCAGTATCTCCTGACATATCCGTTCTTCCACTTCCCTTGGGCTGTTGGGGGGCCTGTAGTATACCCCCAGCATAGTGACTGCGCCCTTCCTGTTTCTAAGCTCCACCCAGAGTGACTTGTTACACGACCCCTCTGAATTGTCCTCCCTCTGCACCGCTGTAATATGCTCTCCAACTAATACTGCTACTCCCCCACCTCTTTTGGCCCCTCCTCTGTCTCGCCTAAAACATTTGTACCCCGGAATATTCAGCTGCCAGTCCTGTCCCTCTTTCAACCAAGTCTCTGTCACCGCAACCACAGTTATTGAATCCTGCCCTACATTTCAAATCCAACATGACTTCTTCAGAGCCTTCCGAAATTTCCAAACACTTTTTATTTTTATTTATGGAATGTCTCTGCGTTTGCTGAAACAGCTAGCCAAAAAAAAATTATATGTACCTTATGGAGCATTTCTGCCACAGTAAAATCACAGACACAACAGGCAAAGAAATGCATGCTAATATTTATAATATTAAGCGAGTAAATCTGGGGGGGGGATTACAAAACTGCTATTTGATTGTGATTGATTTTTCTGAATTTTTAATTAGTTGATCAAATGTTTTGACTAGTCTGCAAGTTTAAATGACAGTGCACTTGATCACTGCAAAGCATGTTTCAATAAATTGAGGAAACATACTTTTCTATAATCTAATGCCTTATGGATTATTTAATTTTAATAAGCTTTTGATGTTTGCTAAAGTTCCAATTTGTAATGTTCTTAACACATTTAAAGCTACCTGTGAAATAATTAATATATAATTATGGAAAAGTTATCAATATAGATTAAAATATGTAAATTTACAAGTAATGCGACACAAGTTTGCTAAATGCATCGGACTTCATATGTATGCATTCATATTTATATATAGTTGGTTTTAAAAAGGTGAGGTGTGTCTGTGGTAGATAAACAGTTCTTTTGAATCTTTAAATGTAATTCTGTTGCTTTTTTTTTCTTTAGGTTATTCCAAAATTCATAGCTTTATTGCAACGTAACCGAAAATGGTAAGTAACTTTATGGAAATTGGGATTGTGCCAAGATTTACATTTGTGACCTGTTGGATTGGACTTATCATTTTGTTTTACCGTTACATATAGGTTTAAGAAAAATTCTTCTGAATTTGCCAAAATAAAATGTGTATCGATTAGTGCAGGTTTCCCAAACTTTTCCAGCCATTGAACCCTTTTGACTTCCCAAGGGTATTGACAGAATGTGGCAAAACATTCTTATTATGTTGAAGAATTAAGCCATGTGATGATACTGTATCTTTAAGAAACGTATTTCTTAAGGATGTTTCTAGCAGTCCCTTCCATTTTATTGGAGCCATTGTGTCTACCAGCATCCTGTAATGTTGCTGCAACAGCACAGTTGTTTCTATTTGGCTAGAATGTTGGTTTTAATTTGAACTAATGCTGTTCTGCTGTTTTCCCCTGGATTTTGCAGAGAGTGGCTTGATTGGGATGATTTGCAGTGTTGTAATGTTTTAGGGAAGCTGGGCTTTACAGAATATTCGAGCTTATATGCTGCTTTTGGAATTGAGAGAGAGCAGTGTCTCTCTTTGCCCCTCTCTGAAGTTGGGAGACTGGAATCTACCTGGAGATAAATCTCTTTTTTCTGCTATATGAGAGTGGATCTTTCTCTGAGAGTTGCTGTTTTGGAAGCTGCGGAGAGAAAGGTATCCCTTTTCTGTCTCTGGGGCCTGGAGACTGGGAGCTGCTGCAGGCTGGGTTTGCTACTCTGAGGTTTTCCTATTTTGAGGACATATCCTTCTCTGAAAACTGCTGTCGGGATCTCTGTCCAAAAGTGTTAAGAAGCTGAAAATCCAGCATCATGTGAGCCTACCCTTTTTTGTGGTAACTAATTCTGAAGAAGGGTGTATGTGGGTTATTGCTTTAAATTGGAACAATAGAGATTGTACAAACATACAAAAGCCTAAAAAATATGTTTCATGTCTTATATGTATACAGTTATTATAATTAAAATGTTCTGTTATTCAACAAATATTTCCAAATCTTACCACCTTTTGTGCACAAATTCATTTAAAACTGACAGTGCTGCTGGAGAGCTTAATTCTCATTTCAGGTACATATGTACACATGCACACACCCCTCTTTTTTTCTCTCTCACACACATACACACACACACCCCTCTCTCACACACACACACATACACTTACCAATTACGCCCCCGCCCCCCCAAACACACAGCCTCCCTCCATACACACATGCGCACACAAACTCTCCCCACACACTCACCTCTCTTGAGCCCCCACGGTCCCTCTCAGCACCTGCAGTTTCAGCTTCTCACTTGTCCGTGAGTTTAAATTAAAGTACTTCCAGCTTGTCTGATCATAAGCCAATTTCTCAGTTCGTTGGATAACTAGTGCACCTATCAGTATGCAATAAAGTGAGACAATTGCCTCTGATTGGTCAAAATGGAAGGACAGCTTTTTAAAAAATTTAAAACGGCCGGACCTATTGCATAACCCCCGGAGGAGTCCCATGGAACCAGTTTGGGAAACCCTATTAGTGTTTAGCAAAGTGCATAATTTTGTATGGGTCGGGGTCTCATTGTAATGTTGATGTAAAGAGTTGTCATCATAGATTGTTGGGCCCCACTTTGGCATAACTGTAATATATGAATATATATTGTATGTTGGGGTTTGGGGTGCGGACTGCCCGTTGAAGATTGTGGGTCAGGTGACCCCTGGGTTTGCGTTATTAGCTCCTCCCAGTATAGGACCCTGCTGGGCAGTTTTAGACCTGACTGTGAATCATTGCACACCTCAAATAAAGAGCACTACTGTTCAAGTTACCAAGCGTACCTTGTGATTCTTTATGCGCCCTTAGTCCGTAGGGGCATACGTAATAACTGACGGCGAAACTGCTTCATATTTTCTTAATCCTGTTGGCATTCTGTTCTGGAAAAAGAGGAGGAGATGGAGCATCGCCTCAGACTTCGTAGTGCAGCGCTGGAAAGGAACCTTAGCGTGGCAACCCTGTGAAGAACGGACAGGAGTGTTCCAACTGCCATTACTTTGTTTTGAACAGTTCGCTTCGGGGTAGATGGGATTTGCCTGGGAGCCAGCCAAGAACATCGTGGGAAGTGGAAAATGAGGCAACTCAGGCTACGGGCAGCTATTGGCAACCACGGAAGGATTTTTTGGGCCTAGACTCGTGTGGAAGCGGGCACCTGGGGGACTCGTGCTGCAGTCGATGGCGGGGAAGGAGCGCTAACCATGGTCATCAAGGGAGTGGCCGTCGCGGGAAGTGGACACCAAAGGCACTCTGGAAGTGGGCTCCGAGGGGACTCTGGAAGTGGGTGCCGAGGGGACGCTGGAAGTGGGTGCCGAGGGGACTCTGACTGCGGGCGGTTGCCAGCAAAGGCGGGAGGAGGCATTGGGCCTACAGTAGTTTGCGGGAATAATTTCTGCCGGCAAATAGCAAAATGGCAGCCCGTTTCGGTGCCATACGGTCCTTCGATGAAGAGGCAGAGAGCTGGATACCTTATACAGAGCGTTTCAGTGCTTATCTGGCGGCCAATAGCATAGGCGATGACCTGGTAGTACCAGTTTTCTTAAGTGCTATAGGAAGCAAGACCTTCGTTGTTTTGAGAAGTTTGGTACAACCTGAAAAACTGGCTGAGAATACTTGCGGAGAATTGTGAAATGTATTAAAAGCTAGTTTTGCTCCCAAGCCATTGGTGATTGCTGAGCGTTTTTCATTCTATAAATGAGACCAATGTGAAAGAGAGTCCATTGCTGAATTTGTGGCAACTCTGAAGATACTGTTAGAACACTGCGAGTTCAGAAACGTACTCAGGATGCCTTATGAGACTGGCCGTTTGTGGCCTCCAGCATGAAGTCATTCAGAGGAACTTACTGGCTGAAAAGAATTTACGGCTTAAATCTGGGTTAGAGATTGCAACTTCCATGTAATTAGCCGCCAGCGAAGCAGCACAGCAAAAGATGTAGAGAATTAGCCCTGGCAGAACAAAAAGCAAAAGAGAGAGGAAAGGGAAAAAGTTTGAAAATTTGAACTTCAGAAACTGGAACTGAAACATAAACGTCTGCGTAAATTGGTGGAGGTAAAAGTAAAATCTGGGAGTGGTGACGGCCTCAACCGGGATATTGGGTTCATGTCACGCTATCTGTAGTTCCCACAGCTTGCCTGGACTTGCAGAATTTCACTGGCTGTCCTGTCTGGAGACAGTACACATCTCTTTGACCTGTCTTGGTGCTCTCTCCACTCACATTGTTTGTACCTTTAAGACTTGATCAGCTGTAAGTATTCGCATTCCAACCATTATTCTGTAAATTGAGTTTGTGTCTTTATATGCCGTGTTTGTGAACAGAATTCCCACTCACCTGAAGAAGGAGCTTAAGGCTCCGAAAGCTTGTGGCTTTTGCTACCAAATAAACCTGTTGGACTTTAACCTGGTGTTGTTAAACTTCTTACAGTGGTGATGAGGACAGTGAAGAAAAGCGAACCTTCGTAGTCAAAGGCCTGGTGGGGATCTATTTAAATATGTCCAAGCATTGCCAAAGTTTGATGAGAAGGATGTACAAGCCTTTTTCATTTCATCTGAGAAAGTAGCTAAACAAATGAAATGGCCACAGACCATGAGGGCATTATTGATTCAAAGTTGGTAGATAGAGCTAGTGAGGTGTTTGCATCACTATCAGAGGAGATACCTAGGAATTATGATGAAGCGAAAAAAGCCATCTTAAGTGCATATGAACTCGTGCCAGAAGCCTACAAACAACGGTTTAGAAATCAAAGGAAGTAACCTGGTCAAATGTACATGGAATTTGAAAGGAACATACAAAGTAATTTTGATAGGTGGATAAGGGCCTTGAAAATAGACCAGACATAGGATGCTCTTAGAGAAATGGTTATTTTGGAGGTGTTTAAAAATTAACTTCCTGAAGTAGTGAGAAGAACAGAGGGTTAAAACTGCGAGATTAGCAGCAGAATTGGCAGATGATTATGAGTTGATTCATAAATCAAAGTTTGGTTTCCGACATCAGTTTCAGCCTGTGCCTGGGGAAAAGAGAATCCTCAAGGTAAAGGAAATCTCGTGGGATTTCCTTTGTACAGTGAGTTTACCTCGCTGTACAAAAGAAACCCATAAGGGCTAAAGAGAAAAAAAAGCCTCAGATGTTTTCACTGTAATAAAGTAGGACACACAAACTCGCAGTGTTGGTGGTTTAAGAGAAGCACTTGGAAGACAGATGTGGTAAAACCGGATCAGCCAGTGAGGTTTGTTAAACGGTGGTAAACGAAACCCTAGTTGAAGCTAAAGAGGTGCCAAAGAATGTACAGCCTGATCAGGGGTTAATTGATAAGAAAGTGCCAGATCTCTTAAAGAATTTACTTGTGTGAATCATAGAATCATACAGTGCAGAAGAGGGCCTTCGGCCCATCGAGTCTGCTCCGACACATCAGAAACACTGAACCCTCACCTAATCCCATCTGCCAGTACTTCGCCCATTGCCTTGAATGTTATGATATGCCAAGTGCTCATCCAGATATCTTTTAAAGGATATGAGGCACCCTCCCAGCAGCGCATTCCAGACTGTCACCACCCTCTGGGTAAAAAAGTTTTTCCTCACATCCCCCCTAAACCTCCTGCCCATCACCTTGAACCTATGTCCCAAGATAAAGAAATTGAAGTACAATTGTCAAAAACCATTTTCAATCATAGAATCCCTACACTACAGAAGGAGGCCATTTGGCCTATCGAGCCTGCACTGACAACCAACCCACCTAGGCCCTATACCAAAACCCCTTGTATTTACCCTGCTAGTCCACCTGACACTAAGGGGCAATTGAGCATGGCCAATCCGCCTAACCTGCACACCTTTGAACTGTGGGAGGAAACCGGAGCACCCGGAGGAAACCAACACAGATCCAGGGAGAACTGCAAACTCACACAGTCACCCGAGGCCGGAATTCAACCCAGATCCCTGGCGCTGAGAGGCAGCAGTGCTAACCATTTTGCCACCGTGCTGTCCATGATGATTGAGAAAGGGAACATTAGGACAGTGGCATCAAACTTTAAAAACAATGTTGTGCACTCATTATCAAGATTATCTAGAGGACTGGGATAAAGGAAATCCATTTGTACTTTTTACAATTAGTGATGCACCTAATGAATCAACTAAATTCAGTCTATCTGAATTGGCTTTAGATGATTGAGAAAGAACAAGAACAGATGGAGGATGAAGTGGCTATCTTTAGTTCAGGAAAGTTAGCAGAATTACAGAAAGATATTGAGATAAAACAATTTTGTATCAGAAAGCATACATGGAAGAAGAACATGAGTGTATATTGGAATGTTATTACCTTAAAAATGATGTCTTGATGAGGAAATGGAGACCTTTACATATTCAGGCGGATGAAAAATGGGCAGAAGTTCACAAAGCTGTATTACTGATGGGTTATAGAAAAGAGGTGTTGTGGGTAGCTTGTGAGGTACCAGTCAGAGGTCATTTGGGAATGAGGAAAATTCAAGCTAAAATGCAAAAACATTTTTATTGGCCTAGACTGCATAAAGATGTGGTTGAATTTTGCCGGACATGTCACACATGCCAGGTAATAGGAAATCCTCAAGAGCTGATGGAACCAGCACCCTTAATACCTATTTGAGCATTTGAGGAATCTTTTACAAGTATCTTAATTGATTGCATAGGACCCCTCCCGAAGGTGAAAAGTTGGAATCAATATTTGACCATAATGGATGTGTCTACTAGATGTCCAGAAGCCACTCCATTATGCAGTATTACAGCGAAAAGGATTGTAGAGAAGTTACGTAAATTTTTTACTAGATGTGGACTACCCACTGAAATAAAGTCAGATCAAGGATCAAATTTTACATCAAAGTTATTCAAGGAGGTTATGGATAGCTTTGGAGTAAAACTATTTAAATCCATTGCATATCATCCAGAATTGCAGGAAGCGTTAGAACGGTGGCATCAAACTTTAAAAACAATGTTGAGGGTTTATTGTCAAGATTATCTGGAGGATTGGAATAAAGGAATTCAATTTATGCTTGATTCATTAAGGGCATCCCTAATTGCATAAACTAAATTAGTCCATTTGAATTGATTTTTGGTCATGAAGTAAGAGGGCCATTTAAATTGATCAAAGAGAAATTGGAGAGTCAATGGTCTGAGACTACATTATTGGACTATGTATCAAATTTTAGGCAAAGATTGAATAGAGCTGGTGAGTTGGTTAGACAGCATTTGAAAGTGGCACAGCATGTGATGAAACAGGAAGTGGATGAGAAATCAAGAATTTGTAGTTTTGCTAGTGGGGATAAAGTATTAGTATTACTATCAGTGGTAGGTGAACCTATGGGTCTTATCAAATTGAAAGAAAATTGAGTGAGGTGAAATATTCAATAAAAATGTCAGATAGAAGGAAAATTCCGATTGTGTATTGTGAATACGCTCAAATGGTATTTTGATAGGGAAGGAAAGCAGAAGAGGGATGTGTTAGTGGTTACAACTCGGAGTGAAGAACCAAATCCAGATTATTCTAAATTTGACATTCCTCAAATTAAATTGGATAATGAGGAAGTTATCAGAAATTGGAATAAATTATTGGGCTACCTTCCGGAGGAAAATCAAAATGAGTTGAAAGAGTTATTAAAATCACATGGAGAGATATATAGGAATAAGCTGGAAATACTAAAATAATTGTGAATAACGTAGTTGTAGAAAATGCTGTTCCAATTGAACAATATCCATGTCAACTTAATCTTCTCAAGTTGGCACAGGATCGGAAGGAGAAACTGATGTTTACTCGGTCTGAGATGCAGCAGCCGAAAGGAAAGTCTCGATCAATTTAAAAATGGTGAAGGTGGAGAAGGAGAACCAGTTACTGGACCATAATGTCAATAAAGAAAGTGTGGGGAGAGGGGCCTTCCCTACAGCTATGGAAGGAGTCTACTTGCACACTAAATCAGATGGCAAGCTCTGCTATCTATAAAAATGAAAGTAAACACATTGGGCAGGATTTTTCGGCCGAGCTTGTCCTGAAACCATAAAATTCCATCCGAGGTCAACGGACCTTTCCACGGTCTGTCCCTCGCCCGCTCCGATTCCCGTGGTGGGTGTAATGGTAAAATTCGCTCCATTGTGTCCTGATCAGTAAACTCTTCTGTGCTAAACTAGTCACCCACACAGCAACTCAGCTACATCAACTCATGGACTGTCCCTCCTGTGCCCCCTGACAAGGTGTTGCATCTCCATCCCTAATTAAACTGAATAAAAACCCACTGCAAGTGGTTAGCAAATGTTTCTTTGGATCGACAGAGACAGACAAGCTGTATCTTGATGCAGAGCTTGATACACACATAGGGAAAGCAGCTACCATATTTACCTTTTGTGAAGCGTGCGTACGCTACCACATAGCTAGCCCTTAAAACCAAGCTGATTGTTTATAAGGGAAAGTAGCTATCAGCTTTGACCTTTTGTGAAGCACACATAGGATAACACCAAGCTGACCCTGAGAACCAAGTTGATTTTATAAGATCTATGTTCTCAGCACCTTTTTGTATGTGTATGAAGCATGGATGACCAGGAGACAAGGGTCAGTGATATCCATATTCACTATCAGTGGCATATTTATCAGTGAATCATGGCAGGACAAATCACAGATGTGGCAATCTTCTCAAAATGTGGAGATGCCGGCGTTGGACTGGGGTAAACACAGTAAGAAGTTTAACAACACCAGGTTAAAGTCCAACAGGTTTATTTGGTAGCATTTATTTGGTAGTTATTTGTGTGGCTTTTGCTACCAAATAAACCTGTTGGACTTTAACCTGGTGTTGTTAAACTTCTTACAATCTTCTCAAAGGCAGAGCTCCCACATGTGTTGGCACTAATCAAACAAAGGTGGCTTCAGTGGATACGGCATATCCACAGGATGGAAGACAATCAGATACCCAAGGGCATTCTGTATGACGAGGTAGCTGGAGCCAGACGACTGATGGAGAACCCAAGGCTGCGCTTCAAAGATGCTTGCAAGTGTGACATGAAGGTCCCAAATATTGACTACCGCACCTCATTCACTAGTTGTTGAAAGAGGGAATAGTGATGCCTCTTGTGGGCTGATCAGCACTACCACAACACCCAGTGGCTACAACAGCTTGGCAACAGGCACCAATGCAAAAAACAGCAACCCACAATGTTATTTGGCAGCTTCATGTGCAGACTGGCAGAAACAAATTTGTGGTGGGGAGAGGCTGATTAGTGTGTGTGTATCTGGTTCTGTGTGTGCACAGATTCAAAATGGGGTCACTTTTGAAAATAGTTTGGGAAGCACTGGTCTTCATGATAGAGATTAGTTAAGAATTTGAGATAACAAAGTATTTTCAAATACATACTATGAATAAGTAGTAGGTACTTATTCATAGTATGTGAATAACTATGAATAAGTTAGTTCATAGTTAACTATGAACTATGTTAACTATGAACATACTCAATTTTATCTGGACTTTCATCAGCCCATATTTTCAAATAAATGGATTTGAAAACACTCATTTTCATGTCTTACACTAGTTTTGGCATGTTTAGTGTCTCAATTACATATTTATATAAGTTTCATACACTTGTGATTTGGCATTCTAACATTATTCTATAATCCAGAAAATTTTGAAATCCAAAAATATATCTTGGTCCCAAGATTGCAATTTATTCAAAAAAATGTCTTGGTCCCAAGATTACAGTTTTTTCAAAATGCCATTCTAATTTAGAATGAACTTCATTTTATATTTTCCATCCTGTTAGCTGTATTCATGGAACGGGAGTTCAAGCACGTCATTTTCTCTATGCTACGGATGTCGCTGAGGCTTTTCTCACAATCCTTGAGAAAGGTGAACCTGGTGAAATCTACAACGTTGGCACAAAATTTGAGATGTCAGTCATTCAACTTGCAAAGGAGTTGGTTCATCTGGTAGGTGAAGTTCAGACAGAATAGCCATGCTGGATTTCTCAAAAGATTTTCTTCACTTCTCTTCTAGTAACCTATCCTCACACCAACAAATTTATTGGGGCAGGTGATCTACTAACTGGTATCTTCAATGTCAACCTGATCTTACCATGGGGAGGTTTGCATGAGTGAATTAGTGTCGGGTGTTTATTTTTTAATGTACAGATTCTTATCCTTCCCGCATTGTACAGGTTTGGTTTACACCTAAAAAAAATAAACTGGCCCCCGTGATATGCACCTTGTCAGTCATTGGCTATGCATGCCCACCTGCTTCACTGGGAAAGAGGCTGCAGATGTCTGCAGTGATTTGCTCTGAGAACCTGAGCCTCTTGAAGTGTCAGTACTCAAACATGTTGAGAGAATTGATCATATACCTACCCTGTGACTTTGATTTTCGTGGAGTCATGGAGATAGCAGATTACCTTCTCGAACAGATGTTATTAACCAGATAGATTTTTATGATCATCTGATAAATATGCTTATCATCATTTAGCAGTCTCAGATCCCAGCAGTGAGGACTAAAGTTGCAGAAAAATTAAATAATTAGTGCTGCTGAAACTTAAGTAGATGCAAATATTATGTGGACGGAGTATGCTTGGTTACTCAAAGTAATGGGCACACTACAGAATAAACCACACTGCTTTGCTTATTTTTCTTTATTTTGTTAGGTTATTAAACATCGGCATTGAATCAGTGGCTTTATAATTGGGCTGGTGCTACTTTCTTGGTTCACCTCCAGCCACTCCTTTGTGATGGCTACAAGTTTCTTTTTGATTTGATTCTGATTTGATTCATTATTGTCACATATATTAACATACAGTGAGAAGTATTGTTTCTTGAGCGCTATACAGACAAAACATACCGTTCAAAAAGAAGGAAACGAGAGGGTGAAGAATGTAGTGTTACAATCATAGCTAGGGTGTAGAGAAAGATCAACTTAATGCAAGGCAAGTCCATTCAAAAGTCTGACAGCAGCAGGGAAGAAGTTCTTGAGTCGGTTGGTACGTGACCTCAGACTTTTGCATCTTTTTCCTGAAGGAAGAAGGTGGAAGAGAGAATGTCTGGGATGTGTGGGGTCCTTAATCATGCTGGCTGCTTTGCCGAGGCAGCAGGAAGTGTAGACAGAGTCAATGGATGGGAAGCTGGTTTGCGTGATGGATTGGGCTACATTCACGACCTTTTGTAGTTCCTTGCAGTCTTTCTATGGTGCATTTGTAAAGGTTGGTGAGAGTCATAGCTGACATGTCAAATTTCCTTAGTCTTCCAAGAAAGTAGAGGCGTTGATGGGCTTTCTTAACGATAGTGACGGCATGGGGGGACCAGGACAAGTTATTGGTGATCGGTACACCTAAAAACTTGAAGCTCTCGACCCTTTCTACTTCATCCCCGTTGATGTAGACAGGGGCATGTTCTCCTTTACGCTTCCTAAAGTCGATGACAATCTCCTTCATTTTGTTGACATTGAGGGAGAGATTATTGTTGCCGCACCAGTTCACCAGATTCTCTATCTCATTCCTGTACTCTGTCTCGTCATTGTTTGAGATCTGACCCACTACAGTGGTGTCGTCAGCAAACTTGAAAATCGAATTGGAGGAGAATTTGGCCACACAGTCATAGGTGTATAAGGATTATGGTAGGGGGCTGAGAACACAGCTTTGTGGGGCTGTGTTCTCAGCCATTTCCATTGCTGGGTAAGAGGAACTCCTTTCTTCCTCCTACTTTACCCATTATCCAGAAATGTTTCATTAAACCTGGATGCAACCCTTTCCATTCTTTCTTTTGTACCTGTGCAAGTATTCCTTACCAACCAATATAATAAACTCCAAACCTCCTTCATTGTATCTGTGAACTGAGACTTTAAATAGTCTTGATGAAATGGTGCTATGCAAGTCCGCACCGTTCCAATCAGTGGGTACGGGAAATTCAAAAGGAAAATGTTAATGAGGAATCCCCATTGAAATTGGGCATTCTCATGTGTCGCACAATGCTGCTGTTTGTTGTCCGTGGTCGACTCATCTCCATGTTAATAGAGGACCAATATTTTAGTGAGTGGGTAGTTAACTTTTGGAACAGGCTTCCTAGAGAAAGGGTGAAAGGCGTTGGTTATGATTCATTCAAATGCAAATAGTTTTTTTAAAAATAGCATTTTGGGATACATTCCATGAGTAATGTGAGACATGGCATAGCAAGTATCAGATGTTTGGGAGGAATTTAGACCAATGGTTATGACCACTGGGCAGCACAGTGGTTAGCACTGCTGCTTCACAGCTCCAGGGACCTGGGTTCGATTCCCGGCTTGGGTCACTGTCTGTGTGGAGTTTGCACATTCTCCTCGTGTCTGCGTGGGTTTCCTCCGGGTGCTCCAGTTTCCTCCCACAGTCCAAAGATGTGCAGGTTAGGTTGATTGGCCATGCTAAAAAAAAATTGCCCTTAGTGTCCTGAGATACGTAGGTTAGAGGGATTAGTGGGTAAAATATGTAGGGATAAGGGGGTAGGGCCTGGGTGGGATTGTGGTCGGTGCAGACTCGATGGGCCGAATGGCCTCCTTCTGTACTGTAGGGATTCTATGAATGCTTCTATAATATCTGGGTCTGTGGCTAATTAATTGGTAGAGATTAATTGCTATGATTAGACAACAAGTCATTTATTGTTGCATTATTCTACCAAGATCATAGAAATTCAACTAGATGAACTTTTTTTTTCACGTCTAGTAATTCCTATGTTATTAACAGATTGTTTGGGTTTAATCTCAGTTTGTTTGGGTTTAATCTCAGTTTGTTTGGGTTTAATCTCTGTTTGGGTTTAATCTCAGTTGTTTGGGTTTAATCTCAGTTTGCTTGGATTTAATCTCAGTTGTTTGGGTTTAATCTCAGTTTAGAGTCTCCCACCCTCCCCCCTCCTCTAACCTAAAAAAAGTACTTGGAGTGAGAGGAGGTACGCTTTTTTTTTCTCTCTTTCATTTCTTATTAAGGGAAGTTAGCAGGGATGTCAGTGCAGGCAGTGCAGTGTTCCTCCTGTAGGATGTTTGAGGTGAGGGACACCAGTAGTGTCCCAGCTGAGTACACCTGGAGGAAGTGCATCCAATTCCAGCTCCTTGAAGACCGTGTTAGGGATCTGGAGCTGGATAAACTTCGGATCATTCGGGAGGCAGAGGTGGTCATAGATAGAAGCTTCAGGGATGTAGTTACTCTGAAGAATGAAGATAGATGGGTGACGGTGAGAGGGGCTGGGAGGAAGCAGTCAGTGCAGGGATCCCCTGTGGTCGTTCCCCTCGGCAACAAGTATACCGCTTTGGATACTGTTGAGGGGGACAACCTACCAGTGGTAAGCCACGGTGACCAGATCTCCAGCGCCTGGTCCGTCCCTGTGGCTCAGAAGGGAAGGGTGGAGAGCAGGAGAGCAATAGTTATTGGGGACTCGACAGTTAGAGGGACAGATAGGAGGTTCTGTGGCAGCGAAAGAGACTCACGGATGGTATGTTGCCTCCCAGGTGCCAGGGTCCGTGACGTCTCGGACCATGTTTTCAGGATCCTGAAGGGGGAGGGGGAACAGTCACAAGTCGTGGTACACATCGGTACCAACGACATAGGTAAGAGAAGGGACGGGGATTTAAAACAGGAATTTAGGGAGCTAGGGTGGAAGCTGAGAGCCAGGACAAACCATGTTGTCATCTCTGGTTTGTTGCTGGTGCCACGTGCTAGCGAGTTGAGGATCAGGGAGAGAGTGCAGATAAAGACGTGGCTGCAGGGATGGTGTAGGAGGGAAGGTTTCAGTTGCATGGATAATTGGAGCACATTCTGGGGAAGGTGGGACCTCTACAAACAGGACGGTTTGCACCTGAACCAGAGGGGCACCAATATCCTGGGAGGGAAATTTGCTACGGCTCTTCAGGGGAGTTTAAACTAATTTGTCAGGGGGATGGGAAAAGCAGCTGTAGTCCAGAAGCCAGTGTTGAGTGTAGTGAGGTACTGAGGAGGGTATCAAGGTCGCAGGAGTGTACCGGCAGACAGGAAGGTGGGTTGAAGTGTGTCTACTTCAATGCAAGGAGCATCCGGAATAAGGTAGGTGAACTTGGAGCGTGGATTGGTACTTGGGACTACGATGTTGTGGCCATTACAGAGACATGGTTAGAACAGGGACAGGAATGGCTGTTGGAAATCCCGGGGTATAGATGTTTCAGTAAGAGTAGGGAAGGTGGTAAAAGAGGTGGAGGAGTAGCATTGTTAATCAAGGATAGTTTAACGGCTGCAGAAAGACAGTTCGAGGGGGATCTGCCTACTGAGGTAATATGGGCCGAAGTTAGAAATAGGAAAGGAGCGGTCACGTTGTTGGGGGTTTTCTATAGGCCCCCAAATAGTAATAGAGATGTGGAGGAGGAAATTGCAAAACAGATTATGGATAGGTGTGGAGGTCACAAGGTAGTTGTCATGGGTGACTTTAACTTTCCAAATATTGATTGGAACCTTTATAGGTCGAATAGTTCGGATGGGGCAGTTTTTGTATAGTGTGTGCAGGAGGGTTTCCTGACACAATATGTGGATAGGCCGACAAGAGGTGGGGCCACATTGGACTTGGTACTGGGTAATGAACGGGGCCAAGTGTTAGATTTGGTTGTGGGAGAGCAGTTTGGAGATAGTGACCATAATTCGGTGTCTTTCATTATTGCAATGGAGAGGGATAGGGCCTTACGACAGGGCAAGGTTTATAATTGGGGGAGAGGTAATTATGATGCGATTAGGCAAGAATTAGGGAGCATAAGATGGGAACAGAAACTGTCAGGGAAAGGCACAAATGAAAAGTGGAGCTTGTTCAAGGAACAAATACTGCGTGTCCTTGATAGGCATGTCCCTGTCAGGCAGGGAGGAAATGACCGAGTGAGGGAACCATGGTTCACAAAAGAGGTTGAATGTCTTGTCAAGAGGAAAAAGGAAGCGTATCTAAGGATGAGAAAACAAGGTTCAGTTGGGTCGCTTGAGGGGTACAAGGTAGCAAGGAATGAGCTTAAAAAAAAAGGGCTTAGGAGAGCTAGGAAGGGGCATGAGAAGTCCTTGGCGGGCCGGATCAAGAAAAGCCCCAAGGCTTTTTACTCTTATGTGAGAAATAAAAGAGTGACCAGGGTGAGGTTAGGGCTGGTCAAGGATAGTAATGGGAACTTGTGTATGGAGTCAGTAGAGATAGGAGAGGTGTTGGATGAATACTTTTCTTCAGTGTTCACCGAGGAGAGGGACCATGTTTTTGAGGATGAGAGTGGGATACAGGCTGATAGGCTGGAGGAGGTAGATGTTCTGAGAGAAGGTGTATTAGCAATTTTGAAAAACCTGAGTGTCGATAAGTCCCCTGGGCCAGATGGGATATATCCTCGGATTCTTTGGGAGGCAAGGGATGAGATTGCAGAGCCTTTGGCTTTGATCTTTGGGTCCTCATTTTCCACAGGGATTGTGCCAGAGGACTGGAGAGTGGCGAGTGTTGTTCCTCTGTTCAAGAAAGGAAATAGGAATGACCCTGGTAATTATAGGCCGGTTAGTCTTACTTCAGTGGTCGATAAGTTAATGGAAAAGGTCCTGAGGGATAGGATTTATGACCATTTGGAAAGATGCAGCTTAATCCGTGATAGTCAGCACGGATTTGTGAAGGGTAAGTCTTGCCTCACAAATTTGATTGAATTCTTTGAGGAGGTAACTAAGTGTGTAGATGAAGATAGAGCAGTTGATGTCGTATACATGGATTTTAGTAAGGTGTTTGAACATAAGAACATAAGAAATAGGCGCAGGAGTAGGCCATCTAGCCCCTCGAACCTGCCCCGCCATTCAGTAAGATCATGGCTGATCTGATAGTGGTTTAGTTCCACTTACCCGCCCACTCCCCATAACCCTTAATTCCCTTATTGATCAGAAATCTACCTACCTGTGACTTAAACATATTTAATGAGGTAGCCTCCACTGCTTCAATGGGCAGAACACTCCAGAGATTCACTACCCTCTGAGAGAAGAAGTTCCTCCTCAACTCTGTCCTAAACTGACTCTCCCTTATTTTGAGGCTGTGTCCTCTAGTTCTTGTTTCCTTTCTAAGTGGAAAGAATCTCTCTGCCTCTACCCTGTCAAGCCCCTTCATTATCTTATATGTCTCTATAAGATCTCCCCTCAGCCTTCTAAACTTCAACGAATACACGCCCAATCTACTCAATCTCTCCTCATAAACTAACCCCCTCATCTCCGGTATCAACCTGGTGAACCTTCTCTGTACTCCCTCCAAGACCAATACATCCTTCCGCAAATAAGGGGACCAAAATTGCACACAGTACTCCAGTTGCGGCCTCACCAGTACCTTGTACAATTGCAACAAGACCTCCCTGCTTTTATACTCCATCCCCTTCGCAATAAAGGCCAACATTCCATTTGCCTTCTTGATCACCTGCTGCACCTGCAAACTGAGTTTTTGCGATTCATGCACAAGGACCCCCAGGTCCCTCTGCACAGTAGCATGTTGTAATTTTTCACCATTAAAATAATAGTCCATTTTACTATTATTCCTTCCAAAGTGGATAACCTCACACTTGTCAACATTATACTCCATCTGCCAGATCCTCGCCCACTCACTTAGCCTATCCAAATCTCTCTGCAGACTTTCCGCATCCTCCACGCAATTCGCTTTCCCACTCATCTTTGTATCATCCGCAAACTTTGTTACCCTACACTCGGTCCCCTCCTCCAGATCGTCTATGTATATGGTAAACAGTTGAGGCCCCAGCACCGATCCCTGCGGCACGCCACTAGTCACCAACTGCCAACCAGAAAAGTACCCATTTATTCCAACTCTCTACTTCCTGTTAGATATGATGTGGAGATGCCGGCGTTGGACTGGGGTAAACACAGTAAGAAGTTTAACAACACCAGGTTAAAGTCCAACAGGTTTATTTGGTAGCAAAAGCCACACAAGCTTTCGGAGCTGCAAGCCCCTTCTTCAGGTGAGGTGACTTCACCTGAAGAAGGGGCTTGCAGCTCCGAAAGCTTGTGTTGCTTTTGCTACCAAATAAACCTGTTGGACTTTAACCTGGTGTTGTTAAACTTCTATCCTGTTAGATAGCCAACCCTCAATCCACACTAACACTTTACCCCCAACTCCGTGTATCCTAATCTTCTGCAGCAACCTTTTGTGAGGCACCTTATCGAACGCCTTCTGGAAATCCAAAAACACCACATCCACCAGTTCCCCTCTGTCAACCACACTCGTTACATCTTCATAAAAATCCAGTAAATTCGTCAAACACGACTTTCCCTTCATGAATCCATGCTGCGTCTGCTTGATCGAACCATTTTTTTCCAGGTGTCCTGCTATTTCTCCTTTAATGACGGATTCCAGCAATTTCCCAACTACGGATGTTAAGCTAACCAGCCTGTAGTTACCCGCCTTTTGTCTACCTCCTTTTTTAAACAGTGGCGTCACATTAGCTGTTTTCCAATCAGCCGGCACTTCCCCAGAGTCCAGCGAATTTTGATAAATTACAACCAACGCATCCGCTATTACTTCTGCCATTTCTTTCAGTACCCTGGGATGCATTCCATCCGGGCCCGGGGACTTGTCTACCTTTAGTCCCATTAGCCTACCAAGCACTGCCTCTTTCGTAATAGTAATCGTTTTAAGGACCTCACCCCCTACAGTCCCACGACCATCAATTTTCGGTAAGCTATTTGTGTCCTCTACCGTGAAGACAGACACAAAAAACATGTTTCAGGCCTCAGCCATTTCCTCGTTTCCCATGATTAAATCCCCCTTCTCGTCTTCTAAGGGTCCAACATTTACTTTAGCTACTCTTTTCCTTTTTATATATTTGTAAAAACTTTTACTATCAGTTTTTATATTTTGTGGTAGTTTAGTTTCATAATCTATCTTTCCTTTCTTTATCGCTTTCTTAGTAGTTCTTTGTTGTTTTTTAAAGCTTTCCCAATCTTCTAATTCCCCACTAGTTTTGGCCACTCTGTACGCATCGGTTTTTAATTTAATACTCTCCTTTATTTCCTTAGTTATCCACGGCTGGTTATCCCTTTTCTTACATTCCTTTTTTATCACAGGAATATATTTTTGCTTAGTACTGAGAAAAATCTCCTTAAAAATCCACCACTGTTGCTCAGCTGTCCTACCAACTAGTCTGCGCTCCCAGTCTACATTAGCCAATTCTGCCCTCATCCTATTGTACTCCCCTGTGTTCAAGCAGAAGACACTGGTTTGGGACCCTACTTTCTCTCCCTCCATTTGTATTAGAAATTCAACCATATTGTGATCACTCATTCCAAGAGGACCCCTCACAAGAAGATCATTAATTTTACCTGTCTCATTACACAGGACCAGATCCAAGATAGCTCGCTCCCTCGTAGGTTCTGTAACATACTGTTCGAGGAAACTATCCCGATAGCATTCTAAGAACTCTTCCTCAAGTCCACCGCGTCCGACTTGAGTCAATCAATCAATATGCAGGTTAAAATCCCCCATGATTATTGCTGTTCTGTTTTTGCACGCATCCATTATTTGCTTGTTTATAGCCCGACCCACCTCAAAGTTATTGTTTGGGGGCCTATAGACCACGCCCACCAGTGACTTTCTCCCCTTACTATTCCTTATCTCCACCCACAACGATTCCACATTCTGCTCCTTAGAACCTATAATCATCTCTCACTACCGCCCTGATGTTATCTTTAATTAACAGAGCTATCCCACCTCCTTTTCCTTCCTGTCTATCCTTCCGAAATGTCTGATTTCCCTGGATATTCAGTTCCCAGTCCTGGTCACCCTGCAACCACGTTTCTGTAATGGCCACTAGATCATACCCATTTGTACTGATTTGTGCCATCAACTCATTCACTTTGTTTGATAAGGTTCCCCACGGTCGGCTCATGAAGAAAGTAAGGAGGTGTGGGATAGAGGGAAATTTGGCCGATTGGATAGGTAACTGGCCATCTCATAGAAGACAGGGTGGTGGTGGATGGAAAATTTTCAGACTGGAGACCAGTTACCAGCGGTATAACACACGGATCAATGCTGGGTCCTCTGCTATTTGTGATTTTTATCAATGACTTGGAGGAGGGGACTGAAGGGTGGGTCAGTAAATTTGCTGATGACACCAAGATTGGTGGAGTAGTGGATGAGGTGGAGGGCTGTTGTAGGCTGCAAAGAGACATTGATAGGATGCAGAGCTGGGCCGAAAAATGGCAGATGGAGTTTAACACTAAGTGCAAGGTGATTCATTTTGGTAGGACAAATTTGAATGCGAATTACAGGGTCAACGGCAAGGTTCTGAGGAATGTGGAGGAACAGAGAGATCTTGGGGTTCATATCCACAGATCTCTGAAGGTTGTCACTCAAGTGGATAGAGCCTACAGTGTGTTAGCGTTTATTAACAGGGGGTTTGAGTTTAAGAGCCGTTGGGTTATGCTGCAACTGTACAGGACCTTGCTGAGACCACATTTGGAATATTGTATGCAGTTCTGGTCACCTCACTATAAGAAGGATGTGGAAGCATTGGAGAGAGTGCAGAGGAGATTTACCAGGATGCTGCTTGGGTTGGAGGGTAGGTCTTATGAGGAAAGGTTGAGGGAGCTAGGGCTTTTCTCTTTAGAGCGGAGGAGGATGAGAAGCGACTTAATAGAGGTTTATAAGATGATGAGGGGGATAGATAGAGTGGACGTTCAGAGACTATTTCCTCGGGTGAATGTAGCTGTTACTCGGGGGCATAACTGTAAGTTTCATGCTCGGAGATATAGGAGGGATGTCCGAGGTAGGTTCTTTACTCAGAGAGTGGTTGGGGTGTGGAATGGACTGCCTGCTGTGATAGTGGGTGGCACGGTAGCACAGTGGTTAGCACTGCTGCTTCACAGCTCCAGGGTCCCGGGTTCGATTCCTGGCTCGGGTCACTGTCTGTGTGGAGTTTGCACATTCTCCTCGTGTCTGCGTGGGTTTCCTCCGGGTGCTCCGGTTTCCTCCCACAGTCCAAAGATGTGCGGGTTAGGTTGATTGGCCAGGTTAAAATTGCCCCTGAGATTCGTAGGTTAGAGGGACTAGTGGGTAAATATGTGGGGGTAGGGCCTGGGTGGGATGGTGGTCGGTGCAGACTCGATGGGCCGAATGGCCTCCTTCTGCACTGTAGGGTTTCTATGATTCTATGGAGTCGGACACTTTAGGAATTTTCAAGCGGTTGTTCGATAGGCACATGGAGCACACCAGAATGATAGGGAGTGGGATAGCTTGATCTTGGTTTCGGACAAAGCTCGACACAACATCGAGGGCCTGTACTGTGCTGCACTGTTCTATGTTTTATTAATGTTTTGACTGTCGATCTTTCTTTAAAACGCACACAAGTGTTAATTTGTCTGTTCACTCCACAGATGCTGCTTAAACTGCTACATGTTTCCAGCAATTTTTGATCTTCAGATTTGTCAAATGTTGTTTTTGCTTTTTCTTTATAATATTTTTCTGAGCTTGCTTTGAACATGAGTTTAAATTTACAGATTAAAGAGACGGCTTCAGAGTCTGAGCTAGAACTTTGGATTGAACACGTCAGTGACAGGTCAGTGTTAGTGTTTGAAAACCATAATCTATTATAATGCTTCAGCACATGATTTGTTTTAGCTTCTTATTTACATTGGCAAATGCATGTGAAAAATATTGATTACTAAAAATTCTAGTTGCATTACATACGTAATTATTTGGAAATTACAGCACCAAAACTGGCTGATCTAACCTGTGTGTTAGTATTCCACACAGACTGTAGTGGAGGGTGACGTGCACTAAATAAAACATGGGAGGAATAGGTGACATTAGTTAGACTCTCCACCATTGACATTTTCTGAAGATCATGACTGTGTTGTGGACTAATTAATACATTAATTGCTATGTGCAGTCAAAAGCTTAATTATTTTGTCAGCAACTACCAAAATGGTAATGTGTGTACTAGATGGAATAGAGACCAGAAGAGGTTTGTAAAGGAAATAGAGTTCCTGCAAAGTGTACCAAACTTCTTTATAAACCCACCCCCCCCCCCCCCCCCCCCCCCCCCCTAAAATGTTTAAAAATTCTTTCAGGAGAGGTTTTTTTATTCATTTGTGGGACATGGTAGTTACTGGCTAGCCAGCATTTATTGCCCATCCCTAGTTGCCCTTGAGAAGGTGGTGGTAAGCTGCCTTCTTGAAACGCTGCGGTCCATGTGCTATGGGTTGACTGACAATGCCATTAGGGAGGGAATTCCAGGATTTTAACCCAGTGACTGCGAAGGACCAGCAATATATTTCCAACTCAGGATGGTGAGTGGCTTGGAGGGGAACTTGTATGGTGATGTTCCCATGTATCTGCTGCTCTTGTCCTTCCAGATGGAAGTGGTCATGGGTTTGGAAGGTGCTATCTAAGGATCTTTGGTGAAATGCTGCAGTGCATCTTGTAGATTGTACACACTGCTGCTACTGAGCATCGGTGGTGGGGGGAGTGGGTGTTTGTGGATGTGGTGCCAATCAAGCGGGCTGCTTTGTTCTGGATGGTGTCAAGTTTCTTAAGTGTTGTTGAAGCTGTATCCACCTCCCCCCCTCCCCCCCCCCTCCCCTGATACCCATTGACTCCTTGATGCCACACTCGGTCAAATGTGGCCTTGGTGTCAAGGGCTGTCACTCTCGCCTCACCTCTGGAATTCAGCTCTGACCTCCATGTTTGAACCAAGGCTGCAATGAGTTCAGGAACTGAGTGACCCTGGTGAAACCCAAACTGGGTGTCACTGAGCAAGTTGCTACTGAACAGGTGTTGCTTGGTAGCACTGTTGATGACCCCTTCCATCACCTTACTGATGATCAAGAGTAGACTGATGGGGCGGTAATTGGCCAGGTTGGATTTGTCCTGCTTTTTGTGTACAAGACATACTTGGGCAATTTTCCACATTGTCAGGTAGGTGCCAGTGTTGTAACTGAACTGGAAGAGCTTGGCTAGGGGAGTGGCAACTTCTGAAGCACTGGTCTTCAGTACTATTGCCTTTGCAGTATCCAGTGCTGCCAACTGTTTCTTGATATTACGTGGAGTGAATCAAATAGGCTAGAGACTGACATCTGTGATGCTGGACACCACTGGAAGAGGCCCAAGATGGAACATCCACTTGGCTCTTCTCGCTGAAGATTGTTACGAATGCTTCAGTATTATATCTTTTGCACTGATGTACTGGACCCCTCCATCACTGAGGATGTGGATATTTGTGAGCCTGCTCCTCCAGTGAGTTGTTTAATAGTCTTTCATGACTGGATGTAGCAGGACTGCAGAGCTTAGATCTGATCCGTTGGTTGTGGGATTGGTTAGCTCTGACTACAACTTGCTGTTTGACATGCAAGTAGTCCGGTTTTATAGCTTCACCAGGCTTGACACCCCATTTTTAGGTATGTCTGGTGCTGCTCCTGGTGTGCCCTCCTGCACTCTCCTTTGAACCACAGTTGATTCCCTGGTTTGATGGTAATGGTTGGGGAGGCGATATGCCGGGCCATGAGGTTGCAGATTGTGCTTGAGTACAGTTCTGCTGCTGTTGATGGCCCAAAGTGCTTCATGGATGCCCAGATTTGAGTTGCTAGATCTTTCGAAGTCTGTCCCATTTGGCACAGTGATAGTATCACACAACAAAATGGTGGTTATTCTCAATGTAAAGACAGGATTTTGTCTCCACAAGGACTGTGCTTGGTCATTCTTACCTGTCATGGACCGATGCATCTGCAGCCGGCAGATTGATAAGGATGAGGTCAAATAGAACATAGAACATTACAGCGCAGTACTGGCCCTTCGGCCCTCGATGTTGCACCAACCAGTGAAACCAATCTAAAGCCCATCTAACCTACACTATTCCAATATCATCCATATGTTTATCCAATGACCATTTAAATGCCCTTAATGTTGGCGAGTCCACTACTGCTGCAGGCAGGGCATTCCACGCCCTTACCACTCTTTGAGTGAAGAACCTACCTCTGACATCTGTCCTATATCTATCACCCCTCAATTTAAAGCTATGTCCCCTCATGCTAGTATGTGGTTCCTTCACCACCTGCGGCAGACCCAGTCTAGCAGTTATATCTTTTAGGACCCGACCAACTCGATCAGTCGTGCTGCTGTGGAGCCACTCTTAGTGGTGGACATTGAAATTCCCCACACAAAGTATACTTTGCGCCCTTGGCAACCTCAGTGCTTCCTCCAAGTGTTGTTCAACATGGAGGAACTGATTCATCAGCTGAAGGAGGTTGGTACATGGTAACCAGTAAAAGGATTCCTTGCTCATGTTCAACCTGAAGCTATGAGACTTCATGGGGTCCAGTGTCAATGTTGAGGACTCCCAGGGCAACTCCCTCCCGACTGTATACCACTGTATCGCCACCTCTGCTGGGTCTATCCTGTCAGTGGGACAGGGCACATCCAGGGATGGTCCACCGTTGGTGTCTGGGATGTTACCTGTGAGATATGATTCTGTGAAAATGACTGTCAGGCTGTTGCTTTAAAGTAAAGTTTATTTATTAGTCACAAGTAGGCTTACATTCGCACTGCAATTTACTGTGAAAATCCCCTAATCATCACACTCTGGCACCTGTTCGGGTACACTGAGGGAGAATTTTAAATGCAATCAAGAGGGGTTCAAAGGTTTAGAGACTTAAAAGAAAAACTATATGAATACGTTGGGGCTCAGTGAACAGGTGTGGAGAGGGTAATTCCAACCCCCCCACCAGTGCCAATTGACATTTCCTCCCTGTCAGAAAACTTCATGGGTCACTCCTGCAGCTTCTGACAGAAGGGGAAATCCCTGCTGCAGAATAAAGTGCTGCAGTGATTTAAAAGCCTGCCAGTGACCAGGTGCATGGAGATTAAAGTGATCTGACCCTTCCTCTGCAGCCCGTTAGAGGCAGAGAGGCAAATGGCCACCGAACTAACCTCCTTGACCCCCACTGGGGGCCCAAGGCACCAGGCCAGAGTGAAAGTGCCGGGATGCATTGACGCTGCCAAGGCATGTGGCCTGAAGGTGGGTCTGAGTGGGGATCCGAAGGGGGAAGGGGCCTGAGTGTGGATGTGGGAGAGGAGGGGACTGAGTGGGAGAGTTAGGTGGAGGGGGCTGAGGAAGGTTTGGGTCTGGTCACCCTCATGCGTGTGTGTGTGTGTCTGTGTGTGTGTGTCTGATAGGGAGGATGCCTCTCTTTGCTGAGGGGTTGGCAGAGCTCTCCTGGACCTTCCAGGATCCAGCACATCAGATCCACGTTGGTGATGACCAGCTCCAAAGCCCACCCAATGCACTACCCACTGACGAGGTGGTTGAATGCTGGGGGTTGGTGAATGGACCATCAAACCTGCTAATTGTATTAGAGTTAGTGGATTTGCATATTAATCGGGTTCTCTCCTGACTCTTAAAGGTCTGTCCACCATCTACAAGTTATAAATCAGGAGTGTGAAGGAATGATCTCCACCTGCCTGGGTAATTGCAGCTCCAACAATACTCAAGAAACACAACACCATCCAATTGAATGCCCACTTGAATGCTACCCCTTTCACAAATGTTCACTGTCTCCACCAATGATGAACAGTGGCAGACATGTGTACCATCTACAAGATGCATTGCAGGAATTTACCAAGGCTCCTTTAGCAGCAGCTTCCAAACACATGATCGCTACGATCTAGAAGAACAAGGGCAGCAGATACATGGGAATACCACCACTGGGAAGTTCCCCCTCCAAGTCACTCACCATCCTGACTTGGAAATATATCGTCATTCCTTTACTGTCAAAATGCTCACCACCATCTTCTCTAGGGCAACTAGGGATGCGCAATTAATGCTGGCCAACCAGCGATGCCCACATCCTCTCAGTGAATTTTTATAACACATATATAAAACATTGATGACCCTTAATTGGAGTATTCTATACAGTTCTCAGCATCACACTTTAGGAATAATATGAAGGCATTAGAGAGGGTGCAGAAAAGATTCGTGAGAATGGTTCCAGGAATGAAGGACTTTTTTGAAGATTTGAGAAGTGAGTTTTGAAGATCGATTTGAGAAGTAAGTAAAGATTTCCTTGGAAGAGAGCTGGTTGAGAGAAGATCTGATAGAGATACTTAAATTAATGCACGGTCTGCACAGATAGGGAGAAACTGCTCCCTTTAGGAAGGATTAAGAATCAGAGGGCACAAATTTAAGGTAATTGACAAAAGAAGCACTTGGCATCATGAAAAAAATCTTTTTCACACAGGGAACAGTTAAGATCTAGAATGCACTACCTGAAAGTGTAGTGGAGGCAGGTTTATACAGCGAATGGTTAGGATCTGGAATGCACTGCCTGAGAGTGTGATGGAGGCAAGGTAAATTGCGGTTTTCCAAAAGGAATTGTAACGCTATTTGGAAAGGCAAGATTTACAGGGACGGCCACAGGGAAAAGGTAAGGAAGTGGCAGTACCTGAATTGTTTCCTCAAAGGGCTAGCACAGACACAACTGGCCAAATGTCTTCCTGCTGAGATATAACCTAACTATAATTCTATGAAAACAATACTTGTACATCAAACCACACCTAGTCAGCCAAATATTCAACCTCCATTTGACCAACCAGGTCAAATCTAAGATCTGCAGTCCTGCCACATTCAGTTGTGAATGATGGTGGAGAATTAAATAATAAAAGGAGGAGGAGGCACCACAAATATCCCCAGCTTCGATGATGGGTGAGCCCAGCACATCAGTACAAAGAACAAAGTTGAAACATTTGCAACAACTTCAGCCAGAAATGGCAAGTGGATAATCCATCTTGGCATCCTCCTGAGGTCTTTAGCATCACAGATGTCAGTCTTCAGCCAACTTGATTCACTCCACATAATATCAAGAAATGGCTAACGGCTCCGTATACGGAGTTCCTCCACTCAGCTCCTGGCACCATTATAGCCTTTGTTCAAATTGGACAAGAAGTGAAGCGAGAGTGACTGTCTCCAAGGCAGCATTTGACTGAGTGTGGCATCTAGGAACCCTAGGAAAACTTCAGTCAGTGGAAATCAGTGGGAAAACTCTACTACTTGGATTCATAACTAGTACAAAGGAAGATGATGGTTGTAGTTTTTGGAGGTCAACCATCTCGGTTCTACCACATTTCTGCAGGAATCCTTCAGGGGAGTGTCTAGGCCCAACCATCTTCAGTTGCTTCAATAACTTTCTCTCCATCATAAAGTCAGAAATGGGAATGTTCACTGATGACTGCACATTTGCCATTTGCAACTCCTCAGATATTGAAGCAGTCCGTGCCCATATGCAGGAAAATCCGGACAACATTCAGGCTTGGCCTGATATGTGGCAAGTAACATCCATGCTACACAAGTGCCAGGCATGCCCACCTTCAACAAGAGAGAATTCAACCATCTTCCCTTGCCATCAATGGCATTACCATCACTGAATCCCCAACTATCAACACCTTAGGGACTACTATTAATCAGAAACTTAACTGAAACAGCCATATAAATACTGTATACCATAATACTGTAAAGTGTTGTAACCTAGTACTATAGAGGCTGGAAAATGTTGAGCACTTGCCAACACCAGATCAGCTGCATCACTTCAGTTTTACATAAATTATGGCAGCGAGTGATTAATAATAATAAGGAACTATGCAAGTCAAAAAAAAGTTTTAGTGTACAGAGAAGCTTTCATCACCGTGCTCCTGTACTGCAACAAAAACTGGACTGTGTATCAATATCACAGAAGAATGCCAGAGAAATTACATTAACATGTCATGCTGCATCCTCTGGATTCAGTGGGAGAACTGTCAGCCAAATGCTGGTGTCCTTGAAGCCATGCGTACAAGCATTCAGGCTGAAGTCTTGCAAAATCAATTTCAATGGACTGGGCACTCTGCATGGCTGAAAATCACCTCCCCCTCCAGGTGCTGTTCTCTCAACTCCAAAAGAGCCTAAGTTTCAGGGGAGGACAAGGAAAATGCTTCTGAGAGACTCAAACTTTCTCCTTGTAAATGGCAGCATTATCCTTAATGACTGGGAGAGCGTGCTATCATCCGATCAGAATGGCTACAACCTGTCCATCAAGCTCCATCATACCTCAACTCCCAACATGATAATGATGAGGTAGAACAACAGCACCAAAGGAAAGAAAAGGAAATAAATCCTGCACTGCAAATCTCACTAACATATGGGACATCCTGTCCCATGTGTCCAAAAATCTTTGGGTCGAAAATCAACCTATTCAGTCAATTGAAGATCCATGACAGAAACTCACGACCCTAAGTAGATGACATCCTCGAATTAAGGGTAGCTGACAACGACAACATTTCTGGTCTCCATATTATAAAAAGGATTTACAAGCATGGTGCTAAAAATATAAGTTATATCTATCAAGAAAGGATAAACAAGACTGGGTTTCATTTCTCTTCAGAAGAGAAGACTGAGTGATAATCTAATAGAGGTCATTAAGTTATGAAATGGTTGAGGGAGCAGACATGGAGAGAGTGTTTCCCCTTGTGGGGAAGAGCAAAACTGGAGGATATCAATATGAGATAGTCACCGAATAATCAAATGATGAACTCCAAAGATATCTCTTTACCCAGGAAGTAGTTGAGACGAATAGAACAGATATATTTAAGGGGAGGTTAGATGGGCACAGAAAGGAGAAATGAATAGAGGGTTATGCTAATAGATATAGATAAGGAAAGAACAAAGAACAGTACAGCACAGGAAACAGGCCCTTCGGCCCTCCAAGCCTGTGCCGCTCCTTGGTCCAACTAGACCATTCGTTTGTATCCCTCCATTCCCAGGCTGCTCATGTGACTATCCAGGTAAGTCTTAAACGATGTCAGCGTGCCTGCCTCCACCACCCTACTTGGCAGCGCATTCCAGGCCCCCACCACCCTCTGTGTAAAAAACATCCCTCTAATATCTGAGTTATACTTCGCCCCTCTCACCTTGAGCCCGTGACCCCTCGTGAACGTCACTTCTGATCTGGGAAAAAGCTTCCCACCGTTCACCCTATCTATACCCTTCATAATCTTGTACATCTCTATTAGATCTCCCCTCATTCTCCGTCTTTCCAGGAAGAACAACCCCAGTTTACCCAATCTCTCCTCATAGCTAAGACCCTCCATACCAGGCAACATCCTGGTAAACCTTCTCTGCACTCTCTCTAACGCCTCCACGTCCTTCTGGTAGTGCGGCGACCAGAACTGGACGCAGTACTCCAAATGTGGCCTAACCAGCGTTCTATACAGCTGCATCATCAGACTCCAGCTTTTATACTCTATACCCCGTCCTATAAAGGCAAGCATACCATATGCCTTCTTCACCACCTTCTCCACCTGTGTTGCCACCTTCAAGGATTTGTGGACTTGCACACCTAGGTCCCTCTGTGTTTCTATACTCCTGATGACTCTGCCATTTATTGTATAACTCCTCCCTACATTATTTCTTCCAAAATGCATCACTTCGCATTTATCCGGATTAAACTCCATCTGCCACCTCTCCACCCAATTTTCCAGACTATCTATATCCTGCTGTATTGCCCGACAATGCTCTTCGCTATCCGCAAGTCCAGCCATCTTCGTGTCATCCGCAAACTTGCTGATTACACCAGTTACACCTTCTTCCAAATCATTTATATATATCACAAATAGCAGAGGTCCCAGTACAGAGCCCTGCGGAACACCACTGGTCACAGACCTCCAGCCGAAAAAGACCCTTCGACCACTACCCTCTGTCTCCTATGGCCAAGCCAGTTCTCCACCCATCTAGCCACAGGAGGAGACAAAGGAGGGGAATTATGCTTAGAACCCAAGGGAATAGGGGAGATCCTAAATGAATACTTTGCATCGGTATTCACGAAGGAGAGGGGCATGTTAACCGGGAGTGTCTCGGAGGGAGGTGTTGACCCGTTAGAGAAAATCTCCATTACAAGAGAGGAAGTGTTAGGTTTTTTAGGGAACATCTATCCTCGACTGCTCAGGGAGACGAGAGATGAAATTGCTGGGCCTCTGACGGAAATCTTTGTCGATTCTTTGGACACGGGTGAGGTCCCTGAGCATTGGAGGATAGCAAATGTGGTCCCGTTGTTTAAGAAGGGTAGCAGGGATAACCCAGGAAATTATAGGCCGGTGAGCTTGACGTCCGTGTAGGGAAGTTGTTGGAGAGGATTCTTAGAGACAGGATGTATGTGCATTTAGAACGGAACAATCTCATTAGTGACAGACAGCATGGTTTTGTAAGAGGGAGGTCGTGCCTTACAAATTTGGTGGAGTTTTTTGAGGAAGTGACAAAAACGGTTGATGAAGGAAGGGCCGTGGATGTCGTCTATATGGATTTCAGTAAGGCATTTGACAAAGTCCCACATGGCAGGTTGGTTAAGAAGGTTAAGGCTCATGGGATACAAGGAGAAGAAAGCTGGGAGGAGGGTCAAATGAAATGCAAATACAGCAAGAACTGGGGGCAAATAGTGTTGTATATCCTATGTAATTTTTCGTAAACTTTAGAGGGCGCAAACTTGGAGGTGATTTGATCAGGATTTATAAAATAATGATTGTATTACATTGCTTTTATGTAGACCAGTATTTTAACTAAATAGGTTAAGAATAGTGTACTGTGTAACAAGCTGGTGGCTCATGTAGTGAACATTGATTCATTGTGTTCCTTCAAAAGTTGCGCCCATTTCTGACTGGGCAAAGATCATCTTTTATAAGAGAATAAAGACAGAGTTGGCTAAAGTGTACTGGAAAAATAGCTTAAAAGGTAAGATGGTCAAGAAGCAATAGCAGACATTTAAGGAGATATTTCAACTCTCAGCAAAGATATATTTCGTTGAGAAATAACAATTGGAGTCAGAGAGGTTTACAGCATGGAAACAGGCCCTTAGACCCAACTTGTCCATGCCATCCTTTATTTACCACTAAGCTGGTCCCAATTGCCACGTTTTGCCCATATCCCCCTGGACCCATCTTACCCATGTAACTATCCAAATGCTTTGTAAAAGACAAAATTGTACCCGCGTATGAGAAGGATGCACATTCTGTTGCTAACAAAGGAAATTAAGAATATCACAGAAACATAGAAAATAAGCCATTCAGCCCTTCGTCCCTGCTCCACCATTCATTATGATCATGGCTGATCATCTAACTCAGTAGCCTGATCTCGCCTTCTCCCCCATATCCTTTGATCCCCTTCACCTCAAGTTCTACTACTCCAACTGCTTCTTGAGGTAATGCTTTGGCCTCATTCAATGTTTTGGCCTCAACAACTTTATGTGGTGGCGAATTCTATAGGCTGACTACTTTCTGGGTGGAGAAATTTCTCTTCATCTCTGTCTTAATCGGTCTACGCTGTATCCTCAGACTGTGATCCCTGGTTCTGGACGCCCCCACCATAGGGAACATCCTTCTTGCATCTACCCTGTCTAGTCCTGTTAGAATTTTATAGGCTTCTATGAGATCTCCCCTCGTTCTTCTGAGCTACAGCAAATATAATCCTAACCAACTCAATCTCTTCTCGTACGTCAAACCACCATCCCAAGAATCAGTCCAGTAAACCTACTCTGCACTCCCTTGAGAGTAAGAACATCCTTCCTAAGATAAGGACACCAAAACTGCACACAACATTCCAGATGTGGCCTCGCTAAGGGTCTTTGCAATTGCATCAAGACATCCCTGCTCCTGTACTCAAATCTGCTCACTGTGAGGACCAATGCACGATTTGGCTTTTTTACTGCCTGCTGCACTTGCATACCTACCTTCTGTGACTGGTGTACAAGAACGCCCAGGTCTCGTTGTATATTCCTCTCTCCTAATTCATCACCATTCAGATAGTAAGCTGCCTTCCCATTTTTGCTGCCAAAATGGATAACCTCACATTTATCCAAATTATTCTGCATCTACCAATCAGTTGCCCAATCACTTAACTTGTCCAAATCACACTGAAGGATCTCTGCATCCTCTTCGCAGCTCACCCTCCCACCCAGCTTTGTGTCATCTGCAAATGTGGAGATATTACATTTAGTTCCCTCATCTAAATCATTAATATAGCGAATAGCTGGGGTCCCAGCACTGATCCCTGCGGTACCCACTAGATGTTGCCTGCCATTTGGAAAAAGACCCATTTATTCCTACTCTTAGTTTCCTGTCTGCCAACCAGCTTTCTATCCATCTCAATACGCTACCCTCAATCCCATGTGCTTTAATTTTACACACTAATCTTATGTGGGACTTTGTCAAAAGCTTTCTGAAAGTCCAAATAAGCCACATCCACTGGCTCCCCCTCATCAACTCAATAAGTTAATCCTCAAAGAATTCCAGTAGATTTGTCAATGATTTCCTTTTCATATATCCATGCCCAATCCTGCTACTGTATTCCAAGTGTTCTGTTATCTAATGGGAAAAAAAATGTACAATGCTGGAAAGATTAGTGGTAGACCAGAAGATTTAGAAACCAGCAAAGGATGACAAAAAAGAGGGATAAATTGGTGCTTGAGGAAACTAGCCAAAAATATGAAAGCAGACAGTAAAAGCTTCAAAAAGCATCTAAAAAAACCATGAGGTGGAGATGCTAGTGTTGGATTGGAGTGGGCACAGTAAGAAATCTCACAACACCAGGTTAAAGTCCAACAAGTTTATTTCTAATCACGAGCTTTCGGAGCACTGCTCCTTCATCAGGTGAGGAATTCATCACCTGATGAAGGAGCAGCGCTCCTAAAGCTCATGATTCCAAATAAACCTGTTAGACTTTAACCTGGTGTTGTGAGACTTCTTACTATATAAAAAAGATAAGATTAACAGCAGTGAGTGTTTGCCCCCTGGAGGATAATACTAAGGAAATAATAATGGGAATCAAGAAAATGGCAGAAAATTTGAACAAGTATTTTGCATCTGTCTTTGCAGTAGAAAACACAAGAAAGCCACCTATGATTGTTGAAGAGCAAGGGATAAAAGGGAGGAAGGAACTTAAAGCAATCATGGACACTAGAGAAGAAGTATCTGGAAAACTAATAGGACTAAGGGCTGACAATTCCCCTAGACCTCATGACGAGCATCTTTGGATCTTAAAGGAAGTGGCTGTAGAGATAGTGGATGCATTCATTGTAACAAAGAACAAAGAAAATTACAGCACAGGAACAGGCCCTTCGGCCCTCCAAGCCTGCACCGACCATGCTGCCCAACTTAACTAAAACCCCCTATCCTTCCGGGGACCATATCCCTCTATTCCTATCCTATTCATGTACTTGTCAAGTCACTACTGTATCCGCTTCCACTACCTCCCCCGGCAACGTGTTCCAGGCACCCACTACTCTCTGTGTAAAACATCTGCCTCGTACCTTGCCCCTCGCACCTTAAACCTATGCCCCCTAGTAATTGACTCTTCCACCCTGGGAAAAAGCTTCTGACTATCCACTTATTCTATGCCTCTCATAATCTTGTAGACTTCTATCAGGTCTCCCCTCAACCCCCATCGCTCCAGTGAGAACAAACCAAGTTTCTCCAACCTCTCCTCATAGCTAATGCCCTCCATACCAGGCAACATCCTGGTCAATCTTTTCTGTACCCTCTCCCAAAGCCTCCACATCCTTCTGGTAGTGTGACGACCAGAATTGAGCACTATATTCCAAGTGTGGCCTAACTAAGGTTCTATAAAGCTGCAACACAACTTGCCAATTTTTAAACTCAATACCCCGGCCGATGAAGGCAAGCATGTCATATGCGTTCTTGACTACCTTCTCCATCTGCATTGCCACTTTCAGTGACCTGTGTACCTGTACACCCAGATCCCTTTGCCTATCAATACTCTGAAGGGTTCTGCCATTTACTGTATATTTCCTATCTGTATTAGACCTTCCAAAATGCATTACCTCACATTTGTCCAGATAACACTCCATCTGCCATCTCTCCGCCCAAGTCTCCAACTGATCTATATCCTGCTGTATCCTCTGATGGTCCTCATTGCTATCTGCAAATCCACCAACCTTTGTGTCGTCCGCAAACTTACTAATCAATCCAGTTACATTTTCCTCCAAATCATTTATATATATTACAAACAGCAAAGGTCCCAGCACTGATCCCTGAGGAACACCACTTGTCGCACCCTCCATTCAGAAACGCACCCTTCCACTGCTACCCTCTGTCTTCTTTGACTGACGGTAAGAAGTCTCACAACACCAGGTTAAAGTCCAACAGGTTTATTTGGTAGCAAATACCATAAGCTTTCGGAGCACTGCTCCTTCGTCAGATGGAGTGGAAATGTGCTCTCAAACAGTGCAAACAGACAAAATCAAGTTGCAGAATGCGAATCCTACAGCCAGCCAGGTCTTAAAGGTACAGACAATGTGGGTGGAGGGAACAGTAAACACAGGTTAAAGAAATGTGTATTGTCTCCAGACAGAACAGCTAGTGAGATTCTGCAAGCCCAGGAGGCAAGCTGTGGGGGTTACTGATAATGTGACATAAATCCAACATCCCGGTTTAGGCCGTCCTCATGTGTGCGGAACTTGGCTATCAGTTTCTGCTCAGCGACTCTGCGCTGTCGTGTGTCGTGACAGCGCAGAGGCCGCCTTGGAGAACGCTTACCTGAAGATCCAAGGCTGAATGCCCGTGACTGCTGAAGTGCTCCCCCACAGGAAGAGAACAGTCTTGCCTGGTGATTGTCGAGCGGTGTTCATTCATTTTTTGACTGAGCCAGTTTTGCATCCACCTTGCCAGCTCACCTCTGATCCCATGTGACTTCACCTTCTGCACCAGTCTGCCATGAGGGGCCTTGTCAAAGGCCTTACTGAAGTCCATGTAGACAACATCCACTGCCCTACCCTCATCAATCATCTTCATCGTTTCCTCGAAAAACTCGATCAAGTTCCTGAGACACGACTCCCCTTCACAAAACCATGTTGCCTCTCACTAATACGTCCACTTATTTCTAAGTGGGAATAAATCCTGTCTCGAAGAATCCTCCCCAATAATTTCCCTACCACTGAAGTAAGGCTCACCGACCTGTAATTACCTGGATTATTCTTGCGACCCTTCTTAAACAAAGGAACAACATTGGCTATTCTCCAATCTTCTGGGACCTCCCCTGTAGCCAGTGAGAATACAAAGATTTCTCTCAAGGCCCCAGCAATTTCCTCCCTTCCCTCTCTCAGTATTCTGGGGTATATCCCATCAGGTCCTGGGGACTTGTCTACCTTGATGTTTCTCAAGAATCACAATACCTCCTCCTTTTTGATCTCAACATGACTCAAAATATCTACACATCCTTTCCCAGACACATCATCCACCAAGTCCTTCTCTTTGGTGAATACTGACACAAAGTACTCATTTAATACCTCGCCCATTTCCTCTGGCTCCACGCATAGATTCCCTCCCTTGTCCTTGAGTGTGCCAACCCTCTCCCTGGCTATCCTCTTGCTCTTTATATATGTATAAAAAGCCTTGGGATTTTCCTTAATCCTGCTGGCCAATGCTTTTTCATGACAGCTTTTAGCCCTTCTTACGCCTTGCTTAAGTTTCTTTCTACTTTCCTTGTATTCCATACTTGCTTCGTGTGTTCCCAGCCTCCTTGCTTTGACAAATGCTTCCTTTTTCTCTTTGACTAGGCTCACAATATCTCTCGTTATCCAAGGTTCCCAAAACTTGCCATACTTATCCTTCATCTTTACAGGAATGTGCCGGTCCTGAATCCCTATCAACTTACACTTGAAAGCCTCCCACATGCCAGAATTTTCCTAATCTTCCAAAATTCCCGAGACTCTGGGAATGTCCCAGCAGACTGGGAAGCTGCAAATGCAACAACACTATTCAAAAAATTAGGAAAGCAGATGTGAGTCAGTTAGTCTAACATCTGTCATTGGGAAAATCTGGGAATCCATAATGAGGAGGAAGTAGCAGGGCAGTTGCTACAACTGTTCATGGCCACACCTGGAGTATTGTGCAGAGTTTTGGTCTCCTTACCTAAGGAGGGATATACTTGCATTGGAAGCAGTTCACAGAAGGTTCACTTGGCTGATTCCTGGGATGAAAAGGTTTTCTTATGAGGAAAAATCGAGCAGTTTGAGCTGGTACTCATTGGAGTTTGGAGGAATGTGAGATGACCATTTTGAAACATAAGATGCTGAAGAGTTTTCACAGCATAGATGCTATCATAGAATTGCTTCCCTGATGGTTGATTAGGCTTTGCAATTCTCGACCTCAGAGAGCAATGGAGGCTGGGTCATTGAATCTAGTCAAGGCTGATTTAGTCATAGAAGTCATAGAAAGTCATAGAAACCCTACAGTACAGAAAGAGGCCATTCGGCCCATCGAGTCTGCACCGACCACAATCCCATCCAGGCCCTGCCCCCATATCCCTACATATTTACCCACTAATCCCTCTAACCTACGCATCTCAGGACACTAAGGGCAATTTTTAGCATGACCAATCAACCTAACCCGCACATCTTTGGACTGTGGGAGGAAACCAGAGCACCCGGAGGAAAGCCACGCAGACACGAGGAGAATATGCAAACTCCACACAGACAGTGACCCAAGCTGGGAATCGAACCCAGGTCCCTGGAGCCGTGAAGCAGCAGTGCTAACCACTGTGCTACCGTGCCGCCCCAATTTAGACAGATAATAAGTCAACCAAGAAATTAAGGGTTATGGCGAAAGGACAAGAAAGTGGAGTTAAGGCCACAATTAGATCAGCCATGATCTTATTGAATAAGGAAGCAGGTTTGATGGGCCGACTGTCCTATCCTGCTATTTCTTATGATCTTAAAGTTGGGTATCTGATTATGTTAATCAGTCCAGGGTGGTCTCGGGGTCTAGTTAGAACACTTGAGGTGTTTTCTTTTTCTTAATTGGCCTGTTTATTTCCTCTTTTCCTTCCACAAGAGTTAATGGGCAAGATTTTATGGCCTCGTTCGACTCGACACTAGAAAATCCCACCCGAGGTCAACAGACCTTCCCATTGTCCACTCCTTGCTCGCTCTGATTCCTATTTGTGGGGGGAGAGAAGGGTGTAGAATTTCATAAAAATTGTAGGAAATTAGAAATGTACAGTTTTTCTGCAAAACAAAGCACAGACCGGAATGTGTGGTATGGTGGAGGGCAGGAGTGATTAAATGATAAAGGTGAAATGGTACAGGTCAAATTAGGTGGTAATTAAATATGTCGAAATACCAGAGGAGGTGTAATTTATGATAGCAGAGGAGAAGAGAAGCATGAAAACTCTGGGTAAGAGTAAGCTCCCAGGGGTCATGAATGTGACAAAAGGCAGTTAGACTCCAGAGGTGGATTTTTCCCATCCCGCAGTGGATGGGACATGGACCATGCAAAGCTATATTGACCTTGGGTGGGATTTTCAGGCTTTTGGGCGAACGCAGCTGGAAAATCCTACCCCGGAGGTGCAGGCCTTTCCTTTCTTTTCCTTTATATCATTGATTTTCATTGGCTTTCCCCATGCCCCTTCTATAATCTTTTCCATTTTTCCAAAATGTTCTTTAGTCCAACACCTGTTAGGCAAAAAGTATCCAGAATTTCCAGTCTGGATCGTAAGCAATCATAACTACTTCTCTTACTATGAGGTGTTCTGGTTTACTAGTTGAATTGTTATTCTTGCTCCCCTTCCCTCAGCAGCCAAATGTAAGAGGATCTCTATACGTTCTAACCTTCTGATTTGCTCCGGAGTTGCTCCCCACTTTAGAGTCAACTTGAAGAGCTGGGGTTTTTCTTCCATATGACCAACTGCCTCCTTAAATTTCTGTCCTTGCTCCCTCCCACCTCACCAAGGAACAACTAGAAGATCTTTATATCTCACCATGACCTACACTATGCATGCAGCTATCTCTGCTACATCCTTCATTTTCCCTAACTCTTAGGTTCCAGAAAACCCCATCCCCCACCAAACCTAACTCTTAAATGCTTGACTGTCTTCATTTGGCTCAGCGCTATCTTTCTTGCCTCCATTTAGAAGGTCATTGGTTCAAGTCCAAATCCTGAGATTTAAGCATCTGATCTAGACTGACACCACACTGGGGGAGTGCCGCATTGTTGGAGATGCCTTTCAGATGACTCATTAAATTGAGGTCCCAACATTCTGATCAGGATATGTTAAATCCCATGGCACTGTTTAAAGAACGGGGCAATTCTGCTCACCAAAATTATTCCTCAGCCAACACCACTCGAACAGATTATTTGACGATTTATCTCATTACTGTCGGTGGCACCTTGCGTGCAGTTATTTGCCTAAATATAACAGTGACCACATTGCAGATGTACATTACTGTGGAAGTGCTGATACAGTTGGGATGGCAATGAGGGCAGTGATATGCTCCTCCTGCAGGATGTAAGAGCTCAGGGAGAATTCCGTTGGCCCTGATGTCTGTACCTATGGGAAGTACACCTGGCTGCAGCACCCAGTAGACTGAGTTAGGGAGCTGGAGCTGGGTGCACTCAGGATCATCCAGGATGCTGAGCACTTTATAGTTAAGAGTTTTAGTGAGGCAGTCACACCTAAGGTGCAGGCAGAGAGTAGCTGGGTGACTACCAGGAAAGGGAAAGGGAGCAGGCAGAGAATGCAGGAGTACCCTGTGGCCATTCCTCTTGTAAACAAATATACCATTTTGGATACTGTTGGGGGGATGACCGTTCAGGTGAAAGCAGCAGTAGCCAGATCTGTGGCACTGTGACTGACTCTGGGGCACAGCGGGAAAAGGTAAAGGTAAACTGGACCATAGTGAGAAGGGACTTGATATTTAGGGGGGACAGACAAGAGATTCTGTGGCCGCAACTGGGAGACCAGGATGGTGTGTTATCTCCTGGGTGCCAGGGTCAAGGATATCTCGGAGCAGCTGCAGAACATTCTCAAGGGGGAGGGTGAGCTGTCAGAAGTGTTGTGCACGTCAGCACAAATGACGTAAATAGAAATAGAGGAAGTCCTGAGGAGTGATTATAGAGAGGTAGGAAAAGGGTTAAGAGGCAGGGTGGTAATCTCTGGATTACATCCAGTACCACATGCTAGTGAGGGTAAAAATAGGGGAATATGGCAGATGAATGGGTGGCTAAAGAATTGGTGCAGGGGGCAGGGATTCAAATTCTTAGATCATTGGGATCTTTTCTGGGGCAGAGGCGACCTGTTTAAGAGGGACGGGTTGCATCTGAACTGGAAGGGGGCCAATATCCTGGGGGAACGGATTTGCTAGTGCTGCAAGGGAGGGTTTAAGCTAGATTCCATAGAATTTTTTTTTCCCACAGAAACCCTACAGTGCAGAAAGAGGCCATTTGGCCCATCGAGTCTGCACCGACCACAATCCCACCCAGGCCCTACCCCCATATATTTTACCCGCTAATCTCTCTAACCTACGCACCTCAGGACACTAAGGGGGAATTTTAGCATGGCCAATCAACCTAACCCGCACATCTTTGGATTGTGGGAGGAAACCGGAGCACCCGGAGGAAACCCAAAGATTGGCACGGGGGTAGGATCCTCAGCAGCAGGGAAGCAAATGAGGGGCTGAAAGGAGTTGCAGTACTCAGCAAAGGCAAGCTGAATAGACATGATAGACAGGAGCATGGCAGGGAGTGGGAAAAACCTGTTGGATTGAATTGCATCTATTTCAATGTAAGAGAGCTGAAGGGTAAGGCCGATGAACTCAGGGCATGGATAGGTACGTGGAACTGGGGTATTAGAGCCATAACTGAAACATGGCTAAGGGAGGGATACAGTTGCTTTAGGTGAGGCAGAGCTGGAGGAAAGAAAGGAGGTGGAGTTGCATTTTTGATCAAGGGAAACATCATGGAAATAGAGATGAAATAACCGAGGGATCATCCAACAAGGCTTTGTGGGTGGAACTAATAAATAAGAAGGGATGGTGACCTTATTGGGGCTGTACTGTGGGCCCCCAAATAGTCAATGGGAATTAGAAGAACAAATATTCAGGGAAATTGGGGAGACTTGCAGGAGTATTAGATTGTCATAGTAGGGGATTTAATTTTCCTAACAGAGACTGGGACTGCGATAGTGTTAAGGACTTAGATGGGATGGAATTTGTTAAGTGCATTCAAGAAAGCTTCCTCAGGCAGTAGGGGCAGGGTCCTACTCGGGAAAGGGCAAAACGTGACCTACTCATGAGAAATAAGGCAGGCCAAGTGACTGAGGTGACATAAGAACATAAGAAATAGGAGCAGGAGTAGGCCATCTAGCCCCTCGAGCGTGCCCCGCCATTCACTAAGATCATGGCTGATCTGAAGTGGATCAGTTCCACTTACCCGCCTAATCCCTATAACCCCTAATTCCCTTATCGATCAGGAATCCATCTACCGTGATTTAAACATATTCAACGAGGTAGCCTCCACCACTTCAGTGGGCAGAGAATTCCAGAGATTCACCACCCTCTGAGAGAAGAAGTTCCTCCTCAACTCTGTCCTAAACTGACCCCTCTTTATTTTGAGGCTGTGCCCTCTAGTTCTAGCTTCTTTTCTAAGTGGAAAGAATCTCTCCACCTCTACCCTATCCAGCCCCTTCATTATCTTATAGGTCTCTATAAGATCCACCCTCAGCCTTCTAAATTCCAACGAGTACAAACCCAATCTGCTCAGTCTCTCCTCATAATCAACACACCTCATCTCTGGTATCAACCTGGTCAACCTTCTCTGCACTCCCTCCAAGGCCAATATATCCTTCCTCATATAAGGGGACCAATACTGCACACAGTATTCCAGCTGCGGCCTCACCAATGCCCTGTACAGATGCAGCAAGACATCTCTGCTTTTATATTCTATCCCCCTTGCGATATAGGCCAACATCCCATTTGCCTTCTTGACCACCTGTTGCACCTGCAGACTGGGTTTTTGCGTCTCATGCACAAGGACCCCCAGGTCCCTTTGCACAGTAGCATGTTGTAATTTTTTTCCATTTAGATAATCCAATTTGCTATTATTTCCTCCAAAGTGAATAACCTCGCATTTGTCAACGTTATACTCCATCTGCCAGATCCTCGCCCACTCACTCAGCCTGTCCAAATCTCTCTGCAGACCTTCTACGCCCTCCACACGATTCACTTTTCCACTTATCTTTGTATCGTCTGCAAACTTTGTTACCCTACACTCAGTCCCCTCCTCCAGATCGTCTATATAAATGGTAAATAGTTGAGGCCCCAGTACCGATCATTTATTCCGACTCTCTGCTTCCTGTCAGATAGCCAATCCCCAATCCACGCTAACACCCTACCCCCAACTCCGTGTGACCCAATCTTCTTCAGCAACCTTTTGTGAGGCACCTTATCAAACGCCTTTTGGAAATCCAAAAACACCGCATCCACCGTTTCCCCTCCGTCAACCGCACTAGTCACATCTTCATAAAAATCCAACAAGTTCGTCAAGCACGACTTTCCCCTCATGAATCCATGCTGCGTCTGCTTAATGGAACCATTCTTATCCAGATGGCCTGCTATTTCTTCTTTAATGATGGATTCCAGCATTTTCCCAACTACAGACGTTAAGCTAACCGGCCTGTAGTTACCCGCCTTTTGTCTATTTCCTTTTTTAAACAGCGGCATAACATTAGCCGTTTTCCAATCCGCCGGCACTACCCCAGAATCCAACGAATTTTGCTAAATAACCACTAATGCATCCGCTATTACCTCTGACATTTCTTTCAGAACCCTGGGATGCATTCCATCCGGGCCCGGGGACTTGTCCACCTTCAGTCCCGTTAGTCTACCAAGCACTACCTCCCTGGTAACATTAATTGTATTGAGTACTTCTCCTCCTACCAACCCTCTATCGTTAATATTCGGTAAACTATTTGTGTCTTCCACCATGAAGACCGACACAAAAAACTTATTTAAAGTTTCAGCCATTTCCTCATTTCCCACTACTAAATCCCCCCTCTCGTCCTCCAAGGATCCAACATTCACTCTTGCCACTCTATTCCTTTTTATATATTTGTAAAAGCTATTACTATAATTTTTTATATTTAGAGCTAGCCTAGCTTCATAACCTATCTTTCCTTTCTTTATCGCTTTCTTAGTCGTTCTTTGTTGTTTCTTAAAGTTTTCCCAATCTTCCGATTCTCCACTATTTTTGGCCACTCTGTACGCATCGGTCTTTAATTTAATACTCTCCTTAATTTCCTTCGCTATCCACGGCTGGTTATCCCTTTTCTTACAGTCCTTCCTTATCACCGGAATATATTGTTGCTGAACACTGAAAAGGATCTCCTTAAAAATCCTCCACTGTTCCTCAGCTGTCCTACCTACCAGTCTGCTCTCCCAGTCCACCTTAGCCAATTCAGCCCTCATCCTATCGTACTTCCCTCTGTTCAAACAGAGGACACTGGTATGGGACCCTACTTTCTCCTCTTCCATTTGTATCAGAAATTCGACCATGTTGTGATCACTTGACCCAAGAGGATCCTTCACAAGAACACCCTTAATTCTACCTACCTCATTACACATTACCAGATCTAAGATAACTCGCTCCCTCGTCGGTTCTGCAACATACTGTTCAAGGTAACTATCCCGACAGCATTCTAAGAACTCTTCCTCCATCCCACCCCTTCCAACTTGAGTCAGCCAATCAATGTGCAGGTTGAAGTCCCCCATGATTATTCCCGTTCCGTTTTTGCACGCATCCATTATTTGCTTGTTTATAGCCCTCCCCACCTCAACATTATTATTTGGGGGCCTATAGACCACGCCTATTAGTGTCTTTCTCCCCCTACTATTCCTTATCTCTACCCATAACGATTCCACGTTTTGTTCCTTAGAGCCTATGTCATCCCTCACTACTACCCTGATATTATCTTTTATTAACAGAGCTACCCCACCACCTTTTCCTTCCTGTCTATTCTTCCTAAATGCCTGATACTCCTGGATATTCATCTCCCAGTCCTGGTCTCCCTGCAGCCACGTTTCTGTAATGGCCACTAGATCATACCCATTTGTGCTGATTTGCACCATCAACTCATTAACTTTGTTCCGAATGCTTCGTGCATTCAGGCAAAGTGTCTTTATTCCAGCTTTTATCTGGACCCGATTTAATGAAACGCTATCAACCTCTCCCTCACCACCTACTCCTTTAACTACTTGAATGCCCTCATTCACTTGCACTCGCTCCCTCTCCTCTACCATTGATTTCGTAATTCCTCTTACTTCTGCACCACCCCCCCCCCCCTTACTTCTGCACCACCACCCCCCCCCATAAATTAGTTTAAAGCCCTATCTACAGCCCTAGTGATACGATTCGCTAGGACTCTGGTCCCAGCACGGTTCAAGCGGAGACCATCCCATCTATACAGGTCCCATCTGTCCAAATTCTGGTGCGAATGCCCCATGAATTCGAACCCATTCCTCCCACACCAATCCTTGAGCCACGCATTCGTCTCCTTAATCCTATTAACCATGCGCCAATTCGCGCGTGGCTCAGGTAGTAATCCAGAGATTACCACCTTGTTGGTTCTGCTTTTTAATTTGTTCCCCAGCTCTTCGTACTCCTGCAGATCCTTAGTTCCTGTTCTGTCTATGTCATTGGCACCTACGTGGACCACGACAACTGGATTTTCACCCTCCCACTCCAAATTCCTCTGCAGCCCAGATGATACATCCTGGACCCGAGCACCAGGCAGGCAACACAACCTATGGTATTCCTTACCCTGGTCACAGAGAACAGTGTCTATGCCCTTAACTACACTATCCCCAATTACTACTATATTTCTCTTTGATTTCTCCGTTGCAGCAGCACCCTGCACCGTGGTACTGCCGACAGTTTGCTCGTCCTTCTCGCAGTCATTTTTCCCATCTACACTGGTGGCAAGAACCTCAAATCTGTTGCACAGATTTAAGGGCTGAGGTTCTTGGGACTTCACCTCCCGCAAACTACTTCCTTTCTTCCCCCCACTGCCCGCCTTCTTCCCCCCACTGCCCGCCTCACCTGCAGCCACTCCCTGTTGTCCCTGACCCCCAGCTAAGTTAGTCAATCTAAGGGGCGTGACTTTCTCTTTATACACATTATCCAGATAGCTCTCCCCTTCCCTGATAAGCCTCCGTGTCTGTAGCTCAGAGTCCAGTTCATCTACCTTGAGCTGGAGATCCTCCAGCAACCAGCACTTACTGCAGACATGGTCCTTGGGGTCCACTTGCTCCCACATCATGCAGAAACAGCACATTACATATCCCTCCATACCAATTTACCTTGTATAAGTTGGTGTAATTTAAAAGTGAAACCCTACCCTGCCTCTGCCTGTCCTCACCGAAGCCCTGTGAGCCAAAGCCCTTACAGTTCACACTCTACTCCCCACTCACGACGCTGCCTGCTGCCGACGCTGCCCGCTGTATAGAGTGACTTTTATACTAAACAAAAACACACAATCTCCCAGAATCCCCTGCGGCCTACTCCCACTTCCCTTAGTTTAAAGCCTTGAAAAAAAGCCCATTAAAAAAACAGATTAAATAAATAAATCGCAGCACTTGACAGTGGATGACCACTTTGGGACCAGTGACCATAGTTCTAATAATTTTAAAATAGTTATGGAAAGGGACAAAACTAGTACACAGGTGCAAGTTCTAAATTGGGCAAGGTGAAGTTTGATGGAATTAGACAGGAGCTTGCAAGGGTTGATTGGAGTAGCTTGTTTGAGGGCAAAGGGACCTCCAGCAAGTAGGAGACTTTTAAAAGTGAAATAGCTAGAGTTCAGGGTCTATATGTTCCTGTTAGGGTGAAGAGCAAGGCTGGCAGGAGAAGGGGACCCTGAATGACAAAGCGTAATGAGGTTTTGGCCAGGAAAAAGGAGCCATGGCTCAGGTACAAGTGGCTAGAATCAAGGGATTCCCTGAAGGTGTACAGGGCATACAGGACTATACTCAAGAAAGAAATTAGGAGGGCAAAAAGGGGGCATGAGGTAGCATTGGCTAAGGTAAATCCAAAAGATTTCTTTAAGTATATTAAAGGAAAAAGAATAACTAGAAAGAGAATAAGACCCCTCAAGGACCAAAGTGGACACATGCGGAACCACAGGAGATAGTGGAGGTGGATTCCTGATCGGTAAGGGAATTAGGGGTTATAGGGATCAAGCGGGTAAGTGGAACTGATCCACTTCAGATCAGCCATGATCTTATTGAATGGCAGGGCAAGCTCGAGGGGCTAGATGGCCTACTCCTGCTCCTATTTCGTATGTTCTTATGTTCTCAATTAATATTTCTCTTCTGTGTTTACCGTGGAGAAAGACATGAAGACTTGGGAACCTGGGAAAGTTTGTGGCGATATATTCGGGACAGTTTACATTATAGTAGAGGAGGTGATGGACATATTAAAATGTATGAAAGTGGATAAATCTCATGGCCCTGACTAGGTTTATCCAAGAACATTGTGTGAGGCTAGAGAAGAAATTGCAGGAGCCCTGGCTGAGATATTTGCATTATCATTAGCCACGGATGAGGTACCAGAAGACTGCAGGGTAGCAAATATTGTGCCTTTATTTAAGAAGGGCTGCAAAGAAAAACCTGGGAATGATAGACCGGTAAGCCTAACATCTGTGATGGGTAAGTTACTAGAGAGGATTCTGAGGGATAAGATATGAAGGCATTTGGAAAGACAGGGTTTGATTATGAGTAGTCAGCATGGCTTTGTGCATGGGAGATCATGCCTTACAAATTTGTTAGAGTTCTTTGATGAAGTGACCAGGAAGGTTGATGAGGGCAGGGCGATAGATGTAGTCTTTATGGACTTCAGTAAGGCCTTTGATAAAGTTCCACATGGTAGGCTCTCTGGAAGGTTAGATCACATGGAATCCAGGGAGAGCTGGCAAATTGGATATACAATTGGCTTGATGTTTGGAAGCAGAGGGTTACGGTGGAAGGATGCTTGTTGGACTGGAGGCCTGTGACTAATGTTATGCCTTGGGTCAGTGCTGGGCCCATTGCTGTTTTTTATCTATATCAACAATTTGGATGAGAATGTACAAGACATGATCAATAAGTTTGCAGATGACACTAAGATAGATGATATTGTAGACAGTGAGGAAGGTTATCAAAAATTGCAGCAGGATCTTGATCAGCTGGGAAAGTGGGCCGAGAAATGGCAAATGGAGTTCAATACAGATAAGTGTGAGGTGTTGCATTTTGGAAAGTCAAATCAAGGTAGGACTTTCGCGATGAATGGTAGGACCTTAGGGAGTATTGTGGAACAGAGGGACCTTAAGTTCAGGTGCATGGTTCTCTAAAGATGGAGTCACAGGTAGATAGGGCAGTAAAGAAGGCTTTTAGCATGCTGGCCTTCTTCAGTCTGTGCATTGAGTATAGGAGTTGGGAAGTTATGCTGCAGTTGTACGGGATGTTGATGAGGCCGCACCTAGAATATTGTGTTCAGTTTTGATCTCCTTGCTATAGGAAAGATGTTTTTTAACTGGAGAGTGTGCAGAAGAGATTTACAAAGATGTTGTCAGACTCAAGGGACTGAGATTGAATAGGCTAAGACTTTTTGCTTTGGAGATTGGGAGACTTAGGGGTGACCTTATAGAGGTGTATAATATGAGAGGCATGGATAGGGTGAATGCACTCAGTCTTTTTCCCAGGGTTGGGGAATCGAGAACGAGAGGGCATAGGTTTAAGTTAAAAGGAGAAAGAATTATGGGAACCTGAGGAGCAACGTTTTTACACAGAGGGTAGTGCGTTTGTGGATTGAGCTGCCAGAGGAAGTGGTTGAGGCAGGGACATTGACAACATGTAAAAGGCATTTGGACAGATGCATGATTAGGAAAGGTTTACCATAGAAACCATAGAATGGTAAACCTTTAGAGGGATATGGGCCAAATGCAGGCAAATGGGGTTCGCTTAGATGGATATTTTGGTTGGCATGGACCAGTTTGGGCTGAAGGGTCTGTCTTCGTGCCATAGATTCTATGACTATGAATATCTGAAGGACATGTGTGATTTCTTTCTTCTATTTTCTCGACTTTAAAAAAATTCTCCCCATGTCTCCTCCGTTTATTATCTTTACATCCTTTTTCCATCTCCCCTTTCATGATTCTCTTAATTCTCTCATTTGTGATTGTCTTTCAAGTTATGTTTCCTCCCCCAAGGCTTCTTAAATGTGGGCCAGGATTCTTCCAAAAAAATTCTATGTCTGCAACGTGCGGGAAAATGGGAGTAAATCCCCCTGTTTTTTTCAGCGTGATTTCCAGAACGAATCTCTGACACACTGCATCACAGAGTGCCATAGCAGGATTCACTCTGAAAATCTGGGGGTGAGGCCTATTCTCGCTCAAGAGGCTGGTAGCATAGCGCTGAGTGGGCCACTGCGAATTCACCGATCTGTCAGCATGGAGATTGGTGCATGCACAGTGGCCCACTCAGGCCTCCAGATCATTGACCAGCCCTGATCGCTGGCCTCCTGGACCTCCGCGGACCAGCCCCAATCTCCCTGTTCTCTCCCCCCCATCTTCCATCACCCAGATGGCCAGCCCCAATCACCTTGCCCTTGGGTCATGCCAGTCTGGCACTGTAAGAAGTTTAACAACACCAGGTTAAAGTCCAACAGGTTTATTTGGTAGCAAAAGCCACACAAGCTTTCGGAGCTCCAAGCCCCTTCTTCAGGTGAGTGGGAATTCTGTTCACAAACAGGGCATATAAAGACACAAACTCAATTTACATGAATAATGGTTGGAATGCGAATACTTACAACTAATCAAGTCTTTAAGAAACAAAACAACGTGAGTGGAGAGAGCATCAAGACAGGCTAAAAAGATGTGTATTGTCTCCAGACAAGACAGCCAGTGAAACTCTGCAGGTCCAGGCAACTGTGGAGGTTACAAATAGTGTGACATGAACCCAATATCCCGGTTGAGGCCGTCTCGTGTGTGCGGAGCTTGGCAGAGTCTGGCACTGCCCAGGGGTACCTTCTTCTCCCCCCCCCCCCCTTTCCCCCTCCCTCCCCCTTTCCCCCTCCCTCCCCCGGCTTCCTTTGGAGCCTGAATGACCTGTCTTCCCTCCAGCGGGGTCGGGCCACCTGTTCCCCATTAATGGGGAGCAGGAGTAAATCCAGCTGGTGGGAACCACTCCCGGCGGGGTGGAGACGGTAGCGGGCCCGGAAACTTCAGTCCTGGGCCCACTCATGAAATGCAAATAGCAATTTCCATATTGTAATCAACTCCGCACTGATTTTTGGCACGGAGCTGATTACGGTGGAAATCTTAGTCTTGGAGACCAGCAGTGGTCGTGATACCCAGCAGGAAGCCTGCGAAACGGGCCCCAACATAGTGCGCTGGGAGAATCACCCCTTGCTGTTATCTCCCAGCACTGTCCCTCCATAATCCAATCGTGACTCTTCAATCCCAACTTTGTGCAAATGTTAACCTCTGCAAAATGTCTGCCTTTGCCCTAACCTGAACCCCTCATCTGCTAAAACATGTCTTTGTTTAGATTTGACTGCTCTGAACTTTTCTAGGTGACCTCCTATCTTCTAACTTAAAGTTTACAAATTACAAGCCACACGCTAGCTGCAGTTGTAGAAAATGTCTTGTATTAATCCAGTTTGTTGGAGTAAAGAGTCTTGGGTAAATCTTTTTACCTTTGTTCAACAGAGTAACAGCAAGAATGCAGATTATATGATTTCATGAGGTATTCTGATTTGTTTCAGGGATGTGACTAAACATAGAATGTTTATTTATTAGTGTTACAAGTAGGCTTGCGTTAACACTGCAATGGAGTTACTGTGAAAATCCCCGAGTTGTACTTCGGTCAAATATCCTAATCCTATTTTGAAATTTATTTTTGTTCCCTAGGCCTTCCAATGATTTGAATTATCCAATGAATTCAAAAAAACTGCACAGACTTGGTTGGAAACCCAAAGTAGCATGGGAGGAAGGAATTAGAAAAACAAGTATGGTTATTCTTTGAAATATTTTTTAATAGCAACAACAGATTTTTGCTGAACTGATAACAATTGGGATAATTAAGTTGCCTATTAAATGACTCTAATTATCTTTTTATTTTAGCTTCTTGTATGCATTGATGCATTTATCTAACGTGCTTCCATAATTACATGATGGATGTTTTTATTGATACATATAGAGAAACAGAACATCCTTATTTTCTTCGTTCATGGAATGAATGCATCGCAAGCAAGGCCAGTATTCGTTGCCCATTCCAAATTGTCCTTGAGAAGATAGTGAGGCATTTTCTTGAACCACTGCAGTCACATGGTGCAGGTACATCCACTGTTTTTAGGGAGGAAGTTCCAAGCTTTTAACCTGGCGACAGTGAAGGAGCGGTGATGTAGGGCGGAATCTTACCAAAAAATGACAAAGTATCAGGATCTGACTGAAACTGATATGTTTCTCTCCAGAGAAACAGATAGGTTTCTCTCCAAATCTTATGACAGTTTGTCAAAAAAAGAAGGGGGTGTGTTTCACATCGTCATTTTGAGGGGCAGGGCTGAAATATAACAGCAAAGTTGGATCCACAGAGATTGGAGCGCCCTTTTTAGAACATGAAAAAAAACCTTAACCCAATCCCATTCCAAAGATATCAGGGACTTCTCTTCATGTTCCTCTCCCTATGGGCTATACTCAGCTTTGTGCCCACGGAGGGATCCCCTCAACAGATTCATGTGTAGTGAACCTGTTGAAAACTTCACCAACGTGACATCACGTTGACAAGGTACGAAAATTTAGTGAGGGGGAAGATCTGGCATAGGGAGTGATTAATGACATTCAAGTTTATTTAAATGAATGTAAATCAGGTTCTCTCCCATCACGGGCATCAGCGAGGAGGCAGCGGAAATCACAGAGCCTGTGGGCTCAGAATGTCGCAAAGGTTCCAAATTGGGATAGTGTGCGAGTTGGAGGGAAACTTGCAGGTGGTGGTATCCCTATGCACCTGCTGCCCTGGAATTATTTAATTGGCTGGCTTTGGGATACATTTGTTCTTTCAGTTTCAATACTTAGATGCTGTATTGTAAGTTAGATGTTTTTACTGCAGTAATTAAATATAGGGCTCAATCCTACAAATATAATTTGACCATTACAATGACCATTATTTTATAAGTGTTGACATGCATTACATTGCTTTTCTCAATGAAAGAAGTTCCAAAATACAATCAGAACTGTAGGAAAATGTGTTCGAAAACTCTCTTGTCATCTTTTGGACTGAGATTTAAATGTCCAATAATTTTAACTTTGAATAAAGTGACCCTTTTGTCAAACTTTTTAAAAATCTATTGACACTCCATTGACTGATGGTCAATCTGCTTTGAAATGGAATTGGAGTAACAGCCGAAGCTTAAAGAAAAACAAGTGTGGTGTTTCAGTTTTAATGGGCTCCATTGTTGATATTTCCTGTGGTTCTTTTAGATAGCCACGGTTATTAAGCATGCTTGACTAAGTATCAAAAACTCCTCAACTATTTATGACAACAGAGGGGCAGTGTTCACTTTTTGATAGTTTTAAGAAGTTGAGGTTATGACAGAATTATCTGTCTATGATGTTGTAAGTAGATAATCTACTGTTTTTATTTGACTGCTTGAGGGGATTTACGTTTTTTGAATGGGGTTGACAGTTTTTTTTTCAGTGTGAAGTGTCTTTGAATCTGACAGTTATATTTGATTGTTAGAATTTTAATTTTTAAATGTCATTTTCTGGGATATCCTGAGGTCTGTCCATGATGGATACCGTGTGAATGGCTATGGCGGACATGTGGAGCGGGGGAAGGAGGGTATGGATGGTATTGCACCATGGGGGGCATGAAGAGGCGCATAGGATTTGAGGGCCTGACATTGGCCATTAAAACTGGACCAATGTCCTAGAAAACAGAGGCGGGCATTCCAACTTGGCCATCTGCCTGCCTCACACCTGTCTCTGGTGGCAGGGGCCTGATTCATCTTGCACCTGCCTTCCCAGAATTAAAATATGGCAGGCCATTAGACGGATCTTTCAGTTCAGAAAGCTTCCCGACTTAACTTTCCCTTCTCCTCCACAAAAATCTAGACCCATGGGTTAGTTCTTAACCAGTTAGTAGTTATTTTTATTTCAGTGCTGGCTGCACCCCTGAAATGTACAGCAGAGCTCAAAAAACAAGGTAATGAGTAGCTAAAATGTTCTGGGCTCTATAAAAGTAAAGAGGGAAAGAATAATATGTCAAAATTGAAGTACATAATTAATTTCACCCAAAATATAAATTTCAAAAGTAGTTGTATTCAATTTTAATGTGTGTGAGGCGGTGAATGTGAAGGGACTATGGTTCCATTTATGTTACTGGATATACTTTCAAGAGCAAAGTTAGAGGAAAACATTTTCAGGTCTCTAAGAACAATCTATTATGATGGCTTAAATTAGTTTTTGCAATTTACTTTCTTGAATAGATAACAACATTCTGCAGCGACATGTATAGTTTTTTAAATTATGCTCAATAACTGAAGTTTGTTTTTGTTTTTTCACCATTAGTTGAATGGTATCAAGAAAATTTCTACAACTGGCCAAATGCAGAAAAAGCATTAGCTCCTTTTCCATCTTCAGCACTTAATAAAAGTTGCCAGTGATTGTAACTTTACACAGAACGCAGCATCTCTACCTCATCTGGAGCTTCAAGTGGATCTTTTTGTTTGTCACAGAACGGCAACGATATAAGTAATGCAGAAAAACCCTACTTTTTAATTATTAAATGTGTTTGATACTTGAAAGGAATTTATTATGGTTAAATGTGTAATAAAGGCTTGGCCTAGCTAAATTATGTCCAAATTAGGTCTTTAAAAAAAAAATACTATTTTAGGAGTAATTTTCTCCAGTGCGACCTAGCATTGGTGGGTCCTTGTATGCAAAATCTTGTTGCTAATGTGATTGGTAAGCTTTGTAAAGACACAGTAGCCTAATGATTATGGCACCATATTAGCACTCCCAAGATTTCAAATCCAACTGTGGAAAGTGGGAAATCACTTTCATTAAAAATCAATTTAATGATTTGCGTGCTAGCATCAGATAAAATAATCATGAATTGGCTGGATTGTCATACAAAGTAACTGGTTAAATAATGTTCTTCAGGGAAGGAAACCTGCCAGCCTTAGTATGTGATTGTGAATGTTCTACACTGCATGGTCCGCTCTTTACTGTCATTTGGAACCAATAGGGAAGATCAGTAAATGCAGCATTGGCAGTCTTGCCCATTTGGGTAATAAATGCCAGCCTTGTCAACAGTGTTCACATCCTTAGAATGAAATAAAATTTAATATCGTATTTTATATTTAAACAAGTAAAGTCTATATTTTTAGTTACAATGTTTTTAGATAGGAATAATATTTATTTTAGTATTTAGTTCTTTATGTACAGTAGAATGCTTAGTTTATTATCTACTGTATTCTAAATCAATGTACTATTTTGAGCTCTGTTAAACCAGTGATTATCGAAATAATTTAAATAAATTAGTATATTTTTAAGAATCTTTCATATTTTTCAGCTATGTGGGTAGATTTTCCAAGTCCTCACTTATAAAAATTTAGAATCATAGAATCCCTACAGTGCAAAAAGAGGCCATTTGGCCCATCAAGTCTGCACTGACCACAATCCCTCCCAGCCCCTATCCCCATAACCCCGCATATTTACCCTGCTAGTTCCCCGACACTAAGTGGCAATTTAGATCATAAGACCTAGGAGCAGAATTAGGCAACTCGGTCCATCGAGTCTGCTCCTCCATTCAAGCATGGTTGATATTTTTCTCATCCCCATTCCTTTCCCCCATAACCCCTGATCCCCTTATTAATTAAGAACCTATCTATCTCTGTCTTAAAGACACTCAATGACATGGCCTCCACAGCCTTCTGTGGCAAACAGTTCCACATATTCACCACTCTGGCTGAAGAAATTCCTCCTCATCTCTGTTTTAAAGGTTGTGCCCTCTGGTTCTAGTTTCTCCTACTAGTGGAAACATCCTCTCCACGTCCACTCTATCCAGGCCTCGCAATAATCTGTAAGTTTCAATAAGATCCCCCCCCCATCCCATCCTTCTAAACTCCAACGAGTATAGACCCAGAGTCCTCAACAGTTCCTCATATGACAAGCTTTCCATTCCAAAGATCATTCTTGTGAGCCTCCTCTGGATCCTTTCCAAGACCATCACATCCTTCCTTAGATATGATTTGTTTGATTTATTATTGTCACATGTATTATCAGACAGTGAAAAGTATTGTTTCTTGTGCGCGATACAGACAAAACATACCGTTCATCGAGAAGGAAACGAGAGAGTGCAGAATGTTGTGTTACAGTCATAGCTGGGGTATAGAGAAAGACCAACTTAATGCAAGGCAAGTCCATTCAAAAGTCTGACAGCAGCAGCGAAGAAGCTGTTCTTGAGTGGGTAGGTATGTGACCTCAGACTTATGTATCTTTTTCCTGAAGGAAGAAGGTGGAAGACAGAATGTCCGGGGTGCATGGGGTCTTTAATTATGCTGGCAGCTTTGCCGAGGCAGCGGGAAGTATAGACAGAGTCAATGGATGGGAGGCTGGTTTGCATAACAGATTGGGCTACATTCCTGACCTTTTGTCAATCCTTGCGGTCTTGGGCAGTGCAGGAGCCGTACCAAGCTGTGATACAACCAGAAAGAATGCTTTCTATGGTGCATCTGTAAAAGTTGGTGAGAGTCGTAGCTGACATGCCAAATTTCCTGAGTCTTTTGAGAAAGTAGAGGCGTTGGTGAGCTTTTTTAACTATAGTGTTGGCATGGGAGGGACCAGGACAGGTTGTTGGTGATCTGGACACCTAAAAACCTGAAGCTCTCGACCCTTTCTACTTCGTCCCCATTGATGTAGACAGGGGAATGTTCTTCTTTACGCTTCCTGAAGTCAATGACAATCTCCTTCATTTTGTTGACATTGAGGGAGAGATTATTGTTGCCACATCAGTTCACCAGATTCTCTACCTCATTCCTGTACTCTGTCTTATCATTGTTTGGGATCCGACCCACTACGGTGGTGTCGTCAGCAAACTTGAAATTCGAATTGGAGGGGAATTTGGCCGCACAGTCATAGGTGTATAAGGAGTATAGTCGGGGGCTGAGAACACAGCCTTGTGGGGCACCGGTTTTGAGGATGATCGTGGAGGAGGTGTTAGAACCATAGAAAATTACAGCTCAGAAACAGGCCTTTTGGCCCTTCTTGTCTGTGCCGAACCATTTTTTGCCTAGTCCCACTGACCTGCACTTGGACCATATCCCTCCACACCCCTCTCATCCATGAACCCGTCCAAGTTTTTCTTAAATGTTAAAAGTTACTACTTTTACCACTTTATCCGGCAGTGCATTCCACACTCCCACCACTCTCTGCGTGAAGAAGCCCCCTCTAATATTCTAATTAGATTATATTAATTATATTCTAATATAGTGTTGTTGCCTATCCTTACTGATTGTGGTCTGTGAGTTAGGAAGTTCACATCCAGTCGCAGAGGGAGCTGCCGAGGCTCAGGCCACGGAGTTTGGAGATGAGTTTCGTGGGAATAATAGTGTTGAAGGCTGAGCCATAGTCAACAAATAGTCAGACATAGGTGTCCTTGTTATCTAGGTGTTCCAGGTTTGAGTGCAGGGCCAGGGAAATGGCGTCTGCTGTGGACTTGTTGCGGCGGTAGGCAAACTGTAGTGTATCCAGGTAGTCCGGGAGGCTGGAATTGATTCGTGCCATGACTAACCTTTTGAAGCACTTCATAATGATGGATGTGAGACCCACCAGCCGATAGTCATTAAGGCACGCTGCTTGGTTTTTCTTAGGTACCGGCATGATGGTCGTCTTCTTGAAGCAGATAGGGATCTCAGATTGTTGTAAAGAGAGGTTGAAGATGTCTGTGAATAACTCAGCCAGCTGATCAGTGCAGGATCTGAGTTCTGGGGCCCAAAACTGCTCACAGTACTCCAAATGGGGTCTGACCAGAGCCTTATAAAGCCTCAGAAGTACATCCCTGCTCTTGTGTTCTAGCCCTCTCGACAAGTGTGAGATATTGCACTTTGGAAGGACAAACCAAAGTAGAACGTACAGGGTAAATGGTAGGACTCTGAAGAGCGCAGTTGAACAGAGGGATCTGGGAATACAGGTACAGAATTCCCTAAAAGTGACATCACAGGTGGATAGAGTCGTAAAGAGTGCCTTTGGTACATTGGCCTTTATAAATCGGAGTATCGAGTATAAAAGTTGGAGTGTTATGGTAATGTTCTATAAGGCATTGGTGAGGCCGAATTTGGAGTATTGTGTACAGTTTTGGTCACCTAGTTACAGGAAGGATGTAAATAAGGTTGAAAGAGTGCAGAGAAGGTTCACAGGGATGTTGCCGGGACTTGAGAAGCTGAGTTACAGAGAGAGATTGGATAGGTTGGGACTTTATTCCCTGGAGCGTAGAAGATTGAGGGGAGATTTGATAGAGGTGACTAAGATTTAGATGGGTATAGATAGAGTGAATGCAAGCAGGCTTTTTCCACTGAGGCTAGGGGAGAAAAAAACCAGAGGGCATGGGTTAAGGGTGAAAGGAGAAAAGTTTAAAGGGTATATTCGGGGGGGCTTCTTCGCGCAGAGAGTGGTGGGAGTGTGGAATGAGCTGCCGGATAAAGTGGTAAATGCGGGGTCACTTTTAACATTTAAGAAAAACTTGGACGGGTTCATGGATGAGAGGGGTGTGGAGGGATATGGTCCAAGTGCAGGTCAGTGGGACTAAGCAAAAAATGGTTCGGCACAGACAAGAAGGGCCAAAAGGTCTGTTTCTGAGCTGTAATTTTTCTATGCTTCTATGAATGCTAACATTGCATTTTCCTTCCTAACTGCCGATTGAACCTGCACCTTAAGAGAATAGAATCATAGAATCATAGAAACCCTACAGTGCAGAAGGAGGCCATTCGGCCCATCGAGTCTGCACCGACCACAATCCCACCCAGGCCCTACCCCTACATATTTTACCCGCTAATCCCTCTAACCTACGCATCCCAGGACACTAAGGGGCAATTTTTAACATGGCCAATCAACCTAACCCGCACATCTTTGGACTGTGGGAGGAAACCGGAGCACCCGGAGGAAACCCACGCAGACACGAGGAGAATGTGCAAACTCCACACAGACAGTGACCCGAGCCAGGAATCGAACCCGGGACCCTGGAACTGTGAAGCAGCAGTGCTAACCACTGTGCTACCGTGCCGCCCAAGAATCCTGAACAAGGACTCCCAAGTCCCTTTGTGTTTCTGATTTCCTAAGCATTTTCCCATTTAGAAAATAGTCTATGCCTCCATTCCTCCTTCCAAAGTGCATAACCTCACACTTTTCCATATTGTATTCCATCTGCCACTTCTTTGCCCACTCTCTGAGCCAGTCCAAGTCTTTCTGCAGTCCCCCTGCTTCCTCGATATTACCTGTCCCTCTACATATCTTTGTATCATCTGCAAACTTAGCAATAGTTCCTTCTTGCAAATCGTTAATGTATATTGTGAAAAGTTGTAGTCCCAGCACTGACCCCTGAGGCACACCACTAGGCACCAGCTGCCATCCTGAAAAAGACCCCTTTATCCCCACTCTCTGCCTTCTGACAGTCAGCCAATCCTCTATCTATGCCAGGATCTTACCCTGAACACCTTGGGCTCTTATTTAACAGTCTCCTATGCGGCACCTTGTCAAAGGCCTTCTGGAAATCTAAATCAATCACGTCCACTGGTTCTCCTTTGTCTGACTTCCTTGTTACCTATATGACCTCCCTTTGACGAAGCCATGCTGACTCAGTCCTATTTTATCATGCACTTCCAAGTACTCCGCGATCTCATCTTTAACAATGGACTCTAAAATCTTGCCAATGACCAAAGTCAGGCTAACCGGCCTATAATTTCCCATCTGCTGCCTCCCTCCCTTCTTAAACAGACAAAGAACAATACAGCACAGGAACAGGCCCTTCGGCCCTCCAAGCCCGCGCCGCTCCCTGGTCCAAACTAGACCATTCTTTTGTATCCCTCCATTCCCACTCCATTCATGTGGCTGTCTAGATAAGTCTTAAACGTTCCCAGTGTGTCCACCTCCACCACCTTGCCCGGCAGCGCATTCCAGGCCCCCACCACCCTCTGTGTAAAATACGTCCTCTGATATCCGTGTTAAACCTGCCCCCCCCCCACCTTGAACCTATGACCCCTCATGAACGTCACCACCGATCTGGGAAAAAGCTTCCCACCGTTCACCCTATCTATGTCTTTCATAATTTTATACACCTCTATTAGGTCACCCCTCATCCTCCGTCTTTCCAGTGAGAACAACCCCAGTTTACCCAATCTCTCCTCATAACTAAGCCCTTCCATACCAGGCAACATCCTGGTAAACCTCCTCTGCACTCTCTCTAAAGCCTCCACGCCCTTCTGGTAGTGTGGCGACCAGAACTGGGCGCAGTATTCCAAATGCGGCCGAACCAACGTTCTATACAACCGCAACATCAGACCCCAACTTTTATACTCTCTGCCCCGTCCTATAAAGGCAAGCATGCCATATGCTGCCTTCACTACCTTCTCCACCTGTGCCGTCACCTTCAAGGATCTGTGGATTTGCACACCCAGGTCCCTCTGCGTATCTATACCCTTTATGGTTCTGCCATTTATCGTATAGCTCCCCCCTACGTTAGTTCTACCAAAATGCATCACTTCGCATTTATCTGGATTGAACTCCATCTGCCATTTCTTTGCCCAAATTTCCAGCCTATCTATATCCTTCTGTAGCCTCTGACAATGTTCCTTACTATCTGCAAGTCCAGCCATTTTCGTGTTGTCTGCAAACTTACTGATCACCCCAGTTACACCTTCTTCCAGATCGTTTATATAAATCACAAACAGCAGAGGTCCCAATACAGAGCCCTGCGGAACACGTGTTACATTCGCTACTTTCCATTCCTCGGATACCCTCCCTGCCTCCAGTGATTCCTGAAAGATCACCACCAATGCCTCCACAATTTCCTCAGTTATCTCTTTTGGAACCCTGGGGTGTAGTCCATCCGGTCCAGGTGATTTATCCACCTTCAGACCTTTCACTTTCCCCAGAACCTTCTCCTTAGTGATGGCCACTACACTCACCCGTGCTCCCTGATTCTTCTGGAGCTCCGGCATCCCATTGGTGTCTTCCACCGTGAAGACTGATGCAAAGTAACTAATCAATTTCTCTGCCATTTCTTTGTTTCCTATTATTACTTCTCCAGACTCATTTTCCAGTGGTTCAATATCTATTTTTGCTTTTCTCTTACCTTTTATATATTGAAAAAAGCTCTTCCCATCTTCTTTCATATTACTGGCTAGCTTACACTCATATTTCATCGTCTCCCCCCCTTATTGCTTTTTTAGTTGTCCTCTGCTCGCTTTTAAAGACTTCCCAATTCTCTGGCTTCCCACTAATCCTTGCCACTTTGTATACTTTTTCTTTTGCTTTTATGCTGTCCTTGACTTCCCTCGTCAGCTATGGATGCCTCGTCCTCCCCTTTAGCATGGCCAATCAACCTAACCTGCACATCTTTGGACTATAGGAGGAAACTGGAGCACCCAGAGGAAACCTACGCAGACATGACGAGACTGTGCAATCTCCACACACACAGTGACCCAAGCCAGGAATCGAACTTGGGTGTCTGGTGCTGTGAAGCGCAGTGCTCACTGTGCCATCCACAGATGTTTAGCCGCAGATAGAAAAATCACAGGCAACAGCCTACTTACAGCAAGCCAGGTATGTCACCATGGGCAGAATCAGGAAATTAATTTTGTAAAATGAATGCTTTGTGAAGCTGTGATCTTTTTAACCATTTGTTTTTATCAATTGCATTTTCTTTTAAACATAAATTTTGCAATTGTAATGGCAGAAAAACTGTCAGCATTGCCATTGTGAAGCTGACAATAACTTCGGACATCTGCATATGTGCATTTAAACATAAAAATCCAGTAGTTGCTGTCAGTGTTTCTCTACTCCTCCACAGAGCATGCTGTTAAATTACCCATAGATGAAAACTTTTTAAAATCTCTTGAATTGACATGAGATTTCATTTCTAAGGTATCAGTCTTGCTGTAAAAGCCCTTTAAAATGTTTCACATTACTGAATGAGACACTGCTTTAATGGTGTCTTAAGTTCTTTCATACTTGCATAAGAACTAGAAACAGGAGTAGCCTTTCGGTCCTTCGAGCCTACTGCAATTTTCAGTAAGATCATGGCTGGTTTTTCTCCTTCAGTTGCATGTTTCTGCATTATTCTTATAACCCTGGATTCCCTTAATATTCAAAAAGCTATTGGTCTCTGACTTGAAAAAATAATGTTCTGAGTGAATATAATTACTGCTGAACAATCGCTGACCTTGAAAAACTAATTATATAGTTATAGAATATTAATTTTCTCCATCATGGTAAAAATTCCATCGTTTTTAATATAATTTTGTAAGTTCGTTCATGACAAACTTACAAAATTATAACTTGCTGAAGCTTTCCATCTTGCACTTATCAGGACAAATGCAAGAATGAGCCCAATCAAGAACCGTGATTAGCCAAGGTGTTGCCATGTAGAAAGCAATCAGAGTTGACTTGCTAACCAATCAACACTCAGATGAAAAGCTTCAGCATCTTTTCAGCAATATTCAAGTTCGGTGCTGCTAAGCAAGTATTCATGATATTTCCCATACTGCTATGGCATGTCCCAATTTTTACTTTGCCCTCTGTAAAATGATTAAGAAGTAAGGTCAACAATGTATTTTACTTCTCGATTTGTGCCCTGTGAGATTTCTTCACTGTGATTGGCTACTCCATAGAATCCCTGCGGTGCAAAAGGAGGTCATTCAGCCCATCGAGTTTGCACCAACCACAATCCCACCCAGCCCCTATCCCTGTAGCCTCACGTATTTACTCTGCTAGTCCCCCTGACACTAAGTGGCAATTTAGCATGGCCAATCAACCTGACCTGCACATCTTTCGCCTGTTTGATGACATCACTGTTGCTGGATGTTGGGTATCCCCTATAGTTGGCCCCATAATCAAATTAATGTCAGAAAAGGTGTAATCCACACCACAGAGATTGCTAAATCTTTGTGGGCAGCTTTCTTCTTGGTCAGCGGTGAGTGCTGTCATTTCACTGCTGATCACAAAATCCAGCACATGGCATTTTAATTTCCAGCTTTTTTCTTTCACACTCTTTCTCTCACACTATTCCTAATTCACAGCTTGATACTGTATTCGTGTAAAACATTCAGAATATCAAACCTCATACTTCCATTTCACAATCCACACCACACATGGACTATATGAATGTCACTTTTTTAACCTTTACCATGATTTCTCAATTAAAATAAGATTTATTCTCAGTTGTGCCCACTGCTGATGCTATTAACTTCCCCTAGCAGCAGCAATCACCTACTGCCCAAGGTGTGGGTCCACTGGTATGGGAGCTACAGGCCTTCATATTGCTGGTGATTTTTTTTGTTCCATTGTACCAGGTACTTCAAGTGCAGATTTGTTGAATTTGATTTGCTAGGAGGGTCATAGAATCCTTACAGTGCAGAAAGAGGCCATTCAGCCCATCGAGTCTGCACCAAATATAATCCCACCCTGACTCTATTCCTGTAACCCCTTATATTTGCCCTGCTTATCCCCCTAACACTAGGCTTAATTTATCATGGCCAATCAACCTAACCCGCACATCTTTGGACTGTGGGAGGAAACCGGAGCACCCGGAGGAAACCCATGCAGACACGGGGAGAATGTGCAAATTCCGCACAGACAGTGACCCAGGGCCGGAATTGAACCTGGGTCCCTGGTGCTGTGAGGCAGCAGTGCTAACCACTGTGCCACCATGCTGCCCCCTGGTTGCACAGGAGGTGGCACAGTGGCACATTAACATTCCTGGTGTAGACCAGGTATTGATGGACGGCACGACAGGAATGTTGATCCATTGCCAGTTCAGTACACAGCAATCCACTTGCCCAATTTCCCACACAGTCAAACCATCTCTGATCTACATTTCGCTTCACTACGGCTTGCCGCCAGTTCCAAGAAGAAACAACCTGCGAAAAGCCAATTGGGAGGAATACAGCAAGATATTGGAACAAGGTAACAAGGAACAAGATATTCCCAAAGAGTTTGCATTCAAGAAGGCAGCTAACCACCACCTTCTCAAGGGTAACTAGGGATGGACAAAAAATGCTGGCCAGCCAGCAACGCCCATGTCCCACGAATGAAATTTAAAAAAATACAGTCACTTCAGCAAAGCTATCTATAAAGCAGCCATTGAAAGGGGATACTGTCCTGTGTATATATCTTGCCTGGAAGAGGAGTCTGCCTCCCCACTCCAATAATATGAGTCCTCTAGTGACCCAGACATGGCAAATCATCTGATTGAATCCCTGGATTGTGCTTGCCAGGCCAAATGGCAAGAGACAGCAAAGAACCTGGAGTTCATCTACTCAAGTCAGAAATTTTGGAGACTGCTACCTCGGAGCAGCCCAGCAACTCTTAGCACCAGCTGCCCATCTGTGAATGCCAATCAGCTGGCAAGCAATCTTCCTGATGGAAAAGACACAGCTGGAAAAAAGTGAAGAAGCAAAACTCCACCCTATTCTCCCAGTTTCTCTGCCTCTGCCATATCTGTTCCAATGATGCCACTTTGAAAAATGGCGATTCTGACATGCTTGCATTTTTCCTTACTGAGGTTCCCCCGCTCTGGTTGACAGTGCACTCAACCGAGTTCGACTGATTTCCTGCACCTCTGCCCTCACCCCTTCCTTTCCCAGAACCATGATAGAGTTCCCGTTGTTCACACTTTCTACCCACCAGTCTCTGAATTCAAAGGATCATCCTCCACCATTTCTGCCAACTCCAGAATGATGCAACCACGAAAGACATCTTACCCTCACCACCAACTCCCCTCCCGTCAGCATTCCATAGGGACTGCTTCCCATGTGACACCATGGTCTACTTCTCCATCACCCCCAACTTCTCATCCTCTTCTCGTGGCACCTCCCCTTGCAATTGTAGAGGGTGCACCACCTGTCCTTTACCGCCTCCCTTCTCACTGTCCAAGGGCCCAAGCATTCCTTTCAGGTGAAGCAACATTTCACTTGCACTTCCTTCAGTTTGGTCTGCTCCCAAAGCAGTTTCATTGGGGAAATTAAAGGCAACTTGGGTAACTACTTTGCAGAATACCTTCACTCCATCCTAAAGCATGACCCCATTTTTCCTGACTCTCATGCCCACATGCCCATCCTTGGTGTGCTGCAATGCTCCACTAGAGCCTCATGCAAACTGGAGGAACAGCACCTCCTTCCAATTAGACATGTTATAGCCCTCAGGACTCAACATTGAGTTCAATATCTTTAGACCTTTCGCCTCCATCTTGACACATTTTTTAATATCCAAAATAATTTTTTGTCCCAATGCTATATTTCCAGTTGCTGCTCCACAAATTCCCTTTTTGTGAATCACTCTGATGCTCAGCATCTGGGTCCAGCTTGAAGTATCCTGCCCCTTCCAATGTGGGCTCTCCTTCGCTGTCTCTGCTTCTAACACCTGCTCCTGCTTATATGTAATATGCTCCTCACCATGTCTCAACCTAACTATCTCTAATTGCAAGACAATGTGTATCTGCATTGGTGGAATGTCTGTATGAGGCCTCCTCAGCTTGGTCCCCCAGCAAATGTTCTGACACCTGTGAAGAACCCGTGGGGGATAAAAGAGATAAAATATGCTGAAATCAGAAAAGGATAAAAACTCAGCACAGTATTTTTCTGTTAAGTTGGTGATGACATCAACTCAACATGTTCAGTACCAAGTGGCAGTGTACCATTCAATGCTATCATCAGGCCTTTGGGCTATTTCCATCTCTCTATCGCTGGCACCCAGTGAGTGTGGCATCTTGCCGATCTCCAGAGCCTTCTCTTCGAAAGTTAGGATGGCAATGACTGAAAATGCCCCTCAGGTTTTCTACCTTTTTCTGGAGTTGTGGACTCTATTCTGCTGAAATGAGAAAAAGGAGAAAGTTATTATTAAGAAAAATGGAGTTGGTGCTGAGGATAAAGTGATAACATTTGAGGAGGGTCATTGTAGAGGAAAGGTATGAGAGGGCAGTAGATGAGGGTGAATAAGAGTGGGTAGCCTTTGAGATGGAGATTTGAGGAGGTGACTGGAGAGAAAGGAATGCATGGAACCATAGAACCATAGAAAAGTTACAGCACAGAAGGAGACCATTTAGCCTACCTTGTCCATGTCAGCCTGAGGACATCCAGGTGCCCTTTCTAATCGCACCTTCCTGCACCTCACCATAGCCCTGTAGCTTACAGCATTTAAGGTGCAGATCCAGGTACTTTTTAAAAGAGTTTTGAGTTCTGCCTCCACCACCAACTCAGACACCTACCACCCTCTGCGTAAAAACATTTCCTCATATCTCCTCTGCACTTTCTGCTACTCATCGTGATTCTATGTCCCCTGGTTCTAGAATTCATCCCCAGGGGAAACAATTTCATCCTGTTCACTCTATCTCTTCCCCTCATAATTTTATACACCTCCATCAAGTCACCCCTCAGCCTTCTTTATTCCAAGGAAAATACCTATGATGTGGAGATGCCAGCATTGGACTAGGTAAGCACAGTAAGAAGTCTCACAACACGAGGTTAAAGTCCAACAGGTTTATTTGGTAGCACAAGCCACAAACTTTCCCACTCACCTGACGAGGGAGCAGCGCTCCGAAAGCTTGTGACTTATGCTACCAAATAAACCTGTTGGACTTTAACCTAGTGTTGTGAGATTTCTTACCAAGGAAAATAGCCCAGCCTATCCAATTTCTCCTCATAGCTACACTTCTCTAGCCCTGGCAACATTTTTGTCAACCTCCTCTGCACTCTCTCCAGAGCAATTGTGTCTTTCTTGTAATATGGTGACCAGAAGTGCACACAATACTCCAGTTGTGGTCACACCACTGTTTTAAACAATTCCAACATTATTTGCTTACTTTTATCTTTTTCTCTGCCAGCGAAGGAGAGCATTCCCATATGCCTTCTTTACAACCTTGTCCACTTGAACTGCTACGTTTAAGGACATGTGTACTTGTACACCCAAGATCTCTCACTTTATCTATCCCTCTTAGTGTTCCTATTAATTGTTTGACCTGCAAAGTGAGCCAGTATGAGGAATACTGTGCTGGAGAATTTTAGGGAGGCCGGAGATTGATGGCTGCAAACTGAAAATGGTATGACTTTCACCTGACTGGTCCTGATGAGGTCATGGAAAGTTTTATGTATGATATCCAAGTACTGGATACCACATTCCTGCTGCTGACAGCCTGTCATATCGAATCACACTTGCTTCATTAAGATGGCTGATCTTTTCCTCCCACCCTCGGGAAAGAGGGTTTCTTTCCTGGTCTTTACCATCTCCAACACTACTTCCAGGAAAGAGTTAGAGAACTGCGTTGGGGAGAGTATGTGGGAGTGGTCAGTGGACTTTGCCAGCAGTGTTTCCTGTGCCCATTCAACCCTCTGTTCGGGTCCCTTTAAATATGAAGCCTTCATTGAAATCTGATTGCTTGAGAAATCCAGAACCATAGAATCCCGACAATGCACAAAGAGGCCATTCAGCCCATCAAATCAGCACCAACTCTCTGACAGAACATTTTAGGTCCAACCCCCCCCCCCCCCCCCCCCCCCCGACCCACCCTATCCCCATAACCCTGCTCATTTACCATGGTTCATCCACCTAACTTGCATATCTTTGGACACTAAGAAACAATTTTAGCATGGCCAATCCACCTAACCTGCACATCTCTGGACTGTGGGAGGAAACTGAAGCACTTGGAGGAAACCCACGCAGACACGGGGAGAACATGTAAATTCCACACAGACACCCAAGAGCGGAATAAACCACTGGTTCCTGGGGCTGTGATGTCCAGAAGTGGAATATTAATTCAGTGGTTGAGTTAAACAACCATTGCAAAGCCCACTCCAGCAGCAACTGACTTCCCCACTCACGGTTGGTCTTATTATTTCGGCTAGGACTACAAATTAATATGGGTGGTGGTGGCCCTGACTGGTTAGCCAGAGGCAGTCGCCAGCACAGCTGACATTGGGATCCATAACCCAATTCTGTGGTTGCCGGACAATTAACTGTCTGTTGTCAGGGCTCTGGCTCCTTTAAGGGCAGAGTCTCAGCCTCCAAGAACTGCCAGTCGAGGGTAATGCTAGTGCCCACCTGATCTGGAGCAGCTCTGTGGATGCTGCCCTGGACTGACCAAGTTGAGTTGGGTTGTCAAGGTCATTAAGGTCACCTCTGGCAAGGAAATTGAGTATTTTTGGTGCGAATGGAAGGAAGGAGTGTTACTGCAGAGACAGCCCTTGCCATCAGGGGCTGGCTTCTGTGAGTTGTAGGGTGCCCAATCAGCATAGTTTCCCCCCACCCACAGTGAATTAGGAGATCGCCAGTTTCTGCTGGGTGCTCTCCTATGTCTTCCTGCAGGCCCTTGAGGCCTCACTTGGCCTCTAGGCTAGAAGGCCATCCTCAATTTTCCCTACATGATATAAAGTGGGCAATGAGTACTCAACTCCCTCCCTTCCAGCCAAATGTACAGGTGTTCACCTGGCACCCTGGCAATTTCCATTTGAGTACCAGAAGTGTGTCGGGGCAGTGCCAAGGGGATGGGCCTGAGTGTGGTTAAGGTCTGTGTCGGGATAGGGATTATTCACAATGATGGGGGGGGCTTGATTTGATTTTGATTAGATTTATTATTGTCACATGTATTAGTATACAGTGAAAAGTATTGTTTCTTACGAACTATACAGACAAAGCATACCTTACATAGAGAAGGAAAGGAGTGCAGAATGTAGTGTTACAGTCATAACTAGAGAAAGATCAACTTAATGCTAGGTAGGTTCATTCAAAAGTCTGATGGCAGCAGGGAAGAAGCTGTTCTTGAGTCGGTTGGTTCATGACCTCAGAGTTTGTATCTTTTTCCCGACGGAAGAAGGTAGAAGAGAATATGTCCAGGGTGCATGGGGTCCTTAATAATGCTGACTGCTTTTCCAAGGCAGCGAGAAATGTAGACAGAGTCAATGGATGGACTGGGCTTCTCATTCACGACCCTTTGTAGTTTCTTGTGGTCTTCGGCAGAGCCGTACCAAGCTGTGATACAACGAGAAAGAATGGGCCTGATTTTACCATTTTCATTCTAAGTGCTGAATCTGGGTGCAATTCAGATCCGACTTGGAAATCTGTTTTCAGGCGCCCCCATACGCACTTAGCCTGAAAAAAAATCGCGAGTTTGAATTGCGATGAGTGGGGCTTAGCGTGCCCGAAACGATTGGAGCTCTGAACTGCGCATGTGCAGTTAGAAAAAAAAATTGAAAATCGCGCCGCTGTCACATCACTCCCGGGCCGCAAAAAGTGGATAAAGCGGCCCGGGAGCGATGGCGCCCACAAACATTGCCCCACCCCCACAATATAACTTTCCCCCTTATCCACCCACCCCCCCCCCCCCCGATTCAGACCCCCTACCCCTTCCCCCCCCACCGATCGCCCCCAGAGTGGCAGCGGACCCCCCTGCCCCTGACCCCTCCCCCCCCCCACCCAAGATCCATCTGGCCTCTTCTATCCCCCCACCAGAGATCGATCTGGCCTCCCTCTCTCCCCCCCCCCCGCCCACCAGAGATACATCTGACCTGCCTCTCTCACCGCCCCCCCCCAAACCAGACGACAATCTGGCCTCCCTCTGCCCTCCCCCCGCCCGCCCCCCATCCACCAGTGATACATCTGACCCCCCCCACCACCACCGATCTGAATCAGAGGGCCGTTGGAAGCTTTGAACTTACCTCTTCAGAAACTGGAGTGCCCGAAACAGACCTTTGCCGAGCATGTCTGTTTTGCACTGAATCTGGACGCACGAACGCGATGATAAAGGGGGAAATGCTGATAAAGTTGGGCGGGCAGTTCATTAATTCAATTTAAATGCATGCAAATGTGGATCGCGTTAATGGCCTCATGCCCGACTCTACCACGTTTTCACACCCATTTTGCAATGGTAAAATCAGGCCCAATGCTTTTTATGGTGCATCTGTAAAGGTTGTTGCGAGTCACAGCTGACATGCCAAATTTCCTCAGTCTTCTGAGAAAGTAGAGGCGTTGGTGGGTCCTAACTATAGTGTTGGCATGGACCAGGACAGGTTGTTGGTGATCTGGACACCTAAAAACTTGAAGCTCTCGACCATTTCTACTTTGCCCCTATTGATGTAGACAGGGGCATTTTCTCCACTACGCTTCCTGAAGTCGATGACTATCTCCTTCGTTTTGTTGACATTGAGGGAGAGATTATTGTCACCGCACCAGTTCACCAGACTCTCTATCTCATTCCTGTACTCTGTCTCGTCATTGTTTGAAATCCAACCCATTATGGTGGTGTCATCAGCAAATTTGAAAATTGAGCTGGAGGGGAATTTGGCCACACAGTCATCGGCTTATAAGGAGTATAGTAGGCGGCTAAGGACACAGCCTTGTGGGGCACCAGTGTTGAGGATGATCGTGGAGGAGGTGTTGTTGCCTATCTTCACTGATTGCAGTCTGTGAGTTAGGAAGTTCAGGATCCAGTCGCAGAGGAAGGAGCCAAGCCCCAGGCCACGGAGTTTTGTGATGGGTTTCGTAGGAATAATGGTGTTGATGGCTGAGCTGTAGTCAATAAATAGGAGTCTGACATAGGTGTCCTTGTTATCTAGGTGTTCCAGGGTTGAGTGCAGGGCCAGGGAGATGGTATCTGCTGTGGTCCTGTTGCGGCGGTAGGCGAACTGTAGTGTTGGTGTGGGGGCTGACAATGGAGTGGGGTGGGGGTGGGTGGTTCCGATGTCTGTGAGAAAGTCTCCCAGTTCAGTAGGAGATTGGGCACCCTGTACAATGGCACCTGAGTGCTCTGAAGCCGGCTTCCCCAGCGTACTTAGCTCCCTGCCGCGGCAAAGCTCCTAGTTGACAGAACGCTGGAAGATTCAGTGCCAAACTCACTAAAACGACCAGCAGCGAGGACTCCCATTTTCATGCTGTTATGACTCATTTTTGGGAAAAATTCCATATATCTCTGAAGAGCATCACAGACCATTCCTCACTGTGGGTCATCATCACCCTCCTGCATTGAAATGGCAGTTGGCTTTCGGGGATTCCCCATCATCAGCTCCTTGAGTTGTGACTCCTCCCACCCCCCCACCACGTAGGTGCATATGAGAGTCCACGTCCTGAAGGGTCACTCAAATGTCCACCCTATTCATCATCCTCCAAGAACCATGCAGCAATAAGGGCATCTCTAGTCCTCCTGCCCATGTGCACCCTTGCCCCCTCATGAGCTTGGGGCTCAGCTCCCAAAGGGCGCCATTCAACGGCACAGTCATGTATTACAATACTTTTTCAATTGGCATGATTGATTCATCAAGGGTGGGTCAAGGATCTGATGAGGGAACTGGCCTCCCCCTGTGGCAGGCAAGGCACATCCGAATCATGTCAAGACCGCAATTCACAGCTTCATCTTCAGATTTCAACCTCCTCCCAGCTTTCATGGGTTGTGGATCAAATCAGTCTGCCAACTTGAGCAGCCACCCATCATTACATCGCTGATAGCCTGGCCTCCATAACCAATGGCATTGACATCCACACAGCTCATGCCCTGAGCCTGCACTTTGCAGCCTGAGGGTGGGGGTTCTTTTGATTGCATTTGTCATTTCCCCTGTGTGAGCGTCCTTTTGCCCTCATGAAGTTACTGACCACCCCATTTCAGAGTCCCCCACAGCCCATGCAGTCTGGCTTCTCATGGGACCCCACCCAGGGACCTCACAGTCACCCCCGTGATGACCTGTGATGTATGCTGCTTCCAGCTGCCACTGCAGATGGCACTCCCTCCAAGGGAAGATCGCTTAAACCCCAGCAAGGAGGATCCAAGAAGTGCTAACTACACCAAGCACCAGACCTGTAGGAGATCTATGGCCAGTGACAATGCAGGCCCACCAGTCCCCCCCCATGCCAAGACTCAACACCCCCCGCCCCCCCATGATAATCACTTAGCTGGTCTCCCACGTCCTCTCCAGTGGTCCCTTCTCTATTAGACATCTTGAAGGGATGAGCAGCATGAGCGCTCATATCCCCTGATATCCCTTTCAGAGGTGAGGTCACCAGGTTCTCATCCTTATACAGTTGTTATAAATCATGCCAGTGTGATGTCACACCGGTGCATACTGAATATTCTGTGAGGGCAGAAGTTCCATCAGGCTGGCCCGTTAATGAGATGCTAATGCATTTAAATGAGGTTCCCAATCTTCCTGAGCAGGAACCTCTTTATATTTTGGGCAAGGGGTGTGAAAAATCATGAAATGGGATCTCGCTGATGAGAATTGTGTTTTCTGTCTCCTGTGGGATTTTGAGCCCGTATCACCATTTGTGCTGATGGCTAATACAGGCTCAAAATTCCACCCAATGTACCGACAATGGAGGAGTCCATTCAGACAACTGCTGTGTCTCAGGAATGTGTGCATGTAGCTTTGTCCATTAAGAGATTGGTGACACTCATGGAGAGCTAAATCCAGCGTGCCACTCAATGGATGCCAGAGTTGCCCATAGATTTACATGCTATCTATTTGTCCTTGAGCTCTATGCAGCAGTGGCAAGGTAAAAGAGGAACAAAGTGCCTGCAGGCTCGACTAAGTGGTCATCCTTCCCAGGTAAGCAAGTTTGCCTTGCAATGGAGGAGAAATGGCTGCCTTTCACAATTGGGAGAATCTCTCAGTCTGCTCCAGTTGTGAACAGGCCCTTTGCCAGTGACCCCAGTGTGTTCCATGGCCACAACGACAGAAGAATGTCCTGTCACCATGCAGGACCCCCCTCAACATGCTGTGGCCCTCTCCTCCAAACCTCAAGCATTCAGATGATGGCTGCCAAGCCACAGGCAGCCTGATCAACAGGCTACTTTCACATCAGCTGCAAACACTGGGGCAGTGCCTCGTAAGAGAAGGGAAGTCCAGATTAAACTGCATTTATTTCAATGCAAGAGGCCTGACGGGCAAGACAGATGAACTCAGGGCATGGATGGGTAGGTGGGACTGGGATATTATAGCAATTACTGAAACATGGCTAAGGGAGGGACAGGACTGGCAGCTCAATGTTCCAGGGTACAGATGCTATAGGAAAGATAGAACAGGAGGTAAGAGAGGAGGGGGAGTTGCACTGTTGATTAAGGAAAGCATCATGGCCGTACTGAGAGGGGATATATCCGAGGATTCGGCCACTGAGTCTATATGGGTAGGACTGAGAAATAAGGGGGAAATCTCTTTGATAGGGTTGTACTATAGGCCCCCAAATAGTCGGCGGGAAATTGAGGAGCAAATATGTAAAGAGATTACAGATAGCTCCAAGAAAAATAGGGTGGTAATAGTCGGAGGTTTTAACTTTCCCAACATTGACTGGGACAACCATAGTATTAGAGGGTTGGATGGAGAGAAATTTGTTGAGTGTATTCAGGAGGAATTTCTCATTCAATATGTGGATGGTCTGACTAGAGAGGGGGCAAAACTTGACCTCCTCTTGGGAAATAAGGAAGGGCAGGTGACAGAAGTGTTAGTGAAGGATCACTTTTGGACCAGTGACCATAATTCTATTGGTTTTAAGATAGCTATGGAGAATGATAGGTCTGGCCCAAAAGTTAAAATTCTAAATTGGGGCAAGGCCAATTTGATGGTATCAGGCAGGAACTTTCAAAAGTTAATTGGGGAAGTCTGTGGGAAGGCAAAGGGACATCTGGTAAGTGGCACGCTTTCAAAAGTGTGTTAACCAGGATTCAGGGTAAACACATTCCTCTTGGATTGAAGGGCAAGGCTGGCAGAAGTAGGCAACCCTGGATGATTTGGTATATTGAGGCCCTGGTCAAGAAGAAGAAAGAGGCACATGACATGCATAGGCAGCTGGAATCAAGTGAATCCCTTGAAGAGTATAGGGCGTGTAGGAGTAGAGTTAAGAGAGAAATCAGGAGGGCAAAAAGGGGACACGAGATTATTTTGGCAGATAAGGCAAAGGAGAATGAAAGAGCTTCTACAAATACATAAAGGGCAAAAGAGTAACAAGGGAGAGAGTAGGGCCTCCTAAGGATCAACAAGGTCATCTATGTGCGGATCCACAAGAGATGGGCGAGATCCTAAATGAATATTTCTCATCAGTATTTACTGTTGAGAAAAGCATGGATGTTAGGGAACTTGGGGAAATAAATAATGATGTCTTGAGGAGTGTACATATTACAGAGAAAGAGGTGCTGGAAGTCTTGAAGTGCATCAAGGTAGATAAATCCCCGGGACCTGATGAAGTGTATCCCAGGACATTGTGGGAGGCGAGGGAGGAAATTGCGGGTCCCCTAGCCGAGATATTTGAATCATCGATAGTCATGGGTGAGGTGCCTGAAAATTGGAGAGTGGCAAATGTTGTGCCTTTGTTTAAAAAGGGCTGCAGGGAAAAGTCTGGGAACTACAGGCCCGTGAGCCTCACATCTGTGGTGGGTAAATTGTTGGAAGGTATTTTGAGAGACAGGATCTACAGGCATTTAGAGACGCAAGAACTGATTAGGGACAGTCAGCATAGCTTTGTGAGTGGAAAATCATGTCTCACAAATTTGATTGAGTTTTTTGAAGGAGCCAAGAAGGTAGATGAGGGCAGTGCAGTTGATGTTGTCGACATGGACTTTAGCAAGGCCTTTGACAAGGTACCGCATGGTAGGTTGTTGCATGAGGTTAACTCTCACGGGATCCAGGGTAAAGTATCTAAATGGATACAAAATTGGCTTCTTGACAAAAGCCAGAGGGTGGTTGTAGAGAATTGTTTTTCAACCTGGAGGCCTGTGACCAGTGGTGTGCCTCAGGGATCAGTGCTGGGTCCACTGTTATTTGTCATTTATATTAATGATTTGGATGAGAATATCGGAGGCATGGTTAGTAAGTTTGCAGATGACACTAAGATTGGTGGCATAGTGGACAGTGAAGAAAGTTATCTCCGATTGCAATGGGATCTTGGTCAATTGGGCCAGTTGGCTGATGAATGGCAGATGGAGTCTAATTTAGACAAATGCAAGGTGATGCATTTTGGTAGATTGAACCAGGGCAGGACTTACTCAGTTAATGGTAGGGCGTTGGGGAGAGTTACAGAACAAAGAGATCTAGGGGTACATGTTCATAGCTCCTTGAAAGTGGAGTCACAGGTGGACAGAGTGGTGAAGAAGACATTCGGCATGCTTGGTTTCATCGGTCAGAACATTGAATACAGGAGTTGGAATGTCTTGTTGAAGTTGTACAAGACATTGGTAAGGCCACACTTGGAATACTGTGTGCAATTCTGGTCACCCCATTATAGAAAGGATATTATTAAACTAGAAAGAGTGCAGAAAAGATTTACTAGGATGCTACCAGGACTTGATGGATTGAGTTATAAGGAGAGGCTGGATAGACTGGGACTTTTTTCTCTGGAGCGTAGGAGGCTGAGGGGTGATCTTATAGAGGTCTATAAAATAATGAGGGGCATAGATCAGCTAGATATTCAATATCTTTTCCCAAAAGTAGAGGACTCTAAAACTAGAGGGCATAGGTTTAAGGTGAGAGGGGAGAGATACAAAAGTGTCCAGAGGGGCAATTATTTCACACATAGGGTGGTGTCTGGAACAAGCTGCCAGAGGTAGTAGTAGAGGCAGGTACAATTTTGTCTTTTAAAAAGCATTTAGACAGTTACATGGGTAAGATGGGTATAGAGGGATATGGGCCAAATGCGGGCAATTGGGATTAGCTTAGGGGTTTTAAAAAACAAAAGGGCGGCATGGACAAGTTGGGCCAAAGGGCCTGTTTCCATGCTGTAAACCTCTATGACTAAGAGCCCAAGTAATTGAGTTAAAAAGTACACCTAGCTGCACTGAGGTTCACGAGTGTTAAGAATTTGTACAGGAGAAGGCTTGCTTTTGTTGTACAACTCAATAAATGTTAGACTCCCTGCGTCATCATTCTTTCCATTCTTGCTACCTTGTTAGATGTCAAGATCATGAGTCCCAAAGGACTAACTAGTGCCAGAGTTAAGGAAATCTCAGGTCTGTAGAGGAACTTGTAGAGGAAGTGGGAGGAGAAGGATCCAGTTGTCATGCTCTGTATGGATACCAATGACTTAGGTGGGAATAAAAAAGAGGTTCTGTTTCTTGCTGCTGAGCAGTAAGGAGCTAAATTAAGAGGAAGAACCACAATAATTTTTGGATTACTACCTGAGCCAAGAGTAAATTGGCACAGGATGAGTAAGGTCAGAGAGTTGAATGTGTAGCTCAAGGATTGGTGTGGGATCAATGGGTTTTGAATCATAAGCACTGGCGCCATTACTGGGGAAACAGGAAGGGGTATCTTTGGATTTGTCTTCACCTGAACTATGCTGGGACCAGAATCCTGGTGAATTGTAAACGTAGGGCTTTAGAGAGAGCTTTAAACTAAATAATTAGTGGTAGAGTTCATGTGAGAGGAGATTTGGAATGTTAAAGAGAAACAACAAGGCAGCGGGGCAGCAATATGGGGAATGATTGTGAGTGTGACAGGAAGACACAGAGCAAATACAAATATACACCAGCAAAAAGGTCAAATTAGGGAAAAATGGGAAAGGCAGAATTAAAAGCTTTTTATCAGAATGTGTGTGTTATTTGTAATGAGATGGATGAATTGACAGCACAGATAGGAATACGTGAGTGATATGATCGTGAGACAGAGACATAGTTACAAGTTCTGTTGGCAAAGGCTGGGTCTGGAATATTCAAGGATATTTGACATTTCAAATGGACAGGACAAAAGGAAAACTCTTAATAAAAGATATGATCAGTACAGAAGTGAGAAATGATCTTGGTTCAAAAGATCAGAACATAGAATCAGCCTGGATGGAGATAAGAAACAGCAAAGTAAAGAAATCACTGGTGGGAGTAGTTTACAGACTCCGGACAGAGTATAAATCAATAAATATTGGGAGCTTATAAGAAAGGTACTACAATAATTGAGTGATTTTAATCTTCATATAGATTGGATTAATCAAATTGGCAAAGGTGGCCTGGAGGATGAGTGCATAGAGTGTATTCAGGACAGTTTCTATGACAACATGCTCTGAGAGTCACCAAGAAACAGGCTCATTTATACCTGGTAATGTGCATTGCGACAGGATTAACTAATTACCTCATTGTAAAGGATTCTCCAGGGACAAGTGATCATAACATAAAGATTTCACTTTCGGGTTGAGGGTAAGAAATCTGAGTATAAAACTAATATTTGTAACTTCAATAAAAGGTATGAAGACAGATTGCCAAAGTGAATGAGAAAGTAGTTAAAAGATAAGATGGTAGAGAAGCATTGGAAGACATTTAACTCTTACCACCTGAATGGACTATATTTATGTTAAGATTCTATGAGAAGGATGCACCATCTGTGGCGAGCTAAGGGAGTTAAATGGTATTAGATTCAAAAAGCATGCAAAGGTTGCAAAGATTGGTGGTAGGCAAAACCAGCCTCCCATCCATTGACTCTGTCTACACTTCCTGCTGCCTCGGAAAAGCAGACAGCATAATTAAGGACCCCATGAACCCTGGACATTCTTCCACCTTCTTCCATCAGGAAAAAGATACAAAAGTCTGAAGTCACGTACCAACCGACATGAGAACAGCTTCTTCCCTGCTGCCATTAGACTTTTGAATGGACCTACCTTTCATTCGCTGTAACTGTAACATTACATTCTGCACTCTTCTTTTCCGTCTCTATCATAGACATAGAAGTCATAGAAACCCTACAGTGCAGAAGGAGGCCATTCGGCCCATCGAGTCTGCACCGACCACAATCCCACCCAGGCCCTACCTCCACATATTTTACCCACTAATCCCCCTAACCTACGCATCCCAGGACTCTAAGGGGCAATTTTTTTAACCTGGCCAATCAACCTAACCCGCACATCTTTGGACAGTATGCTTTGTTTTGCACGCAAGAAACAATACTTTTCACTGTATACTAATACATGTGCCAATAATAAATAAAATAAAATCAAAAGGATTAGGATTTTTTTAAGAAACTAACAAAAACTGATTTAAAAATAATAGAAGTAAACTGAGCATACAATATAAAAACAGACAGTAAAAGCTTGTATAAGTATATAATAAAAGGAAATTAGTAGCCAGAGTGAGCATTGGTTCCTTACAGGATGAGATTGAAAAATGGGAAACAAGGAAATGGCAGAGATCTTAAACAAATATTTTGTAACCATCGAAAACAGAGGGTTGCAGAATGGCAAATGTGACACACCTTATTCAAGAAGGAGTGTAAGGACGGTCCTGGCAATTGCAGGCCAGTTGGTTTAACATCAATAAAACAAGGATCAGGTACTTGGAGAGGATTGAGTCACTGAAAGAGAGGTGCATAGATTTGTAAAAGGCAGATTTTGTTTCACTAAGCTAATTGAATTTTTGTTGAAGTAACAGAGAAAGTTGATGAAGAGACTTGATTGTTTCTATGTATTTTAAGCAAGTGTTTGACAAGGTACCATATAAAAGGCTGATAAACAAAATTGAGACTAGGATAAGAGGGTCAGTGTCTTTGGATAAAAAAATTGGATTGATTACAGAAAGCATTGAGTCGGAGTAGATGGCTGTGTTTTGGACTGAGTGGTTGTCGACACTGGTATTCCCCAAAGGTCAGTGCAAGGCCCATTGTTTTTTATTGCTACATAAAAATGGCTTAACAGACGGGTTAAGAAGAGGAAATACAGAATTAAGGGCACAGTTCAAAAGAGTGTACAGGAATAGAGAGACCGGCTGATGTAAGATCTTTAAAAGTGACAAGACGTATTGAGAGAGAGGTTAGCAAAGCAAATGTGATTTTGGACTGCATGAGGAGTGTTGAGTTCTGCAGAACCTATATAAAGCTCTGGTAAGACCCCAACTAGAGCATTTCTGGTCACTGAACTTTGGGAAAGATGTGAAGGTACTTGAGAGGGTGCATAAGAAATTCAAGAGAATGTTTCCAGGATGGAGGTTTTAATTACGAGGTTAGGTTAGGAAGGTTGGGATTATTCTCCTTGGAGCAAAGGAGATTGAGGAGCAATTTGATAGAGGTGTATAAGATTATGACAGGTTTAGTTAAGTTAGACATGGAAAAATTCTTCCCATTAGCTGAAGGTACAAGGACTAGGGGGCACAGATTTAAGATTTTGGTAAAGTGGGAATGTAATGTGTGACTTTTTTTTCCACGGTGCATGATAATGACTTGGAACTTGCTGAACACAGTGGTGTGGAAATGGAAACACTGAATGATGTCAAAAAGGAAATTGGATGGGCACTTGAAATAAAGAAACTTTCAAGGTTGTGGAGATGGAGCTGGGCTGTGTTCTGCAGGGAGCAGGTATGGACACGATAGGCTGAATAGCCTCCTTATATGCTATAAATAACTCTTATGACTGGAAAAAAAACTCAACTGTAGTAGAAAATCAAGATGCAAAACAGGGAGTTACTTAAAATGATCACTATCAGTAGAGAAAAGATACTGAGAAAATTCAAGGGATTAAAGATCAACACGTCTCCTGGACCTGATGGCCTCTATCCTCAGGTCTTAAAAGAAATGGTTGTAGAGACAGTGGATGTAGTGAAACAAAGAAACATAGAAGGTAGAAGCAGGAGGAGGCCATTTGGCCCTTCGAGCCTGCTCCGCCATTCATTACGATCATGGCTGATCATCCAACTCAATAGATTAATCCTGCTTTTTCCCCATAACCTTTGATCGCATTAGCCCCAAGTGCTATATCCAGCCGCCTCTTGAATACATTCAATATTTTGGCATCAACTACTTCCTGTGGTAATGAATTCCACAGGCTCACCACTCCTTGGGTGAAGAAATGTCTCCTCACCTCCGTCCTAAATGGTCTACCCTGAACCCTCAGACTATGACCCTTGGTTCTGGACTCCCCACCATTGGGAATAACTGCACACAATACCCTAGGTGTGGCCTCACCAAGGCCTGTACAATTGCAACAACACATCCCTGCTCCTGTACTCGAAACCTCTCATAATGAAGGCGAACATGCCATTTGCGTTCTTTATAGCCTGCTGCATCTGCATGCTTACCTTCATTGACTGGTGCACAAGGACATCCAGGTCCTGCCGCACATTCCCCTCTCCCAATTTACAGCCATTCAAGTAGTAATCTGCGTTCTTGTTTTTGCTTCCAAAGTAAATAACCTCACATTTATCAAGATTGTACTGCATCTGCCATTGATTTGTCCACTCACCCAACCTGTCCATATCATTCTGAAGGATCTCTGCATCCTCATCAGAGTTCACCCTCCCACCCAACTTGGCATCATCTGCAAACTTTGAGATGTTACATTTTGTTCCCACATCCTAATCATTAATATATATTGTGAATAGCTGGGGTCCCAGCACCGATCCCTGTGGCACCCCACTAGTTGCTGCCTACCAATTTGAAAAGCACCCATTAATTCCTATTCTTTGTTTCCTCTCTGCCAACTGTTTTATATCCATCTCAATACACTTCCCCCAATCCCATGTACTTTAATCTTGCACCATTATCTCTTGTGTGGGACTTCTGTCAAACGCTTTCTGAAAGTCCAAATATACCACATCTACTGGATCCCCCTTGTCAACTCTACTAGTTACATCTTCAAAGAATTCCAACAGATTTGTCAAGCATGATTTCCCCTTCATAAATCCATGCTGACTCTGTCTGATCCTGCCACTGCTTTCCAAATGCTCTGCTATAAAGTCCTTGATAATGGCTTTGAGAATTTTCCCCACTACCGGTGTTAAGCTTACTGGTCTATAATTCAGTTTTCTCTCTACCTCCCTTTTTGAATATTGGAGTGACATTTGCTACCCTCCAATCTGCAGGGACTGTTCCAAAGTCTATAGAACCTGGAAGATGACCACCAATGCATCCACTATTTCTAGAGTCACTTCCTTAAGATGTAGATTATCAGGCCCTGGAGATTTGTCCGCCTTCAATCCCATTAATTTTCCCAGCACCATTTCTCTACTAATTTGATCGCCCTCAGTTCTTCCCTCTCACTAAATCTTGCATTCTCCAACATTTCTGGTATCTGATTTGTGTCCTCTTTTGTGAAGACAAAACCAAAGTATGTATTCAGTTGCTTGGCCATTTCTTTGTCCCCTATTATACATTACCCCGTTTCTATCTGTAGGGGACCTACATTTGTCTTCACCAACCTCTTTCTCTTCCTGTATCTATAGAAACTCTTAGTGTCAGTCTTTATGTTCCCTGCAAGCTTACTTTCGTACTGTATTTTCCCCTTCTTAATCAATCTCTTAGTCCTTCTTTGCTGAATTCTAAACTGCTCCCAATCCTCAGACATATTATTTTTCTTGGCCAATCTATATGCTTCTTCCTTAGATTGGATACTCTCTCTAATTTCCTTTGTAAGCTATGGATTGGCTCTCTTACCCATTTTGCTTTTGTATCAGACAGAAACTGCTGCAGTTCCCCCATGCAGTCCTTGAATGTTTGTCATTGCCTATCCACTGTCATCCCCTTAAGTAACTCTCCCCAATCTATCAAGGCCAACTCACGCCTCATATCCTCATAGTTTCCTTTATTAAGATTCAGCACCCTCGTCTCCAAATCAACTACTTCACTCTCCATCTTGATAAAAAATTCTATCATGTTACATCTGTTGGTTCTTCTTTATCCATCCTGCTTGTTATATAGAAACATAGAAACATAGAAACCCTACAGTGCAGAAGGAGGCCATTCGGCCCATCGAGTCTGCACCGACCACAATCCCACCCAGGCCCTACCCCCACACATTTTACCCGCTAATCCCTCTAACCTACGCATCCCAGGACTCTAAGGGACAATTTTTAACCTGGCCAATCAACCTAACCCGCACATCTTTGGACGGTGGGAGGAAACCGGAGCACCCGGAGGAAACCCACGCAGACACGAGGAGAATGTGCAAACTCCACACAGACAGTGACCCGAGCCGGGAATCGAACCCGGGATCCTGGAGCTGTGAAGCAGCAGTGCTAACCACTGTGCTACCGTGCCGCCCAAAGAATATCCCCAAAGAATTCTAATAAATTTTTGAAACACTATTTCCCTTTCATAAGACCATATTGACTCAACCTGATTGTTTTATGGTTTTCTAAATCATAGAATCATAGAAACCCTACAGTGCAGAAAGAGGCCATTTGGCCCATCGAGTCTGCACCGACCACAATCCCACCCAGGCCCTGCCCCCATATCCCTACATATTTTACCCGCTAATCCCTCTAATCTACGCATTTTAGGACACTAAGGGGCAATTTTAGCATGGCCAATCAACCTAACCCACACATCTTTGGACTGTGGGAGGAAACCGGAGCACCCGGAGGAAACCCACGCAGACACGAGGAGAATGTGCAAACTCCACACAGACAGTGACCCAAGCCAGGAATCGAACCCAGGTCCCTGGAGCTGTGAAGCAGCAGTGCTAACCACTGTGCTACCGTGCCGCCCCAAATGCCCTGCTACTACTTCCTTAAAAATGGATTCTAGCATTTTTTCAAGACAGATGTTAGGCTAACAGGCCTATAATTTCCCACATTCTGTCTCCCTACTTTCTTGAACAGAGGTGTTACATTTGTAGTTTTCCAAGCCACTGGGACATATCCAGAATATGGGCAATGTTGGAAGATTACAATCACAATCATTGGTTTTAGCAAGTGCACGACAGTGAGCCTGCTCTCCCAGTGGGAGAGAGACCGCAGCCGGAGTGAGTTTCAGCCAGAGTGAGGGCATCGGGAATTTGGAATTGAGTGGGAATTGGGTGCTGAGGGGAAAGAGGTGCTCATCTTTGGGGGAGGTGGACCTGTGAGGGAGACTCGAGGGCAAGTGAGAGGTAGAAGGAAATCGAACCGTGCCGTCACAACCAGCAAGTAAGTGATTGAGGCCACACCTAGTGTATTGTGTGCAGTTTTGGTCTCCTTTTCTGATGCAGGATGTTCTTGCTCACGAGGGAGTGCAGTGAAGGTTTACCAGGCTGATTCCGGGGATGACGGGACTGATATATGAGGAGAGATTGACTAGGTTGGAATTGTTTTCACTGGAGTTCAGACAAATGAGGGGGGATCTCATAGAGACTTATACAAGGCAGAGAGTGGGTATAGATGGGTCTTTTTCTAAATGGAGGTCGGTCACCAGTGGTGTGCCCCAGGGATCTGTTCAGGGACCCTTGCTGTTTGTCATTTTCATAAATGACCTGGATGAGGAAGTGGAGGGATGGGTTGGTAAGTTTGCCGACAACATAAAGGTTGGTGGGGTTGTGGATAGTCTGGAGGGATGTCAGAAGTTACAGAGGGACATAGATAGGATGCAAGACTGGGCGGAGAAGTGGCAGATGGACTTCAACCCAGATGAATGCGTCGTGGTCCATTTTGGTAGGACAAATGGGATGAAGGAGTACAATATAAAGGGAAAGACTCTTAGTACGGTAGAGGATCAGAAGGACCTTGGGGTCCGGGTCCATAGGACTCTGAAATCGGCCCCGCAGGTGGAGGAGGTGGTTAAGAAGGCGTATGGTGTGCTGGCCTTTATCAATCGAGGGATTGGGTTTAGGAGTCCAGGGATAATGATGCAGCTATATAAGACCCTCGTCAGACCCCACTTGGAGTACTGTGCTCAGTTCTGGTCGCCTCACTATAGGAAGGATGTGGAAAAGATTGAAAGGGTGCAGAGGAGATTTACAAGGATGTTGCCTGGATTGAGTGGCATGCCTTATGAGGATAGGCTGAGGGAGCTCGGTCTTTTCTCCTTGGAGAGACGAAGGATGAGAGGAGACCTAATAGAGGTGTATAAGATGTTGAGAGGCATAGATCGGGTGGACTCTCAGAGGCTTTTTCCCAGGGTGGAAATGTCTGCTACGAGAGGACACAGGTTTAAGGTGCTGGGGGGTAGGTACAGGGGAGATGTTAGGGGTACGTTTTTCACACAGAGGGTGGTGGGCGAGTGGAATTGACTGCCGTCAGTGGAGGTGGAGGCGAACTCAATAGGGTCTTTTAAGAGACTCCTGGATGAGTACATGGAGCTTAATAGGATGGAGGGTTATAGGTCGGTCTAGAAGGTAGGGATGTGTTCGGCACAACCTGTGGGCCGAAGGGCCTGTTTGTGCTGTAGTTTTTCTATGTTTCTAATTCTAACAGGACTAGACAAGGTAGATGCAGGGAGGATATTCCCGATAGTGGGGGAGTCCAGAACCAGGGGTCATCGTCTGAGGATTCAGGGTAGACCATTTAGGATGGAGGTGAGGAGGCATTTCTTCACCCAAGGAATGGTGAGCCTGTGGAATTCATTACCACAGGAAGTAGTTGATGCCAAAACATTGAATGTATTCAAGAGGCGGCTGGATATAGCACTTGGGGGCGAGTGGGATCAAAGGTTAAGGGGAAAAAGCAGGTTTAGGCTATTGAGTTAGATGATTAGCCATGATTAGCAGGCCCCTATCTTCTGTGTTTCTATGTAGTGTATTTGAATTTCCAAAAGGCATTTGATAAGGTGCAACATAAAAGGTGATACAAAATAAGAGCTCATGGTATTAAGGGTGATATATTACTGTGGATAGACGACTATCTAACTGACAGGAAAGAGTCAGGATAAATTAATCATTTAGTGGAATGTCACATATGGATCAGTGCTGGGCCTCAACAATTATGATCTATGTTAATGATTTGATGTAGGGAACGTATTGTAGACAAATTTTCTAATGAAACAAAGATAAATAAAATGTTCTTGAACATAATCACAAACATTTAGCATGCAAATTCAGCAATGTTGGCCTTTATTGCAAAGGGGATGGACTATAAAAGTAGGGAGGTTGCTGCAACTGTACAGGGCATTGCTGAATTCACCCTTAAAATATTGTGTACAGTTTTGATCTCTTACTTGCATTGGAAGCAGTTCAGAGAAGGTCAATTAGGCTGATTCCTGGGGAAAAAAGAGTTGTCCTAGGAAAGAAAGCTTGAACAGTTTGTGCCAAAATCCATTGGAGTTTCGAACAATGAGGAACTTACATGTTGAGAGGATGTTCCCCCTCATGGACGCATCAAGCACTAGAGGTAACAGTTCAGAGGGAGATGACAAGGAATTTCTCATCATAGATTTTCCCAGTTTTTGACATTTTTGTCCCTAGAGAGCAGTGTAGGCTGGGTCATTGAATATATCCAAGGTTGAGTTTGATTTTTCATCTATAAGGGAGTTAACGATAATGGACTGGAGGAGTATGAAGGTTGGGGGCAAGTAGGGAAGTCGAGTTAGGGCCACAATCGGATTTTATTGAATGGAGAGCAGGCTTGATGGGCTGAATGCCCTACTCCTGCTTCTATATATTATGATCTTATGATTCAACGTCATCTACAACCTTACCCCCTTCAATGAATTGTGAGTGTTGGCATAGGCCACATTTGGTCAGCTATTCAATTTTGCTAGTGTGAACTTGAGCCATTAGATGATGGATTGTGAAATGAAGGAGGCGACAGCAGGTCCACATTAAGGTGGGGTTTTATTGCACTGATTGTGAAAGGGCATAAGAAATAGCTATGTTTAAAATCGCCCGAACCTCCCTTGTGGGTGTCTTATTTCCCCTTCCCTCTGGTGTAAGGGATTCCTCATTTTGTGCCAGTTGTTTATCAACCTCCTCCTCATTGGGATGAGAATGGCAATCAATGATGTCCTCATTATTCAATGCCTCCATCCTCTGCAGTGTTAATTTGTGAAGAGCACAGCTGACTAATATGGCATCCGTAAACCCTCCCTGAGGCATATTGAAGGTCATGATGTGGAGATGCCGGCGTTGGACTGGGGTAAACACAGTAAGAAGTTTAACAACCCCAGGTTAAAGTCCAACAGGTTTATCTGGGAGCAAAAGCCACAAGCTTTCGGAGCCTTAAGCCCCTTCTTCAGGTGAGTGGGAATTCCCACTCACCTGAAGAAGGGGCTTAAGGCTCCGAAAGCTTGTGGCTTTTGCTCCCAAATAAACCTGTTGGACTTTAACCTGGTGTTGTTAAACTTCTTACTGCATATTGAAGGTTCCATTGGGTTAGTCCAGGCACCTGAATCCCATCTCCAGCAACCCACAGCCTGCTCAATGGTTGTTCACGTGGACTCGAAGGTATTGCATCTTCTTCTACAATGCGAGGGTTCCTTCAGCATGAGTAGCCGTGTTGTTAATGTTCTGCCTCGTCCCCATGGTGCAGTACATGATTTCTCGATGTTCCTATTCATTAAGTATTGGTGTGCTGTTTATCATCAATGTAGTGTAGATCTGCCCAAGGTCCTCTGTTCATTTCTCCAATTCTTACGGTCCTGTGATTTCCTCTTCAATTGCTCTCAAGAGTCTCTCATTTTTTACTCCACCTGAGCAACATAATTAGAGAACATAATGCTTGAGGTGGTTGCATATTGCCTTTATCATGTGTGCCTAAAGGAAGCATAGATCCTCTTCTCAAAGGATCCTCCACCTGTAAACAACTGTTGTTTAGTGAGGTTCTAGCTCCTCTGCAGCCACCAGCAAACTTTCACTGGTTCCGCTGTTAAGCACAGCTAGTACCCTGAGCTTGGGACGCTTACCTGGACATGAGGCAACTCACAAAAGATCAGGGACGACCATCCCCCGGTGTTTCAAATTACCATGTTACCCAGTACTATCAGTAAAGACCTGTTGTAAGATACTTAAGTATGTTAGGCTAAGTTGGCAAGATAGCCGTGTCAATTATTTTCCAGATGCTTTTGATTTGATTTGATTTCTTATTGTTACATGTGTTGGTATGCAGTGAAAAGTATTGTTTCTTGCTATACTGACAAAGCATGCCATACATAGAGAAGGAAAGGTGAGGGTGCAGAATGTAATGTTACAGTCATAGCTAGGGTGTAGAAAAAGTTCAGCTTAATATATGGTCGGTCCATTCAAAATTCTAAAGGCAGCAGGGAAAAAGCTGTTCTCGAGACGGTTGATATGTGATTTCACTTTTGTATCTTTTTCCCAGTGGAAGAAGGCGGAAGAGAGAATGTCCAAGGCGCGTGGGGTCCTTGATTATGCTGATTGCTTTTCCGAGGCAACTGGAAGTGTAGACAGAGTCAATGGATGGGAGGCTGCTTTGCATGATGGACCGGGCTACGTTCACAACCCTTTGTAGTTTCTTACAGCCTTGGTCAGAGCAGGAGCCGTACTAAGCTGTGAAGCATCTGGAAAGGATGCTTTCTATGGTGCACCTGTAAAATTTGGTGAGAGTCATAGCACCCATGCTGAATTTCTTTAACCTCCTGAGAAAGTAGAGGCATTGGTTGGATTTCTTAACTATAGCATTAGCGTGAAGGGACCAGGACAGGTTGTTGGTTATCTGGATACCTAGAATCTTGAAGCTCTTGACCATTTTCACTTCATCACTGTTGATGTAGACAGGGGCTTGTCCTCCACTACAGTTCTTGAAGTTGATGACTATCTCCTTCATTTTACTGATATTGAGGAAAGATTATTGTCATCGCGCCATTTCACCAGATTTTCTATCTCTTTCCTGTGCTCTGTCTCATCATTGTTTGAGATCGACCCACTCTGGTGGTTTCTCCCTTTTGATATTTTTGAGAAAAGATTTATGATGATAGGGTATCACACCATAGGAAGTAGAACTATTCACTGCCTCATTGAAGAATTAAGGAGTTGCAAGCGCTGGAAGAAGGTTTTAAGAAGTTTAATAGATTTCAAGCATTGATTACAAAGAGAAGCTGAGAGGAATAAAATAGAAAGGAACAAAAGCATACTAACAATGTTGCTCCATGTCAAGATCCAACAGTGCATCTGATTGTTAGACCTGTTGGTCTGAACAGAGAATTAATTCTCATAAGGATAAATAGAGTAGGAGTAGTCTGTGTCTGTGTCCGAAATTAGGACAATGTCCACATTCAGCCTCTTCCGCTCAAGATGTTCCTACTCTATTTAGTGCAGTAGTATGACTTCTGTGCCAGTTAAAGAAATGAAGAAAACTTCCATATTGTCATTGCAATGTCAAATTAAAAGCATTGCCTTTCTAGTGGGATTCTGCTGCACACTGAATAATTTCAAGCACCTATAGGATACTGTGTTATTTGTGTGGAGAATAGTATATACGAAGTATTTTGCCAATCATCTATCTGAATGAAAGAAATCATTCTGTTACTTCCCACAAGCGATTTTTGATTTTTTTTCATTCTATCCACTTTCAAGAAAATATTGCAATTCAATATCAATACCTTTCCTGTGAAATTGCAAATTGCTTCAAGCATCCATTGAACTAAGGTCACAGCCATTTAATTTGAAGATTTTCACACCTGATACCCAATAGAGTATGTCTGATTTATAATATCAGAAATGGTTAAAAATGCACACTGATCCTACATTAGAATAACTGCAACATGTGCACTAATAGCATATGTGCAAATCTCTAAATAATAGTTTGTTGCTTGCTACAGCAAATTATATTATTTATCAATGGCCTATTGTGTCAGCAAAGGTGAAATTCGTATATTTAGCTTCTTCAATCTGCCTCTTAGAAAGGAAAAGTTAGCACATTACCTCTAAAACATGTAGGGAAGGGCAGATTCATTACTGGCTTGTCTGTGCTGATTATCAGTGAAATGAAGATCTGTGATCGTAAAGGCTATATATGGATGCACTAGCTAACACATTCAATTCTCACTTCACTGCGTTGCTGTCACGTCTTTTGATGGTCTAACTGATTATCAAGAGACATTTTTGGCTCAACTATGTAGTGCCATCAAAGATAATGATATAACTTTCAATTAGATTATGACAAATAATGCAAGTTTCCAGCCAAGAATGAAACAGTATACCTGGTTATAACTAAATTTCTGCAATAATGGAAATTTTATACTTGTCCAAGTGTTACGTTCAAACTGAAGAGCAATTATTACCCTAATCCATGTGCTTGTTTCAGTCTCTCCAAAAAAAATCATTTTTGTTTAATCTTGATTATGGCACCTTTTCATTCTTGCTTAAGAAGTATAACTTTTATCTTGCACTTTCCAACTTTGCCTCTTTTCTCTTCATGTGTTAATGTACTTGTCACCGACCATGAATACATTACAATTCTGCAACTATTTCAGCACAATAGTAGGGTCAAATTTGTATCTAAAGTGCACTTATCTCAGGAATACAAATGTCAATGCTGAATGGCAGCCCTGGAATTTTGCGCCACCCCCGTGTAATCAATTTTTCTGTCTGCCTCTGCGATTACAAATGCATGAAATAGGCAAGCAATTGAAATAAGATGAAATAAGAGTCATCTGATGTCACTCCTGCTTATAACAAGTTTTCTTGCACCTCTGCTAGTCACAAATAAAAATAGGGTAGAGGATTTCTAGCTGTAATACTTCGCACCATTTTTAGAAAGTAAGTTACAGGGACTTATTTTTTAAAATGTTCCTCTGTGGGATCTTGATGGTAAAAGTTTACTTTTAGCAGTAAGGTGGCCTGAAAAATTTGAATCAATCTTTTGGAAAAAGCTTGCGGGTGCTGTCCACAACATTGGTCCTTTTGGAATTATCTTATAATTAGTTTATTTCAAGTAGAAAGATGAGCAAGACACACATTTGATTGCCAGAAGTCTTAGGCATCTGTGGAAGGTAATACATGAGGCAGAGAATATCTGCGTGGTAGCATGCAGCCCAGTTCTGTGGAGTAAGTACTTCAGAGTACCAAACTTGGGGAATTTGTTGAATGAGGGAATTCAGTGCTCTGAGCGGAGAGTTGCTGTTCTAATATTTTAAAAAAAGGAGTGATCCAAGAGAGGAAGTGGGGTCAATAACACCTGAGAGCTGAAGTCAGAGGCATTAATTTAAATTAATAATTTAAACAAAGTATAAACTAGATTACGAAAGAGAATAGTTTTTTTTAGATTACAGATGGACAGCTCATACCTGTAGCATGTAAGCCCCAGATCATGTGGGATCATCAGGACATGTCTTGTATCTTGGGGTGTGAGGCAAGAAGAAAGTGCTTCCAGATACTTGAGCTTGAACTCGATGTTCCTACTTGTGAGCAAGTTGGAGCATCAGGGAGGCTGAGAGTTTCCTGGATCACAAGTTCCAGGTTGCCCCTCAGGCAGGATGAATTCAGGATGAAATCATCCAGAAAAGTAGGAAGAGGTAGGAAGTGCAGGAGTTTTCAGAGCAACGTCACTCTCAAACTGGTACTCAACATTGGAGCCTGCTGGAAGTGATGACACCATGATGGAGTATTGTTCAGACCACAGCATCAATTGTCAAAAGACTGCACAGAAGGGAACAGCAAATAATAGAAATGTGGTTGTTATGAGGTTTGATAGTTAGTGGGAAAGACGGGCATTTCTCTAACTGCCATTGTGAGTCCCACATGGTATGTAACCTTCCTGATGCCAGGTTAAAGGATCTTATGGAGAGAATGTGGGATATTCTTCAGGGGGAAGGAAGTGAGCCAGAAATTGTGGTCCACTTTGGTACCAATGACATCAAGAGGGCAAGTATTGAGGACTTTCAGGAGCAAGGGAGGAAATTAAATAGTAAAGCCCTAATGATAGCAATCACTGGATTGCATTCAGTGAGGGTAGAAATGGAAAAATAGGAAGGATTGGTGTCTCATTTGAGTCATGGTACAGAAGGGAGGGCTTCAGATTCTTGAAATATTGGGATGAGTTTTTGGGTAGGAGGCAGCTATTCATATAGGTTGTTTGTTGCACCTTATCAGGACTCAGACCAATGTCCCCACAGGCTGATTAACTAATAAGATTGTGGAGGGTTTAAGCATAATTAGCAGGGGCTGATCAATCCCTCTCCCTGACAGCCCATGGATACAGAAAAGAGGAAGAAAGTGTATAAAAGGGGTGAAAATGTTGGGTTGCACCAGAGAAGCAAATACTGCCATATTAGATAGAGTATCACAACACCAGGCTAGAGGAAATTAGAGATAGGGAGGGATAAGATGATGGAGGGATTTGAAAAGAAGGATGAGATTGAGCAGTTTTTTTTTTTAACTGGTCGGTGCAACATCGTGGGCCGAAGGGCCTGTTCTGCGCTGTAATGTTCTATGTTCTATGTATGGATGCCATCAGCCTAATGTAGAAACTACCACTGTGCCTTCTGATGATGTACTTGAGAAGCAATATGTAGATAAGGAATAGGAACGGGCCAAGAATAGATCCTTGGGGGACACTAGAGCTAATGACACATGCACACTCAACTTGCCTTTACATTCCTTAAAGTCCTCCTCTGTCTGCTTCTATCTAATATGATGTGGAGATGCCGGCGTTGGACTGGGGTGAACACAGTAAGAAGTCTCACAACGTGGTTTGTGAACAGAATTCCCACTCACCTGAAGAAGGGGATTGGAGCTCCGAAAGCTTGTGTGGCTTTTGCTACCAAATAAACCTGTTGGACTTTAACCTGGTGTTGTTAAACTTCTTAAAGTCTCACAACACCAGGTTAAAGTCCAACAGGTTTATTTGGTAGCAAATACCTTCCTGATGCCAGGTATTTGCTACCAAATGGTATTTGCTACCAAATAAACCTGTTGGACTTTAACCTGGTGTTGTGAGACTTCTTACTGTGTTCACCCCAGTCCAACGCCGGCATCTCCACATCATATTAGATAGAAGCAGACAGAGGAGGACTTTAAGGAATGTAAAGGCAAGTTGAGTGTGCATGTGTCATTAGCTCTAGTGGGTCCCCCAAGGATCTATTCTTGGCCCGTTCCTATTCCTTATCTACATATTGCTTCTCAAGTACATCATCAGAAGGCACAGTGGTAGTTTCTACATTAGGCTGATGGCATCCAGCTCAATCTCATCCTTCTTTTCAAATCCCTCCATCATCTTATCCCTCCCTATCTCTAATTTCCTCTAGCCCCACAACCTTCAGGTATATGTATGCTCCTCAAATCTGGTCTTTTTTGAATTCCCAGTGATAATTGCTGCACCGTGGCGGTTGTAACTTCAGTTGACTAGAGCCAAGCCCTGGTATTTCATCCCTACACCTCTCTTTCCTCTTCGAAGACTCATCTTAAAATCTACTTCTTTGAGCAAGCTTTTGGTAATCTGAACTAATATCCTCTTATCCTTCTAAGTGTCATACTTTCTTTTATAATGCTCCTGTGAAGATTTCTGGGATGTTTCATTACGTTAAAGGTGCAATATAAATATAAGCTACTGTTGTATGTAAACGCACAATGCATGGTAAATAAGGTTGGTAAGCTACAAGCACAAATGAACTTGTGGCAATACGATGTAGTAGCAATAACAGAATAGTGGCTTAAAATAATGAGGACTGGGTGCTTATCATTTACAGAGTACAAAGTGTTCAGAATTCATGTCCCAGGAGTGAATAAAGAAAAAAAAAGTGAAAGAAGGAAGGGAAGTGCTAATTAGTATTGATTAGGAAAGTGAAGATGCCCACGAGGGGGCAAGGACAGAATCTATTTGGTTAGAGTTAAGAAGCAAAAGGTTTCAGGTCATACTACTGGGGTATTCTCCAGGCCTCCAATAGTGAGAGTGTTAGAAGAGCAAATCTGTCGGGAACTCACAGAGATGCACAATAGAGTGGTGATTTTGGGAGGCTCTAATTATGCAAATATTGATTGGGGTAATGTTGAAGAAAAGGATAATGGGAGGGTGGGGGATGCATTCATGAATATATTCAGGAGACCTGCCTTGTTCAGTATGTTCTCAGTCCAACTAGGAACGAGACATTGTTAGATCTTGTGCTGGAGAATTAAGTGGGCTAAATGCCCCGCGCGTCTGTGAGGAAACATTTGGGTAAGAGTGATCATTATTGTATCGCAAGGTTTGGATTAGTTATGGAGAAGAGAAAGGAACAATTTAAAATAAAACTTCTAAATTAGAAGAGGGCTAACTTCAATGGGGAGAGGGGATCAAATGTGTATAAAACAAAATGGCGAAGATATGGATCTAGATGAGTATACGGCTTGTAGGAAGGGGCTAAAGAAGGAAATTAGGAGAGCCAGAAGGGGTCACGAGAAGGCCTTGGCACGTAGGATTAAGGAAAACCCTAAGGCGTTCTATAAATATGTGAAGAGTAAAAGGATGAGACGTGAAGGAATAGGGCCTATAAAAGGTGAAGGCGGGAAAATCTGTACGGAACCAGTAGAAATGGCAGAAGTGCTTAATGAGTATTTTGCCTCCGTTTTCACAGAGGAGAAGGACCTGGGTGGATGTACTGCGGGCTTGCGGTGGAGGTTGTGCTGGAATCTTTGAATGGCATCAAGATAGATAAGTCGCCGGGTCCAGATGGGATGTACCCCAGGTTACTGTGGGAGGCGAGGGAAGAGATTGCAGAGCCTCTGGCGATGATCTTTGCGTCGTTGATGGAGACTGGAGAGGTGCCGGAAGATTGGAGGATTGCGGATGTGGTTCCTATTTTCAAGAAGGGGAATAGAGATAGCCCAGGAAATTACCGACCGGTGAGTCTAACCTCAGTGGTTGGTAAGCTAATGGAGAAGATCCTGAGGGACAAGATTTATGAGCATTTGGAGAGGTTTAGTATGCTCAAGAATACTCAGCATGGTTTTTTCAAAGGCAGATCATGCATTACGAGTCTGGTGTGGAGTTCTTCGAAAATGTGACTAAACACATTGACGAAGGGAAAGCGGTAGATGTGGTTTATATGGATTTTAGCAAGGCATTCGATAAGGTCCCCCATACGAGGCTTCTAGAAAAAGTGAGAGGGCATGGGATCCAAGGGGCTGCTGCCCTGTGGATCCAGAACTGGCTTGCCCAAAGGAGGCAGAGAGCGTGTATAGATGGGTCTTTTTCTAACTGGAGGTCGGTCACCAGTGGTGTGCCCCAGGGATCTGTTCTGGGACCCTTGCTGTTTGTCATTTTCATAAATGACCTGGATGAGGAAGTGGAGGGATGGGTTGGTAAGTTTGCCGACGACATAAAGGTTGGTGGGGTTGTGGATAGTCTGGAGGGATGTCAGAAGTTACAGAGGGACATTGATAGGATGCAAGACTGGGCGGACAAGTGGCAGATGGACTTCAACCCAGATAAATGTGTAGTGATCCATTCTGGCAGGTCAAATGGGATGAAGTAGTACAATATAAAGGGAAAGACTCTTAGTACTGTAGAGGATCAGAAGGACCTTGGGGTCCGGGTACATAGGACTCTAAAATCGGCCCCGCAGGTGGAGGAGGTGGTTAAGAAGGCGTATGGTGTGCTGGCCTTTACCAATCGAGGGATTGAGTTTAGGAGTCCGGGGATAATGATGCAGCTATATAAGACCCTCGTCAGACCCCACTTGGAGTACTGTGCTCAGTTCTGGTCGCCTCATTACAGGAAGGATGTGGAAAAGATTGAAAGGGTGCAGAGGAGATTTACAAGGGTGTTGCCTGGATTGAGTGGCATGCCTTATGAGGATAGGCTGAGGGAGCTCGGTCTTTTCTCCTTGGAGAGACATAGGATGAGAGGAGACCTAATAGAGGTATTTAAGATGTTGAGAGGCATAGATCGAGTGGACTCTCAGAGGCTTTTTCCCAGGGTGGAAATGGCTGCTACGAGAGGACACAGGTTTAAGGTGCTGGGGGGTAGGTCCAGGGGAAATGTTAGGGGGAAGTTTTTCACACAGAGGATGGTGGGCGAGTGGAATTGGCTGCCGTCAGTGGTGGTGGAGGCAAACTCAATAGGGTCTTTTAAGAGACTCCTGGATGAGTACATGGGACTTAATAGGATGGAGGGTTATAGGTAGGCCTGAAAGGTAGGGATATGTTCGGCACAACTTGTGGGGCCGAAGGGCCTGTTTTGTGCTGTAGTTTTTCTATGTTTCTATGTTTCTAAAATTTGACAGGAAGAACTATAGTTGGTGACCTTCAAGGAAAAGATGTTTCAGGTGCAGGCTAGCTACATTCCAACAAAACAAAAGCAAGAGAATCAAAACAAGGAATCCTCAGATGACAAGAGAGATAGAAAATATAATAAAACAAAAAGTTGCGTGATGCATGTTAGTTGTCTTCTTCAAACAAGAACCAGGCCAAATGTAATAAGTTGAGAGGGGAAATGAAGAAGAAAACTAGACAGGCAAAGCGAGAATATAAGAATCATATGGCAGTTAACAATAAAAGGAATCAAAAAACTAATCTACCATCATGTAAATGGTGAGATAGTGGAGGCTTGGGGCCCTTTAGGGACAAAGAAAATGATATATGCCGAGTGGTGCAAGGCAAGGCTAGTATGCTTAATGAATACTTTGTATCAGTGTTTACTGAGGAAGAGGACTCTGACAAAATATTAGAAGTGGAGGTGATAGAGCTAATGAATGGAGTGAAAACTGATAAGTAGGATGCATTGGAGAGGTTATGCTTAGTGTGAATAAATCATCTAGTTCCAATGACTTTCATCTAAGGTTGCTAAGGTAAGTGAGGGTGGAGATATTTGAAGGGCTTTAAATTGTGATTTTAAAAAATCAACATCAATATAGAAACAAATTTTTAAAAAAGCACTAAAACCCATACAACCTCTGTGGCAACTTTATGACCCATTAGAAGTACTTGCTGAGGAGAATAAATTATATTTCACAAATAAACAAAATATTAAATGAGCAATTTCACAGAAAATAATCAGATTGAAATATTAATAGTAAATTCTGATGTCGGTCAGCCTAAGTACTTTTGTGTAGTTTGAGCATTTAAGTGCTGGGAATGATAGTATCATGTTGCAAATTAAGTCACCACATTGTGTTTTCAATAAATGAAGGTCAAGAACAAAGTCTGGTGGGATCAGTAGTGTCAATGAGTGAAATGACATTGTTTTGCAGGTCTACACCTCTCCAGCTAGGACAATTTTCCATTAATAAGATGGCACCATGAATAAAAAATGTTGATGATAAGAAATATAACTGTGCTCTCCTGAATGGTAGTCATGGTGTGGAGATGCCGGCGTTGGACTGGGGTAAACACAGTAAGAGTTTTAACAACACCAGGTTAAAGTCCAACAGGTTTATAAATATAAATAAACCTGTTGGACTTTAACCTGGTGTTGTTAAAACTCTTACTGTGCTCTCCTGAATGCCCAGACCTCCTGACTATAGAAACTCTTGTTAAGTTCACCACCAAAGAGGTTTCAAGTGATCTCTATCTCTACAGAAATGGTGATCACCAACAAGCCTGCAATTTCCTGAGCTAAATCTCCCAAACCCAAGTCAATATTTAATCATATTCCATCAGGAACTCTTGCAGTATTTTTGTGGCTCTCTTCTTCAGTATCTCCATTTAAATATAGTTTCAGTTTTCGCCTCATTGGTTAATAATGCAGGACGAATCATTATGCTGCATGGCGCACAATGAACTGCCTTCAACTATGATAATTATTAACAATCAACCTTCTTCTACAGTTCACTGGAGTATACACAATAGACTCTATTAATATCCAGCATAGGTGTTCACTCTATACTGTACACAGCCAGCGACCTGTGTTTCCTAGTTCTGTTGTTTGAGCTCACTGAAGAAGTGTTGAAAACCACACTCATTTGTATACCATATTTTACCTAAATGCCTCACAGGTGAGACCTCAGGGCATTTGAGGATGGCCTGTGTAAACAATTATAGTTGTTTGTATGAGTACATTAAAATATGAGAATTATAAGATTGTTATGTTTTGAGACCTTGGGCAGGATTTTGAGCCTGTGTTCACCGTCCATGGGAATGGTGGCGAGGGCTCAAAAAGCGGAGTGTTCAGAAAAGCATGATTCTCGTCAGTGCGATCACATTTTCTGATTTCTCTCTAATGTCCTTGAACACTACGCAACGTCAGGACTTGTGCTCTTTGGGTTGGGTGGGGAAGGTAATGTGCAGGTTAGATGTCATGTGACAATTGAGGCTCAATGTTAGTCATCTTGCTGGAGTACAGAAGAAGCTATGTGGGAATGTGGCTGTAGTGTCAGAGGTGGTGGTGTGAGGGAGAACAGAGATTCACATAAGCTGGTGGAGGGGCACTAACTTAATTTCAATGCATCAGCATATCATTAGCAAGCATTCACTCCAGATATTGAGCCCACATCGAATATTCAGCTCTACATAAGCTTGAGCCTGGTGCCATCACCTCCAAGGGGGAGATCGGAGGTGAGCACTCAGGTGGCCATTACATTGCGGGGTAATCCAATGCGCAAGGGAGAATGCTGTGGAAGCACACAAGTGTAGCTCAAGGACAGTGGTGAGGGACACTGGCACCATCAGGGGAGAAGGGGGGTTGTTTAGGGGGTGTGTGTGGGTCACTCAGAAGCCTTACCTTCTCTTCATATCGGGTAACCCCTTGCTGTGAGGGGATATGCTGGCTGCTAAGCAGCATTGCTTCCTCGTTCCTCTATGCTGGGTTCGTGTTCAAACAATGGAGTTGGAGGGGAATTTGGCCACACAGTCATAGGTGTATAAGGAATATAGTAAAGGGCTGAAGACACAGCCTTGTGGGGCACCGGTGTTGAGGATGATCGTGGAGCAGGTGTTGTTGCTTATCTTTAGTGATTGCGGTCTGTGGGTTAGGAAGTTCAGGATCCAGTCGCAAAGGGAGGAGCCAAGTTCCAGGCCACGGAGTTTGGAGATGAGTTTCGTAGGAATAATGGGTTTGAAGGCTGAGCTGTAGTCGATAAATAGGAGTCTGACATAAGTGTCTTTGTTCCAGGGTTGAGTGCAGGGCCAGGGAGATGTCATGTGGGCTGACGAATGGCAGATGGAGTTTAATTTAGACAAATGTGAGGTAATGCATTTTGGTAGATTGAACCAGGGCAGGACTTACTCAGTTAATGGTAGGGCATTGGGGAGAGTTACAGAACAAAGAGATCTAGGGGTACATGTTCATAGCTCCTTGAAAGTGGAGTCACTGGTGGGCAGAGTGGTGAAGAAGGCATTCGGCATGCTTGGTTTCATCGGTCAGAACATTGAATACAGGAGTTTGGACGTCTTGTTGAAGTTCTACAAGACATTGGTAAGTCCACACTTGGAATACTGTGTGCAATTCTGGTCACCCTATTATAGAAAGGATATTATTAAACTAGAAAGAGTGCAGAAAAGATTTACTAGGATGCTACCGGGACTTGATGGATTGAGTTATAAAGAGAGGCTGAACAGACTGGGACTTTTTTCTCTGGAGCGTAGGAGGCTGAGGGGTGACCTTATAGAGGTTATAAAATAATGAGGGGCATAGATAAGGTAGATAGTCAATATCTTTTCCCAAAGGTAGGGGAGTCTAAAACTGGAGGGCATAGGTTTAAGGTGAGAGGGGAGAGATACAAAAGTGTCCAGAGGGGCAATTCTTTCACACTGAGGGTGGTGAGTGTTTGGAACAAGCTGCCAGAGGTAGTAGTAGAGGCGGGTACAATTTTATATTTTAAAAAGTATTTAGATAGTTACATGGGTACGATGGGTATAGAGGGATATGGGCCAAATGCGGGCAATTGGGATTAGTTTAGGGGTTTTAAAATAAAAATAAGGGCGGCATGGACAAGTTGGGTCGAAGGGCCTGTTTCCATGCTGTAAAACTCTATGACTCTATGACTCTAATAGCTGAGTCGGTGCCCTTCCTTGTTGGAAGCTGCAAACTGTGTGGCAGGTGGTCACAACAGAGGGGCGGTACTGGGTACCACCATGAGGTCCTGGGGTCCTGCTTGGGGACAGGCCAGGCTGCAAGGGCAGTGTGGGGGTATTATTGATGGGAGCTACCCTGCCTCATGAAGCATAAATATCCTTTCACTTAGGGGAGAGCGAATGCAGTGAAACCGACAACCTTCACTCAATCAATGGTATGAGGCCAGAGGGGATTAGTGGATAGGAAGTACAAATCCACTTCTTCACAAACTCCAACTCTCAGGTCCAGCAGTGGGAGTGCATTTATTGCTCTCATGCACACTGCGTAACTGCACAGCATTGAAACCCCTGAAGAATGAAGCTGTTCTCTTGGAAATTGCTTCAAAAGCTAATTGCATACCTCTCAAGAATCTCGTCAAGATGAATGTTGTTACCAGAATGACTAGCTGACAATTCTTGGAAGAGTCCAGCATGTCAGTTTAATATCCAGAGCTAGATCTAGTTGTGCAGTTTGGGGACAAAGGTTAACCCTTTGGAACACTAAGCCTCAAGAATGTAGACATGTCTTTCAATTCAAGCCTTAGCAGTACACAGCTTGCACTTGGAGAACCCCCTAGCAAGGTAGGATGGTGATAGCTGGCACCTCTCCTCCTATTCAAGGTCATGTCTGGCACCATTTTTAAGGGGCACTGACAGGAAGCAGATCTTGTTGGCATGCAGTCTCTCTAATGCCCTTGAACACTATGCAACATCAGGACTTGTGCTCTTTGGGTTGGGTGGGGAAGGTAATGTGCAGGTTAGATGTCATGTGACAATTGAGGCTCAATGCTAGTCATCTTGCTGGAGTACAGAAGAAGCTATGTGGGAATGTAGCTGTAGTGTCAAAGGTGGTGGTGTGAGGGAGAACAGAGATTCACATTAGTAATGGCAAGCACTGGGGTGGAAGTCACAGACACATGGAGCAATGGAGGTCAGAGCTCTGTGACGACTTCTCATTGCTCACTGTGGTGTTTTCAGTCTTTCATTGCATGATCAGAATCATGGAGCCTGTTGAGTTGGCCTTTCTACTGATCAGGACTGACCAGCAGCAGAGACCGTGACATGCTGCTGTTCAGGGAGCAGGACTACGCAAGGAGGAACAACATCAGAGTGAAAAAAAGTTTCACTCAAATGGTGGTGGAAATCTGGAATCCATGGCCTGGGAAGGTAGTGGAGGCCGGAAACCTTCCAACCTTTAAAAAGTATTTGGATGAGCAGTTGAAACATCATAACATTCAAGGATACGGGACAAGTGGTAGAAAATGGGATTAGCGCGCCTTTAGTGGAGTTTTTGTCAGTGCAGACTTGATGAGCCGAAAAGCCTTTACTGCGCTGTACGACCTTATGACTAAGTCCTCAGTGTGTCCGCATCTCCACAAAGGTGTGCAGTTTCTAATTCGATTCTAGCAGCAATTATTACTGTACCTCATGTGGTTCCAAAACTACAGAACAAAACCTTTGTTATTTTGTCAGCTTCACACAGTAATGTAGACTGCAGAGACATCTTGTGGAAACAGAATGCACTTCATTCTGCAAACAACTTGCATTTGAAATTATCCTGATAGTTCAATTTGATGTGTCCTGAAAGTGAAAATTATATTTTAATTCCCAACGAAAAGAAGAATGATATTTTTTTTTAAAAAAGACTTCACAAAGTCTATTTCTTGAGAAATGTATGGCTTACAACAGAAACTTAACAAAGCTAGTCATCAGAAAACTTCCTGGAATATGCCTTCATCATACCCATTATATTACATGCATACGATTATCATCAGGGGTTATTATTCTTTTGTACGTTTTCTTTCTTGCAGCGCAAATATTCAGTCTAACTGTGAAAGAGAAGCTGAAAGCCACACAGAGCAGAATTTGATATTTTTGCACTTCAACTCCTAGTAAAAAAGGAGTCCCCATTTTAAATTATATTTATCCCATTTAGTTTAGATAAATTCCATTGGCCAAGAGGGAAGTCTGGTGACATCCTTTTCAATCTAATACTGGTTTTGATGTGTTGATTATGAGATGCACAAGTATTCAAGCTCCCTTGGCTTAATGTTTTAACTTTGCAATTCCTGAGCCACAGTGTATGATGGTCTGACCATGGATGATATGTGCAGCTGGTGACTGAGCTTTCACAAACTCAGAGAATTACTCCTACTGAGCCTTCACTGAGTTTAATTTTGAAAATGCAGCCACAAACAAGAATTCAGTGTGCAGGGAAAGGTATGAACTCCATGTGCTGCATTTCTAAAGAATCCACTTTGTAGCTCACCTGCTAGCATCCTGCAAACAGCAATTAGATTTTGAAGGAGTTTGGACAAAAGATGAAGCGACTTGATTTTTCCCCTAAAATTTCTTCAATTCTCTCTTGAAGTCACTGCTTCATACAGGGATCCAGTTCTGAGTGTTGACTGTCCTTCAGTACCTCATCAAGAGGCAATTCTTTGTGTGTTATTCAATGTGGATCATGTCACAGCTAAATCCAATTCCACCCTCACTTAGAATCATAGAATCCATGCAGTGCAGAAGGAGGCCATTCGGCCCATGAAACCTGCACTGACAACAATCCTACCCAGGCCCTAGCCCCATAACCCCACTTTTTAATCCTGCTAATCCCCTGACTCCAAGGGACAATTCTGATTGGCCAATCAACCTAACCTGCACATCTTTGGAGTGTGGGAGGAAACTGCAGCACCTGGAGGAAACCCACGCAGACACAGGGAGAACATGCAAGCTCCACACAGTCAGTGACCCGAGGCCAAAATACCTGGCGCTACAAGGCAGCAGTGCTAATCACTGTGCCACCGTGCCTCCCTTCATGCTTGTATAGTTGCACTTCAGGCAAGGTGCAGCGGGGGAAATAGGAACCTCTGCTTTATGAGAGTATTAAAATGAAGTAGACTTATATAATGAAGGCACCACAATGTGCCTCACTACGAAAGTATTGTCTATATAAGCACATAAATAATAATTTTTGAACAAGTATAGATCTAAACTGTAATTTTGTATTTTCTTGTGAGAATTGGCCAGCAAGCAGTTTGCTCCTTGGCATAATGGGGAATAGGTTTAAGCAGACAGACTGCATTCTTTTGGAATAAAGAAGTATAGAGTAATATACCTTACTATCAAAGGCAGGCTAGGCAGCTGTAGTACCAAGGTTTTTGAAATGAAGTGTTCAGCTTCTATCTGTAATGAATAGCTGTGATGCAGACTCTACTGATAAAGGGGCAGGGAAACAATCAGGAGCGACCCTGGGACTTACCAGATTTGCGTTGGTGAAGTTACTAGGCAACAGGGGGAAAGAATTTATGGGTTCAGTTGACCAATGAATTCCTAATTCTGCTAGAGGGTAGAATGCTAATGGCCAAAGTAAATGAAGTGTATTAATGTAATTGGATCATCCAGTTTGGATGATAGGTGGGGTGGAAAGATCAAATCTTCAGAAACTTATAACTGTTGTGCTCATGTGATGTAACATCAGAGAGAGGCTAGAATCCTCTGCCCATCTCTTTCCCAGTACATGTTGACTGAATAAAACGTCTTTTACTGCATACCGTCTTTCACAAGTCTTTGTGTTTGCTGCATTCAGCTGAATACAAGACTCTCCAGGGGGTTACCCTGAGAAATTCTGCTTTCAAATTGGTGCTGCGAGCAGGGTTGGCCACTGGAGTCCGGAGGCAAGACACATTTCCTAGAAGTGGGTGAGTACATTTTTAGTTACCACCCAGTAGTTAGGAGGTCACACGTCTGGCAATCGGAAGCAGTAAGTTGAGCAATCCAAACTGGGAAAGGGGTGCAAATACGGTATGACTGTGTAAAGAAACCATGCTCAAAGCAGGGGACCAGGGATGGACACCTGGAAGCGCCCTGTTAGCGGAGCAATAAGGTCACATGGTAGATGAAGACATTAGACCATAAGGGACTAGGGATGGACTCTCGGATTGGTTTACGGAGCAGAGCAATAAAAGCCACAGAGTAAGAGGCACCAAGAACATAAGAAATAGGAGCAGGAGTAGGCCATCTAGCCCCTCAAGCTTGCTCCGCCATTCAATAAGATCATGGCTGATCTGATAGTGGGTTCAGTTCCACTTACCCGCCCGCTCTCCTTAATGGTTAAAAATCTATCTATCTGTGACTTAAACACATTTAACGAGGTAGCCTCTACTGCTTCATTGGGCTGAGAATTCCAAAGATTCACTACGCTCTGGGAGAAGAAGTTCCTCCTCAGCTCTGTTCTAAATTGACTCCCCGGTATTTTGAGGCTATGCCCCCTAGTTCTTGTTTTCATTGTAAGTGGAAATAACCTCACTGCTTCTACCCTGTCTAGCCCCTTCATTATCTTATATGTCTCTATAAGATCTCCCCTCAACCTTCTAAACTCCAATGAGTACAGGCCCAGTCCACTCAATCTCTCCTCATAAGCTAACCCCCTCATCTCTGGAATCAACCTGGTGAACCTTCTCTGTACCCCCTCCAAAGCTAATATATCCTTTCTTAAATAAGGGGACCAAAATTGTACACAGTACTCTAGGTGCGGCCTCACCAGTACCCTGTACAGTTGCAGCATGACCTCCCTGCTTTTATACCCCATCCCTCTCGCGATAAAGGCCAACATTCCATTTGCCTTCTTGATTACCTGCTGCACCTGCAAAATGCGTTTTTGTGATTCATGCACAAGGACCCCCACGTCCCTCTGCACAGTAGCATGTTGTAATTTTAATTTAAAATGGACTATTAAATAATAGTCCATTTTACTTCCAAAGTGGATAACCTCACACTTACCAACGTTATACTCCATCTGCCAGATCCTTGCCCACTCACTTAGCCTATCCAAATCTCTACATAGAACATAGAACATAGAACAGTACAGCACAGAACAGGCCCTTCGGCCCACGATGTTGTGCCGAGCTTTATCTGAAACCAAGATCAAGCTATCCCACTCCCTATCATCCTGGTGTGCTCCATGTGCCTATCCAATAACCGCTTAAATGTTTCTAAAGTGTCTGACTCCACTATCACTGCAGGCAGTCCATTCCACACCCCAACCACTCTCTGCGTAAAGAACCTACCTCTGATATCCTTCCTGTATCCCCCACCACGAACCCTATAGTTATGCCCCCTTGTAATAGCTCCATCCACCCGAGGAAATAGTCTTTGAACGTTCACTCTATCTATCCCCTTCATCATTTTATACACCTCTATTAAGTCTCCCCTCAGCCTCCTCCGCTCCAGAGAGAACAGCCCTAGCTCCCTCAACCTTTCCTCATATGACCTACCCTCCAAACCAGGCAGCATCCTGGTAAATCTCCTCTGCACTCTTTCCAGCGCTTCCACATCCTTCTTATAGTGAGGTGACCAGAACTGCAGACTCTCTGTGTCCTCCACACAATTTGCTTTCCCACTCATCTTTGTGTCATCTGCAAACTTTGTTACCCTACACTCGGTCCCCTCCTCCAGATCGTCTATGTATATGGTAAATAGTTGAGGCCCCAGCACCGATCCCTGCGGCACGCCACTAGTCACTGATTGCCAACCGGAAAAGCACCCATTTATTCCGACTCTCTGCTTTCTGTTAGATAGCCAATCCTCAATCCACGCTAACACTTTACCCCCAACTCCGTGTACCTTTATCTTATGCAGCAACCTTTTGTGAGGCACCTTATCGAATGCCATCTGGAAATCTAAATACACCACATCCACCGGTTCCCCTCTGTCAACCGCACTCGTTATATCCTCAAAAAATTCCAGTAAATTAGTCAAACATGACTTTCCCTTCAGAGTTCCCTTCATGACTTTCCCTTCAAGGTGACGGATAGTTCAGGTGCGAGGAATCTCCAGTGAGTGAGTCAAGAAAAAAAAAGAAGGGCGGGTACAGGTCCCATCGGTAGGAGTCTCCAGTGAGAGACTTGTGAATAACAGAAAGAGGTAGTGAGGCAAGGTGGCAATGAGTGGTTGAGATTTGACAAATTCCAGATGGGGATCTGACGATAGTCTAATTCAGTCAATAGTGACAGAGAATGGGAAGTTATTGAAGAAAATGATAGAGAAAGGATATAATCCGGAGACTCTGGAACTGAAGCAAAAAGCATGGTGGAGAGGACAGTCGAAGTGGAGGGATGGGTTGGTACGTTTGCCGACGACACGAAGGTTGGTGGGGTTGTAGATAGTCTGGAGGGATGTCAGAAGTTACAGAGGGACATAGATAGGATGCAAGACTGGGCGGAGAAGTGGCAGATGGACTTCAACCCAGATAAATGCGCAGTGGTCCACTTTGGCAGGTCGAATGGGATGAAGGAGTACAATATAAAGGGAAAGACTCTTAGTACTGTAGAGGATCAGAAGGACCTTGGGGTCCGGTTCCATAGGACTCTAAAATCGGCCCCGCAGGTGGAGGAGGTGGTTAAGAAGGCGTATGGTGTGCTGGCCTTTATCAATCGAGGGATTGCGTTTAGGAGTCCGGGGATAATGATGCAGCTATATAAGACCCTCGTCAGACCCCACTTGGAGTACAGTGCTCAGTTCTGGTCGTCTCATTACAGGAAGGATGTGGAAAAGATTGAAAGGGTGCAGAGGAGATTTACAAGGGTGTTGCCTGGATTGAGTGGCATGCCTTATGAGGCTAGGCTGAGGGAGCTCGGTCTTTTCTCCTTGGAGAGACGTAGGATGAGAGGAGACCTAATAGAGGTGTATAAGATGTTGAGAGGCATAGATCGGGTGGACTCTCAGAGGCTTTTTCCCAGGGTGGACGAGAGGACACAGGTTTAAGGTGCTGGGGGGTAGGTACAGGGGAAATGTTAGGGGGAAGTTTTAAAAGGTAGGGATATGTTCGGCACAACTTGTGGGGCCGAAGGGCCTGTTTTTGTGCTGTAGTTAAGAACATAAGAACATAAGAAATAGGAGCAGGAGTAGGCCATCTAGCCCCTCGAGCCTGCCCCGCCATTCAATAAGATCATGGCTGATCTGACGTGGATCAGTACCACTTACCCGCCTGATCCCCATAACCCTTAATACCCTTACCGATCAGGAATCCATCCATCCGCGCTTTAAACATATTCAGCGAGGTAGCCTCCACCACCTCAGTGGGCAGAGAATTCCAGAGATTCACCACCCTCTGGGAGAAGAAGTTCCTCCTCAACTCTGTCTTAAACCGACCCCCCTTTATTTTGAGGCTGTGTCCTCTAGTTTTAACTTCCTTACTAAGTGGAAAGAATCTCTCCGCCTCCACCCTGTCCAGCCCCCGCATTATCTTATAAGTCTCCATAAGATCCCCCCTCATCCTTCTAAACTCCAACGAGTACAAACCCAATCTCCTCAGCCTCTCCTCATAATCCAAACCCCTCATCTCCGGTATCAACCTGGTGAACCTTCTCTGCACTCCCTCCAATGCCAATATATCCTTCCTCATATAAGGGGACCAATACTGCACACAGTATTCCAGCTGCGGCCTCACCAATGCCCTGTACAGGTGCATCAAGACATCCCTGCTTTTATATTCTATCCCCCTCGCAATATAGGCCAACATCCCATTTGCCTTCTTGATCACCTGTTGTACCTGCAGACTGGGCTTTTGCGTCTCATGCACAAGGACCCCCAGGTCCCTTTGCACGGTAGCATGTTTTAATTTGTTTCCATTGAGATAGTAATCCCATTTGTTATTATTTCCTCCAAAGTGTATAACCTCGCATTTCTCAACGTTATACTCCATTTGCCATATCCTCGCCCACTCACTCAGCCTGTCCAAATCTCTCTGCAGATCTTCTCCGTCCTCCACACGATTCACTTTTCCACTTATCTTTGTGTCGTCTGCAAACTTCGTTACCCTACACTCCGTCCCCTCCTCCAGATCATCTATATAAATGGTAAACAGTTACGGCCCGAGTACCGATCCCTGCGGCACGCCACTAGTTACCTTCCTCCAACCGGAAAAACACCCATTTATTCCGACTCTTTGCTTCCTGTCGGATAGCCAGTCCCCAATCCACTTTAACACACTACCCCCAACTCCGTGTGCCCTAATCTTCTTCAGCAGCCTTTTATGGGGCACCTTATCAAACGCCTTTTGGAAATCCAAAAACACCGCATCCACCGGTTCTCCTCCATCAACCGCCCTAGTCACATCTTCATAAAAATCCAACATGTTTGTCAAGCACGACTTTCCCCTCATGAATCCATGCTGCGTCTGATTGATCGAACCATTTCTATCCAGATGCCCTGCTATCTCCTCTTTAATAATGGATTCCAGCATTTTCCCTACTACAGACGTTAAGCTGACCGGCCTATAGTTACCCGCCTTTTGTCTCCTTCCTTTTTTAAACAGCGGCGTAACATTAGCCGTTTTCCAATCAACCGGCACTACCCCAGAATGCAACGAGTTTTGATAAATAATCACTAACGCATCCACTATTACCTCTGACATTTCTTTCAATACCCTGGGATGCATTCCATCCGGACCCGGGGACTTGTCCACCTTCAGTCCCATTAGTCTACCCAGCACTGCCTCTCTGGTAACATTAATTGTATTAAGTATTTCTCCTGCTGCCAACCCTCTATCGTTAATATTTGGCAAACTATTTGTGTCCTCCACCGTGAAGACCGACACAAAAAACTTATTTAAAGACTCAGCCATATCCTCATTTCCCACTATTAACTCCCCCCTCTCGTCCTCCAAGGGTCCAACATTCACTCTAGCCACTCTATTCCTTTTTATATATTTATAAAAACTTTTACTATCATTTTTTATATTAATTGCTAGCCTAGCTTCATAGTCTATCCTTCCTTTCTTTATCGCTTTCTTAGTCTCTCTTTGTTGTTTCTTAAATTTTTCCAATCACTTGTTTCTCCACTATTTTTGGCCACTCTGTACGCAGCTGTTTTTATTTTAATACTCTCCTTTATTTCCTTCGTTATCCACGGCTGGTTCTCCCTTTTCTTACAATCCTTGTTTTTTGCTGGAATATATTTTTGCTGAGAACTGAAAAGGATCTCCTTAAAAATCCTCCACTGTTCCTCAGCTATCCTACCTGCCAGCCTGCTCTCCCAGTCTACCTTAGCCAATTCATCCCTCATCCTATCATATTTCCCTCTGTTCAAACAGAGGACACTGGTTTGAGACCAAACTTTCTCCTCTTCCATCTGAATCAGAAATTCGACCATATTGTGGTCACTAGACCCAAGAGGGTCCTTCACAATAAGATCCTTAATTCTACCTACCTCGTTACACAATACCAGATCCAAAATAGCTCGTTCCCTCGTCGGTTCCGTAACATGCTGTTCAAGGAAACTATCCCGACAGCATTCTAAGAACTCTTCCTCCATTCCACCCTTACCGACTTGAGTCTGCCAGTCAATGTGCATGTTGAAGTCCCCCATGATTATTGCCGTTCCGTTTTTACACACATCCCTTATCTGCTTGTTTATAGCCCTCCCTACCTCAACATTATTATTTGGGGGCCTATATACCACACCTACTAGTGTCTTTCTCCCTCTACTATTCCTCATCTCTACCCATAATGATTCCACGTTTTGTTCCTCAGAGCCTATGTCATCCCTCAGTACTACCCTGATATTATCTCTTATTAATAGCGCGACCCCACCACCTTTTCCTTCCTGTCTATTCTTCCTAAACGCCTGATACCCCTGGATATTCATCTCCCAGTCCTGGTCACCTTTCAGCCACGTTTCTGTAATGGCCACTAGATCGTACCCACTTGTGCTGATTTGCACCATCAACTCATTCACCTTGTTCCGAATGCTTCGTGCATTCAGGCAAAGTGTCCTTATTCCAGCTTTTATCTGGACCCGCTTTGATGAGTCGCGAACACCCTCTCCCTCTACTCCCTTATCTAAATTACCGCCTTCATTCACTTGCACCCTCTCCTCTACCATTAATTTTGTAATTCCCCTTACCCCTGCATCCTCCCCCCCATCAATTAGTTCCTTGATCCTGGTCAACTCTTCTAGCTCCCCTAGTTTTCTATGTTTCTATGAAATACAAGGCAGAGAGGGCAGCTGGGCTATTACCTGCTATGATGAGAAACCGCCTCCAGAGGGAGACAAAGTTTAAACAGGTGGCCACTGCAAAGGCAGCGCAGAAGGAAGCAATGAACATCTCAGTGGGTAGAATGGTGGCAGGACAATTAGGTTCCACACTCACAGGAGAAGGAACAAAAGGGGAAATTAATTTGGGAAAATCACCAGAGAAAGTAGTTCAGAGTGAAAGTAATCTTTTTGCTGAGGTACCTCTGTCCACCAATTCAAACTGTAACAAAAGCTTGTGCGGACAAAGTGGGACAACCTACAGTAAATAGGCAAGAAGCCAACGGCGGCAGAAAAACAAATGTTGATGGACAAATTAGGTCCATTATATCAAAATCATCAGAATTCAGTCTTTTGGGAAAATATGGATGAGTTAAAGGAAGTTCATAACTTGGCTTTAGACAATGTGAGGATATTAGTGAAGGGAAAGTTAGCTAGTGCCGGGTGGCACTTGCTACCCCCTGATTATCAAGGGAGAGATTGGATATTGGCAGACGGCCAAAATGAGCAACAAAAGTACGACAGATTTAAAAGGGGCATCGGACAGGCAATTGATGGGGGAAGTGCCAATTGGACCAAGATAACCTTAGTTAAACAAGAACCCAAAGAATCAGCAAAAGTATATAGAGAAAGAAAATTCAGGGCTTATGTAGATGCTGGAGGAGTAGCCGACCCGGCCAAGGATGACGATATATTTTTAGGTCTACTTAAAGAAGGATTCAGTCCAGTTCTGATTAGAATCATAGAAATGGGTCTCCCGATAGGAAACAATTATCGGGAAATTATGAATTGTGCTATGAGAGCAGAAGATAATCATAAGAAAAATCTGAAAATAATCCTGGTGCAGATCGATAAACCTCAACCACAGCCACAGTCACAATCCCAGATTAGAAGTAAAGAAATATGTTTTGCCTGTGGGAAGAAAGAGCATCATGCTAGAGAATGTCGAAGCAAATTCATGGAGAGTAATGGATGTCATAATTGTCAGATAAAGGGTCATGACATAAAGGACTGTTAGCTGAAGGGGGCAGGAAAGGAAGGACAGGGTCCCAGATAGGTAAGGGAGCCCTCTGAGGCTCAGCCCCAAACACCAGTCTCAGTGCAGCAGACATCACAGACAGTAATCCAGATGTCAGCAGATGAGTTGCAGAAGTTATTAGGACAGAAGTGACAATTAGCGAGTCTGGAGTTTACAAAGCGAGATCCCTGCATGTATGTAAGGGCAAAATTGGGGGTTATCATTGCACTATGTTACTGGATACTGCGGCAACCATAGCCATAATAGACTTACCCTTGCGGACCACCAATGAAATCATTTGGATAGCCTCCAACAGTTCAGTATCGCATTGCCTAGCCCTCCACAGGGTACTTCAGGCAATTCAGAAAGCAGGGCTCAAGTTGAACCCAAAAAAGGCTCAATTAGGTCAGGAACAAGTGACTTACTTGGGACACACCTTATCCCAGGGTAAGAAAGCCATCCTTTATATGCAGAGACTACACAGCATAAAGGGAGCAAGGCAAGTATTGGAACCTTTCAATTAGTGCAGGAATTTTGTACAGGATTATATTGCATTGGCAAAGCCCTTACAGACTTGATAAAAGGAGGAAGGGCTAGCCAGGAAAAGATAGAATGGGGAGAGACGGAAGCAGAAGCTTTCTCAGATTTAAAACAAGCTATGGTGAAGGCGCAGCCTAGGGATTGCCAGATTTCACGAAACCTTTCCACATTTTCTGTCAGGAAAATTATGGGATCCAAGCAGCTGTAGTGACTGAACGACATGGGGATAAACTAAGACCGTTGGGATACTACTCCACCCAATTAGATTCGGTTGCTAGAGTTATGCATCGATGCGTGAGAGCGTTAGCATGCGCCTCGTGGGGAGTTAGTATTTCTGAACCACTTTGATGGGAAAAACAATCCTCCACAGTCTTCATACAATCGTCCAGCTGTTGGAAGCTGGGAGCTGAAAGGAGTTCCTGCTGGAAGAACATAGAACATAGAACAGTACAGCACAGAACAGGCCCTTCGGCCCACGATGTTGTGCCGACCTTCATCTGAAACCAAGATCAAGCTATCCCACTCCCTACCATCCTGGTGTGCTCCATGTGCCTATCCAATAACCGCTTAAATGTTCCTAAAGTGTCTGACTCCACTATCACTGCAGGCAGTCCATTCCACACCCCAACCACTCTCTGCGTGAAGAACCTACCTCTGATATCCTTCCTATATCTCCCACCATGAACCCTATAGTTATGCCCCCTTGTAATAGCTCCATCCACCCAAGGAAATAGTCTTTGAACGTTCACTCGATCTATCCCCTTCATCATTTTATAAACCTCTATTAAGTCTCCCCTCAATCTCCTCCGCTCCAGAGAGAACAGCCCCAGCTCCCTCAACCTTTCCTCATAAGACCGACACTCCAAACCAGGCAGCATCCTGGTAAATCTCCTCTGCACCCTCTCCAGCGCTTCCACATCCTTCTTATAGTGAGGTGACCAGAACTGCACGCAATATTCCAAATGCGGTCTCACCAAGGTCATGTACAGTTGCAGCATAACCCCACGGCTCTTAAACTCCAACCCCCTGTTAATAAAAGCTAACACACTATATGCCTTCTTCACAGCTCTATCCACTTGAGTGGCAACCTTTAGAGATCTGTGGATATGGACCCCAAGATCTCTCTGTTCCTCCACAGTCTTCAGAAGACATTCAAAATGGGAAGCAAATCTCCTGCCGGAAGACAGGCATGTAGAAATTAGCAGAGATGTAAAGGAAAACCCCGCAGGAGGACTGACGATGCAAGTAACGGAGCATGAGTGTGTTTCAGAAGTGAATGAGGAAGTAAGTGAAGGCTTAGCAGAAGAGCCACTTGCAGGAGAAGGGGTAATTAACATGTAGATGGAGCGAAGAAATATGTAAATGGAGAACCCCTTACTGCATGGGCGGTGGTAGATGATGAGAGAACAGTGATTACAGGAGGACAAATCGCTGGGAATAATTCAGCACAAGTAGCAGGGTTCTTGGCTTTAACTAAAGCTTTAAAATGGGGTAAAGGGAAGCACGTTAATTTTTATACCAACGGTACGGCACGGTGGCACAGTGGTTAGCACTGCTGTTTCACAGCTCCAGGGACCTGGGTTCGATTCCCAGCTTGGGTCACTGTCTGTGTGGAGTTTGCACATTCTCCTCGTGTCTGCGTGGGTTTCCTCCGGGTGCTCCGGTTTCCTCCCACAGTCCAAAGATGTGCGGGTTAGGTTGATTGGCCATGCTAAAATTTCCCCTTAGTGTCCTGGAATGCGTAGATTAGAGGGATTAGCGGGTAAAATATGTAGGGATATGGGGGTAGGGCCTGGGTGGGATTGTGGTTGGTGCAGACTCGATGGGCCGAATGGCCTCTTTCTGTACTGTAGGGTTTCTATGATCTTCTATGAACAGTAGATATGCATTTGGAATAGTGCATGATTACATGGCCTGGGGTAGGCGAAGTTTTGTAACTTCTGGCATGGGACACATACAGCATGAGAATTTGATTAGAGATTTACTCCAAGTAGCCCAGTCCCTTAGAGGCAGCAGTAATAAAAGTTCAAGCCCATAAAAAGATTGAGAGTCAGGCACAGAAAGGAAACAGTTTAGCCGATAAAGCTGCAAAGGCCCTAGTAGAACAGGAAAGGGTATGCATACAGACGACAGGAGCAGCAGCTGTGACAGTTGGAGACGGTTCAGATATTGATGTAAAGCAAGTACAGAAACAAGCAGCTGAAGAGGAAAAGGAAATGTGGAAGAAAGATGGAGGACAGAAAGACTAAGATGGAGTATGGAGAAGGGAGGGGAAAATAATAGTCCCCAAAGTAATACAGCAATCACTGCTGAAAGTGTACCACAGATTAGCACGTACATTCAGAAAGAAAATGTTTAATTTGTTAAGAGAAAGTCAGTGGTGGAAGCAGATGGGGAGAGACGTGGTAAGGTTTTGTTTGAGACGTTTGCAGTGCGCCCTAGTGGAGCCAGGTCTTCCTTGCAGGATTAAAATGGAAAGTCAGCCACAACCAAAAGGACCATGAGAAAATTTACAAATAGATTTCACAAGGCCCTTGCCACGGGTCCAAGGAAAGACGTATTGTTTGGTAATTGTAGATCGGTTTACTCGATGGATGGAAAAATTTCCGTGTAAAGATGCCAGAGCCAAAACTGTTGCTCTGATATTAGCAAATGAGATAATAACTAGGTGGGGAATGCCTCTTGAGTTAAATTCTGATCAGGGAACACATTTCACAGGGAACGTTTTAAAGGAAATCTGTCAACTGTTAGGAATAAAGCAAAGATTTCATATACCATATCATCCTCAGAGTTCAGGGATGGTGGAACGAATAAATCAAACATTGAAGAACAGTTTAGCTAAAGTTATCTTAGAAGAAGGAAAAAATTCATTGTGGGCCTTGCCTGCAATATTGCTGCTGTAAAGGGCTGCTCCTCGCTGATGAACAGGGCTAACCCCTTTTGAGTTGATGATAGGAAAGGCGATGCGCCTCCCAGAGGATGCAATAACGGGGAGGAAAGCTCGAGATGAGCCGAGGAGCAGCATTTCAATGTATGAGGGATTTAATAGATCGTCTGCATTCTCTCAAAAAGCAGTTAATCACCCAGCAGCAGCACAGAGATTGGACTAAACTGGCAGGAGACAATACTCCTAAACTGCCTACACCAAGAGATAAGGTAATGGTGAAACTTCTGCCAGACAAAAAAGGGGTAGGAAGTCATTGGGAAGGGCCTTTTGATGTGGTGGTATCAGGACAAATGCATGCCCTGATAAACGAGAGGTACGATCCGCGATGGTGACACTGGACTCAGTTGAAACCAGATCCCAATGAGTAATTCTGAACTTTTATATTTACAGCAATGATAATTCAGTTAATTTGGATTTGCAGATAATTTACTATCTTATAGCACAAGAATAACAGGGGTATTAGAAAAGGGGAAGTAGAGATCATTCAATTTATAAGTTATTAACTTTAGGGCTGGAAGGCACCTTTGGGTTATGTTTACAGAATATCATCTGCTATAATGAAGATGTTGGAGCTTCTACGGCTACAATCAAGATCGACTGGACATCCCCAACACAGAAGCAAGACAGGTCAAGAGCATGTAACAGAGTGTAATGTGGTTGCTATGCGAGTTTATAACTGAGTTTTATTTGCTTGACATTGACCAACGATTGGGAGTTGTTTTTTTAAGAAAAAGGGGAAAAAGCTGTAAGAACTGTAATAATGAATGCGTGAGTTTATATCTTTTTAGTGTTGAATGTACAATCTTTGACTCAGGTAGGACCAGCAACAGAGGTCCTTCAGTGTTCCCCTCAGGAAGTACATGTGAATACTTAATTATATATGGCACACACACATGCTAGAATGACTAAACAGTCAAAGTGTTGGGTATGTTCACACATCTCCATCCATGCAGGAGGAAGAATACCTCTGCAATCATCACCTCTAACATGGTCATAACTGATAATGGCAGATCAAACAGCCCAAGATGCCAAATATACTGGACATTACATACCAGGATTTTCGAGTTGAGAGGTAAGGGAGGAGTTTCACAACAGTGAGGTTTGTGCAGATAGGGTAGGCTAAATGAAGGGGTATTCACCTGTCTATAACCTAAGGAGATCAGCTCAGAAAAACACACCCATAACCTTAAAATTAGGCCATTCAGCAGTGATGTCAGAAAGCACATCTTCACACAAAGGGTAATGGAAATTTGGAACTATCTCTCCGAAAAACTGCTGAGGTTAGGTTCATTGAAAAATCCAAAACTGAGACTGATGAACTTTAATTGGGCAAGGATATCAAGAGGTATGGAACCAAGGTGGGTTGAGGGAGTTAAAACACCAATCAACTGAATGGGAGAACAGGTTAGAGGGGATGACTGGTCTACTCCTATTCCTATATAATTTAGTAATTTTAACTTTAAAAACATATAAACAGCTTTCCTTCCCTCCAGAATTAGTATTGAGTCTCGGATTAGAATTAGTCTTTAAACTTATTGTCCAAAAATCTAAGTATGAACGTTCTTAAGACTGAGATTCACATTGTGCAGACTATTCAGACTATACAGGGCTTTTCAAACCATAGCTTTTCTTTTAATCAGCACATGAAAAACATTTAATATCACACACTGGTGGCAGCAGGAGCTATTATTGTGAATTTTTGGAAATGTCAGTGCTGGGAAATAGAACAAAGTTCATTTCAAAGATCCAGAGCTGGATTTCCAATTCAGTGTTGGGAATTCAATGCCCGGATCATTTCCAGATCCTAGCCCATTCCACTAAGCAATAGTAATGTCAGATAATTTTTAAATGCTAAGGCCCTAGTTGACCCAATGGTGAGTTTGGCTCCTAATTGGTGGCGCCAGGAGTGGCCTGGAAACAGGACTCATTACAGGAGAACTGACCTGGGAAAAGTATTCCAGGGTGGCACAGTGGTTAGTACTGCTGTCTCACAGCGCCAGGGACCCGGCTTCAATTCCGGGCTCGGGTGACTATGTGGAGTTTTCACATTCTCTCCGTGCCTGCGTGGGTTTCCTTATGGTGCTCTGGTTTCCTCCCACAGTCCAAGATATACAGGTTAGGTGCACTGGCCATGATAAATTGCCCCTTCATGTCCAAAGATGTGTAAATTTGGGGGAATAACAAGGCTACGGGGATGGGGTGGACCTGGGTAAGATGCTCTGTCGGAGAGTCGGTGCAGACTCGATGGACCGAATGGCCTCCTTCTACACAGTAGGGATTCTATGATAAACATCCCAATGCCTTCCTGAGGCTTTGCCAGAGGCTGCCTCCAAGAGGAAAGATGAGTTATCTCCTCCAGAAAGAGAAATTGTCTGAGTATGAATGGAGCTGGAGACGCAAGTTAGTAGCCAGGAATCATCAGGAGGACATGGGTGCAGTGCAAAAGATTCCTCAATGATCTGTTGAGGTAAGTGGCAAATGGCAGCCAGCTAATTTTCTAACTCTGTAAACATATACATGTACAGAAGCTCAGTAGACTGAGTGTTCATAGCTGTGGTAATGTGACTCCTTTGCAAGCCATGTGATTGGAATGGACGCAATGGAAAGGCCACACGGGAAGCTAGGCCAATCCAGAGTGTGGGCACACGCCTGGGAGGGGGAGAACCTGCAGTTGGAGCCAGGGAGCAGAAGAGAGTAGACTTGTGCGAGAATTTTCTGTCAGGCCCTTAACTTGTATCTATATTATTATTATTAGTTAATAAACCCTTTGTTGTTGAAGCCACATCAAGTCACTTCCACTGGCAATGAGGAAAACTACTTCAGTCATTGGGAGATCGCAGTGCACAGTTAGAGGGGTAGGAAGATGATCATCGAAACTAAGAAGAAATAGGTACAGACATCCTTGAAATGCCTTTAATGAGGAAGATAGAATCGTTTGACTCGGACATTGAGAGCTGAGGACAATATATTGAAATGATGCGTTATTTTTTCATATCTAATGAGATCACTGCAGAGGAAAAACAAAATGTGATACTACTCAGAGTCTGTGGCCCACAAACTTCCTCATTACAGGAGAACAAGGGAGCAGGGCCTATTAGGGGAGCCTATTGGGGAAGACGTGATGGGTGGGGGGTCCTGGTGCCACTCTGCATTGGGATCGGTGGCGGAGGGAGGGAGGACCACAATTGGGGCTGGCCATCCGGGTGGGAGGGGAGTCAGGGCTGCTGGGGGGCATTGGGACTGCCAGGAGGAAATTGAGTCTGTCAGAGGAGCGGGGTTGGGGCTGCCGGTGGTGGGGAGGGGGATCAGAGACCCGATGTGAGGGGGTCTTAAGGCCAGCGATGGGGGATTGCGGGGCTAACCAGCGATCGGGATGGCCAACGAGCTGGAGCCAGCATTGCAGGGCCATTGCGCATGCAAAGATCTTGGCACTGACGAATTGACGAATGTGCAGTGGCTTGCTCAGCCCTGTGCTGCCGACTTTCCAGTGAGAATAGGCCCCACCCACAGATTTTCAGAGTGAATCCCACTAGAACTCTCTGTGATGCACAGAGTGTTGGAGATTCATTCCGGAAATCATGCCGAAAACATCGGTGGGAGTTACTCCCATTTTCACGCGAATCATTTCATGTGAACTTAGAATCCGGCCGAAGTCTTTCAATCAAGTTATAGGATCCCTCAGAAACCATCTTAACCTCTGATCTTCAATCATCATGTTAAGGATAAGTTTCATTTGGCTGTGAGAGATCCAGAAGAGACATTCTCTGGGTTTGTTTAGCAGAGCACTGCGAATTCGGCCCTGCTTTGGGGGAGATGTTAAGAGACTGTTTGGTCTGTGGGATTAACAGCCTCATGATGCAAATAAAAAGCTGCTGGCTGAGACTAAGATCTCTTTGTAAAAAGCCTAAGCAATGGCCACATGTGACTAAATGCGCTGAGCAGGGTAAGTGAATTACAAAGCACAGCCAATGAAGTGAACGTTTTGAACAAAGAACAATACAGCACAGGAACAGGCCCTTCGGCCCTCCAAGCCCGCGTCGCTCCCTGGTCCAAACTAGACCATTCTTTTGTATCCCTCCATTCCCACTCCGTTCATGTGGCTATCTGGATAAGTCTTAAACGTTCCCAGTGTGTCTGCCTCCACCACCTTGCCCGGCAGCGCATTCCAGGCCCCCACCACCCTCTGTGTAAAATACGTCCTTCTGATATCCGTGTTAAACCTCCCCCCCCCTCACCTTGAACCTATGACCCTTCGTGAACGTCACCACCGACCTAGTCACATTTGTGACGTGAAACGGCTGCTGTGAGGAACAGCGTGAGTGAGGGCACAGCAGAGCCTGAGAAGGGTAATACAGCAGCAGGGATAGAAACATATTTTTGGTGTGGGAGAAGAGGACTCCCAGGAAATGTGCCGGTGTAGAAAATATATATGTTTTCACTTCAAGAAGAAGAGTCTTTTGCAGACTTGGTGCAGAATAAAGCAGGCAGGACAGAACGCACAAAAAAAGAACAATCGTTCATGCAACATGGTTAAACCAATTAGCTGAGGAACAAGGGATCTGAAACTTATACTTTAAACCAGGTCCAAATCAACAAGATGCTACCTATCAAGATAGTCCTGTTGGTCAATGGCAGATCCCTAAATACAGTGGCCGACACATTAGTCACAGCCACAGACATAACTGAACAAGCATTCAGACACCTCCAGAAAAGTCCAGGAGTTGAGTCATTCAGAAGCCATTTTATCAACTTATACGAGAGAGATGCTGCAGACAGCAGAGTTAGTTGCAATACCAGTATCTTACAGGAACCAGAGAACACAGTTACCAGTTCTAGAGATTGAGGGTCACAGACCTTGTCTCATGTGTAGAGACTGGTGAGACATATACAATTGGATTGGCTGAAGATATTCAATGTTAGGGATGGAGGTATTCAAGTATTCATCTACAGTTACTCAAAAGTTTTTTTAAAATGTCCCAGGGGTGCGGGATTTTGGTTAGAAAGTTCAGTTGGAAAAATTGGGCTAGTTCTCCTTAGAATAAGGCAGATTGCAGGGAGATTGGATAGAAATGTACAAGATTATAGCATTTTTGACTAAGGTAAGCAAGGAAAAACTGTAAACCCACTAGATGATAGGTCTAGATTTAAGCTTTTGGCAAGATATGCAGGATGAATATGAAAAGAAAGTTGATATGCAACAAATGGTAGTGAACTCCCTGCCTGCGAGGGTGGTGGAAGTGGAAATAATCGGCAAAACTTAATGCCCTCCCTTGAGGCGTGTTTGGAAACATGGACAGCCTTAGAACCATAGAACCCCTACAGTGCAGAAAGAGGCCATTCGATCCATCAAGTCTGCATCAACTGTCCAAAAAAGCGTCCCATCCAGGCCCTTGCCTCCACCCTATCCCGGTAACCCTGTACATTTACCATGGCTCATCCACCTAACCTACACATCTTTGGACACTAAGTGGCAATTTAGCATGACCAATCCACCTAACCTGCACATCTTTGGACCTTCCCACCTTGCTGTAAATTGAGGCCTTTAACTGAGCAGTTAATGCTCACTTAAGAGCCTCATCCTGTTGCCGCTGATATTCAACCAGTTGTAAGGCAAGGACTGGACAGAAAGGAAGCTTGAAAAGCAAACCCTGTCAGACAGTCAGTGCCTGATCTACAGACCCAACATCAAGAAGGGCAGGACCTGCTGAAAGCCACTCCCTTGCCCTTGCTGCCAACCAATCCAATGAACCCTGGATATTCTGGAATCCTGGCCAGCAGGATTAAGGAAAATCCCAAGGCTTTTAATACATATATAAAGAGCAAGGCGGTAGCCGGGGAGAAGGTTGGCTCACTCAAGGACAGGGGAGGGAATCTATGTGTGGAGCCAGAGGAAATGGGCGTGGTATTAAATGAGTACTTTGCATCAGTATTTACCAAAGAGAAGGACTTGGTGGATGATGAGTCTGGGGAAGGGTGTGTAGATAGTTTGGGTCATGTTGAGATTAAAAAGGAGGTATTGGGATTCTTGAGAAACATTAAGTAGACAAGTCCCCAAGGCCTAATAGGATATACCCCAGAATACTGAGAGAGGCAAGGGAGGAAATTGCTGGGGCCTTGAGAGAAATCTTTGCAGTCTCACTGGCTACAGGGGAGGTCCCGGAAGATTGGAGAATAGCCAGAGTTATTCCTTTGTTTAAAAAGGGTAGCAAGAATAATCCAGGTAATTACAGGCCGGTGAGCCTCACATCAGTGATAGGGAAATTATTTGAGAGGATTCTTTGAGACAGGATTTACTCCCATTTGGAAATAAGTGGATGTATTAGGGAGAGGCAACATGATTTTGTGAAGGGGAGGTCGTGTCTCACTAACTGGATCGAATTTTTCAAAGAAGTGACGAAGATGATTGATGAAGGTAGGGCAATGGATGTTGTCTACATGGACTTCAGTGAGGCCTTTGACAAGGTCCCTCATGGAAGACTGGTACAGAAGGTGAAGTAGCACAGGATCAGAGATGAGCTGGCAAGATGGATACAGAACTGGCTCAGTCATAGAAGTGGAGATGCCGGCGTTGGACTGGGGTAAACACAGTAAGAAGTCTCACAACACCAGGTTAAAGTCCAACAGATTTATTTGGTAGCAAATACCATAAGCTTTCGGAGCACTGCTCCTTCGTCAGATGGAGTGGAAATGTGCTCTCAAACAGTGCACAGATACAGAAATCAAGTTACAGGATACTAATTAGAATGCAAATCTCTACAGCCAGCCAGGTCTTAAAGATACAGACAATGTGGGTGGAGGGAGCATTCAACACAGGTTAAAGAGATGTGAAGATGTGACTAGGGCGGTTGATGGAGGAGAACCGGTGGATGCGGTGTTTTTGGATTTCCAAAAGGCGTTTGATAAGGTGCCCCATAAAAGGCTGCTGAAGAAGATTAGGGCACACGGAGTTGGGGGTAGTGTGTTAAAGTGGATTGGGGACTGGCTATCCGACAGGAAGCAAAGAGTCGGAATAAATGGGTGTTTTTCCGGTTGGAGGAAGGTAACTAGTGGCGTGCCGCAGGGATCGGTACTCGGGCCGCAACTGTTTACCATTTATATAGATGATCTGGAGGAGGGGACGGAGTGTAGGGTAACGAAGTTTGCAGACGACACAAAGATAAGTGGAAAAGTGAATCGTGTGGAGGACGGAGAAGATCTGCAGAGAGATTTGGACAGGCTGAGTGAGTGGGCGAGGATATGGCAAATGGAGTATAACGTTGAGAAATGCGAGGTTATACACTTTGGAGGAAATAATAACAAATGGGATTACTATCTCAATGGAAACAAATTAAAACATGCTACCGTGTAAAGGGACCTGGGGGTCCTTGTGCATGAGACGCAAAAGCCCAGTCTGCAGGTACAACAGGTGATCAAGAAGGCAAATGGGATGTTGGCCTATATTGCGAAGGGGATAGAATATAAAAGCAGGGATGTCTTGATGCACCTGTACAGGGCATTGGTGAGGCCGCAGCTGGAATACTGTGTGCAGTATTGGTCCCCTTATATGAGGAAGGATATATTGGCATTGGAGGGAGTGCAGAGAAGGTTCACCAGGTTGATACCGGAGATGAGGGGTTTGGATTATGAGGCGAGGCTGAGGAGATTGGGTTTGTACTCGTTGGAGTTTAGAAGGATGAGGGGGGATCTTATGGAGACTTATAAGATAATGCGGGGGCTGGACAGGGTGGAGGCGGAGAGATTCTTTCCACTTCGTAAGGAAGTTAAAACTAGAGGACACAGCCTCAAAATAAAGGGGGGTCGGTTTAAGACAGAGTTGAGGAGGAACTTCTTCTCCCAGAGGGTGGTAAATCTCTGGAATTCTCTGCCCACTGAGGTGGTGGAGGCTACCTCGCTGAATATGTTTAAAGCGCGGATGGATGGATTCCTGATCGGTAAGGGAATTAAGGGTTATGGGGATCAGGCGGGTAAGTGGTACTGATCCACGTCAGATCAGCCATGATCTTATTGAATGGCGGGGCAGGCTCGAGGGGCTAGATGGCCTACTCCTGCTCCTATTTCTTATGTTCTTATGTTCTTATGTTATGTATTGTCTCCAGACGGAACAGCTAGTGAGATTCTGCAAGACCAGGGGCAAGCTGTGGGGATTACTGATAATGTGACATAAATCCAACATCCCGGTTTAGGCCGTCCTCATGTGTGCGGAACTTGGCTATCAGTTTCTGCTCAGCGACTCTGCGCTGTCGTGTGTCGTGAAGGCCGCCTTGGAGAACGCTTACCTGAAGATCCAAGGCTGAATGCCCGTGACTGCTGAAGTGCTCCCCAACAGGAAGAGAACAGTCTTGCCTGGTGATTGTTGAGCGGTGTTCATTCATCCGTTGTCATAGCGTCTGCATGGTTTCCCCAATGTACCATGCCTCGGGACATCCTTTCCTGCAGCGTATCAGGTAGACAACGTTGGCCGAGTTGCAAGAGTAGATACCGTGTACCTGGTAGATGGTGTTCTCACATGAGATGATGGCATCCCTGTCGATGATCCGGCACGTCTTGCAGAGGTTGCTGTGGCAGGGTTGTGTGGTGTCGTGGTCACTGTTCTCCTGAAGGCTGGGTAGTTTGCTGCGGACAATGGTCTGTTTGAGGTTGTGCGGTTGTTTGAAGGCAAGAAATGGGGGTGTGGGGATGGCCTTGGCGAGATGTTCGTCTTCATCAATGACATGTTGAAGGCTCCGGAGGAGATGCCGTAGCTTCTCCGCTCCGAGGACGTACTGGACGACGAAGGGTACTCTGTCCACCGTGTCCCGTGTTTGTCTTCTGAGGAGGTCGGTGCGGTTTTTCGCTGTGGTGCGTCGGAACTGTTGATCGATGAGTCGAGCGCCATATCCTGTTCTTATGAGGGCATCTTTCAGCGTCTGGAGGTGTCTGTTGCGCTCCTCCTCATCCGAGCAGATCCTGTGTATTCGGAGGGCTTGTCCGTAGGGGATGGCTTCTTTTACGTGTTTAGGGTGGAAGCTGGAGAAGTGGAGCATCATGAGGTTATCCGTGGGCTTGCGGTACAGTGAGGTGCTGAGGTGACCGTCCTTAATGGAGATGCGTGTGTCCAAGAATGCAACCGATTCCGGAGAGTAGTCCATGGTGAGTCTGATGGTGGGATGGAACTTGTTGATGTCATCATATAGTTGTTTCAGTGATTGCTCACCATGACTCCAAAGGAAGAAAATGTCATCGATGTATCTAGTGTATAGCATCGGTTGAAGGTCCTGTGCGGTGAAGAAGTCTTGTTTGAACCTGTGCATGAAGATGTTGGCATATTGAGTTGCGAATTTGGTCCCCATGGCTGTTCCCTGTGTCTGGATGAAGAACTTGTTGTTGAAGGTGAAGAAATTGTGGTCCAGGATGAAGCGGATGAGTTGTAAAATTGCATCTGGAAACTGGCAGTTGACAGCATTGAGTACTGCGGCCGTTGCAGCAATGCCATCATCGTGGGGGATGCTGGTGTAGAGTGCCGAGGTATTTGCTACCAAATAAATCTGTTGGACTTTAACCTGGTGTTGTGAGACTTCTTACTCAGTCATAGAAGACAGAGGGTTGCAGTGGAAGGGTGCGTTTCTGAATGGAGGACTGTGACAAGTGGCGTTCCTTGGAGATCATTGCTGGGACCTTTGCTGTTTGTAATATATGATTTGGAGGAAAATGTAACTGGTTTGATTAGTAATTTTGCAGACAACACAAAGGTTGGTGGAATTGCGGATAGCGCTGAGGACCATCAGAGAATACAGCAGGGTATAGATCGGTTGGAGACTTGGGTGGAGAGATGGCAGGTGGAGTTTAATCCGGACACATGTGAGGTAATGCATTTTGGGAGGTCTGTCTGGGAAATATACAGTAAATGGCAGAACCCTTAAGTGTATTGATCAGCAGAGGGATCTGGGTATACAGATACACAGGTCACTAAAAGTGGCAATGCAGGTGGAAAAGGTGGTCAAGAATGCATATGGCATGCTTGCCTTCATCGGCCAGGACATTGAGTTTAAAAATTAGCAAGAAATGTTGCAGCTTTATAGTTAGACCGCATTTGGAATATAGTGTTCAATTCTGGTCGCCACACTACCAGAAGGATGTGGAGACTTTGGAGAGGATACAGAAAAGATTTACCAGGATGTTGCCTGGTATGAAGGGCAATAGTTATGAGGAGAGGTTGGAGAAACTTGGTTTGTTCTCACTGGAATGACGGAGTTTGAGGGGCGACTTGATAGAAGTCTACAAGATTATGAGGGGCATGGACAGGGTGGATAGTCGGAAGCTTTTTCCCAGGGTGGAAGAGTCAATTATTAGGGGGTATAGGTTTAAGGTGTGAGGGGCAAGGTTTAAAGAAGATGTACGAGGCAAGTTTTTTTACACAGAGAGTGGTGGGTGCCTGAAATTCGCTGCCAGGGGAGGTAGTGGAAGCAGATACGATAGTGACTTTTAAGGGGCATCTTGAAAAATACATGAATAGGATGGGAATAGAAGGATATGGTCCCAGGAAGGGTAGGGAGTTTTAGCTCAGTCGAGCAGCATGGTCAGTGCAGTTGGAGGGCCAAAGGGCCTGTTCCTGTGCTTTAATTTTCTTTTTTCTTTGTTCTATCGAGGGATATACAGCGTACGATGAAGAGAAAAAGGGTGGCTTATGGCAGACTGGTAGACTCAAAACAGCAGAGGCCCTAGAGAAGTTTAGAATATCCAAGAAGGCAGTTAAAAAGTAAATTAGGAGAGCAAAAGGGAGACATGAAAGGATACTGGGAGGTAGAAAAAAGGAAAATCGTAAGTTGTTTTACAAGTACGTTAAGGGTAAAAGGATAACTAGGGAAAGAGTAGGGCTCATTATGGACCACAGTGGTCATTTGTTTGTGGAGCTGGAGGATATAGGTAGGGTTCCAAATGAATACTTTGTGTCAGTGTTCATGAGTGAGGGAGATGATGTGGGTATAGAAATCGGGAGAAGGACTGATACAATTAAAGAAATTAACACAGACAGAGAGGAGTTCTGAGTGGTCTGGCAGGCTTAAAAGTAGATAAATATTCAAGATGAAATGTTTCCCAGGCAGAGATTAATCAAGAATGGACTGCATGGTGGCACAGTGCTTAGCACTGCTGTCTCACAGCTCCAGAGACCCAGGTTCAATTAAGGCCTTGGGTGACTGTATGGAGTTTGCACATTCTCCCCGTGGCTTCCTTCGGTGCTCTGGTTTCCTCCCACATTCCAAAGATTTACAAGTTAGGTGGATTGGCTAAGATAATTGTTCCTTAGTGTCCCACGATGTGTAGGCTTGATGGATTAGCCAGGGTAAATGTGTGGGATTCCAAGGATAGGGTGGGGGAGAGGGTTTGGGTAAGATACTCTGTCAGAGAGTCGGTGCAGACCTGATGGGCCAAATGGCCTCTTCTGTACTGTAGGGTTTCAATGATTCTGTGAACGGTCAGCATGGTTTTGTTAACGGGAGGACATGTCTGACCAACTTGATTGAATTTTTCGAAGAGATGACCAGGTGCGCAGATGAGGGCAATGCATTGGCTTCGAAAGGTTAGTCATGGCATGAATCAATTCCACAATTTCGTCCATAATGTCTAGGTCTTCATCCTGTTGTGCCTGTTACAGTCTCCCTCCATATCTTCATCCTCAGGCATTGCACTCCTGGATGTCCTCATTATTTAAAGCTTCTCTGCAGCAGCAGATTATGCAGAGAACAGCACATCATGATCAAAGATGGGACTCTTTCTGAGTCAAATTAAAGGACCCCACCATATCTATCAAGGTATCTGAAGCACATCTTCAGTAGCCCTTTGGCCTGCTCAATTGTCACTCTATGATAAATGTTGTATCTTTCCTCTGCATCTATGTTTGGGGTCCTCACAGGGATGAGTAGCCATCTCCTCAGTAGGTAGCCCTTATCATCCAGTATCCATCCTTGAAGGCGCAGGAAGGCCTGATAATGTTGGGTACCTGGGCCTGCTTTAATATGTGGGTGTTCTGACAGCTTCTCAGGGGCTTTACATAAACGTAAATCATCCATTTATGCTGGTTGTAGACCAGTTGTACATTGAGCGAATGGGATCCTGCCAGTGATGAAGCTGCTGTCTGGTCTCTGGAACCTTGCCCACCACATGTGTACAGTAAATTAATTCTGCACTTAGGGGAATACAGCGACAGCCTTGAACCCTACAGACCACTCAACCTGACTGAATGACATCTCACTTGTGTAGGTAGCAATGTGGCTGTGAGATAGATGGTAATGTGTATGCTTAGATTTATACTTGCAAGGCAATGTGACTTTTTTTATTCATTTGTGGAATGTGTGCATCACTTGCTGGGCCAGCATTTATTGCCCACCCCTAATTACCCTTCAACTAAGTGGCTTGATAGGCCATTCCAAAGGGCATTTAAGAGTCAACCATATTGCTGTTGGAGTCATATTTGGGCTTGACCAGATAAGGACAGGAGATTTCCTTCCCTAAAGGACGTTTGTGAAACAGGTGGGTTTTTACAACAATTGATGATAGTTTCACAATCACCATTACTGGGACTGGCTTTTGATCCCAGATTTATTAATCAATTGAATTTAAATTCCACTAGCTTCCATGGTTGGATTTGAACCCATGCACACAGAGCATTAGCCTGGCTGCACATGAAGTATCTGCTGGCCTCCCCATAAGTGCATTGCCAAGCAGATTAGCTCATGTTGCTGACAGGCCCAAAAAGTGATGTGCTACTGCTGAATCATGGTCTTGACAATGTAGGTGAGGAGCAAAGAGATGGCTCAAGATAGCTTCATTGACTTGAGTGACAATGCAAAACTGGTATCCTTGAAGGGAACCATCTCTTTTCATCCCACGTGAGAATGGTCCACTCTCCTCAGTCTCCTGGGGGTATAGAACATGTGTAGTGAGATTTCAATGGATGGATTCTGACAGACGGGTGCATAATAGGAGCTGGCAAAGGTTTGCAGATGACAAAATGATGTTCAGATAGGTGCATCACTCACGGTCAAAGCCATTGAAGATTAGGTTGTCCCTAACAGTCCTGGCATGTCACTGTGTAGCTCAGGGAGAGCTGCTGCAAAACTCCTGTCCTCCTCCTCCTCCTCCTTCCATATTCCTCCATGTCATCCTCATCAGAGGAGGTTAGCAGCTCTTTCAAGCATTGTAAGGTTTCTTTGCCAGGCTCTGGAGTTGACACACTTGTGTCAAGAACCACATTATAAAGGGATAGTCCTTGCCACCCAGCATCTAATCCTGCACATGGGCAGGGTCCTCAAATAAACATGGCTTCTGGGAATTCCTTAAGATGTAGATGTCATTGGAGCTCCCTAGGAAATGAGCAGACACTTGCATAATTATTTTCCAATGGCCCCAGACAGTTTGAACATTAAGGAAAGGAAACCCCTTCCAACTGACAAAAGCAGCTGGTTGTTCCCAGAGAGCTCCAAAGTCCACATGAGATTGCAATGCAGTGGATTATACTCTGTACCTGTGGGAATCCCGCAATGACCCAGGGACTAATGCTCGTGCAGCCTGGCTATCAGCAACTTTGAGAATCAGATAATTTGATGGTCCTTCTGGACAAGGCATGTGTCACCTCCCGTATTCACCTTCTGTGTTGCAGGAGAATGATGATGACTTGCAGCAGGAACAAAGTGATATCCTCAGCGATATGTCTAACTCCTGGCTAACAGAGAACTGCATGTGCCCTACCCATGAACAGGCACATCATGGGGCTTATCAAAGCTGGAGGGGGGAATGGTTTGCTCCTTCCATGGACAGGGTATCAGGAAGGGTGGCCGAGGGTAGGGGGTTGGGTTGCCTGTCCTCAGTCTCTCCTGTGCTATGTCTCTCCTCAGGAAGAGATATAGCACAATCATTCCCACACTCCACAGGGATGATGTGCTGGGTGTGTGTGGGTCTGCCAAGCCTGCAGCATGAAATGACAAGGTGGAGGCTTTGTGAATGGACTGAGCGATTTATTATTTGTAACTATATACAGAGTGACCTCTCCACACTAATGCCTACTTTCACCTGTGCCAACTAGGTGCCAATCATTGCTTAATCTTCCTCACCCTCCTACTACATCTAGGTGCTTCCCCAGGATCGGCAGCAGGATCGAATCCGCCTCCACCACTGTTGCTGGCAGCCCATTCCACGCACCCACCACCGTCTGAGTGAAAAACTTACCCCTGACATCTCTGTACCTACTCCCCAGCACCTTAAACCTGTGTCCTCTTGTGGCAACCATTTCAGCCCTGGGAAAAAGCCTCTGACTATCCACTTAATCAATACCCCTCAACATCTTATACACCTCTATCAGGTCACCCCTCATCCTTCGTCTCTCCAAGGAGAAAAGGCCGAGCTCACTCAACCTATCCTCATAAGGCATGCTCCCCAACCCAGGCAACATCCTCTGCACCCTTTCTATGGCTTCCACATCCTTCCTGTAATGAGGCGACCAGAACTGAGCACAGTACTCCAAGTGTGGTCTGACCAGGGTCTTACATAGCTGCAACATTATCTCACGACTCCTAAACTCAATTCCTCGATTGATGAAGGCCAGTACACCATACGCCTTCTTAACCACAGGCTCAACCTGCACAGCTGCTTTGAGCGTCCTGTGAACTCGGACCCCAAGATCCTTCTGATCCTCCACACTGCCAAGAGTCCTACCATTAATATTATATTCCGCCATCCTATTTGACCTGCCAAAATGAACCACCTCACACTTATCTGGGTTGAACTCCATCTGCTACTTCTCTGCCCAGTCTTGCATCCTATCAATGTCTCGCTGCAACTTCTGACATCCCTCCACACTATCCACAACACCTCCAACCTTTGTGTCATCAGCAAACTTACCAACCCATCCCTCCACTTCCTCATCCAGGTCATTTATAAAAATCACAAAGAGTAAGGGTCCCAGAACAGATCCCTGGGGCACTCCACTGGTGACCGACTTCCATTCAGAATATGACCCATCTATAACTACTCTTTGCCTTCTGTGGGCAAGCCAGTTCTGGATCCACAAAGCAATGTCTCCTTGGATCCCATGCCCCCCCACTTTCTCAAAAAGCCTTGCATGGGGCACCTTATCAAATGCCTTGCTGAAGTCCATATATACTACATCTACTGCTCTTCCTTCATCAATAATTCAATCAGGCTCGTAAGGCATGATCTGCCTTTGACAAAGCCATGCTGACTATTCTTAATCATATTATACCTCTCCAAATGTTCATAAATCCTGCCTCTCAGGATCTTCTCCATCAACTTACCAACCACTGAAGTTAGATTCACTGGTCTATAATTTCCAGGGCTATCTCTACTCCCTTTCTTGAATAAAGGAACAACATCCGCAATCCTCCAATCCTCCGGAACCTCTCCCGTCTCCATTGAAGATGCAAAGATCATCACCAGAGGTTCAGCAATCTCCTCCCTCGCCTCCCACAGTAGCCTGGGGTACATCTCATCCGGTCCCGGTGACTTATCTAACTTGATGCTTTTCAAAAGCTCCAACACATCCTCTTTCTTAATACCTACATGCTCAAGCTTTTCAGTCCGCTGCAAGTCTGCACTATAATCACCAAGATCCTTTTCCACAGTGAATACTGAAGTAAAGTATTCATTAAGTACCTCTGCTATTTCTTCCGGTTCCATACAAACCTTCCCACTGTCACACTTGATAGGTCCTATTCTTTCACGTCTTATCCTCTTGCTCTTCACACACTTGTAGAATGCCTTAGGGTTTTCCTTAATCTGCCTGCCAAGGCCTTCTCATGACCCCTTCTGGCTCTCCTAATTTCCTTCTTAAGATCCTTCCTATTAGCTGTATACTCTTCAAGATCTCTAACATTACCTAGCTCCCTGAACCTTTTGTAAGCTTTTCTTTTCTTCTTGACTAGATTCATTACAGCCTTTGTACACCATAGTTCCTGTAACCTACCATAACTTCCCTGTCTCATTGGAACGTTGCTATGCAGAACTCCAAACAAATATTCCCTGAAAATTTGCCACATTTCTTCCGTACATTTCCCTGAGAAAACCTCTTTCCAATTTAAGCCTCCAATTTCCTGCCTGATAGCCTCATAATTCCCCTTACTCCAATCAAACACTTTTCTAACTTGTCTGATCCAATCACTCTCCAATGCTATTGTAAAGGAGATAGAATTATGATCACTATCTCCAAAATGCTCTCCCACTGAGAGATCTGACACCTGCCCAGGTTCATTTCCCAATACCAAATCAAGTACAGCCTCTCCTCTTGTAGGCTTATCTACATACTGTGTCAAGAAACCCTCCTGAACACACCTAACAAACTCCTCCCCATCTACACCCCTTACTCTAGGGAGATTCCAATCAATATTTGGGAAATTAAAATCTCCCATCACGACAACTCTTATTATTACACCTTTCCAGGATCTGTTTCCCTATCTGCTCCTCAACATCCCTGTTACTATTGGGCAGCCTATAGAAAACACCCAATAAAGTTATTGACTCCTTCCTGTTCCTGACCTCCACCCACAGAGACTCCGTAGACAATCCCTCCATGGTGTCCATCTTTTCTGCAGCCGTGACACTATCTCTGATCAACAGTGCCACTCCCCCACCTCTTTTGCCTCTCTCCCTGTCCCTTCTGAAACATCTGAAACCCGGCACTTGAAGTAACCAGTCCTGTCCCTGAGTCATCCAAGTCTCTGTAATGGCCACCACATCATAATTCCAAGTAGTGATCCAAGGAGGCCTGCTGACTTCCACGCCCTGGTTCCCTGGGGGGCCTGGACCTTGAGGGCCCTGGTCTGCTTTTGGGCAGCACAGATATTGCAGTGCTGCCCTCATCAGTGTGTGAGGCTGGAGGAGTGTCGCTTTCAGGAAGGGGGGACTCATAGGCTGAACACCCCCAGCTTCTCCTGTGTGGAAGGCCCTGGGCTATAAACCAGACTATCCTCCTTCCTTTGGGTGCTCGATAGGCCCGACAGTCCTCCATGAGATAGAGGGGCAGCTGGACTGAGGTACAGAAGCCACACCATCCTCAGGTGCAGACACTCGTGGATTCCCACCAGTGCTTGAACCATGCAGCTGAAGGCCTCAGACACGGAGGTGCTTTGAACCATGGAGCTGAAATCCTTTGCCATGGAGCACACGTCCTGTGCCAAGGTTTCCACTGCAGACACCAAACTTGCAGTGTTGGCCTCATTGTACTGGAGTGACGGCAACAACTCCTTGAACAGAAGACGATGGGACTCCTCCAATCGGCCTTGCAATCCAAGGAGGGATGCTATCAGCCCCTCCTGATGCTGTGACTCTGTCTTTGCAGCTCCATCAGTTCTGGGCCGACCAGACCTAGGGTCACATCATCGGCCAGGGGCCCAGCAGAGTCCTGGCCTCTGGCATCCCTCTGGACCACAATATCTTCACCTTCAACAACCAGTTCGTCATCCAGACACACGGAACAGCCATGGGGACCAAATTTGCACCTCAATATGCCAACATCTTCATGCACAGGTTCGAACAAGACTTCTTCACCGCACGGGACCTTCAACCGATGCTATACACTAGATACATCGATGACATTTTCTTCCTTTGGACTCATGGTGAACAATCACTGAAACAACTCTATGATGACATCAACAAGTTCCATCCCACCATCAGGCTCACCATAGACTACTCTCCAGAATCGGTTGCATTCTTGGACACGCGCATCTCCATTAAGGACGGTCACCTCAGCACCTCACTGTACCGCAAGCCCACGGATAACTTCACGATGCTCCACTTCTCCAGCTTCCACCCTAAACATGTTAAAGAAGCCATCCCCTACGGACAAGCCCTCCGTATACACAGGATCTGCTCGGATGAGGAGGATCGCAACAGACACCTCCAGACGCTGAAAGGTGCCCTCATAAGAACAGGATATGGCGCTAGACTCATTGATCAACAGTTCCAACGCGCCACAGCGAAAAACCGCACCGACCTCCTCAGAAGACAAACACGGGACACAGTGGACAGAGTACCCTTCGTTGTCCAGTACTTCCCCGGAGCGGAGAAGCTACGGCATCTCCTCTGGAGCCTTCAACATGTCATTGATGAAGACGAACATCTCGCCAAGGCCATCCCCACACCCCCACTTCTTGCCTTCAAACAACCGCACAACCTCAAACAGACCATTGTCCGCAGCAAACTACCCAGCCTTCAGGAGAACAGTGACCAAGACACCACACAACCCTGCCACAGCAACCTCTGCAAGACGTGCCGGATCATCGACACAGATGCCATCATCTCACGTGAGAACACCATCCACCAGGTACACGGTACATACTCTTGCAACTCGGCCAACGTTGTCTACCTGATACACTGCAAGAAAGGATGTCCCGAGGCATGGTACATTGGGGAAACTATGCAGACGCTACGACAACGGATGAATGAACACCGCTCGACAATCACCAGGCAAGACTGTTATCTTCCTGTTGGGGAGCACTTCAGCGGTCACGGGCATTCGGCCTCTGATATTCGGGTAAGCGTTCTCCAAGGCGGCCTTCGCGACACACGACAGCGCAGAGTCGCTGAGCAGAAACTGATAGCCAAGTTCCGCACACACGCGGACGGCCTCAACCGGGATATTGGGTTCATGTCACACTATTTGTAACGCCCACAGTTGCGTGGACCTGCAGAGTTTCACTGGCTGTCTTGTCTGGAGACAATACACATCTTTTTAGCCTGTCTTGATGCTCTCTCCACTCCCATTGTTTTGTTTCTTAAAGACTTGATTAGTTGTAAGTATTCGCATTCCAACCATTATTCATGTAAATTGAGTCTGTGTCTTTATAAACTCTGTTTGTGAACAGAATTCCCACTCACCTGAAGAAGGGGCTTAGAGCTTCGAAAGCTTGTGTGGCTTTTGCTACCAAATAAACCTGTTGGACTTTAACCTGGTGTTGTTAAACTTCTTACGGTGTTTACCCCAGTCCAACGCCGGCATCTCCACATCATCCCTCTGACAGCCAGTTTCCTGGGACATCCCTGCCTTTGCCTGCTGTGGATGTTCAGCTGTGAGGTGTTCACTAGTGAGTGGCCCAGAAGTCTGACTATTTAGTGAACCCACTGAGGTGTGAGTATTTGCGCTCGTGCCCAGTGTGGGTGATAACTACGATGCCTCTTCGATGGTGGGGACGGGCAAGTCTCCCTATGAGCTGCTCGAGTCTGGTAGGTCCAGGGGCCACAAGGATAGTCTGGCCTATTCAGTTGCTTTGCCTGGAAGAGAAGGGAGATTGAAATAATGCATCACAGCGGATAAAGAGGGAATGTTGATTACTCACTTGAGACTTCGGGAATGACAGTATGTCTTGAGGATTCTCACGTTTGTCTGCTGCCCTCACTTCACTATCACCACAGGCACATTGTTGTAGGGAAAAATCCCTTGTACCAGTGCATTCAAAGAAGTCGAGTCGCAAGGCAACGTTCAAAGTGTTTTTCTTTATTGTACAATTACTGGGTACCCAGGGAGACCCCTGTAGCCAGCTCCAAAACAGTGGCTTGGCCACGTTGATCTCAATCCTTTCACATCAGCTCTGGATCTTTATAGGGATCCAAATTCGAGCGGGAACATTTGATTATGCATTTTTACAATATGTATAAAGTGGTCTGTCGGGTCAGGAAGTTCTCTGGGAGGCTTGTCAATTTGCATTTGTATGGTGTGTGTTTGTGTTAATGGGACTACCTGTTCTTGCCCCGGTGTTTTAATGTGTTTCCCATTACCCCCTCTATGTGTCCCCTTATCTGAATTGACCTCATTGTTTTGTGTCTGTGTTCCCTGCTTGCGAGATTAGGTGTTAATGTCATTTTGTCCTGCTGTGTGTAGGGAGATTTAATCTAATCTTTTATTCCTTTTACCCTAGTTTGTTAAGTTTCTTTGCCTGCCTTGGCCATTTTATTCCTGTAATATTTTATTGATAGTCTGGTTATGCCATATAGCCCACTCTCGGTCTTGACTCGCAGATATCCCGATCTTCCTTGGCCAAAGGCCGGTTTAAAATGCAGCTTCGTGCTGTTGCTGGGCAGAATAAGGATCTTTCGTTGGCTTTGAAATTTAAAGGTCTCTCAGCTGTGCAGAGGGGGTTTGAACGAATATCCATCCGGGTGTTCCCCTCTGCATTGTAGGCACGTTATGAATGGTGCCAATATGGCTTTTGGAAAATTGCCTACTTCAGTCCCTCCTCTCGTCCAGGGGGTCCCATTCATGGCTGACTCATCATGGACGATCTTCAGAGGTACAGTGACTTGTACAGATGTCGTCCTTGCCGTTGTTCCTCTTCCTCTGTGGCGTGGTTAAATTCTTGCATCTGGATACTGGCAGTGGGTAGCATTCTTGATGTAATATTTGCACATATCACTTTAATACAGGTTAGGCCCAGGCAGAGTGTGAACAGGATGGCTACTACAATTAATTCCTTCATAATGTATGCTCCCCAAACTGTGTTAAACAGCCACCCTAACCACCCATCAGTCCCTGTAAATCCCTGTTTAAAGCTATCCAATTGCTTTTGTATCCCGGACATGGCTGCTGTTATGTTTAGTGTCTCGTCGTGTACATATGTGATGCATTTTCCTTTGATGATGGTGCATACCCCTCCTTGTCTGGCTAGCTGATAGTCTACTGCATATCTCGTTTGTTGTGTGTATAGTCTGAGTTCTGCAAGTTCTTGGTCAATTGCACCCAGTGCTTGTAGGGTGTTGTTTCCTAAAATGGTCAGTCCACATATGAAGAAATTCCTATTACTGGTGCTGATCACCCCTGCGGCGCCTCCTAGGGATAGTGTCCCCAGAAATCCATACCCCAAAGAAGATCCTAATGTGACAGGGGCCTGCCAGTCGGCGCAAAATTCTGCGCTGATGGCCCTGGTCACTATGCGTTTCTGGACATGTCCCTTGCTTGGGCATGGAACCGTGAGAGGTCTGATTGTCCCTACGGAAAAGAACCTTGGAGGCCTGTCTGTGGCCGTCATGTATACATGTTTGAATAAAAACACGTAACCTTCTTTAACCCGATAACGTGCATTACCCCGGGGTCGTTTGACCACATGGTCCCATCTTGTGGGACCTTCCCTCCCCCGGGACTGTCCACTTGATTGTACCCCTTGGTGAGAATCAAATGGGTATGTCCCCGAGGCTGAGCTTACGTGGGTGCCGTTGCACTTGCCACACATAAGCTGCCTACCCGCGGTGACTGCAATGCATTTTTGTTGCTTGCAGTCACAAGTGAAGTGTCCTTCCCGGACCCGGCACTCCTGGAGAGCACAATGTGCCTCAGCGCACGAATCATTTTTAGGGACAAAGGCATGCACGCACCCCCATCCCTCTCCCTTAAAACATTGTGGGTAGTTCCTATGTGTCTCCTCCTGTTGGGGTCCCAACCCCCTTAGAATTCCCGGCTCAGTGAGCTTTACACACCTTCCTTGTATCCCTTGTTTTAAGTACCCAATATGTTCCTTGCAGGGTGCCCGCGATGTGTCAATAGTGAATAACTCTTGTGGGAGCCACCCTGGTGTTGCGATGAATAGGGAGTTTACTGATCGCACTGAAGGGTAACAAGCGGTCCTATTCCCATAGATCTGGATGTGTGTTTTCAGGAATAGGTTTCCTTCCATGATTGGGGGTTCTGCTCCCCTAACCCCCATGTGTTGGAGCGTATTTACAATGGTCATGGTTATTATCAAATGTCCCTGTTCCCATATCGTTTTTTTCTCAACAGTATTTTTACAGTTATAGTATATACAGAAAATAAACAGGCAATCAAATTAAAAGTAGTTTGTTCCGACGTCTTGATAGTAGATCTGGTCCTGGTTCCTGTGGAATTTGAATGAATGAAAACGGTATTCTTTAGTTCATTTGTCTTCATACAGCTTTAATTGGGTCCAGTGTTTCCAGACCCCCTGTCCCCTTATATCTATACAGGCACAGGTATCTCCGCTAATAATGACCTCGTAAGGTCCGTGCCATCTTGGGGCAAATCCTGGTTTTGCAGGAAGCACTTTTGTTAATACCCGGCTCCCGGCCTTTGGGACCTCTGGTAATATTTCTGAGTCCTCCTCTGTATCGACCTGTGCCTGATTAAAAATTACGGACCGGCGCATCCCCTTCAATTGGGTGCTAAGGTCTCGGATGTATTGACGGATCTTATCCTTTATTGGACCCACATCTGTCCAGCCTGTAATAATGTTTTCGGGTAAGTGTAACCAAAAGCAACCTATAAGGCCGAATGGCCTTACTTCCGCTCCTATGTCTTATGGTCTTATGGTCTTATGGCCCCAAAATCCCAGGTTTGCGCTTCTGGGTTTTAACTTCCCCAGGGATGCCATAATCTGCTGCCTTTCCCCTGGGGTAAAAGGCTTATAGGTTGCTTTTGGTTGTGCTAACGTCCCTCCTCTGGTGACTGGCGCTAGATTATAATTTTTTATGTCTCCTTCTGATACTGGAGCGGTTGTATGTTTCTGCACTGACTCGTATGAGCGCCGAGGGTCCGTTTCCTCTGATCTCTGCGTTATCTCCGCAGTGTGGCTTCTGTGTTTTAATTCCCTCACTCTCTCCTGCAATACCTTAATTTGTTCTGTCTCTTTGTGTCTCTCCTCCATTGAGGCATTTACCTTCTCAATTAGTCCAGCCAACTGGGTCACTAACATTACTCCCATTACTTTTGTTTTGTCCCGTTTAACTCCGTCTACCCACTTTCTTTGATCTTCTAAAGTTTGTGATGCGTTCCACCCGTTCCGTTTCATCTTTGCAACAATCGCTTCTCTGGCTCACAGATACTTCAAAATGAGAGCTACTGCAGTTTCTCCCTTAACAACGTGGTCTGCCATTTTTCTGTCTAGCAGTCCTGCAACCCCCGTATACTGGTTCCAACAGTAAAAGTGCCCCAACTCTCTCTCTTATCTCCTGTCACTGATACTGCTCCAGCACCGTCTGTATTGCTGTAGGGTCTCGTAGTGGGGTCCCAGTGGGTCTCTTCCCCTGTGCTCCCCCAACTATTCCTGACACCTCACGCTTGGTCTATTTTGTGTTGTCTTATTGGGATGTATGCTGGTTTTTTAGTGGGTTTGTCGGCCCCTGTCCCCAGCCCCTTTAAGTACAATGCCTCCCGCTTGGCCACCACCTCCACTAGCAAGGTTGATCCGTTACCCCAAAACCTGGTACCCTGCTATGGACTGTGGTGTTCCCTACAGATGAACAAGGTTATCAAACTCCGCCCGGGTCCCTAATGGATCCTCCGTCGTCGTGTCTCTTGGTCAGGATGGATCGGGTCCCCTTTTCCTCAACACTTACACATATGTATCTGTTATCAAAGCCCCTGTTATAATTAGTAACTGTATCGACTCTGAGGTTGTTCGTCCCTTCAGAGTCTGTGTTGTTACCCGATTTACACTGTCCGTGCCTTGCACCCTGAGTGCCTGTGCCTCTTAGCGCCCGCTTCAAAACCCAACCTTAGCGTGGGAGATTTCTCCTCTTAACGTCCAGTTTAGGGTAGGGCACCTTGAGTCAAGATCTCCCTTGTCCTATTGCCTTGGCACAGACAGCGGTTTCGTCTACAATCCTGGGTTAGTTACACCAATTAGTTCTGCATGCGGTTCTTATCTTTATATTAGTCTTAATTCCTTATTCCCATTATCAAATAGCCCAAAACCTGTTATCTTTACCTCTGGTCCACTATTCCTATTAAAGTTACGTTAAAGTTAAAGTTAAGAATTTCGGCCAACATTGTCTACCTGATATGCTGCAAGAAAGGATGTCCCGAGGCATGGTACATTGGGGAAACTATGCAGACGCTGCGACAACGGATGAATGAACACCGCTCGACAATCACCAGGCAAGACTGTTCTCTTCCTGTTGGGGAGCACTTCAGCGGTCACGGGCATTCGGCCTCTGATATTCGGGTAAGCGTTCTCCAAGGCGGCCTTCGCGACACACGACAGCGCAGAGTCGCTGAGCAGAAACTGATAGCCAAGTTCCACACACATGAGGACGGCCTCAACCGGGATATTGGGTTCATGTCACACTATTTGTAACTCCCACAGTTGCGTGGACCTGCAGAGTTTCACTGGCTGTCTTGTCTGGAGACAATACACATCTTTTTAGCCTGTCTTGATGCTCTCTCCACTCACATTGTTTCGTCTCTTAAAGACTTGATTAGTAGTAAGTATTTGCATTCCAACCATTATTCATGTAAATTGAGTCTGTGTCTTTATAAGCTCTGTTTGTGAACAGAATTCCCACTCACCTGAAGAAGGGGCTAAGAGCTCTGAAAGCTTGTGTGGCTTTTGCTACCAAATAAACCTGTTGGACTTTACCCTGGTGTTGTTAAACTTCTTACTGTGTTTACCCCAGTCCAACGCTGGCATCTCCACATCATGTATGCCATATAGCCCACTCTCGGTCTTGACTCGCAGATATCCCGATCTTCCTTGGCCAAAGGCCGGTTTAAAATGCAGCTTCGTGCTGTTGCTGGGCAGAATAAGGATCTTTCGTTGGCTTTGAAATTTAAAGGTCTCTCAGCTGTGCAGAGGGGGTTTGAACGAATATCCATCCGGGTGTTCCCCTCTGCATTGTAGGCACGTTATGAATAGTGCCAATATGGCTTTTGGAAAATTGCCTACTTCAACATTCATTCTATTCCCCAGCCAGCTCGAGGACTCTTTCCTCAAATGCCATGAGGGTTCTGAGCTCTGGCATTACTCTGGCTGGGTCTGCTTGCTCACGCTTGTTGTGGTTGAGTTTGTCCTGCAATAAAACAGATAAGAAGGGTGTAAGTGGGAGTCTTGACATTGAAGATGGTGAGTGGGAGTGGGAATGCAAGGAGCATTGCAGCGAGTAGGGGGGAACATGACGATTGAGAAGATGGGAGGAGAGCCCCCTTACAGGTGTTGGCAAAGGCTGAGTGAGAGATGAAGGTGGAGGTGGGAGGAGTGTGTGAAGGGGTCCAGAAAAAGATTGCATGAGGCTCACTTACCCTGGCGGGGCAAAGAAGATCTTTCAATGACACTGTTGCCCTGTCCTCTTCTGCAGTGAGCTGGCACTCACCAGAGCTGCCACTGCATCCCAGGCAGGCATGGTGACTCTGGTGGTAGGCCTTCTCCTGGATTGAGGGCGGAGGGCATGCCACCTTTGCAGCACTCCATCTAGAAGTCTGGTGAGGGCTCCTTCTGAGAAATGCAATCTGGGCTTCTTGGCTGCCATCCTTTGGAGTCGCTGTGGAACAAGTACTGGAGAATACTGGGGAGCCTTTAATTGCACCCCAGTCCATCCCTCTAGCAATGAAGGATGGAGTTTAAAAACAGAGGTTATGTTGTAGCTGTATAAGGTGCTGGTGAGGCCACACCTGGAGTACTGTGTACAGTTTTGGTCTCCTTACTTGAGAAAGGATATACTGGGGCTGGAGGGGTGCAGAGTGATGCACTATCAACACCCAGAGACGGAATCTGGAGTAATAGGCTTTTATTAACTATAAAAGGGAACTAACTCTACAGTAACTCTAACCAAGGGACCAGACCAGAATGAGGCAAAGGGGAGGAGCAGCCACCTTTATACCCCAGTGAACAGGGGAGGAGCCTCAGGCAGCACCGGTAGGGGTGTGTCCAGTCATCAGGACATAACAGTGGTTATCAGAACATAACAGTGGTTTACCACATTCACCCCCTGTTTAAAAAAAGAGTCCAGCGGGGGTGAGATGGGTGGAACTATATATACAGAGTCACAGATTAAGTCGGTTCGGTGGCTTGATCCGCCGCTGCGACCGCCGTAGTGTAGGTTGCGATGTCAGTTCCGATGGCCGCGAAGTCAGTTGCGGAGATTGCGGTGTCGGTTCGGGCGCCAAAACCCGATTATTGGACCCATCCACAGCCTCGTCCAACTGCCGGGTGCGTGGTGACGGCTCCCGGGGCTCAGGCTAGTTGTACACAGGGGTGAGAGGAGTGAGCAGTGGCCCTGGCGCTGTTTGGAGACCAAAAGAGTTTGGGGCTGTGGGGTTGAGGGGCGTAGTGGACTCCGGGGCACCCGTGGGTGCCAGGTCTCGAATCGAGACTGTGTCCTCTCGCCCATCGGGATATGCCACGTAGGCATATTGGGAGTTGGCATGGAGGAGCTGGACCCTATCGACCAGGGGATCCGACTTCCGGGTCCGAACATGCCTCCGGAGCAGAACAGGGCCGGGGTACACCAGCCACGACGGTAGGGATGTCCCCGGGGACGACTTCCTGGGGAACGCGAACATTCGTTCGTGGGGAGTGGCATTGGTTGCTGTACACAGGAAGGACCTAATCGAATGTAGTGCATCAGGGAGGACCTCTTGCCAACGGGTGACTGGAAGACCCTTAGACCGCAGAGCTAGTAGAACGGCCTTCCAGACTGTTGCGTTCTCTCTTTCCACCTGTCTGTTTCCCTGGAGGTTGTAGCTGGTAGTCCTACTCGAGGCTATGCCTTTAGAGAGTAGGTACTGACTGATGCGCATCAATTGGACACGAGGCACAAAGCTTCGGTAAAAGAAGGCTTTTATTAACTAACAATGGAACTAACAGAACTTTAACACACTATCCCAGACTGAAGAGGTCCCGCCCGAGCAGGGGGTCTTATACCTCTCCCAGGAGGCGGAGCCTGACTGGGATGTGCCACAACAGTAACAACCACAGGTGTATCAATCCCACCCTAGCCCAACAACAACATTAGAACAACCCAACAACAACATTAGAACAATCCCACAGTGGGAACCAACGATGGTTCACCACACTGACGCAGCTCATCATTCATGAAGGAGGATCCCCAGTCGCTGGAGTAACCGAACAGAGTGAAGAGACCATGCAGGGCCCTGACAACCGTGGCCGAGGTCATATCCGGGCAGGGAATGGCAAAGGGGAAAGGTGAATATTCATCTATCACATTCAGAAAATAGATATTGTGGTCAGAAGAGGGGAGGGGCCCTTTGAAGTCGACACTTAGGCGTTCAAAAGGGCAGGTGGCTTTTATGAGGTGCGCTCTATCTGGCCGATAGAAGTGCGGCTTGCACTCTGCGCAGACCTGGCAGTGTCTCGTTACAGACCTGACTTCCTCAACGGAGTAGGGAAGGTTGCGGACTTTAATAAAATGGAAAAGCCTGGTGACCCCCGGGTGGCAGCGGTGCCCACGATGCGCTCGCGTGGTCGGGGGTGTAAGCTTCAAGATTACGGGAGGCCAGCTCCAGCGATTCGGCTAGCGCCACGGTTTTCTGCAGGTCCAGCCCACCCTGCTCCAGCAGCCGCTGTCGGATATAGCTCGACCCGATGTCCGTGACGTAGGCGTCCCGGATTAAGTCCTCCACGTTTTGGGCGGCTGATACTGCCGTACAGTTGCAGGCCCGGGCGAGTACCCGCAATGCGCGCAGAAATTGGTCGCACGACTCACCCGGCTGTTGTCGGCGTGTAGCTAGTAGATGTCGTGCGTAGACCTCATTAGGCCGCTTGTGGTATTGGCCTTTTAGCAGTTCGATTGCGGCCGTATACGTGTCGGTGTCCCAGATGGTAGCTTACTCGTGTGTGGAGCACTTGGAGTTTGTCAGCCTCGGACTGGATGACAGCGGAGGTGTCGAGGAAAGCCTGGAAACATTTTAGCCAGTGATCAAAACTATCAGAGGCTCCCACGGCTTGAGGGTCCAATTCAAGTTTGTCTGGCTTCAAGAGTTGCTCCATCACAAGAAAATTTTAATATAGTTAATAAAATTGATGCACTATCAACACCCAGAGACGGAATCTGGAATAATAGGCTTTTATTAACTATAAAAGGGAACTAACTCTACAGTAACTCTAACCGAGGGACCGGACCAGAATGAGGCGAAGGGGAGGAGCAGCCACCTTTATACCCCAGTGATCAGGGGAGGAGCCTCAGGCAGCACCGGTAGGGGTGTGTCCAGTCATCAGGACATAACAGTGGTTATCAGGACATAACAGTGGTTATCAGGACATAACAGTGGTTTACCACACAGAGGAGATTCACTAGGTTGATTCTGGAATTGAGAGGGTTGGCTTATGAGGAGAGACTGAGTAGACTGGCCTGTGACTGCACTGGCCCGCTACTTAGCCAAATTTCCATTCACCACAGCAGGACTGGAGAATCCCAGCCACGCCGAGGTCAGAGAATCCGGTCCTTTGCCAAATTTTGCTAACAACACCGCCCCCCCCACACCCACCCCCCCCATGCTTTTTTGGCAAAAGTACACTCATAGTAACTTTTGAAAAGAATCAGCTTTTGAATATATATTTTTTAATTACTTAGAAATAGTAAATCAGAAAATGATTCTTTATAGTTTTCAAAGTCATTTTCAGTTATTTAAAATTGAGGTATTTACATGTGAATCTTACCAAAAAGAAAGTGTCAGGGTCAGACTGAAAACCGGTGTGTTTCTCTCCAGAGAAACAGGCAACTTTTCTCTCCAGATCTCATGACACTGTCAAAAAAAACAGCACGGCGGGGGGGGGGGGGGGGGGGGCATGTTTCACATCGTCATTTTGATGGGCAGGGACTAAACAAGCCAGCCGGCTGTAATGAGTTCAGGGCACTCTTATTATCACCAGCATTTCTCCCCACTCTCCTCCCGTGCTCAACGCCGGCATCTCACTCCCCAGATCTGTGATCAACCACAGCATATCTCCCCCGCCCATCTCCCACAATCAATGCCGCAACTCTCCCCCCACCCTGCCACGATCAATGCCAGCATCTCCTCACCCTCCCCCCATGCAATCAATGCCGGCATCTCTTTCTCCAACCCCATCATGATCAATGCTGGCATCTCCCAGCTGCATTGTGTTGCAATAATTAACTAGAGACAAAGCAGGGAATGAGTATTTTGCCTCGGTTTTCACAGAGGAGAAGGACCTGGGTGGATGTACTGCGGGCTTGCAGTGGACTGAAAAGATTGAGTATGTGGAATTTAACAAAGAGGTTGTGCTGGAATCTTTGAATGGCATCAAGATAGATAAGTCGCCGGGTCCAGATGGGATGTTCCCCAGGTTACTGTGGGAGGCGAGGGAAGAGATTGCAGAGCCTCTGGTGATGATCTTTGCATGGTCGATGGAGACGGGAGAGGTGCCGGAAGATTGGAGGATTGCGGATGTGGTTCCTATTTTCAAGAAGGGGAATAGGGATAGCCCAGGAAATTACCGACCGGTGAGTCTAACCTCAGTGGTTGGTAAGCTGATGGAGAAGATTCTGAGGGACAGGATTTATGAGCATTTAGAGAGGTTTAGTATGCTCAAGAATACTCAGCATGGCTTTGTCAAAGGCAGATCGTGCCTTACGAGCCTGGTGGAGTTCTTCGAAAATGTGACTAAACACATTGACGAAGGGAAAGCAGTAGATATGGTTTATGTGGATTTTAGCAAGGCGTTCGATAAGGTCCCTCATGCGAGGCTTCTAGAAAAAGTGAGAGGGCATGGGATCCAAGGGGCTGCTACCCTGTGGATCCAGAACTGGCTTGCCCAAAGGAGGCAGAGAGTGGGTATAGATGGGTCTTTTTCTAAATGGAGGTCGGTCACCAGTGGTGTGCCCCAGGGATCTGTTCTGGGACCCTTGCTGTTTGTCATTTTCATAAATGACCTGGATGAGGAAGTGGAGGGATGGGTTGGTAAGTTTCCCGACGACACAAAGGTTGGTGGGGTTGTGGATAGTCTGGAGGGATGTCAGAAGTTACAGAGGGACATAGATAGGATGCAAGACTGGATGGAGAAGTGGCAGATGGACTTCAACCCAGATAAATGCATAGTAGTCCATTTTGGCAGATCAAATGGGATGAAAGAGTACAATATGAAGGGAAAGACTCTTAGTACTGTAGAGGATCAGAAGGACCTTGGGATCCGGGTCCATAGGACTCTAAAATTGGCCCCGCAGGTGGAGGAGGTGGTTAAGAAGGCGTATGGTGTGCTGGCCTTTATCAATCGAGGGATTGAGTTTAGGAGTCCGTGGATAATGATGCAGCTATATAAGACCCTCGTCAGACCCCACTTGGAGTACTGTGCTCAGTTCTGGTCGCCACATTACAGGAAGGATGTGGAAAAGATTGAAAGGGTGCAGAGGAGATTTACAAGGATGTTGCCTGGATTGAGTGGCATGCCTTATGAGGATAGGCTGAGGGAGCTCGGTCTTTTCTCCATGGAGAGACATAAGATCAAATGAGACCTAATAGAGGTATATAAGATGTTGAGAGGCATAGATCAGGTGGACTCTCAGAGGCTTTTTCCCAGGGTGGAAATGGCTGCTACGAGAGGACACAGGTTTAAAGTGCTGTGGTGTAGGTACAGGGGAAATGTTAGGGGGAAGTTTTTCACACGGAGGGTGGTGGGCGAGTGGAAACGACTGCTGTCAGTGGTGGTGGAGGCAAACTCAATAGGGTCTTTTAAGAGACTCCTGGATGAGTACATGGGACTTAATAGGATGGAGGGTTATAGGTAGGCTGAAAAGGTAGGGATATGTTCGGCACAACCTGTGGGGCCGAAGGGCCTGTTTTATGCTGTAGTTTTTCTATGTTTCTATTAGAGCAGATAGGTCAGTGGTTTCAGGAGCATCTTAAAGGAGGAGAGAAAGAGGTGGAGAATAGGATTGGTTAGGAAGAGAATTCCAGAGTTTAGGGCCAACACATCTGAAGGTCCTTGGCCTTTCCCTATTCTTGCATCGCCCTCCTTCCACATTGCCCCTTTTGTCATTGTTAGGCACCCCCCCCACCCCCATACCCCAGCCTCACCTCACTCCACCCCTGGTTAATGCTCTGGCCTTTGTTGTGGTGGCTGCATGAGTTCCACAGGACAGTGTGTCTAAATAAACACTAATGTAAGATACCGGGGACAAGAAGACCCCTGTGTTCCCCAACCCCAGGTGGTGTACTAATCCAATTCGGTTACACAGGAGGGTCTATGGATCCAACAGCATGATGCTGTCCACGAAGACCAGCTCGACATAGAGATGGAGGCAGGTACTGGTCTGCCCCAGTAGAGTGGTGTAGAGCATATCAGAAACAGCGCCGCACTAAGGAAGTAAGTTGTTGCTCTCACCCCCAAGTCTCTGGCAAACTGAGGACCATCCTGTGTATGCTGCGCTTTAACAAACGGCTTTGATGCTGACGTAAATTCCCGCTGGTGTGACGTATTGGGAGAATTGCAATGTGATTATATACTGGCCGATTCCTGACTTTTTGGCTCCTGCTAGATTCACCTCACTTGCCCACCAACAGACTGGCCGTGAGTTGGGAAAATTCCACCCTGTGGCTTAAGAAGTTTGGATGAGCTTAAACTCGTGCAGTGTGGAAGATGGGTGACCAGCCAAGGCAACATAGGAATAGTTGAGTTCAGAAGTAACAGAAGCATGGATGATTCTTTTAGTAACTAACGGACTTCGGGCATCAAGGTGGGAACATCCCAAAAGCATGCCAATGTTCAAAGATGGCCCTCCACTACTTTCTATGGTAAGGATGTGCAATATGTGTGGCTTCAGCAGATTCATCAAACCCACTGTACAAACAGAAAGAGTTTTCAATCGAGGGTGTAACCTTTTTAAGAGTTCAATTTAAGATTATCAAAAGTGTCATAAGATCTCTGCCTGGTGAAAAAATGCTGCAGGTTAAAGGACCACAAATCATGTGAAAATCATAGGATGCATTCCGTTATTATCCCTTGAAGCGAGGCTTTATTCACAATTCATGCGAATGCACACACTGTGAGGATTTAGTTTTGTGGGTGGGGTTTTAGGGGGTGGGGTTGCCTGCAGCAAGGCTTTTTTACTCTGTCCTCAGTCTCTCCTGTGCTATGTCTCTCCTCAGGAAGAGCCATAGCACAGTCATTCCCACACTCCACAGGGATGATGTGCTGGGTGTGTGTGGGTCTGCCAAGCCTGCAGCATGAAATGACAAGGTGGAGGCTCTGTAAATGGACTGAGCGATTTATTATTTGTAACTACATACGGAATGACCTCTCCACACTAGTGCCTACTTTCACCTGTGCCAACTAGGTTTTGCCAATCATTGCTTAATCTTCCTCACCCTCCGACTACATCAAGGTGCTTCCCCAGGATCAGCAGCTGAGGTTGAGGAGGCCTGCTGACTTCCACGCCCTGGTTCCCTGGGGGGCCTGGACCTTGAGAGCCCTGGTCTGCTTTCGGGCAGCACAGATATTGCAGTGCTGCCCTCATCGGTGTGTGAGGCTGGAGGAGTGTCGCTTTCAGGAAGGGGGGACTCATAGGCTGAACACCCCCAGCTTCTCCTGTGTGGAAGGCCCTGGGCTATAAACCAGACTATCCTCCTTCCTTTGGGTGCTCGATAGGCCCGACAGTCCTCCATGAGAAAGAGGGGCAGCTGGACTGAGGTACAGAAGCCACACCATCCTCAGGTGCAGACACTTGTGGATTCCCACCAGTGCTTGAACCATGCAGCTGAAGGCCTCAGACACGGAGGTCATGAGCTGAACCATGGAGCTGAAATCCTTTGCCATGGAGCACACGTCCTGCGCAAAGATCTCCACTGCAGACACCAAGCTTGCAGTGTTGGCCTCATTGTACTGGAGTGACGGCAACAACTCCTTGAACAGAAGAAGATGGGACTCCTCCAATCGGCCTTGCAATCCAAGGAGGGATGCTATCAGCTCCTCCTGATGCTATGATGCATTGGGAGAATTGCAATGTGATTATATACTGGCCGATTCCTGACTTTTTGGCTCCTGCTAGATTCACCTCACTTGCCCACCAACAAACTGGCCGTGAGTTGGGAAAATTCCACCCTGTGGCTTAAGAAGTTTGGATGAGCTTAAACTCGTGCAGTGTGGAAGATGGGTGACCAGCCAAGGCAACATAGGAATAGTTGAGTTCAGAAGTAACAGAAGCATGGATGATTCTTTTAGTAACTAACGGACTTCGGGCATCAAGGTGGGAACATCCCAAAAGGACGCTGTGGTGAACCATCGTTGGTTCCCACTGTGGGATTGTTCTAATGTTGTTGTTGGGTTGTTCTAATGTTGTTGTTGGGCTAGGGTGGGATTGATACACCTGTGGTTGTTACTGTTGTGGCACATCCCAGTCGGGCTCCGCCTCCTGGGAGAGGTATAAGACCCCCTGCTCGGGCGGGACCTCTTCAGTCTGGGATAGTGTGTTAAAGTTCTGTTAGTTCCATTGTTAGTTAATAAAAGCCTTCTTTTACCGAAGCTTTGTGCCTTGTGTCCAATTGATGCGCATCAATTTTATTAACAAACATTAAACTCTCGACGGAAGAAAAAAAGAAAGGAGAGTATGGAGCAAATCCTAAAGCCAGAACGTCTGACGCTAGATCCACATGCGGTGGGCGCTTCTAACACCTTCGACCACTGGCTGAAGTGTTTTGAAGATTACCTAGCAGCCTCCGCAGTGGTCACCACAGATGATGACAGACTCCGGGTCCTCCATGCGAGGGTAAGCGACACAGTCTACCTCGCGATCCGTGCGGCCACCACTTACCCGAGGGCCCTCGAGCTTTTAAAAAAGCACTATACGAAACCTCCTAACGAGATCCATGCTCGTTACCTCCTCGCTACACGACGTCGGCAGTCGGGCGAAACCATGGAGGATTACGCCAATGAGCTCTTGCAGCTAGCCAGGGGCTGTGACTGCAAAGCTGTGTCGGCTGAGCAGTACATATACGACCTCGCCCGAGATGCGTTTGTGGCCGGGGTCGGGTCTTCATACATCCGTCTCAAGCTGCTAGAAAAGGGAAATCTCAACCTGACCCAAGCTATGGAATTAGCTGAAATGCTTGAGGCGGCTTCGAAGAGCTTGGTCCTGTATCCGGAGGACCACGTGGAGACAACGTGGCAGGAGCAGTCACAAATCCCTCCTCGCCCCACGGGCTCGAAGTGCAGTGTTATGGCGTGCTCCCATGTGGACCAGACGATGGCTGCAGCCCCATGCGGCCCGCGGTGCTACTTCTGCGGAGGAGCCAAACATCCACGACAAAAGTGTCCCGCTAAAGCGGTAGTCTGTACCTTATGTGGTAAAAAGGGGCATTATGCGAAGGTGTGCAGATCGAAGCCCAAGAACGGCAGTGCGGCCTGTGACCCTTCGGAACGGGGATCATCACCATCATCGTCGAAGTATTCACGGGGTTCGTCCACGTGCGAGTCCAGGACGATGCCATTGCGGTCGACGGAGTCGGAGGAGGATGACCACCAGGAGTCGCTACGTTTGGCGCCCTCACCCATGTGCGATTCATGGGGGCGGCCATTTTGGTCGACGATGACCATGAGCGACCAGCAGGGGTCCTCAGCATCGACCTCAGCTGCCTGCAGTGACGTTCACAGACCAACGGTGGCGTCGATCACCCTGGACCAGGCTAAGCATCACAGGCTTGATTGTTCGATGATGGATATACAGGTAAATGGTCGTGCAATTTATTGTCTGTTTGACAGCGGGAGCACTGAGAGCTTTATTCACCCTGACACTGTGAAGAGGTGTGCACTCCAGATTCAACCTGCCAAACAGACAATCTCTATGGCATCAAGGTCCCGGTCTGTCCCTGTGCTAGGACGTTGTGTGGTAACTTTGAAAGTGCAAGGCACAATTTACGAGCGATTCAGGCTCCTTGTGTTGCCGCATCTTTGCGCACCAATTCTCCTCAGACTAAACTTTATGGTCCACATGAAGAGTGTGATCCTACAGTACAGTGGGCCACTCCCTTCGCTGACAGTGGGGGAACAGCTGCAGTCTCCAAATTGTCCAAAGCGCCCCGCCTGCAATCTTTCTACGTTAAAGATCACCACACCCTCTTTATTTCAGAATCTGGTACCAGGCTGCAAGCCCATCGTGACTAAAAGTAGGCGTTACAGCACTGAAGATTGGATCTTCATCAGATCTGAGGTTCAGCGACTCCTCAAAGAAGGGATCATACAGCCCAGTGTTAGTCCGTGGAGAGCACAGGTTGTGGTGGTCAAGAGCGGGAACAAACCCCGGATGGTCATTGATTACAGTCAGACCATTAATCGATATACGCAGCTGGATGCGTATCCCCTCCCGCGCATATCTGATATGGTCAATCAGATTGCGCAGTACCGGGTGTTCTCCACCATAGACCTTAAGTCCGCCTACCACCAACTCCCCATTCGCCCAGAGGACCGACAATACACGGCCTTTGAGGCGGATGGTCGTCTGTATCAGTTCCTTAGGGTTCCATTTGGTGTCACCAATGGGGCCTCGGTCTTCCAGCGTGCTATGGACCGAATGGTGGACCAGAACAGGTTGCGGGCTACCTTCCCGTACCTGGATAATGTCACCATCTGCGGCCATGATCAGCAGGACCATGACACAAATCTCCAGAACTTTTTACGCACTGCATCTCGCCTGAATTTGACCTACAACAGGGAGAAGTGTGTATTCCATACGCGCCGGTTAGCCATCCTGGGATATGTGGTGGAAAACGGGGTCATTGGCCCTGATCCAGACCGTATGCGCCCCCTTGCTGAACTTCCCTTGCCCGCTAGCGCAAAAGCACTGAGAAGATGCCTAGGCTTCTTCTCCTATTATGCGCAGTGGGTCCCCAACTACGCGGACAAAGCCCGTCCGCTTATTAAGTCCACGACTTTTCCACTCACGCCAGAGGCCCAATTGGCCTTCAAGGAATTGAAACACGACATCGCGAAAGCCACGATGCACGCGGTAGACGAATCCATCCCTTTTCAGGTGGAAAGCGATGCATCTGATTTCGCCCTGGCCGCCACACTAAACAAGGCGGGCAGGCCCGTCGAGTTTTTTTCCCGCACCCTCCAAGGCCCCGAAATTCGGCATTCAGCGGTGGAAAAGGAGGCCCAGGCCATTGTGGAGGCCGTCAGACACTGGCGCCATTACCTGGCGGGAAAGCGGTTCACCCTGATCACGGACCAGCAGTCCGTGGCGTTCATGTTCAACAACACGCAGAGGGGCAAGATCAAGAATGATAAGATCTTGCGGTGGAGAATTGAACTCTCCACCTATAACTACGATATCATGTATCGTCCAGGGAAACTCAATGAGCCCACGGATGCCCTCTCGCGCGGAACATGCGCAACTACGCAGGAGGATCGCTTGAACGCCCTCCATAATGACCTGTGCCATCCTGGGGTCACTCGGCTCTACCACTTTGTCAAAGCCCGCAACCTGCCTTACTCGGTGGAGGACGTCAGGTCGGTGACAAGGAGCTGTCGGATTTGCGCGGAATGCAAACCGCACTTTTACCGACCTGACCGGGCACATTTGGTCAAGGCCACTCGCCCCTTCGAGAGGCTGAGTGTGGATTTTAAGGGCCCCCTTCCCTCAACAGATCGGAACGTGTACTTTCTGAACATAATAGATGAGTACTCCCGGTTCCCGTTTGTTGTCCCCTGCGCGGACACGTCGGCTGCCACGGTGATCAAGGCATTCCGTGATCTTTTTACCCTGTTCGGGTACCCCAGCTATATCCATAGCGACAGGGGCTCGTCATTCATGAGTAATGACTTGAGGCAATTCCTGCTCTCATATGGGATTGCCTCTAGTAGGACCACGAGTTACAACCCTAGGGGTAATGGACAGGTGAAACGAGAGAATGCTACAGTCTGGAAGGCTGTCCTATTGGCGCTGAAGTCCAAAGGCCTTCCAGTCTCCCGTTGGCAGGAGGTCCTCCCTGATGCGCTTCACTCCATTCGCTCCCTCCTGTGTACGGCAACCAATGCTACTCCCCACGAGAGGATGTTCTCATTCCCTCGGAAGTCGTCCTCGGGGATATCTTTACCAGCCTGGTTGACGTACCCAGGACCCGTCCTCCTGCGGCGACATGTAAGGGCCCGCAAGTCCGACCCCTTGGTCGAACAGGTCCACCTCCTCCACGCCAACCCTCAGTATGCCTATGTGGCATATCCTGACGGGCGAGAGGACACAGTCTCGATCCGAGACCTGGCGCCCGCAGGGGACATAGCAACTCCTGTCGCTCCCATACCCCCAGTGACGAATCCCTTATCCCTTATTTCTCCCCCGGACGTGACGCGGACAGCATCGGGACCAGTGCTTAACAGTTTTACTCCAATGCACAGCTTGCCTGAGCCCCGAAGATCGTTGCCATCGCAGAATGTATCGGGATCCCCTGCACTACCGTTTCATCAGGGTCAACCAGCCTGTGAGTCCGTGGGAGAACAGCTGGACGCTGTTTTGGAGAGAACGCCACCACAAGCACCTACTCCGGTGTCACCGCCGGTATTGAGGAGGTCACAATGACGGTGCGGTCCTCCAGACCGTCTGAACTTATAATCTGTTGACATTTTAGTCTGTTTTCGTACCCCGCCGGCCTTTGTTCTCAAAGGAGGGGTGAATGTGGTGAACCATCGTTGGTTCCCACTGTGGGATTGTTCTAATGTTGTTGTTGGGTTGTTCTAATGTTGTTGTTGGGCTAGGGTGGGATTGATACACCTGTGGTTGTTACTGTTGTGGCACATCCCAGTCGGGCTCCGCCTCCTGGGAGAGGTATAAGACCCCCTGCTCGGGCGGGACCTCTTCAGTCTGGGATAGTGTGTTAAAGTTCTGATAGTTCCATTGTTAGTTAATAAAAGCCTTCTTTTACCGAAGCTTCGTGCCTCGTGTCCAATTGATGCGCATCAGACGCCAATGTTCAAAGATGGCCCTCCACTACTTTCTATGGTAAGGATGTGCAATATGTGTGGCTTCAGCAGATTCATCAAACCCACTGTACAAATAGAAAGAGTTTTCAATAGAGGGTGTAACCTTTTTAAGAGTTCAATGTAAAATTATCAAAAGTGTCATAAGATCTCTGCCTGGTGAAAAAATGCTGCAGGTTAAAGGACCACAAATCATGTGAAAATCATAGGATGCATTCCGTTATTATCCCTTGAAGCGAGGCTTTATTCACAATTCATGCGAATGCACACACTGTGAGGATTTAGTTTTGTGGGTGGGGTTTTAGGGGGTGGGGTTGCCTGCAGCAAGGCTTTTTTACTCTGTCCTCAGTCTCTCCTGTGCTATGTCTCTCCTCAGGAAGAGCCATAGCACAGTCATTCCCACACTCCACAGGGATGATGTGCTGGGTGTGTGTGGGTCTGCCAAGCCTGCAGCATGAAATGACAAGGTGGAGGCTCTGTAAATGGACTGAGCGATTTATTATTTGTAACTACATACGGAATGACCTCTCCACACTAGTGCCTACTTTCACCTGTGCCAACTAGGTTTTGCCAATCATTGCTTAATCTTCCTCACCCTCCGACTACATCAAGGTGCTTCCCCAGGATCAGCAGCTGAGGTTGAGGAGGCCTGCTGACTTCCACGCCCTGGTTCCCTGGGGGGCCTGGACCTTGAGAGCCCTGGTCTGCTTTCGGGCAGCACAGATATTGCAGTGCTGCCCTCATCGGTGTGTGAGGCTGGAGGAGTGTCGCTTTCAGGAAGGGGGGACTCATAGGCTGAACACCCCCAGCTTCTCCTGTGTGGAAGGCCCCGGGCTATAAACCAGACTATCCTCCTTCCTTTGGGTGCTTGATAGGCCCGACAGTCCTCCATGAGATAGAGGGGCAGCTGGACTGAGGTACAGAAGCCACACCATCCTCAGGTGCAGACACTCGTGGATTCCCACCAGTGCTTGAACCATGCAGCTGAAGGCCTCAGACACAGAGGTCATGAGCTGAACCATGGAGCTGAAATCCTTTGCCATGGAGCACACGTCCTGCGCTAAGGTTTCCACTGCAGACACCAAACTTGCAGTGTTGGCCTCATTGTACTGGAGTGACGGCAACAACTCCTTGAACAGAAGACGATGGGACTCCTCCAGTCGGCCTTGCAATCCAAGGAGGGATGCTGTCAGCTCCTCCTGATGCTATGATGCATTGGGAGAATTGCAATGTGATTATATACCGGCCGATTCCTGACTTTTTGGCTCCTGCTAGATTCAAAGAACAACAAGAACAAAGAACAATACAGCACAGGAACAGGCCCTTCGGCCCTCCAAGCCCGCGCCGCTCCCCGGTCCAGGATTGAATCCTGAATCCAGGATCCCCGCCCAATTTTCCAGCCTATCTACATCCTAATATCCTATCCACCAAGCTGTCCCTCACAGCTACGATGCTTTGTTCATCACAACCTATTAACTCACCCCCACCCCCCCATTCCAGACCATGTGATCTCCAGGGAGAGGCGAAAACCCAGAGTGAAAACCCCAGGGCCAATATAGGGAAAAGAAATCTGGGAAATTCCTCTCCGACCCCCTGAGGCGATCGAAACGAGTCCAGGAGATCACACTGGCCCTGATCGGAAAATGCTTCCCAACCCTATTCATTTCCACTTCCACGAACACCATCTGAATTCCCTGCCCCCGAGACAGATTCCCAACTATCCGCAGTCTCGCTCTGTACTGGCACCAGCAAGATGATCATAGAATGAAGCCTTGAAACGAGAAACAAAGAACAATTAGCCCGCGCCGCTCCCTGGTCCAAACTAGACCACTCTTTTGTATCCCTCCATTCCCACTCCGTTCATATAGCTGTCTAGATAAGTCTTAAACGTTCCCAGTGTGTCCGCCTCCACCACCTTGCCCGGCAACCCATTCCAGGCCCCCACGACCCTCTGTGTAAAATATGTCCTTCTGATATCTGTGTTAAACCTCCCCCCCTTCACCTTGAACCTATGACCCCTCGTGAACGTCACCACCCGACCCGGGGAAAAGCTTCCCACCATTCACCCTATCTATGCCTTTCATAATTTTATACACCTCTATTAAGTCTCCCCTCATCCTCCGTCTTTCCAAGGAGAACAACCCCAGTTTCCCCAATCTCTCCTCATAACCAAGCCCCTCCATACCAGGCAACATCCTGGTAAACCTCCTCTGTACTCTCTCCAAAGCCTCCACGTCCTTCTGGTAGTGTGGCGACCAGTTCACTTCACTTCACTTGCCCACCAACAAACTGGCCGTGAGTTGGGAAAATTCCACCTTGTGGCTTAAGAAGTTTGGATGAGCTTAAACTCGTGCAGTGTGGAAGATGGGTGACCAGCCAAGCCAACATAGGAATAGTTGAGTTCAGAAGTAACAGAAGCATGGATGATTCTTTTAGGAACTAACGGACTTCGGGCATCAAGGTGGGAACATCCCAAAAGCATGCCAATGTTCAAAGATGGCCCTCCACTACTTTCTATGGTAAGGATGTGCAATATGTGTGGCTTCAGCAGATTCATCAAACCCACTGTACAAACAGAAAGAGTTTTCAATAGAGGGTGTAACCTTTTTAAGAGTTCAATGTAAGATTATCAAAAGTGTCATAAGATCTCTGCCTGGTGAAAAAAGGCTGCAGGTTAAAGGACCACAAATTATGTGAAAATCATAAGATGCATTCCGTTATTATCCCTTGAAGCGAGGCTTTATTCACAATTCATGCAAATGCACACACTGTGAGGATTTAGTTTTGTTAAAGCTTATGAGTTGAAGGGTCCATTTCAAAAGGGTCTGGCAGTAACGGATGAATCCTTCAGAATCTTTCAGTGCATTTTGCTAGAATGTGGATGTCTTTGTGTCTGTGGATGGTGATCGGGGTTTTTGAGCTGGCTGATGCTCAATTTCCCCGTGCGTGTACCACTGTCTCTGCCCTGCTCTCCAAACAGTGTTGTCCATCCCAGGGCTCAGATCCGGCGGTGCTCTGCGGGGCTGAACTCAATCGGGGAATATGTGCCGATGTGCAAGTCAGTGAGAAACCCTGGAGTGGAACATACAACTTGCGAAATGTGGATGATCGAGAGAGATGGCCACTGAAATTCTTTAATCGGACCTGCAGGTGTACTGGTAATGGGTCTTACTCATTTCTGTTTATACACAAGTAATGGATTTAAACCTTGAACTAACCCTTCGACAATTCAATTTGATTTTATTGTTGTGCTGTAATATGTGTTTGAATTTATCTGAACTCAACACTTTGGGTATGATCTTACTTGCTAGCCGCGCCAGTCGATCAGTGTGCCAAGCCGCGAAGATAGTGTGAAAGGCCAAAAATCTGATTTGTGCACGGCACAAAATTGATCGCTATCTTCCCGGCCCCATTTTACTGTCAAGAATGGCTTCACACCCAGAAAGGGCGCAAAGCCTATGAGCATAAAGATGACTAGATTTAAATCTACTTACCGGGTTCAGCACGGTTGTTCCCACCCTCCCGGATGCTTCCCCCCTCGCTGGCGCACTGTCAGGCTGGCGAGAATCACTACTGATCTGCAGTGGCGGAGACCAGGCGCTCCAGAGGGATCGGAGGCCAGTGAAGCCCCCAGAAGATCAGGGGCCTGACCAGACAGTGCCCATTGGGTAGTGCCAGCCTGGCAGTGCCCACCTGGCACTCTAGCAGTGCCCAACTGGATACTAAAGTGTGTCAGAGCAGTGCCACGGGGGTGGGGCCTAAGTGGAGGTGGAGCCTGAGTGAGGATGGGGCTATGACACGGGGGCTATGCACAACGACAGGATCCGATGCAAGGGGGGAGCTCTACAAGGAGGGGTCGTGCAGGGGGGTGCATGCAGAAGGGACATACAAGGGAGGCCATGGAAGGAGTCGTGACAGGGGCGGCATGTCGGATGTCCACCAGAGGACCCATTGAGAGGGTCCTAATGCCGGTGACCCATGTTGGTGTGGGGACGGGGTGGCAATGCCACGATGATGTGGGCAGTTTCTGATGTCCCGGGGGGTGGGTTGGGTGGGTTAGTTGGGTGGGCGGAGGGGGGGGGGGGCAGAGGGGGGTGGCTCAGAAGGCGATTGGGCATCCTGCACAATGGCACCTGAGTGTTCTGAAGCCGGCTTCACCACTGTACTGATACTCTACCCCTCTACTGGTGCACAGCTCCCAGCTGTCAAAAAAATTGATGGTGTTTGAAGATTGCAGTGCTGAACTGACCAAAAAGACCAGAGCAGAGGACTCCCATTTTCACGCTGTTATGATACTAAATTGCCCCTTAGTATCAGGGGGTAAATACATGGGGTTACGGGGATAGGGCCTGGGTGCGATTGTTGTCGATGCATGCAGACTCAGTAGACCAAATGGCCTCCTTCCGCACTGTAGAGATTCTATGAGTCTATGTACAGTTGTGCAGTTACATCAGAAATCACCTTTTGCACATTTGTTCAATGTAAACTTATGCTGTTTGTTTCCCCTACACTACTTCAAATCATCTTCCATTGCTTTCTTCCTCGTCTGCTCACTGACCTTCCCCCTAAAGGGGTGGCACGGTGGCACAGTGGAGATGTAGGTTAAGTTGATTAGCCATGGTAAATGCATGGGGTTACAGGGTACAGGAATACCGGGACGGGGGTGGTGTGGTGGGGTTGGGAGGGGCTTGGGCTCAGGCTCGGTAAGATGCTCTTTCAGAGAGTGGGTGCAGATTCAATGGGCCGGAAAGCCGCCTCCTGCACCTTGAGGATCCAATGGTTCTAAATGCATCCATGTTAATCCATTCAATTCTGTTAGCATATTGCATATTTTTACTACTCTTTGGGTGGAGAAATTTCTCATGAATTCCCGATTGGATTTGTTAGTGACTATCTTCTATTTATGGCACTGAGTTTTGGACAAGTACAAATATTTTCCCTTGTTTTCCCTATCAATCGCTTTCGTTACCTGAAAGACCTATATCAGACCACTCCAACCCCTCCTCTACTTTCTAAAGAAATCCATCATGTTCAGTTCTTACTGATAAATCATGGTATGATCCTCGTGAATCCTTTGTGGCTTTATATCCTTTTTATAATACAGAAACCAGACACAGTACGGAGAGTTATGATGAATATTTGTTTTTCAGGCTGGAAGAAGGTATACAGTGGATCAGTACTAGAATCACTGCTACCTTTTATATACATTAATGACTTTGGACTTGAGATTCCAGGTTACAATTTCAAAATCAGCAGATGGCACAACATTTGGAAGTGTAGTAAACAGTGACTGGGATAGTAATTTGGACTGGTGGAATGCGTGCACACATGGCAGATGAAATGAAACACAGAAAGGTGAAGTGATACATTTTGGTAGGAAGTAATGAGGAAGAAACATTCAAGTTAAATGGTACAATAATAAAGAGGGTGCAAGAAGAGACAAACCTAGGAGTGTTTTGCACAAATCTTTAACGATGATAATATATGTTAGCAAAGCAATTAATAAAGCTTATGGACTCCTAAGCTTCATGAATAGAGGCACAGTGTACAGAAGACAGTAAGTTATGCTGAATCTATACTTGTGTCTGATTCTGCACACCGCACTTTCACCAGGATGTGAAGGCTTTGACGAGGGTATGGAAGAGATTTATTAGAATAGTTTCAGAGATGAGGGATCCCAGTTATGTGGATAGACAGAAATGGGGTTGTTCACCATACAGCAGCGAAGGATAAAAGGAGATTTGATAGGGATGTTTATGATGCGCGATAAATCACACGGGAGGCAGGATGTACCCGGGAAATAAAGGCTTTTATTGCCAACAATAACGGAGCTACTATATACAATATACAATCCCAGACTAAAGGGTCACCAGGCAGAGCAGTGACCTTTATACCTCTCCCAAGAGGCGGAGCCAACTGGGGTGTACCATAGGACTATATTAACAGGTAGAACAGCCCAACCCTAACCCCAACAGTAACATATCTACAGACTCATAGTACTGGCCAGACCATGGCTCAGCACTCCTGGTGGTAACCAACAATGGTTCACCACATTCACCCCTCCATTGAAAACAAAGGCCGGCGGGGTACAAAACACAGAACAACTGTTCATCTGTCTATAAGTTCAAACGGTTTGGGGGACTGCACCGTCGCTGTGACCTCCTCAACACCGGTGATGACGCCAGTTCAGGCAATCGCAGTGACCTTCTCTCCAAGGCGGTGTCCAGCGACTCCTCCAGTTCCTCACGGGCCGGTAGACCACGAGGTGGTGACAATCCGCTGGACTCGAGCACGCCTCGAGGTGGCGACAATCTCCTGGACTCAGGTAAGCTGTACACGGGAGTAAGAGGGTTAAGTGGTGGTCCCGATACTGCCCGCGCCGTGTCAGGAGGGGAGATAATGGTCGGGGGTCCCTAACTGGGGGTGTGGGAGCGACTGGGGTTTCCAAACCCCCTGCTGGCGCCAGATCTCGAATCGAGACCGTGTCCTCTCGCCCGTCAGGATATGCCACATAGGCATATTGAGGGTTGGCGTGGAGGAGATGGACCTGTTCAACCAAAGGGTCGGACTTGCGGCTCCTAACATGCCGCCGCAGGAGGACAGGTCCTGAGTACGTCAACCAAGACGGTAATGAGGTCCCCGAGGAAGACTTCCTAGGGAATGAAAACATTCTCTCATGAGGAGTAGCGTTGGTTGCCGTACACAGGAGTGAGCGTATGGAGTGGAGCGCATCAGGGAGTTCCTCTTGCCAACGGGAGACTGGAAGACCTTTAGACCTCAACGCCAGTAAGACAGCCTTCCAGACTGTAGCATTCTCTCATTCAACCTGTCCGTTACCCCTTGGGTTGTAGCTCGTGGTTCTACTAGAGGCAATCCCATATGAGAGCAGGTATTGTCTCAAGTCGTCGCTCATGAACGACGAGCCCCTATCGCTGTGGATATAACAGGGGTAACAGAACAGGGTGAAAAGATCCCGTAATGCCTTGATAACCGTGGCAGCGGTCATATCAGAACAGGGAATGACAAAAGGGAATCGTGAGTACTCATCAATCACATTGAGGAAGTACACGTTCCGATCTGTCGAGGGAAGGGGGCCCTTGAAGTCCACACTCAGTCTTTCGAAAGGACGAGTGGCCTTAATGAGGTGTGCCCTGTCAGGTCGGTAGAAGTGCGGTTTGCATTCCGCGCATACCTGGCAGCTTCTGGTGATGGACCTGACATCCTGCACCGAGTAGGGTAGATTCCGGGCCTTTATGAAGTGGAAGAGCCGAGTGACTCCCGGATGGCAGAGGTCATTGTGGAGAGCCTGTAATCGATTCTCCTGCACACTAGCGCATGTTCCACGCGACAGGGCGTCCGAGGGCTCGTTGAGCTTCCCTGGACGGTACATGATATCATAATTGTAGGTGAAGAGTTCGATTTTCCACCTCAAGATTTTATCATTCTTGATCTTACCCCGTAACGTGTTGTTGAACATGAACGCCACGGACCGCTGGTCCGTGAGCAGAGTGAACCGTTTTCCCGCCAAGTAATGGCGCCAATGCCGAACGGCGTCCACAATGGCCTGGGCCTCCTTTTCCACCGCAGAATGCCGAATTTCAGGGCCTTGGAGGGTGCGAGAGAAAAAGGCGACGGGCCTGCCCGCCTGGTTAAGTGTGGCGGCCAGGGCGAAATCAGATGCATCACTCTCCACCTGGAAGGGGATGGACTCATCAATAGCGTGCATCGTGGCTTTCGCGATGTCGGCTTTTATTCCTGCAAAGGCTAAGCGAGCCTCTGTTGTTAGGGGAAAAGAGGTAGACTTGATGAGCGGACGGGCTTTGTCCACGTAATTGGGAACTCACTGTGCATAGTATGAGAAGAAGTCTAAACATCTTCAGTGCTTTGATGCTAGTGGGCAGGGGGAGTTCGAGGAGGGGACGCATACAGTCTGGATCAGGGCCAAGGACCCCGTTTTCCACCACGTATCCGAGGATAGCTAGGCGGCGCGTGCGAAATACACATTTCTCCCTGTTGTAGGTCAGATTCAGGCGAGATTCAGTCCAAAGATGTGTGGGTTAGGTTGATTGGCCAGGTTAAAAATTGTCCCTGAGATGTGTAGTTAGAGGGATTAGCGGGTAAATATGTGGGGGTAGGGCTTGGGTGGGATTGTGGTCGGTGCAGACTCGATGGGCCGAATGGCCTACTTCTGCACTGTAGGGTTTCTATGTTTCTATGAGATGCAGTGCGTAAGAATCTAAGAAGGTTGGCATCGTGGTCCTGCTGGTCATGGCCGCAGATGGTGATGTTATCCAGTTACAGGAAGGTAGCCCGCAGCCCGTTCTGGTCCACCATTCGGTCCATAGCACGCTGGAAGACCGAGACCCCATTCGTGACACCAAAGGGAACCCTTAACAAATGGTACAGGCGACCATCCGCCTCAAAGGCCGTGTATTGTCGGTCCTCTGGGCGAATGGGGAGCTGGAGAAGATTAGGGCACACGGAGTTGGGGGTAGTGTGTTAAAGTGGATTGGGGACTGGCTATCCGACAGGAAGCAAAGAGTCGGAATAAATGGGTGTTTTTCCGGTTGGAGGAAGGTAACTAGTGGCGTGCCGCAGGGATCGGTACTCGGGCCGCAACTGTTTACCATTTATATAGATGATCTGGAGGAGGGGACGGAGTGTAGGGTAACGAAGTTTGCAGACGACACAAAGATAAGTGGAAAAGTGAATCGTGTGGAGGACGGAGAAGATCTGCAGAGAGATTTGGACAGGCTGAGTGAGTGGGCGAGGATATGGCAAATGGAGTATAACGTTGAGAAATGCGAGGTTATACACTTTGGAGGAAATAATAACAAATGGGATTATTATCTCAATGGAAACAAATTAAAACATGCTACCGTGCAAAGGGACTTGGGGGTCCTTGTGCATGAGATGCAAAAGCCCTGCAGACTGCAGGTACAACAGGTGATCAAGAAGGCAAATGGGATGTTGGCCTATATTGCGAAGGGGATAGAATATAAAAGCAGGGATGTCTTGATGCACCTGTACAGGGCATTGGTGAGGCCGCAGCTGGAATACTGTGTGCAGTATTGGTCCCCTTATATGAGGAAGGATATATTGGCATTGGAGGGAGTGCAGAGAAGGTTCACCAGGTTGATACCGGAGATGAGGGGTTTGGATTATGAGGAGAGGCTGAGGAGATTGGGTTTGTACTCGTTGGAGTTTAGAAGGATGAGGGGGGATCTTATGGAGACTTATAAGATAATGCGGGGGCTGGATAGGGTGGAGGCGGAGAGATTCTTTCCACTTAGTAAGGAAGATAAAACTAGAGGACACAGCCTCAAAATAAAGGGGGGTCGGTTTAAGACAGAGTTGAGGAGGAACTTCTTCTCCCAGAGGGTGGTGAATCTCTGGAATTCTCTGCCCACTGAGGTGGTGGAGGCTACCTCGCTGAATATGTTTAAAGCGTGGATGGATGGATTCCTGATCGGTAAGGGAATTAAGGGTTATGGGGATCAGGCGGGTAAGTGGTACTGATCCACGTCAGATCAGCCATGATCTTATTGAATGGCGGGGCAGGCTCGAGGGGCTAGATAGCCTACTCCTGCTCCTATTTCTTATGTTCTTATGTTCTTATGGTGGTAAGCAGATTTTAAGTTGATGGTGGAGAACACCCGGTACTGCGCAATCTGATTGACCATGTCAGATATGCGCGGGAGGGGATACGCATCCAGCTGCGTGTATCTGTTAATGGTCTGACTATAGTCTATGACCATCCGGGGTTTGTTCCCATTCTTAACCACCACGACTTGCGCTCTCCAAGGACTAGCGCTAGTTGGATGATCCCTTCCTTGAGGAGCCGCTGAACTTCAGATCGAATGAAGATCCGATCCTCACCGCTGTAACGCCTGCTCTTTGTTGTGATGGGCTTGCAGCCTGGCACGAGATTCTGGAATAGGGAGGGTGTGGTAATCCTGAGCATCGAGAGACTACATGTGGAGCGCGTTGGGCAATTTAGAGGCTGCGGATCTCCCACTGAAAGTGGAGGGAGTGGCCCATCGTACTGCAGTGTTACACTCTTCAGGTGGATCATAAAATCTAGTCCTAGGAGTATCGGCGCGCAAAGGTGCGGTAACACAAGGAGCCTGAAGTTCTCGTAAACTGTGCCCTGCACCGTCAGGTTGACCACGCAGATCCCTAGCACGGTGACAGACCGGGACCTTGCGCCATCGAAATTGTCTGCTTGACAGTCCGAATCTGGAGACCACACCGCTTCACAGTGTCAGGGTGAATGAAGCTCTCCGTGCTCCCGCTGTCAAACAAACAATAAATCTGGCGTCCGTTTACCTGTATGTCCATCATGGACTTGTCGAGTCTGTGAGGCTTGGCCTGGTCCAGGATGATTGACGCCACCGTTGGTTCGTGGGCGCAACTGCAGGCAGCTGAGATGGTTGATGGCGGCCCTTGCTGGTCATTCGCGGTCGGTGCCGACCAAAATGGCTGCCCCCATAGGTCGCACGTGGTCGATGGCGCCAAAACCGGCGGCCCCTGCAGGTCGCACGTGTCTTGCGATCCGTCGTTAGGAATGACGACGTCCTGGAATCGCACGTGGTGGAAGACCTCGAAGACGCAGAAGACAAGGAGGCCGACTCCGGGGAGTCACACGCCGCACTGCTGTGTTTGGAGAGTGGTTTGGTCCGGCATACTTTGGAATAATGTCCCTTCTTGCCACAGGCGGAGCACAATACCTCTTTAGCTGGACATCGCTGCCGAGGGTGTTTCACCCCCCCACAGAAGTAACACCGCGGGCCACCTGGAGCTGCTGCCATCGTCAGGTCCAAGGCTAGAAACGCAATCGCGCAGTTTTTCGATCCCGCTGAATAAAGTGGAGTCTGCGGCTGCACCTGCCACAATGTCCCCACGCGGTCGTCGGGGTATATCTCCAGACTTTTGGAAGCCGTTTCTAGAGCGTCAGCTAACTCTATGGTTTTAGTGAGGTCGAGGTTACCTTGCTCCAGCAGCCGAAGGCGGATGTACGGCGAGCCGATTCCCGCCACGAACGCATCTCGAACTAAGTCGCTCATGTACTGGGCTGCCGACACTGGCTTGCAGTTGCAGGCTCTGGCTAGCTGCTGAAGTTCACACAGGTACTGTTCTGTCGTTTCGCCGGGCTGCCGCCGTCGAGTGGCTCGAAGGTGTCGAGCATGGATCTCATTCGGCGGTTTGTTGTATCGCTTTTTGAGAAGCTCAATGGCCCCTTTGTAGTCTTGGGCCTCACGGATCGCTAAGTATACAGCGTCGCTTACCCTCGAGTGGAGGACCCGGAGTCTGTCGGCGTCGTTGTTGACCACTGTGGAGGCGTCGAGGTAATCTTAGAAACACTTCAACCAGTGGTCGAAAGTGTTCGATGCTCCTGCCGCACGTGGATCCAACGTAAGCCATTCGGGTTTCAGCATTTGCTCCATGGTTTTCTTTTGTTGTTTTTTTTAAAAAAAAATTTTACTTGTTGGCAATAAAATTGATGCGCGATAAATCACACAGGAGGCAGGATGTACCCGGGAAATAAAGGCTTTTATTGCCAACAATAACGGAGCTACTATATACAATATACAATCCCAGACTAAAGGGTCACCAGGCAGAGCAGTGACCTTTATACCACTCCCAGGAGGCGGAGCCAACTGGGGTGTACCATAGGACTATATTAACAGGTAGAACAGCCCAACCCTAACCCCAACAGTAACATAGAAATCATAGAAATCATAGAAACCCTACAGTACAGAAAGAGGCCATTCGGCCCATCAAGTCTGCACCGACCACAATCCCACCCAGGCCCTACCCCCATATCCCTACATATTTTACCCACTAATCTACGCATCCCAGGACACTAAGGGGCAATTTTAATCTATGCATTCCAGGACACTAAGGGGCAATTTTAGCATGGCCAATCAACCTAACCCACACATCTTTGGACTGTGGGAGGAAACCGGAGCATCCGGAGGAAACCCACGCAGACACGAGGAGAATGTGCAAACTCCACACAGACAGTGACCCAAGACGGGAATCGAACCCATGTCCCTGGAGCTGTGAAGCAGCAGTGCAAACCACTGTGCTACCGTGTCACCCTAATATATCTACAGACTCATAGTACTGGCCAGACCATGGCTCAGCACTCCTGGTGGTAACCAACAATGGTTCACCACAGTTTAAATTATGAAGGGTTTAGATTGGGTAAATAAAAAGGATTTTTTTTCTGCTGATACGGAAAGGGCACAGATTTGAAGGTCGAGGGATAAGGCAAACCTTTTTTATGCAATGATTAGGATTTGGAATGTAGTGCCTGATAGAATAGCAGATATGGATTCAATGGCTGCTTTCAAAAAGGGAATTAGTTCAATACTCGGGCAAGCCGGTTTCAGGAGTATTTAAAGCAGAAAAGGAGTGGAGAGGCAATGAGGTTTAGGAAGGGAAATCCAGAGCTGAGGTTGACCATAAGATCAAAAGAAATATGAACAGTTCGAGGCCATTTGGATCCTCGAGTCTGATCCACCATTCAATAAGACCATGGCCTGAGGAGTGATGCAATGAAACACACTGTGCCTGGGCATGGGGCCCCACCAATAAGGGGGCCCCGTGCTGGCTGGTAGCTATGGGGGCTCCAATCAGACCCTGATAGCTCTGCATTTGCTGATAGGTTCAGGAAATACAAATGAGCTATCAGCAGGCAATGCAGGGCCACATCAGGCTCTGATTGGTCGAGTTCCCTTAGAGCAAGAAGACACTGATCCAAAGTCTTTAAGGTGACTCCATTTGGTGTGAATCTTCTTCCACGGTGATTTTAAATAACAGCTCTGTTATTTATGTTGAAATCTAAAGCAATTGTGTAGACTGGGCTTTGTGTTAAAAAAAGACAAAATTATGAAATTCTGCTGGGTAAAGCCTCAGGATGGAGAAATTGCAGCAGAGGAATGAGCACAACATGTCCCACACAGCCTCCTAAAGGCGTTCAGTGTCCCCCAAGTAAAGAGCCTGCCACATGGACTCAGAAAGATAGAAAACTGTGGGGTGTTTGTTGAAGAGCTCAAAATAAGGACACAGTTAATGAACCCATTTTGTACCTGTTATACGTGTGAGATTAAATGGCATTTGGGATTCTGTCTTGTTGGGAACATTGTTAAAAACCTCACATGAAGTGGATTTGTATGGTCTCTACGTGCATATGTGTCTGTGTGTGTCTATTCTTGAAATTATTTTGAAGGTTGCAGATGGTACTCTCAACCTGAGCACTCATCACCTAAATTACATTTGAGCAGATTTAGCTTATTTCAGGTTGTGTTGCTGTGTTGTTGTTAGTGAAGTCTCCGGTCCTGTGATGTTGTCGACGGTTTACTGTTAAATTGCAGTTTTTTGTGCAATGATCTTTCACGAATAAAGTTAATTGTTCTGTACTGCACCAAAGGAACATTGTTTAAAAATCAGTAAAGTTATTTAGCCCAGTTTTGAACTTGAGCAACACATAGATGTAGTATAGTTTTGAATAATCATGCACTGTCACACTGGGCAACATTACAACATGGTCCAAGCAATCAGAAACATTGGGTGTTTAGCCCAGGTCCAGCGTGATTATCCAAATGACAAGTGTTCTTTAGCCTCTGGCGTGACCCTTGCCTTTTAATGGTTTACAGCAGCACCAAATTAAATCCAAATCAGATTCACGGAATTGAGGCATTCATCAGGGAAGGAAACTGCATCAGTGTACAAGTGGACCAACATTGAGATTATTTCAACCAAAAATGTCTTGGCTACTTCTGTATTTCCCCATGCAGGTCAATTTGGAGTGATTGGCGTTCAGAGCCACCCCAGTCAATGTTAACAATTTCGAGGTAAAAACAGAAAATGCTGGAAAATCTCAGCAGGTCTGACAGCATCTGTGGAGAGATAATAGCACCAACATTTTGAGTCTGGATGACTCATCATTAGAGCTGAAGACAATAGAAAATAGGATGACAAAAGATGTCATAGACAAAGGTACTGTAAATGATAGTGAACATGGCTAAGAAGGGTGCTGAAAGTGGCCATTAAGAGATCAGAAGGTGTAAATAGCAGCTCAAAGATGAGCAGAATGTCAAAAGACACCCTGAGATATGTAACAGATGGGTGGGGGGATGGAGGAGGGGTCCATGCTGTGGGAGAGTCAGAAATGCAAATAATAAATAAATAAAATAAAATAAAATAAATGGAGATGGGGTGAAGGTGGAAGGCTGTAAAGTGTCGAATCAGAAGATGAGGTGCTGTTCCTTAGTTTACGTTGGGATTCACATTGCGATAGGCCAAAGAAGGACATGTGGACAAAAGAGCAGGATGGTGTGTTAAAATGGCAAGCAACAGGAAGGTCTGGGTCCTGCTTGCGGATGGACTGAAGGTGTTCTGCAAAGCGGTCACCCAATCTATGTCTGATCTCTCCGATGTAGAGTTGACCACATTAGGAGCAGCGAATGCAGGAGACCATATTAAAGGAGATGTACGTGAAGTGGAGCTTCACCTGAAAAGAGTGTTTAGGCCCTTAAATGGTGAGCAGGTAGGAGGTAAAGGGGCAATGATTGCTCCTTTTGTGATTGCGTGTGCAGTTGCCGTGGGTGGTGTGATGGAGGAGTGGACCAGGGTATCCTGGAGGGAACAGTCCCTGCGAAATGCTGATGGGGGAGTGAGGGGGAGCTGTGTTTGGTGGTGACATCATGCTGGAGTTGGCAGAAATGGCAGAGGATGAATGGAGAATTTGGCGCTCAGCCAAAACTCCATTCACTGTAGTAGGAGTGGAGAATCCCAGCCACGGGCGAGGTCAGAGAATTCCTGCCATACATTCACAATGGAGCTAAATATGGATTGCATCATTGGATAGTTTGTGTGAAGGTGACGTGGTTGAATTGCAAAGCATTTGAAGACTACAAAGTGGGATTGTTTTACAAAGTAAGATATTATGCCGGATAATCTTCAGAAGGGAGTGGTTAGAGGGACAGACAATGTAAAAGGAATATGGCAGGAGAATTTGAATTGCATCTGAGGAATTGAACAGAATTTCTGGGCTGATCAAAAATAAAGGAGATTTTATTGATGAATAGTTTGAGGGCAGTCAGATCAGCAAAGGGCTTATATTAGCAGTAAGCTGACTGGCAGAAGAAAATAAAGAGTCATTTCAATGTTCACTAAGAATGATATTTTCAGCAGAATGAAAGTAAAGAGTTGATTCTGCATGACTAAGTTTTGGAAGCAATAGAGACAACAAATGAATATATTACCCTATATTAAATGTGTGGGATGATGTTAAGCAGTGTTAGCAACTGGAGTGTCCGTGGTAGTGTTATCATCCCAGCTGAATGAGATCTGCACTGATAGCTTATAAACAAAATCAGTATGGTTAATATGAAGTGATCATTCTCTGTAACTTGTTGAAAATTCTTTCTTCACTTAAATAGGAAACTATGCCGGATATAACTGTGCTGAGTGCAAATTTGGATGGACTGGCCAAAACTGTGACCTGAGAAAAGCAGCAGTGATTCGAAAAAATATTCTTTCATTGACCCAAGTGGAGCAACAGCAGTTCTTGGATGCATTGGATCAAGCCAAAACTACAATCCACCCAGATTATGTAATTGCTACTCAGCACTGGCTGAGTATACTGGGGCCTAATGGAACCCAACCACAAGTCGCAAATGTCACGATATACAATTATTTTGTGTGGCTTCACTACTACTCCACAAGAGATACACTACTGGGTTAGTTGTACACTTTTTTTTATTAGTTATCAAGTGCAGCTTAGTTTCTAGAGTTCCTGTCGGTATTAACAATTTTATTTTAAAGTAGACCTGGTAAGAATTTAGCTATGTGAAATGAGTAATTAATTAGCATCTTTTAGTAGAATACCTATATGCTTGCTTATTGTATTGTATTGTGACAATGAACACGCTGTGTGAACGTATTTGCATCAGTTGTGTTTGCTGACTGACAGTTAAAGGATATCTTCTCCCAAACCTTTCCAGGATCATATGTTTTTGCCATGAATTACTATTCTGCAAACACAAGTATATGTATGAGCCAATCAGCCCTTGAGGTAGTTTTGTCATTCAACTGAAGCATGGCTGATCAGCACCTTAATCCCATTGATTTGCCTTTCCTCGATATCCACTGACACTATTCCTGAACAAAAATCTATCCATCTTAGTGTTGAAAGTTTCAGTTGACCCAGAATCTGCAGTCCCTTTGGGAAGAGCTGCATATTTCTACTCCACTTTGTGTGAGGAAGTGATTCCTGCTTTTGCTCCCAAAGGGTCCTGCTCTAATTTTGAATTCTGCCCCTTTGTTCTGGATTTCCCCACTAGAGATTCTCTGTATCTATTCTGTTGAATCCTTTTATCGTGCTTCAACTCTATACTCTTCGATCTTCTACACATAATAGATTACAAAACAACTTTGATAAAACTTATCTTAATAAAGTAGCTCTTTAATACAAAATTGTCTTGGTGAATGTGCACTGATCAGCTCACATTTGCCCAAGAGCTCAGTCACTCTGTATTAATGATAAGTTCTAGTAACTCCCTCTCCATTCTGCCCCTCACCTCCCCGCCCCCCCCCCCCACATTTTCTTTCAAGTGGAATTTTGTTAAATTCTGATAATTATATGAAATTGTACTTGGACCACTCAGACTCAATGGGTAGAATTATACAGCCCTGCCCACCAGCAGGATTTTCCACTCCCGCTGAGGTCAATGACTTCTGGGTGTCTCACCGCATTATCCATCCCTGTCACGACAGGGCCTTAGAATTCTGCCCAATGTTTGTGGAGCAAGTTTGAATTCCCTGTGAGTCAGTCCAGATTCAGATTCAACAGTTTAGTCACTTCTTACTTTCTTAAGAATACTGTGTTTTTGCGACAACAGCTTTCTACATTTTTGGCTCAAGAACAAGTAATTCATGTTTTATTTACTGACAACGGGCTGAATAAACAAATCTTACATCAATATTAGATCAATGTAAACAATTGAACAATCTGTCTCTCTATCTCTCAACTTGGCTTGCTTTCTCAAGTAAAAACTAAGTTAATAGACTTTTATGGGGGGGAGGTTTAACACTGATATCAGAAGGACATATTTTACACAGAGGGTGGTGGGGGCCTGGAATGCGCTGCCAGGCAAGGTGGTGGAGGCGGGCACACTGGGAACGTTTAAGACTTATCTAGACAGCCATATGAACGGAGTGGGAATGGAGGGATACAAAAGAATGGTCTAGTTTGGACCAGGGAGCGGCACGGGCTTGGAGGGCCGAAGGGCCTGTTCCTGTGCTGTATTGTTCTTTGTTCTTATGAGAAGTTTAATTTGAATTCTATTTAAAATTACAATAAAATTACAAATTACAATTATTTAATAGTTTCACATATTTTTCTGGCTACTTTCCTCAGTTTTAATTTGTACATTCTTTATTTCTTTAGCACGGATTTGCAGTTATTTAATTTAAATCAAAAGCAAAGTGATGGCAAAATGCTATTTTTTTACAGGAAGTAAATGAAACAAAGCGTGTCTGAGATGCAGTTCTCTTGACATGTGAGAAATTAATACATTAAGAGACACATTCGTTTGTGTCTTTTATATTCCTTATTTATTCTGTCTCAAGTTTCAAGACGTAAGTACACATTCATTTACTAATAACTATTTTAGTTATGCTGCAACTGTTATGCTGCAACTGTACAGGACCTTGGTGAGACCACATTTGGAATATTGTGTGCAGTTCTGGTCACCTCACTATAAGAAGGATGTGGAAGCGCTGGAAAGAGTGCAGAGGAGATTTACCAGGATGCTGCCTGGTTTGGAGGGTAGGTCATATGAGGAAAGGTTGAGGGAGCTAGGGCTGTTCTCTCTGGAGCGGAGGAGGCTGAGGGGAGACTTAATAGAGGTGTATAAAATGATGAAGGGGATAGATAGAGTGAACGTTCAAAGACTATTTCCTCGGGTGGATGGAGCTATTACAAGGGGGCATAACTATAGGGTTCGTGGTGGGAGATACAGGACGGATATCAGAGGTAGGTTCTTTACGCAGAGAGTGGTTGGGGTGTGGAATGGACTGCCTGCAGTGATAGTGGAGTCAGACACTTTAGAAACATTTAAGCGGTTATTGGATAGGCACATGGAGCACACCAGGATGATAGGGAGTGGGATAGCTTGATCTTGGTTTCAGATAAAGCTCGGCACAACATCGTGGGCCGAAGGGCCTGTTCTGTGCTGTACTGTTCTATGTTCTATGTTCTATTTAATAGAGATGTTAAAATCATTTTAGTTCATAAAACTATTAAACTGATTTTTCATTAATAAAATCCAATTTGCTATTATACTTGTAGCAAAATATAGTATACTCTGACAGAAAACTCTTCGTGATAACATGCAAATAGAATCCCACATATGGGGTGGAATTTTCAAAAGAAATGACAAAGTGTTATTTTCGGTGCGAAAATTGGCGTGATTCCCACTAGCCCTAATGGCGCAATTAGACCACAATTTTAAGGCACTTCGAAAAGAAAATTCCCCAGGTGAAAAACGCTGTGCCTGAGGCATGAAGGATCTGATTTACTCATGTCGGGGGTCATCTGAAGACTTCAGTGAAAGGGGCAATGAATTTAAATGGCTCCACAGCACTGGCTGTCATTCAAGCCAGGAGATGGCAGTGAGGAAACCTGCTCCTTAATTCATGGAGGGGACCCTCACCCAAATGTTGGATGCAGTGGAGTACATACAGTATACCCTTGGGATGGCAGGAGACCCTCCAACAAGGTGATGAATCCTGCCTGAGAAGTGGCCGCAGTTCTGGTAAATGAAGCAGGTGAGGCTACCTCGTTGAATGTTTTTAAGGCAAAAGATAGATTTTTGAACTGTAAGGGAATTAAGGGTTATGGTAAGCAGGTGGGTAAATGGAGCTGAGTCCATGAAAAGATCAGCCATGGTCTTATTGAATGGTGGAACAGACTCGAGGGACCAGATGGCCTGCTCCTGCTCCTAGTTCTTATGTTCTTATGGTCAGTGTCAGCAACTTGACCAAGAGGACAGGGTGCAGTGTCACAAGAAGATGAATGACCTACTCCGTTCTACCAGGGTAAGTGCTCCGTGTATCCTCACCCCACTCCACCTTTCCATAACACCTGGGAATGCCACCTTAATGCCACGTGCTGCCACCTCACAGAGCCCCAACACCCGACCTCCCACAAGCTGCCTCACAACCCCCCGGCAATCCTCATCAGAATCCCTCCCTGTTTACGAGCAGTGCCCACACATGCCAGTTAATAGGGGCATCTGATCCGCCTGGCAGCCAGCTCTCGCCATCACCATATATATCCCCACACGATAAGCTTGCCCACAATTTCCGCGAGTGAGAGACGGGAAGTGGGATGTCCAAGCTGAGGATCCTGACTATTTTTGAGGAGGGAACTCTGGAGCTCACAGGGGAGGAGCAGGAGCAGGCCTGTGCTCAGAATGAGCTGAGCCGATGGGAGAATAGGCGTCCCACATGGCAGACTGGTACAAAAACACCCTAAAATCACAGGGATTCGGGGTGGGCTGGCTCGATGGATACAGATGTGCGGGTTAGGTTGATTGGCCAGGTTAAAAAAAAAAAGAAATTGCCCCTGAGAGTCCTGGGATGCGTAAGTTAGAGGGATCAGTGGGTAAATATGTGGGGGTAGGGCCTGGGTGGGATTGTGGTCGGTGCAGACTCGATGGGCCGAATGGCCTCCTTCTGCACTGTAGGGTTTCTATGAGAACTGGTCATAGAAGACAGAGAGTAGTGGTGGAAGGGTGTTTTTCAGAATGGAGATCTGTAGCTAGTGGTCCATAGGGATCAGTGCTGGGACCTCTGTTTGTAGTATATATAAATGATCTGAAGGAAAATGTGGGTGGTCTGATTAGTAAGTTTGCGGATGACACGAAGATTGATGGAGTTGCTAATAGTGCGAGGGATTGTCAGAGGATACAACAGGATATAGATAGATTGGAGACTTGGACACAGAAATGTCTGGAGGAGTTTAATCTGGACAAATGCGAGGTGATGCATTTTGGAGGATCTAAAAGGCAGAATCCTTAGGAACATTAACATACAGAGGGATCTGGGTGTGCAGGTTCACAGTTCCCTAAAAGTGGCAACAAAGCTGGCTAACGTGATTTAAGAAGGCATATGACATGTTTGCCTTCATCAGTTGGGGTATTGAGTACAAGAGTTGCGAAATCATGTTGCAGCTGTATAGAACCTCGGTTAGGCCAGATTTGGAGTATTGCGTGCAGTTCTGGTCACCACACTACCAGAAGGATGTGGAAGCTTTGGAGAGAATGCAAAGAAGGTTCACCAAGATGTAGCCTGGTCTTGAAGGTGTTGGGTATGAGGAGAGGTTGAATAAACTAGGATTGTTTTCACTGGAAAGACGGAGGCTGAGGGGAGACCTGATAGAGGTCTACAACATTATGAGAGGCATAGACAGGGTGGATAGTCAGAGGCTTTTTCCCAGGGTGGAAGTGTCAATTACAAGTGGGCACAGGTTCAAGGTGAGAGGAGGAAAGTTTAAGAGAGATGTGCAGGGGTAGTTTTTCACACAGAATGGTGGGTGCCTGGAATGCACTGCCAGAGAAAGTGGTGGAAGCAGGCACATTAGCAACATTTAAGAGGCATCTGGATAGGTACATGAATAGGGAGGGAATAGAGGGATACAGACTGAGTAAGGGCAGAGGTTTTTTTTTCAGTGTCGTTAGGGTATATTGATGCCACAGGCTTGGAGGGCTGAAGGGCCTGTTCTTATGCTGTACTTTTCTTTGTTTCTTTGTTCAATAGTGAGGAGCCATTGCCTCTTCATCCAGATGACTAAACTCAAGTGTCATCCAAATCCTTGACCAGGCCATGTACTAAAACCATCTTCCTTGCCTTGCAGGAACATCACCCAAATGGCCTGGCCAACCACTAGCAGTGTCCCACCACCCACCCCTGACATGATCTCAGAGGAGATGTGAGAGGAGAACAGTGAAAGAATGTTACAGCTATCACCTGGACCATGCACCAGCGCAGATGGGTGACCATACCAGACAGGTTTCTGGTGAGCACCACGCAGCTGTGCCCTAGTCAGGTGCCGTGCAAAGGCAAAGCTGGGAATACCAAGCGGGGCATCAGTGACACTACTGCGACTGCAAGGCCAAATGGAGAAGTCCCAAAGCCTCATGTTACAGGAGATGATGCCAGCAATGTGTGGCACCCAGGCTGACACTGTAATGATGGCATCCACAGTGGAATGCCGGGGGCAAGAGGTCAGATCCATGATGGTAGAACTCAGAAGCATAGCTCCGTTCCTGAGGGCCATGGTTGAGGGCTTCAACTGAATGGTTCAGACAATCGAGGGTCTCCAGGACTGGCAGCTCAATGATGTTGAGGCTTCTTGAGTTCACTTCAGCTGCCCCTCCATCCCATGGAATAACCCAGGAGCCCATGACACCCAGCAGGAGAAGCATCTGCTAGAACACAGCCTGGGGTCTTCCCTCCAGGGAGTGACCAGACAATCTGAATCCTCCCTTCCTAATCCCCCCCTTGTCCACTGTACCTGAGCACAACTCGGGTATAGTGGACAGAACAGAGTGACGCAACAACACCATTGCACCCAAAAGTAGGCCAAGGTCCTCTAGGTCCCAGTCCTCCAGAGGACACCCACCAAGAACATCTCAGGCAGCAGAGTGTGGAAGGCAGCAACCTGTCTCCATCTCTGATGTGTATCCTGGGAACATGCCTAAATATAGCGGGAGGGTAGGCTAGTCTATGGAATTGTAGGGGCACAGCGTGGGCAAGAATGAAGTTAGGCACAGGTAGTTGGGGGCATTGTCACTTGTTTACTTTGGAAATGTCACTGGATTAAATATTTGTTCTTCACCATCTTAAAGTCTCAAAATCTTCAACCCTCCTCCCAGTGGCATGACGCTTATCCTAATTGGGACACAATTGTTCTCATTGGCCCTCAATGTCTGCCAGACAGTTAGGCCTTCTCAGTGAAAATGTTTCATTTACAGTGATAGGACTTGGGCATGATCCAGTGAATCCCAGACCCTGACTCCTAATCCCTCTCTCGAGCTGAGTGACAAAGAAATGCAGGGCAGAAACCTCACTCAGACAAGAGCCGGGGAGTCAGCATGTTAGCAGCAGACAGACAGGAGTCAGACTAAAGCAGTAGCTGGGGAGTATTTAGCAGCATTCCTCACTGAAAGTCAACATCACCCTCCTACATCGACCAGGCAGGACTCTCCTGCCTCAGGCACCCTAATGTTTGGTGTGTCGGGAAACTCCGTCTCCTGGTTGCAGAGAGGTCATGATGTCCTGCAAGGTTGAGGGGCTGTCGGACAATGAGCTAGCCCTCCTCCATGAAGCGGGAGGTGATGAGGGCATCTCTAGTTCTCCAACCCATTCACACCCTCGCACCCCCTTGGCCTCCATCCTCTAGATCCTCAGCAAATTCTTCCTCGATGCCCTCCAGCATGTTCTCCTCATCTGAGGACACTTCTCATTCCTCAAGGTCGTCCTCAGGAAGGTCATCGACCCAGTGCAGAGCCAGGTTGTGTAGGGCACAGCAGACAACGACAATATGGAGACCCTCTGGGATCTGTGTTGTAGAGCCCCATCGGATCTGTCAAGGCAGCGAAACCCCATCTTTAACAAGCCGATGAACCACTCAATTACAGATCAGGTGGCACTGTGAGCTTCACTGTGCCTGGCCTCCTCTGCGGTTTGTGACCTCTGCACTGGCATCATCAGCCGTGATCTGAGGGGAAACCCTTATCACCAACAAGCTGTCAGCTTCACGGCCACAAGAAGCAGATGTCCTCCACCACCACTTGACACCGGATTCACAAGGACGGTGCCACACAGCCTCTCTTGTGAGGCAGAGTCTTCTACGGCACATGCTGTCCGATATCTCCATGAAGGACACATGAATCCTTTACCCTTCATCTCCTTCAGCTCCTTCGTGCCTCCTGCATGGCTGTTACGGCTCCTGGCTCCAGAGCCTGCCCTCTGGTCCCCTGGTTTCCTTCTGCAGGGACTTCCCTTGGTGTGGCTACACGCTGCTACAGCAGTCCATGCTCCTCCAGTGCAGTTATAAGTGGAATGGCCAGCTCCATTCCAATATCAATAGGATTCCTGCAAGGGATGAGGGAGAGAGTCAGCTTGGTGTCACAGCTGCTGACCACCATTACCTCTCCTGAACCATTGGCCTACCTGATCTGGAAGCAGCGAGTCCCAGGTCTTAGCCGGCGGTGACTGTTTACTCACAGATCAGGCGCCCTCCCATCTTCATAACAGGACTGGCCATGGCCAATGCCCTCACCCACTTAAAGTCGGCTTTGACCCCCAGTCTGGTTCTTCCTCCCTTATGCTCTTTAACACTGGGGAAGGGGTATATGCTTACTCATCCCAAATGGTTAAGGTCAACTGGATGGTGATATCTGCCTTGGGGGCTAATGGATCCTGACTGGCAAGCATTGGGGTCTGAGAAGTGAGCCCAGTGCCAATTTAATCCCGTGCAACCAGGCTTTGAGCCCTGAACCCTGAGTATTCATCCCATTCTTTGACATATAGGCAGTTGACATTACTCAGGGTTAACTCTTGATGGCCAATAAGGGCGGCACGGTAGCACAGTGGTTAGCACTGCTGCTTCACAGCTCCAGGGATCTGGGTTTGATTCCCGGCTCGGGTCACTGTCTGTGTGGAGTTTGCACATTCTCCTTGTGTCTGCGTGGGTTTCCTCCGGGTGCTCTGGTTTCCTCCCACAGTCCAAAGATGTGCGGGTTAGGTTGATTGGCCATGCTAAAATTGCCCTTAGTGTCCTGGGATGCGTAGGTTAGAGGGATTAGTGGGTAAATATATAGGGATATGGGGGTAGGGCCTGGGTGGGATTGTGGTCGGTGCAGAGTCGATGGGCCGAATGGCCTCTTTCTGTGCTGTAGGGTTTCTAAGAATTAGTTTGATGAGCATGAGTCCCAGGAATATTACGTTCTGCTTCACGGAGGGGTTGAGCTAATAGACACGCTTCTTACTCAGTCTACATCATTCAGAGATCTCATTGCTGTCATGCCTCAATACTAGCCTCCTTGACAGCTTCCCTAGAGGTTGATCCCCCACTCCTGCCTCACACACCACCCCCCCAGGAGGGTACTGGTCTTGCCTTCTCTTTCAGGGTGTAATCCACCCAGCCCATTAGGCCCAGCTCCTTGACTCTCATCACCCTCCCCACCCCATGTGCCATGCTCCCGCCTCTGCCCCATTCACCTATGTGACAGACAGCAGACTGACACAGCCATTAAAGCTCATTTAAACAGCACAGTCAGTACACTTCAGGACCATTCACACCAACCACAACCCCCTCCCCACTCTGCAAGTGCAGCCTTATGTCCCCAACAGCAGCCCTGCTCTTTCTCTCACACCCCCAAGCCCTCCTCCAAACCCCCAAGCCCCCATGGACACCCCTGGCCCTCCCCATCACCTCCACTCCCTACAGAGCTGGCCAGTGGGCTCTGTCTGCCTGGACTCCGTGGTGCTCAGTGGGGACAGTGGTACTGATCTCCTTCCTCTCGGAGATCATGGTGCCTGGCTGCCATTTTTAAAAGCAGTAGTAATTCACACTGGCGTGACATTAAGCCTAGTTGGTGGGAAGATTCAATGCGGGCTGAAGATGCGACATTAACCATGCTAACTACACGGTAATAGATTCAAATCCATGCAAATCAGATTCATGCCCTTCCTGAGCGTGAATCTGATCACATAATCAGGGTGCGCCCCAGAAGATTGCAATCAGAAATCTCGCCACGCAAATCCCGTATTTGGCCTCTCGTGAGATTTAGCAGCCATTATGGGATTTGTGCCCATGTCTATTATGGCCGCTAAATCCCACCCTTTGTTTGAAAATGTTTCTATCAGGACAAGCTGAATTTCCATTGCTTTTGCAGAAATCAATCTTGCGCACTGTTTAATTTCATCCTCCATGCATTTTCTGTTAATCAGAAAGTTATTAATCTGGATGATTATTCAGTTTAATGCAGAATAAAATAGATTTCAACATTTAATCTCAACTCCAAAGGATTTGGACAACATTAAAAATCTATTCAAGACACATTTGCTTTTCAGAAAGCTAGTTTTGATGGTAAGACTGAGAAACAATGAATGCAGTGACAGTGTTTGCTCTCACAAATCCTAGATTATGTATAATGCATTTTAAACAAGGATCTTTCAAGATGGTAGTTTTGTTAAAGGAGTACTCTTCAATGGGTCTGTAAAGTGTACGATAAATACAAGTTAAACATGATCATATTTTTATCTACATGGAGTTCTTGTTGAAGAGATTTTTCTGCATCTAATGACAGTTGTGTGTGTACAATTGATAAATCTTGGATTGATATTGACTATGGTAATTTGCCAATTCTCATTTTCAGTTGATGAGTTTAGTTAATGTGACATTTTGTCTTTTTTCTTTATTGTTACAGGACCTGGTCGTGCATTTAAAGCTATTGATTTTTCTCACCAAGGTCCAGCTTTTCTTACTTGGCATCGATACCATTTAATGTTGCTGGAAAGAGATTTACAGGTTGGGCAGTGCTATAGTCTAGCTTAGTGCAATGATTTGTTTTAACTCACAATGGGTTCAATAGATAGGAAATAAAAAGAGAGAAGATTTGAACCCAGAAAATATTGTTACGTGCCACCTTTGAAGGTTCTTAATATGCCTTGTTTTGTATCTCCAGTTAAAATGGTCATTAAATTATTGGGGCTGGATATTTTGGATTGTGAGGTTTCCCATCCAGGTACCTGAAGATTCAGTGGGGAATCTATCCCCACTGATCATTGCAGTCCTACAACCACTTCATGCTCTGAGGAGCATTCATAGGCTGGAGATGGGACTTTTGCCCCTCACTGATGTGGAAACCTCACCTCAGAGAGGTAACAGCCCACCGGATTGGTTAGCAGCTATGAAGCCCAAACAACACCAGCAGAGGCCAGGGCTGAGACTACAAGTAGTCCGCAGGTTCTAAGTCTTGGAGTGCAGAAGCAGATCAGGTGGGAGTCTCATGGTGGGGAAGCAAGAAGAGGTTCCGGGATGTAGAGAAAGGGAAGGGAGTAGGCTTTTAATCAAGAGGCTGGAGGGAGCATAGGTGGGGTGCAAAACTTGTGGGAATTAGGAGGGGAATGACTGATGTGGGATGGGGCCATGAGGGATGTGCTTCCCCTTTCTCACCCTTGGCCTGAGCAGGATGACCAATTTGACTTCCCTCTGCCCCTGAACTTCTCCTACAAATTTCAAAATTGTCAGGTGAGCCACTTAAGGGCATCAAAGAGGGCAAGGGCAGGTGGCTGGCCCCAGGCCTCACCCGCCCCATGTAAAATTGCAGACAGGATGAAGCTGGGTGGGAGGGGGCAGGGAAGGCTGCCCATGGGATTTTACAGACCCCATGCCTGCAAATCCGCTAGCAGAGCACTACAAAATTCTGCCCATGGTGTTCTTGTGACCTGTTTCCTCATGTCTTTTATCCAAATACCATTACAACTTCATTCAAAAAATGTTTTGTAATTCAGTCATTGTTAGGCAAATGTGGTGAAGATGATCCTCTAAAGTATACACTTCCATTTTTGATCCAGTGTCTATCCCTTCAACATAATAGCTCAGCCTGAAGTTGGGAATTTGCTATGTGGAATATGCAAACAAAGATGTTATCTTGTATCATTCCATGGCACAGTATGCTTAACCACAAATATTCCATATCACTGAACCACTGTATATTTAACTTAATGTATATTTATGATGCTGAAGTATAATCCAATTTCTGTTTCTCAGAAACTGATAAGAAATGAATCATTTGCACTTCCATATTGGAATTTTGCCACAGGAAGAAATGACTGTGATGTCTGCACAGCACCTTTGTTGGGATCTATGCGCCTTGATAACCCAACATTAATAAATCAGAGTTCCAGGTTCTCACAGTGGGAGATTGTATGCAATAGGTTAGTGATTGAATATACAGATGTACAGAGTTAAGCACTAATGCAAATCTTACAATGACGCAATGACTGAACTTCAAAAGTACTTCATTGGTTGTAAAGAACTTGGGACATTTTAAGGTTTTGAAAAGCATGATATAAACACAATTTATTTCTTTTTGGCTAGAAGATCATTAAGTCCATTATCACTCAGAATATCTTTTGCCTAAATTACTTTCTGATGCCATTAATTTATTCTACCCATATTATTTATTAATTATAAATTTATAATGTATTAATTTATTCTACACATAATCACATGGACAGTGAAGAAGGTTATCTAGGATTGCAACGGGATCTTGATCAATTGGGCCAGTGGGCTGACGAATGGTAAATGGAGTTAATTTAGATAAATGCAAGGTGATGCATTTTGGTTGATCAAACCAGGCAGGAATTACTCAGTTAATGGTAGGGTGTTGGGGAAAATTACACAACAAAGAATCTAGGGTAGTAGGTTCATAGCTCCTTGAAAGTGGAGGCACCGGTGGACAGAGTGGTGAAGAAGACATTCGGCATGCTTGGATTAATTGATCAGAACATTGAATACAGGAGTTGGGACGTTTAACAAAAAAACCCTCTTCGGGGGGGGGGGTTTAAACTAATTTGTCAGGGGGATGGGAAAACGAGCTTAGTCCAGAAGCCAGTGTTGAGTGTAATGAGGTACTAAGGAGGGTATCAAGGTCGCAGGAGTGTACCAGCAGACAGGAAGGTGGGTTGAAGTGTGTCTACTTCAATGCAAGGAGCATCCAGAATAAGGTAGGTGAACTTGGAGCGTGGATTGGTACTTGGGACTACAATGTTGTGGCCATTACGGAGACATGGTTAGAACAGGGACAGGAAAGGTTGTTGGAAGTTCCGGGATATAGATGTGTCAGTAAGAGTAGGGAAGGTGGTAAAAGAGGTGGAGGAGTAGCATTGTTAATCAAGGATAGTTTAACGGCTGCAGAAAGGCAGTTCGAGGGGATCTGCCTACTGAGGTAATATGGGCCGAAGTTAGAAATAGGAAAGGAGCGGTCATGTTGTTGGGGGTTTTCTATAGGCCCTCAAATAGTAATAAAGATGTGGAGGAAGAAATTGCAAAGCAGATTATGGATAGGTGTGGAGGTCACAGGGTAGTTGTCATGGGTGACTTTAACTTTCCAAACATTGATTGGAACCTTTATAGGTCGAATAGTTCGGATGGGGCAGTTTTTGTGCAGTGTGTGCAGGAGGGTTTCCTGACACAATATGTGGATAGGCGGACAAGAGGTGGGGCCACATTGGACTTGGTACTGGGTAATGAACCGGGCCAAGTGTTAGATTTGGCTGTGGGAGAGCACTTTGGAGATAGTGACCATAATTTGGTGTCTTTCATTATTGCAATGGAGGGGGATAGGGCCATACTGCAGGGCAAGGTTTATAATTGGGGGAGGGGTAATTATGATGCGATTAGGCAAGAATTAGGGAACATAAGATGGGAACAGAAACTGTCAGGGAAAGGCACAAATGAAAAGTGGAGCTTGTTCAAGGAACAAATACTGCGTGTTCTTGATAGGTATGTCCCTGTCAGGCAGGGAGGAAATGACCGAGTGAGGGAACCATGGTTCACAAAAGAGGTTGAATGTCTTGTCAAGAGGAAAAAGGAAGCGTATGTAAGGATGAGAAAACAAGGTTCAGTTGGGTCACTTGAGGGTTACAAGGTAGCAAGGAATGAGCTAAAAAAAGGGCTTAGGAGAGCTAGGAGGGGACATGAGAAGTCCTTGGCGGGTCGGATCAAGGAAAGCCCCAAGGCTTTTTACTCTTATGTGAGAAATAAAAGAATGACCAGGGTGAGGTTAGGTCCGGTCAAGGATAGTAGTGGGAACTAGTGCATGGAGTCAGTAGAGATAGGAGAGGCAATGAATGAATACTTTTCTTCAGTGTTCACCAAGGAGAGGGACCATGTTTTTGAGGATGAGAATGGGATACAGGCTGATAGGCTGGAGGAGGTAGATGTTCTGAGGGAAGGGGTATTAGCAATTTTGAAAAACCTGAGGGTCGATAAATCCCCTGGGCCAGATGGGATATATCCTCGGATTCTTTGGGAGACAAGGGATGAGATTGCAGAGCCTTTGGCTTTGATCTTTAGATCCTCACTGTCCACAGGGATAGTGCCAGAGGACTGGAGAGTGGCAAATGTTGTTCCTCTGTTCAAGAAAGGAAATAGGAATGACCCTGGTAATTATAGGCCAGTTAGTCTTACTTCGGTGGTCGGTAAGTTAATGGAAAAGGTCCTGATGGATAGGATTTATGACCATTTGGAAAGATGCAGCTTAATCCATGATAGTCAGCACGGATTTGTGAAGGGTAAGTCTTGCCTCACAAATTGGATTGAATTCTTTGAGGAGGTAACTAAGTGTGTAGATGAAGGTAGAGCAGTTGATGTCGTATACATGGACTTTAGTAAGGCGTTTGATAAGGTTCCCCATGGTAGGCTCATAAAGAAAGTAAAGAGGTGTGGGATGGAGGGAAATTTGGCCAATTGGATAAGTAACTGGCTATCTCACAGAAGACAGAGGGTGGTGGTGGATGGAAAATTTTCAGACTGGAGACCAGTTACCAGCGGTGTACCACAGGGATCAGTGCTGGGTCCTCTGCTATTTGTGATTTTTATCAATGACTTGGAGGAGGGGGCTGAAGGGTGGGTCAGTAAATTTGCTGATGACACCAAGATTGGTGGAGTAGTGGATGAGGTGGAGGGCTGTTGTAGGCTGCAAAGAGACATTGATAGGATGCAGAACTGGGCCGAAAAATGGCAGATGGAGTTTAACACTGATAAGTGCGAGGTGATTCATTTTGGTAGGACAAATTTGAATGCAGATTACAGGGTCAACGGCAGGGTTCTGAGGAATGTGGAGGAACAGAGAGATCTTGGGGTTCATATCCACAGATCTCTGAAGGTTGTCACTCAAGTGGATAGAGCCGTGAAGAAGGCCGAGAGTGTGTTAGCGTTTATTAACAGGGGTTTGAGTTTAAGAGTCGTGGGGTTATGCTGCAACTGAATGGGTGCAGATTTTCTCCATAAATTCAATTCTCTACATAACTACGTTGCAGATCAAAACTATATGTTATAATAATAGGGAACTTGCAGATCCTGTGTTACTATTGTCATGTTACAATGTAAGTACATTGTGATTGGAAATAGCATGATTGCTTCTTGGATCCATACCCCTTCCAAGCACAGCTCTGTAGATGGATTGAATTTTACTGTAATGTTTATAGGTTCCTCTAGAGCATCATTTTTCAAGTGATGCAATTGTCTTACTATTATGATCAATGTGGTTATTGTAATTACAAATTAATTCAGCCACTTAGTGCGATAATGTGAATCAATTTCCTTTGCATTATAGGCCAGAGCCCAATATTGATGAAAATTGATTTGCTCTGTGCTTTAGATGCAATAACCAAAGGAAAATCTAAGTTTATCCTCTCTTCATTCTGTCTTATTCTTGTTTTATATTTATGTCCCCAAAAAGAACAAAGATGTGGACACCGGGCATTGAGTACTCATCACACGGTCATTGTTAGCACCACTGATCTAAAAATTGCCTCATTGCTATTGAAATTCTAATATTGATTCTTATTATGATTTTCATGTGAAATTTGTAGTTTGGATGATTATAACCGCTTGGTCACTCTCTGCAATGGAACAAATGAAGGTCCAATCAGGAGGGGCTTCATGGAAAAAAGTAGTGTCCAGCTGCCAACTATGGAGGATGTTCATCGTTGCATGTCTCTTAAAGAATTTGATACCCCACCTTATTTCCAGAATTCTAGTTTCAGTTTCAGGTAGGTAACTTACACTTGAAGAGGAAAATAACTGTTAATTCTTATAAAGATTTCATGGAAGTAACATTGTTTAAGGAATGCTGAAGATGCTCTAGAGTTTATCATGTGCCTCAGGAAGTAACAATCAGGAGAATGCCCATGGAATCTGCAGGTTGTGGTCACTGAACATTTTGAGGGATTACATTTGGTCGTGCAGCGCTCATTTTATAAAAAAATGTGATCTAAAATGTGCACTCACACTGCCAAGGGGAAATGCACACAACTCATCCTGGTAAAGGAGTTTGTGCATATGCTTCTGATGGCTGCCACAGTCTGCAGAGCAGTGAGATCATGAAGCTAATTGGAGTGCATTGTTCATTTGAAGCCAATTCTGGCATTTTGTGACATACAATTCAGACAACCTCATATCGCTGAATGTGGCACTAAATGGAATGCAGGAGTGCCTTGAGCAGTGCTGTTCAAAGGATCATTAGATACCTTCTGACTATTGACATAACTGTATTTGCTGATATAACTGACATTTTTGGAAGGTTCCTAAACTTTGCTAAAATTTAATTAAGCAATCAAGTGGGAGTGGTCTAGCTGTTTTCCTTGTTCTTATCCTGCCACAGCAATGTGGCACAGTTGTTAGCACTGCTGCCTCACAGCAGCGGAGACCCAGGTTCGCATCCAGCCTTGTGTGACTGTCTGCGTGGAGTTTGTACATTCTGCCTGTGTCTGTGTGGGTTCCATCTGGGTGCTCTGGTTTCCTCCCATCATCCAAAGATGCATGTCCAAAGATCCCTGAAGGCAGCAGGACAGATAGGTAAGGTAGTTAAGAAGGCATATGGGATGCTTGCCTTTATTAGCCAAGGCATAGAATATAAAAGCAGGGACGTTATGATGGAGCTGTATAAAACATTTGTTAGGCTACAGCTAGTGTACTGTGTGCAGTTCTGGTTGCCACGCTATAGGAAAGATGCGATTGCACCTGAGAGGGTGCAGAGGGGATTCACCAGGATGTTGCCTGGGCTGAAGTGCTTCAGCTATGAAGAGACACTGGTCAGGCTAGGGTTGTTTTCTTTAGGGCAGTGAAGGCTGAGGGGGGAACTGACAGATGTATAAAATTATGAGGGACATAGATAGATAGGGCAGATAGGAAGAAACTTTCCCCCTTAGCAGAGGGGTTAATACCCAGTGGGTAAAGGGTAAGGGGCAGGAGATTTTGAGGGGATTTGATAAAAAACCTTTTCACCCAAAGGGTGGGGGAATCTGGAAGGGTGGTCGAGGTGGGAACCCTCGCAACATTTAAGAAGTCTTTAGATGAGCACATGAAATGCCGTAGCATACAAGGCGATGGACCAAGTGCTGGAAAATTGGATTAGAATAGATAGGTGCTTGATGGCCAGCACAGACATGATGGGCCGAAGGGCCTTTTTCTGTGCTGTAGAACTCTCTGACTTTATCACCTCCAATGAGAACACCTTTGCGAGTGCACCCATATCTTCCCAGGCACTTGAATCACATCTCCAACAACATCATGGCTTGCTCTATGACCATTCTTGTGGCTCCTGCAGTATCTTTTCTATGCATCAGTTATAGTTTCTCAAAGGTCTCAGCAGCCATGTCTCCAGCTGACTCTGTTTGAAGGTACTAAGATCTGTGGATGGCTTGATTAGCACAGACTGAAGGCATCAGGACATGCTGCACAGACATGCATGAATGCCTTTCTGTGGTTAGACACCAGCTAAACATTGGAATTCCTCTCGATTGATGAATATTGCTGGTTAATCTGAGGGTGCTGGATTGTCACATGTGTGCAAACTATGACTGGCTGGACCTGTGAGAATCCAGGCATTGCAGCATATCCTTGAACTCTCTCATTCTGACTGGCCTCATCAGTAGCAATGTGAATGCAAGTTGCAGCCCTGGCATACACAGCATTAGTCACAGGATATACACTTGTGGGCAGCAAATTTGTGGAATCCTGTGGGTGCCATCAGCAGATCACCAGAAGGAGCTAGAAGTGCAAAGCGTCAGGGCTATGATGACCTTGAAAGTCACTGGTAATGCATGTCCATCTGGCTGATTTGGAGGAGTTCTTGTTTTAGGAGGCTGCAGATGTCAGTAATGACCTGCTGTGAAAGTCTGAACCTTTCAAGTCACTGTTATTTAGTTATGGTCAGAAAGCTGGTCCTCTGTAGACCTAGTTTTGGGAGTATTTCTATCTCTGCTGGAGCACTGTGTTCATCTTTTGTCTGTGAAGAGGCATGTGGCTGGGAAGGCAGCAGTTCCTCCTGCTGGTGCTTTGCCTGATTCTTTTGGTGCTGTTTCTCTTGCTCTGCATCAGCCATTCTCTTGCTGCTGAGAAGGTTGACAGCAAGACAGTGTAAATCAAAGCCATATAAGTTCAATTTAGCAGAAATGGCCTCCAGAATGTTGGAAATCACTTCCAGAGGACTGACAAGACATTCTTAGAATGAGCCCTATGAACAAAGGCCTTTCACTTATGCAAGGAAGTAGCTGTATAGTTCAGTAAAGGATATAAATCTTTTCCAGCCTGTCAATTTCTTACCCGTGTTAGGTCGCAATGTGTCCTCACCTTGTTGACCATGGTGAGCTTTAGACAGCTTGGAGACGCTGTGTGCCGCTAGTTAGACAGCTTGAGGACGGTGTGTACTGCTAGTTAGACAGCTTGGAGAAGCTATGTGCTGCTAGTTAGGCAGCTCAGGGACACTGTGTGCAACGCCGGCATCTCCACATCATGCTGCTAGTTAGGCAGCTTGGAGATACTGTGTGCCACTAGCTAGACAGCTTGGGGATGCTGTGTGTCACTAGTTAGACAGCTTGGAGACGCTGTGTGTCGCTAGTTAGACAGCCTGGAGACGCTGTGTGCTGCTAGTTAGACAGCTTGGAGAAGATGTGTGTCACTAGTTAGACAGCTTGGAGAAGCTGTGTGCCGCTAGTTAGACAGCTTGGAGAAGCCGTGTGCCACTAGTTAGACAGCTTGGAGATGCCGTGTGTCACTAGCTAGACAGCTTGGAGATGCTGTGTGCTGCTAGTTAGGCAGCTTGGAGAAGCCGTGTGCTGCTAATTAGACAGCTTGGAGAAGCCGTGTGCCGCTAGTTAGGCAGATTGGAGAAGCCGTGTGCCGCTAGTTAGACAGCTTGGAGAAGCCGTGTGCTGCTAGTTAGACAGCTTGGAGAAGCCGTGTGCTGCTAGTTAGACAGCTTGGAGATGTAGTGTGTCGCTAGTTAGACAGTTTGGGGATGCAGTGTGTTGCTAGTTAGACAGTTTGGGGATGCAGTGTGTTGCTAGTTAGACAGCTTGGAGATGTAGTGTGTCGCTAGTTAGACAGTTTGGGGATGCAGTGTGTTGCTAGTTAGACAGTTTGGGGATGCAGTGTGTGGCTAGTTAGACAGCTTGGGGATGCAGTATGTTGCTGGTTAGACAGCTTGGAGATGCAGTGTGTTGCTAGTTAGACAGCTTGTGGATGCAGTATGTTGCTAGTTAGACAGCTTGTGGGTGCAGTGTGTTGCTGGTTAGACAGTTTGGGGATGCAGTGTGTGGCTAGTTAGACAGCTTGGAGAAGCCATGTGTTGCTAGTTAGACAGCTTGGAGAAGCCATGTGTTGCTAGTTAGACAGCTTGGAGATGTTGTGTGTTGCTAGTTAGACAGTTTGGGGATGCAGTGTGTTGCTAGTTAGACAGTTTGGGGATGCAGTGTGTTGCTAGTTAGACAACTTGGAGATGTAGTGTGTTGCTAGTTAGACAGTTTGGGGATGCAGTGTGTTGCTAGTTAGACAGTTTGGGGATGCAGTGTGTGGCTAGTTAGATAGCTTGGGGATGCAGTGTGTCGCTAGTTAGACAGCTTGGGGATGCAGTATGTTGCTAGTTAGACAGCTTGTGGATGCAGTGTGTCGCTGGTTAGACAGCATGTGGATGCAGTGTGTCACTGGTTAGACAGTTTGGGGATGCAGCATGTTGCTGGTTAGACAGCTTGGAGATGCAGTGTGTCGCTAGTTAGACAGCTTGTGGATGCAATGTGTTGCTAGTTACAGCTTGTGGGTGCAGTGTGTTGCTGGTTAGACAGTTTGGGGATGCAGTGTGTCGCTAGTTAGACAGCTTGGAGAAGCCGTGTGCTGCTAGTTAGACAGCTTGGAGAAGCCGTGTGTTGCTAGTTAGACAGCTTGGAGATGTAGTGTGTCGCTAGTTAGACAGTTTGGGGATGCAGTGTGTGGCTAGTTAGACAGCTTGGGGATGCAGTATGTTGCTGGTTAGACAGCTTGGAGATGCAGTGTGTCGCTAGTTAGACAGCTTGGAGAAGCTGTGTGCTGCTAGTTAGACAGCTTGGAGAAGCCTGGTGTTGCTAGTTAGACAGCTTGGAGATGTAGTGTGTTGCTAGTTAGACAGTTTGGTAATGCAGTGTATGGCTAGTTAGACAGCTTGGAGATGCAGTGTGTTGCTAGTTAGACAGCTTGGAGATGCAGTGTGTCGCTAGTTAGACAGCTTGTGGATGTAGTGTGCCGCTAGATAGACAGTTTGGGGATGTAGTGTGTCGCTAGTTAGACAGCTTGTGGATGTAGTGTGCCGCTAGTTAGACAGTTTGGGGATGCAGTGTGTGGCTAGTTAGACAGTTTGGGGATGCAGTGTGTCGCTAGTTAGACAGCTTGTGGATGCAGTGTGTCGCTAGTTAGACAGCTTGGGGATGCAGTATGTTGCTGGTTAGACAGCTTGGAGATGCAGTGTGTCGCTAGTTAGACAGCTTGTGGATGCAGTGTGTTGCTAGTTAGACAGCTTGTGGATGTAGTGTGCCGCTAGTTAGACAGCTTGGGGATGCAGTATGTTGCTGGTTAGACAGCTTGGAGATGCAGTGTGTCGCGAGTTAGACAGCTTGTGGATGCAGTGTGTCGCTGGTTAGACAGTTTGGGGATGCAGTGTGTCGCTAGTTAGACAGCTTGGAGAAGCCATGTGCTGCTAGTTAGACAGCTTGGAGAAGCCATGTGTTGCTAGTTAGACAGCTTGGAGATGTAGTGTGTTGCTAGTTAGACAGTTTGGGGATACAGTGTGTCGCTGGTTAGACACCTAGAGATGCAGTGTGTCGCTAGTTAGACAACTTGTGGATGCAGTGTGTCGCTGGTTAGACAGTTTGGGGATGCAGTGTGTCGCTAGTTAGACAGCTTGGAGAAGCCGTGTGCTGCTAGTTAGACAGCTTGGAGAAGCCATGTGTTGCTAGTTAGACAGCTTGGAGATGTAGTGTGTTGCTAGTTAGACAGTTTGGGGATGCAGTGTGTGGCTAGTTAGACAGCTTGGAGATGCAGTGTGTTGCTGGTTAGACAGCTTGGAGATGCAGTGTGTCGCTAGTTAGACAGCTTGTTGATGCCTTGTGTTGCTAGTTAGACAGCTTGGGGATGCAGAGTGTCGCTAGTTAGACAGCTTGTGGCTGCAGTGTGTCGCTAGTTAGACAGCTTGGAGAAGCCGTGTGCTGCTAGTTAGACAGCTTGGAGAAGCCATGTGTTGCTAGTTAGACAGCTTGGAGATGTAGTGTGTTGCTAGTTAGACAGTTTGGGGATGCAGTGTGTGGCTAGTTAGACAGCTTGGAGATGCAGTGTGTTGCTGGTTAGACAGCTTGGAGATGCAGTGTGTCGCTAGTTAGACAGCTTGTTGATGCCTTGTGTTGCTAGTTAGACAGCTTGGGGATGCAGAGTGTCGCTAGTTAGACAGCTTGTGGCTGCAGTGTGTTGCTAGTTAGACAGCTTGGGGATGCAGTGTGTCGCTAGTTAGACAGCTTGTGGATGCAGTGTGTCACTGGTTAGACAGTTTGGGGATGCAGTGTGTCGCTAGTTAGACAGCTTGTGGATGCAGTGTGTCGCTAGTTAGACAGCTTGTGGATGCAGTGTGTCGCTGGTTAGACAGTTTGGGGATGCAGTGTGTCGCTAGTTAGACAGCTTGTGGATGCAGTGTGTGGCTAGTTAGACAGCTTGGAGAAGCTGTGTGCCCCTAGATACAGTAAGAAGTTTAACAACGCCAGGTTAAAGTCCAACAGGTTTATTTGGTAGCAAAAGCCACACAAGCTTTCGGAGCTCCAAAGCTTGTGTGGCTTTTGCTACCAAATAAACCCGTTGGATTTTAACCTGGTGTTGTTAAACTTCTTACTGTGTTTACCCCAGTCCAACGCCGGCATCTCCACATCATGCCCCTAGATAGACAGCTTGGAGATGCTGTGTGCCCCCCGTTAGACAGCTTGGGGATGTAGTGTGCTGCTAGTTAAGACAACTTGGAGACACTGTGTGTCGCTAGTTAGGGAGCTTGGAGAAGCCATGTGTGTCAATAGTAAAACACTTTGGGGAAGCTGTGTGAGATTCGAAGCCTGGTCCTCTGATCGTTACCATGGGTCTCTGGATTACTAGCCTAGTGACGATATCATGATGCCACCACTTCCCCCTATAATTAACTTTAGCTGAAGTTTTTGGATATTGTAGAGGTGCTTTCATCTATAGGTACAGACAACACCTGAGATTTTACCCACACTGGAAGGGAGTAAATACCTTTGGAACTACAGGCTTTTTAAAAATGAAAACAGCCACCTCAAAGTAAAAATTGATTTGGGCAATGCTGCATTGCTGGTTATGAACGAGCTGGACATTAAGAGAATATAAACCTTATAACTTATTCGTGTAGGCAGTGGCATCGTGTGAGGAAATGTATAGGACCACAAGAGTGCCATCTCTCCACCTCAGAGCTTTGGGAATTCTCGCACTGTTACATCACAACACCCATTGTGTGTTGTTGTTGGTGGTACACTGGCGAAGGAGATTTCTCTTGTGCACTGTACTTGATTCAGACATCTGTGGACACCATATGTTAACGATGTGCTTAGCGGCAGCTATAAAGGGGAGAAGATGACCAAGTGGTGTTATCACTAGACTGTTAATCCAGAAACTCAGCTATTGTTCTGGGGAGTGAGGTTCGAATCCAGTCACGGCAGATGGTGAAATTTGAATTCTTTAAAAAAAATACCTGTACTTAAGAATCGACCATTGTCGATTGTCGGAAAAGCCCTATCTGGTTCACTAATGTCCTTTTGGGAAGGAAATCTGGCCTACATGTGACTCCAGAACTACAGCAATGTGGTTGACTCTTAACTGCTCTCTGAACAATGGCAATTAGGGATGGGCAATAAATGTTGTCCAGCCAGTGACACCCATGTCCCACAAATGAATAAAAATAAATAATGGTGCTGAAGTGTGAAATGTAAGATTGCATGATGTTAACAAAAGTTGACAATGCCATGAATGCAGAAGAGTTTAGCTGCTGGTCTATTTAAATAATATGGCATGAATCTCACTGCATGCCTTGTAAATCACAGCTTATTTAGACATCACCCTTCAAACAAATGGAGCTATGTGCACCTCTGCCATCAAGTGCATTGTCATAGTAACAACATGATTGGCATTCCTCTCTTGGGCTGGAATATTATGCTGCAGGTGGGGGGAGTGATGTAGAATTGGGTATCATGCCAGTGGCACTGTGCCCATCACCTGCATCCCACGAGTATTTTAAATACAGCAGGGGGCGTATCCATCAGCCCACAAACCCTTGAGTCAATCCTTTCAGTGGCCAGTTATTGATCACTTAGGGGCCTCCTCCTGCCACTGGGATTTTTCCCATGGTCGGAGGTGCCCATGCCAAGTCTCCAGGCCACACTGGAAGTGTTTTGGCCTCGTAAATGGGCTGGGAGTGGGGTGTATCTCCTGGTTGGGCACCTTATGCCATCAGAGCCCCAAACCCCCAGAGTGTAAATTACTCCCACTCCACTTCCTGCCTCCCTTTGATCTGTGATCCCCTGCTCCCTGCTGCCCTCACTCTTCCCACGCCTAGGCTTGAGAGCTTGGCTTTAGTGAAACCCTGGGCTCACTCGTTGTCTGGGCTCCAACACCGGACATCTTCCTTGGGACTGTTGCAGTCCCAGTTATGACCACTGCTGTCACTGGCACTGTCAGATCTCTGAGACAGAACTTCCTTTTTGATGGAAGAAGTTCCACTTCAAGCCAATTAAAAGTCCAATGGCAATTAAATGTCATTGGAGAGCTGATCAAGTGCAGGTGGGGTTGCCTTCAACTTTTATATTGAGGGGTTAGGCACCGTGTCCCTCATTTTGAGATTCAGCCAGGGGAATGGGCACCTTGCCCCGAGTCTGAGATTCAGCCAGGGGAGTGGGCACCTTGCCCCGAGTCTGAGATTCAGCTGGGGGAGTGGGCACCTTGCCCCGAGTCTGAGATTCAGCTGGGGAGTGGGCACCCTGTGGTGAACCATCGTTGGTTCACCACTGGGGTTGTTATTGTGTTACTGTTGGGCTAGGGTGTTGTTGTTATGGGGGTTGTACTATGTTGTTGGGATAGGGTGTTTACCTGTCCTAAGTGTTATCATGGCACACTCCAGTGGGGTCCCGCCTCCGGTGGCAGGGTATAAGACCCCCTGCTCCGGCAGGACCCCTTCAGTCTGAACGGGTGAATTTGTGTTAGTAGTTTCATTGTTAATGTATTAAAGCCTTCAGTACTAAAGCCTTGTTTCCGGGTGCTCATTGAGGTGCATCAATTTAATACATTAACTGAGAATATGGAGCAGATCCTAAAACCGGATCGTCTGACACTGGACCCACGTGCGGTCGGTGCAGCTAACACGTTCGAACATTGGTGGAAGTGCTTCGAGGACTACCTGGCAGCCTCGGTAGCTATCACTACGGACAGTGATAGACTCCAGGTCCTCCACGCAAGGGTAAGCGACACGATTTACCTAGCCATTCGTGCAGCTTCCACTTACCAGGGTGCCGTCGAGCTCCTAAAGAATAGGTACATTACGCCACCCAACGAGATTCACGCTCGTTATCTCCTCGCTACACGACGTCGGCAGTCGGGCGAGACCATAGAAGACTACGCCAATGAACTCCTGCAGCTTGCCAGGGCTTGTGACTGTAAGGACGTCTCCGCCGAGCAGTACATGCACGACCTCGCCCGAGACGCGTTCGTAGCAGGGGTAGGGTCCTCGTATATCAGACTTAAATTACTAGAAAAGGGGAAACTCAACTTGACCCAGGCAATGGGGATGGCCGTGAGGTTGGAGGCGGCGTCGAAGAGCTTGGCGCTGTACCCCGAGGACCACGTGCAGTCAACGTGGTTGGAGCAAGCTCTGCTCCCTCCTCGCCCCGCGAACCCGCGCTCCCAGATCGATTCGACGACGGCGGCAGCTCCAGGGGGCCAGCGATGCTATTTTTGCGGTGGGGCTAAGCATCCACGGCAGCAGTGTCCGGCAAGAACGGCAATCTGCAGCCAGTGCGGTAAAAAAGGCCACTACAGCAAAGTCTGCAGGTCCAAACCTAAAAACGGCAGTGCAGCTTGTAACCCTCCAGAACGGAGACCATCTCCTTCGGCGCTGCAGTACCCACGAGGTCCGACCACGTGCGACCTCAGGACGGCGCCATCGTGGCAAACAGAGGAGGAGGAAGACCACCAGGAGTCGCTGCGCTTGGCGCCCTCGCCCATGTGCGATTCATGGGGGCGGCCATCATGGTCCACGACGACTAGGAGCGACCAGCAGGGGTCCTCAGCATCCACATCGGCAGCATGCAGTGACGCCCAGGGGCCAACGGTGGCGTCGATCTCTCTGGATCAGACCAGGCATTTCAGACTGGAACATTCTATGATGGAGGTAAAGGTTAGTGGCAGAACTGTAAATTGTCTGTTTGACAGTGGGAGCACCGAAAGTTTCATACACCCTGAAACTGCTAAAAGGTGTGGACTCCGGGTTCTCCCTGCCAAGCAGACCATTTCCATGGCATCACAGTCCCGGTCTGTACCGATCCAAGGACGATGTATGGTAACTCTTGAGGTACAGGGCACAGTCTACGAGCAATACAGGCTCCTTGTGTTACCTCACCTTTGCGCGCCAATTCTCCTCGGACTACATTTTATGGTCCACATGAAGAGTGTGATCCTACAGTACGGTGGGCCACTCCCTTCACTGGCCGTAGGGAACCAGCCGCAGCCTCCAAATTGCCCAAAACGCCCCGCGTGCAATCTATCCACCCTGAAGATCACGACACCATCCCTTTTTAAAAATCTGGTACCTGGCTGCAAGCCCATCGCTACTAAAAGTAGGCGTTACAGCGCTGAGGACCGGATCTTTATTAGATCTGAGGTTCAGCGGCTCCTCAAGGAAGGGATCATACAGGCCAGTGCTAGTCCGTGGAGAGCGCAGGTCGTGGTAGTCAAAAGCGGGAACAAACCTCGGATGGTCATCGACTATAGTCAGACCATTAATAGATACACGCAGCTGGATGCGTATCCTCTCCCGCGCATTTCTGATATGGTCAATCAGATTGCGCAGTACCGAGTGTTTTCTACCATAGACCTTAAGTCCGCCTACCATCAACTCCCCATCCGCCCAGAGGACCGACAATATACGGCCTTTGAGGCGGATGGTCGTCTATACCAATTCCTCAGGGTTCCATTTGGTGTCACCAATGGGGTCTCGGTCTTCCAGCGTGCTATGGACCGAATGGTGGACCAGAACGGGTTGCGGGCTACCTTCCCGTACCTGGATAACGTCACCATCTGCGGCCATGACCAGCAGGACCATGACACGAATCTCCAACACTTTCTGCGCACTGCATCTCGCCTGAATCTGACCTATAACAGGGAGAAGTGCGTATTCCGTACGCGTAAGTTAGCCATCCTCGGATACGTGGTGGAAAACGGGGTCATTGGCCCTGATCCAGACCGTATGCGACCACTCACTGAACTTCCCTTGCCCGCTAGCACGAAAGCACTCAGGAGATGCCTCGGGTTCTTTTCGTACTATGCACAGTGGGTCCCCAACTATGCGGACAAAGCTCGTCCGCTCATTAAGTCCACGACCTTCCCACTTACGCCGGAGGCCCAATTGGCCTTCAAGGTTTTGAAAAGCGACATTTCGAAAGCCACGATGCACGCGGTGGATGAATCCATCCCCTTCCAGGTGGAGAGTGATGCATCTGATTTCGCCCTAGCCGCCACACTAAACCAGGCAGGCAGGCCCGTCGCGTTTTTTTCCCGCACCCTTCAAGGCCCCGAAATTCGGCACTCAGCGGTGGAGAAGGAGGCTCAGGCCATTGTGGAGGCAGTCAGACACTGGTGCCATTACCTGGCAGGTAAGCGGTTCACCCTGATCACGGATCAACGATCCGTGGCGTTTATGTTTAGTAACACGCAGAGGGGCAAGATCAAGAACGATAAGATCTTGCGGTGGAGAATTGAGCTCTCCACCTATAATTACGATATTATGTATCGTCCAGGGAAGCTCAATGAGCCCTCGGATGCCCTCTCGCGCGGAACATGCGCCATCATGCAGGAGGACCGCTTGAAGGCTCTCCACAATGATCTGTGTCATCCTGGAGTCACCAGACTCTACCACTTCATAAAAGCCCGCAACCTACCCTACTCGGTGGAGGAGGTCAGGTCAGTTACTAGAAGTTGTCGGATTTGCGCAGAATGCAAACCACACTTTTATCGACCAGACCGGGCACATTTGGTCAAGGCCACTCGCCCTTTTGAGAGGCTGAGTGTAGATTTTAAGGGCCCCCTTCCCTCAACGGATCGGAATGTCTATTTTCTTAACATAATAGACGAATTTTCCCGGTTTCCGTTTGTTTTCCCCTGTGCGGACACGTCGACTGCCACCGTCATCAAGGCATTCAGTGAGCTTTTTACCCTGTTCGGGTACCTCTGCTATATTCATAGCGACAGGGGCTCGTCGTTCATGAGCAACGACTTGAGGCAATTCCTGCTCTCATTCGGGATTGCCTCTAGTAGAACCACGAGCTACAACCCTAGGGGTAACGGACAGGTGGAAAGGGAGAATGCTACAGTCTGGAAGGCTGTCCTACTGGCACTGAAATCCAAGGGCCTTCCAGTCTCCCGGTGGCAGGAGGTCCTTCCAAATGCGCTCCATTCTATCCGCTCCCTCCTGTGTACGGCAACCAATGCTACTCCCCACGAGAGGATGTTCTCATTCCCTCGGAAGTCGTCCTCGGGGACCTCATTGCCAGCCTGGTTGACGTACCCAGGACCCGTCCTTCTGCGGCGCCATGTGAGGGCTCGCAAGTCCGACCCCTTGGTCGAACCGGTCCAACTCCTCCACGCCAACCCTCAGTATGCCTATGTGGCATATCCTGATGGGCGAGAGGACACTGTCTCCATTAGAGACCTGGCGCCCGCAGGGGACGTAGCAACTCCTGTCGCTCCTATTCCCCCAGTCACAGATCCACTACTCCTCATTACTTCCCCAGACGTGGCGCGGTCAGCACCGGGACCAGTGCATAACACTTTTACTCCCATGTACAGCTTGCCTGAGACTCGGAGATCGGCGCCACCATCATCACCACCACCACCACCAAATGTTCCAGGATCCCCTGCACCATCGCCTCATCAGGGCCGGCCGGCCCGGGAGTCTTTGAGGGGACAGCCAGATGTTGCTTTGAGAGAGCCACCGCAAGCACCTGCTCCGGTTTCGCAACCGGTGTTGAGAAGATCGCAGCGTCGGTGTGGTCCTCCAGACCGTCTGGACTTGTGAATCCTGTTATTTTTTTTGTCATTGTCTGTTTTCATCCACCCCGCCACCTTTGGTTCCTAAAGGAGGGGTGAATGTGGTGAACCATCGTTGGTTCACCACTGGGGTTGTTATTGTGTTACTGTTGGGCTAGGGTGTTGTTGTTATGGGGGTTGTACTATGTTGTTGGGATAGGGTGTTTACCTGTCCTAAGTGTTATCATGGCACACTCCAGTGGGGTCCCGCCTCCGGTGGCAGGGTATAAGACCCCCTGCTCCGGCAGGACCCCTTCAGTCTGAACGGGTGAATTTGTGTTAGTAGTTTCATTGCTAATGTATTAAAGCCTTCAGTACTAAAGCCTTGTTTCCGGGTGCTCATTGAGGTGCATCACACCCTGCCCGTCAGTCTGAGATTCAGCCAGGGGAGTGGGCACCTTGCCCCGAGTCTGAGATTCAGCCAGGGGAGTGGGCACCTTGCCCCGAGTCTGAGATTCAGCTGGGGGAGTGGGCACCTTGCCCCGAGTCTGAGATTCAGTTGGGGGAGTGGGCACCTTGCCCCGAGTCTGAGATTCAGTTGGGGGAGTGGGCACCCTGCCCGTCAGTGTGAGATTCAGCCAGGGGAGTGGGCACCTTGCCCCGAGTCTGAGATTCAGTTGGGGGAGTGGGCACCTTGCCCCGAGTCTGAGATTCAGCTGGGGAGTGGGCACCCTGCCCGTCAGTCTGAGATTCTGGTCTTGGTTTTTCTTCTTCCAAAGAAGGTTCCTAGAAACTGAAATATCAACGGAGAAACAACAAAATGGTGCAGAAATGGCCTGAAAATTGTTCACAGAATCTCGCTACTGAACTCGCGAGATCAGACCTGGATACCCACTTTACACAAATCACTCCTGGGCTGAATTTTAGAGGTGTTGTGTGAGTGTGAACAGCGGGACTGGAAGCGGATGTGAAATCTGCTCTTGCTCATGATTGGCTCTGGAAAGAAATTACACACCGGCTGGCCAATTAACTACCAGCCCGCACGAAACACGTACTGAGAGAGGCTCAGTGCTACTTGGAGTGGAGGAGGTGAGAGTGCTCTGGTTTCCTACCACAGATGTGCAGGTTAGGCAGATTGGCCATGCTAAATTGCCCATTAGTGTCCCAGGATGTATAGGTTAGGGGGATTAGCGGGGTAAATACATGGGGTTACAGGGTTAAGGGCTGGGTGGAATGCTCATTGGAGAGTCAGTGTTGACTCCTTGGGCTGAATAGCCTTCTTCTGCACTGTAGGGATTCTATGATTCTATAATTTTCCCCACTCTACCATTACCACCAAGCTAGGAGATCAATCCTGGTTCAATGAAATAGTTCAGGAGGGAATGCCAGGAGCAGCACCAGGCATACCTAAAAATTAGGTATCAACCTGGTGAAGCTACAACACAAGACAACTTGCAAGCCAAACAGCATAAGTAGATATTAATAGAGCTAAGCAATTCCACAGCCAACAGATCAGATCGCAGCTGAGCAATTCGCCACACTGCTGACCTTGTTGCTGTACTGAATCCTGGTTAGTTCTGGAGCGGTAGTTCCCAACATTCTCTTTGTCACAGCCCAACTTCATACCATAAACAAATGTGAGATATGTCTCCTATTTTCTCCAATTGCGCTAACTTCTAACAAAACATTGTGGGGGCTATTCTCCCAAAGGTGCTGAATTGGTGGGAAAACTATTCTATATCACGACTGTTTTTTCAGTGCAACTTTAGACCCGAATCTCCCCACTCTGCAATGCAGAGGTCACAATCGGGAATATCATTAAAAACCCGGTTGGGGTGGGGGTGGGGGGGGGGGGGGGGGGGGCGGGGGCGGGGGGCTTATTCGCGCCAGAATCTGACAGCTCCAAAACGCTGTGCATACGCAGGGGCCCCAAGCTGGCAGTCTCCCTGTTTGCTGGCCAGCTCAATCGCTGGCCAGCCCGGGACCCCTGCAGTGCTGTCCCTGTGTGCCGCCCCCACGGCCTGATTGCAGCCCCCATAACAATTCCCGGGCCAGCCCTGACCCCCCGATGTCCAACCCACCCCCCCACCAACAGTGGTGATCCCCGCACCCACTTCACCCCGGCAGACTGCCCCCCCCCCAGGAGGCAGAAACCCCCCCAGCAGAGCACTCCGCCCAGCCTGCCCCAATCGCTGGCCTCCCTCCAGCCCAGACCAATCGCCATGCAGAGTGCAGCAGGAGCCTCCAACCCCACCAACTGCCCCTAGGCCCTGCCCCCTTGGCACTGCCTGATGCCTGATGGGCAGTGCCAAGGTGCCCCTGGCCATGGGCACTTTGCCCCTTAGGCAGTGCCGGGGGCACAGGCTGGCATTGCCGGGGGAACCACCCCCTGCCGCCCGACCCCCGGGGGGGGCCCTGATTGCCCCTCCTTCACTCCAGCAGGGTCTCCTGCTAGTTCCCCGAACATGGGGAGCTACTCTAAACCCCGCCGGAATGAAGTACTCTTCGCGGGGTAGGAGACGCTATCGGTCCTGGCCAGGCCCGATAATCACATGCAAAATACATTTAAAATATATTTTAAAAAGATTCAAAATACTTACCTCTCTTCCCGTCGGTTTCCAGCGCCATCCCGTCTGCGACTATTCTCCCGCAAAATGGCCAACACGCGATTCTCCCGATCGGACCTGCCAGAAAATTTGCGGGTCACGATGGAAGAATCGCCCCTTGTATCTCTAAAACTTCCTAAAACACTTCAAACCACCATCTAATACAATTTTCATTAGTTTATGCAGTTTTCAATGAATGGCCAAACACAAATGGCCCTGAACTTCTGTGGACTGGCAATCAGAATTGGATTGCTCCTTTGCTCCCAGATTTTTACTTTGTAATCCTTTCGCTCCTGTCCCGCCTGATCTTCTGACTCAGGCCAGGTGAGAAGTGTGTAGTGCAGCACTTTCCTGAGGCGTTCAGTCGAGCAGAGTCAAAGATAAGGAGGCCATGCCCCCTCTCTTATGACGCCAGCTGCCGAAAATCAAGTAGGTTCAAAGGTCCAGCCCAGGAGAAGATAGGTTTGTCAGGTATTATTAACATTATAGATGTATCTGTCTGTTAGAGTATTGCTAGAAGTGACCATGGCACGGTCTTTAGAGAGATAAAGTTCTGTCAGCACATTAATGATACTGTCCATCATGTTGTGTGGCACTACCACAGTGCTAACTAGGATAGATTCAGAACAGATCTAGCAGTTCTGTACAGGACATGACTGTCGCCCCCCACTCCCAACTGTTCAATGCCCCCCTGCCAAACCTATGGCCTTTATATCTATGACCTCGCACTTTTCTTACACCGCGATTAGTTTGAGGCTCTCAACACTATCAAATTCAAGTCTGATAGACTTTTAATAGTTGGAACTTATAGGCTGTTAGCTGAATGTCTTCTTTAAACTCATAGGCGAACAAAAATGCAAAAGCCTGCAGAGCCGGTTATCAAGGCAACCTTGTTGCTTTTGGTCCTTTTGAAAAAATGTTACAATCTGAAGTCTGTGCACTCTGCATTTTAGCATCGCTAAAAAAACAGCTTTTAAAGGGACCACACACTGTTTTCTTTCCCGCTGACCTTTTTTTAACAATTCTTTTACATCTTTATAAACATTCTTTATATCTTTACAAACTCAACTTCACAACAATAACATGTAGACTGGTGAGGATGGTGTCAGGTTTTTCCCATTTGTTGATTCCCTTGTCAGCTGCTGCAAGTCCAGTCTGGTAGAAATATTCTGCAGGACTCCACCGGTTGGTCAGTAATGGTGCTACCAAGTCACTGTTGGAGATGGACATTCAAGTTCAACATAAAGTTCTTTCGGTGTGCTTGCTATTCTCCATGCTTCTTCCAAGTGTTATTCAACATGGAAGTGTACTGATAGATCAGCAGGAGGTCTCCTTGCCCATGTTTGACCTAATTCCAGGAGACTTCATGGAGGCCATAGTCAATGTGGAGGACTCTGAGGGAAATCTGCCCTGGAGTGTTGAGTACTGTGCCAGTGGGGCAGGACATATCCAGGGAGTGTCATGAAGGAGTCTGGAACATTGGCTGTTAGGTATGATTCAAGTGAATATGACTATGTTCCACTGTTGCTTTAATGATCTTTTTAATAGCTCTTCAATTTTGAGATACGTCACCAGATGACTTTCCACAACAGCCTGGATAGGGTGTGTTGTTTTTTTTTCTGATGCCCAGATTGATGCTTGCTTGCCCAGCCGGATTTATTATTTTTTTGACTTTTTTGCAGCGATTTGGCACAACTGAAGTACCTGATAAGTCATTTCAGAGGCAGTTAAAAGTGACTCACCTTTCTGTGGGTCTGGAGTCACATTAGGACAGATTGGGTAAGGATGGCAGAATTTTTCCCCAAAGGCCATTAGTGAATCAAATGGGTCTTTATGACAAATGTGGTAGTTTTATAGTCACCATTACTTATACTAGCTTTGAAAATTACACATTTGTTAATGAATTGAATTTAAATTCTACCAGCTGCTGTGATGGGATTTGAACCTTTATCCCCAATACAGAGTCTATGTGGGGAGACTTAGTGGTAGGAAGAGCATCTGGCTGTAAAACCACCTGCCAAATACTAAAGGGTGGCATGGTGGCATAGTGGTTAGCACTACTGCCTCACAGCGCCAGGGACCTGGGTTCAATTCCAGCCTCGGTTCACTGTCTGTGCGGTGTTTGCACATTCTCCCCATGTCTGCATGGGTTTCCTCCGGGTGCTCTGATTTCCTCCCACAGTCCAAAGATTAGGTTAGGCTGATTAGCCATGCTAAATTGCCCCTTAGTGTCAGGGGGAATTAGCAGAATAAATACATGGGGTTATCGGGATAGGGCTTGGGTGGAATTGTTTCGGTGCAGGTTCGATGAGCCAAATGGCCTCCTTCTGCACTATATGATTCTAAACTGGTGTTTGATATGAGTGGAGAAGGGTGATCAACTCGAATTGTGGTGAACCCATGTAACATGGGAAAAAGTTAAAAGAGAGAGAGAGGAGAGCCCCCAGACTATGAGATGGGGCCTCTTGTCCAGTAACGTTACCACTATGCAACATCCCCGAATCTATTTCCTGATGTTCAACGGAATTTGATGGGGCTTTGCTTGCATGGTATAATTTGCAATTCTGAAGGATGATATAAATATTGAATCCTTTGATGCTAGCAGAGTGCTCAAAGGAATAAAGTGTCGTAAACTATTAGCTTTTCTCCCCTGAAATGCCTTTTTGAAGCTGTTGCTTGGAGATAAGATTTTTCTGAATAAATATTATAAAGTAAAACAGTTCTGATGCAATGAATCTTGAGTATTAAAGCAATACAATATAGGTGATCAACTGAGGGAAAAATAAAAGTTGAAGGAGTAACTAACTAAATTATCAGTAAGTGGTGGGTGAATTACTTAGATTAGAGTTCAGGCAATTCCAGCTACATATAAAGCAATATATTTACACGCGGTGGGAGCAATCCTGAGCCCACACTCGCTGTCCATGGGAATGGCAACAGGGGCTCAAGATTCGGCAAAACCTCGGAAGTCACAGACCTTGCCAGTGATATCACAACGTCCGGTTTTCGCCGCCCCCTTACTGGTGACGTAACCAGGTTCACGCCCAGATTTAAATATATTTTAATAGGTTTAACTATAATTTACACCCCCCCTCGCCATATATTGACCTTCCACTGTATATTCAAACCATACCGATGTGACATTACGCCAGCATGGCTTACAACAGGGTCATCCAGATGTGAGCCTGTTATGCGGATCCTCTTGGGTCTTAAAGGTGATCATAGCCCCTGGAAGAGAGGGCCCCAGCCAGGTAGTGTCCTGATAATGTCCCCTGGTACTGCCCCGGCACAGTTTGCACTTGCAGGTTAGCACTATGCCAGGGGGTGTGCCAGAGGTGGGAGGGGCTGGGGGGGGTCGTAGGGGAAAGAAAGTGTCGGCTCCAACGGAGGATGGGAAAGCGTTGCCAACTCCATTTCTGGTCAGTGTGGGGATAAATGCCAGCTCCAATCAGGGAAGGGGGGTTGGGGTGGGGGTGAATACTGGCTCTGATCGAGGGGTGGTGGGTGAATGCCTGTTCCGATCAGAAGTAAGGAAGTGAATGCGGGCTCTGATCGGGGTTGGGATGCCGGGGAGAGCCCTTGAGACTGCCGTGGTGGGCTGGGGGGAGGTATATTCATGTTTTTTTAAACAAGGCGCCCCCAATCTCAGCGCAGCCAGGCTTTGCTGGTGTGTTGAGGCCCTACCTCCCTATTTGATGGCATGAAACAGGCCCCTGGGTTTTTTTTGGCAGTGTGGTAAGATCTGGTGTGAAACACACTGTATTTCGTGTCAGAACCAAGACTCTGCCACTTTTTGGTAAGATTTTGCCCAATATATGGTTCAGAAAGACTAATTCTCAGATTCTTTCAATAATATTTGCACACAATATTTTTCAAGACTGGCAAAATATGAATTTCCCTACTCAGAGGTCACTTTAAATGCTATTGTTTCGGCACATTGTAGGAATCCAATTAATGCATTCTGAAAACATTTTTATGATATGAATGAAAAGCTGTGTGCTACTTGAAACCAATTTTCAAGGTTTTAATTTGCAAAACTAAGACTTCCTGTGCCACAGTACATTTGTAAAGCTGAACTCATAGTTTTCATCGCTCCTCTTTCTCTTCTCTCCCTTCATTGATGAAAACAAAATTCTGAACAAGCTCACGCATTTTAAATTGTTCATTTAAGCACTTTTCACATTAGTGAGAATTCCTACTGTCTCTCGCTTTGTCAGACCCATATAGAACTGTAACTATTGTTTTCTCCTTTCAGAAATGCGCTTGAGGGATTTGATACACCAGATGGCGAAACTGGCACTGGTGAAATTCAGAGTCTTCATAACCTGGTTCATTCTTTTTTGAATGGTACAAATCTCTTTCCGCATTCTGCAGCAAATGATCCACTCTTTGTGGTATGTATTTAACTCACCTAAAATAAATGAATGGTTATGCCTCCCAGATAACCATCCTACCCTAGCTCCACCTGTCATCATATGATTCCTGCTTTGCCAAAGACAAAGTACTGCAGTGTTAAGTTACTTGTTACATTGCATGAGTTTCTTCCTTAAGGGTGTATCCTCAGTGCATTTGTTCTATACTGTTAATTGTTAACATCTGATGTTTAATGATTGTAATACTGCTTGTTATTTTTATTATTATCAGCCTATTGTTCCCTTAAGTATCAAAACTTTAAGGGTGCATGAGAACTGAAATTGTTGGAGAATCATCTGACTGATATCACAATTTTTCAAAATAGTATAATATGGCGGATAGAGAAAAGAAGTGGGGTTAACTAAGAATTTTTCTGCTCTGTGAGTTACAAATGTTTTTTTCTTACCTGTTCATGTAAACGTTTATAACATTCAAGTTGAAAAAAATAATGGTTAGGTGCAGTCGTTGTTTTCAAGACATGCATTTTTTCACTCTGCATGACCCGTGATTCTGACATAGACTAAGTGAGCACAGGCAGTTGGGCAGTAATCACTTTTGCAAGATCTCTGGATGATCTCTGGATGATTTGCCGAGCATAACTTGTTATTTGTGATCAATCTAAAGTATGTTCAAGCTTCATCTCAATGTTAGAATGTGTTAAAATGTCTCTTTGCTTACCTGGAGTGGGCATCAGAGAAACTCTGCATGTAAATGAGTTTTTATTTAACATCCAGTTATCCCAGACCTATGAAGCACTGTTTCTTTTTTAAATGCTGATTTAGATTTATGTCGGTGTTAGGGACCCGGATCAGAACCCCAAGTTATATTATGAAGCCAATATTTATATTTTGGCATAAATGTGAAGATAGGGTATTTCTTTCCAGGAATGATTCCACTGACAAAGTAAGGATCTTTTGTAGTGAAACAAACTTTTCTTAATAACACAGTTTAAATATAACTCTAACAAATGAAGCAGCTTAACCATTAACAGTTGAACAATATTTTAAAATGAAAGGAAGCAACTTTACTATCTAGCTCATGACTGCTCTAGTTCTAAATAAGCCCATTCACAAATCAAATCCATTTTTAAATAAAGACAGTTAGCAAATCCAGGAATGCTTGCTTTAACATTTGTTACCAGTCTTGGAACTTTCAGAGAGAAATAGAGTGCAAAATCCTTTTAACTTCAACCAGGCTTCAGCTGCAAACTAAACTGCTTCCTGCAAAAAGGTGTTTCCCTGCTACAGACCCAGGACTACACATAAACCACATCACCACATAGAATCCCCACAGTGCAGGAGGAGGCCATTTGGCTCAACGAGCCTGCACCAACAACAATCCACCCAGGCCCTATCCCCGTAACCCCAAGTATTTTATCCACTAATCCCCCTATCACTAAGGGGCAATTTAGCATGGCCAATCAACCTAACCTGCACACCTTTGGACTGTGGGAGAAACCGGAGCACCAAGAGGAAACAAATGCTGACACAGGGAGAACATGCAAACTCCACACAGTCAGTCACCCAAGACTAGAACTGAACCCGGCTCCATGACACTGTGAGACAGCAGTGCTAACCACTGGGCCACCATGCCACCCCACTTTGCCAGTGATAATTATGTTTATATCTGTTTGGGGTTTGTAGTTAAAGTTTAATTTTACCATGAATATAAGAGTGGGATTGTGATCTTTGATGTTCCCTGAGTTACTCTCCTGTAGGTGGGATGGGAAGAGGGGTAGCAGAACTAATTGCTTGCAAATGGCAGCAAGCCAACTAACCTTGTTAATGGAGTATTAAGGCAAATATTAAGAAATTTAAGGAAATTTTCCAGTTGGCCTCCAAGTTCCCAGCGGCACTGGGAAATTATACAGCTGCCTAGAGACAGCATCTCAGCAGCAGGACTTCGGTGTCAGTATTCCAAGCACTGGCCCTAAAATAAAGACAAAATACAGCAGATGCTGGAAATCGAAATAAAAACTGAAAGTGCTGGAAATGTTCAGCAGGTCTGGCAGAACCAATGGGAGATAAACGAGAGTTAATGCTTCAAGTCAAACATGACTGTTGTTCAGAACTGAAGGGAAGCAGAAATGTGATGGGTTTTATGCTCCGGGCCAGATTTTCGTGACCGAGGCAGGTAGCTCAAGTTGAGAAATTGCACAACTGGGTAGAACCACCTCATTTTGAAGGACCCTGTTGTACCCAACTTTCACTCAGTGGAGGAGGGGTTGGGATAGAGTCAGGTGCACCAACCCTGGAAGTCGATCATAGGCAACCATGGGGACGGGCGAGTGCTAAAGCGGGCTGATTAGAAGTCCCACTGGTTAGAAGATTGAGTGTTCCCTCAACATCTGACAAGACTTACGGAACACACCAAAACACACCTTCATGAGTAACAGAAGCTGTAGGATATTGGCTTTGCATCACTAGTGGAATCTGAAGGTAGCTCCATCACTTGTCTAGCTTCTTGAAGATAGTGGAGTCATGAAATTATGTTGTTAGTTCTTGAAATGTAGGAAATGAATACCTGTCTGGAACTATCACAGCTGCCGTAAGATTGATGCATCATCTAGGTTGGCCAGTTTTATGTTGTGCAATGGCTAGGTTTGATGTCCACAGGAATGAGTTGATTTTCGCAATGACACTATCTGCTTCAAATTGTTTCAGCTCCTGTGATACTTTGTCATGGATTGCAAATTTTACAAAACTGACAAAATTTATATATCAGTGTGAGGAGCATTACTGTACCCGTTAATCTCCTCGAACATGGAAAACAAGGAAGGATACTGTTATACATAGTAATGTCATCAATCACATTAATCTGGGGTCATCAAGTTTGTTAAACTGGTTTACTCCCATAATGCCTTTGGCTACATAGAACATGAACATGCCTAAGGTGATATTCCCCAAAACCAGAATAGTCAAGACATTGTAAACTTGAAGAGTGTTTGTTGCAGGAGTGAAGGAAAATTGTGAAAAATAATGCGATAAAGTTTATCGTTCATTCTAGAAACATGCATGCTAACATTAAATCCGTAGGATACATGCATGGGTCTTGACTTGAGCAAAAGTCTACCAACTTTGAAGACCTCAGCTAGGATACCATTGGGGCTGCAAGCTTTGTTATTTATTGTGTGTTACAACTGTCCCATCAATGATGGTTCCCCCATGGATTATTGCAAAAGGTACTATTGAGGGATAGTCTGCAGAGAGTATCAGCTACCACTGTTGACCTTAGTCTATAAATGGCCCTGGCGGGTTTCAGAAAAAGCTTTGCATGTCAAGATGATCAGCATATTGTTGGATATTTTAATCTTTCCCTTCCTGCCAGACGTCCTTTATCTTCCAGATTTGTCTTTGGGTGTTAGCCTTGAGCTGCTGGAATGATAACTTCTTGAGTTGCGATCTTGACTTGTTCTGCCAAGCAATAAAGGCTGTTTGTTTTGTTCCAGGAAGTTGCATTGTACAACTGGGCATTTCTGGCACTGCTTCCTATTCTGGGTGAAAGGAAATCAATTTCATTGACATTGAGGTCGCTGTCACCCTTTCTTTCCTTGTAGAAGGTGCATTCAAGAACAAAGAAAATTACAGCACAGGAACAGGCCCTCGGCCCTCTAAGCCTTCACCGACCATGCTGCCCAACTACCCCTACCCTTCCGGGGACCATATCCTTCTATTCCCATCCTATTCATGTATTTGTCCAGACACCCCTTAAAACTCACTATCGTATCTGCTTCCACTACCTCCCCCGACAGCGAGTTCCAGGCACTCACCACCCTCTGTGTAAAAAAACTTGCCTCGTACATCTCCTTTAAACCTTGCACCTCACACCTTAATTGATTCTCCCACCCTGGAAAAAAGCTTCTGACTATCCACTCTGTCCATGCCCCTCATAATCTTGTAGACATCTTGTAGACAACAAACCAAGATTCTCCAACCTCTCCTCATAGCTAATGCCCTCCATACCTGGCAGAATCCTGGTAAATCTTTTTTGTACCCTCTCCAAAGCCTCTACATCTTTCTGGTAGTGTGGCAACCAGAATTGAACACTGTATTCCAAGTGCGGCCTAACTAGGGTTCTATAAAGTTGCAACATGACTTGCCAATTTTTAAACTCAATGCCCCGCCGATGAAGGCAAGCATGCCATATGCCTTCTTGACTACCTTCTCCACCTGCATTGCCACTTTCAGTGACCTGTGTACCTGTAAACCCAAATCCATCTGCCTATCAATACTCTTAAGGAGTCTGCCATTTACCGTATATTTCCTATCTTTATTAGACCTTCCAAAATGCATTACTTCACATTTGTCCGGATTAAACTCCACCTGCCATCTCTCCACCCAACCGATCTATATCCTGCTGTATCTTCTGATGGTCCTCATTGCTATTCATCCACTTGTTGCTTCAGCTGCCCCTCCCCAAGAAGGCAGGTCTCACAGAGCATGGCAATGTCAATTTGGAGTTTTGGTAGTTCATATAATATGAATGAAGCTCTACTTTAAAGATGGTTATGTTTGAGATTATCGATAAATGTTCTAACATTCCAATTGCAAAGTTTAAAGTTTTCTTCCTTTGACCACAAAGATAATAGTCCAGCAAGGTGTTGTTCCCCAGCCAGGATCCAATCTACAGCCTCTTTTAGGCCTCCTTTACCAGCTCCCTCCCCATTCAGGGTGAGCAGAGGGTGTGCTGAAGAGGCCTGCTCAGTCAGTAATATTTTTGCCCAAGTAAGTAACAGAGGAAGTAGCAAGGAGGATTGATGAGGGTAGTGCAGTGGATGTTGTCCATATTGATTTTTGTAAGGCATTTGACAAGGTCCCAAATGGCTGATTGGTCAGAAAAGGGAGATCTGGTGAAACAGGGGAAGGTCGATCCAAAATTGACTCAATGACAGGAAACCATAGAACCATAGAAAATTACAGCTCAGAAACAGGCCTTTAGGCCCTTCTTGTCTGTGCCGAACCATTTTTTGCCTAGTCCCACTGACCTGCACTTGGACCATATCCCTCCACACCCCTCTCATCCATGAACCCGTCCAAGTCTTTCTTAAATGTTTTTCTTAAATGCCTTGTCAAAGGCCTTGCTGAAATCCACTTTTAGGGAATTCTGTACCTGTATTCCCAGATCCCTCTGTTCAACTGCGCTCTTCAGAGTCCTACTATTTACCCTGTACGTTCTACTTTGGTTTGTCCTTCCAAAGTGCAATATCTCACACTTGTCTGCGTTAAATTCCATTTGCCATTTTTCAGCCCATTTTTCCAGTTGGTCCAAATCCCTCTGCAAGCTTTGAAAACCTTCCTCACTGTCCACCATTTAAGAAATTTACCACTTTATCCGGCAGCTCATTCCACACTCCCACCACTCTCTGCGTGAAGAAGCCCCCCCTAATATTCCCTTTAAACTTTTCTCCTTTCACCCTTAACCCATTCCCTCTGGTTTTTTTCTCCCCTAGCCTCAGTGGAAAAAGCCTGCTTGCATTCACTCTATCTATACCCATCAAAATCTTATACACCTCTATCAAATCTCCCCTCATCTACGCTCCAGGGAATAAAGTCCCAACCTATTCAACCTCTCTCTGTAACTCAGCTTCTCAAGTCCCGGCAACATCCTTGTGAACTTTCTCTGCACTCTTTCAACCTTATTTACGTCCTTCCTGTAACTAGGTGACCAAAACTGTACACAATACTCTAAATTCAGCCTCACCAATGCTTTATATAACCTTACCATAACACTCCAACTTTTATACTCGATACTCCGATTTATAAAGGCCAATGTACCAAAGGCACTCTTTACGACCCTATCCACCTGTGACGTCACTTTTAGGGAATTCTGTACCTGTATTCCCAGATCTCTCTGTTCAACTGCACTCTTCAGAGTCCTACTATTTACCCTGTACGTTCTACTTTGGTTTGTCCTTCCAAAGTGCAATATCTCACACTTGTCTGTGTTAAATTCCATTTGCCATTTTTCAGCCCATTTTTCTAGTTGGTCCAAATCCCTCTGCAAGCTTTGAAAACCTTCCTCACTGTCCACTACACCTCCAATCTTTGTATCATCAGCAAATTTGCTGATCCAATTTACCACATTATCATCCAGATCATTGATATAGATGACAAACAACAATGGACCCAACACCGATCCCTGCGGCACACCACTAGTCACAGGCCTCCACTCAGAGAAGCAATCCTCCACTACCACTCTCTGGCTTCTTCTATTGAGCCAATGTCTAATCCAATTTACTACCTCCCCATGTATACCCAGCGACTGAACCTTCCTAACTAACCTCCCATGAGGGACCTTGTCAAAGGCCTTGCTGAAATCCAGGTAGACAACATCCACCGCCTTCCCTTCATCCACTTTCCTGGTAACCTCCTCGAAAAACTCTAATAGATTGGTCAAACATGACCTACCACGCACAAAGCCATGTTGACTCTCCCTAATAAGTCCCTGTCTATCCAAATATTTGTAGATCCTATCCCTTATCACACCTTCCAATAACTTGCCCACCACCGACCTCAAACTTACTGGCCTATAATTTCCCGGATTTCTTTTGGAACCTTTTTTAAACAACGGAACAACATGAGCCACCCTCCAATCATCCAGCACCTCCCCCGTGAATACCGACATTTTAAATATGTCTGCCAGGGCCCCTGCAAGTTCAACACTAGCTTCCCTCAAGGTCCATGGGAATACCCTGTCCGGTCCTGGGGATTTATCCACTCTGATTTGCCTCAAGACAGCAAGCACCTCCTCCCCTTTAGTCTGTAAAGGTTCCGTGACCTCCCTATCTGTTTGCCCTATTTCCGTAGACTCCATGCCCGTTTCCTCAGTAAATACGGATGCAAAAAAAACCATTTAGTATCTCCCCCATCTCTTTTGGTTCCATACACAGTCTACCACTCTGGTCTTCAAGAGGACCAATTTTATCCCTCACTATCCTTTTGCTCCTAACATACCTATAGAAGCTCTTTGGATTTTCCTTCACTCTGTCTGCCAAATCAACCTCATGTCTTCTTTTAGCCCTCCTGATTTCTCTCTTAAGTAGCTTCTTGCACTTTTTATACTCCTCGAGCATCTGATCTGTTCCTTGCTCCCTGTACATTTCATACAACTCTCTCTTCCTCTTAATCAGTGTTACAATCTCCCTCGAGAACCAAGGTTCCTTATTCCTATTTACTTTGCCTTTAATCCTGACAGGAACATACAAACTCTGCACTCTCAAAATTTCTCCTTTGAAGGCCTCCCACTTTCCATTTACATCCTTACCAGAGAACAGCCTGTGCCAATCCACACTTCCCAGATCCCTTCTCATTTCATTAAATTTGGCCTTTTTCCAGTTCAGAACTTGAACCCAAGGACCAGATCTATCCTTATCCATGATCAGGTTGAAGCTAATGGCATTATGATCACTGGATCCAAAGTGTTCCCTCACACTCACATCCATCACCTGCCCTAACTCATTTCCCAATAGGAGATCCAATATCGCATCCTCTCTAGTTGGCACCTCTATATACTGATGTAGAAAATTTTCCTGAACGCATTTTACAAACTCTACCCCATCTAAACCTTTAACAGTATGCGAGTCCCAATCTATATGTGGAAAATTAAAATCCCCTACTATCACAACTTTGTGTTTCTTGCAGTTGTCAGCTATCTCTCTGCTGATTTGCTCCTCCAATTCTCGCTGACTATTGGGTGGTCTATAATACAGCCCCATTAATGTAGTCATACCTTTCCTGTTTCTCAGCTCCACCCACAGGGCCTCTGTAGACAAGCTCCCTAATCTATCCTGCCTGAGTATCGCTGTAACATTTTCCCTGACCAACAATGCCACCCCCCCACCTTTTATCCCTCTGCCTCTATCCCGCCTGAAACATTTGAACGCCGGAACATTGAGCTGCCAGTCCTGCCCCTCCTGTAGCCAAGTTTCACTAATGGCTATAATGTCATATTTCCACGTGTCTATCCACGCCTTCAGCTCATCTGCCTTCCCCACAAGGAAGGTTATTTCCACCACACTCAACCCTTCCATTTGTGATTTTACTTGAACTAACCTGTCTTTTTACCCCTGCTCCACTATCTGCTCTGGCACTCTGGTTCCCATCCCCCTCCAAATCTAGTTTAAACGCTCTCCAATAACACTAGCAAACCTCCCTGCAAACAAAGGGTGATGGTCGATGGATGTTTTTGTGAATGGAAAACATTTTCCAGTGGTGTTCCATAGGGCTCAGCATCGGGGCCCTTGCTGTTTGTTGTTTATATCAATGATATGGACTTAAATGTGGGAGGCATGATTAGGAAATTTACAGATTGCACAAAAATTAACCGTGTAGTTGATAGTGAAGAAACCAGCTATGGACTCCAGAATGATATCAATGGTTTGCTTGAGTGGATGGAAAAGTGGGTAATGGAATTGAATCTGGAAAAGTGCAAGGTAATGCATTTGGGAAGGACAAACCGAGCAAAGGAATAGTCTGTATACGGAAGGATATTGAGAGGGTTAGAGGAAGTGAGAAACCTTGGAGTGATTGTCTACAGGTCCTTGAAGATGGCAGATCAGGTGGACAAGGTAGTAAAGAAAGCAAATGGAATGTTTTTCTTTATTGGGTGAGGTATTAAATACAAAAGCAGGGATGTAATGATGGATAAAAGCAAATTACTGCAGATGCTGGAATTTGAAACTGAAAGAGAAAATGCTGGTAAATCTCGGCAGGTCTGACGGCATCTGTAAGGAGAGAAAAGAGCTGATGTTTCGAGTCCAGGTGACCCTTTGTCAAAGCTTTGACTATTTTCTAAATGGGGAGAGGCTTTGGAAATCTGAAGCACAAAGGGACTTGGGAGCCCTGCTTCAGCACTCTCTCAAGGTTAACATGCAGATTCAGTTGGCACTTAGGAAGGCAAATTCAATGTTAGCATTCATTTCTCGAGGCCTTGAATACAAGAGCAGGGATGTACTGCTGAAGCTGTAAAGGGCTCGGTCAGACCCCATTTGAAATATTGTGAGCAGTTTTGGGCCCCATACCTAAGGAAGAATGTGCTGGCCTGAGAGGAGGCCCAGAGGAGGTTCGCAAGAATGATCCCAGGAATGAAGGTTTGTCATGTGAGGAGCGGTTGAGGAGTCTGGGCCTATACTCAATGGAATTTAGAAGGATGAGAGAAATCTAATTGAAACTTAGAGAATATTGAGAGGCCTAGATAGAGTGGACGTGGAGAGGGTATTTCCAGAAGTGGGAGAGACTAGAATTCAAGGGCACAACCTCAGAGTGAAGGGATGCTCCTTTAAAACTGAGCTGAGGAGGAATTTCTTTAGCCAGATGGTGGTGAATCTGTGGAACTCATTGCCACAGAGGGCTGTGGAGGCCAGGTCATTGAGTGTGTTTACGACAGAGATAGATAGATTGTTGATCAATAAGGGGATCAAGGGTTATGGAAGAAGGCAGGAGAATGGGGATGCGAATCATATCAGCCATGATTGAATGGTGGAGCAGACTCGATGGGCCAAATGGTCTAATTCTGTTTCTATATTTTATGGTCTGAGATGAGGAGAAATGTCTTCATCCAGAGAGTGGAAGTCTGTGGAATTCTCTACTACAGAAAGCAGTTGAGGCCAAAGCATTGCATGTTTTCAAGAAATAGTTAGATACAGCTGTTGGGGAGAAGGGGATCAAAAGAAATGGGGGGAAGTCAGGATCAGTCTATTAAGTTAGATTTTCAGCCATGATCAGAATGAATAGTGGAGCCTCCTTCTGCTCCTATTTTCTTTGTTTCTATCCTTGTTTTTCTAACCTTTGTGCAGTACTTGATAAAATTATTCTCTCGATCCGTCTTTGCATTATAATAGGTGCTACATGCCTTTGTTGATGCAATTTTCGATGAGTGGATGAAACAAAACAGCCCTTCAACTAGTTCATGGCCAGAGGAGATGGCACCTATTGGGCACAACAGGCAATCTAACATGGTACCATTTTATCCACCTGTGACCAATGAGGAATTATTTGTATCTTCAGCTGATCTTGGCTATTCGTATGCAGTTGAATTACCAGGTAGGTTTAAAAAGTTATTTTTCCCGTGATTTCATTATTATTCCTTCAGTCAAGAGAAATATGTCTTGCACTGTGACGAAGTCATTATTGGCCAGCAGGCAGTATACTTCAAATAGATAGATTCAGTCTTACTTGAAAGGCAAATGATTTTGTCTCCATATTTATGGTGGAGATGGGGATCAACTGTCAGTAGCTGGAAAATCTGGAAACGTGCAAAAGGCAGAGCTTCCTTCAAACTTAATGGCAGGGTCTCATTTGAATGTGTTACTTAGTTTTTTTACACAGCAGCCAACCAGATTCAGATGAGGCAGCTTGACTTTGAAATGGTTTATTTACCTAAACGGGCAATGAATCAATAGTATACCATCCCCACAACAAAAACATATATTTCTTATAGTTGCATGGCTATGAAACCAAACAAAAAAAACAAATATTTTATGTCTAAGTAAGACCTAACTCTCTCCAGCATAACATTTCAAAGCTTTAGCTTGTTTATACTTTAAAATACACACAAGCCTGAATGTCTATGTGGTGTTCAAGTCGTGTGAAGATTTAATTATGCCCAAAAGGTTAATTCACTAATATTTGAATGAAAGCAATCTATACTGATAGCCTAAGATGTTTCTGAATGGTTATTCTTGTCTGAGCTAACAGAATCCTGGGGTTTCCCATTATTAAGAGTTTTAACAACACCAGGTTAAAGTCCAACAGGTTTATTTGGTAGCAATGGAGATGCCGGCGTTGGACTTTAACCTGGTGTTGTTAAAACTCTTACTGTGTTTACCCTAGTCCAACGTCGGCATCTCCACATCATGTTTCCCATTATTGACAGCTACAGTTACTTACAGAAGTAACAATGATGCTGGTGTTTTTAGCATTGACCAGCTGTGATCACACATTATCACTTACTCTCTACCCACCGATGTGAAAAGGTTTGGGTGACATACATGTTGACCCGAGCAGTATAGAAGTACTCTCCCAACTCAGGCAAAAAAGTTGATTTGCGACCGGCTTGGGTCACTGTCGGTGCAGAGTCTGCATGTTCTCCCCGTGTTTGTGTGGGTTTCCTCTCTCAGTCCAAAAGACGTGCTAGTTAGGTGCATTGGCCATGCTAAATTCTCCCTCGTTGTACCTGAACAGGAGCCGGAGTGTGGCGACTCAGGGATTTTCACAGTAACTTCAATGCAGTGTTAATGTAAGCCTACTTGTGACACTAATGAATAAACTTAAACTTATTTAAAGAGATATAGGGCCAGATTCTCCGACTGTTCTCACCCCACCACCGCTGCCAGCGGGATCAGAGAATTTTCACTCAGCCAAATCTCTGTGCACTGCAGCCGGACAAGAGAAATTGGTGGCACGGCACAGTGGTTAGCACTGCTGCTTCACAGCTCCAGGGTCCTGGGTTTGATTCCCGGCTTGGGTCACTGTCTGTGTGGAGTTTGCACATTCTCCCTGTGTCTGCGTGGGTTTCCTCTGGGTGCTCCGGTTTCCTCCCACAGTCCAAAGATATGCGGGTTAGGTTAATTGGCCACGCTAAATTGCCCCTTAGTGTCCCGGGATGCGTAGGTTAGAGGGATTAGCGGGTAACATGTGGGGATACGGGGATGGAGCCTGGGTGGGAGTGTGGTCAGTGCAGACTCGATGGGCCAAATGGCCTCTTTCTGCACTGTAGGGTTTCTATGATTTCTATGAACCCAGCAGCGGATGAGCTTGGAGGATCCGGCCCATCATTTTCTTTTCAGTATTTCCAGAAAAGAATGTTGGGAAGAGGGGTTTGTGGAGACAATTGGAGTCCAGCGAGCCTGAAAATTGAAGGAAGGGAGGGAGGGAGGTCAGTGATCAGGAGCTAGCACCTGAAAAGTATGTGAATGGGAAGGAAATTGGAAATCAGCCAGGGCTTAGAGATAGGGAATCCTGGAGAGCTGACAGATCAGAGGGTAGGATGATGCTTTATCATTGAATAGTTTACATTTTCTGCAGGCAATCTATAGCTTGGTTTCGAGTGCAAACCAATGCACTCGGGTAAACCAATATTGCTGCAGAGACCTATAGCAGGTTTTTGGTCCCTTATTAGCCCATTCAAAGGGCCTAACAGCTGATTTAGATTTGGGATTAAGACCAGTCTTTAATTGTCCTTAGCCATCTGCTGGACGGCAGTGAGTCCTATCTGCTTTTAGCTCAGGCAATGAGGTGATCCTTTAGCTCTTTAAAAACAGGTGCTATTCAATGCAATTTCTCGATGAAATTCTTCATTGAATGACATTAATGATGAATAATCCAACAATTTAAAAGATTTACTTATTTACGATCATGAACATTAACTTTTTTCATGGAATCCACAGAATTTCAAATGTCCTTGGGTATTATACTTGGTGTGATCTTCAGTGGAATCTTTATGTCCCTTGTCTTGTTGGCTATACTAATGATGCTAATTCTACAACGAAGAAGGAATCGAGGCTTTGAACCCTTGCTAAGTTCAGAATTTTCCAACAAAATGTACACGGAAGAAGCTTAGTTCATACAGTTGTTTACTTCTATGATAAAATAATTATTTTAATGATCTTATCCAATTGCAATATTGCATTGTGTATAAGCATGATTGAAACATTTATAATGTGTAGCTAATGTTGTGCCAGTAGTGTTATGATGCATTATCACAGCGTACCAACTGTTCAGTGTGTATAACCTGATCTCATTCATTTTGTATTTAATTCTCAGCATGATCTTCTGCCTGTTTATAAATGATGAAAAAAGAACTGTTTCATAAATTGTGAAGTGAAATTTTCCTTCATTCTCCATATAAATTCTGTTTATATTATCTGACAACCTTTTGGAGGTTTGTTGGATATCACAGGCGGGGTTTGCTGAGTAGCTTTGTGAAAGCCCTTCCAGCCTGGGTGGATCTTTCATTTTCAAAGTACTTTCAAAACCAAAATGTAGATCCAGTAAGGATGAAATTTTAACTCCTTTCTCTCATTTCCAATTTATGATATGTGCTTTCAAGAATAAATGTATAGAGGAGATATAACTCTGACACCATAGGGATTATGTACAAGATCCTTTGTCTCACGTACCATTATGGAATAATACATTTTTTTCTCTGAACTTTATCTGTTATATGATTAATAATATATCTCAGCAGACTTCTATTAAAATGAAATTTCACTTATTTTTCTGTCTCATCCTTTTATTTTTGCACCGGCAGTTGGAGTTATGGCATGATAGGGCAGAATTTTGTTTCCTCTCTGATTCCCCTCCCCAGAAGCAGCTGGAGAGCCAGTTTAATTGAGCAAAAAAGTGCATGATGGGAAGGGTGAATAGTGGTCTTCCCTCCCGGAGGTCAATTGCATAGCAAACTCTGTCTGGTTTGTCTGTGACCTGAGGGAAGCAATCCTCTCTGCTCTTCCTATTGATGCACTTCACAACAACCCTCACCCTTCTTAATGGCACTTCCCTGGAATCACAATCCCATCTCAGTTACTTCTCTCCTCAGGTTTCCTCAACAATCCCTGAATTAGATCCCAGTGCAGTACAGGCTCCCAGTGGCTCTGTCAGTATTGGAGAACTGCTGTCCAGTAATTAGTTCTCATGGTTGAGATAGCCACCCCACTATTAAATGTGACTGTGATCTAACGTCCCTGGTTGAGCTTGGAACACAGTAAGAGTTTTAACAACACCAGGTTAAAGTCCAACAGGTTTATTTGGTAGCAAATGCCATTAGCTTTCGGAGTGCTGCTCCTTCATCAGATGGAGTGGATATCTGCTCTTAAACAGGGCATACAGAGACACAAAATCAAGTTACAGAATACTGATTAGAATGTGAATCTCTACAGCCAACCAGGTCTTAAAGATACAGACAATGTGATACAGACATTGTCTGTATCTTTAAGACCTGGTTGGCTGTAGAGATTCGCATTCTAATCAGTATTCTGTAACTTGATTTTGTGTCTCTGTGCCCTGTTTGAGAGCAGATATCCACTCCATCTGATGAAGGAGCAGCGCTCCGAAAGCTAATGGCATTTGCTACCAAATAAACCTGTTGGACTTTAACCTGGTGTTGTTAAAACTCTTACTGTGTTTACCCCAGTCCAATGCCGACATCTCCACATCATGAGCTTGGAACCCCAGTAGTGGAGTTTCTCTGCAAATTTGGTACTTTATTACCTGAGGGCTCTTGGAGATCGTGTCAGCAGTTTTTGTTTCGATACTCAAGACACCTGCTGCCCATGTTAAATTCTGTCCATAGAGTCATTGAACACAGAAGGTGACTATTCCAGCTCTCTGTGGTGCTATCCAATCAGTTCCATTGCTCCGCTCTATACCCATCCCATAGCTTGCAAGTTTATTTCTCACACTGCCCATCAAATTTCCTCCTGAAATCATTCGTCATGTCAGCTTTAGACACCTTCACAGCACATTACCACTTGCTGAATAAAATCTTCCACACATTTGGAGGATGAGAGGGGGGATTTGATAGTGGAAAACGAGGAAATGGCTGAGACTTTAAATAAGTTCTTTGTGTCGGTCTTCACAGTGGAAGACACAAATAGTTTACTGAATATTAGAGATCGAGAGTTGGTGGGAGGTGAGCTCCTTAATACAATTACTGTTACTAAAGAGGTAGTGCTTGCTAGACTAATGGGTTTGAAGGAAGACAAGTTCCCGGGCCCGGATGGAATGCATCCCAGGGTACTGAAAGAAATGGCTGTGGTAATAGCAGATGCGTTAGTAGTTATTTATCAAAATTTGCTGGACTCTGGGGTAGTGCCGGCTGATTGGAAAACAGCTACTATTACGCCGCTGTTTAAAAAAGGAAGTAGACAAAAGGCGGGTAACTACAGGCCAGTTAGCTTAACGTCTGTAGTTGGGAAAATGCTGGAGTCCATCATTAAAGAAGAAATAGCAGAGCACCTGGATAAGAATGGTTCGATCAAGCAGACGCAGCAAGGATTCATGAAGGGAAAGTCGTGTTTGACGAATTTACTGGACTTTTATGAACATGTGACTAGTGCGGTTGACAGAGGAGAACTGGTGGATGTGGTGTTTTTAGATTTCCAGAAGGCATTCGATAAGGTGCCTCACAAAAGGTTGCTGCAGAAGATTGGGGTACACGGAGTTGGGGGTAAGGTGTTGGTGTGGATTGGGGATTGGCTATCTAACAGGAAGCAGAGAGTTGGAATAAATGGGTGCTTTTCTGGTTGGCAGTTGGTGACCAGTGGCGTGCCACAGGGATCGGTGCTGGGGCCTCAACTGTTTACCATTTACATAGATGATCTGGAGGAGGGGACTGAGTGTAGGGTATCAAAATTTGCTGATGACATGAAGATGAGTGGGAAAGCGAATTGCATGGAGGACGCGGAAAGTCTGCAGAGAGATTTGGATAGGCTGAGCGAGTGGGCGAGGATCTGGCAGATGGAATATAACGTTGGCAAATGTGAGGTTATCCACTTTGGAAGAAATAATAGTAAATTGGAATATTATTTAAATGGAGAAAAATTACATCATGCTACTGTGCAGAGGGACCTGAGGGTCCTTGTGCATGAACCGCAAAAGCTCAGTCTGCGGGTGCAGCAGGTGATCAAGAAGGCGAATGGAATGTTGGCCTTTATCGCCAGGGGGATAGAATATAAAAGCAGGGAGGTCTTGCTGCAACTATACAGGGCCCTGGTGAGGTGGCAACTGGAGTACTGTGTGCAGTTTTGGTCCCCTTATTTGCGAAAGGATATATTGGCCTTGGAGGGAGTGCAGAGAAGGTTCACCAGGTTGATACCGGAGATGAGGGGTGTAGCTTATGAGGAGAGATTGAACAGATTGGGTCTGTACTCGTTGGAGTTTAGAAGGCTGAGGGTTGATCTTATAGAGACATATAAAATAATGAAGGGGCTGGATAGGGTAGAGGTAGAGAGATTCTTTCCACTTAGAAGGGAAACCAGAACTAGAGGGCACAGCCTCAAAATAAGTGGGGGCCGGTTCAGAACAGAGTTAAGGGGGAACTTCTTCTCTCAGAGGGTAGTGAATCTCTGGAATTCTCTGCCCATTGAAGTGATGGAGGCTTCCTCGTTGAATATGTTTAAATCACGGATAGATAGATTTCTGATCGATAAGGGAATTAAGGGATATGGGGAGCAGGAGTGTAAGTGGAACTGATTCGCTTCAGATCAGCCATGATCTTGTTGAATGGCGGGGCAGGCTCGAGGGGCTAGATGGACTACTCCTGCTCCTATTTATTATGTTCTTATGTTCTTATCCTTCTGCATCTTTTATCCAAACCTTACATCTATGTTCCTGAGTTCTTGTGCAATCAACTAATGGGAGCAGCTTTTATTCTCAACCTTATCCCAATCTGTCATAATCCTGTACACCTTTATCAAATTTCCCCTCCATCTCTTTGCTCCAAGGAGAACAACTCCATCTTCTCCAAACTAAACTTGTAACTAAAATCTCTCATCCTTGAATCCATTCTGCAGAATCTCCCCTGCACCCTTTCAAGAATCCTCACATCTTTCCTAAAGTGCAATGACTAGAACTGGACAGCATACTCTAGTTGTGGCTATACTTTTACACCTATTCATTCATGGGATGTGGACATCACTCAATAGGCCACATTTTATTGCTCATCCCTAATTTCCTGTAAGAAGATGGTGGTGAGATTCTTGAACCGCTGCTATCCATGTGTTGGAGCTGCACCCACATTGCCCTTATGGGGAGAGTTCCAGGATTTTGATCCAGTGACAGTGAAGGAATGCCAGTATAGTTCCAAGTCAGGATGGTAAGTGGCTTGGAGGGGAAATTCTAGCTGGTGATGTTCCTTTGCATCTGCTGCCTTTATCCAGCTAAGTGATAAAGGTCAGGGGTTTGGAAGGTGCTGAAGGAGCCTTGGAGAGTTACTATAGTGCATCTTGTAGATGGTACATACTACTGCTACTCTGCATTGATGGTGGAGGGAATAAATGTTTAAGATGGTGAATGGGGTGTCAATCAAGTGGGCTGCTTTATTCTGGGTGATGCCAAGCTTCTTAACTGTTGTTGGAGCTGCATTCATTCAGCCAAGTGGAGAGAATTGCATCACACTCCTGACTTGTGCCTTGTAGATAGTGGACAGGCTTTAATGAGTCAGGAAGTGATCTGGTCTTGTAGCTAGTATTTGTGTGGATAGTCCAGTTCAGTTTCTGGTCAATGGTAATCCCCAGAATGTTGATGAAGGGGGATTTGTGATGGTAATATTATTGAATGTAAAGGGCAGTTGGCTGGATTCTTTCTTGTTAGAGATGGTTATTACCTGGCAATTGTGTGGTACAAATGCTACTTGCCATGTATCTGCTCAATGTTATCTGGATGTTGCAGCATTTGGGCATGGACTGCTTCAGTATTTAGGAGTCATGAATGGTACTGAACATTGTGCAATCATCTGTGACCTTCTCCACTTCTGTTCGTATGATTGAAGGAAGGTCATTGATGAAGCAGCTGAAGATAGTCGAGCCTCGGACACTTAGCTGAGGAACTCCTACAGTGATGCCCTGGAGCTGAGATGACTGACCTCTAACAACCACAACCATCTTCCTTTGTGCCAGGTATGACTCCAACCAGCAAAGAGTCTTCCTCTTGATTCCCATTGACTCCAGTTTTGCAAGGGCTCCTTGATGACACACTCAGTCAAACATTGCCTTGAATGGCACATTGGTTGTCACTCTCATTTCACTCTTGAGTTCAGCTGTTTTGTCCATGTTTGTACCAATGCAGTAATGAGGTCAGGAATGGAGTGACCCGAATGATACCAAAACTGAATACCAATCAACAGATTATTGCCGAACCACAGCTTTATAAAGCTTCAGCATAACCTCCCTGCTTTTGAACACGACCGGTGTGATTCTCCCGGCTCGCTGTGCTGCTCAAATAGCGCAGTGGACCAGGCGACATCAGTGGGAGCCTGGAGCAGAACTGACGCTGGTCGCGAGTCTCACAGGCCCTTTTTTTGACGTAATCAGCCTTGCGCCAGAATTCAGTGCGAGGCTAATTACAATATGGAATTTCACATTCCCATTTCATTAGCGAGCCTGGGACGGTATTCTTCAGCCTTGCGAATGTCTCTCCCCCTTCCACCCCCCCCCCCCCCCCCCCCCCCCGGCCGCCGCCGCCACACCCCCCCCCCCCCCCCCCCCCCCGCCGCCGCCACACCCCCCCCCCCCCCCCCCCCCCCACCCTCCTCCATCTCACAAACCACCCAACAGTCCGGACAGGTTCCCACCAGCGGGGATTAAAGCTGATCCCCATAAATGGACGTGATCACCCCGCTGGTGGGGACCAGAGGCCATTGAAGCCATCTCAGGAGGTTGGGAGCAGGGAGTGTGCTCCTTGGGCAGTGCAAGTTGATAGTGACCCTCCTATTCCGGGAGCATCAATTTTGCTCGCCAGCCTTTAATGTGATATTTGGCAAACACTTGCTTAACATCCACATAGACAACATCCAATACACTCAATTTATCAAGCTTCTTTGTAATTTCATCAAAAATTCAGTTCATAGTGTCATAGAGGTTTACAGCATGGAAACAGGCCTTTTGGCCAAAGTTGTCCATGCCGCCCAGTTTTTACCACTAAACTATTCCCAATTGCCCGTGTTTGACCCATATCCCTCTAAAGCCATCTTACCCATCTAAATGCTTTTTAAAAGACAAAATTCTACTCACCTCTACTACTATCTCTGGCTGCTCATTCAAGACACTCACCATCCTCTGTGTGAAAAAGTTGCCCCTCTGGACCCTTTTGTATTTCCCCCCTCTCACCTTAAACCTATGCCCTGTAGTTTTAGACTCCCTTACCTTTGGGAAATGATATTGACTATCTAGCTGATCTATGCCCCTCATTATTTTATACACTTTTATAAGATCACCTCTAAGCCTCCTCTGCTCCAAGGAAACAAGTCCCAGTCTATACAGCCTCTCCTTATAACTCAAACCATCAAGTGCCGGTAGCATCCTAGCAAATCTTTTCTGCACTCTTTCTAGTTTAATAATATTCTTTTTATAATAGGGTGACCAGAACTGTACAGAGTATTCCAAATGTTGCCTTACCAATGTCTTGTATGACTTCAACAAGATGTCCCAGCTCCTGTATTCAATGTTCTGACCAATGAAACCAAACATGCTGAATGCCTTCTTCACCATTCTGTCCACCTCCACTTTCAAAGAGCTATGAACCTGTACCCCTTAATCTCTTTGTTCTATGACTCTCCCCAATGCTCTACCATTAGCTGATAAACTCCTGCCCTGGTTCAATCTACCAAAATGCATCACCTCGCATTTATCTAAATTAAACTCCATCTGCCATTCACCAGCCCACTGGCCCAATTGATTAAGGTCCCGTTGCAATCCTAGGTAACCTTCTTCACTGTCCACTATGCCATCAGTCTTGGTGTCATCTTCAAACTTACGAACCGTGCCTCCTAAATTCTCATCCAAATCATTAATATAAATGACAAATAACATTGGACCCAGCACCAATCCCTGAGGCACACCGCTGGTCACAGGCCTCCAGTGTGAAAAACAAACCTCTAAAACCACCCTCTGTCTTCTGTCATCAAGCCAATTGGCTACCTCACCCTGGATCCCGTGAGATTTAACCTTATGCAACAACTTACCATGTGGTACCTTGTCAAAGGCCTTGCTAAAGTCCATGTAGACAATGCCGACTGCATTGCCCTCATCTATCTTCTTGGTTACCCCTTCAAAAAACTCAATCAAATTCATGAGACTCACAAAGCCATGCTGACTGTCCCGGATCAGTCCTTGCCTCTCTTTTAGTCAAGCATAATTTGCCTTTTGTAAGGCCTGTTATAAATCTCTACTGTCTTTCCTTCATCAGAATATTCTTCACCCTCTCGCTGATGTCCTTCACTCTGACACCAAAGAGGTAACACATCATGCAGGGCTCACAATGACTATTATAGGAATACCTGTCTATCCCATCAAATATGGAATCTCCTATGATTACAGAGGTTGGGATTCTCCCATTCCGTCCCGAGCGGTTTGCTGGCGGATGGAGCAGAGAATCTGTACCGTGTGGGCGGCACGGTAGCACAGTGGTTAGCACTGCTGCTTCACAGCTCCAGGGTCCCGGGTTCGATTCCCGGCTCGGGTCACTGTCTGTGTGGAGTTTGCACATTCTCCTCGTGTCTGCGTGGGTTTCCTCCGGGTGCTCCGGTTTCCTCCCACAGTCCAAAGATGTGCGGGTTAGGTTGATTGGCCAGGTTAAAAAAAAAAATTGCCCCTTAGAGTCCTGGGATGCGTAGGTTAGAGGAATTAGCGGGTAAAATATGTGGGGGTAGGGCCTGGGTGGGATTGTGGTCGGTGCAGACTCGATGGGCCGAATGGCCTCCTTCTGCACTGTAGGGTTTCTATGATTCTATGAATCTGTCAGGGACCAAAAAGTCAGAAACCCAGAAACGAAAAATCCCATTGCAACTCACCCAATGGCAGGTGAAGGACAAGTCATTTTCCTGCTGGTTGGTGGCATGAATGCTGTTTGTATTCATTTGCATCTCATGAATGCTCATTAAAACAACTGCCGCCAGCAATCCATCAGGCCTTTCAATCTTGCGTCGTGCTAATGTGAAACAATACCGATCTAAAACCCAATTGATAATGAGTAGTGTGAGTGGCCCTCAGTTCGCCAGTGATTTTGAGGTGATGCAACAATCTTTCTGCCATAGTGCTGCCTGTTGTGCTGTATCTACGTCACTCTACTGGGGCAAACTGGTTGCTGCCTCCATCTCCAGGCTGAGCTGGTCTTCATGGACAGCACCACGCTGCTAGGTGGGTGGCCTGACAAAAACAAGGGGGGCAATATGGAAAGAGGGCTGTGGAAGGAGGAGGGGAAAGGACGAGGGCTTACGATGGCAGACAGAGAGGCCAGGAGGTGGGTGAAGAATATAAACAATGGAAGGCAGAGGGAAGACTAAGGGGAGGGAAGCTGGATCCTGACAAGGCTGTATTAAAATCTCACAAACAAGGGGGGGGAAAGGAATACCACATTGTTTACTGGGAGGGGATGCACAAAGTCTCTAGATGCGTTGGGTAGAATCCAAGTGGGGCATTAGGTGCCTCACAAATGATGAGATTGACGGGAGGGTGTTTGAATTGAGGAACAGGCTTCGTCTGAGTTGCTGACATCCTGCAAGATCTGGCAAAGACACCTGGGCTTGAGATAGTGATATGAGTGTGCCATTCTGATCTTTAAATACGGAGCCAGGATCTTTGAACCCACAGCAGACGGACGAATCAGCTGCCTGCCTGCCAGGTGACTCAGAGGGGAACTCACCTGTTTATAAGTAATGAGGTTCCAAGTACGGAATCTGGTGCAGGATCCCGCCATTCTGGTCAGTGGAAAAGGTATCATCGGAGCTACCCGCTACCTCAATTAATCTCAAAAATTGAGAATTCAACCCTGAATTTCTATTCTTTGTCGTTCCCCTTTGTGCAGCTAAAAATAGCACTTATTATAAAACCATAGTTTCAAAAGAACTTCATTTGTTTGCTATAATACAGACAAGGAGCTGTTGCTATTAAATGCACCACTATTTAAGAGTTGCACTGCTTCTTTCTCTCATTCTGATTATCAGGGCATTTTAAATATACACAAGCTGATTTCATATCTCTCATCTCAGCAATGGCTTCAGTTGATTCACTTTTCACCTGTTGATCAAAATTCCTTTAAACAAAACATTTCTTAATGAGAAACGAGAGGAATATGCAACTCTGAAAGGCATTGTTTCTGGAATTGAGACTATTTTTGGAGCATTGTTAAATAAAGGCAACAAGGATATTAACCTGTTTTTCATTAAAATAGAATTTCAACTGCACATCTATGACTCAATTTAAAGAGTTAATTTGTGAAATAGTTGTGGAAGAAAGATAGCTGGTCTATTTCCCTGAATCTTTGTCTGACTTTTGCTGCTTTTTTAAAAATCCTGAGGCACAATATGATGTACAGATACATGTATCTGTTCCAATGCATTTGACTAGCTTCTATCATACCAATAACAAAAGGCAATGGATATCCCAATATATCAGTACTATAGAACCCTCCTAACCCATCAATGATAACCGGTTTAATGTAACCCACTCCATCGACTTCAATCTCCAGACAGAATAGTTCCAACAGTGACAGAATTCCAAAATGAATACCAGCAGAACAGAACCTCTGCAGTAGTGATTACCTTGATCCTTTAATCTCTAACTTGGCAGTCTGCTCACCATCCTCCAGAAATAAAACATAATATATTCTACAAAATTGAGTACAAATTCTTTTTAGAGGACAAGAAGCTTCCAACAATTACAGCAGAACAAGATATGCTTTATGGCCTTCAACTACACTGAATATAGCTCTAAACATCACACCATCAAAATCAACCAAAAGGGTTGGCGATGCATGGTTGAAATGTAACTTTGAGGACAGAATGCTGGCAGCAGCGGATTGTCCCCTGTTACATGCCTCACTTGATTTTTCTTTCTATTGAAGTTGGATGCAAAAAGGCCAATCCACTACCTCCTGTTTGTTCATTTACTGAAATTGAATTTCACCTCCCAGTGTGACATTTAACACAAATGAAATAACTGCAAGACAGTTTACCAGATCCTTCAGGTATGCAATGCTGCCATTTCACAGACCTTGCACAAAGAAAAATTGCAATGCTTGGCATTTGAACGTGGAGGTAGTTCTATAGATGGAATTGACCAATCACCTCAACAACCAGGCTATATTGCAAAATCTACCACCCAGCCAAATCCAAAATTGCTGGGGTGTGAAAGGAAGTTGTGGATTGGATGCTCATTTTACTTTTCCAGTGATTTAATGAAAAGACAAAAGAAACAAAATTGGCTGCTGGTCCCTTACACCCAGTTTTGGCCCCACTGATGTAAATTTTTATTCCCCAAGAACAAACAGAATAACAGAATGGCATGGTGACACAGTGGTTAGCATTAGAACATAGAACATAGAAAAACTACAGCACAAGCAGGCCCTTCGGCCCACAAGTTGTGCCGAACACATCCCTACCTTCTAGACCTACCTATAACCCTCCATCCTATTAAGCTCCATGTACTCATCCAGGAGTCTCTTAAAAGACCCTATTGAGTTCGCCTCCACCACCACTGACAGCAGCCGATTTCACTCGCCCACCACCCTCTGTGTGAAAAACTTACCCCTAACATCTCCCCTGTACCTACCCCCCAGCACCCTAAACCTGTGTCCTCTTGTAGCAGACATTTCACCCTGGGAAAAAGCCTCTGCGAGTCCACCCGATCTATGCCTCTCAACATCTTATACATCTCTATTAGGTCTCCTCTCATCCTTCGTCTCTCCAAGGAGAAAAGACTGAGCTCCCTCAACCTATCCTCATAAGGCATGCCACTCAATCCAGGCAACATCCTTGTAAATCTCCTCTGCACCCTTTCAATCTTTTCCACATCCTTCCTATAGTGAGGCAACCAGAACTGAGCATAGTACTCCAAGTGGGGTCTGACGACGGTCTTATATAACTGCATCATTATCCCCGGACTCCTAAACTCAATCCCTCGATTGATAAAGGCCAGCACACCATACACCTTCTTAACCACCTCCTCCACCTGCGGGGCCGATTTTAGAGTCCTATGGACCCGGATCCCAAGGTCCTTCTGATCCTCTACAGTACTAAGAGTCTTTCCCTTTATTGTTGCCTCACAGCTCCAGGGACCTGGGTTCGATTCCCGGCTTGGGTCACTGTCTGTGTGGAGTTTGCACATTCTCTCCGTGTCTGTGTGGGTTTCCTCTGGGTGCTCCAGTTTCCTCCCACAGTCCAAAGATGTGCGAGTTAGGTGCATTGTCCAAGCTAAATTGCCCCTTAGTATCCCGGGATGCATAAATTAGAGGGATTAGCGGGATATTTATGTGAGATGAAAGGGATAGGGCCTGGGTGGGATTGTTGTCAGTGCAGATTCAATGGGCCAAATGGCCTCCTTCTGCACTGTAAGGGTTTCTATGATTAAAAATACAAGAAAAATAGAAAATGAGCCATCAAATGCTTGGATTAGACAGATGATTCAATCAATTATTCTATTGTTAAACATAGTAAAGTTCATCCCAAGGGGAGAAACTAAACATCAATAACAGTTCTCGAAACCACATTGAAGTCTACATCAAAAGGATAGAACAAAAAACACTTCAAAAATTAAATGATGATCAAACAAAATCATACAGTACAGCAGGCCCAGGATATAAACCCATGTTATCACATAAGCTTGGCAACACATCTGTCTACTCCTTCCAGCAGAGAACTATAACATACTACAATGTCAAACAGCAACTTAACTAATTTCAGATCATTGCTCCAGATGTTTGAAATGAACGAATGAAAAATGATAAGGAGACAGTTTAAATTACTGTCTTTCATATTTCATCATGCACACATGAACCATTCTCCCAAATCGTATGCGATCACATCATTTCCACAGGTAAATTTCAATATAACTTTTCAAAGATACATTAAATGAAAGTTATAAAGTTTTTCAGCTTTCATGTTAAAGTGTTAAATTTGAAAACTACATTGAATGAATAAAATAAAGCGATTGTGTGGTTATATAAATAGGATATCATAGAGAAATAAAACACAAAAGCACTGAATAAGCTAATAACTTCTCAGCCTTGCATGTTATTCACACTTCAGGTCTTCTTCTCGTGTTGCAACACCTTTCCTTCCAGGCAGGTTCTGGCTTGGGGGTTGAATACCTATGCATCTTTGGGGTTGTGTGGCTCTAGTAGAAGAGGGCAGACTAGGAAATGTTTCATCATTAGGAATGTCCTCCAAAGTTGCAGTTGACAGAATTCATTTGACTCTATCCCATATCTGTATAAAGGCTTTGCAGAAGCCTGCACTAGTGCTGAGGTGATTGAGACACTGCCAAGTATAGGTCAAGTCTTGCAGATTTCCTGATGGAAAGGTTCAACGCTGGGTCATTAGGCAACACATGTTCTGGTCTGTAGATGTGTTGACCGATCAACAAGATGGTGTCTGTGGGTGTTACAGTCCAGGGGCAGGAATTTGGGGTTGAAATTGATTACGGGTTGTTTTCAGTTGCATAACCAGTCCATTGCAAACAGTACTCATTCGAATCAACAACACAAGTTTTGTTCCAAACTGGACCTTGAGGCTTACTTGAAAACTTTGGTTATCCTTGATGCTTGCTGAGCCTGCAGAAGCAAATCACTGATTTCCAAGGGATGAGTTTTTAATCACTTGCCTCACCGAAACCCCCTATGATGGGAAGCAAGGACAACATAAGGGGCACTGACCACAGGAGTGCTGAGGAACTGAAGGATCTCTGCTCCTTCTGGCTTCAATTTACAGCAAGTCATAATTATTTGCCATTTTGATGGTGACTGCATGCAAGGCTGCATCTAGAAAGCCTGAGTGGACCAGGTTCAGCATCTGCCATGTCGGTTCAAGTAGGTCCAGTTTAACAGAGAAATCCTAAAACAGTTTCTTTGCTATCATATGCAAAGGATCTAATGCTTGTTCAGGCAACTGCTAAGGACAACTGAGAAATAACCTGATCCAACTTGCTGTTATACATATTTCTGGTATCCTTGGGGTAAGGGATGAAGCCCTGAGAAATTTGTACATTTTGCTCTCATTTTCTGTCTGCGAAATAGATAAAACAATGACTAATTGCGATCCTTTTTAATCTTCAAAAACATCTGAGAGTTTTACAGAATATGTATCACAAAGGTGGGTCTGTGAAGTGTCCAATCAACATAATGCTAACACTATTATTGTTGTAATCTTTAATTTTCACTCAACATTTATTTTCTCAAAGCTGAAAGTGGAGAAATTAGAAAGATATTTAGTTTTACATCAAACATCCCTAAGATACCAAACTGTTATTATTTATGTTTCTGTACATCAGGATGAACTTTAACTTTGGAAAGAGTGCAAAATGGGTGAGTGGATCAATTGCCCCATATATATATGTCCACCCAATTGTCTTTCCATTCATTTCACTCAAAAGTAAAATCAAGTGAAGTAATGTCAACAGCCATCAGTTACTCAGGTGCTGAGGTGCAAGATTCCCTGTTATCCTCGCCACACTGTTATCAGGCCAGACTTGTAACAAGTTTAGAGTTAGACCATAAGATATAGGAGCACAAATAGGCCATTTGGCCCAACGTGTCTGCTCCACCATTCAATCAGATAATGACTGATCTGATATCAACTGATCTCAACTCCACTTTCCTGCCTTATCCCCCTAACCCTTGATTCCCTTACGGGTTAAAAATCTGTCTATCTCAGCCTTGAATATACTTGATGTGGAGATTCCGGCGTTGGACTGGGCTAAACACAGTAAGAAGTCTCACAACACCAGGTTAAAGTCCAAAAGGTTTATTTGGTAGCAAAAGCCACTAGCTTTCGGAGCGCTGCTCCTTCGTCAGGTGAGTGGGAGTTCTGTTCACAAACAGGGCATATAAAGACACAAACTCAATTTACAAAATAATGGTTGGAATGCGAGTCTTTACAGGTAATCAAGTCTTAAAGGTACAGACAATGTGAGTGGAGAGAGTGTTAAGCACAGGTTAAAGAGATGTGTATTGTCTCCAGCCAGGACAGTTAGTGAGATTTTGCAAGCCCAGGCAAGTTGTGGGGGTTACAGATAGTGTGACATGAACCCAAGACCCTGGTTGAGGCCGTCCTCATGTATGCGGAACCTGGCTATCAGTCTCTGCTCAGCGACTCTGCGTTGTCATGTGTCGTGAAGGCCGCCTTGGAGGACGCTTACCCGAAGATCGGAGGCCGAATGCCCGTGACCGCTAAAATGTTCCCCAACAGGAAGAGAGCACTCTTGCCTGGTGATTGTCGAGCAGTGTTCACTCATCCATTGTCGTAGCATCTGCATGGTCTCCCCAATGTACCATGCCTCGGGACATCCTTTCCTGCAGCGTATCAGGTAGACAACGTTGGCCGAGTTGCAAGAGTATGTACTGTGTACCTGGTGGATGGTGTTCTCACGTGAGATGATGGCATCCATGTCGATGATCCGGCACGTCTTGCAGAGGTTGCTGTGGCAGGGTTGTGTGGTGTCATGGTCACTGTTCTCCTGAAGGCTGGGTAGTTTGCTGCAGAAAATGGTCTGTTTGAGGTTGTGCGGTTGTTTGAAGGCAAGAAGTGGGGGTGTGGGGTTGGCCTTGGCGAGATGTTCGTCTTCATCAATGACATGTTGAAGGCTCCGGAGAAGATGTCGTAGCTTCTCTGCTCCGGGGAAGTACTGGACGACGAAGGGTACTCTGTCCACCGTGTCCCGTGTTTGTCTTCTGAGGAGGTCGGTGCGGTTTTTCGCTGTGGCGCGTCGAAACCGTTGATCGATGACTCAAGCGCCATATCCTGTTCTTATGAGGGCATCTTTCAGCACCTGGAGGTGTCTGTTGCGATCCTCCTCATCCGAGCAGATCCTGTGTATACGGAGGGCTTGTCCGTAGGGGATGGCTTCTTTAACGTGTTCAGGATGGAAGCTGGAGAAGTGGAGCATCGTGAGGTTGTCCGTGGGCTTGCGGTACAGTGAAGTGCTGAGGTGACAGTCCTTAATGGAGATGCAGGTGTCCAAGAATGCAACCAATTCCAGAGAGTAGTCCATGGTGAGTCTGATGGTGGGATGGAACTTGTTGATGTCATCATAGAGTTGTTTCAGTGATTGTTCACCATGAGTCCAAAGGAAGAAAATATCATTGATGTATCTAGTGTATAGCATTGGTTGAAGGTCCTGTGCGGTGAAGAGGTCTTGTTCAAACTTATGCATGAAGATGTTGGCATATTGAGGTGCGAATTTGGTCCCCATGGCTGTTCCATGTGTCTGGATGAAGAACTGGTTGTTGAAGGTGGAGACATTGTGGTCCAGGATGAAGCAGATGAGTTGTAAAATTGCATCAGGAAACTGGCAGTTGTCAGCGTTGAGTACTGAGGCAGTTGCAGCAATGCTATTGTCGTGGGGGATGTTGGTGTAGAGTGCTGAGACATCCATTGTGACGAGGAGTACTCCTGGTTCAACTGCTCCATGGGTGCTGAGTTTCTGTAGGAAGTCTGTAGTGTCGCGACAAAAGCTGGAGGTTCTTTGTACAATGGGTTTCAGGATGCCCTCAACGTAGTCGGAGAGGTTCTCGCACAGGGTCCCATTGCCCAATACAATGGGATGGCCAGGTGTGTTTGCCTTGTGTATCTTTGGGAGGCAGTAGATGATGTACATGATGTCATGTTGCAGCTGCACAAAACTCTGGTGCGGCTGCATTTGGAGTATTGTGTACAGTTCTGGTCGCCGCATTATAGGAAGGGTGTGGAAGCATTGGAAAGGGTGCAGAGGAGATTTACCAGGATGTTGCCTGGTATGGTGGGAAGGTCTTATGAGGAAAGGCTGAGTGACTTGAGGCTGTTTTCGTTAGAGAGAAGAAGGTTAAGAGGTGACTTAATAGAGGCATACAAGATGATCAGAGGATTAGATAGGGTGGACAGTGAGAGCTTTTTTCCTCGGATGGTGATGGCTAGCACGAGGGGACATAGCTTTAAATTGAGGGGTGATAGATATAGGACAGATGTCAGAGATAGGTTCTTTACTCAGAGAGTAGTAAGGGTGTGGAATGCCCTGCCTGCAACAGTAGTGGACTCGTCAACATTAAGGGCATTTAAAGGGTCATTGGATAAACATATGGATGATATTGGAATAGTGTAGGTTAGATGTGCTTTAGATTGGTTTCACAGGTCGGCGCAACATTGAGGGCCGAAGGGCCTGTACTGCGCTGTAATGTTCATTGTTCTATGTTCTATGTTTTATTGTCTCCAGACAGGACAGTTAGTGAGATTTTGCAAGCTCAGGCAAATCGTTATGGGGGTTACGGATAGTGTGACATGAACCCAAGATCCCGGTTGAGGCCATCCTCATGTATGCAGAACTTGGCTATCAGTCTTTGCTCAGCGACTCTCCGCTTTCGTGTGTCATGAAGACCGCCTTGGAGGACGCTAACCCGAAGATCGGAGGCCGATTGCCTGTGACCACTGAAGTGTTCCCCAACAGGAAGAGGACAGTCTTGCCTGGTGATTGTCGAGCGGTGTTCATTCATCCATTGTCGTAGTATCTGCATGGTCTCCCCAATGTACCATGCCTCGGGACATCCTTTCCTGCAGCGTATCAGGTAGACAACGTTGGCCGAGTTGCAAGAGTATGTACCGTGTACCTGGTGGATGGTGTTCTCATATGAGATGATGGCATTCGTGTCGATGATCCGGCATGTCTTGCAGAGGTTGCTGTGGCAGGGTTGTGTGGTGTCGTGGTCACTGTTCTCCTGAAGGCTGGGTAGTTTGCTGCGGACAATGGTCTATTTGAGGTTGTGCAGTTGTTTGAAGGCAAGAAGTGGGGGTGTGGGGATGGCCTTAGCGAGATGTTCATCTTCATCAATGACATGTTGAAGGCTCCGGAGAAGATGTCGTACCTTCTGTGGAGGAGGATGACCCTCCAGGGGTAAGCCACGAAGACCAGATCGCCTGCACAGAGACAGGCCCAGAGGCCCAGAAGGGAAAGAAGGGGATTAGGAGAGAAATAGTGGTGGGGGATGCGATGGTTAGAGGCACAGACAGGCGGTTCTGCGGGCGCGAACGAGACTCCAGGATGGTAGTCTGCCTCCCTGGTGCCGGGTTACTGGATGTCTCCGAGAGGGTAGGGAGCATATTAAAAAGGGAAGGTAATCAAACAGATGTAATTGTACACATTGGTGAAAATGACGTAGGTAGAAAGAGCAGGGGGGTCATACGAGAGCAATTCAGGGAGATGGGTGCTAGGCTAAAAAATAAGGCCTCTAGGGTAGCAATCTCTGGACTGCTCCCAGTGCCTAGTGCCAGTGAGGCCAGGAACAGGGAGATGCTACAACTGAACACGTGGCTAAAGGACTGGTGCAAGAGGGAGGATTTCAAATTCATAGATCATTGGGAAGTCTTCATGAGAGGATGGTACCTGTAAGGAAAGGATGGGTCACACCTTAACTGGAAGGGCACAAATATCCTGGCTGGGAGTTTTGCTAGAGTGTTTCGGCAGGGTTTAAACTAGTGTGGCAGGGGGGTGGGGATCAAAACAGTAGGTCAGTGAGTACTGAGGCTGGGGTCGAGCTGGGGGCCAGGGCAAGGCTAGATAAGAATAAGAGCATTCTGAAGCAGGATGACCTGAGTGGGCCTGGAGGTCTGGAGTGCATCTATTTCAATGCGAGGAGTGTAACGGGTAAGACAGACGAACTTAGGGCCTTAATGCTTACGCGGAATTTGGATGTGGTTGCGGTGACGGAGACATGGTTAAAAGAAGGACAGGACTGGCAGCTGAATATTCCGGGGTATAAGTGTTTTAGGCGAGACAGAGGAGGGGCTAAAACAGGTGGGGGAGTAGCGGTATTAGTTAGGGAGCATATTACAGCGGTGCAGAGGGTGGACAATTTAGAGGGGTCATGTAATGAGTCACTGTGGGTGGAGCTCAGAAACAGGAAAGGTGCAATCACTATGCTGGGGGTATACTACAGGCCACTCAATAGCCCACGGGAAGTGGAGGAATGGATATGTCAGGAGATTCTGGATATGTGCAGAAAAAATAGGGTTGTTGTAGTGGGAGACTTCAATTTCCCTGGTATAGACTGGAAAGTGCTTAGGGCTGGGGGTCTGGATGGGGAGGAATTTGTAAAATGCGTACTGGAAGGTTCTTTGGAACAGTATGTAGATAGCCCAACTAGAGAGGGGGCTATACTGGACCTAGTTCTGGGAAATGAGCCCGGTCAGGTCGTCAAAGTTTCGGTAGGGGAACATGCGGCAAATAGTGACCACAACTCTGTTAACTTTAGGATAGTAATGGACAAGGACGAGTGTTGTCCTAAGGGTAGGGTGCTAAATTGGAGGAAGGTTAACGATGGGCGGCACGGTAGCACAGTGGTTAGCACTGCTGCTTCACAGCTCCAGGGTCCCGGGTTCGATTCCCGGCTTGGGTCACTGTCTGTGTGGAGTTTGCACATTCTCCTCGTGTCTGCGTGGGTTTACTCCGGGTGCTCCGGTTTCCTCCCACAGTCCAAAGATGTGCGGGTTAGGTTGATTGGCCAGGTTAAAAATTGCCCCTTAGAGTCCTGGGATGCGTAGGTTAGAGGGATTAGCGGGTAAATATGTGGGGGTAGGGCCTGGGTGGGATTGTGGTCGGTGCAGACTCGATGGGCCGAATGGCCTCCTTCTGCACTGTAGGGTTTCTATGATAGCCGGATTAGGCAGGAATTGGTGGCCATTGATTGGGAGAGACTGTTCAGGGGTAAGTCCATGTCTGGCATGTGGGAGCCTTTTAAGGAACAGTTGGTAAGGCTGCAGGACAGGCATGTGCCTGTAAAAGGGAAGGATAGGAAAGGTAGGATTCGAGAGCCATGGATAACCAGGGAAATTGAGGATCTGATCAAAAGGAAGAGAGAGGCGTACGTTAAGTCCAGGCAACTGAAAACAGATGGAGCTCTGCAGGAATACAGGGAGAGTAGGAAAGAACTCAAACGGGGAGTTAGAAGGGCAAAAAGAGGTCACGAAATGTTCTTGGCAGACAGGATTAAGGAGAATCCTAAGGCATTTTATTCATATGTTAGGAACAAAAGAGTTGTCAAGGAAAAAGTCGGACCTCTCAGGGACAAAGGAGGGGAATTATGCTTAGAACCCAAGGGAATAGGGGAGATCCTAAATGAATACTTTGCATCGGTATTCACAAAGGAGAGGGACTTGTTGACTGGGAGTGTCTCAGCGGGAGGTGTTGACCCGTTAGAGAGAATCTCCATTACAAGGGAGGAAGTCTTTGGTTTGTTAGGGAACATTAAAACTGACAAATCCCCAGGGCCTGATGGCATCTATCCTAGACTGCTCAGGGAGACAAGAGATGTAATTGCTGGGCCTCTGACGGAAATCTTTGTCTCTTCATTGGTCACAGGTGAGGTCCCTGAGGATTGGAGGATAGCGAATGTGGTACCGTTATTTAAGAAGGGTAGCAGGGATAACCCGGGTAATTATAGGCCAGTGAGCTTGACGTCTGTGGTAGGAAAGTTGTTGGAGAGGATTCTTAGAGATAGGATATATGCACATTTAGAACGGAACAATCTCATTAGTGACAGACAGCATGGTATTGTAAGAGGGAGGCCGTGTCTTAAAAATTTGGTGGTGTTTTTTGAGGAAGTGACAAAAACAGTTGACGAAGGAAGGGCCGTGGATGTCGTCTATATGGATTTCAGTAAGGCATTTGACAAAGTGCCTCATGGCAGATTGGTTAAGAAGATTAAGGCTCATGGGATACAAGGAGAGGTGGCTAGATGGGTAGAAAACTGGCTTGGCCACAGGAAACAGAGGGTAACAGTTAAAGGGTCTTTTTCCAGCTGGAGGTCTGTGACCAGTGGTGTTCCGCAGGGCTCTGTACTGGGACCTCTGCTATTTGTGATATATATAAATGATTTGGAAGAAGGTGTAACTGGTGTTATCAGCAAGTTTGTGGATGACACGAAGATGGCTGGACTTGCGGATAGCGATGAACATTGTCGGTCAATACAGCAGGATATAGATAGGCTGGAAAATTGGGCAGAGAAATGGCAGATGGAATTTAATCCAGATAAATGCGAAGTGATGCATTTTGGAAGAACTAATGTAGGGGGGAGTTATACAATAAATGGCAGAGCCATCAAGAGTATAGAAACACAGAGGGACCTAGGTGTGCAAGTCCACAAATCCTTGAAGGTGGCAGCACAGGTGGAGAAAGTGGTGAAGAAGGCATATGGTATGCTTGCCTTTATAGGACAGGGTATAGAGTATAAAAGCTGGAGTCTGATGTTGCAGCTGTATAGAACGCTGGTTAGGCCACATTTGGAGTGCTGCATCCAGTACTGGTTGCCGCACTACCAGAAGGACGTGGAGGCGTTAGAGAGAGTGCAGAGATGGTTTACCAGGATGTTGCCCGGCATGGAGGGTCTTAGCTATGAGGAGAGATTGGGTAAACTGGGCTTGTTCTCCCCGGAAAGACGGAGAATGAGGGGAGACCTAATAGAGGTGTACAAGATTATGAAGGGTATAGATAGGGTGAACAGTGGGAAGCTTTTTCCCAGGTCGGAGGTGACGATCACGAGGGGTCACGGGCTCAAGGTGAGAGGGGCGAGGTATAACTCAGATATCAGAGGGACGTTTTTTACCCAGAGAGTGCTGTGGGCCTGGAATGCGCTGCCAAGTAGGGTGGTGGGGGCAGGCACGCTGGCATCGTTTAAGAATTACCTGGATAGTCACATGAGCAGTCTGGGAATGGCGGGATACAAACGAATGGTCTAGTTGGACCAATGAGCGGCACAGGCTTGGAGGGCCGAAGGGCCTGTTTCCTGTGTAGTACTGTTCTTTGTTCTTAGTTCACCGCTCCAGGAAGTACTGGACGACGAAGGGTACTCTGTCCACCATGTCCCGTATTTGTCTTCTGAGGAGGTTGGTGCGGTTTTTCGCTGTGGTGCGTCGGAACTGTCGATCGATGAGTCGAGCGCCATATCATCTCCAGAATCGATTGCATTCTTGGACACACGCATCTCCATTCAGGACGGTCACATCAGCACTTCACTGTACCGCAAGCCCACGGATAACCTCACGATGCTCCACTTCTCCAGCTTCCACCCTAAATACGTTAAAGAAGCCATCCCCTATAGCAAGCCCTCCGTATACACAGAATCTGCTCGGATGAGGAAGATCACAACAGACACCTCCAGACGCTGAAAGATGCCCTCATAAGAACAGGATATGGCGCTCGAGTCATCGATCAACAGTTCTCACGCGCCACAGCGAAAAACCGCACCGACCTCCTCAGAAGACAAACACGGGACACGGTGGACAGAGTACCCTTCGTCGTCCAGTACTTCCCCGGAGCGGAGAAGCTACAACATCTTCTCCGGAGCCTTCAACATGTCATTGATGAAGATGAACATCTCGCCAAGGCCATCCCCACACCCCCTCTTCTTGCCTTCAAACAACCACACAACCTCAAACAGACTATTGTCCGCAGCAAACTACCCAGCCTTCAGGAGAACAGTGACCACCACACCACACAACCCTGCCACAGCAACCTCTGCAAGACGTGCCGGATCATCGACACAGATGCCATCATCTCACATGAGAACACCATCCACCAGGTGCACGGTACATAGTCTTGCAACTCGGCCAACATTGTCTACCTGATACGCTGCAGGAAAGGATGTCCCGAGGCATGGTACATTGGGGAGACCATGCAGACGCTACGACAATGGATGAGTGAACACTGCTCGACAATCACCAGGCAAGAGTGTTCTCTTCCTGTTGGAGAACACTTCAGCGGTCACGGGCATTCGGCCTCTGACCTTCGGGTAAGCATCCTCCAAGGCGGCCTTCACGACACATGACAGCGCAAAGTCGCTGAGCAGAGACTGATAGCCAGGTTCCGCACACATGAGAATGGCCTCAACCGGGATCTTGGGTTCATGTCACACTATCTGTAACCCCCATGGCAACTTGCCTGGGCTTGCAAAATCTCACTAACTGTCCTGCCTGGAGACAATACACATCTCTTTAACCTGTGCTTAACGCTCTCTCCACTCACATTGTCTGTACCTTTAAGACTTGATTACCTGTAAAGACTCGCATTCCAATCATTATTTTGTAAATTGAGTTTGTGTCTTTATATGTCCTGTTTGTGAGCAGAACTCCCACTCACCTGATGAAGGAGCAGTGCTCCGAAAGCTAGTGGCTTTTGCTACCAAATAAACCTGTTGGACTTTAACCTGGTGTTGTGAAATATTGAATATACTTGACAGCCCAGCTTCTACAGCTCTCTATGGTAAAGAATTCCACAGATTCACTACCCTCTAAGAAATTCCTCCTCATTTCAATCTTAAATGGGTTGATGGACACAGGAAAAGGCTGGACCAATCTTATGGATTCTATCATTTAGTACTATACAAAAGAGTGTATTTACCCATGAAGCTATATGGGGAATGTAGTCCCTCACATTTTCACTTAAATGTCATGTCAAAAAATATTAATGATTAATTGCGTGAGAAACAGTGTGAGAACAGATTTAGGTATAAGGAAAGGATAAGAATGAATGATTTTATTCCTGATGCTGCTGACACAATGGAGGTTCCTGATATTTGTTGCCAGTTGTTAAATTGCATCATTAAAGTTCCTTCTTTAACACCAACTGTTAGGGCAGCACAGTGGCAATGGTTAGTACTGCTGCCTCACAGTGCCAGAGATCCGGGTTCAATTCCCGGCTTGGGTCACTGTCTGTGTGGAGTTTGCATGTTCTCCCTGTATCTGCGTGGGTTTCCTCTGGGTGCTCCGGTTTCCTCCCACAGTTTGAAAGACAAGCTAGTTAGGTGCATTGACCTGAACAGGTGCCAGACTGTGTCGACTAGTGGAATTTCACAGTAGCTTCATTGCAGTGAAAGTAAGCCTTACTTATGGCTAATAAATATACTTTAACTTTTAACTGTTGTATGACCTATGATTTTATAATCTTATAATTTTTCACTGGTTATTTTAATTGTGTGATTATTTGAAACATGAGATGCATTGTGATACCAGTACAGACTCGAAGTATATATAATACATCAATAGTAATGAAATAATAAAATCCAAGTTCATTATTCAAAACTGTCAGACATGTATTGATACAATATTGAGGAAAGATATTAGCATAGATGATGTGGAATCTGTATGGATGGAGTTAAGAAACACCAAGGGGCAAAAAACATTGGTGGGTGTGGTATACAGACCACCAAACTGTAGTGGTAATGTTGGGAAAAGCATTCGGCAGGAAATCAGAGACGCATGTGTCAAAGCAATATCTGATTATGGGCAACTTTAATCTGCATATAGATCGGGAGAGTCAGATTAGTCACAGTCCAATAGAGGAGGAATTTCTGGAGTGCATATAGGATGGTTTTCTGGAGCAATACGTTGAGGAACCAACAGGGAGCAGACCATCTTGGACTGGGTGTTGTGCAATGAGAAAGGATTAGTTGACAATTTAGTTGTGAGAGAACCCTTGGGGACGAGTGAATTCTTTGTAAGATCAAGGCGCTTAGTGATGCAGTTGATTCTGACGTGGAGATGCCGGCGTTGGACTGGGGTAAGCACAGTAAGAAGTCTCACAACACCAGGTTAAAGTCCAACAGGTTTATTTGGTAGCAAATACCATAAGCTTTCGGAGCACAGCTCCTTCGTCAGATGGGGTGGATATCTGTTCTCCAACAGTGCACAGACACAGAAATCAAGTTACAGAATACTAATTAGAATGCAAATCTCTACAGCCAGCTGTATTGGATTACTGTTGGAGAACAGATATCCACCCCATCTGACGAAGGAGCTGTGCTCCGAAAGCTTATGGTATTTGCTACCAAATAAACCTGTTGGACTTTAACCTGGTGTTGTGAGACTTCTTACTGTTGATTCTGACACCAGGGTCCTGAATCTCAATAAAGTAACTATGATGGTATAAGGCATGAATTGGCCATGAAGGATTAGGAAGCATTATTGAAAGGAGAGACTGGACAGACAATGGCAGGCATTTAAAGAACGAATAGGTGAACTCCAGAAGTTGTTTGTTCCTGTTTGGTGTAAGAGGAAATGTGGCCAAACCATGACTTACAAGGGAAATTAGAGATAGTATCAGATTCAACGATGAAGCATACAAATTTGCAAGAAAAAGCAATCAGCCTGAGGATTGGGCGAAGCTTAAAATTCAGCAGAGGAGGACCAAGGGATTGATTAAGAAGGGAAAAATAGAGTATGAAAGTAAGCTAGTGGGGAACATAAATCTGACTGTAAAAGTTTCTATAGATGTATAAAGAGAAAAAGATTGACAAGAATGAATGTAGGCCCCTTACAGTCAGAAACAGGAGAATTCGTAATGGAGAATAAAGAAATGGCTGAGGAATTAAATTTGTACTTTGCTTCAGTCTTCACAAAGGAAGACATGAATAATGTACCAGATATGCTGAGAAAAACATGTTTTAGTGAGGAGCTGAAGGAAATCAGTAGAAAAATGCTTTTCGGGAAATTGGTGGGATTGAAGGTGGATAAATCTCCAGGTCCTGATAATCGTCAACCCAGAGTACTGAAAGAAGTGGCGCTGGAAATAGTAGATCCATTGGTGGTTATTTTCCAAAATTCTTTGGACTTTAGAATAGTTCCTACAGATCGGAGGGTAGCTAATGTAAGCCTGCTATTCAAAAAGAGGCGGGGTAAAGAGAAAACAGCAAACTATAGACCAGTGAGCCTCATGTTGGTACTGGGGAAGTTGCTGGTGTCTATTATCAAGGCTTTCATAACTCGGCATTTGGAAGGCAGTGGTATAATCAGACAAATGGATTTACAAAAGGGAAATCATGCTTGACAAATCTATTAGAATTCTTTGGGGATGTAACTAATAGAGTTGACCGAGGCGAACCAATGGATATGGTTTATTTAGACTTTCAGAAGCCTTCGACAAGGTCTCACACAACAGACTAGTAAGAAACGTTAAGGCACATGGGATTGCAGGTAATGTCTTGAGATGGGTAGAAAGCTGGTTAGCAGATAGGAAACAAATGGGTCTTTTTCTGATTGGCAGACAGTGACTAGTGGGGCTCTACAGGGATTTGAGCTAGGACCTCAAATGTTCACATTATATATTAATGATTTGGAAGAGGGAACTGAATGTATTATCTCAAATTTGCAGATGATACAAAGTTGGGTGCGAGGGTGAGCTGTGAAAAGGATGCAGAGATGCTTCAGCGTGATTTGCACAGGCTGTGTGTGTGAGCATGTGCATGGCAGATGCAGCATAATGTGGATAAATGTGAGATTATCCACTTTGGTAGCAATAATAGGAAGACAGATTATTACTTGAATGGGTGTAAATTGAGACAGGTGAATACTCAACAAGACCTTGGAGTCCTCATGCATCAGTTGCTGAAAGTAAGTGCGCAAATGCAGCAGGCAGTAAAGAAGGCAAATGGTATGTTGGCCTTCATTGTGAGAAGACTTGAGTATAAACATAGAACATAGAACATAGAACATAGAACATTACAGCGCAGAACAGGCCCTTCGGCCCACGATGTTGCACCGACCAGTTAAAAAAAAAACTGTGACCCTCCAACCTAAACCAATTTCTTTTCGTCCATGAACCTATCTACGGATCTCTTAAACGCCCCCAAACTAGGCGCATTTACTACTGATGCTGGCAGGGCATTCCAATCCCTCACCACCCTCTGGGTAAAGAACCTACCCCTGACATCGGTTCTATAACTACCCCCCCTCAATTTAAAGCCATGCCCCCTCGTGCTGGATTTCTCCATCAGAGGAAAAAGGCTATCACTATCCACCCTATCTAAACCTCTAATCATCTTATATGTTTCAATAAGATCCCCTCTTAGCCGCCGCCTTTCCAGCGAAAACAATCCCAAATCCCTCAGCCTCTCCTCATAGGATCTCCCCACCATACCAGGCAACATCCTGGTAAACCTCCTCTGCACCCTCTCCAAAGCCTCCACATCCTTCCTGTAATGTGGGGACCAGAACTGCACACAGTACTCCAAGTGCGGCCGCACCAGAGTTGTGTACAGTTGCAACATAACGCTACGACTCCTAAATTCAATCCCCCTACCAATAAACGCCAAGACACCATATGCCTTCTTAACAACCTTATCTACTTGATTCCCAACTTTCAGGGATCTATGCACACATACACCTAGATCCCTCTGCTCCTCCACACTATTCAAAGTCCTCCCGTTAGCCCTATACTCAACACATCTGTTATTCCTACCAAAGTGAATTACCTCACACTTCTCCGCATTAAACTCCATCCGCCACCTCTCGGCCCAACTTTGCAACCTGTCTAAGTCTTCCTGCAAACTACGACACCCTTCCTCACTGTCTACCACACCACCGACTTTGGTGTCATCAGCAAATTTGCTAATCCACCCAACTATACCCTCATCCAGATCATTAATAAATATTACAAACAGCAGTGGCCCCAAAACAGATCCCTGAGGTACACCACTTGTAACCGCACTCCATGATGAATATTTACTATCAACCACCACCCTCTGTTTCCTATCCGCTAGCCAATTCCTGATCCAATTTCCTAGATCACCCCCAATCCCATACATCTGCATTTTCTGCAGAAGCCTACCATGGTGAACCTTATCAAACGCCTTACTAAAATCCATATATACCACGTCCACTGCCTTGTTTTTGCTGCAATTGTATAAGGCGTTGGTGAAGCCACAGCTGGAGTATTGTGTACAGTTTTGGTGTCCTTATCTGAGGAAGGATATCCTTAGAACACAGAACAGTGCAGCACAGAACAGGCCCTTTGGCCCACGATGTTGTGCCGAGCTTTGTCTGAAACCCAGATCAAGCTATTTCCTCCCTATCATCCCAAAGTGCTCCATGTGCCTATCCAATAGCTTCTTAAATGTTCCTAAAGTTTCTGACTCCACTATCCCTGCAGGCAGTCCATTCCACACCCCAACCACTCGCTGAGTAAAAAACCTACCTCGGACATCCTTCCTATATCTCCCACCATGAACCCTATAGTTATGCCCCCTAGTTACCGCTCCATTCACCTGAGGAAATAGTCTTTGAACGTTCACTCTATCTATCCCCCTCATCATCTTATAAACCTCTATCAAGTCTCCTCTCAACCTCCTCCGCTCCAAAGAGTAAAGCCCAAGTTCCCTCAACCTTTCCTCATAAGACCTACCCTCCAAACCAGGCAGCATCCTGGTAAATCTCCTTTGCACTCTTTCCAGTGTCTCCACATCCTTCTTATAATGAGGTGACCAGAACTGCATGCAATATTCCAAATGTGGTCTCACCAAGGTCCTGTACAGTTGCAGCATAAGCCCACGGCTCTTAAACTCAAACTCCCTGTTAATGAACGCCAACACACTACAGGCCTTCTTCACAGCTCTATCCACTTGAGTGGCAACCTTCAGAGATCTGTGGATATGAACCCCAAGATCTCTCTGTTCCTCCACATTCTTCAGAACCCTACATTTGACCCTGTAATCCACATTCAAATTTGTCTTACCAAAATGAATCACCTCGCATTTATCAGGGTTAAACTCCATTTGCCATTTTTCAGCCCAGCTCTGCATCCTATCTATATCTCTTTGCAGCCTACAACAGCCCTCCACCTCATCCACTACTCCTCCAATTTTGGTGTCATCAGCAAATTTACTGATCCACCCTGCAGCCCCCTCCTCCAAGTCATTTATAAAAATTACAAATAGCAGAGGACCAAGCACTGATCCCTGTGGCACTCCGCTGGTAACCGATTTCCAGTCTGAAAATTTTCCATCCACCACTATATCCTTGCTATAGAGGAAGTACAACAAAGGTTTACCAGGCTAATTCCTGGGATGGCAGGTCTGCCATATGAGGAGCGACTAGGTCAGTTAAGATTATATTCATTGGAATATAGAAGAATGGAAAGGGGATCTCATAAAAACTTGTAAATTTCTAAGAGTGTTAGGGTTAGACAGGGTAGATTCAGGAAGAATGTTTCCAATGGTGGGGGAGTCCAGAACTAAAGGTTTGGGGATAAGGGGTAAACCTTTTAGAACTGAGGTGAGAAGAAATTTCTTCACCCAGAGAGTGGTGAATCAGTGGAATTCACTCCCACAGAATGTAGTTGAGGCCAAAACATTGTCTGATTTCAAGAATAAATTAGATGTAACTCTTGGGGCTAAAGGAATCAAGGGATATGGGGGAATGGGGGATCAGGATATTGAATGCTATGATCAGCTATGATCAAAATGAATGGTGGAGCAGGCTCAAAGGGCCGAAAAGCCGACTCCTGATTCTAATTTCTATGCTTCTATCTGATGATAAAAAGATATTTTGATAAATATGTGAAAGGGGCAATAATGATCTATGCAAGTTATGACACAGGACTACTTTTGATCTGATTTGATTTGATTTATTATTATCACATGTATTAACATACAGTGAAAAGTACTGTTTCTTGCGCGCTATACAGACAAAATATACCGTTCATAGAGAAGGAAATGAGAGAGTGCAGAATGCAGTGTTACAGTCATAGTTCGGATGCAGAGAAAGATCAACTTAATGCGAAGTAAGTCCATTCAAAAGTCTGACAGCAGCAGGGAAGAAGCTGTGCTTGAGTTGGTTGGTACGTGACCTCAGACTTTTGTATCTTTTTCCCGAAGGAAGAAGGTGGAACAGAGAATGTCCGGGGTGTGTGGGGTCCTTAATTATGCTGGCTGCTTTGCCGAGGCAGCGGGAAGTGTAGACAGAGTCAATGGATGGGAGGCTGGTTTGCGTGATGGATCGGCTACATTCATGACCTTTTGTAGTTCCTTGCGGTCTTGGGCAGAGCAGGAGCCATACCAAGCTCTGATACAACCAGAAAGAATGCTTTCTATGGTGCATCTGTAAAAGTTGGTGAGAGTTATAGCTGACATGCCAAATTTCCTTGGTCTTCTGAGAAAGTAGAGGCATTGGTGGGCTTTCTTAACTATAGTGTCGGCATGGGAAGACCAGAACAGGTTGTTGGTGATCTGGGCACTGAAAAGCTTGAAGCTCTCAACCCTTTCTACTTCATCCCCGTTGATGTAGATAGGGGCATGTTCTCCTTTACGCTTCCTAAAGTCGATGACAATCTCCTTCATTTGCATGCCAAATGGCATAAGTAGCAGGTAAGAGAGACAGAGCTTGGCGATTCCACAACCCACTGATCAGATCTGAGTTTTGCAGTCCTGCCACACCACATCGTGAATGGTGATGGACAATTAACCAACTCACTGGAGGAGGAGGCTCTACAAATATCCCCATCCTCAGTGATTGGGGATCCTAACACATTAGTGCAATAGATAAGGCATTCACTGCAATCTTCAGCCAGATGTGGAGAATGGATGATCTATCTCGGCCTCTTCCGGAGGTCAGCAGCATCACAGATGCCAGTCTTCAGCCAATTTGATTCACTCCACATGATATCAAGAAACAGCTGAAGGCACTGGATACTGCAAAGACTATGGGCCCATGACAATAGTCTGGCAATTGTACTGAAGACTCGTGCTCCAGAACTTGCCACATCCCTACCCAAGCTGTTCCAGTACAGCTGCAATGCTGGCATCTACTCAGCAAAGTGAAAAATTGTCTAGATATGTCCTGTACACAAAAAGCAGGTCAAAACAACCTGGCCAATTACCACCCCATCAGCCTACTCTCAATCAATAGTAATGTGATGGAAGGGGTCATCAAAAGTGCTATCAAGTGGAAACTGCTTCACAATAACGTTCTCACTGACATTCTGTTTGGGTTCTGCCAGGGTCTCCCAGCTCTTGATGCCAGTAGAGCCTTGGCTGAAACAAGGATAAAAGAGCTGAAGTTTAGAGGTGGGGTGAGAGTGGCTGCCCTTGACATTAAGGCATTTGACTGAGTGTCACATCAAGAGGCTCGAGCAAAACTGGAGTCAATGGGAATAAAGGGAAAACTCTCACTGGTTGGAGTTATACCTGGCACAAAGGAAGATGGTTGTGATGTTTGTAGCTCAATCATCTCATTCCCTGGACATTTCTGCAGGAGTTCCTCAGGATAGTGACGTGGGCCCAACGATCTTCAGCTGCTTCATCAATGACATTCCTCTTATCAAACAGTCAGAAGTGGCGATGTTCTCTGATGACTGTACAATGTTCACCATTTGTGACTCCTCAGGATTCACTTTCTCTCCATCACCAACAAACACGGCATCAGTGTGCGCAAACTACAAGATGCACTGCGGGAACTCACCATGGATCCTTAGGCAGCAGCTTCCAGTACCATCTGCTCAGATGCATTGGCCATTCTAAATTCTCCCTCAGTGTACCCGAACAGGCTTCGGAGTGTGGCGACAAGGGGATTTTCACAGTAATTTCATTGCAGTATTAAACTAAACATCTAGAAGGACAAGGGCGGCAGACACATGGGAACACCAGCACCTGGACATTCCTCCCCAACTCACTCACCATCCTGACTTGGATGTTCCTTCACTGTTGCTGGGTCAAAATCCTGGAACTCCATCCCCAGCAATACTGCTGGTGTACCGACACCAAAGGGATTGCAACGGTTCAATATGGCAACTCAACACACAAGTCCAATTATGGATGAGCAACAAATGATCATATGTCATAAAATAATTTTTAAAAATGACCCTGGTCCAACAAGGGCGGCACGGTAGCACAGTGGTTAGCACTGCTGCTTCACAGCTCCAGGGACCTGGGTTCGATTCCCGGCTTGGGTCACTGTCTGTGTGGAGTTTGCACATTCTCCTCGTGTCTGCGTGGGTTTCTTCCGGGTGCTCCGGTTTCCTCCCACAGTCCAAAGATGTGTGGGTTAGGTTGATTGGCCGTGCTAAAATTGCCCTTAGTGTCCTGGGATGCGTAGGTTAGAGGGATTAGTGGGTAAATATGTAGGGATATGGGGATAGGGCCTGGGTGGGATTGTGGTCGGTGCAGACTCGATGGGCCGAATGGCCTCTTTCTGTGCTGTAGGGTTTCTAAGATTTCTAAGATTTCTAAGATCCAACCGGTGGTATTGCAGAGTTCTACATTAAGCACTGATTGATGAGCTTGTTTATCAGTGACCTCAGCAATGCATCAGCAGATATTATTCACTGGCGGCATTTTAAGCATTAATTCCACTCCCGCCCATCAGATGTTTAAGACTAACACCAAGAATTCTCTATTTAAAGCATCAGCAAGCAAAGGGTGTCTTTGAGACCCTGGGCTGGATTTTCAACCTGAGATGAGGAATTGGAAATGAGGGCTGGTTCTTGGGTCATGACACAATAGAGTGTGGCATGGCCACTACAATCTTCAATGCTCCAGCCAATTAAAGGCCACGGAGTGAACTCACCATCCAATCAGGGATGGGGAGTGGACTACCAACACTGGAGGGTCAATGGGAGACCTCCTAGCGCTCAGAGATTGACAGCCCCTGACAGAGTTGGGAACTGCATGGCGAGGACGATTTTTACTTGTCAAAAAGCCATAGTTTTCTGGCCATTACCTTGGCAGCCCATCCAGGGAATGGCCAGTGGCTGCAGCAGACACAATGGGTTCAGTTGGGGGAGTGGGGGGGGGGCGATGGAGGGAAGGGGGGATGGAGGGGGGCATTATGTCTTGTACTTTCATGCCCCTTCACCCTTCCAGTCCTGAGCCCACTATATTGAACTGATGTAAACGGGCAGTTCATATCAGCCCCAGCTGATGTGAACTGCCTGTAATGCCACAGTTGGTGTGGGAATGGAACCTAAGTTGCAAAGTTCAGCCTTAGTTGACTGCCCACCACTGGGCAGGAGATCCAACGTGGAGTCACCCTGATTGAAAACAGCTCAGGGTCGAAACCATAGCAGCAAATCGTGTGCCCACCTGCCTTTGATTCCAATGCCAGCCTACAGAAAGTCCGACAACATTGGTGATGGGAGACTCCACAGAAACTGCATGGCCTGCTGAGTATTTCCAACATTTTCTGTTTATATTTCAAACAGAAACTGGGTTAAAATTGCTAAAACATGTTTAATGTTGGACCCTATTTGAGCTATCAAGGCTGACTTTCAAAGGTGAAGGACAGCGTCAACATCATAACACTCTGTCGCTTAATCCCTCTTGCTTTATTCTTCTCTTTCCAATTTTCAGGCCTGTTCCTTTAGTCATTGACTCTTGCTGTTGTTGCCAGAAGCTCAGCATTGCTTTACTATTGTATGGAGGAGCCTCAACAATAAATTCTAAAAGGTCAAGGATCATAGATGGACCACAGGCAAATAAGATCAAATCCTTCTCCAATCCACATCAATTCACATTTCTAAAAGATGTCACTGGGAGTAATTTCCAACTCCACTGCCTGGCAACAAATGTGGCTAAGTGGATTGCTCACTCATCCTAAATCTCCACTGAGTTTTATTCCATTAAAATCAATTGGATGGAAGGTGAACAAGTTCAATTTTTAAAAATAGGCAAACTGCCCTGCCACATTACTAGTCAGGTGAAGTCAAAAATTATCCCCAATAAACTGAATCAGAAGTAGAATTGTGGCTTACTCTCCCCTTCATTATCAGAGTGTGCAATGACTAATTGTGGCACCCCATCTTTGACCTAATAGAGATCAGTTAGGCAAGGATCAAACCTAGGATCTTATGGAACCGCACGATACAATACATTTACCTATTAAGCCACCTGGGGTATATAGTCACATCATAGAATCCCTACAGTGTAGAAGGAGGCCATTCAGCCCATTGAGTCTGCACCAACAACAATCCCACCCAGGCCCTATCCCTGTATCCCTACATATTAACCCTACTACTCCCCCTGACACTAAAGGACAATTTAGCATGGCCAATCAACCTAACCCACACATCTTTGGACTCGGAGGAAACCGGAGCACCCAGAGGAAACCCACGCAGGCACAGGGAGAATGTGCAAACTCCACACAGTTACCCAAGGCCAGATTGAACCTGGATCCCTGGTGCTGTGAGGCAGCAGTGCTAACCACTGTGCCACCTTGCCGCCCCTCTTCTATTTTCACTAGATGGTATATCTCCAAATATTAAAGATTAATTGCACAACAAAAAGTGCCATGGCATATTTAAGTATAAGCACATAGGTGGATGATTTTATGAATTCATTGTATTGATGCAGAGTAGCTTCCCTGACAACAAAATAAATTGGAGCAGGCATAAACCAGATAGCCTGTTGGGCCTGCTCCATCATTCAATCTGATCATGGTTGATCGAGGATTTCAACTCCACTTCCTGGCCATTCTCCTTCACCTTGATTCCTTGAGAGACCAAAGATCACTGCAGTCAGTGATGGAGCATTTCCACACCTCTGGGCTAGAGAAATCCAAAGATTCACAACTCTTTGAGTGAAGTAATTTCTCTTCATTTAAGAGTATCCTGAAACTCTGCCCTAATGTTTTAGATTCCCCACCCAGCGGAAACAATCTCTCAGCACCTGCCCTATCAAGCCCCTTCAGAATATTGTACGTTTCAATGAGATTGCCTCTCATTCTTCTAAACTCCACAAAAAATAGACCCAATTGTTCAACCTCTCATCATAGGACAACCCCTTCATCCCAGGGACCAATTTAGCGAATATTCACTATACCACTGCCTCCTGTGCAAGTATGTCTTAAGTGTGGCAACCAAAATTGCACACAGTACTCCAGATGTTGTCTTACCAAAACTCTGGACACTCTAGAAAGACTTATTTATTCCTGTACTCCAATCCCCTTGCAATAAAGACCAACATGACATTAACCTAATTGCTTGCTGTATCTGTATGCTAGCTTCTTCTGTTCCTTCTTTGAGGATACCCATGTCTCTTTGAACATCCACATTTATGTGTTTCTCACTTTTCAAAAAAAATTCAGCTCTTCTATTCTTTGGACCAAAGCGAATAACTTCACATTTCTCTACATTGTAATCCATCTGCCATCTTAGAAACATAGAAACATAGAAACTAGGTGCAGGAGTAGGCCATTCGGCCCTTTGAACCTGCACCACCATTCAATATGATCATGGCTGATCATGTACTTTCAGTATCCCACTCCAAGTCCAAAGATGTGCAGGTTGGGTTGATTGGCCATGCTAAATTGCCCCTTAGTGTCCCGGGTTGTATATGTTAGAGGGATTAGCAGGGTAAATATGTGGTGTTACAGGGACAGGGACAGGGTCTGGGTGGGATTGTTGTTGGTGCAGATTCGATAGGTCGAATGGCCCCTTCTGTACTGTAGGATTTCTATGATTCTATGATTCACTCCCGCTTTCTCTCTATACCCCTTGATCCCTTTATCACAAGGGCCATGTCCAGCTCCCTCTTGAATATATCTAATGAATTGGCCCCAAAAGCTTTCTGTGGAAGAGAATTCTACAGGTTCATAACTCTTTGAATGAAGAGGTTCTTCCTCATCACAGTCCTGATTGGCTTACCCCTTATTTTTAGACTGTGACATCTAGCTCCCAACATCGGAAACATTCTTCCCACATCTAGCCTGTCCAGTCCCATCAGGATTTTATATGTTTCTATGAGATCCCTTCTCATTCTTCTAAATTCCACTGAGTACGGGCCCAGTTGATCCAGTCTCTTTTCCTGTGTCAGTCCAGCCATTCCAGGAATCAGTCTGGTGAACCTTCGCTGGACTCCCTCAATAGCAAGAATGTCCTTCCTCAGACTAGGAGAGCAAAACTGCACACAATACTGAAGGTTTGGGCTCACCATGGCCCTGTATAACTGTAGCAAGACATCCTTATTCCCATACTCGGGCGGCACGGCTCCAGGGACCTGGGTTCGATTCCCGGCTTGGGTCACTGTCTGTGTGGAGTTTGCACATTCTCCTCGTGTCTGCGTGGGTTTCCTCTGGGTGCTCCGGTTTCCTCCCACAGTCCAAAGATGTGCGGGTTAGGTTGATTGGCCATGCTAAAATTGCCCTTAGTGTCCTGAGATGCGTAGGTTAGAGGGATTAGTGGGTAAATATGTAGGGATGTGAGGGTAGGGCCTGGGTGGGATTGTGGTCGGTGCAGACTCGATGGGCCGAATGGCCTCTTTCTGTGCTGTAAGGTTTCTATGATTCCATACTCAAATCCTCTTGCTATGAAAGCCAGCATGCCATTAGCTTTCCTCACCACCTGTTGTACCTGCATACCAACCTTCAGCGATTGTTCCACCATGACACCCAGATCATGTTGCACTTCCCCTTTTCCTAAACTGCCACCATTCAGATAATAATCTTCCTTCTTGTTTTTGCCATTAAAGTGGATAACCTCACATTTATCCACATTATAGTGTATTTGCCAAGTATTTGTTCGAAGTGGTGCAGGACAGAGGGAGAGATTCTCAGCAGGAGTACTGAGGGTGAGTAAAGTGCTGTGATTTATTTATTTAATCCGTTTGTTCGCGGGCTGTTTTCAAGGGTTTAAACTCTGAGGAAGTGGGAGTAGGCTGCAGGGGATTCTGGGAGATTGTGTTTTTTAGTATAAAAGTCACTCTATACAGCGGGCAGCGTCGGGAGCGGGCTGCGGAGTGAGTGGGAAGCTGAGTGAAAGCTGTAAGGGCTTTGGCTCACAGGGCTTTGGGGGAAAGGGTGAGCAGGGGGAGTTTAAATTCATTTTTGCTGTTTCTACCCAGTACTGGCAAGGTATCAAAGGGGATGGGTGTGCAGGCAGTGCTATGCTCCTCTTGCACTATGTTTGAGGTGAGGGACGACGTCGGTGTCCCTGCTGATTACACCTGTGGGAAGTGCACCCATCTGCAGCTCCTCCAAAACCGTGTTAGGGAACTGGAGCTGGAGTTGGATGAACTTAGGATCATTAGGGACGCAGAGGTGGCCATAGACAGAAGCTTTAGGGATACAGTTACTCCGAGGAATGAAAATAGATGGGTGACGGTGAGAAGGGCTGGGAGGAAGCAGTCAGTGCAGGGATCCCCTGTGGTCATTCCCCTTAGCAACAAGTATTCCGCTTTGGATACGGTTGAGGGGGACGACATACCAGTGATAAGCCGCAGTGAGAGGATCTCCAGCACTGTGTCCATCTCTGTGGCTCGGGAGGGTAAGGGGGAGAGCGGGAGGGCAATAGTTATTGGGGACTCGTTAGTTAGAGGGATAGATAGGAGGTTCTGCGGCAGCAAGAGACTCACGGATGGTATGTTGCCTATCAGATGTCAGGGTCCGTGACGTCTCGGACCCCGTGTCTTCCGGATTCTTAAGGGGGGGGGGGGAAACAGTCACAAGTCATGGTACACATTGGTACCAATGACATAGGTAAGACTCCCTTCAGCTGGTCGAACGGCAGCTTTTCAAGTGGGAACTTGTGTATGGAGTCAGTAGAGATAGGTGAGGTGATGAATGAATACTTTTCTTCAGTGTTCACCAAGGAGAGGGGCCATGTTTTTGAGGAAGAGAAAGTGTTACAGGCTAATAGGCTGGAGGAAATAGTTGTTCGGAGGGAGGATGTACTGGCAGTTTTGAATAAACTGAAGGTCGATAAGTCCCCTGGGCCTGATGAAATGTATCCCAGGATTCTTTGGGAGGCAAGGGATGAGATTGCAGAGCCTTTGGCTTTGATCTTGGGTCCTCACTGTCCACGGGGCTGGTGCCAGAGGACTGGAGAGTGGCGAATGTTGTTCCTCTGTTTAAGAAAGGGAATAGAAATGACCCTGGTAATTATAGACCGGTTAGTCTTACTTCGGTGGTTGGTAAATTGATGGAAATAGTCCTTAGGGATGGGATTTACGACCATTTAGAAAGATGCGGATTAATCTGGGATAGTCAGCACGGATTCGTGAAGGGCAAGTCGTGCCTCACAAATTTGATTGAATTTTTTGAGAAGGTAACTAAGTGTGTTGATGAAGGTAGGGCAGTTGATGTCATATACATGGATTTTAGTAAGGTGTTTGATAAGGTCCCCCATGGTCGGCTTATGATGAAAGTAAGGAGGTGTGGGATAGAGGGAAAGTTGGCAGATTGGATAGGTAACTGGCTATCTGATCGAAGACAGAGGGTGGTGGTGGATGGAAAATTTTCGGATTGGAGGCAGGTTGCTAGCGGAGTGCCACAGGGATCAGTGCTTGGTCCTCTGCTCTTTGTGATTTTTATAAATGACTTAGAGGAAGGGGCTGAAGGGTGGATCAGTAAATTTGCTGATGACACCAAGATTGGTGGAGTAGTGGATGAGGTGGAGGGCTGTTGTAGGCTGCAAAGAGACATAGATAGGATGCAAAGCTGGGCTGAAAAATGGCAAATGGAATTTAACCCTGATAAATGTGAGGTGATTCATTTTGGTAGGACTAATTTAAATGTGGATTACAGGGTCAAAGGTAGGGTTCTGAAGACTGTGGAGGAACAGAGAGATCTTGGGGTCCATATCCACAGATCTCTAAAGGTTGCCACTCAAGTGGATAGAGCTGTGAAGAAGGCCTATAGTGTGTTAGTTTTTATTAACAGGGGGTTGGAGTTTAAGAGCCATGGGGTTATGCTGCAACTGTACAGGACCTTGGTGAGACCACATTTGGAATATTGTGTGCAGTTCTGGTCACCTCACTATAAGAAGGATGTGGAAGCGCTGGAAAGAGTGCAAAGGAGATTTACCAGGATGCTGCCTGGTTTGGAGGGTAGGTCTTATGAGGAAAGGTTGAGGGAGCAAGGACTGTTCTCTCTGGAGCGGAGGAGGTTGAGGGGACACTTGATAGAGGTTTATAAAATGATGAAGGGGATAGATAGAGTGAACGTTCAAAGACTATTTCCTCGGGTGGATGGAGCGGTAACTAGGGGGCATAACTATAGGGTTCGTGGTGGGAGATATAGGAAGGGTATCAGAGGTAGGTTCTTTACTCAGAGAGTGGTTGGGGTGTGGAATGGACTGCCTGCAGTGATAGTGGCGTCAGACACTTTAGGAACATTTAAGCGGTTATTGGATAGGCACATGGAGCACACCAGGATGATAGGGAGTGGGATACCTTGATCTTGGTTTTAGATAAAGCTCGGCACAACATCGTGGGCTGAAGGGCCTGTTCTGTGCTGTACTGTTCTATCTATGTTCTATGTTCTATGTTAACAACGCACAGCGTCTGCCATAATGGCATCTTTCTCATGGCAGCTCATGTCGGAGGATTGAGGTGCAGAGCACGGCAAAGAGACTGACATGGATCACTCCATTATTCTTGCTGTTATGACTCATCTTTTGGGAGAATTCCGCCCAATTTTTAGGAGAATTCTGTCCCTTATTTCAATGCAATGCCTGGTCTTTTTAACCAAATTTCTGGCTGGCCTGTGATCTCTGTTGTTTTCCTCTTGTTTTTGTCTCTTAGTTTGGAAAGATTTATTTTAGAAAAACTGCACAGGCATTGTTTTCTCAATCCAGATCATTTTAGTGCAAAGCATGATGTATGTCTGTGTCAATCATTGCCCTAAATTTGTTTAAAAGGATTTTTATTTTGCCTGTAGATATAGCCTTGCTTGACCCTGGTCTAGATTTAGAAGGCACCTGTTTCAGAACTCCCACTCAGAAAGGTTGCAGTTATAGCATCAGAAAACACTGGAGGATTGTGATAAAGTTTCTTGGAATCTAAATCTTCAGTGCACAGTCCACAGTGCCTCACAATTTACTGAGTCACTAGCTTTGGTCAAGTTGAGTTCCTGGTGTTCTCGGCATTTTTCTTTAATTTTTCAGGCAACAAGGACCATGACCTGAATTTTCAGGATGGCAAGTGCTTGGTGCCTGCCATCCTGAGTGTCAGTACATAACCCATCCCTGCTAACCCAACAGGCCCGCTGCCACTTTATGCCCAAGTGAGTGCTGATCGGCAGCAGGTGGAACTTCTGTCCGCCCCCTAGATGGCGGTCCTGCCTTGGAGAGCTGTCAGCCAATCTGATTGGCCAATAGCTCTCTAGCCCCTCCATGCACAGCACTGTAGTGGCCAGAAGAGGTACTGCAGTGATGTACCTGAGTGTCAGTCTTGGGCCACACTTCAGGTAATTACCGGGGTCATAAAAGCATAGAATCCTGACAGTACAGAAGGAGGCCATTTGGCCCATCGAGTCTGTACCAACAACAATCCCACCCAGGCCCTTCTCCCATAACCCCACGCATTTACCCTGCCAACCTCCCTGACACTGGGGTCAATTTAGCATGGCCAATCAACCTAACCCACACATCTTTGGACTATGGGAGGAAACCACAGCACCTGAAGGAAACCCACGCAGACACGGAGAGAAAATGCAAACACCGCACAGACAGTGAACCGAGACCAGAATTGAACCTCAGACCCTGGCACTGTGAGGCAGCAGTGCTAACCATTGTGCCACCGTGCCACCATGGTTCCTGGGGGTTGGGAGAGTAGGGGATGCCCTGGGATGTTGGAATGGGTGGGGGTGTGATTTCAGTGTTGGGGAATAGGTGGTGAGGGGAGAGGGAGGGCCGCGATCCCTAGATCTTGGATCGGAGGGTGCCCCAAACCTGAAGATGGAGATTTTTAACTTTTTCAGTTTGGCACCCTACTCTGACCAGCGCCTTCCAGCCTAAAAATTGAGGCTAGACGGGAAAAGATAGGAACATGGGCGGGTTTTCTGTCCAAGCCCTGTGTCCCAACTTGAAATAGCATCAATGTCGGGGCAGGTGGGATCCTGGAGGGAAACCTGTTCATGCAATTTTATGCTCCCTCAACCTCAAAACCCACCGGAAGGAATGTAAAATTCTGGCCCATATGCCAGAGGTTCCTTTAACAGGTCTAAGGCCTCACTGTGTTTGTGGAAGGATTTGCTCATGCACAGGAAGTACACAATTCAGCAGGATGTATGTCAGGATTTTCCCTGCTATGGACAAGAAGTAAATAGTTACTGCAGCATCATTTATCTCACTCGCTAAAGTCAGTTATTATTGTCACATTTCTGAAGTCAGGGTCGATTAGAGGAAGCGGAGGTTCATTTTCCTCCAAAATCCAGAGGATGAGTGATTATGTGAGCAAACATCCAACAGCTTTGAAGACCTCAGCTGAAATAACATGATGCAGGGCCACAGGTTTTGTTGTTTATCATCTGTTTGATTACATGTTGCAACTCCCCCATTGATAATGCTTGAACCATGTTTTCTGTCATAGGATTAGGGTGATTTCCTGGAGAATATCAGCTATCACTAAGGATTCACTGCTGAGGAGTTTCTAGCATTGATGGATGGCATCTTTGAAAAGAGAAACACTATATTCAGGCTTCTACCAATGGCCATTTTCCAAGTCCTGTGTCAATACAGGATCGATAATTGGACAGAGCTGTGAACCTGGAACTCTCTCGTCAAGAATTTTCACACAGGCAACAGAACCATAAAGGTTCATCTTTGTTGAGACAGAAGTGTCTTTGAGCAGCAGCAGTTTTCTTCAGATATCCTCTATTCAACTTAAGTGAAGGATGAAAAAAGATGCCCTAAAAATTGACTGCTCCACTTTCTCCTGGCTGGGGCACTACACCCTTTGTGGTCAGGATGGTCATAAGATGATAATTTCATTGTTGTTCTGATGGGGATGTGTGCAGGTGCCTGGAGACAGAAACAAGTAGAGCAGCAAGATACGTTGATCTGAGGAGTTGATGTAGCAACGCTTTTGATGGAGTTTTGTGCAGGGGATTGCTTGGCAAAGCAGAGTGTGGGGATTACCACCTGAAAGTGAAATGCCACTTACCATAACTGCTCTTGTGAGATTGTTGAATCCCTGTGGCACTGAACCCAGGTGAAGTGTGAGGGACATACTGCTGTTGTTCACTTCATCCACCACTTCCAGCCATTCCTGCTTGTTCTGAGAGACTGGCCACTTCCTCCTGCCTATGGAAAACAGCGCACAGCAGGATCTCCAGGGAAGAAACTGGGCGGCAGCTTTCCCACATTACATGAGGAACAGTGGACAGCAATGTTGCCTTTAAGTTGAGTGAGTGAGCTCAGTGTAATATTGTGCAGTAGCTGGCAATGTAACAAGCAGGGGACAAACCTATCTTCCACATGCAATGTTCTTTTGAAGATGTGTGCATGTTTAAAGAAACAGTGCAGTGCCACAAGCACACAACAAACAGGTGAAAGGGAACATTATTGGGTGTGCTTCTCAGGTAATTATTTAACTGTACTTAAACACACATTAATTAGCCATAAAAATGTTTATTGAATTGCTTGAGATAGACAATCTGCTTAACATGTTTGAAATGGAGCCTTTGTAATTGACTTCTGTGACAGTGTCAATTGCCTGATGTAGGTGGCTGTCTGCTAGAAACATGGACAATGCGAATGACAGGAACTGCAATGCTTTTAGCCCCTTCAAGATTACTGATAATAAAACTTGACTATAAAATAGAAACTCTGCATTCATTTGCCTGAAATTATGAAGTGCAATTGTGTGTAATAACAGGCTACATCTTTGTGACTCATATCTCAGTGTCAGAATATCCAGCACACTGAGTTATGTTAAATAGTCAGTCAATTCCCAACTCCTCTGCTCCAGACCAAAACCTTACCATGATCCATTAAAGATTGTAATGGCAACTGTTTAAGCATTAGTACGTTGGACAGCCTGAAGGAACAGTATATTAGATCACAGCAGCCAACCTTAACTTGCAGAATTAAACCACAAAATTAAATGTAAAAATGGAGCTAGACAAAAATGAGAACAGAGAAGTTTAAACAATCTTTTCATTAAAAAGGTGAGAGGTTCATTTTTTTCAACATTTCCATGACGCTGACTGAAGGCTGTCAGGATTGTAATATTGTGAAATCTATCAGGAAGCTGTCACCAATGTATTTTTAAAAATAGGCAGCGGGGACAGATGTTTTTTAGCGCTTCTTAAGCAGCTAATAAGCCATTTAACCAATATAAATGTCAAAGAGCCCATTGATGCAGCTGTGGAATATGTCATGGTGGAGTTGATGAAACAGCATCTGCATTAAACACAATTTACAAAGCAGGCCCTGGAAGCACTGGGGAGCTCTGGAATGTGTAGCAACAACATCACTGGTAAAGAAGGATGGCCTTCATATATCTGAAACAGAAAGTCATCATGAGAGCAGATAATGATCATGTTGGGAGAAGGGCTCACAACAGGAGGCCTTATCCAGCACAAGAATTCTTGGAACACTTTTCTTTGCTCCACTTCTGCCAGCGTGTTTTTTGCCTTCTCTTTATGACGGAGATGTTCACAGAACTCTGCCACCTCTTGGGGCCAGCTCTGATGGCTCAGAGCCACACACGGACAGTGCTACTAATGGCTGTGCTGGTGACCATAGGCCCTGAACTTCCTCAGAGTGGAATCCAGCCAGACTGAAAAGATTAACATATCGAATAGCTCCCAATTTAACATTTGCTGTTGTATCAGAGAGATGGCAGAAACTCTTTCCAAAGCCAGAATAACAGGTGTTATTCATACACGTGATTTTGCCAGCTAGTGACTTCCTCATGACGCAGAAGCCATTGATTGTACACAGGTGGATGTGCATGTATTACATTTCAATGCTGAGATGTACTAAAACCACAAAGTTAACCGTTCACTGAGGTGCAGTCGGTGTGTAACCATCATCTGCTGATTGGTTGCCATCCCAGCAGCTGTCACAGTTTGCTTTTATTCCTTCATACGAAGTGAGCATCACTGGCAAGGCTCCTTAGACAGCGCTTTCCAAATCCACTACCATTACCATTTAGAAGGACATGACCACCTGGAAGTTCCCCTCCAAGACACTGACCACCCTGACTTGGAAATATATTGCTGTTCCTTTACTGTCACTGGGCCAGTATCCTGGAACTCCCTCTCTAAAAGCACTGTGGGTGTACCTACACCACATGGACTGCAGCAGTTCAAAAAGGCAGCTCACCTTTGCCTTCTCAAGGGGCAGTTAGGGATGGGCAATAAAGCTGCCCGAGACACCAATGCGCAAATCCAATGAATGAATAAAAATGTCTGGATGGCTTGGAGGGGAACTTGCTGGTCGTGATGTTCCCAAACATCTGCTGATCTTGTCTTTCCATCTTGGTGGTAGAGGTTACAGGGTTAGTTGTTGCTGTCTTGGAAGGTTTGGTGAGTTGCTGCGGTGCACCTTGTAGATGGTACACATTGCTGCCACTGTGCATTGGTTGTGGAGGGAGGGAATTAAGGTGGTGGGTAGGGTGCAGATCAGTGTGCTGCTTTGTCCTGAATGGTGTGGAATTTTTTGGGTGTGGTTGAAAGTACATTCATCCAGGCAAGTGGAGAGTATCCCAATATCCCATCACACTCCTGATCTGCACCTCGTACATGGTGGGCAAATTTTCTGGAGTCAGGAGGTGAGTTATTCTCACAGAACTCCCAGCCTCTGACTGCTCTTGTAATCATAATATTGAAATGGGAGGTAAGTTCAGTTCAGTTTCTGGGCAATGGTATCTCCCAGAATATGGATGGTGGAGAATTCAGCAGTGATGATGCAACTGAACATCAAGGCGAGATGCTTTGAGTCTCTTTTGCTAGCATTTGTGCGGTCAAATTGTTACCTGCTGCGTATCGACCCAAGCCTTGTCCAGGTCATGCAGCAAGCTGGCATGGATTGCTCCAGTATCAGTATCAGAAGAGTTGTGAATGTTATTGAACATTGTGAAATCAACAGTGAACATCCCATTTCTGACCTAATAACAGGGAGAAGATCATTGAAGCAGCTGAAGATATTACCTTGAGGCAAAAACAGAAAATGTTGGAAAATTTAATCAGGTCTGACAGTAGCTGTGAAGAGAGAGCAGAGTTAACATTTCGAGTCAGCATTTATTGCCCATCCCTAGTTGCCTGAGGGCAGTTAAGAGTCAGCCATATTGCTATGGATCTGGAGTCACAGAGTCATAGGGCCCGATTTTACCATTTTGATTTGAAGTGCTGGGTGGACTTGAAACTGGGAATGTGTCAGATCTGACTTTTAGACCCGTTCTCAGGCGCCCCACATACACACTCTGCCTGAAAAATATCAGCGATTCCGAATCGCACTGCACAAGCCTGTGGGCGGGGCTTAACGTGCCCAAAATCCTGCAGCTCCGATAAGTGCATCCAACTGCGCATACGCATAAAATAAAATGATAGAATAACGCTCCCCTGCCACATCCCTCCTGGACCGGATAATGCCTCCCCCTGGTCCCCACAGACATTGCCCCATCTCCACAACATTAATGACCCCCTTATCCCCCCACCCCCCCGCCACCCAGACTGATCACGGGCCCCTCCCCCTATCCCCCCACCAATCTCAGGCAGAGTGGCAGTGGACCCCCCTTCCCTCCACCGATATCAGGCAGTGGCAGTGGACCCCCCTTTTCCCCCATTGATCTCAAGCAGAGTGGCAAGGGACCCCCCTCCCCCCCCCCTGCCCCCACTGATCTCGGGCAGAGAGATCCACCCTCCCCCCGACAAATATCAGGCAGAGTGATCTCCCTCACCTCCGCCCTGGACCCTCCCGCACAAGGCCCCCAACTCCTCCAGACTCCAATGGCTGTGTCACACCTCCCTCTCTCTCCCCTGTCCCCAATCATTGAGGCACTGATCCACCACCTACCCCCCCCCCCCCCCCCCCCCCCCCCCCCCCCCCCCCGCTCCACCCTCCCCGTAACACACCTGAAAGTGCTCACTTGCCTTCCTCTCAATGCTAACAAGCAAACTGCATGGAACTTGCTGGAATGTTCTGCCAAACTGCCTGCAGCTGATCTGCCCTAACGAAGAGCAGCTCCGTTAAAAATTCAAGAATGGACAGGCAGGCAGGCATTCCTGCACAAAATGTGCACACGACCAGCCTCTCGATTTACTGAGGGCGACCTGGGGAGACTGCTGGATGCAGAAGAGCGAGGCGGACAGCCTTTTACCCCCAGGAGGATGCAGCTCCAGGGGCTCTGATAGAAATGCGGCCTGGGACGAAGTCGCCACCTCAGTCAGTGCCAGGGCACTGGCCCCCCGAACCGGGAAACAGTGCTATAAAAAAGTCAATGACCTCATCCATGCAGCAAGGGTGAGTGCTGAACCCCATCTTGCATCTTCTTCCAAACCTCCCCCCGATCTTCCCATCCCTAGCACCCTGCGTGCTTCCAGCACCTGACCCCCAAGCACCTCCTTCCTTTCCCCCCCAATGAGCCCCATTAAGGGCCACCACCTGATACTCTGCAGGAGTCATGCCGTCATTTCTTTCATGGCTCCTTCTGAATCCACAGGAGAAGACCGAACATAACACCCGTGAGAGGGCGAAGACAGAGGGTAATGAGCCAGACCTCCGGGTCCTCACCCCCTTTGAGGAGTGGGCGCTGGAGCTCTCAAGAGAAGGGAAGATGCGGACTGTCAGCAACAGCATGGTTGAGCTGCTGTCAAGACGTGAACACCTGTCATTCCTCCACTCACTTTGAGGCAACGTCTCAGGGCATGATTTTTGGGTGGGAGGGGCAAGGTTTAAAGGAGATGTACGAGGCATGTTTATTTGCCCAGAGAGGGTAATGGGTGCCTGGAACTCGCTGCCGGCAGAGGTTGCGGACGCAGATACGATAGTGACCTTTAAGGGGTGTCTTTACAGCTATGCGAATGGGATGGGAATAGAGACATATGGTCCCCGGAAGGGTAGGGGGTTACAAATCAGATGGGCAGCCTGGTCACTACAATCTTGGAGGGCCGAAGGGCCTGCTCCTGTGATGTAATTTTCTTGGTGCTTTGTTCTATGTTCAATGGAGAAATGTGAATCACATGTTTGGCATCCCGGATCCCTCTCCCTCCTTTGCACTTAACCTTGTGTCCCGTGTTGCAGGGACAGATCTGGATGTCCCGGGGCCTTCTGGGCTCCAGGCCCCTACTGCAGCTCCCGCCCATCCTGGTCCAGGCAGCTCAGATGGGTCCTTGGAGGAAGCGGATGAAGGCCGTTTTGGCATCAGCTTCCAACTCACAACTCACCATCCTAGATACTGACACATCAGTGGGTCCAGTTAGTGGTGAGGCTTCTGGGTCACTCTCTGGTGAGCACGACACATCTGATAATGTACATTGGGTGGAAGAGGGACCGTCCGAGACCTCTGGCATGCAGGGACCTGCGGGATACGAGAACTCAGCTGGCCCCAAGCTCCATGCTGGGCCTCTGAGATCACTTCTCCCTCAGCTGCTGGAGATGCAGCAACAGAGCCAGGAAATGCAGGAGGGGCTGACAACCACACCGGACCAACTGCGAGGCTGTTGGGATGAGTCCCAAAGCTTTCAGGTGGACCAGCTATTGCCTGTCTTGCATGCTTCCCAGGCCAACACTACAAGGATGGCATCTGCAGTGAAAAGCTTAGGGCAGGGGATCCTCACTATGAGTGGATGGCTCCAAGCGATGGCTGAGAGGCTCAAGAGGTTGCAGGAGACCCAGCGGGACAGCGTTGAGACACAGCAAGCTACGGCAGCAGCCCTTGAGAACACAGCCCAGTCGCAGAGGGCCATGGCTGAGGGGTTGCAGAGCGTGGCCCAGTCTCAGAGGGCACTTGCTGCGGCCATAGAGGTCATAGAGGATTACAGCATGGAAACAGGCCCTTCGGCCCAACTTGTCCATGCCGCCCTTTTTTTTTAACCCCTAAGCTAGTCCCAATTGCCCGCATTTGGCCCATATCCCTCTATACCCATCTTACCCATGTAAATGTCTTAACACTTTTTAAAAGACAAAATTGTACCCGCTTCTACTACTACCTCTGGCAGCTTGTTCCAGACACTCACCACCCTCTGTGAAAAAAATTGCCCCTCTGGACATTTTTCTATCTCTCCTCTCTCACCTTAAACCTATGCCCTCTAGTTTTAGACTCCCCTACCTTTGGGAAAAGATACTGACTTTCTAGCTGATCTATGCCCCTCATTATTTTATAGGTCATAAAGAGGTGGCCCCTGACTCAACTGGCCATCACAGAGGGCTCGACCACCATGGGTAAGATGCAGGTGGTCCTCCAGGACTGGCAGTGCCAAGTGACGCCAGAGCTTCTGGAGCTCATTGCAGAAGAATCGCCGTCCCATGGAGTGACCCGGGGCCCACAGGAACCCCAAGGGAGGAGGGAAGGCTCAAGCGCATGCTGGGGCCTTCCAGCCAGGACCTGTGGCTGTGGCTACACCTTCTGACTCTCCCCTTCCTGACACCGGGGCATTTTAGGGGCAGCGGGATGAAGTGGTGCCATGGAAATGTCCCAGTCACCTGGAAACCGGCCAGGGCCCTCAAGGTCCAGGGCCTCCAGTGGACGCCCGCCACGCACATCACAGGTCACGGGGCGAGGTAGGCAGCTGGCTCCCTCCACCCCTGATGTACATTCTGGTGAGTCACTGAGACGTAATGGTAGGCCATGTAAGGTTAGGAAGTTGTAGTTGCACTGAGATGGCACAGGTGAAGGGCTGCACTAGTTAGATAGATCTTTAAACACCTTAAGGTTTTCTGTTCACATGTTTTTGTGTTAGAACTTATTATTTAAACACCTTTATTGCAATTAAATGTTTTTTCATCACCCACCTGTGACTAATTTGTCTCAGATTTGTCTCGAATAGGAATCCTCCTCCATTGATAATCACCAGAGGAATGGTTCATGTTGATGTCAGTTGGGGAGGCTCCTCAATGCTGTGTCACTGAGAAAAGGAAGCCATTGGTTCCCCAGACCCTATGAGTGATTCCCACCGGCCCCAGGGCCCTGTATGGGGGTTTCAGATCCCTTACCCACTACACAGACGTGGGCCCAGGTGCCAGCATGCATGCGGAGCTCAGATAGGAGTCAGACTAGTTTGCACCAGGGCATCATCATAATGGTCCTTAGCGAGTCATCATCACCCTTGTCTGCCAAAGAAACTCGCTAACAGTGTACCCAGGCCCACCACTCTGGTGTGACGATGTTGCAGGATATAGAAGGAATTTTGGGACAATGGTGGCGGGGGATGGAACCACAGACAGAAACCCCTAGCGAATGAACCGCCTGGTGATCAGGGCCTCCCTTGCCATGCTCGCGTGCCTCATTTGGGCTGCCAGCCCACCAGCACCTGGTTGATGTTCCTCGGCATGCTCTTCCTCCTCCTCCTGTTGATCATCCTCCTCAGCAACACCCGGCTGGTCAGCCTCCACATCCTCCTCCTCCACCAATAGGTCACCTCTCTGCAGAGCCAGATTGTGCAAGGCACAACACACAACCACTATGCAGGAAGAGATCACTGGGTTGTATTGGAGGGCCCCGCCAGATTGGTCCAGGCACTGGAATCGCATTTTGAGGAGCACAGTGCACCTCTCTACTGTTGCGCGGGTGGCTACATGGGCCTCATTATAGTGGGTCTCCACCTCAGTCACAGGCCTCCACACAGGCATCATCAGCCATGTCCAAAGCGGGTAACCCATATCACCCAGGAGCCACCCCCGCAGCCTGGGCTCCTCCTCAAAACCTCTAGGATATCCGAGCTCCTGACAATGAAGCCGTCATGCACACTGCCTGGATGTATTGCGCAGACATGCATAATGTTCATGTTATGGTCACACACAAGTTGAACATTCAGGGAGTGGAACCCCTTTCTGTTGATTAATCTCCCTGGATTCTGTAGGGGGCCTTGAGGGCAACGTGTGTGCAGTTGATGGCCCCCTGAACGTTAGGCATCCCTGCAATGACCACAAACCCTGCAGCCCAGGCTTCCTGACGGGCCTGGTCCAGATTAAAGTTGATGTACTGCCCAGGCCGGGCATACAGGGCTTCTGTGACCTGTTTGACACAGTTGTGCACGGCTGATTGGGAGATGCCACAGACACCTCCTCGAGGGGTCTGAAAGGAGCCAGTCGCACAAACCTTCAGAGCGGCCGTCAATTTGACAGCCACCGAGAGTGGGTGCCCCCTCCACCCCTCCCCCTGCCTCTAGATGCCAGGTCCTGCACAGGTGTTGCACTGGCTCCTTTCAGAGGCGGAGACGTCGACAGCTCACAGTGTCCAACATCTGTTCAAATGACACTCGTGCATGGATCTGTTTGGGTCTCTGCTCCCTCCTTCTCTCCCCTCTGGGTGAATGGCGGCCACCTCCTGCCTCTGGTGGTCGTCTCCCTCTACTCCTGCAAGTGGTAAGGCCCAGGCCTCCTGTGCCCACAATTCTTCCTCCAGCTCCTCCTCCTCAGTTCCAGCAGCAACCAAAAGAACAGCAAGATCGACTGGTTGCATCGCAAAAGTCACCTCGTCACTCTGAAGGAGGGGAAATGGAGAGGAACACATGTAGAGGTTAAGGAACGCTGCTTGCCCCTAGCATATCAACAATCACAGCCCCCCCCTCAATTCCCCCAGCCACATGCTCCCCACAATCACAGCCCCCCCCAATTCCTCCAGCCACATGCTCCCCACAATCACAGCCCTCCCTCCAATTCCCCCAGCCACATGCTCCCCACAATCACAGCCCCCCCCAATTTCCCCAGCCACATGCTCCCCACAATCACAGCCCCCCCCCAATTTCCCCAGCCACATGCTCCCCACAATCACAGCCCCCCCCAATTTCCCCAGCCACATGCTCCCCACAATCACAGCCCCCCCCAATTTCCCCAGCCACATGCTCCCCACAATCACAGCCCCCCCCAATTTCCCCAGCCACATGCTCCCCACAATCACAGCCCCCCCCAATTTCCCCAGCCACATGCTCCCCACAATCACAGCCCCCCCCAATTTCCCCAGCCACATGCTCCCCACAATCACAGCCCCCCCCAATTTCCCCAGCCACATGCTCCCCACAATCACAGCCCCCCCCAATTTCCCCAGCCACATGCTCCCCACAATCACAGCCCCCCCCAATTTCCCCAGCCACATGCTCCCCACAATCACAGCCCCCCCCAATTTCCCCAGCCACATGCTCCCCACAATCACAGCCCCCCCCAATTTCCCCAGCCACATGCTCCCCACAATCACAGCCCCCCCCAATTTCCCCAGCCACATGCTCCCCACAATCACAGCCCCCCCCAATTTCCCCAGCCACATGCTCCCCACAATCACAGCCCCCCCCAATTTCCCCAGCCACATGCTCCCCACAATCACAGCCCCCCCCAATTTCCCCAGCCACATGCTCCCCACAATCACAGCCCCCCCCAATTTCCCCAGCCACATGCTCCCCACAATCACAGCCCCCCCCAATTCCCCCAGCCACATGCTCCCCACAATCACAGCCCCCCCCAATTCCCCCAGCCACATGCTCCCCACAATCACAGCCCCCCCCAATTTCCCCAGCCACATGCTCCCCACAATCACAGCCCCCCCCAATTTCCCCAGCCACATGCTCCCCACAATCACAGCCCCCCCCCAATTCCCCCAGCCACATGCTCCCCACAATCACAGCCCCCCCCAATTTCCCCAGCCACATGCTCCCCACAATCACAGCCCCCCCCCAATTTCCCCAGCCACATGCTCCCCACAATCACAGCCCCCCCCCAATTCCCCCAGCCACATGCTCCCCACAATCACAGCCCCCCCCCAATTCCCCCAGCCACATGCTCCCCACAATCACAGCCCCCCCCAATTTCCCCAGCCACATGCTCCCCACAATCACAGCTCCTGGAAGGTTGAAAGCGGCAGCAGTGCAATTTGCAAGGGCTTTGTGCACATCCTTCAGCTGGAAGTGAGCTGAGTGCACGAGGACCCAGCAGCACCGCAAGACCCGAGGTCAGTGCTGCGACCTGGGTCCGTGCTGCAAGTCGGACATCGGAGACACTGCTGAGCAACAGTCCCCCACCCCCTCCACGCACTCGCAGAGCCACCAACAACCCGAGAAAGAAATGGGCCGCAACGAAAGGACACCCGTGAGCAGCAGAGAGCCGTTGGACACTATGAACCTACCTCCTCACTAACCCTCACTGATGGAGTGCCCGAATCGGACTTTTATGGAGCATGTCTGTTTCGTGCCGATTCTGGATTGGCGAACGCGATGGTGAAGAGGGGAGTGCCGGTAATGTTGGGCGTGCAGCCCATTAATTCCATTTAATACATTCAAATGCATTTAAATGGCCATCGCGCCCTTTTTGGGTGTGGTCCCGATCGCGTCCATTTTCGAGCCTTGGCAAAGGGGGAACCGACGGTGAGGCGGGCGCGGATCATGCTACTCGCCTCATGCCGGACTTTACCACGTTTTTGCTCCCAAAAACGGGCGCAATCTGAAGGTAAAATCGGGCCCATAGAGTCATACAGCATGGAAACAAGCCCTTTGGCCCAACTTGTCCACGCTGCCCTTTTTTTTAACAACTAAGCTAGTCCCAGTTGCCCGCATTTGGCCCATATCCCTCTATGCCCATCTTACCCATGTAACTGTCTAAATGTTTTCTAAAAGACAAAATTGTACCCACCTCTCCTACTACCTCTGGCTGCTCATTCCAAGACACTCACCACCCTCTGTATGAAAAAGTTGCCCCTCTGGACCCTTTTGCATCTCCCCCCTCTTACCTTAAATCTATGCCCTCTCGTTTTAGGCTCTCTTACCTCTGGGAAAAGATATTGACTATCTACCTGATCTATGCTCCTCATTATTTTATAGACCTCTATAAGATCACCCCTAAGTCTCCTACGCTCCAGAGAAAAAGGTCCCAGTCTATCCAGCCTCTCATAACTCAAACCATCAAGTCCCGGTAGCATCCGAATAAATCTTTTCTGCACTCTTTCTAGTTTAATAATATCCTTTCTATCATAAGGTGACCAGAACTGTACACAATATTCCAAGTGTGGCTTTACCAATACAAGATGTCCCAACTCCTGCATTCACTGTTCTGTAAGAAGTTTAACAACATCAGGTTAAAGTCCAACAGGTTTATTTGGTAGCAAAAGCCACACAAGCTTTCGGAGCTCTGTTCTGACCAATGAAACCAAGCATGCTGAATGCTTTCTTCACCAGTCTGTCCACCTGTGACTCCACTTTCAAGGAGCTATGAACCTGTACTCCTGTAACAGTCACATGTAAGCCAGACCAGACCAGGTAATGATGACATCAATGAACCAGATGGGTTTTTACTATAATATTTAATGGTCATTATTAGACTTTTAATTCCAGATTTTTATTGAATTCAAATATTACCATCTGTGACAGTGGGATTTGAAGTCAGGTCCTGAGAGCATTCCTCTGGGTCTCTGGATTACTGGTCCAGTGACAATACCATCACACCACTGCTTCCCCTTTACACAGAAGGTTGTAAATCTTTAGAAGTCTCTACAGCAGAGGGCTGGTGAATGAATTCAGTCATTGTTTAAGGTAAAAATTGAAAGGTTTCTGATTAACAAATGTAAAGAGTTGTGGGGATGGTGAGGGTTAAAGGCATCGAGATGGCCAATCTGCCATGATCATATTGAATGGTTGGTTTGATGGGCAGAATGCCCTACTCCTCTTCCTATGTTCAGATGTCCAGTACAGACACACATGCTAAATAGCCTCTGTCTGTGCTATTACCATCCCATGATTCTGTGACCTCGCCTCTGGAATTCAGCTCCTGCGTCCATGTTCGGACCAAGGCTGTAATTCGGCCTGGAGCCAATCATTCCGTCCCAGTCTGATGTTCAAGAAATCCTACCAGCTGCCACACTGTGGTAGTGTGGCCCCTTTAAAGGGGCGTTCCTTGAGGACCACATGGTCGGTCCGGACCCTATGGTGTGTTGAGATGGGAAGCTGAGTGCAAGGCTATGTATCCCGGGTGGGGGAGAGTCAGCACTTGGAGCCAGGGAGGAGCAATGTACAGTTGCATAGTTATTCTATCAGACTCTGTTTGTATGCACAGTTAATTATTGCTTTGACAATAAAGCCTTTGTGTTCTGAAGCCTCATCAAGTCATTCTCGATTTATTTTACTGGCAACGAGGAAAAACTTTCCAAGTTCCCTGGGGATCACAGTGCAAGGCTTGGGGGGGGAACAGACCAGTGTGTCGAAGATATGAAAAAGCAAGACCAAGGTATAATGTTAAAATGCCTTTAATCAGAAAATTAGAACATTTCGACCCCGAAGTAGAAAATTTAAAGACGACTTTACCTTTTTGTAGCAAACGCGATAACAATTGAGGAAAAATGGAAGGTTATTCAAAGAACAAAGAACAAAGAACAATACAGCACAGGAACAGGCCCTTCGGCCCTCCAAGACCACGCCGCTCCCCGGTCCAGGATTGAATCCTGAATCCAGGATCCCCGCCCAATTTTCCAGCCTATCTACATACTAATATCCTATCCCCGAGCTGTCCCTCACAGCTATGATGCTTTGTTCATCACAACCTATTAACTCACCCCCACCCCCCCATTCCAGACCATGTGATCTCCAGGGAGAGGCGAAAACCCAGAGTGAAAACCCCAGGGCCAATATGGGGAAAAAAAATCTGGGAAATTCCTCTCCGACCCCCTGAGGCGATCGAAACGAGTCCAGGAGATCACACTGGCCCTGATCGGAAAATGCTTCCCAACCCTATTCATTTCCACTTCCACGAACACTATATGAACTCCCTGCCCCCGAGACAGGTTCCCAACTATCCGCAGTCTCGCTCTGTACTGGCACCAGCAAGATGATCATAGAATGAAGCCTTGAAACGAGAAACAAAGAACAATTAGCCCGCGCCGCTCCCTGGTCCAAACTAGACCACTCTTTTGTATCCCTCCATTCCCTCTCCGTTCATATAGCTGTCTAGATAAGTCTTAAACGTTCCCAGTGTGTCCGCCTCCACCACCTTGCCCGGCAACCCATTCCAGGCCCCCACGACCCTCTGTGTAAAATATGTCCTTCTGATATCTGTGTTAAACCTCCCCCCCTTCACCTTGTACCTATGACCCCTCGTGAACGTCACCACCGACCCGGGGAAAAGCATCCCACCGTTCACCCTATCTATGCCTTTCATAATTTTATACACCTCTATTAAGTCTCCCCTCATCCTCCGTCTTTCCAAGGAGAACAACCCCAGTTTCCCCAATCTCTCCTCATAACCAAGCCCCTCCATACCAGGCAACATCCTGGTAAACCTCCTCTGTACTCTCTCCAAAGCCTCCACGTCCTTCTGGTAGTGTGGCGACCAGAACTGGACGCAGTATTCCAAATGCGGCCGAACCAACGTTCTATACATCTGCAACATCAGACCCCAACTTTTATACTCTATGCCCCGTCCTATAAAGGCAAGCATGCCATATGCCTTCTTGACCACCTTCTCCACCTGTGACGTCACCTTCAAGGATCTGTGGACTTGCACACCCAGGTCCCTCTGCGTCTCTACACCCTTTATGGTTCTTCCATTTATCGTGTAGCTCCTCCCTACATTATTCCCACCAAAATGCATCACTTCGCATTTATCAGGATTGAACTCCATCTGCCATTTCCAGCCTATCAATATCCTTCTGTAGCCTCTGACAATGTTCCTCACTATCTGCAAGTCCTGCCAGTTTTGTGTCGTCCGCAAACTTACTGATCACCCCAGTTACTCCTTCTTCCAGATCATTTATATAAATCACAAAAAGCAGAGGTCCCAATACAGAGCCCTGCGGTACACCACTAGTCACAGGCCTCCAGCCGGAAAAAGACCCTTCCACTACCACCCTCTGTCTTCTATGACCAAGCCAGTTCTCCACCCATCTAGCCACCTCCCCCTTTATCCCATGAGATCCAACCTTTTTCACTAGCCTACCATGAGGGACTTTGTCAAACGCTTTACTAAAGTCCATATAGACAACATCCACGGCCCTTCCTTCGTCAACCATTTTGGTCACTTCTTCAAAAAACACCACCAGGTTAGTGAGGCATGACCTCCCTCTCACAAAACCATGCTGACTATCGTTAATGAGTTTATTCCTTTCTAAATGCGCATACATCCTATCTCTAAGAATCTTCTCCAACAACTTCCCCACCACGGACGTCAAGCTCACCGGCCTATAATTACCCGGGTTATCCTTCCTACCCTTCTTAAATAACGGGACCACATTGGCTATCCTCCAATCCTCTGGGACCTCACCTGCATCCAGTGACGAGACAAAGATTTGCGTCATAGGCCCAACGATTTCACCTCTCGTCTCCCTGAGCAGCCTTGGATAGATTCCATCAGGCCCTGGGGATTTGTCAGTCTTTATATTCTCTAACAAACCTAACACTTCCTCCTTTGTAATGGAGATTTTCTCCAACGGTTCAACACTCCCCTCAGAGACACTCTCAGTCAACACATCCCTCTCCTTTGTGAATACCGACGCAAAGTATTCATTTAGGATCTCCCCTATTTCTTTGGGCTCCAAGCATAAGTCCCCACTATTGTCCCTGAGAGGTCCGATTTTTTCCCTAACAACCCTTTTGTTCCTAACGTATGAATAAAATGCCTTGGGATTCTCCTTAATCATGTCTGCCAAGAACATTTCGTGACCCCTTTTTGCTCTTCTAATTCCCCGTTTGAGTTCTTTCCTACTTTCTTTGTACTCCTCCAGAGCGCCCTCCGTTTTTAGCTGCTTGGACCTAACATACGCCTCTCTTTTCTTTTTCAGCTGTTTGTAATCCACAGACTTACAGTTTAATCAGAAGTTTAACATCGCCTGATGCTCCAGCCACCCCAATCTTTTGACCAAATAGTTGAGCTGTTAAGAATTATTTCAACTGCCCAGCCTCAAGCATTATGACAAGGTCCACATTTCACTCAGCAGTCCAGGAGCCAGAGTAGACAGTCTCAGGCTTTATGGCCAGATTGAGAGGATTGGTAGAGCATTGCGAATTCAGCCCAGCTTCAGGGGAAATGTTGAGGGACTGTTTGGTCTGTGATATAAACAGCTGATTACACAAAGTAAGTTATTGGCAGAGGCCAAAGTTTCTCTAGAAAAACCTGTGGAACTGGCCCAGGTGACTGAATATGCAAAACAGGGTGTAAACAAATTGCAAGGAATGCCAAACAAAATAAACCACTTATGGCAGGAAATGGCTGTTGTGAAGACCTGCCCGAATGCTGGTGCTGAAGAGTCAGAGTCACAGAGGTTTACAGCATGGAAACAGCCCTTCGGCCCAACTTGTCCATGTCGCCCTTTTTTAACCATGAAGCTAGTCCCGGTTGACCGCATTTGGCCTGTATCCCTCGATAGCCATCTTACCGATGTTACTGTCTAGCTTTTTTAAAAGCAGTTGCTTTTTAAAAGACAAAATTGTACCCGTCTCTACCACTACCTCTGGCAGCTTGTTCCAGACACTTGCCACCCTCTGTGTGAATAAAGTGCCCCTCTGGACACTTTTGTATCTCTCCCCTCTCACCTTAAACCAATGCCCTCTAGTTTTAGACTCCCCTGTTGTACCTGGAATTCTCAGATACTTTCGACCAGTTGCTTACTCCAAGGTTTTACCCCGATGCCCTTATTTGCAAGATGGACAAAGGACAAACACAAGTAAAGGTTCAATAAGCTTATTAATAATACTATTAACCCTTACATTACCCTCATAAAACAAGAGGTGGCACGGTAGCACAATGGTTAGCACTGCTGTTTCACAGCTCCAGGGACCTGGGTTCGATTCCCGGCTTGGGTCACTGTCTGTGTGGAGTTTGCACATTCTCCTCGTGTCTGTGTGGGTTTCCTCCGGGTGCTCCGGTTTCCTCCCACAGTCCAAAGATGTGTGGGTTAGGCTCATTGGCCATGCTAAAATTGCCCCTTAGTGTCCTGAGATGCGTAGGTTAGAAGGATTAGCGGGTAAATGTGTTGGGATATGGGGGTAGGGCCTGGGTGGGATTGTGGTCAGTGCAGACTTGATGGGCCAAATAGCCTCTTTCTGCACTGTAGGGTTTCTATGATTTCTATGAAGAAGATCCCCCAGATTCAGGTATACTACCCTCAAAGATGGTTTGGTTAAACTGCAGGCCCGATTCTCTGAGTCCCACTGGTCCATCGTCATGAAGGCGAGTCTCGATGGCAGCTTCTTCCTTCCTTCCTTCTCTGGTCAGTCTTCAGGATGGTCATGGTCGCCTCCCTCGTCGAGTCTTCGCTGCTGGTGTGTCTGAGATGTGTACCTTTATCCCCCTGCTTGCCTGCCTTTCCAGAAACTTTTCTGGCTTCCGGCCAATGAGGTCTTGGGAGGGGGTCCCAATACCCACTGGGTTTCTTGATGTCTGCCTGACAGGACACTGGGGCCCGCCCTCAGGTGTCCATCTCCATGCTGTTGTTTACATGTAACCTTTGTCAGATAAGGTAACTGCAGGAACTCTAGGTAACAGAAATTCTGGCCCAATTGGGACTTCGAAAAATAGGCTGGTGCATTTCGATGGGGTGCGATGATCTCCTGCTGGGTCTCAGGAGAGTGCAATGATCTTTGATGGGTGATTGATGGGCCAGGCCCAGACATGTTCCTGTTTCTTTGTATATTTGACTTTCATCAAGTCTGGCCTGCCTGAGGTTTGACTGTGTTTGATTTTAATATGCCTAATTCTTTAATTTAGGATATCCAATTTAATCAGCCTTAAAGCTAGGCCCTGATTATATTACCACACTCCCTCCTCTTGATCCAGTGAGCGTCAGTGAACCGGATCGCATAATCTTTACCAAACCATCTCAACAAGCAAGTATCCCGAATCCAAGGTTGATAGTATCATCCCTAACCCACAATAGTACCAACAAATTGAAATGAAGCAAAATAATAAGAAAAAAATTTAAAATAAAGAAATAATACATCAATAGGGTATATACAAAACAAAGCAATGAACAGTACAAAATGACAAGTGACTGTACATATTACAATATAGATGGGAGAGTATCAAGGCTCTTGGTTGTAGAGTCTTTCCCGATGTCGGATGGCCCTTGCCGAGTCCAAGTGTTGCAAAAATTCCTTCTTCCATCGGGCGAATTTAAACATGAAGGTGGTTAGGTACACTGCCACAAGTAGGATTCCTATTACGGCCGGGTGTGACAGAATGCGGACCCATGGGTAGATTTGGACATTTGAACCCCAATCCCCGAGGTCCTCCCACCATGTAGTGACTCTAATTTCACTAACGCGCTTTTTTATTTCCCCTGTTTATTGCACCACTTTGACAAAGGTCTTGTGTGCTGTGATCAATTGTGTCCGAATTTGCTGAAGTTTCTCGGGTAGAAGTGTTATCCCGGTATCAAATTTTTCAAAATAGTCCCCCAAGTTTTGTCTCAATTCCTCACTAGCATTTATTAGTGTTTTTTCTCTTCTGTGTATGTCTACCATCTCAATTAATCCTATCCTGGCGGGAATGTGTGGTTTAATGCAAAAGGTAGTGTTGTGGATGTTACATATGGCTGCCCCATAGTGGTAATTTTCTAGCGAGGTTGTGATACAATATTCTCCCTCCCCCCTGTAAGCCACCCGGGTGACATCCTTTTCCAAATTTCAAATTTCCAGTGTACAACTTAGGTCAGTGGTTGTTCTGAATCCACACAGGGCATGTTCATTTTCATACACCAGTTATGGGCACACGACCATTTTGTCTGTGTGTTCACATTTCTCCAGACTGGTGCCTATTAGCTTCCCTCCTTTCTCAACCACACACGGTTGCGTCCCCTGGTATCCCATCCACATCCCTCCTTTAATGATCCCTATATTTTCAGCTTCAAAAAGTCTCAACCCGACCTTATCTTTTAATATTACTGGGATCCCCAACACCATTGCTAGTGCGGCCCCTGGGGTTCCCCTACAACTATCGTTAGACCAGACCTTGGTCAGTTGCCGTAATTGGCAGTTCGTGTCATTGGGGTGTCTTTTTCCCTGGTACAGGTGTTCAATCTGTTCATCATTGATCTAGGACAGAACTTTCCCCCTGCTAACATGATCGAGATTCTCTCGTAACTGCTCGACCATCCGTTGCCCAAAGATGCTACACAGGGTTCGGTTCTGTCGCCTGGCATCATCTTCCACCCTCCCTCGGGTGATCTGATTAATAGTTTGGGAATGTCTTTCTAGTACAGTAACCATAAGGCTACTGGCTCTGTTCTCAGTCAAATCTCCCTCGGCATCTTGCCGAGCATTTTCAGTTAAGCTATCCAAGGTCTGTTTAACTTGTTGGGTTAGGTCTCTGAGTTCATTATCCAAATCAGCCAGATCCAGTGCATTAATGGTGGATACCCCCGCTCCGTATGCAGTCACCAGATCAGTCAGGATTTCCCTCCTCTTGCGCCCCATTGACCTGGGCGTCTCTTCCCTCTCGTGTGTCTCAGTCTTTCGGCTTAGCAGCCTCTGGGTCAAGTGGAGGTACAACTTTCTAAGTGGGGAGGGACACCAGTCTGGTAATTGTGTTCCGGCTAAATCTACCACTACTGGTACCAATTCGTAGTGTGTGTTGTCGAATAATATTTTCCCTGTATGTTTTAGTATCAATCCATTTTGGGGCCCTGGGGTGGTTTTGGGATAAGTGGGGAGGGATATGCTAACAGTTGGTCTTAACCCATTCTTAATTTCATAGTATATATACTCGTTCTGAATAACCTTACCAGGGCACTTCTTTCCTAATTCCAGCCCTTTTTCTGGGCCATGGGCTAGACAGGCTAGCTCCATGCACCCATGGTTAGTGTGCGCCCACCAATCACTAGTGAGAGTCGTCCTTAGGGAGCAGTAATCAGAGCTCACATTATCTTTCCTGTACACCACGCTTTGGTTATTACACCCATAGGTGATACTCTTATTGGGGTGTACCCATAGGATGCCATCCTCACATTTGCCTGCATCTGGTGGGGTGAACCACATATATCCAGGGTATCGTAGACTGATCTTCTTGTCTTCGGTTGGTGTTGTGTCTGTGGTTCGGTCTGAGACGAGGAGTCCCAGATAGCAAAGTATGTAGTTCATTCCGGGGAAGATCAAGGTAGCACCTGTTAATTCTTATTAATACCTGATTCTCTTTTCTTTACTAGAATGTCATATGATCTCCCTTTTCAAAAAAAAAACAAAAAAATAAGTAAATGAATAATAAAGACCCAATTGTGTCATACGAAGGGTTAATCAGCAATCAGTGTTGATGGGGTTGAGTGGGGTAAGGAGTTTGCAGATCGTGAAAATAAAGTGTTGGGTATGTGGCCTGTGTCCTTGTTGTTGGAAGACTATGGCACAGTATAACAATAGATTCTTCATCCCAGAACCAAACTGTGGTGTGTGGGAAGATTATGACGCAGTATAATGTGGGCAGATAAGAAACCCTTTTCAATTGGGTGATGCGTGGAGTGGGCGGATAAAGTTATTTACAACTTGGACTGTGATGTCCTGATTCTTCCTTAGTGGAGGGAACCTATGTGGGTGGACTTTGGCTGCCGGGTACCCACTGCCTCTGGTAGTGAGCGCCGGGTCAAACGGTTCTGGGAGTCCCGGTACCAGGGGCGTCATAGGGCATAACACGTTCTGGTGCCCCAGAGTCCTTTTGATCAAGGTCCCCTTAGACGGGGCCTTCGTCCTGATGTCCGGTGAATCGGAGCTGGGACTGGGCAGGCCAAAATCGATTCTGGAGGCATCGGGTGGAGGTTCGGAGCCTGGAGTACAGGGTGTGGGTTATAGTGGCTTGTCGGGCCGGTCCTTTGAGGGGCATGGGTCGGGGTCCATTGTCAGGGAACCGCTGAGATGGTCGTGTGGGGTAGTTGGCTGGTGCGCTACGGTCCCGGGCAAAATGGTTGGGTTGCCTGCAGTTATAACACTGTGCTAGTGGGGGTGGGCCTCTGGGCTCAGCTCTGTATTGTTCTCGGTGTCGGGGGTTGGGCCTATGTCCTGGGCGGCCTTGTGGTTCCCTGTGGCGGCGATCAGCAGGGGTGTATGGCTGTCCGGGGTTTGCTGGTCCCCTGAAGTTTGGTGGTGCCCTACAGTCCCGGGCAAAATGGTTGGGTTGCCCGCAGTTATGACACTGTGCTTGTGGGGGTGGATATCTGGGATTGGTTTTGTCTTGTTCCCTGAACCTGGGGTTGGGAATATATCGGGGTTCTGCGCAGGGTTGTGGTTTTCTGTATCGATGATTGACAGGGGTATATGGGAGTGGGTGCCCTGAGTTTCCCAATCCCCTGTTTCCACCTCCCCCTTCGTTATGCCAAACCGGGGCTGGGTCTGTGTGGATCGGGTTCATCTTTCCGTGTTTTGAGGACTTGGGGATGTCTGTTTGTTTGTCTGACTTCCCATTTCCACACGCGAGTCATTTTGCAGATGGCCCAGGCTTCTGTATGTGCATTATCATCGAGGTTAAAATTCTCACAGGCTTTCCGACTCCCCTCGGTGGCGTGTGCTATCAGGGTTCGGATCCATGTGGACCGGTGGTGTGTGTTTAATTGGACTCAATTTAATTGGCTGAAAACCATAACAAATTGGTTCCATAGTCGGCCAGCATAGGCTGTTGGGTGTTCCCCTCGCTTTTGTTGACAGTTTGTGGTGAACCATCGTTGGTTCCCACTCGATAGTACTGAGCCAGGGTCTGGCCAGTACTACGAGTATGTATATATGTTGCTGTTGGGGTTAGGGATGGGTTGTTCTATTGGTTGCTGTTGGGTGTGGGATGAAGAATCTATTGTTATACTGTGCCATAGTCTTCCAACAACAAGGACACAGGCCATATACCCAACACTTTATTTTCACGATCTGCAAACTCCTTACCCCAATTGCTTTAGCTATATCAGTGAGCTGGGTCATGGTGTATGGAGTTACATAAGTCACGTCGTGGTTCTGTCTGTCCTGTCGTCGGGAGGTGATCGGATTCATCGGTACGGGAACCAGATTATTGAGTGGACTTATCGGGAATAGGACTAGGGGCTGAGACTGAATGTTCCAGGATGGAGGCCGGATTAGGTGGTGCCGTTGGTTCCGTTTCCGAGAACAGAGGTGGGGGCCCCAGTCGGCTGTGGCGCTAGCTGTTTCATAATGGCAGGCATCCTGTTCTAATTCCCCCCACTCTACCTCTGGGTCACTATCCCCTGTTTCAGTCATGTATACACACATTACACTCCTTTTTATGGCTAGTTGTGATTTTAAATCTTCAATCTCACGCAGGCATTTGGAGTGGTCTGTTGCGCGGGCAGTATTTGCTTTTCCTGCTTGGTGCAAAACTTTTACTGCAGCCTGCAGGTCGCTGCATTTACGTTTAACTTCCTCTACCTGTTGCAGCGCAGCCTCTCTCTCACGGACAGCGCGCTGTGCCTTTTGGTAGGCTTTATCACATTGAGCCTGGAATTAGCTCATGTGTATCATATTAATCTGTTTTCTTTCCTCTCGTGTGACTACCTCCACTTTCAATTGTTGTGTGCGCATGGTAGCACTCATTAAGTCCTGCTTTAGTTGGGTTACCTGGGCCTCTCTGTCCCATTTAACACAGATAATCTCCGCTTCTCTACCACGGAGCTGTTCTAGACAACTAGCGATCGCAATTGCCTTCCTTAGCTTGGGAGCCCTTTTACCCACTTCCTTATGGGCATGATTCCAACAATTCTCTCCCTCGGATCCCAGATCCGGTTTCGGAGCATCACTGCACCCATTTGGGCCACTTATGGTTCAAATATAAATGGAGGACTTCCTCCCATTCGGCATGAATGGCATAATTATTTCCTTTTAGGATTCATCACGTGGGTATGGGTAAGGGATCGGGGTGAGAATCCGGTTTTCACTAAATTCCCTCCTGTCGATTTTACCCAAATTCCTTTGACTGTCCTAGTTCTAATTACACAGTTTGTCCACCTCATGTTACAGACACCGGGCTTATGAGCCAATTTACTGGTCGAATCTGTATTAGTCCTTCACTCACTTAAGACTGGCCATCACGTGGGGCAACCTGCCCTCTTAATTCAGGCTCAGACGTGGTGTTGGAGAATACTGGGTTGAAGGTTTGACTTCGGAGCAACGTATCACTTCTTATCGAAGTCCCATCTGGGGTCCCAACTGTTGTACCTGGAATTCTCAAATACTTTCAACCAGTTGCTTACTCCAAGGTTTTACCTCGATGCCCTTATTTGCAAGATGGACAAAGGACAAACACAAGTAAAGATTCAATAAGTTCATTAATACTATTAACCCTAAAATTACCCACATAAAACAAGAGGGTACCCAAGATTCAAGTAGACTACCCGCAAAGATGGTTTGGTTAAACTGCAGGCTCGATTCTCTGAGTCCCTCTGGTCCGTCGTCACGAAGGTGAGTCTCGATGGCAGCTTCTTCCTTCCTTCCTTCTTCTGGTCAGTCTTCCGGATGGTCAAGGTCACCTCCCTCGTCGCGTCTTCGCTGCTGGTGTGTCTGAGAAGCGTACCTTTATCCCCCTGCTTGCCTGCCTTTCCAGAAACTTCTCTGGTTTCCGGCCAATGGGGTCTCGGGAGGGGGGTCCCAATACCCAGTGAGTTTCTTGATGTTTGCCTGACAGGACACTGGGGCCCACCCCCCAGTGTCCATCTCCATGCTGTTGTTTACATGTAACCTGTTGTCAGATAAGGTAACTGCAGGAACTCTAGCTGACAGAAAGTCTGGCCTGATCTGGGCTTCTAACAATAGGCCGGTGCATTTCAATGGGGTGCGATGATCTCCTGCTGGGTCTCAGGAGAGTGCAATGAGCTTTGATGGGTGATTGATGGGCCAGGCCCAGACATGTTCCTGTGTCTTTGTATATTTGACTTTCATCAAGTCTGGCCTGCCTGAGGTCTGACTGTGTTTGATTTTAATATGCCTAATTCTTTAATTTAGGATATCCAATTTAATCAGCCTGAAAGCTAGGCCCTGATTATATTACCACACCACTACCTTTGGGCAAAGATGTTGATTATCCAGCTGATCTATGCCCCTCATTATTTTATAGGCCTCTATAAGATCACACCTAAACCCCCTACGCTCCAGGGAAAAAAGTCCCAGTCTATCAAGCCTCTCCTTATAACTCAAACCATTAAGTCCCTGTAGCATCCTAGTAAATCTTTTCTGCATTCTTTCTAGTTTGATAATATTCTTTCTATAATAGGGTGATGAGAACTGTGCACAGTATTCCAAGTCCAATAAAAGGGAGACAGCATCAAGGGCAGAAGGTTATTATTAGTGTGGAGGAAATCACTCCTAAGAAGTCTGCTGATGTATAAATTATGTGTGTTTCAGATGTAACAATAAGAGTTATTTACAAGCATGGTGCAGAGTGAAGCTGTCAAGACGGCTTTATTTGTCATTTTATATTAATGATGAGAATATAGGGGGCATGGTTAGTAAGTTTGCAGATGACACCAAGATTGGTGGCATAGTGGACAGTGAAGAAGGTTATCTCAGATTGCAACGGGATCTTGATCAATTGGGCCAGTGGGTTGATGAATGGCAGATGGAGTTTAATTTAGATAAATGCGAGGTGATGCATTTTGGTAGATTGAACCTGGGCAGGACTTACTCAGTTAATGATAGGGCGTTGGGGAGAGTTACAGAACAGAGAGATCTAGAGGTACATGTTTATAGCTCCTTGAAAGTGGAGTCACAGGTGGACAGAGTGGTGAAGAAGGCATTCAGCATGCTCGGTTTCATTGGTCAGAACATTGAATAAAGGAGTTGGGATGTCTTGTTGAAATTGTATAAGACATTGGTAAGGTCACACTTGGAATACTGTGTACAGTTCTGGTCACCCTATTATAGAAAGGATATTATTAAACTAGAAAGAGTGCAGAAGAGATTTACTAGGATGCTACCAGGACTTGATGGTTTCAGTTATAAAGAGAGGCTTGATAGACTGGGACTTTTTTCTCTGGAGCGTAGAAGGCTGAGGGGTGATCTTATAGAGGTCTATAAAATAATGAGGGGCACAGGTCAGCTAGATAGTCAATATCTTTTCCCAAAGGTAGGGGAGTCTAAAACTAGGGGGCATAGGTTTAAAGTGAGAGGGGAGAGATACAGAAGTGTCCAGAGGGGCGATTTTTTCACACAGAGGGTGGTGAGTGTCTGGAACAAGCTGCCAGAGGTAGTAGTAGAGGCGGGTACAATTTTGTCTTTTAAAAAGCATTGAGACAGTTACATGGGTAAGATAGGTATAGAGGGATATGGGCCAAATGCGGGCAATTGGGACGAGCTTAGGGGTTTAAAAAAAAAAGGGCGGCATGGACAAATTGAGCCGAAGGGCCTGTTTCCATGCTGTAAACCTCTATGACTCTATGACAGAATGTGCAAAAAAAAACCTCACAACGGTTCATGTGAAGAAACAAGGGACCTGAATTGTTTACCCGAAACCAGGTCCAAGTGAACAAAATGCCTCCTATGGAGATAGCCTTGATGGTAAATGGCAGACCTCTTAAAATGGAAGTCAACATAAGGGTTGTGGCTACAGTCATAGGGTAACAGGCATTATGGGTGGGATTTTCCAGCTTCGCTCGCCTCGAAAGCAGAAAATCCTGCCCATGGTCAATGAACCTTTCCATGGTCCACCTCTCGCTGTTACCTTCAAAAAAGCCTTAGGCCATTGGGATTAGAAGAGTCTGGAACTATACTGCCTACATATACCAGAGAGACACTGTAGACTTTGAACAAACAAAACAAAGAACAAAGAACAATACAGCACAGGAACAGGCCCTTCGGCCCTCCAAGCCCGCGCCGCTCCCTGGTCCAAACTAGACCATTCTTTTGTATCCCTCCATTCCCACTCCGTTTATGTGGCTATATAGATAAGTCTTAAACGTTCCCAGTGTGTCCGCCTCCATCACCTTGCCCGGCAGCACATTCCAGGCCCCCACCACCATCTGTGTAAAATACGTCCTTCTGATATCCCAATAAACAGCTGCCAATTTCTGCCTAATCCCACTAAAGTTAGCCTTCCCCCAATCTAACACCTTACCCTTGGGACACCACTCATCCTTTTCCATCACGATCCTAAAGCTAACAGAATTGTGGTCACTATTTGCCACATGTTCCCCAACCGAAACTTTGAAGACCTGACCGGGCTCATTCCCCAGTACCAGGTCCAGTATAGCCCCCTCTCTAGTCGGGCTATCTACATATTGTTCCAAAGAACCTTCCTGTACGCATTTTACAAATGCCTCCCCATTCAGACTCCCAGCCCTACGCGATTTCCAGTCTATACCAGGGAAATTGAAGTCTCCCACTGCAACAACCCTATTTTTCTTGCACCTATCCAGTATCTCCTGACATATTCGTTCTTCCACTTCCCTTGGACTGTTGGGTCGCCTGTAGTATACCCCCAACATAGTGACTGCGCCCTTCCTGTTTCTGAGCTCCACCCACAGTGACTCGTTACACGACCCCTCTGAATTGTCCTCCCTCTGCACCGCTGTAATATGCTCCCTAATACTGCAACTCCCCCACCTCTTTTGGCCCCTCCTCTGTCTCGCCTAAAACACTTGTACCCCGGAATATTCAGCTGCCAGTCCTGTCCCTCTTTCAACCAAGTCTCTGTCACCGCAACCACATCCAAATTCCTCGTAAGCATTAAGGCTCTAAGCTAGTCTGTCTTACCTGCTACGCTCCTTGCATTGAAGTAGATGTACTCCAGACCTCCAGGCCCAGTGAGGTCATCCTCCCCCAGAGTGCTCTTCTTCTTTGCCAGCCTTGTCCTGGCTCCAAGCTCGTCCCCAGCCTCTGCACTTGTAGACCTAATTTTTTGATCCCCACCCCCCTACCATATTAGTTTAAACCCACCTGAACTGCACTAGCAAAACTCCCAGCCAGGATATTCGTGCCCTTCCAATTTAGTTGTGACCCGTCCTTCTTGTACATGTGCCCTCCTCTCTTAAAAACTTCCAGTGATCCAGGAATATGAAGCCCTCCCTCCTGGACCAGTCCTTTAGCCAAGCGTTCAATTGTACTATCTCCCTATTCCTAGCCTCACTGGCCCTAGGCATTGGGAGCAGCCCAGAGATTGCCACTCTGGAGGCCCTACTTTTTAGCCTATTTCCCAACTCCCTGAATTGCTCTCGTAGGATCCCCCTGCTCTTCCTATCTATGTCATTTGCACCAATGTGTACAATGACATCCGTTTCTTTATCCTCCCCTTTTAATATGCCTCCTATCCACTTGGAGACATCCAGTACCCCAGCACCAGGTAGGCAGACTACCATCCTGGAGTCCTGTTCGCACCCACAGAATCGCCTGTCTGTGCCTCTTACCGACGCATCCCCCACCACTATTGCTCTCCTATTTCCTTTCCGGGCCACAGAGCCTGACTGTGTGCCAGTGACCTGGTCACTGTGACTTACCCCTGGAGAGTCATCCTCCTCCACACTATCCAAAACAATATACCTGTTTTGGAGGGGGACAACGACAGGTGACCCCACCACTAATTGCTCACACCCCTCCCCTCTCACACCTGTCGCCGAGCCCTTCCTATTATGAGAGACAGCCACTGGAGTACTCACTGGTACGTTACCCTTATGACTTTTACTCCTCCTAACTATAACCCACGTGTCTTCCCCCTGAGGCCTATAACTCATGTCTATTTGTCTCTCATTCTCCCTGACTAGACTAAGGTCATCAAGCCGCTGCTCCAGTTCCCTGACGCGGTCCCTCAGGAGCTGCAGTTCCATGCACCTGGCGCAAATGTGAACCTCCGGACGGCTAGGTGTTTCCGGGAACTCCCACATCCCACACCGAAAGCAACAAACTGGCCTATCACTCATAGCTATCCTTTTCCTTTATAGGAATGGAAAAGAAAAAAAAACGTACCCCGCTTCGCCCTTTCCCTCGAAGCCCTGTGAGCCACAGCTCACACTCTACTCCCTGCTCACTCTGCTGCCCGCTCCTGACACTGCCCGCTCAAAAGTGTGGCCTGCTTTTAAACCCTCCAAAAACCTTCCCAGGCTTCTCCTGGGCCTACTTCCTGTTTTGGAAAAAAACCCTCCGATTTTTAACACAAATTTAACTGAAAAATAAATAAATAAATCAAGTGCAGAAACACACTCCCTTACCCTCAGCCTGCTCCTGTGGAACAATTTGGGCAGCAACTGTCATGGTGTCCTACAAGGATCAGTCGACACAGTTACCTGTTTTGGTAATTAAGGGGTTTTGACCTTGTTTAATGGGACGTGATTGGCTTGAACAGATTAAACTGAATGGATATTAAATTTGTGAGATTGACGTTTTCAGGAGTTGCTATGTAAATATTCTGAGTTCTTCCAAAATGAATTGGGATGTAAAGGGAAGCGAAAGTTAAAATATATCTGAATCTGGAGGCAACATCTACATTTTTCAGGGCTCGTCCTGTGCCTTCATCATAAAGTTGAAATCGAACTCGAGAGACTGGAAAATTTAAGTCTTATAAAGTCTGTTTAATATTCAGAATGGGCCACACCCATAGTCCCTATCCTAAAACCAGATCAGACTGTAAGAACTTGTGGGACTATAAATTGACAGTTAATATCTTGGAATTCCCTCTCTAACAGGAGTTCAAATGGGCAAATGCTCCATTCATAAAGTTGAAGACGTTATGCTAATTTAGCAGGAGGTTTAAAATGTGCTAACTTAGATCTCAGTCATGCTTACCAGCAGCTGGAATTGGATAAAGACTCACAGAGATTGGTGAACATCAAGTCTCACAAGGGTTTATACCAGTATACACCCCTGCCATCTGCAGTCTCATCAGCCTGCACAATTTTCCAATGTACAATGGAAAGTCTATTACAAGGCATCCAAAATGTAATGGTTTATCTTGACAATGTTTTAATTACAGGAGCCTCACCTGAAGATCACAGGGCAGACTTGGAGGAAGTTTTGAAGCGATTTAAAGAAGCAAGCGTGAGGCTTAAATGGGAGAAATATGCCTACTAGTCAGTTGAAGTTACCTCTTTAGGTTTTAAGGTGGATGCAAAAGGATTGCATCCTTTGAAAGATAAAGTAAAAGCCATAAAAAAGGTTCCACAGAAAAGAAAGGTCTCTGAATTAAAGTCATTTCTCATAATGTTATTCTATTCTGGTCTATCCCAGGCAGAATCCTAGTGAATCTCCTCTGTACTTCTTCCAGTGCAATTAGGGCAACCAGAACTGCACATGGTACTCTAGATGTGGCCTTACCAAAGTTCTATACAACTCCAACATGACTTTTGTAATCTATGCCTCGATTGATAAAGGCAAATGTCCCATATGCCTTTTTCACTAACATGCCTTCTACCTTCTGAGATCTATGGACAAACACGCCAAGATCGCTTTGTTCCACAGAACTTCCTAGTGTCATGCCATTCATTGAGTACTTCCTTGTCAAATTACTTCTTCCAAAGTGTATCACCTCACACTTTTCAGGGTTAAATTTCATCTACCACTTAACGGCCCATTTGACCATCAATCTACATCTTCTTATATCTTCCTGCTAATCAGATGTTAATGTATTGAAATGAAGCTCTCAACCTTCCTGGTCAGGAACCTTGTTATGTCACTGGTGGGAGGAGTGAAAAATACGAAGTCGCAATCTCGCCAGAATGGATTGCCTTTGAAATTTCTCCATCTGAAATCATGGAGTCAGTTTCTATATAGATGTTGACAACACTCGGTTCTATCTCTCCACTTCTACTCCTACACAGTTCTACCCCTTCTCCAACTCTCTTGCTCCCTCCTCTGTCCCTGAATTGTCAGACTGTTTGTCTGATATCCTGCACTGGATGAGCAGAAATATCCTCCAGTTAAACATTGGAAAGGCAGAAATGTTTCTTTTCAGTCTGAGGCTGAATACTCTGTGTAATGTTGGGTTACACTTGACCCCAAGATGAGCTTTCGATCACAAACCTGCACCTCACTTAGACCACCGGTTCCAACCCTAGTAACATTCTATTTTGCCCATCTCAGATTAGCTGCTGTTGAATCCATCATACATGCCTCTGTTACATCAATGCACTCTTAGCTGTCTCCCAAATTCTACCCTACACCAACTAGAGTAGTTCAAAACTCTGCTGTCCCATCCGCTAACTCCATGCAGCTTCCATTTCACCATCTCCTCTGTGCTTTGTATTTCACTAATGACTGATCATCGCCACCTTCTGGGACAGAGATGCCACATTGTTGAGGCATTAGTTTAGGTGTTACATGCTTGTGTGCATTGTAATATACTGTTGGCAGATTGTGTCACCAATCAGCATCTAATATTGATTTGATGCTCAACCTGCCATTTTAAACTTTACCACTCTAGTTTAGAGATGCAAGGGCTGATTAGGACAGTCAGCATGGCTTTGTGAGTGGAAAATCATGTCTCACAAATTTGATTGAGTTTTTTGAAGGGGTAACCAAGAAAGTAGATGAGGGCAATGCAGTTGAGGTTGTTTACATGTTCTTTAGCAAGCCCTTTGACAAGGTACTGCATGGTAGGTTGTTGCGCAAGGTTAAATCTCATTGGATCCAGGGTGAGGTAGCTAAATGGATACAAAATTGGCTTGATGACAGAATAAGAAGTTTAACAACACCAGGTTAAAGTCCAACAGGTTTATTTAGTAGCAAAAGCCACACAAGCTTTCGGAGCTGCAAGCCCCTTCTTCAGGTGAGTGGGAATTCTGTTCACAAACAGAGCTTATAAAGACACAAACTCAATTTACATGAATAATGGTTGGAATGCGAATACTTACAACTAATCAAGTCTTTAAGAAACAAAACAATGTGAGTGGAGAGAGCATCAAGACAGGCTAAAAAGATGTGTATTGTCTCCAGACAAGACAGCCAGTGAAACTCTGTGGGGGTTACAGATAGTGTGCCATGAACCCAATATCCCGGTTGAGGCCGTCCTCGTGTGTGCGGAACTTGACTATCAGTTTCTGCTCAGCGACTTTGCGCCGTCGTGTGTCGCGAAGGCCGCCTTGGAGAACGCTTGGTGAACAATCACTGAAACAACTCTATGATGACATCAACAAGTTCCATCCCACCATCAGACTCACCATAGACTACTCTCCGGAATCGGTTGCATTCTTGGACACACGCATCTCCATTAAGGACGGTCACCTCAACACCTCACTGTACTGCAAGCCCACGGATAACCTCACGATGCTCCACTTCTCCAGCTTCCACCCTAAACATGTTAAAGAAGCCATCCCCTATGGACAAGCCCTCCGTATACACAGGATCTGCTCGGATGAGGAGGATCGCAACAGACACCTCCAGACGCTGAAAGATGCCCTCATAAGAACAGGATATGGCGCTCGACTCATTGATCAACAATTCCAACGCGCCACAGCGAAAAACCACACCGACCTCCTCAGAAGACAAACACGGGACACAGTGGACAGAGTACCCTTCGTTGTCCAGTACTTCCCCGGAGCGGAGAAGCTACGGCATCTCCTCCGGAGCCTTCAACATGTCATTGATGAAGACGAACATCTCGCCAAGGCCATCCCCACACCCCCACTTCTTGCCTTCAAACAACCGCACAACCTCAAACAGACCATTGTCCGCAGCAAACTACCCAGCCTTCAGGAGAACAGTGACCATGACACCACACAACCCTGCCACAGCAACCTCTGCAAGACGTGCCGGATCAGTGACACAGATGCCATCATCTCACATGAGAACACCATCTACCAGGTACACGGTACATACTCTTGCAACTCGGCCAACGTTGTCTACCTGATACGCTGCAAGAAAGGATGTCCCGAGGCATGGTACATTGGGGAAACTATGCAGACGCTGCGACAACGGATGAATGAACACCGCTCGACAATCACCAGGCAAGACTGTTCTCTTCCTGTTGGGGAGCACTTCAGCGGTCACGGGCATTCGGCCTCAGATATTCGGGTAAGCGTTCTCCAAGGCGGCCTTCGCGACACACGATGGCGCAGAGTCGCTGAGCAGAAACTGATAGCCAAGTTCCGCACACACGAGGACGGCCTCAACCGGGATATTGGGTTCATGTCACACTATCTGTAACCCCCACAGAGTTTCACTGGCTGTCTTGTCTGGAGACAATACACATCTTTTTAGCCTGTCTTGATGCTCTCTCCACTCACATTGTTTTGTTTCTTAAAGACTTGATTAGTTGTAAGTATTCGCATTCCAACCATTATTCATGTAAATTGAGTTTGTGTCTTTATAAGCTCTGTTTGTGAACAGAATTCCCACTCACCTGAAGAAGGGGCTTGCAGCTCCGAAAGCTTGTGTGGCTTTTGCTACCAAATAAACCTGTTGGACTTTAACCTGGTGTTGTTAAACTTCTTACTGTGTTTACCCCAGTCCAACGCCGGCATCTCCACATCTTGATGACAGAAGCCAGAGGGTGGTTGTCGAGGATTGTTTTTCAAACTGGAGTCCTGTGACCAGTGGTGTGCCTCAGGGATCGGTGCTGGGTCACTGTTATTTGTCATTTATATTAATGATTTGGATGAGAATATAGGAGGCATGGTTAGTAAGTTTGCAGATGACACCAAGATTGGTGGCATAGTGGACAGTGAAGGAGGTTATCTTGGATTGCAACAGGATCAATCAGTGGGTTGACGAATTGCAGATGGAGTTTAATTTAGATAAATGCGAGGTGATGCAATTTGGTAAATTGAACCAGGGCAGGACTTACTCAGTTAATGGTAGGGTGTTGGGGAGAGAACAAAGAAATTGAGGGGTACATGTTCATAGCTCCTTGAAAGTGGAGTCACAGGTGGACAGTGTGTTGAAGAAGGCATTCAGCATGCTTGGTTTCATTGGTCAGAACATTGAATACAGGAGTTGGGAGGTCTTGTTGAAGTTGTACAAGACATTGGTAAGGCCATGCTTGGAATACTGTGTACAGTTCTGGTCACCTTATTATAGAAAGAATATTATTAAACTAGAAAGAGTGCAGTCTAAAACTAGAGGGCATAGGTTTAAGGTGAGAGATACAAAAGGGTCCAGAGGGGCAATTTTTTCACACAAAGGGTGGTAAATGTCTGGAACAAGCTGCCAGAAGTAGTAGTAGAGACGGGTACAACTTTGCCTTTTAAAAAGCGTTTAGATAGTTATGTGGGTAAGATGGGTATAGAAGGATATGGGCCAAATGCGGTCAATTGGGATTAGTTTAAGGGTTTAAAAAAAAGGGCGGCATGGACAAGTTGGGCCAAAGGGCCTGTTTCCATGCTGTAAACCTCTATGACTCTAGTTAACAGCCCCTCTTTCAACATATATAACTGAGCACGTGTTCAGCAGATCAAGGGACACCCTCATTAATTCCATTTAAGGGTATCATCATCTAACTTAGAGGACAGTTACTTTTTAATATCTGCTTGCTGTTGCAGTTAGAGGATGTGATGTAGGTTTTATGAAAGGTTGGCATGCAGTGGTATAAACGTTGTATGCTTTTGAAAGGCCGCTGAGTACAGCACTGTCTCCCAATCATTGCTGAATTTTCCCTCGTGCTGCTGCTTCAGAAGTAGATAAAATTGAGGCATAGAGAAGGTGAGTGACTCACAGAGGGAGGAGGAGAAGGACCATCCTAGATTCTTCAGCAAATTATTTCTCCTACCTGCACCTAAGCCAGAAACAATGTGTTCAGTGACTGCATTAAGGGAGGTGATAACAGAAGATCAGAAACAATTTATATCGCATTAGACAGTAATTTGATTCACCGTGGCTGTGCTGAATTAGCCAGCCTAATCCCAGCTTTCTACTCAAAGTCTGTAGACCTACAGATCACAATTCTTCCAGGTAGACATTCAAACTGAGAGTTTCCATCTTTACCACCCCTTCAAGTAGTGATTTCCAGGTTCCCACCGCCTTTATCTCTACTCTAACCCTTTAACCAATTACTTTAAGTCTGAGCCCCTTTGTTAAGATAAATGGACTATGTCTATTTACTTTATCTGTTCCCCTCATAATTTTATACACCTCAATTAAGGTAATCCGCCAGTTTCCTCCCCCCACCCCCAAGAGACTGGCCTATCCAATATTTCCTCATAGCTGTAATTTTCCAGTCCTGGCAACATCCTTGTGCATCTCTATGGCACACTTTCCAATGCAATTATAGCCAGGATTCTCCCAGCCCGTTGTGCTATTCGAGTAGCAGGACTCATGACCAGTGTCCGGCTGATTGCGAGTCTCCCAAGCCCTTTTTTTTCTCCACGTATATCAGCCCCACACTGGAAATCGGTGCGAGGCTGATTACCATTTGGAAATCGCTATCTCCATATGAATTGCGAGCTTGGGACAGTAGTCTCCTGTTGGTGTGTGACTACATCCAGCACACAATGCCGGTGAATGCCCGCTATCTTGGCAGTAGTCATAATGCTTTCCAGCCAGCCCACTGGTCCACTTTTCACTCTACACCTGACTCATGACACCCCTCTGCAACCCAATCACTTGTGAGCAACACTCATGCTGCAATGAGGAACGCTGGGGCACTTCCATTGTCTGGACCTCTCAGGGAACTCTCCAGGTAGACATTCAAACTGAGAGTTTCCATCTTTACCACCCCTTCAAGTAGTGATTTCCAGGCTCCCACCACCTTTAGCTCTACTCTAATCCTTTAACCAATTGCTTTAAGTCTGTGCCCCTTTGTTAAGATAAATGGACCATGTCTATTTACTTTATCTGTTCCCCTCATAATTTTATACACCTCAATTAAGGTAATCCGCCAGTTTCCTCCCCCCACCCCCAAGGGAAAGAGACTGGCAAGAGTGGGCGTCCCAGTTCATGGTGCTCTGATTCATACTCCACAACCTGACCATTATGAGGGTGCTGCCTTGCTTCCATGGCCTTGGCAATCACAGTAAGAAGTCTAACAACACCAGGTTAAAGTCCAACAGGTTTATTTGGTTGCAAAAGCTAGTAGCAGTGGCTTTTGCTACCAAATAAACCTGTTGGACTTTAACCTGGTGTTGTTAGACTTCTTACTGTGTTTACCCCAGTCCAACGCCGGCATCTCCACATCTTGGCAATCACATCAGGAGGAGCAAGAGGAACAGAGGAGACAGTCAGCACATTTATGAAAGGTGACAGGCTGTACATTTGATAATTAGAATAATCAGCTCTGGAATTAAAGCATAGATAAGGGTTTCATTTGCAGATTGTCTCACGCAAGGCAATTTTATGGAGGTAGAAATGGTTGGCCCTTTCAATGGAAAGAGCTCATCAAAGGGTCAATAGGACATTGATCCTGTCTGGTTGTCAAAAGTCTGGTTCAGCCTAAGACAATGACCAGATAGGGGGATTGAATTGGTGGTGAGGGAATGAATTTCATAGTGGGGTGGGAGTGGGCAACAACAAGGACTTTACACTTTTACCAGTTGGGAGGGATTATGGGTTAGCCATGACTGAATGTCAATTTGACTATGTAGTGGGAGTGGAGGGATTGGGAAGGTGGTGTTAAGTGAAACTAGAGAAATAGGGCTTGGTAATAGCTGATCAAATAATTTCAAACTTAAAAACAAAAGTCCATAAGCTCCCTGCACATCACTCATTTGGTATTCTTTGTAATATGTGGAAAGTAGATGAAAAATGCAACAGGATTGAGTGACAAAACACAATTGCAAATCTACAACATGACTCAAACTGAAATGATAGGAAGCTTTATTTGACTATTTGATACCAGAAAATAACATATTGTATCACATAATGTTATATGGTCATATGATAGTTTGTGCACTGTAACCGAATAAAAGATCATCAACCTAAGGCTGTTCACTTAACAGCAATAACTTTACTAGATTCTGCATTATATTGGTTGATGATGATGTCATACAATGCATACTAAACTTTCATCTTAGAAATATTACAGATTTTGATAAATACCATTCTTCCTGAGTGTTCAAGGAAGTATTTAGAAAATTAAGGCTAATACGTGATCAAATGAAGATTACAAGTAAGTTTATGTCAAACATTTTTGTTTAGTATTATGGCAGAATCTTATTCGGTAAAAGAAATGCTAGTGAAAAGGTTGGCATGAGCATAATGCAGGGAACACAGTTTTCTACTTGTCAACTTTTTTGATGAAATTTGTAAGAAGAGAAATTTCATCCCTAATGAGAGTGTGAAATAATTAAAAATGGCACCGGTTTCCTCAAACTGTATCACTTCCTGTATAGAGAGTAAAAACAGACATGTTTCACACCATATCCAGAGTCTGACAAACTGGAGCATAAAACTTCTAAAGCTTTGGTGCCGCAAAATTGATTTTTGTCCTTGCAGAAAGCATTACAGATGCAGCAGAACAGTACAGCTTCCATGAGTTCAATCAACCTGTGACCCTGCTGGAACAATCATGTCCCATTACTTTATTGCAGGGTGATGAAAATCACACCATTGCTATTGCTGTCTTGATTTGAAGCACTGCACCACATTCTTTACAACATAATGTTTTAGTCTACTTCAAAGAACATAAGTGATGAACAATGTATTGTTAGTGTTGGGACTGGAAACTTGAAATGGCTGGTACCTAAGTAATAACTTATACAGTAATAACGCTACAGTTCCACCTTTGTCTTTATTCGCTTCAGGAGTGTTTACTTCATCTGTCTTTCCGATTACGTTTCACATGTTGCAAACATTTCAGTAAAAAAGCAGAATAATTTATTAGTAGCTGCTTTTGTCTCTTTTTAACCTACTTCAATTACTTTAAATATGAACTTATTCCACATGTCTGATTAAAGGAGCCCCATCTTTCCCTCATATGGGTACATCAATGAGCTTTAAGTTAAGCATTGAAGGGGCACACTGTGTTACTTTGGGAAAGGATTTCATCTGACTGCTTTTTGTTGCAAAATCAAAAACATGCTCCTTATATCTGTGCTGCTGATTTTTCCACAAATAGTGGAGAAAATCTTTCTCTTTTGTGTTCACACACATAAATTCATACACACAATTCCTTGTCCTTAAAATAAATAGGAAAGGACATGTTAATGAGATAATAATGACGTGACAGTGTCGCAGCAGTTATCATGTGTGGTCAGGAGAAGATCAGAACATAAGGAATGGGAGCAGAGGAAGGCCACTTGGCCCTTCAAGTCTGTCACGCCATTCAGTAAGATCATGGTTGATCTTTGACCTCAATTCCACCTTTCTGCACGATCCCCATATTCCTTGATTCCCTTAAAATCCAAAAATCTCTCCTAATTACAGTCCAAAAGGGTCAACCTCTTATTCTGCGACATCCTCCCAATATTCTTCTAAACACAGACCTATTCTGCTCAACATCTCCTCACAGGCTAATCTCTCTATTTTAGGAGCTAGTCTAATGAACCTCCTCTGCATTCCCTCTCAGGCAAGTAAAACTTTCCTTGGGTAACGAGATCAAAACTGTGCACTAAACTCCAGGTATGATCTCACCAAGCCCCTATATAATTGCAGCAAGACTTTTTCTTTTTCCTATACTCTGATCCTTTTGCAATAAAGACTAACATTCCATTTATTTTCCTAATTGCTTGCAATACCTGCATATTAACTTTCTGTAATTATGTGAAACGACACCCAGATTCCTCTCGAACTTAAGAGCTAGGAGCAGGAGTAGGCCATCTGGCCCCTCGAGCCAGCTCTAAATACAGCATTTCACAGTCTCTTGCTATTTAAAAGATATTCTGCTTTTCAATTTGTTCAACAAAAAGTGTTCAACTTCACACTTCTCCACATCACATTTCCACTCACCTCACCTCTCTACATCTCTTTGCATCGACTTCTTCGCTTACTCTCCCACCTAGCTTAATATTGTCAGCCAAAGCTGGATACATTACATTCAGTCCCCTCATCTAAATCATTATTATAACTAAGGCACTGGCATTGATCGCCACAGTACCCACTAGTTAAAGCCTGAAAATGAACCATTTATTATTCCTTGCATAAATTTCAATCTAATAAATTACATCCAATCCCGTGAGCCCTATTTTTGTGCTGAAAATCCAAATGCACTGCATCCACTGGTTCTACTTTTTCTACTCTGCTTAATACAACGTTTAAAAGCTCTAACAGATTTGTCAAAAATGATTTATCTTTGATAGATCTATGGTGACTGACCAATTGTCCTGTTACCACCTATCATTTTCCTGATGACTGATGTAACTGACCCATTATACCTTTTCTCTTTCTTCTTTCTTGATTAGCAGGCTCACATTTTCTACCTCCAATTCATGGTGACCATTCTAAAATCCATGGAATTCTGGAAAATCAAAACTATTGCACCCACTATTTCAGTAGCCACCTCTTTTCAAACTCTGGGATGCAATTCCAAAAGGTTTGCTGGCTTCTTGAATAATTGCTCCATTGTTACCTATTAACTAATGCTAGATTCTTTAGAGCAGTGGAGGCAACAGACTTCTCTTGCGTGATGAACCATTTAATCCATTTAGTATGTATCTTAAAAATGTTACTGTATGTTTTATGCTAATGGATATGGAGTGGTGATATTTTAAAATGGACTTACATAGATCCATTGTGCATAGATGTCTCTGGGTGTTTCAGAAAAATACAAGAAAACACAACCTGAAAGCCACTCAGTTTCTTATTAATTCTATTTCTTGCACAGTAAATGTATAATCCAGAGATTGTAGTCAACTGGCTCAATCTCTCTCGGAAAGGTTTTGCAAATTATTCTCTCAAAATTCCAGAAATCAAGAAATCAATCTAACCTTACATCCCACATAATACACTCTAGGCCAGCTACCTTTCTGATGATAATTCCATGATTCCAGCAGCACAGGAATAAACATGATTCACCAAACTTTGTTTATATTTATTTCATAATTTGTTCTCAATTTTGAATTCATCAACCGTATCAAATGTATTAATGAATGGAGCGTTAATTCCATTAATATGAATGGACAGTGATCTTTCCAAACTCCAGTTGAGGTTGAAGCTTGTCAATTTAGCTTACAGAATGCAAATTCGAGTTCCATTTTTCACCCACCATTTGAAGGAAAATAATAATACAGGTTCCAAATGTGAATCCAAATGCTCCAAACCCATCTACTCCCTTCCTAAAAACACTGGGTACCTACATCACGTGGACTGCAGCAGTTCAAGAAGGTGGTTCACCACCTCTTTCTCATGGGCAATTCGTGGCCTTGCCAGTAACACTTAATCCCACGAACAAACAGAAATAATACTGTTTAAATAGCTGTCCATAGCAGAGTGAAATTTCCTTAAATTTCTTGTTATACTCATGAATCCAATGCACAAGAAGAAATCTGAGGCTCAAAACACCTGGCCCGCTGGATTAGGTAAATGTTTTCTAAAGTGAAGTGCTGCTTTTATCTAATCCATTTTTCACAGGTGTATTAGAATGATACAGTTTTGTAACTTAAAGTGGCATGTCAAGTCATTGATTATTGCACCAATCACATTCTTGTGGCCTTATCCACCTTTGATTGTAATGTTTCTAACTAACAGCTATGTTATTCATATTCAGACTGTAAATTTTACAATATTTCTGGATTTTGTCTAACAGGATCACTCAATACATGTTGAACAAAAAGCAGCATTTGCAGTCCAAAGATTATTAGCCCTACAGTGAGTACAAAAAATAAAAGCCTGAGAAAAAACAAGTGGTGTGTAAAATTATGAGGGGTTTTGATAGGAGGAGATAAAGTTTCTACTGGCAGAAGAGTCGCTAACCAGAGAACACAGATTTAAGATGACTGGTGAAAAAGTCAAGTGGGAGATGAGAATCATCTTTATCCAACGACTTGTTACAATCCAGAATGCATTGTTTGCAAGGGAGGTGGAAGCTTATTCAATCGTAACTTTCAAAAGGGAATTGGATACATCCTTTAAAATGAAAAATTTGCAGAGCTATGTTGAAAGAACAAGGGACTGAGACTAACTAGATTCTTTATCAAAGACATTTCTGTGCTGTGCCATTGTATGATTTGATAACACAATAATGGAGCCCATAGAAGAAGTTCAAAATTGCCCTAGGAGAAAGACTCTCAGGTGTGCCCAGCACGGAAAAATCAATTATAGTTCACTCGCAAGATTAATGCTCATTCGTATTAAATATGCCATATTAGATTAGGTGCAATGAGTTTTTTTGGTGTAGGTAAGATATGGTTACACTCAGAATACTGACACATTAGAAATGTTCTTTGGTTCAGCATGTTTTCTCAAGGTTTTAAGCGTTGTTGTTCAGCTTTATATCAGGAGCATGCACACATTTTGAAAGCTGCATAATATGTTCAAAGGGTTGAAAGGCATGGATTTTAATTTTTCCTCCAATAATACATGCTGCAATTGCAAAACTTGAGAATTTCGCCCAGACTACGTCAGATAGATAGCATGTAAAAAAGTGAACTTAACCGCTCATTACGGATTTACCTGTCACAGAAAGGCAAAACCCATACAAATGTCAGATGCTTTTTTCTGATATGAGTGGTGTCAACAAGAACACATTGTCAACTGGTGTTTCGACAACTGTATAATTTGACCTTTTGCAATATAAATGTTCCGGAGTCACTTTTGTGCTGAGCAGTCGAGATATGGTAAAATGCAGGTAATACAATGACATTTAAACCCTGAGCTAACATTTGGAATTACCTAAAAATTTTAATATAAAAATAGATGACTACCACTAGAACTAAAAGTTGAAAATAAAACTAGAGTTTTGCTTTTTTCGAGTTTCTTAAATGGCTGGCATCTGTAAGACTATAACTTGTTAAAGAAGCTATTAAGAAGACATGGAACAACAGGCAAATAGAAGAGCATTAGGGATAATTGGATACACATACAGGACCATTTTCATTGGATTAGAATCACCAGCAAAAAAGCAACTGGGTCAGAGGATATAACCTTCCTATATCTTTCTTCTGTTCTGATTGGCAACATGGCACGTATCACATGTCTTATTAACAGTACAATATTAAATCCCTTTATTTGTTACCAAATACTTGTTTTTTTTCACCAGCTGTTCAATAATAATGTTTGTATAGTCATTTGTTCTGTAAGCTCTATAACACTTCAAATTGTTCACTGTTTACAAAAAAGCCAATTATAAATTCATCTGTTAACAAAACTGCATATTTCAAATTTTCTAACTGACAATCCAACAATGTGGCTGATTGGTTGAGGGGAAATGTGCCACTAAACCAACAATATTCATGATTCATTCAACCACTGTCCTTCCTGAACTTCGCTGTTAGTTTCTAAGTCTTTGTAAAGAGAAACATCGGATATACTTCCTATTATCCAGAATGTTTTGCAGCCATTCCTTTTGTGTCATGGAAACTGTAAAAGTAGAACTTAGATATTAAAATCAGAATTAATGTATAAATCATAACAAGTCCAGGCCAAGTTTTATCGAATCCTGTATTTTTTAGCTGCATAAAATAAGCAGAGAGGATGATGTCCTGTTTCTGAAACGAAGCCAACTGCAGGCGAGCAATCTTCAGAGAATTTTTCTTTTCATCTGAGGTCTGAGTGAATATAAAGCAACCTTGCACTGGTTGACTGTATCTAATGGTACCTGGTGGTCTTTGGATAAAGGGGCAGCAGGCTACAGTACCTCTCTGCTTTAAAACTGTTACCGTTCTAAGATGGAGTTGTGTGTTTGATGGCATATCCAAAGGGAAAAGTGTGTTTGTCCTTGATTTAAAGGCAGTATCTCTATTGTATGTCACTGATTATCTCCACTGTCTTTGTAGTACCAGGAGTAGAGAGATGACAAATATAGCCAGCCAATGCGGGCAAGGTCTGACTGCTGTAGAACCCTCTGACTCACTCTTGTTGGACCCTGGTGGAGCCTCGGTTGTTGCAAAGTCAAACTCTGGAGGACACATTTCATCGGTGCAGCCACTACCACTCCCAGAGCCACTTGCTTCATCAACTGAAAAAAAGAAGAAAATTGACCATTTGATCAGAGAGTTCCCAAAACAGCATGGACTTGAAATTCCACTGGGCTTTTTCTGATCTCCTAATAGCACTGTCAGCAATTCCCACCCCTAGGAAAAGCACCAGAACAGATGACCACTTCAGCAGTGGCTGAGATCGAGAGCAGGCTCTGGACCACTGATGATGACGGGCACATTTCAAACAAAAAGCTATAAGAAGTCCCAAAATATAGAGCAAGTGTCATGATCTCACCCATCACTATTTCTGTGACCTCCCATAGCATTACACCACCTTCCAGAACGCCCTATTCCAATTTTCTCGTGCATCACTTTGCACTTTTGCTCTACCAATCCAGCTATGCCTTCATCTGCTGCACCTTTGGATTTCGCCTGTAAATCCTTCTGTCTGTCTACTTTGTTCCTTTCTTCCTTCAACCCATCCTTATACCAAGCATTTGGACATCCCTCCAAATCCTTTCTGTGGCTCAGCATCCATTTGTCCTGATTTCTCACCGAAACATGTTGAGGATTTTTAAAAGTAAAGATTCAATAGGAATGCAAACAGCTGTAATTCCATCAAAGCATGAGGAGCTAAAATATACTTCAATGGTTATATTGTGGATAGAAACAATAGCAAGGTAAAGTTGCCATAGTGCCAGATGACCATAGGCTGACTGGTGGTGATTTAACCTGAGGATCACCACACCTCAGGCGAGGGGCAAGGTTGAGAAGGCGGGCCTTCATGAAAAACCTCAGCAGATATGGGAATTGAACCTGTACCATTAGCATCACTCTGCATCACCAACCAGCTGTCCAGCCAACTGAGCTAAGCCAACTGACGGAAACAATGATCATACATATCACTAGATTAAGTATAAAAGTTTTGAATTATAAGGATAACAAATGCTTCAATTGTTTCTTGGACTCTCACTACAACTTTGCCGCAGAAGGCTGTGGAGGCCAGGTCATTGAGTGTCTTTAAGACAGAGATAGATAGGTTCTTGATTAATAAGGGGATCAGGGGTTATGGGGAAAAGGCAGGAGAATGGGGATGAGAAAAATATCAGCCATGATTGAATGGCGGAGCAGACTTGATGGGCTGAGTGGCCTAATTCTGCTCCTGTGTCTTATAGAATCATAGAAATCATAGAAACCCTACAGTGCAGAAGGAGGCCATTCGGCCTATCGAGTCTGCACCGATCACAATCCCACCCAGGCCTTACCCCCATATCCCTACATATTTACCCACTAATCCCTCTAACCTACACATCTCAGGACACTAAGGGGCATTTTTAGCATGGCCAATCAACCTAACCCGCACATCTTTGGACTGTGGGAGGAAACTGGAGCACCCGGAGGAAACCCACGCAGACACGAGGAGAATGTGCAAACTCCACACAGACAGTGACCCAAGCCGGGAATTGAACCCAGGTCCTTGGAGCTGTGAAGCAGCAGTGCTAACCACTGGTCTAACATGCACTGTAATGTTCAGTTTTAATGATCAGTAGATCAGCAGACAGTCACATAACTATTGAATTGTTCTGGAAATCCACATTTTTGTCAAAAGACTGTTCTCTCTGCCAGCAGGCTGATTGATTCAATATTCTTTTAGCAATCTGGAACACTCGTGGTCTTCAATCTGATCTTAATATAGCTAATGATTTGTGATTTCATTATTTGCAGGCAAGCAAGTTGGGTGGGGGGGGGTTGGTCTAGGGACCATGAGGGTAGTCAGGAGCTGTGGGTGGTTGGAGGTATGGTGTCAGGTGGGGGAGGTCCAGTTGGTGAGTCAGAGTGGGGGTTGGGTGTTGAGTGCTATAATTACCCAGGAGTTAGAAATGTTTTTAACCATTCCAACATTTCCTGGGTAATTATTTTGTCAAGAGAGTCAGGACCAACTGAAGTCTCTAATTTAAATATCGGATGGTTCCAGATGCAGATAATTGCCCCATGGAAGTTTAAGTTTCCCAGGCAATTCCCATGCAGACAATACATGGGGATTTCCAGTAGGTCCCCATATCTTCTGGGGTACTTCAGATGTATGAATCACTCCCCACTTCCAAAAACCTTGGGGTTCTGGGCCTGGGCCTTTCTGTTTCTTGCTAGTTTACCCTCATTCTATTTCCTCTTTCTTTAGCAGTTTCTTGGTCCTCCTTTACTGAATACTAAAAACCTCTCAATCCTCAAGCTTTGTACTTTTCTGGTAACTTTATGAGCCTTTTCCTTTGGTCTAATACAATCTTTAACTTTTCTTATTAGGCACAGTTAGGCACTTTTCTTGTTAGCTTTTACGGCCTCAAGGGAATGTATATTTGCTGTAAAACATGTATCAATTCTTTAAGTGCAAGTCGTTGCCTGCTCACCATTACAGCTTTTAATGAAGTTCCCCAATCCACCACCAAGTTTCCGCCAAGTTTCCTCCCACAGTCCAAAGATGCGCAGATTTGGTGGATTGGCCATGTTACATTGCACCTTAGTCCCCAAAGATATGTAGGTTAGGTAGATTAGCCATGATAAATGCGTGGAGTTACGGGGATGGACTGGGGTATGGGCCAGGGTGGTGGGGGGCGGGTGAGGGAGGTGGGCCAAATGGATCTCTGGTGGGGGGAACGGGGAGGGGGAGGAGGAGAGAGGCAGGTCAGATCGTTCTCTGGTGGGGGGAGGGGGAGGAGGGGAGGGGGAGGAGGGAAGTGGGTCAGATCGTTCTCTGGTGGGGGGCGGGAGGGGAAGAGGAGGGAGGCGGGTCAGATGGATCTCTGGTGGGGAGGGGGAGAGGGAGGTGGGCTAGATGGATCTCTGGTGGGGGAGGGAAGGGGGGTCTGCTGCCACTCTGCATGTGATTAGTGGAGGGGGGGGGGAAGTGGGATAGGGGGTCGCGAATCATCTGGCTAGCGTGGGGGGGGGGGTGGGTGGATGAAAGGGACAGTTATGTTGTGGGGCTGGGGCAATGTCTGTGGGGACCATCGCTCCCGGGCTGCATAAAGCTGTGGCAGGGGAGCGTTTTTCACATTTTCTTTTACTGTGCATGCGCAGTTGAAGGCTTCGATTGGAGCAGCAGCGTTTTGGGCGCGATAAGCCCCGCCCACAGGCTTCTGCAGCGTGATTTAGAATCGCTCCTTTTTTTTCAGGCAGAGTGCGTATGGGGGTGCTGGAGAACAGGTTTACAAGTCGGATCTGGATCACTATCAGATTTAGCACTTCGAATCAAAATGGTAAAGATGAAGACCCTATGTCTTCATCTTCTGATCTAAGAATCTCTCTCACAATTGCACTGATCTTATCCTTTATTAACAGTGCAACCCACCTCCTTTTCCTTTTTACTTGTCCTTCCTAAACATTGGATACCCTTCTGTTCCCACCCATATTTCTGTAATGGTGATTAGATTATACCCATTTTTGTCTACTTGGGCTGTCAATTCATCAGCCCTGTTACGAATGCTGTGTTCTATTTTTGCCCATAATTGATTGAGACTATTTGACCTATAATTTCTTAATTTTCTTATTTCCTCTTTCTTTTTTTTAATGCAGGTGTGAATATGCCAACCCCATGCGCACAGTTAACCACTTTCAAACTAGAAAATTATGCAGAAAGCCTGCACTATTCCTCTTCAACTTCTTCAGTGTTTCTGGTGACTCTTCCACTTTTAGTTCCATTGACTTTTGCTGTAGCTTACTTTTTAACATTTATCTCTATGGGTGACTCTTAGTTATGATGCAAGCACACATGGGATTCAAAAAATAAATCAATTTATATCTGTGATAACCAGGAGATTTTATGGACACACATCAAACAAGATTTTCTTCCTGTACGGTGAATTTTATGGCCATGTGGAATCAACCATGTTCTTGACCTGTGAAAAATTATGGTGGGAGTACATTTCATCAGTCTGCATGATCAGTGGGAACCTCCCCATTAGCAATGCCTAGTGGACACTCAGGCATGCATAACCATTAATAATTGGAAAATTATGGTCAACCCATGTTTGAACCTCTGCAAAAACTGAACGTGCCAACGTGTAATCTTTCAATGCCAGTGTTGTACTTATATTAGAAGTGGGTATACGGTATATCATTGTCAAGATTTCCTTTCTGGGAAAACTAAGGAATATCCTCACCCCAGATTTTGATTTTTAACACTATGTTTGACATCATGGGCAGTGTGGTAACATAATGGTTAGCACTGCTGCCTCACAGCGTCAAGGACCCGGGTTCAATTCCCGGCTTGGGTCGCTCTCTGTGTGGAGTTTGCACATTCTCCCCAAGTCTGCGTGGGTTTCCTCTGGGTGCTTTGGTTTCCTCCCACAGTTTGAAAGATGTGCTGGTTAGGTGACCTGAACAAGCACTGGCGTGTGGCAACTAGGGGAATTTCACAGTAACTTTATTGCAGTGTTAATGTAAGCCTTACTTGTGACTAATAAATAAACTTTAACTTTATCATGTATCATATTTTCCTGAATTTGGGAGGCACTTTGTCTAATATATAGATAAATACTTCATGCAGTCACAACTGCAGTCAAAACGCAGGAAATATGTTCCCATGATAAAGAACAGTGAATGGCTGAGTCAGACCAATACAATAGAGCAACAAAGAACAAAGAAAATTACAGCACAGGAACAAGCCCTTCGGCCTTCCAAGCCTGCACCGACCATGCTGCCCAACTGATCTAAAACCCTCTACCCTTCCAGGGACCATATCTTAACCACCTATAGTCAAAAGCACCTGTGAAGCTGGAGAGAAATACCTCGGAGCAAGGTTACAAATGTCAGAAAGAAATAAGCAAGCATTATTTTACTCCCATTCTATTCTTCTGCTTCCCCCCACTCCCAATGTGTGATGGTATCTTGCTCCTCATCCAGGTCAGCAATTTGTTTCTTTATTTCTCACTTCCTAGTGGCACTTTATTCCCTGCTCCCAATTGTTCTGGCACTATTCCCCCCTTCCCCAGTGTGGTCCAGATTTTCCACACTGTTCCCTTCCTCTCCCACTCTTTCCCATTTTTGAACAGCTCCTCCATGAAGATAACTGTGACTGCTTTAACAGTTGATAACTAAGCATAGCAGCATATTGCAAAATTAATTCCTGATCTCACTATACTCATTAACCATTGCATATAGCTGCATTGAAACACGGAACTTGGGTAAAAGCTGTGCATGATGGAGTCCAGTTTTGCTGATTTGACAAGTGCATGGCATAGTTCTTAGGTCCAAAGAAGTGAGCATTCACTTGTCAATTGAAACTAAAAGTCCTGTCCAACATCTCCACACACCCTTCATCACACTTCTATCTGTGAATGAAGGCTATTAGAAAAGCTACTTACTTGAATCTTGGAAGTTTACATCATTTCCATTATAAGCATTCTTCAGTTTGTTGGTCATCACTCTAAGTGCCATGATCTGCTGACGGATCATCGTATCTGGTCTAGTGATATCCACATCTACTTCAGGGTTGTTGATCTGATTAGTCAGACCGTCATTCATAATTTCGGGCAGGTACCTGCAGATTCAAATGGTTATAACATATAACTCAGGGTTGCACAACACCAAGAAAGACTGAGCACAAATGGCTTTTTCTTTATTTTATACCAAAGTGCAATTGAAATTCTAGTTTTGTGTCATTGCAGCAAAAAATCAACAGTATATAAATTGTTGTGAGGAATGAATCAATTTGGTACACTGTAGTACAATTATTACCTCTGTTCAAAAAATGATAACCTGCTTGAAAGAAATATTAAAACATAGAAGAATTATTTGACACTAAGACACATGTCAAATACATTTTTGACACAGTTGCCTGATAATTTAGGTGGAACATGGTAATGTAGAGTGACACAGGAGTTATCCTGTGCATCACTGGTTTAAACTAATAGGATTAGGTGACTGGATGATATCACATGCATTTACAGAATTATTTCAACTGGAACCCATTACATTAAATAAAGAAAGTATTTAACAATGATAATGTTTGTAGAAAGTTAGCCTCACAATTCATTGCCACTGTGATATATTTAAACAAATGTAATTAAGCAATTATTTAAATAAGGAGTAAAACTGGAATCGTGGTACAGTGTTCAAACCATAAAAGCTATCCTAATCCACATTCTCTATTTGTCAGCACACAATAAGCAGGCATCTTGTATAAATGTAAACTAAGGACAGGACAAGCTACACCAACATAAAGTGACTTCCACTTCTTGATTCCAACTACATCACTGGACTTTTAGTGGCAAAATTGGACAACACTGATGTAGGAATGGGCATCACAATGAATGATTGATGGTGGCATGGTGGCACAGTGGTTCGCATTGCAGACTCACAGCGCCAGGGACCCAGGTTCAATTCCAACCTTGGGTGACTGTCTGTGTGGAGTTTACATGTTCAACACTTGTCTGCACGGGTTTCCTCCAGGTGCTCCGGTTTCCTCCCACACACCAAAGATATGCAGATTAGCTGGATTGGTCATGCTAAATTGCTCCTTAGTTTCCCAAAATGTGTAGATTAGTGGGATTAGTGGGATAAATACATGGGGTTATGGAGCTAGGGCCTGGGTGGAATTGTTGTTGGCGATTTAGTCAGGTTCAATAGGCCGAACGGCCTCCTTCTGCACCACAGGGATTCTATGACCTAAGCTGTTGCTTCTCATGCAGGCAGCACACAAGTTCTGGGCTCCCTACTCACTTAAATGATTGTAGTGTGCAGCTAACACAAAGTTTCTTGTTGAGTGGCTGCATGTCTGAGCGGGGAGTGCAAAGTCGTGTGAAGCTGGAACGGGTACAAGCTAGTGGCTGCTCAAAGTCAGCGTGCACCTCTTAAAGGGAAGATGCATTTCTGTTGCAGCGTGAGCAGAAAGTCATCTGGTGAGATTTTCCAGCCCCGTCCATTGGCGGCATCTTCTGGTCCTGTTGAAGTCAATAGGGATTTAAATGGATTATCGCATCTGAATCGGGAAAACTTGCTGTGGCAAAGCCAGAAAGTCACCGCGATTTTAAAAAATATTTTTGATGAGGTCGCAAAAATGGCACAACACTAAGCTCTAAGACTTTCCAACGCTGTACTGGAGGCCTTGGCACAGGGCCAGGAAGACCAGGAGGGATACCATGTACTGACAGGGGCCTGGAATTTTGCAATGGCGATGGGAACTATTAGCCATGGTAGCATGATAATCAATATCAAGAGTCCAGTTCCAAGGATCTGGACACAGTGCAATGACAGGTTCAATGACCTCACACAAGAGTCAAGGTCAGTGAACATACAATCAAGTGGCCAAATCCCACCAACTACATCACTGGTCTCACAGACTCCTCAATGCACCATACTCCTACCAACAATCTCTATCAATCACAACTCATACCTTACATCAATAGCTTCACCTCACCCTCACACTTAGCATTGCTACAAGCCTCACAATCATATTTCACAGCTTGCACACACTGCCAGCTATTCAATCATGAATGCTACATCGCCCAAACACATAATACCACACTCATTCAGTATTTCCTCTCTAGTGCATGACACAGTCATAAATAAGTTGATATAGCAACCCTTAACTTGCTAAAATAATAAAGAAATACTGCAGATGCTGAAAATCTGAAATGAAAACATAAAATGCTGGGAAAACTCAACAGGTTTGACAGCATCGTGGAGACAGAAACAGAATTAACATTTGGAATCTATCTGATTTTTCAGAGCTGAAGAGAGGTAGAAATCTGATGGATTTTATACTGTTAAAGAGAGGGGGTGGGCAGGTTGTACAGTTAACACATTCTGCTGACTGATCTTTATGCCACTGCCTTTGTCTTTAACACTATCATTACCACATCCTTTGTCTTGTCTCCTTGACATCTTTGTCAAATCTATTCTGAGCTTCCACCTATTCCTAACCTTCTATTTTGCTCCACCCTCTCTCTTCAACAGTATAAAACCCAACCTCTCTTCAATTCTGAAAAAGAGTCGAGTGGACTCAAAAACATTAACAATGTTTCTCTCTCCACAGCTGTTACTGAGTTTTTCCAGCATTTTCTGTTTTTATTTTACATTAGCCCTTAACTTGCATTGGTTGGCACTTCTGCATGTCCTTTTTATTAGGGTCTTGGGCCAGAACCCCTCCAGGAATGATTCCACTGACAAAGTTGGGATCTTTTATAGTAAAACAAATTTTATTCAATAACACAGTTAAATATAACTCTAACAAGTATAGCAACTTACTATTAACAACTGAACAATATTTCAAAATAAAAAGAAAAATGTTTTTTTCTATGAAAACAACTTTAATTTCTAACTTATCACTGTTTCAGTTCCAACTAAGTAACATTCCTCTTACAGACATGAATGTCAATTTAAATACAGCTATCAACCATAAATATATTTGCTAAAATGAGTATAGACAGTCCTGAAGCTTTCCGAAAGAGATAGATTTCCAGAAGCCTTCAAAATCCTTCTAAATTCAACCAGGTTTCAGTTGCAAACTAAACTGCTCTCTGTTACAGATCTAGGACTGCACAGAAACCATAGAACCATAGAACCCCTGCAGTGCAGAAAGAGGCCATTCGGCCCATCGAGTCTGCATCGACAACAATCCCACCCAGGCCCTATCCCCATATCCCTACATATTTACCTGCGAATCCCTCTAATCCTCATATTTACCCGCTAATCCCTCTAATCTACGCATCCCGGGACACAAAGGGGCAATTTAGCTTGGCCAATCAACCTAACCCGCACATCTTTGGACTGTGGGAGGAAACCGGAGCACCCGAAGGAAACCCACGCAGACACGGGGAGAATGTGCAAACTCCGCACAGACAGTGACCCGAGCCAGGAATCGAACCCAGGTCCCTGGAGCTGTGAAGCAGTGCTAACCACTGTGCTACCGTGACGCCCACTATCATCACATGACCCTTTCAATCACTCTAATCAGAAATCCCAGGGAAACTTAAGTAAACAAAAGTCCATTAGTTCTATTTAATATAAACCCTATATTGCTAAACTGAGTAATTATTCTGCTCTCCCAGCATCTGAGTTAAATGTTTTCCCCAAATCCACACCAGCTGCCTGCAGAAAAAAGCCAAATTTTAAACCATCCCCTTAAATGGGAAAAGAATATGTATATCTCCATCGACTGCATGTGTATCATTATATTACTGCAATGGAGGAGATGGTGTTTCGCATCATTAAGGGGTCTTAACTGTGGCTATCAGTTGGCTGAAAGGATTAAGAATTACATTATGCTCCTACCTAGTCCTCCTTCCCACTACCCCTCATTCCACAATCTCTTCTGATTCACAGGTAATGTAAGAGGATGTAAGCATGCATCTCTTGTTTTTTCCTCCCCACATCACAATCTTTGTTAATATCTTTCTCCTTTCAGTTACCCAAGAATGGCAACCTGGTGGCCGATGTCTCAGCTTCAACCGCAGTATAAGCAGAAGCCACCTCATATCTGGTGCTGCAGTGAAACCTCAGACTGGAGCCAAGAAAGCTCAGACTTCTCCTATTCAAGCTTAGCTTGTTGCCATATAGAACTGTTGCATGCAAAATCAGACTGCTGCCATGATAACTACAGATGACAGTCTTCAAAGGGATTTGTAGTATTTCACAGTAGTCCAGCAATCAGCCCTCCAGCACATTACTAGGATTGCTGCAGTAACACCCTGCAAGCATGACTTAGCAGTGTAGACAATGAACCAGCTGTCCTTACTCAAGAACAGTATGAAGTCTCACAACACCAGGTTAAAGTCCAACAGGCTTATTTTGTAGCACAAACCACAAGCTTTCGGAGCGCTGCCCCTTCATCAGGTAAGTGGGAGTTCTGTCTACAAACAGGGCATATAAAGACACAAACTCAATTTACAAAATAATGGGTGGAATGCGAGTCTTTACAGGTAATCAAGTCTTAAAGGTACAGACAATGTGAGTGGAGAGAGGGTTAAGCACAGGTTAAAGAGGTGTGAATTGTTTCCAGCCAGGACAGTGAAATTTTGCAAGCCCAGGCAAGTCGTGGGGGTTACAGACAGTGTGACATAAACCCAAGATCCCGGTTGAGGCCGTCCTCATGTGTGCGGAACTTGGCTATTAGCCTCTGCTCAGCGACTCTGCGCTGTCGTGTGTCGTGAAGGCCGCCTTGGAGGACGCTTACCCGAAGATCAGAGGCCGAATGCCCGTGACCGCTGAAGTGTTCCCCAACAGGAAGAGAACAGTCTTGCCTGTTGGTTGTCGAGCGGTGTTCGTTCATTCGTTGTCGTAGCATCTGCATGGTCTCCACAATGTACCATGCCTCGGGACATCCTTTCCTGCAGCATATCAGGTAGACAACGTTGGCCGAGTTGCAAGTGTATGTACCAAGAAGTGTATGTACCAAGAAGTGTATGTACCAAGAAGTGTATGTACCTTACTCAAGAAGACAGCTTTCATCCTCCGACCAAAGCCCTTGCTGTTGCCTGCCAGTTCTCTAGCCCAGACTCTTACTGCCCAAGTCACCCGTCACAAAAAAAATCAGCAACTATGCTGGAGTAAGACAGTGCAGGAGCACGAGGATAGACATAGCTCCACGGTTTACAGGCACAAAGAAATGCACAAGGGTGAATAGTTGAAGTTGGTAATGTGACCAAGAGGATGCTGTGATGGTCAGCAACAGAGGGAAGATAGGATGTGACACTCTTGCTGAATGAGGAATTGTCCATGTTCACTTGTACCACAATCAGATGAGTAGATCAACAATAACCTGGACAGAAAGCGTATGAGTCGGTTGCCTCATCCTTTCTTCCTCCTTTTCCTACTCCTCAGCTAGTTGCCAGGTAACAAAGGGCAAGGACTGTGCCTTCATGATGATGAGGTTGAGTAGCATAAGACAGTTAACCAGGAATCACGGCATGCATCGAGTAGTGCAGGCCTCTTCCAGAGCAGTCCAGGTTGTGGAATCAGCACTCCAGTGATCCGCTTGATGAGATTTTGTGTGGAGTATGATTTTAATTTCATGTATGCTGTCCCCGTACCTGTGGATTGAGCAATGGACTCATGTGGTACATTTCAGAATTTCCATGTGATACTTTGCAAAGCAGTGTACATGCAATCAATAGCACTCACACCATAGGGAAGCCTGCAATCCCATGAAGTCACACATTCACTTTGCCCACTTCTCCATAGCAGGATAAAAGGTTGATTCGGTTTCTTGCTCCACAGACACTGCCTGACCTGCTGAGCATTTCCAGCATTTTCTGTCTTTATTATAGAACAAAAGCAGTCAGCTCACTTGGAATGCAGGACCTCAGTGACCTACCTCCTTTATGTAACAATGGAGGACAAACTGGGACATTTGAACATACAAATTAGGAGCAGGAGTAGGCCATTCAGTCCCCTCAAGCCTGCTCTGCCATTTGACAAGATCATGGTTGATCGGATTGTAACCTCCATTTTCATGTATTACCCCTGTACCTTTTAACTCGCATGTCAATCATGAATTTATCTAACTTAGCCTTAAAAATATTCATTGACCCAGCCTCAATGCTCTCTGGGGAAGAGAATTTCACAGACCAACGACTCTCTGAGAAAAATGATTCTCCCCATCTGGGTCTATTTTTATTATGTTCACACAGTGTCCCCTACTTTTAGTTTCTTCCACAGGTGGAAATGTCTTTTCAGCATCAACCCTTTCAATTCCCTTGGGATCTTATATGTTTCAATAAGATCACCTCTCATTCTTCCAAACTCCACTGGATACATCTCCAACCTTTCCTCACATGAAAACCCCTTCATCCAAGAGAATGTTGCAAATATTACATGTTCTAGTCTGAAAGGAGCCAGGTGCATAAAAGTTCAAGGCCACAGTCATCTTCACAGGCTATGCAATGCTGTCTCTACCCTTCTCTGAGGTTGTATATGATGTGTCAGGTTTTGGTAACTTCCTTAGTGAAATGAGGATGCCTGAGGATCCTCAATGAAGTTTAGGTAGGGAATTATTCCTTGAACAATGTAGGCAGATAGCCCTTCTACCCATACTCCTCCTTCATGTTCACCTGTCACAAAAAAAATCAGCAACTACGCTGGGGTAAGACAGTGCAGGAGCACGAGGATAGACATAGCTCCACGGTTTACAGGCACAAAGAAATGCACAAGGGTGAATAGTTGAAGTTAGCAATGTGACCAAGAGGATTCTGTGATGGTCAGCAACAGAGGGAAGATAGGATGTGACACTCTTGCTGAATGAGGAATTGGCTACGTTCACTTGTACCACAATCAGATGAGTAGATCAACAATAACCTGGACAGAAAGGGTATGAGTCGGTTGCCTCTTGCTGTATTCTGTGTCACTTCTACTCATTCTCTCTGCCATGTTGTAATCCAAGAAGGAATCACCCATGCCTGGAGCAAGTGATTTGTGCAGAATCCTTAAAGTCAGGACAAAGTCCTTCAACACATGCCAGACTACTCCTTGCAGACTTCAGCAACTCTCCATCAAGCACCTGTACAAATGTAGCAAGAATCAGTTGAAATCAATTACCAACTAACCCCAGAAAAGTTGGTAATCCCTTAAGATAGCTGCAAGGTAGCTCCCTCCTGCTGCTGAATGCATGTTCAACTACATGAGGTTAAGAGCAGGTGCTAGCTGGCACATTGAGTTCCAAGGTGACAGTGTTACATACTGACAGACGTGAAGATCTTCCTACTCTGCATAATTCTGGCAAACACTCTCTGCATCCTTACGCCCTCACCAGATGGCATCGGAGCAGCTAGCATCAGAATTGTCAGTATTTTGCAAATGGTCTCTTGGAGGCAAAAGGTACATCTAGCGCTGAAAAATGGGCACAAAGGGGCCAAATTTTGTGGACTGTATATTATTTAACTAGTTTTATTTTGCAAAACCTGTGATACTGAAGAAGAGAACGGATTCCTATAAAGAACAAAATAGAAGATAAAATTCAAAATTTACAGATCAAGTCCGGAGAGATGAAGCATTGAAAAGGAAATGCTCCAGCTTGGAGACTTCTCAGTGTGATCACAAAACTGCCCTGTTCTGGTTATAGATTTTCAGAAATCAGAACTTCAACCTGAATGAACCCATTTTAGATTTAAAACTGAAACTGTGCAATCAAATAGTAGGATTCTGAGAGTCACATCAACACTACAAACCTCTCAGCTACATCATCTCATTCGGAATCAGCTGATATAACTATAGCTTACCATGCACCTCAACACACTTATTTCCTCCAATGTTGTCCTCTTTCCTCCTCCTCTCCTGAAGGTATTGTCTAAGCTGTGATTGGTTTCTGGGGGAGCTGCCAACACTCCAGGGAGCTACTCTTTATGTGCAAGTCTCGTGTGGCAGTCGGCTTTTTGACCAAGGGGTTTCAAAGCCAAGTCCACGATCTGTGCCACTGTGATCTGTACACATAACTTCCTTTCAGCAACAAGTTAACAGATTACAACCAGGTTCCCAAGCTAACATTCCCCGTTACACTATCCCAAGAAGATGATGTCAAGCGTGACATTCTCATGACTGCCCCAATTGAGATTAACTACATCAACACAGACCAGAGATCAAAGCTGCTTCAGTACCACACTGTAGAGTACACTTTATTTAATGAGTCAACATCAAAGATTTATTTCATTCTTATATTCTTAAAATTTGTGTATTTGATTAAATTATGGGATTATGTTATGTTAATGTTTAGCTCATTAGGTTATTTCAAAGGTGTAATTTCTTTTCATTGATGCTCTACATTCCTATAATGTCATATTTGCTTCTACATAAAAGGTGAAGGGGAAGGTTAGGTAGGCAAATGATCCATAACGGACTGAAGGTGAACACTACTGTTGGGGTCATTGCCCTTAATGGGGTCCAGATATGCTGAATGGGCATTAATGGCACAACTGATCAGGATGGGATAATGTTAGAGCAACTTTACATGGAAGCTTGGATATGAATAATGTTCATCTGTGGCTGTGATTTAGTGGCTGATATCCAGAACTTTATGTTTGTAATAAAGGGCTAATCAACTTACTAGAGTTTATTTTACAGTTAAAAAGCAACTTTATCATCTATGTAATAAGGGGAATAGATGGTTTGCCAAGCAATGCAAAATGCCCTGCTTTATTTAGCACATCAATCAATTACAAGTTCAATCTGACTCATTGCTATTATCCTTCACTATTATCCTTCTTCCTGAAATAACATCGTCATCATCAAGAATTTTCAAACTGCAACTAATTGGCTCATTGAAGATTTATTACAATGACACTGCACACTTGACAACTCCCAGCACTGTCTTTACACCAACATGCAGCAACTGTCACTACCACCTATTTATGAATGAGTCGAAGCAGTGAGCCAGTTGCAGGTTTCTGAAGATGGGAAAGTCTGCTCCATTGTATAGCTCACCTGCCCTTGGTGTGTCCGTTCCAGCAGTCTTCTTCATCAGGCACCCCAGCTGTAACTTTCTCATCATTACAAATGGTGTAAGGCAATGTGGACCAGAACTTCTTGGCCAACTTCAATTTCTCTTTAACGTCGGTAACCTGAAGGTGTCACGAGAGAAAAGATCTTAGTTATCAATGTAGGCCAAACATGGTCATAAAAGTTAAAATGGGAAGGATGATGACAATGTTACAATGGACTTCAATAAGGCTGGCTAGCACTCATACATGTTCGGATTCAAAACCTCCCTTTCCATCTGTTGAGGCCTAGAAACTTTTGCTTTGTTTATTCTTAACAGCTAATTACCGTATACAAAACATAACCGAATCAAGTAGTTATTTGAAAGTAATAAAAAGACTAATAATATTGTTACATCAGTGCTTGGAATAGAGTGCATATATAAGTATTTTTGCAGTGATTCTGAAGTTGAAAATTTCTATTCAAAGGAGGTACATACAGCAGTATCCTCAGCTCATACTACTGACAAGGGAAAATGTAACAGCTATAGCTTGGAAAGTTCAAGGAAACAGTCATTCATCTCAAGCACTCTCTATCCAATTCTAGTTGGAAAGTGTTACTGCCCATTTACTATAATGGTCTGGATTGTATTCTTTGTAACGTACATAACCCAGAGACAGGCAGCAATATCTTATTCCCATTACATCACAGCTTGGATTGGTTCTGGGGTGGAGGGCCAGGTTGTTCTGTCAGTCTAATTAATAAGCTGTGAAATCTGAAGGTCTGTGGAAACTTTATTTCAATACGTCACTGAAAGGATGTTGTTCTTCAGCTCTGCACATCTGATCATCTGGACATTTTGCCTCACTAAGGAACAAAGCTGTCACTAACAGATTTTGGAAGTGGAAAAATGCACCCCTGTGACAAACTATAGCTGTGACCTTCTTTAAATTAGTCAGCAGTCAGAATATGTTTCTATCTCATGTGCTCACCTAAGTGGAACAAAAAGAAACACTAATTGTTTCAAGTTATCCAGAACAATTTCACATTTTTGCTGTCATTGAGCATCAGGAAATGTTTAAAAATTTTAAAAAAAGAAACGGGGGGAAAGGAGGGTTTCCATTCACAGAGACCATTCCCCAAAGTGTTATTGATATAAGCTCTATAGTGCTTCACAATCATTGGGCGATGCTACTAAAATGATCATGTTTTTTAGTAAATGTAGAACAGTAATTGGACATGACTCGAAGCATCTTGCTGCTTATTCACTTATTCTGCTTTGATGGAAAAACCGTTCATAGCTTCTGTCAATTGTACACGACGTGCGGGTGTTAAGTGTACTACTTGCTTCCTATTATGGAAATATGCCATTTGGTTCCACTGACAGCTTTGTCTAGAGTTCAGAAATTTCTCTCTGTGGTAAAGAGATTTAATGAAGCAATCGTTTGAATAAGCTCTGCTCATGATGACAAAAGAAAATCTGAAGCTAATATTAACTGATTATTCCACTGTGTTGAAACATAAAACCTGAACTCCTTGGCATGTAGCGTTGGGTGCAGCACTAATGTATATATATCAAACATAGTTTAATTTAAAGATAATCTATTTCTAGGAATGAATAGGAATATCTAGGATTTTCCAGCCCTTCCCGCCAGCAGGATCTTCCGGTCTCGCTGAAGTTGATTCCTGTCCAAGGTTCCTTGGCGGTGGGACAGGCGAGCCATGGAAATTGCCAATGACTTGGTGGGACCAAAGATCCTGCTCACGACCAATGGCGAGCTGCCTCCACGGCAAGTCAATGCTCTGAGGAGGCACTGAATTCGAGGTAAGTAACTGCCCAAGAGTCCATTTACTATTCTATTTCTTTGCAAGTAGAATAGTAAATTCTACTCTTAATTTCATGTAACAGGGGCTTTGGATAAGTAAATTGGTATCACATGAGTAATTATATTCAGGAACTTTTGATGTGATCGCCCTCTGTTACAACCAATTATATTCATGAAGTTCTCCAAGGAATATTACTGACACTAACAGTGAGTCTAATGCCAAACCCCATGCCTTACAAATAGGAAGTCACAGTTGCCTGATATATAACACCTAATGCTTTTTTCTTACTAACATATGCTCTGTTGACACACACATAAAAAAAACATTCATTACCAATGTATTCCTTTCAAGTCTTACTAAAAAGTGTCTCAACCTCTCATTTATAAGTTTTCTCCCTTTAATACTTTAGGCTTCGCCATTTTCTTTTTTTGTCACTTTGCATTTTTCATTTTACAAAAGTTTTGCTCCTCTAAGGTGAAATAATTATTTGGTTTATATGAATTGCTGTCAATTCCCAGAGATAAGAAAATTGAAAAACTATTCTCCCCAAAAATATCTGAATTTCACAAAGTCCTCTCCTTCTTGTTGTATCTAAAGGTTTCATGTTGGTGTGAAGCAGTTTGCACTTTACTCCATCACTCGTGTACATCTGGAGAAGAATGGGACAGGATGTCCTCTTTCCATGGATTCTCACTCTGCACAACACTGGAATCCGGACCATGCTCTGGCTCTGTTTATACTCTCATTTACACTGGAGTAAAAAACTGCCACATTTCTAGTGAAAATGAACCCAGAGTCTGCATTTATTTACACTCTTGCCTGTTGATGTATTGTTGTTTTAGCTTCCTCCTTGCCCTCTTTTAAAGAGCTCCATCAATTTGACATGCAAATACATCTTTTGTCCAAATTTCAAAAGAAAATTTCAGAGTAAAATCATTGTTAAACTGCAAACTGTCTGAGTCACTTCTACCTGAAGAAAACACTTGGCCAATCTGTTGTGATTTTTCTGTTTATTAAAATAAGTAAGGGAAATTAGGGACTGATAAGTCCATGAGGAAAATCTTTGGTCCACATGAAGCCAATCCAACTAATTTCCACTGACGACAGTACAATCAAAACCATTTTGGTGATAGGAAGACAGACTGGTAACTGTTGCAAGTGTGTTTGTAATGTTAGGAAAAGGTTTATTCTCACACGAGAACCCAGCATCAGCTGCACATTCTCTTCACTATCTCTTAACTGATAAATTGACAAATATTTTCTTAAGGCCACTCCGATCACAAACCTGCTGTGTGAATTTTACGCACAAGTTGGGATCAATGCTTTTGCGGTTTCAGCACTGCCGTTGTACGGTTCAAAACTTTAAATTTTGAGAGTAAAATATCAAAAACTGCTCAGCAACATTTCTCTGCTAAACGCAATGCCTGATAAGATTTAATCAGCGATCAACATTACTCAGTATCCTGGAGTTATCTCCAATACATCCACATCATCATTTACTTCTGGGGAAATAAAATGCAGAGGTTATACATTTTATTGGGGTTTGCTGACTCATTAACATAAGCCCACTGACAACTCTAGACCTCCCACAGCAATTTTATGTATATATCTTTAAATTAACATCTTATGGAGTAGAATATTAACAGTGGGGCGGCACGGTAACACAGTGGTTAGCACTGCTGCTTCACAGCTCCAGGGACCTGGGTTTGATTCCCGGCTTGGGTCACTGTCTGTGTGGAATTTGCGCATTCTCCTCGTATCTGCGTGGGTTTCCTCCGGGTGCTCCGGTTTCCTTCCACAGTCCAAAGATGTGCGGGTTAGATTGATTGGCTATGCTAAAATTGTCCCTTAATGTCCTGAGATGCGTAGGCTAGAAGGGTTAGCGGGTAAAATGGGTAGGGCCTGGGTGAGATTGTGGTCGGTGCAGACTCGATGGGCCAGATGGCCTCTTTCTGCACTGTAGGGTTTCTATGATTCTATGAACAGTAGTCCATAGAAATGGGTTACCACCAATCCTACGATAGGAAAACTGTGTTCAATAATGGCATTCCCAAAATAACTATTTACAATCATAGACCTGTTAGGAATTTACAAAAGGAACCACTTGGCTCCTGTGCTTGCATTGACTCCTCAAAAAAGGACTTAGACCCACATCACCGCTTTCTGTCCATAAAATCATCCTCAAGTATCTGCTCAACACCCATATAAAATTATTCATGGAATCAGCTTTCACCACCTTTTCAGGCATTCCAGGTCCAACTCTGTGTGAATATTTTTCCTCTCTAGATATTTGGCCAATCATTTGGAATCTATGAAACTTCAGTATTGATCCACACGACAGAAGGAATTATTTTTCTCTATCTACTCTCTCAAAACCTCTCAATATTGAAAATTAATAGTCACTTGGACAAATGTGGGTTAATTAAGGAAACCAGCATTGATTTGGTACAGGCAAATCACGATTAACTATTTTCTTGAGTTTTCTGATGAGGTAACAGAGAAGGTTGATGAAGATAATTCTGTTAATGTGGCGTACATGGACTTCAAAAGGTAGTTAATATAATGCCACACAATAGACTTGTGAACAAGTTAGAGCTCATGGAATGAAAGGAATAGTAGCAACATGGAGATGAAACTGGTTGAGTGACAGGAAAGAAATAGGGGTGAAAGGTTGTTTTTGGACTGGAGGAAGGTTTATAGCTGTGTCCCTGGGATCTGTGTTCAGACCCCTGTTCTTCCTTATATATAGTAATGACCTAGACCTGGTGTACAGAGCACAATTTCAAAATCTGCAGATATGAAATTTGGAAGTATTGTGAATTATTAGAAGGATAGTGTAGAACTTCAAAGATGTGGAGATGCCGGAGTTGGACTGGGGTAAGCACAGTAAGAAGTTTCACAGCACCAAGTGAAAGTCCAACAGGTTTATTTGGTAGCACAAATTTTCAGAGTGTTCCTCCTTCTTCAGGTGAGTGAAGAGTTGTGTTCACAAACAGGGCATACATAGACACAGACTCAATTTACAAGATAATGGTTGGAATGTGAGTCTTTACAGGTAATCAAGTCTTTACAGGTACAGACAATGTGAGTGGAGAGAGGGTTAAGCACAGGTTAAAGAGGTATAAATTGTCTCCAGCCAGGACAGTTAGTGAGATTTTGCAAGCCCAGGCAAGTCGTGGGGGTTACAGATAGTGTGACATGAACCCAAGATCCCGGCTGAGGCCGCCCTCATGTGTGCAGAACCTGGCTATCAGTTTCTGCTCGGCGATTCTGCAGGAGTGTTTTCTTCCAGTCGGGGAGTTGGCTGTGGGGGAAGGGGACCCAGAGCTCCAGCGTCCCAGGGTGGAGATGCCCCAACTCTGAAGGGCCCTTCAGAGTGAGATGCTCCCCCACCTTCCCACCCAAGATGGGGAAAGGTAGAATTGTCCATTTCCCTCCCCCCTTGCACCCGCTCCCACTAGCCTAAAAGTTGAGGCAGGACAGGATAAGACCATTAAGCGGCCACGTAAGGGCTTTAATAGGTGAATGAGCGGGTCTCCCACCCGAGTTGTTTTCCGCCCAAATGTGTAATCATGTCTGAGATGTAGATGATGCTGTCTATGTTTTAATCAAAATTACTCAATATTGACCATTGTTTACTTAAAAACTTGTTAAAGCAAATTAAATGAATAAATTAACATGAATTTAATATGAATTTAACATGAATTAATTCAAAAAATAGCCAGAAACTATTTTCACATCAATTTCATTTCCACCTTTCCAAATCTAGTTTCACTTTTTCAAATTTGTTCATAAGCCATCTTTTCAATAAGGCTTTTTGTCATCATTCCCAAGTTCTGTTTTATTGGTGTGGTATTTTCAATGACCCTTTTCTGAAATGGATTGGGATGATTTTTATGTCAAAGACACGATTGCTGTTATTGTTTGATATTTTAAACTTAAAAGCAAACTTGTTGCAATGCTAGAGTCTTTTTTAATATTGCTAGAATACCAAATACACAGCACTGCACAGTCATTCAACCCAAGAGTTTCATGTCTTAACCCAAATCGGTAGAACATAGAACATAGAACATAGAACATTACAGCGCAGAACAGGCCCTTCGGCCCACGATGTTGCACCGACCAGTTAAAAAAAAAAAAACTGTGACCCTCCAACCTAAACCAATTTCTTTTCGTCCATGAACCTATCTACGGATCTCTTAAACGCCCCCAAACTAGGCGCATTTACTACTGATGCTGGCAGGGCATTCCAATCCCTCACCACCCTCTGGGTAAAGAACCTACCCCTGACATCGGTTCTATAACTACCCCCCCTCAATTTAAAGCCATGCCCCCTCGTGCTGGATTTCTCCATCAGAGGAAAAAGGCTATCACTATCCACCCTATCTAAACCTCTAATCATCTTATATGTTTCAATAAGATCCCCTCTTAGCCGCCGCCTTTCCAGCGAAAACAATCCCAAATCCCTCAGCCTCTCCTCATAGGATCTCCCCTCCATACCAGGCAACATCCTGGTAAACCTCCTCTGCACCCTCTCCAAAGCCTCCACATCCTTCCTGTAATGTGGGGACCAGAACTGCACACAGTACTCCAAGTGCGGCCGCACCAGAGTTGTGTACAGTTGCAACATAACGCTACGACTCCTAAATTCAATCCCCCTACCAATAAACGCCAAGACACCATATGCCTTCTTAACAACCTTATCTACTTGATTCCCAACTTTCAGGGATCTATGCACACATACACCTAGATCCCTCTGCTCCTCCACACTATTCAAAGTCCTCCCGTTAGCCCTATACTCAACACATCTGTTATTCCTACCAAAGTGAATTACCTCACACTTCTCCGCATTAAACTCCATCCGCCACCTCTCGGCCCAACTTTGCAACCTGTCTAAGTCTTCCTGCAAACTACGACACCCTTCCTCACTGTCTACCACACCACCGACTTTGGTGTCATCAGCAAATTTGCTAATCCACGTAGATATTGATAAATATTATCAGATACATTACTTATTAATTTATGTTTTGATATCAAGGTCCAGGGAGGAGCTAAGCAGCCTGCTTTCAGGTTTGTGTTCTGAACCTCAGTTCTAAGTGCACATGAAAATTCTGTTGTGACTTGTTGTATCAGCATTCTCCCTTATGGAGAAAGAATCATAGAAACATAAAATCCCTGCAGAAGGAGACCATTTGGCCCATCATGTCTGCACCAACAACAATCCTACCCAGGCCCAGTCACCGTAACCCCACATATTTACCCCGCTCATTTACCCCACTAATCCCCCTGATACTAAGGGGCAATTTATCATGGCCAATCAACCTAACCCGCACATCTTTGGACTGTGGGAGGAAACCAGAACACCCGGAGGAAACCCAGGCAGACAGGGGGAGAACGTGCAAACTCCACACAGCCAGCCACTCGAAGCCGGAATTGAACCCTGGTCCCTGGTGCTGTGAGGCAGCAATGCCATTGTGCCATTGTACAGGAGGTGCTAAACAGGTAACAACACAAGAGTGCATTTAGCCTGTTAGGGATTGCGGACCATATCCTGCTACTCCATGGCTATGCATTGTGCCATACTTCAAATTTTACTTTATCTCAATTGTTAAAACCTATGGTCTGCCACAGTCAAAGTATGTCAAGTGGATTTAAATAAAACACATCACTGTGACTGAGATAACCTATCCAGTAGCAACCCTCCTCTGATGAATAGAAATTCTGTTCAAAATTGACTCGTTTTTATTCCACAGATTCCGGTAGAGTAAATATTATGAAGTGGTCAGAATTACTTAAAAATAAAGCAGATTACAAGTTAGATTATTAAAAATAACATGAAAAGGAAAGAAAAAAGGGGGGAAAATCTATAAGAGATATGGAGGGAAATATCATTCCCAGTGTTTTAATCAAGCATTATGGTAATAATGCTAATGTTGATAATTAGAGTAGCTTTATCTCTGTAATATTATAATTTGTCCGTGTGTGAATGAAAACTTATAACAATGTCTTGTGTAGTGAGTCTGAAATTCCTCAGCATGTCAGTAGCTATTATTAAATCTTTAACATGTTTTTAATACTCGTCATGAGATTCCAGCAATGGCAGCACTTGGCAGAGACTTGGTTATGCACCCATGTTCCCCCCTTAACTTACCCCACACAATTTTCCATCGTTTAAACAAATGGAATCCTGCAGGGAACGTTAAAGGTGAAAATCATTGCAGGAAGGTCAAATTCAGTCATCTCGTTGAAGATAAAGATCATCAGAAATCTCATGGACTAAATTGCCTGATGTCAAACACTTGACCCCACCAGGAGTGTTTTCATTCATGAACTCTTGTTATCTCGTGTGTCATGGGGCTCATTGGGTAACATGTGAGAACAATGTGACAGCAGCCATGGGAACTAAAGTCTCGACTTAAGCTGCAAGTAGAAAATGGACTGTTTGCTGTTCAGAATAAAACATCTTGAAATGGACTTTATGCAAGTTAATGAAAACAAACAATACATAATTTACACTTGCATAAATTGGGTCCTGGAGTCTCTATGGAAAACACTAATTTGGTGCAATACTAATATAGAAATCTATTTAATTTGATTCACTGTGGCACAAAAGAGAAAACAGAGATTTCCCTTGGTAGAATCTAGCCTGACATCTTGTACACAGCAGATGCTTCTGCTTGTCTGCAGTATGAATGAATGATACCTTCACATTTTTCTTTCTGGTGTAATTCTTTTTCTAGTTTATTTTTAATAGCGACTGTAATTTATCTCCCTAAGGAAACACTGTGATAAATCTTTATCAAACTCGGTTCCTTTATAAAACTAAATCTATATAACTTAGTGCCTAAGGAGACTCTGTAGATTTAACTGTACCAATCGCTTGCTCCATCACCTTGATGTTCACACTTCCTTTTCAGTTGCATTAAGAAAATAGATTAACCATATAGACAGTAGGGGGCAGCACCACTCAATGTTACCATCAAACCAGACAGACTGCACACAGCAAGAACAACCAGAATTAGCCTCAGCTGAATCCATTTCTTCTTTCTCACTATGAAAGGAGTAATATTCACAAATATAACAAAGAATTTCCACTGCAGACATAATCCATTTATTTTACTATACAAAATATTTTCAAATGCTGACATTACAATACTCTCCAAGTTTACACAAATATTATCACATAAATATACTCCAAACCGACCCTGAAATCTGCAGTACATCAAAACTACAATTCAAAGACAAACCTTCAGATAGAAAGGTCAGATTCAGACTATGCTAATCCCTTTGACACACAGGCACGCACTGTAAACAGTTCTTTCATGCTCTGCAATGCAGAAGCCACGCTACCATCCCATTACAGCAACCATCCACCTCAGCCAATTAGTATGTTTCCAATCAACAGAAGCACATGAACAAAGGGCTAAGACTTTGACAAACCATTTATATTTTAGGTAATTAATGAATTAGCAAGACAATATTTCATCCCATGCTCTAATTTCCCCGTTCAAAAAGTAAAAGGAATTTTTTAATCTAATAGAAGTTAGAACAGAATAGAATAGAATCCTACAGTGCAGAAGGAGGCCAGTCGGCCCATTGAATCTGCACCGACCACAAACCTACCCAGGTCCCATCCCCATAACCCCATGCATTTACCCTAGCTAGTCCCCCTGTCACTAAGGGACAATTTTAGCTTGGCCAATCCGTCTAACCCGCAAATCTTTGGACTGTGGGAGGAAACCAGAGCACCCGGAGGAAACCCCACACGGGGAGAATGTGCAATAGTGGGGAAGGATTATCAGCCCACTAAACCTTCCCTCTGTGGCCCACAAGGCTCACATTCAACTCGAACCCGGAGCTTCTGGTCCAGTGATAAAGGCACAATGGGTAATATACATTAAATAAATCAGAGACCTTAGTTCCATTGTTACATGACTGAAGGCAGCACAAGTATTTATTTTGCAAGTTTCGTAATTCCAATGACTGAGTCATATTTACAATCTGTATATTTACTTACTATCTTCAGTATTACTTGGTAGGTATTTTGATTCAAAACATTAATTTTCAAATTAATTGATACTTTCCAGTAATGAAACATGCAGCAGTGGTGAGTCTCCCAATTTATCAGCAGACCTGGCTGTCTGGTCTGAGACCCATGCTATGTTTTTGATCTGCTTTCACTAAGTAATGATAGCTCTGTGATTACCGATAGTATTATTTTGCAGTACACTAAATTTGTTCCGTTCATTTACAGTAGTGCAGGTTTTCCACATCATCATGTTAAAGTGATACTGGAAAATGCAAATTTCCATTTATCTTAAAAATGTCAAAAATAAATGTAATAATATGAATAGATCATTTAATTAGCCCAATGATAACAATGCTTTGTTACTGATTAAGGTGTAGAAGTGACATTATGCTCCCATTTGCATCATGCAAAAATACTGTTTTCAAAAACACTGCAAATGCCGAACACTTTCCTTAACTGAGTTAAGGATCCTTTCAAATACTGCTCGAAAGAGTCACATACCTTCACTGCAGCAGCTAATAAGAAAAGCTGCTAACTGCTCCGGAAAACACATTTTTACAATGAGCTACTTATTTCTTCAAATAGCAAAGAATAATTTAATTCTGCTTTTTAACTGATATTCTCAAGCCAATTAGTTAAGAAACACGACAGCGACACAGCATCTCATCTTTAATCGTGCTTCATGCTCTGTAATAAGTTGGCATCTGGCAGCTAGACTATCACTGCCAGCAGAGATAGTGAAACAGCTGGATCCTACATTTCCTTTGGTGAAAGAAGATTTGTGAATGTGAGTGATTGAAGAGATGGGAAAATTAGATATTCAAAAATCAAAATAGACAAAAGAATCAAGGGATTGGATGACGCAGATGTGTATCCACCAGTAGCTCTGACTGCAGAGTTAAATCACTTTTATGTTGATAGAGACTCATTGATGACAATTGTACAATTTTCTATAAACTTAAAAGAATTAGAAGCCCACGTTTGCTTGGGTTTATCTGTCTCCACCATATAAAAATATGCAAAATTTCAACAGGAACAAAGTAAATAGGAGTGAAGCATGACAGTCAGCTCTCACATGACCTTGTTAAAGTCTTTGGGGTACTTCAGATCCATTCAATTGTCAATGGCTTTTCGATAAGAATAAATTGTCCTCAAATTCCAACCAGATTTGGATACACAGTGAAGCATCCTGACACTAGACTGCCGAAAAAGCCAAGATTGACCCATTCCAATTTTCTAAATGCAAACACTAACCTCTTGCATGTTAGCCATAGGCCTGGGCCTGCTACTCACAGAGCCTGATTTTAACGGGGCGGCACAGTGGTTAATTGTGCCACCGTGCCTCACAACGCCAGGGACCCGGGTTTGATTCCCAGCTTGGTTCACTGTGTGGAGTTTGCACATTCTCCTCATGTCCTAGAATCCCTACAGTGCAGAAGGAGGCCATTCGGCCCATCGAGTCTGCACCGACCACAATCCCACCCCGGCCCTATCCTCATAACCCTACTTATTTACCCTACTAACCCCCTGACACTGAGGGGCAATTTATAGCATGGCCAATAAACCTTACCCGCACATCTTTGGACTCCGTAGGTTTCCTCCCACAGTCTAAAGATGTGCTGATGAGGAGGAGTGGCCATGCTAAATTGCCCATTAGTGTCAAGGGGACTAGCCAGTAAATGCATGGGGTTATGCGGATAGGGCCTGGGTGGGATTGTGGTAAGTGCAGACTCGATGGGCCGAATAGCTTCCTACTGCACTGTCAGATTTTATGATTCTATGACTCCTCTGCCTGCCTGAAACTGGGCAAGGGACAGTAAAAATAAGGGGAATGATTTGTCCATTTACAATCTTGCATCACTTCCCTTAGGTTTGAATATTTATCTCTGCTTCTTGAGCAGATGAACAGGACACATGCAAGAGCGCTAGCAGTAGGTCTTGTTTTAGTGAGGCCAGCTGGTTCCCAATGTGACAGTGGCATCCAAATTGCAGTTTTAGTCCAAGGTGTGAGGTGGGGAAATTGGTGACAACTTTCTTGTCAGGGCCAACACATCTCCAGGTAGATTGTGGGCCATAGCAATCCTGGGCAACAAGATTTGATTTTATTTAAGTTTTCTTGCAGGCCAGGAGGAATATGGGGCCAAAGGCTTAGATAGGATGGACGTAGGGAAGTTGTTTCCATTAACAGGGGAGACTAGGACGCGGGGGCACAGCCTTAGAATAAAAGGGAGTCACTTTAGAACAGAGATGAGGAGAAATTTCTTCAGCCAGAGAGTGGTGGGTCTGTGGAATTCATTGCCACAGAGGGCTGTGGAGGCCGAGACGTTGAGCGTCTTCAAGACAGAAATTGATAAATTCTTGATTTCTCGAGGAATTAAGGGCTATGGGGAGAGAGCGGGTAAATGGAGTTGAAATCAACCATGATTGAATGGTGGAGTGGACTCGATGGGCCGAATGGCCTTACTTCCGCTCCTATGTCTTATGGTCTTAAAGGGCCTCTTCTACACCTTATGATTCTATGAATATTGGAAAAGAAATCACGAATCTTCTTACCTTTGGCTTTGCCCCATTCCTGATTATCTTTGTCCCAAGTCCCACCCTACAAGTTGCCTGACTGCCAGAGACAGATCCTGCACGTCCTAATTCATGAACTCTTCCTGTAAGTTCCCACTCTTGCCCACTGCCCCAAGTATTACAAACCCAATGAACTCAATTGCCTCTTTTCCCCCCTCACTGTTCCCATTCTGGAATTTAACCATTCATCTTCCAAGTTTATATTCTCATTTGATGCATGGGGCACCATTTTTATCTCTCAACCATGCAATTTCTCTCAACCATGCAATTTTCACTCAAAAATAAAACCAGGAACAGGTCCAGATTTGTGAAATAACGTCTAGTGCTGACTTAGCCCTAGTCTGCCTGTTCTGATTTTCTATGGAAAATGGGAAGAACTCATGAATAAAGACTTCTTGACTTAGCCCATAAATTATGAATGACATGTCAGGTGTGTTACAGACAGGAGGGTGGGGGCAGGGATAATTTAAATGGCCTGATTACTCCTCTTGCCATCTGTCCATACTTGATTTGCTTCCCCATTCATAAGCAGTGGCATCTTTCCCAACCGCTCAGTTTTTGTGTGATCCAATTTTCTATTAATAACTCCACAGTAAAGTCAAGATAGGATGAACTTTTAACAGGACTAGACAGGGTAGATGTAAGAAGGATATTCCCGATGGTGGGGGTGTCCAGAACCAAAGGTCATAATCTAAGGATACGGGGTAAACCGTTTAGGACTCAGATAAGGAGAAATTTAATCACCCAAAAAGTGGTCAGTGTGTGAAATTCTCTACCACAGAAAGCAGTTGAGGCCAAAACATTGTATGTTTTCAAGAAGGACTTAGATACAGTTCTTGAGGTGAAGGGGATCAAAGGATATGGGGGGAAGGCAGGATGAGACTAGTGAGTTGGATGATCAGCCATGATTATCATGAATGCCGGAGCAGGTTCAAAGGGCTGAGTGGCTTTTTCCTGCTCCTATTTTCTATGTTTCTAACTCAAAGGGTTAGTTTCTTTGCACACTCTCAAATTGTGGGTAGTGGGTCGCTGCATGCCTCCTGTGCATTCTTAGAGAAAAGAGAGATAGAGAAAATAAAGAATTACAGGGCAAAGTCGACAAAGAAACAAATTATTGTCATTATCACATGTTTGCAGAGTCCAGAAGTAAAGTCCAATGATGTATTCCTACACAGAGGTTGGCAGATTGAAAACTGATGCTGTATAATTCACTTTTACAGTAGCATTGACTTCCAGAATGAGGCTGGTGCACAGAGATGGTTCACTCTTGTGGACAATGGTACAGAATTTCCAGTATAAGCAGTGTAAATGGGATCCGGCATTCAGCCTGGACAGAGCTCCTTTTCCGTGTTTCTGCTAGCTAGATGTTTGAGTGGCAAACTGAGCTTTGCAATAAAGCAAGACAACGTAACTGCTTCCACCAGCTAGAGGTTCATCTCATATGAATCCCACCTCTTCACAGTGGCTTTAACAAAGGGTGTTTAACCCCCTCCTGAGATCCCATGATAGTTAAATGTTCCAACCATTAAGAATTAAAAAGGTTGCAGGGTCCTGTGTCCTAGCAGATGAATAGACTCTGATTTGTCAATGTGAGTTAGGAAATGCAGATGGACTTTGTATAGTTCTCTTTGAATTTGGTCTGTGAAGCCCACAATGGGGCATTAGTGTCTCTTCAGAGATGAAGTGGTGTAAATTTCTTCTAAAATGTTGGGCAGCTCCTTTTGTTAAGAATCACAGACAAACAAAGTTTCAGCCATTTTAAAAGGTTATTGTCCAGTTCTTCAAATTTTCAAAATCATCATGAGGATTTCAATATCTATTTTAGAAAAATATACAGTGTGTGTCTTAGTCCCCTGACAGGTTTTATTTTCTTCATGGATACCTTCTGACAATTCTACCCTGGATGACTCTATTCTACCCTCTATGACTCTATAACCCCTGATCCCATAAACCATCAGATGCCTCTGAGAAATAACAAGCATGCAATTCGAGTTGTAGCAATATTTTGGATTCATTTATGGGAAGTGCGCATTGCTGACTAGACCAGTATTTATTGTCCATCCCTAACTGCCCTCGAGAAAGTGGTGGTTTGATTTGATTTGATTTATTATTGTCACATGTATTAGTATAGTGAAAAGTATTGTTTCTTGTGCACTATACAGACAAAGCAGACTGTTCATAGAGAAGGAGAGGAGAGGGTATTACAGTCATAGCTAGGGTGTAGAGGAAGATTAACTTAATGCGAGGTAGGTCCATTCAAAAGCCTGATGGCAGCAGGGAAGAAGCTGTTCTTGAGTCAGTTGATACGTGTCCTCAGACTTTTGCATCTTTTTTCCAATGGAAGAAAGTGGAAGAGAGCATGTCCAGGATGCATGGGGTCCTTAATTATGCTGGCTGCTTTGCAGAGGCAGCGGTAAGTATAGACAGTGTCAATGGGTGGGAAGTTGGTTTGAGTGATGGACTGGGCTTCGTTCACGATCCTTTGTACTTTTTTGCGGTCTTGGGCAGAGCAGGAGCCATACCAAGCTGTGATACAACCAGAAAGAATGCTTTCTATGGTGCATCTGTAAATGTTGGTGAAAGTCGTAACTGACATGCCAAATTTCCTTAGTCTTCTGAAAAAGTAGAGGTGTTGGTGGACTTTCTTAATTATAGCATTGGCATGGAGGGACCGGGGCAGGTTATTGGTAAGCTGGACATCTAAAATCTGATGCTCTCGACCCTTTCTACTTCGTCCTCATTGATGTAGACAGGGGCATGTCCTCCACTATGCTTCCTGAAGTCGATGACTACCTCCTTCATTTTGTTGACATTGAGGGAGAGATTATTGTTGTCACACCAGTTCACCAAATTCTCTATCTTTTTCCTCTACTCCGTCTCGTCATTGTTTGAGATCTGACCCACTACGGTGGTGGCATCACAAACTTGAAAATCGAGTTGGATGGGAATCTGGCCAAATTTGGGGAAATAGAACTGTTGCAGTACATGTGGTATAGGTATACCCACAGTGCTATTAGGGAGGGAGTTCCAGGATTTTGACATCGTGAGAGTGATGGGTGGGTTGCAATCAAGTGGGCTGCTTTCTCCTGGATGGTGTTGAGCTTCTTGAGTGTTGCTGGAGCTGCAATCATCCAGGCAAGTGGAAAGTATTCCATGACATTCCTGACTTGTGCCTTGTAGATGGTGGACAGGCTTTGGGGAGTGAGGAGATGATTTACTCGCCACAGGATTCCCTTTGATCTGCTCTAGTTGCCACCATATTTATATGGCCAGTCCAGTTAAGTTTCTGGTCAATGGTGTCTCCCAGGATGTTGATGACACAGAAGAGTGAGAGAGTGCAAATCTCATTTCAATTTTAAAAATTGCTTGTGCTTTTGTCAATTTGGCAGGAATTTACTGATTTTTACTTTATTCCATTGGTTCAAAATAAATTGAGGCAGCACAGTGGTTAGCACTGCTGCTTCACAGCTCCAGGGACCTGGGTTCGATTCCCGGCTTGGGTCACTGTCTGTGTGGAGTTTGCTCATTCTCCTCGTGTCTGCGTGGGTTTCCTCCGGGTGCTCAGGTTTCCTCCCACAGTCCAAAGATGTGCGGGTTAGGTTGATTGGCCATGCTAAAATTGCCCCTTAGTGTCCTGGGATGCGTAGATTAGAGGGATTAGCGGGTAAAATATGTAGGGATATAGGGGTAGGGCCTGGGTGGGATTGTGGTCGGTGCAGACTCGATGGGCTGAATGGCCTCTTTCTGTACTGTAGTGTTTCTATGATTCTATGATTTGTACCCGAACAGGCGCTGGAGTGTGGCGACTCGGGGATTTTCACAGTAACTTCATTGCAGTGTTAATGTAAGCCTACTTGTGACACTAATAAATAAACTTAAAACTTTAAAACTTTAAACATTTGTGAAGTACATGACATACTGGTGTCTCGCTGACACTCTGGCCGGAATTTTATTGCCTGCCCACCGCGGGAATCAGAACAGGCGAGGAGTGGAGCATGGAAAGGTCCATTGACCTCGGGCAGGATTGACGAGCGAAGCCGTAAAAGCCTGCCTTTCACGTTCCTTTGATACTCTCTCTCTACAGTTATCATCGTAACAGTCAAAACCCATTCGTCTCCTGCAGACTTGATTGAACCAACCTGTTGCATTGTGTATAACTCTTCTTCAGACTCATCTGCTGATATCTCTCCTGTGGCCATCTGGATCGGCTTGTTTTGCTTTTGTGTGAAATGAGGCTACTCTAATTGGTTCAGGTTTGCTAATTAAGTATGTTGCAATCTCATAGTTTTGGTATTGTAAGTGAAAAAATGGCCAGTTTTGCTAAATATCACTGTCCACTTAGGCTGGAGGTTAGGTTGGAAAATCTCCTGCAGCCATTTTTACTTAGTATTTATTTGCAGTCTTTGTCTGTAATCCTTTGTCCTTTTCAGCAGCTTTAGTTTTGCAGATTTGAACTTTTCTGGTTTTTGGGTTCTTTGCGTCTTCATTGCATTGTTTCTGGAGTTCAAAAATCTATTTTTCTTCGCTCTCTGATACCATGTTGCATGTATAAGATCCACAGCATGTATAAGAACAGTAGCCTTTGTCAGTATTTGTGTCTGTGAGAGGCTTTTTCAGGCTGTGAGAGTCTTAAGATGCCTATCTCCAGAAGCAGCCTTTGGCAGGCACATGACAAAGGAGAGTCAGGTGTGTTAATCAGACTGGTTACATTCCAAAACTCAAATAAGGAAAGAAAAAAACTGCAAATGTGAGCAAGAGGGAAAATAAGTTGTGAAACAAAAGGACTCTTTGACAGTGATTGCAAGCAGAGAGGAGGAAAAGTGAAATGTTCCCTGTTAAATTGAACAGATGGTAGTCATGATGTGGAGATGCCGGCGTTGGACTGGGGTGAACACAGTAAGAGTTTCAACAACACCAGGTTAAAGTTCAACACGTTTATTTGGTAGCAAATACCATTAACTTTCGGAGCGCTGCTCCTTCGTCAGATGGAGTGGAAATGTGCTCTCAAACAGGGCATACAGAGACACCTCTGTGCCCTGTTTGAGAGCACATTTCCACTCCATCTGATGAAGGAGCAGCGCTCCGAAAGCTAATGGTATTTGCTACCAAATAAACCTGTTGGACTTTAACCTGGTGTTGTTAAAACTCTTAGTAAATTGAACAGAGGCAGGAAAGGAAGGACTGATCACACTAGAGATCAAGTAGAGGTTGTGCAAAATTGCCACAGAGTAGCTAGAGATGTGAAGGGGGGTATTATCTTGTCCTCCTGATGAATTCCTCAAACTATTTTGTTGTACTGCTGGCAGGTCCGAGGATATACTTGTGACATGTAAAGACTCCAACCTTCTCCTGCTGCTTCACTTGTCTTAGCTCCCATTGCCAATCAAAGTGAAATGCTACATATCTCCATGCAAGCAAGGGATGGGATTAACAGTCATGCTACATCTCTGCTGCTCACTACGTTGCTTGAACATATCCACCATTATGTCCAAGAATCTGGGGACTCTGATCAAAGTTGCTGCCCAATGATATTCTGTCTGCCATTGAAACACGCATCTCCCCTTTAAAGTGCCGCAGACTGCCTTCTTCTGACTGCCCCATCAGATTAATCGCCCTCCTAATTTGTGAGTTGCCTACTGGTAATGCACTGGCAGTTCACTGATATAATTCAGATAAGACCAGGCTTTTTAAAGGACATCTGTCCCATGCTGACTTCTTTGGGTGAATGGACAGCATGACTTGTCCACTGCTGGCCTCATTAACATTGTTCAAAATGGTCCAGCTCATATGCTGTCAGGTGATTAGTAACCCCAAAGAAAACTCTGAATCATAACTCACTTATAAATGCTACTCAATAAAATGCCAATTAGAATTTCGGAAAACGCAAATTGTAAATTTATCTTTCTTTATAAAAACAGATCTGGAAAATACACATTTATTTAGCTCTCTAATGAGAAAAAATGACTGGTAAAGAGTGCATTCTGATTATAATCCATGCAATGTCCTAATCCTGTGGGACTCCAGGAACATGTTCTAGTTTATTAAGCGAGAGGATAACCACTTTAATCTCCCCCATGCAGGCAAGGGATGGGATTAACAGTCAAGATGAAAGTACTTTTCCAATCACATGAAGAAGCTTATGCTAGAAAATTGGAAGCATTAATTCCCTCAGTTTTATCAGCCTTGTTGCTGCAAGAGTAGATGTCATCACTTTGTTTTCTGCATGTGCCCAGATTAGCAAACAGGACCAAAGCATGTTTGGGATATTTATGCTGAAGTGAAATTCTTTAGTAATACCAACGGCTAAATATAAATAAAATATATGGCAGTGGGATATCATAAAATCAATTTTGAAATTTTTCTCCCCCTTCAAACATGGCCAATATTAGACACAAACTAATCCTTCCTCTACAGGTTGCTGCAGTAAAAAAAGTTTTGCAGTTGGAATTTCTCCACGCAAGACTTATCAGAATATTCCATGCGCTGCTGGAAGACATAGATGCAGAATCAACTAATGCGTGGGGGGGGGGGGGGGGGGGGGGTCCACAAATATCCCTAAACACAATGATGGATGAACCCAGAGCATCAGTACAAAAATCAAGCCTGAAGCATTTGCAACCATCTGCAACCAGAAGTGCTGATGGTCCACCTTGATCTCATCTTGAGGTCCCCAGCATTACAGTTGTCTATATTCAGCCAATTTAATTCACACCACATGATATCCAGAAATGGTTGAAGGCACTGGATACTCCAAAGGGTCTGAAGATTTGTGCTCCAGAAGTAACCGTACTCTTTGCCAAGTTGTTTTAGAGCCAGAACACTTAAATCTATCTGACAAGGCGAAAAATTGTTCATGTATGTCCTGTCCACAAAAAGCAGGACAAATCCAATTGGACCAATTTCCAACTCATCAAACTAATCTCAATCATCAACAAGGTAATGGAAGGTAGCATGGATAGTGCTATCAATCAGCATTTACTCATCAATAGCCTGATCACGATGCTCAACTTGGGTTCTGCTAAGACTACTCAGATCTTGAGCACATTACAGCCTTGGTCCAAAATGGACAAATGATCTGAATTCCAGAGGTGTGGTGACAGTAAGCGCCCTTGACAGTTGCCTTAGTTAGCTCATTTTTACACTTTTGGCAGTTCCAATAAAGTTTACAGTTGTAATTTTATCACCACACCCGCCACAGGAATTGGAGTCAGCGAGGGGTGGACAATGGGAAGGTCTGTTGACCTCGGGCAGGATTTTATGGTTTCAGGACGAGTGAAGCCGTATGATCCCGCCCAATGAGTTTCTGCATCTTTCACACACATTCATGCATACTTTTAACAATCCCAAGAGCACCTTTACCTTTTGTAACAATCTTACTGAGGCCAGTCTTCTGTCACCAATCGCCCTTTATTTACAGTGAGAATTGAACACCGTTCAACGATTCCAGAGTGCAGATCGGTCCTGAGAGCATCGATTGCCAGCCTGAGTGGCACCAGCTAGCATTAAACCCTCCACTGCTCCTTTCCTATTGGGCCAGCCTCCACTCACCAAATAGGGGAACTTATCTTCAGTGAGGCCCACAGGGAGATCCATTGATGATCGCCATGGCCATCATAACGTCCCTCCCCCCATCAAGTCCCCGACTGGGGGGTGGGTTCTTTTCTGCCACTTGGCGATTGGCCTGGGGTTGATGGGAGGCAGGACGGATCAGAGGGGGTGTGAAGTAGATGGGAGACCTTTGTTTCTGGATGGAGCACCTAAAGCCACTGACTCTGGTCTTTCTTGAGGTCTAGTTTCTGCAGGGGTGCCAGTCTCTTCTGCTTCCATTTTAAAATCCATGTCCTCATCACCCAGAGGTCAACTTCCATTCGAGACTCGAGATTGGGAGTGGTTGTCCCCATGGCTGGTGATGAGACTGGTACTGGCATGGGCTCCCTACTACTGAGATGATCTAGGTGTTTCTTGACAATTTGGCCCTGCACTTGGACCTTATAAGTTATGGGCCTTGTTTTCATTGAATCATAGAATCCCGACAGTGCAGAAGAAGCCACTCAGACTTTTCGGTCTGCACCGACTCTGACAGAGTATCTTACCCAGGCCCTCTCCCTCACCATAGGGATGATATCTATTTGGGTAAATGTTGGGTTGTTGTGTTACCACTTTAAGAGTCTAGTCATATGATTCATGGGCTTTTAGTCAATCTAGTCCAAACTTTTGTGCAGTGAACAATAAAACTGCAACCAACCCATGTGCTGCGACTCCACTTTCTTTTATCCTCACATGTTTAAGAACAGATGGGGCTTCTGATTTTTGGCCCCTTTGCCATTTTTGCCATAACAGAGGGGCTCTCCATTGCTACAAATATCCAGACCTGGAATAGCATTTCTTTTCTCACCGAAAGAGGACAGCCACTCAGTTCTGAATGATCTCCTTCGCTCTACCAAGGTGAGTCACACTTCACATCGCTCTCAACTCAAACACTCACAAACCCATCACACATCCACAGGGACCTCACTCAGTGCCAGCTAAAGGGGCACCACCACTCACTCACACACACCTTCATCTTCTCTGTCAATCGTGTCCTCATCTTGTCCTTGGCCACACTTGCTAGGCATTCTCATCACCTAACCAGGCAGGCATCCTGCTTACATTCTCTCCATCTGTCTTCATGCAGGATAAGCTGGCACACGAGATGGGCCAAAGGGTCTTTTCTGTGCTGTAGACTTTTATGACTCTATGATAACTAATGTATACAGACTTTTCTTCGCCCTGAACTTTTCAGTTTTTAAAAAAATTCTCTGATCTTTTCATAGAAACCCTGCAGTGCAGAAGGAGGCCATTCAGCCAATCGAGTCTGCATCGACTCAGCATCTTACCCAGTACCCCCACACCCCCTCCACTTCCACGTAAACCTGTGCATTTACTATGGCTAATCCACCTAACCTACACATCTCGGGACACTAAGAAGCAATTTGGCATGGTCAATCCACTTTTATTAACAATGTACTCTATGGGAAGTAACCAATTTCCCAAACCCTATTCTGAAGATGGCAGTAGAGTCCAGTATCAAGCCATGCCGTCAAAATTAAATACTACTGGCAGAATCAAGGGTTTCTGAATGAGAAGAGGCAATGACGTTGGGCGGCACGGTAGGACAGTGGTTAGCACTGCTGCTTCACAGCTCCAGGGACCTGGGTTCGATTCCCGGCTTGGGTCACTGTCTGTGTGGAGTTTGCACATTCTCCTCGTGTCTGCGTGGGTTTCCTCCAGGTGCTCCGGTTTCCTCCCACAGTCCAAAGATGTGCGGGTTAGGTTGATTGGCTATGCTAAAATTGCCCCTTAGTGTCCTGGGATGCGTAGATTAGAGGGATTAGTGGGTAAAATATGTAGGGATATGGGGGTAGGGCCTGGGTGGGATTGTGGTCGGTGCAGACTCGATGGGCCGAATGGTCTCTTTCTGTACTATATGGTTTCTATGATTTTCTATGATTTCTATGACGTAAGATGTACCGGAGAGCTGAGATTCCAGCATGGAGGATAATATACTTCCCAAGCAGCGATAGCCTTCTATGCTTCACATTGAACAAAGAACAAAGAAAATTACAGCACAGGAACAGGCCCTTCGGCCCTCCAAGCCTGCACCGGCCATGCTGCCCGACTTAACTAAAACCCCCTACACTTCCGGGGACCATATCCTTCTATTGAGGTTTACCAGGATGTTGCCTGGTATGGATGGGCTTAGTTATGAGGAGAGATTGGGTAAACTGGGGTTGTTCTCCCTGGAAAGACGGAGGATGAGGGGAGACTTAATAGAGGTGTATAAAATTATGAAAGGCATAGATAGGGTGAACGGTGGGAAGCTTTTCCCTAGGTCGGTGGTGACGTTCACGAGGGGTCATAGGTTCAAGGTGAAGGGGGGGAGGTTTAACACAGATATCAGAAGGACATATTTTACACAGAGGGTGGTGGGGGCCTGGAATGCGCTGCCAGGCAAGGTGGTGGAGGCGGACACACTGGGAACGTTTAAGACTTATCTAGATAGCCATATGAACGGAGTGGGAATGGAGGGATACAAAAGAATGGTCTAGTTTGGACCAGGGAGCGGCACGGGCTTGGAGGGCTGAAGGGCCTGTTCCTGTGCTGTATTGTTCTTTGTTCTATTCCCATCCTATTCATGTACTTGTCAAAACGCCCCTTAAAAGTCAGTACCGTATCCGCTTCCACTACCTCCCCCGGCAATGAGTTCCAGGCACCCACCACCCTCTGTGTAAAACATTTGCCTCGTACATCTCTTTTAAAACTTGCCCCATGCACCTTAAACCTATGCCCCCTAGTAATTGACTCTTCCACCCTGGGAAAAAGCTTCTGACTATCCACTCTGTCCATGCCTCTCATAATCTTGTAGACTTCTATCAGGTCGCCCCTCAACCTCCGTCGCTCCAGTGAGAACAAACCAAGTTTCACCAACCTCTCCTCATAGCTAATGCCCTCCATACCAGGCAACATCCTGGTAAATCTTTTCTGTACCCTCTCCAAAGCCTCCACATCCTTCTGGTAGTGTGGCAACCAGAATTGTACACAATATTCCAAGTGCGGCCTCACTAAGGTTCTATAAAGCGTCAACATGACTTGCCAATTTTTAAACTCAATACCCCGGCTGATGAAGGCAAGCATGCCGTATGCCTTCTTGACTATCTTCTCCACCTGCATTGCCACTTTCAGTGACCTGTGTACCTGTACACCCAGGTCCCTTTGCCTATCAATACTCCGAAGGGTTCTGCCATTGACTGTATATTTCCTATCTGTATTACACCTTCCAAAATGCATTATCTCACATTTGTCCAGATTAAACTCCATCTGCCATCTCTCTGTCCAAGTCTCCAACTGATCTATATCCTGCTATATCCTCTGATGGTCCTCATCGCTGTCCGGAAATCCACCAACCTTTGTGTCGTCCGCAAACTTACTAATCAATCCAGCTACATTTTCCTCCAAATCATTTATATATATATTACAAACAGCAAACAGCAAAGGTCCCAGCACTGATCCCTGAGGAACACCACTTGTCACAGCCCTCCATTCAGAAACGCACCCTTTCACTGCTACCCTCTTGTCTTCTTTGACCGAGCCAGTTTTGTATCCACCTTGCCAGCTCACCTCTGATCCCATGCGACTTCACCTTCTGCACCAGTCTGCCATGAGGGACCTTGTCAAAGGCCTTACTGAAGTCCATGTAGACAACATCCATCATCTTCGTCATTTCCTCAAAAAACTTGATCAAGTTAGGGAGACACGACCTCCCCTTCACAAAACCATGTTGCCTCTCACGAATACGTCCACTTATTTCCAAGTGGGAATAAATCCTGTCTCGAAGAATCCTCTCCAATAATTTCCCTACCACTGATGTAAGGCTCACCGGCCCGTAATTACTTGGATTATTCTTCCTACCCTTCTTAAACAAAGGAACAACATTGGCTATTCTCCAATCCTCTGGGACCTCCCTGTAGCCAGTGAGGACACAAAGATTTCTCTCAAGGCCCCAGCAATTTTCTCCCTTGCCTCTCAGTATTCTGGGGTATATCCCATCAGGCCCTGGGGACTTGTCTACCTTAATGTTTCTCAAGAATCCCAATACCACCTCCTTTTTGATCTCAACATGACTCAAACTATCTACACACCCTTTCCCAGACTCATCCTCCACCAAGTTCTTCTCTTTGGTGAATACTGACGCAAAGTACTCATTTAATACCTCGCCCATTTCCTCTGGTTCCACACATAGATTCCCTCCCTTGTCCTTGAGTGGGCCAGCCCTCTCCCTGGCTACCCTCTTGCTCTTTATATATGTATAAAAAGCCTTGGGATTTTCCTTAATCCTGCTGGCCAATGCTTTTTCATGACCCCTTTTAGCTCTTCTTAAGTTTCTTTCTACTTTCCTTGTATTCCACACTTACTTCGTGTGTTCCCAGCCTCCTAGCTTTGACAAATGCTTCCTTTTTCTCTTTGACTAGGCTCACAATATCTCTCGTTATCCAAGGTTCCCAAAACTTGCCATACCTATCCTTCATCCTTTCAGGAATGTGCCGGTCCTATAGAAACATAGAAACATAGAAACCCTACAGTGCAGAAGGAGGCCATTCGGCCCATCGAGTCTGCACCGACCACAATCCCACCCAGGCCCTACCCCCACACATTTTACCCGCTAATCCCTCTAACCTACGCATCCCAGGACTCTAAGGGACAATTTTTAACCTGGCCAATCAACCTAACCCGCACATCTTTGGACTGTGGGAGGAAACCGGAGCACCCGGAGGAAACCCACGCAGACACGAGGAGAATGTGCAAACTCCACACAGACAGTGACCCGAGCCGGGAATCGAACCCGGGACCCTGGAGCTGTGAAGCAGCAGTGCTAACCACTGTGCTACCGTGCCGCCCCAATCCTGAATCCTGATCAACTTACACTTGAAAGCCTCCCACATGCCAGATGTTGATTTGCCCTCAAACATCTGCCCCCAATCTGCATTCTTCATTTCCTGCCTAATATTATTGTAATTAGCCTTCCCCCAATTTAGCACCTTCACTTGAGGACTACACTTATCTTTATCCAGTACCTTAAAGAATACTGAATTGTGGTCACTGTTCCCGAACTGCTCCCCTACTGAAACATCGATCACCTGGCCGAGCTCATTCCCCAATACCAGGTCCAGTATGGCCCCTTCCCTAGTTGGACTATCTACATACTGTTTCAGGAAGCCCTCCTGGGTGCTCCTTACAAACTCTGCCCCATCCACGCCCCTAGCACTAAATGAGTCCCAGTCAACATAACTTTAACTCTACTGAATTAAAAACGAAATTCTTACTCCAGGTTTCACTATCCAAAATATTTGAACCAAGTGTGTGGAAACAGCATTTATATGGACCTATATGTGTTTTAAATGATGCTTCTTCATTTGAAATATTAATAAATGTTACCAATTATATTTGCTGGATGTTTTATTTTATACTGCAGCTCCAGATGGCATTCCTTAAAGGAGCATAATTGTTGGTGTGATTTTTCGACAGTGGATAAAATTTACATCTACAAAATGCACACTGTCCATGTAAACAAAACAGTCTCTATTTCCCGTTATAATGACTGCCTGCTTTGTCATCTCCAATACTGTTTCGCACACAAGATTCTTGCTGTTTTTGACCTGGAAGTGCATACAGTCAGGGAGTAACCTCTGACCCTAGAATAAGTAGAGCAACTTTGACAGAGTGGTTACTAAGTAACTGCCTTACAGTTATGATGGAATGTTTTGCAGTTGCTGCAATTCTACACTGTGTGAAGCACTGACTAATCAGCAAGCGATGTCAGATTCCACACTTCCAGAGGATCACTGACAGCTTCAGGCAACCGACCCTTCATTGCACATGCCTGAACCATTTGTTTAATGAAAACTATATAGCAAAGAGGGCTCCATTATATAAACAAACAACGTTGTTCAGACACAACTATATTTGTAAATATCAAAAAAAGGAAGCAATATTATTTATAGAGTAGCAGCAATCTTCCAAAACATTCAGAGTATTGTTAGAAAGATTGAAATCTAGTTACAACGTGTTAGCTCACTGCTCCATCGATGCAATTAACTGGAATCTACCATGCTGAGATTTTCATCCATCCACATAGAATTTAACATTTCTGTGAGAGATTTATGTAAATTAGAATATTTTTGTGATAATGATCACTCACTCCTAATTCTCCTCACTGAGTTTCAATGTAACCTCTGGTCAATTAGAACAAGTTTTAATGCCACTCTGAGCATTTTAAATCAGCACTTTGTTTTTATAAAATGTTATTTGAACAAAAACTAGATTCAACTTGTTAGACTGGGTGTTTGCACTTTCTTTTATTACTTTCTCGAAGCATGATTTTAAGCAGTGGACAGATTGCAAGTATCTAAGAAGCTTTCTTTTGTACAGTTGGTCACGGCTGTCCTCTTGCTGTACCCTACAGTGAGGTCTGATAAAAGGCTTAAGGGCCCGGAATCCATTGACACCCTTCTAACATTTGCTGTAACTTCCTGGCTCCCCAGCGCTGGATTTGAGGGGTAGCCTAAAGATGGGCTGTGGAATCTCTCTTGGAACTTCACAGATAAGTATTTTCACTGCAATTGTCTAAAGGTGTTAAATTCCCCTGGACATTGGGCTGTGCTGGGAACCATCCAAAAAAACAATTTAAATTGCTAACTTTGGATGTCTTCACCAGGATTAGTTTCTCAAAAAACATTAGATGAAAGAAATAAAACCACATTTCTGTGTGACGATTTTTAAAATTCAGATTGATCCCCGCACACGACTACCCTACACCCCCGACCATCTCCTCCCCCACCCACCATGGGATTTCCCCCGACCTCTGACCCTCCACCTGAACGGGACACCCTCGCTCCAAACAGTGGGCCCAACTCTCAACCCAGATCCAGCTGAACACCTCCCTGCCTCTGGACCCCTCACCCATTTCCAATTCCCCCCCCCCCCCACCCATCCAAATGTGTGAGCCCCGACCTTCAGCATCCCTGAACTCTGAGCCTTGAATTCTGACCCTATCCCAGCTCAGTCTGACTTCTGAGTTCCCCCATCCCCTGGCCTCTGAATGCACCCCTCTTGAATTTGATGTTGGTGGACTACACTGAGGCCTGCGGAATCTCTTTCACTGCAGGCCCCAAGCAGCTCTGGCCATCAGAGATTTCAGCCCCGTTTTCAAGAGCAGCGAAGTGCATGTTAAAGTTTTGTCTTTCCAGTGGGCCATCACTTTCCAATACTAGGTGGAAGTTATATAATCTAGTTTGGGGAACTTGCGCTTTCAGTGCTCCTAAATAATCAAGTACCTTATGTGCACTCCTCTTGGAACACTTAATATACTGCACAAATTGGACAGTGAGCCAATAGTTTTTCCACCAAAAATATTTTAGTTTTAACTTTCTCAATTTTAATCCTGTCCAGTTTAACTAACTGGAATCTAAGTCATCTCTACTCTTTTCTTCTTATGGCATTGGAAGAATTTTGTTTTCTTTCTGTACAACTCCAGAATCCTCTTTGCACTGCTAATTTGCTTTAAATAATTGCTACACTCATCTCATGTGTTCCCTATTTGCTGTTTCACTGATTGAAGGTTCATTAAAATAAGCTGTAACCTCACTGAAAATAATAGCAAAAAGAATCCTGCTTTGTTCTAGTTCAGTCATCATTCCAAGGACTTGACCACACCTGTGAATGAATAACTTATGTGAAAAAGAAGCATGAGTAGAATCATTATTGAACAGTCTGCAAGAAATCAGCCATCCAAAACATCAAATAGTTAACTGGATGATGACATATCAGCATCAAATATTTGCGAATTGATATGAATAATATTGTTTAAAAACAATCTGACATATGATACTGGAACAGGGAGTTTTTATTTTGATGAAATATCTGTGTCGGCCAGACTGCCACTATTAATATTCAAAGACAAATGGAGAAATGGAGATAACGATGAAGAATTGGAATGTTGAAGCTTACGCCATGTTGCATTGCCTTCCAGACAGTCCTCTGGGGAGTCAGAGGAAAGGAGATGCATGGAACAGAAAGAGAAAGAGAGTTTTATTGAAACATGTACTCATGAAACAGAAAAGCTCCTTCAGTCTTCCCCTCTCGCATCCTGATAAAAAGGCAGCTGAACCAATGATGGAACAGTTTGCAATCCTGTCAGTTACTTACTGCATCAGAACAGTTGATTATTTGTATTGCGCTGCAACAAAATTGTATTTCCACCACATTTTAATTCCCATTAGTGGCATTGCAAGACTTTTGCAATATTTCGTTAAACACTACTTTGGGGTTTGTGCCATCACTGCCATTCTGAGTAAAAAGATTTAAAAACTGATTATTGTATATATCTTACATTAGCTAAGCAGAAAATGCATTTTTTCATCTCATTGCTTGTGTTATGAGACCAATTTTCTGCAAGAGTTCAGACCTATTTGTGATGCACCAAAACAAAACAGGAGTTAAGTCCTAATTTATTTATGAATATTAATTCATCAGTACATCCCCACATGATGAATGTCTGTTTACTTTTGCATTCCATTGATGGATTTGAATGTAGATTATGATAACCTGTGCTTAAGTAATCAAAAGGACTCATTTGTACTCATGACCTCCAAGTAAACTAGAACCACCCACCACTTTGATGAAAAACTGTTAAGCGAAACTTTACAATTATCAGCTTTCATTCTGCAAAGATATGGGGGAACTTTAAACCCCAAAAAAGTAGCTTTGGGTCAGATAGGAGGTTAAAGTGTTAAATAAAAGTTGGCTTACGTTTTTTAGGATGCCAAGGTTTCCCATCCTGCCATCTGAAGAGGCAGTGGGGAACACACTCCACCTGCCCTACAGCCATTTCATGCCCTAGCGAGTGTTAATTGGCTGCAGGTAGGACTTCCGCCCCTCAATCAAGAGGAAGTCTCACCTTGGAGAGCTGCTGGCCAACCAGCTGGGAGCTCTCCCGTCTCTGCAGCACCAGAACCTGCAGTGGCCAGGACTGGGATTGCATGCAGTTAATGGTGCTGAAGTCCCAGGATTCCAGGAAGAGGTAGGTTTTACTTTTCAAGGCCTAGGGAATGGACAGTGGGGGATTGGGGTTTCAGGGAGATGCCCAGGAGAGCGGTGGAGAAGGGAGGGGAGAGTGTGAACTCCTGCAATTACCGGACCTTCAGGGAGGCAGAGGCCAGAAGTTAAAAGGGGGCTTCTGATGCAGGCACCAACTCCACTTCCTGACTGAGGCCCATACCCGATTATTTTCAGGCCTCCCCTATACCCGGGAATGCCTCCTGCTAGCCTAAAAATTGAGGCCTTTAAATAGTCAATAATAGGCCATTCATGGGCTTCAATTGGGCCAAGATTGATGGCCCGTCCAAGGGTAAAATTGTAGAGATGTCAGGGCAGGTGGGATCCCAGCGGGAAGCAGATTTTACACTTACCCCACGCCTACAAAACCAACAGCAGGGAAGCGTAAAATTCAGGCCCCAAATTCCAACTCCAAACTGCCCACTTCTGGTTATTTATCTGGTTACTTCTGGTTTTATAGAGAACGGTTGGTGCGGTCATCAACTCTCCAAGGAGGCAATTTAAATATGATAATGAGGGCTGTACATTTATGCCATATTTATTTTCCATTTCAAATTTAAGTCTGGCCAGCCAGACTACCTGCAGCTTAAGGAAGGTGAGCATTGCTGGGTCCAGAAGGTTACCATGCCATCCCACTTATCTCTGGGTCTAACATACTGCCTCATCAGTGCCACAATCAGACATCTCCCCATGACCCATCTGATCTCATCCCTCCCCCAGGACCCCAACCCTGCCCTCTGAAGTCTCTAACTTGATCGCACCCCCTCCCCCCACCACTCCTCTGTTCACTCCTTGAGAACTCCAACCTCACCTACTGGCCTCCACTCATAACACCTCCCCAACCCCCTCCCCCATTAGGAGCCTCCAATCTCTCCCCTGAGATCTCTCCTCCAGCATGTTAGAGAAATGTCACACATTGTGGAGTTAAAACTAGACAGTGTACAGAGACATTTTCCTGTGTGTTACCCAGCCCAACCATTCCTCGGGGCTCAAAAAGTTCAAATTCTCCAATATTTCTTTCTTCCTAATTATTCAGACAATCATTTACCATTATCTTAGGAAGTGGAATGCTTTTTACAATTGGACTTTGAAATATTAATGGGAAGTATGAGTGCTCCACCCTTCATAAATAAATAGTCAAGAATTATAAGTGAGCGAAGATAAGCATACCATAATTTAGAACAACACTTCAGAGGCCAAATCTAAAATGAGATTTTTAAACCAGCCATGAATTTGCATAATTAAAAGACTTTATGTAATATGCAATTTTATATTCCCAGCCAATATACAAGATAGGTTTTTAGTCCTTGACAGAATGTGAACCTGGATTTCGTAAGAGTTCTGCCAGATTTAATCAGAATGGTTAAATTAAGAGTTTTTGCCTTTCCTTAGGAAGAGACATACATCTATCCATATCTTAAACAGTCAATAATGTCAAGGAAGCAAAACCGGGGCAGGTGTTCCTTGCACTCAGCTTCTTCTCAGTTTCCTGGCTAAAAAGACAAAATAAACTGAGAAAGTAAGGTACAGACTGCTTATTTTACACCAGTACTTGACATGCAATAATTTCATCCAATGATATATTGTCTTTGCTTCCTGTCTCAAATTTGGTTCCATACATAGGGCCCTATTTTACCATTGCGGGCGCGAAAACATGGTAAAGTCGGGTGTGAGGCCATTAACGCGATCCACGCCCGCGCAGATGACCATTTTACTGAGATCCGGGAATGACCGCAATCCGATTCGTGCCGAAACAGGCGCAACGGCAATTTAAATGCATTTGCATGCATTTAAAATGAATTAATGAACTGCCTGCCCAACTTTATCAGCATTTCCCCCTTTACCATAGCGTTCGCCGATCCGGAATCGGGCCGAAATGGACCTGCTGAATAAAGGTCTGAATCGGGCACTCCAGCTGCTGATGAGGCGAGTTCAGAGCTTCCAACGGCTCTCTGACTCAGATCGGTGGTGGTGGGGGGGGGGGGGGGGAGAGGAGGGAGGGGGTCAGATCATTCTCTGGGGGGAGGGTGGGGGGGAGGGAGAGTGAGGCCAGATCATTCTCTGGCTGTGGGGGGGAAGGGAGTGAGGCCAGATCATTCTCGGGGTGGGGAGGGAGTGAGGCCAGATCATTGTCTGGTTGGGTGGGGGTGGGGGGGGGGGGGCGGAGGGGAGGGCTGATCGTTGTCCGGTGGTGGAGGGGAGGACTGATCATTGTCTGGTGGTGGGGGGTGGGGGGGGGAGGGCCAACCGTTGTCTGGCGGGGGGGGGGGGGAGGACCGATCGTTGTCTGGTTGGGGGAGGGGGGCGGACCAGATCATTCTCTGGCAAGGGGGTGGGGAGGGAGGAGGAGGCAGGTCAGATGCTCCTCGGGGGGGGGGGGGGGGGGGGGAGTGAGGCCAAATCATTCGGGGAGGGGAGGAGGGGGGTGGGTAAGATGTATCTCGGAGGGGGGGAGGCCCGATCGCTCACTGGTGGGGGGACAGGGGCAGGGGGGTCCGCTCCCACTCTGCGTGCGATCGGTGGGGGGGAAGGGGGCAGAAGGTCGCGATCAGTCTGGGTAGTGGGGGGTGGGTGGATAAGGGGTCAGTGATGTCTCTGGGGGCCATCGCTCCCGCTTTTCACTCCCGAGCTGCTTTCTCTGCTTTTTGCGAACTGGGAGCGATCTGACACGGGCGCGCTTTTTCAAATTTTTTTCTACCTGCGCATGCGCAGTTCAGAGCTCCGATCGTTTCGGGTGCACTAAGCCCCGCCCACAGCGTGATTCGGACCTGTGATTTTTTTTTCAGGCTAAGTGCTAATGGGGGCGCCTGTAGGCAGGTTTCCAAGTCGAATCTGAATTGCGCCCAGATTCAGCACTTAGAATGAAAATGGTAAAATCAGGCCCATAATGACTCCATGGCTCTCCTTGGCAAATGTCTGAGGCTGAAGCACATTGTTTGCAACATTGGTGTTATATTTGACCATGGAATAAACTACCAGCCACATATCCCTCCCATCTCTAAGGCCACCTTTATCCACGTCCATGATATTGTCCAACTTTGCCCCTGCCTCAGCTCATCTGCTGCTAAAACCCTCATTGATACCTTTATTATCTCTGGACTTCATTATTAAAACAAACTCCTGGCTGGAGTCCCAAAGTCTACCCTCTGTAAACTTGGGTCATCCAGAACTATACTGCCTGTATTTTACTCTCTAACCAATTCAATTCATTCATTTACCTCTCGGCTCACCAACCTACACTGATTCCCAGTTAAGCAATGTATCAATTTTCAAACGCTTTTCAAATCCATCCATGTCACATTCCTCCCTATCTCTGAAATCTCATCCAGCCCCACAACTCTATGAAATAGCTGCACCTCTCTAATTCCTTGTGGGAAAGAGAATCTGAGGTTCTTGAGCAAATTGACATAGGAAAGGACAAGGTATCGGAGATGTTGGCAGGCTTAAAAGTGGACAAATCTCCAGACCCAGATGAATTGCATCCCAGGCTGCTGTGGGAGGCACGGGAGGAGATTGCAAGGCTCTGACCAAAATGTTTAATTGCTCTCTGACCATGGGGGAAGTGCCAGAGGACTGGAGAACAGTTAATGTGGTTCTACTATTTAAGAAGGGTTGTAGAGATAAACACAGTAAGAAGTTTAACAACACCAGGTTAAAATCACAGAGATAAGCCAGGGGACTACAGACCAGTGAGTCTCATGTCAGTGGTAGGAAAACTATTGGAGAAAATCTATCTCCACTTGGATTTGATCAGGTATAGTCAGTACGGCTTTGTCAGAGGCCCATGCAAAACAAATTTGATTGAATTCTTTGAGGAGGTAACCAGGTGTGTAGATGAGGATAGTGCTGTTGATGTAGTTTATATGGATTTCAGCAAAGCCTGTGACGAGGTCCCACATAGCAGACTTATAAAAAAGGCAAATGCACATAGGATACAGGCTAATTTAATGAGGCGGATTCAAAATTGGCTCAATTGTAGGAGACAGAGGGTGATGACAGAAGGCTGTTTTAGTGACTGGAAGCCAGTATCTAGTTATGTATCACGGGTATCTGTGCTGGGTCCCCTATTATTCATCATTTATATCAACAAATAGATGACTATATGGGGAGTAGGAATAGAAAGTTTGTGGATGACACAAAGGTTTGCTGGGTGGTTAACAGTGAAGTTAAGTGTCTAGGGTTATCGAAGATATAGACTGGGTGATCAAATGGGCAGAGAAGTGGCAGATGCAACCTAACCCTGAAAAATGTGAGGTGATACATTTTGGAAGGAGTAATTTGACAAGGAAGTATTCAATGAACGATAATAGGAAGTTCTAAGGAACAAAGGGACCTTGGCATGTTTGTCCATAGATCTCTGAAGGCAGAAAGGCATGTTAGCAGGGTGGTGAAAGAGGCATATGGAACACTTGCCTTTATCAATAAATGCATAGATTACAAAAGCAGGGAGGTCATGTTGGAGTTGTATAGAACTTTGGTGAGGCCACAGCTGGAGTACTGTGTGCAATTCTGGTCGCCACATTAAAGGAAGGGTGTGATTGCACTGGAGGGGATGCAGAGGAGATTCATTAGGATGCTGCCTGGGATGGAACATTTGAGTTATGAAGAGAAGTTGCGTAGATTTGGGTTTTTTCATTGAAGCAGAGAAGACTGAGGGGTGACCTGATCGAGATGGACAAGATTATGAGGGGCATGGACAGAGTGGATAAGGAGCAGCTGTTCCCCTTAGTTGAAGGGTCAGTCACTAAGTGGACATAGGTTAAACAAAGAACAGTACAGCACAGGAAACAGGCCCTTCGGCCCTCCAAGCCTGTGCCGCTCCTTGGTCCAACTAGACCAATCGTTTGTATCCCTCCATTCCCAGGCTGCTCATATGACTATCCAGGTAAGTCTTAAACGATGTCAGCGTGCCTGCCTCCACCACCCTACTTGGCAGCGCATTCCAGGCCCCCACCACCCTCTGTGTAAAAAACGTCCCTCTAATATCTGAGTTATACTTCGCCCCTCTCACCTTGAGCCTGTGACCCCTCATGAACGTCACTTCTGATCTGGGAAAAAGCTTCCCACCGTTCACCCTATCTAAGATGTGGGGCAGGAGGTTTAGGGGGACGTGAGGAAAAATATTTTTACCCAGAGGGCGGTGACGGTCTGGAGTGCGTTTCATGGGAGGGTGGTAAATGTGGGTTGCCTCACATCCTTTAAAAAGTAGCTTGATAAGCACTCGGCATGTCACAACATTCAAGGGTCTGGGCCAAGTGCCGGTAAATGGGATTAGTAGGTAGGTTAGGTGGTTTTCACATGTCAGTGCAGACTCAGTGGGCCGAAGGGTCTTTTCTGCACTCTTCTGTGATTCTGAGATGGTGGTGTAGTGGTATTGATAGTAGACTAGTATCCCAGAGCCCCAGGGTAATGTTCTGGGGACCCATGTTCAAATCCCACCACGGTGATGGTCAAATTTGAATTCAATAATAATCTGCAACTGAAAGTGATTGTTGCAAAAACCCATCTAGTTCATTAATGTCCTTTAGAGAAAGAAATCTGCCATCCCTACCTGGCCCAGGCTAATGGTCTGGGTGGGGATATGGGTTTAAATCCCATATCCCCACCCAGTGTGTGTGGGCTTATACCGTGTCTAATATTTACCACCACATTTTTTAATACACTCTTCTTTAAGAAAAGGAGGATTCAGTTTAAAATTACCCACAACCAAAGTCAAAGATGAAATACCTCGGGTGGATCATTTGGGATTCTTAAACAAAGGAACAACATTGGCTATTCTCCAATCCTCTGGGACCTCCCTGTAGCCAGTGAGGATACAAAGATTTCTCTCAAGGCCCCAGCAATTTTCTCCCTTGCCTCTCAGTATTCAGGGGTATATCCCATCAGGCCCTGGGGACTTGTCTACCTTAATGTTTCTCAAGAATCCCAATACCTCCTCCTTTTTGATCTCAACATGACTCAAACTATCTACACACCCTTTCCCAGACTCATCCTCCACCAAGTTCTTCTCTTTGGTGAATACTGACGCAAAGTACTCATTTAATACCTCGCCCATTTCCTCTGGCTCCACGCATAGATTCCCTCCTTTGTCCTTGAGTGGGCCAACCTTCTCCCTGGTTACATTCTTGCTCTTTATACATGTATAAAAAGCCTTGGGATTTTCATGGAAATCATAGAAATCATAGAAACCCTACAGTGCAGAAGGAGGCCATTCGGCCCATCGAGTCTGCACCGACCACAATCCCACCCAGGCCCTACCCACTAATCCCTTTTTTTTTACCCGCTAATCCCTCTAACCTACGCATCCCAGGACTCTAAGGGGCAATTTTTAACCTGGCCAATCAACCTAACCCGCACATCTTTGGACTGTGGGAGGAAACCGGAGCACCCGGAGGAAACCCACGCAGACACGAGGAGAATGCGCAAACTCCACACAGACAGTGACCCGAGCCGGGAATCGAACCCGGGACCCTGGAGCTGTGAAGCAGCAGTGCTAACCACTGTGCTATCGTGCCGCCCTTAATCCTTTTGGCCAAGGCTTTTTCATGACCCCTTTTAGCCCTCCTTACTCCTTGCTTAAGTTTCTTTCTACTTCCCTTGTATTCCACACTTGCTTCGTGTGTTCCCAGCTTCCTAGCTTTGACAAATGCTTCCTTTTTTTCTCAGGCTCACAATATCTGTCGTTATCCAAGGTTCCCAAAACTTGCCATACTTATCCTTACAGGAATGTGCCGGTCCTGAATTCCTATCAACTTACACTTGAAAGCCTCCCACATGCCAGATGTTGATTTGCCCTCAAACATCTGTCCCCAAGCTACATTCTTCATTTCCTGCCTAATATTGTTGTAATTAGCCTTCCCCCAGTTTAGCACCTTAACTTGAGGACTACATTTATATTTATCCATCAGTACCTTAAAGCTTACTGAATTGTGGTCACTGTTCCCGAATTGCGCCCCTACTGAAATATCGACCACCTGGCCGGGCTCATTCCCCAATACCAGATCCAGTATGGCCCCTTCCCTAGTTGGACTATCTACATACTGTTTCAAGAAGCCCTCCTGGATGCTCCTTACAAACTCTGCCCCATCCACGCCCCTAGCACTAAGTGAGTCCCAGTCAATATAGGGGAAGTTAAAATCTCCCACCACAACAACCCTGTTACTTTTACACCGTGCCAAAATCTGCCTAAATATCTGTTCCTCTATCTCCCGCTGGCAGTTGGATGGTCTATAGTAACCTCCAACTTTGTGTCTACACCCTTCCTATTCCTGAGCTCTACCCATATTGCCTCGCTGTATGAGCCCTCCGTGGCGTCCTCCCGCAGTACAGCTGTGATATTCTCCTTAACCAGTAGTGCAACTCCCCAACCCTTTTACATCCCCCTCTATCCCGGCTGAAAATTCTGTATCCTGGGAAGTTAAGCCGCCAATCCAGTCCTTCCTGTCACGGGCTCAAGGTGAGAGAGGGCGAGGTGTAACTCAGATATCAGAGAGACGATTTTTGACACAGAGAGTGGTGGGGGCCTGGAATGCACTGCCAAGTAGGGTGGTGGAGGCAGACACACTGGCATCGTTTAAGACTTACCTGGATAGTCACATGAGCAGTCTGGGAATGGAGGGATACAAAGGAATGGTCCAGTTGGACCAATGAGCGGCACAGGCTTGGAGGGCCGAAGGGCCTGTTTCCTCTGCTGTATTGTTCTTTGTTTGTTCTTCCCTTAACCAAGTCTCTGTAATGGCAACAACATCATAGTTCCTAGTACTAATCCAAGCACTAAGTTCATCTGCCTTACCTGTTACACTTCTCGCATTGAAACAAATGCACTTCAGTCCACCAGACCCTCTTTGATTAGCAACCTCACTCTGCCTGTTGTTTCTCTGAGTCTTATTGGCCCTGCGCTCTGGTTCCCCTTCAGCTAATTCACCTTTGCTTTGGTTTCCCCCCTGCCAAACTAGTTTAAATCCTCCCCTGTGACATTAGCAAACCTCCCGGCCAGAATATTTATGCCCTTCCAGTTTAGATGCAACCCGTCCTTCTTGTACAGGTCCCACCTGCCCGGAAGAGACTCCAATGGTCCAGATATCTGAAACCCTCCCTCCTACACCAGCTGTTTATCCACATGTTAAGCTGCACTATCTTCCTATTCCTTGCCTCACTAGCAAGTGGCATAGGGAGTAATCCTGAGATTACAACCCTAGAGGTCCTGCTTTTTAACTTTCTACCTGAATCCCTAAACTGCTGCTGCAGGACCTCATCACACTTCCTACCTATGTCGTTACTACCAATATGTACCATGACCTCCGGCTGTTCACCCTCTCCCTTCAGAATGCTTAACATCAGAGCTAGCCGTGGTGCCACTGCTGCTATTATCCCCTGATAGGCCATCCTCTCCAACAGTATCCAAAGTGGTATACCTGTGAGAGAGGGGGACAGCCATGGGGGATTCCTGCATTGACTGCCTGCCCCTTCTAGCGGTCACCCATCTATCTGCCTGCACCTTGGGTGTGACCACACCTCTAATGTTTCTATCTATTCTGCTTTCCGTCACCTTCATGCGCCTAAGTGCATCCATCTGCTGCTCTAACCTATCCATGCGGTCTGTAAGGAGCTGCAATTGGGTGAACTTCCTGCAGACATATTCGTCCAAGTCGCTGGAAGCGTCACGGATCTCCCACATCTCACACGAGCAACACTTAAACCCACTGACCGACATTTCGAGCACCAATTAAATTATTTTAAGAAAATCTATAAAACTCTTACCTTCACTTTTCCCTTCTCACAGTGGCCTTTTTTTTGGTCAGAGGAGGGAGGGAGGGAGGGAAACACTGATGTAGTGTTTGGGGCATACCGATCCTAGACACCAGATTTTCCGCTTTGTCATGCCATTTATATAAATGATGAATAATAGGGGACCCAGAACAGATCCCCATGGTACACTACTGGACACCGAAGAGTGGAAAACGGCATGCCAGGAGCAGCACCAGTAATATCTAAAAATGAGGTGTCCATTGGTGAAGCTACAACACTTACTTGCTGTTTATGCAGTTTGGCATGCAATAGATAGAGTTAAGTAGTTTCACAACCAACAGATCAGATCTAAGTTCTTCAGTCCTGCCACATCCAGCCACGAATGATGGTGGACATTCAACAACTCACTGGAGGAGGCTCCACAAATATCCCTATCCTCAGTGACGGAGGAGCCCAGCACATCAGTGTAAAAGATTAAGGCTGAAACATTTGCTAAATTCTTCAGCCAGATGTGCCGAGTGGATGATCCATCTCAGCCTCCTCCGGAGGACAGAGGCCAGACTTCAGCCAATTTGACTCACTTCACATGATATCAAAAAACAGTTGAAGGCACTGGATAAAGCAGTGGCTATGGGCACTGACAATATTCCATCGATAGTACTGAAGACGTGTACTCCAGAACTTGCTGCTCCCCTCACCAAGTTGTTCTAGTACAGCTACAATATTAGCATATATCCGGCAATGTGAAAAATTAGCCAGGAACATTAACCAACGAGCTGTCAGAGGTAGTAGTAGAGGCAGGTACAATTTTGTCTTTTAAAAAGCATTTAGACAGTTACATGGGTAAGATGGGTATAGAGGGATATGGGCCAAACGTGGGCAATTGGGAATAACTTAGTGGTAAAAACTGGGCGGCATGGACAAGTTGGGCTGAAGGGTCTGTTTCCATGCTGTAAACCTCTATGACTCTAGATGTGTCCTGCACACAAAAAGCAGGACAAATCCAACCTGGCCAATTAACGCAGTCCGCTCTCGATCATCAGTAAAGTCTTAGAAGGAGGTCATCAGCTGTGCTATCAAGCAGCACTTACTCAGCAATAACCTGCTCATGGACACTCAGTTTGGGTTCTGCCAGGAACACTCAGCTACTGATTTCATTACAGCCTTGGTTCAGACATGGACAAAAGAACTGACATGAACTCAGAAGTGAGATGATGTGATGCCCTTGAACAAAGAACAAAGAACAAAGAAAATTAGAGCACAGGAACAGGCCCTTTGGCCCTCCGAGCCTGCATCGACCATACTGCCCAACTTAACTAAAACCCCCTACCCTTCCGGGGACCATAGCCCTCCATTCCCATCCTATTCATGTATTTGTCAAGACGCCCCTTAAAAGTCACGATCGTATCTGCTTCCACAACCTCCTCCGTGAGTTCCGGGCACTCACCATCCTCTGTGTAAAAAACCTGCCTCGTACATCTCCTTTTAACCTTGCCTCTCGCACCTTAAACCTATGCTCCCTAGTAATTGACTCTTCCACCTTGGGTAAAAGCTTCTGACTATCCACTCTGTCCATACCTCTCATAATCTTGTAGACTTCTATCAGGTCGCCCCTCAACCTCCGTCGTTCCAGTGAGAACAAACCAAGTTTCTCCAAGCTCTCTTCAAAGCTAATGCCCTCCATACCAGGCAACATCCTGGTAAATCTTTTCTGTACCCTCTCCAAAGCTTCCACATCCTTCTGGTAGTGTGGCAACCAGAATTGAACACTATATTCCAAGTGCGGCCAAACTAAGGTTCTATAAAGCTGCAACATGACTTGCCAATTTTTAAACTCAATACCCCTGCTGATGAAGGCAAGCATGCCATATGCCTTCTTGACTACCTTCTCCACCTGCATTGCCACTTTCAGTGACCTGTGTACGTGTACACCCAGATCCCTCTGCCTATCAATGCTCTTAAGGGTTCTGCCATTTACTGTATATTTCCTATCTGTATTAGACCTTCCAAAATGCATTACCTCACTTTTGTTCGGATTAAACTCCATCTGCCTTCTCTCTGCCCAAGTCTCCAGCCGATCTATATCCTGCTGTATCCTCTGACGGTCCTCATCACCATCTGCAAATCCACCTACATTTGTGTCATCCGCAAACTTACTAATCAAACCAGTTACATTTTCCTCCAAGTCATTTATATATATTACAAACAGCAAAGGTCCCAGCACTGATCTCTGAGGAACGCCACTTGTCACAACCCTCCATCAAGGCAGCTTTGACTGAATGTGGTATCAAAGAACCCCAGCAAAACCAGAATAATTGGGAATTTGGGAGAAAACCTTCCACTGTTTGAAGTGATACATCGCACAAAGGAAGATGGCTGTGGTGGTTGGAGGTCAATCAGCTCAGCTCCAGGACATCACTGCAGAAGTTCCTCAGGATAGTGTCCCGAACCCAAGCATCTTCAACTGCTTCATCAATGACCTTCCTTCCATCATAAGGTCAGAAGTGGGAATGATTATTGATAATTGCACAATGTTCAGCACCATTTGTGACTCTTCAGGTACTGAAGCAGTTCGTGTCCAAATGCAGCGAGACAATTGCCTGGTTTGGGCTTCTGGTTTGGGTCACTGTGTGGAGTCTGCATGTTCTCTCCGTGTCTGCATGGGTTTCCTCCGGGTGCTTTGGTTTCTTCCCACAGTCTAAAAGATGTGCTGGTTAGGTGCATTGGCCATGCTAAACTTTCCCTCAGTGTATCTGAACAGGCTCCGGAGTGTGGTGCCTCGGGGATTTTCACAGTAACTTAATTGCAGAGTTAATGTAAGTCTACTTGTGACATTAACAGTAAACAAAATAAATAAACAAGTGGCAAATAACATTCACGCCACCTAAGTACCAGCTAATGACCACCTCCAACAAGAGAAAATACTAACCATCACCCCTTGACATTTAATGGCATTACCATTGTTGCATTCCCACAAAATCAACATCCTGGAGATTACCATTGACGAGAAATTGAACAGCACGAGTTATGAAAATAATGTGGCTACAAGAGCAGGCCAGAGGCTAGGGATCCTGTCGTGAGTAACTCACTCCCGACTCCCCAAGGTTTATCCACCATCTAAAGGCACAAGTCAGGAGTGTGATGGAATACTCTCCACTTGCCTGAATGAGTGCAGCTCCAACAACACTCGAGAAGCATGATACCATCCAGGACAAAACAACCTGCTTGATTGGCACCTCATCCACAAACATGCATTCACTCCATTCACCGCCAGTGAACAGTGGTAGTACTGTGTTCCATCTACAAAATGCAATGCAAAAACTCACCAAGCTTCCTTAGACAGCATGCTCCAAGCCACGGCAACTACCCTCTAGGAGGATGTGCGCAGCAAATACATGGGAACTCCACAACCTTGAAGTTCCCCTCCTAGCCACTCACTACCTTGACTTGGAAATATACCACCATTCTTTATTATCCCTGGATCAAAATCCTGGAACTTTCTCCTCAACAGCACTGTTGGTGTGCCTACACGACATGAACTGTAGCAGTTCAAGAAGGCAGTAAATGCTGGCCTAGCCAGTGACACACACACCTTATGAATGAATAAAATAAAAAACCTTGTCTTTTCGGCATCCCTGATTTTATTCACTCCACAATTAGTGGCCATGCATTCAGGTGCCTTGGCCCTGTGTTCTGATATTCCTTCCCTAAACATGACCATCTCTCCACTTTCCTTTAAGACATACACTAAGTTGTGGTGAACCATTGTTGGTTACCACCAGGAGTGCTGAGCCATGGTCTGGCCAGTACTATGAGTCTGTAGATATGTTACTGTTGGGGTTAGGGTTGGGCTGTTCTACCTGTTAATATAGTCCTATGGTACACCCCAGTTGGCTCCGCCTCCTGGGAGAGGTATAAAGGTCACTGCTCTGCCTGGTGACCCTTTAGTCTGGGATTGTATATCGTATATTAGAAGCTCCGTTATTGTTGGCAATAAAAGCCTTTATTTCCCGGGTACATCCTGCCTCCCGTGTGATTTATCGCGCATCAAAAGTCAAACTCTCTCCCCAACCCTTTTTGCCACCTGCACTAGTTATCACCTTACATGGCTCAATATCAATGTTATTTCTATAACATTCCAGTGAAACACTTTGGAATGCTGTTGCTATGTATCGGCCGCTACATGAGTGCAAGTCAGACCTTAATGGGAATATTCAGATCAGGGAGATTCTTGGACTCCTGGAAAAAAAATCAGTGTTTTTACAAAAACAAATTCCACTTACACCATCAATGGAGAGCAGGCAGAAATTTCCTACCCATATAGGACCTGCAGGCCCTGGCAATGTGGTCATAGTAGTAAATATTCCTCTTGAACCATGTAAATCAGCGGCCTTCCACTGACAGCACACAACACTGGGCAATACAAGCATGCACAAACACAGAATAAGTACTAGGGCAGCAACTGCAATCTTCAAGGTTGATGTTTTTATGTTCTATCTTTGTGCATCCTGTAGTGCCCTGGATGCTTCTCTGTGAGATTATTCAGCAACTTCATGGCCTCAGCATTTTATCAATGACATTTTTAAAATGAACTTAACCCTAAAACTACACAATTCTGTTGGTGTCTCACTCATTGAGTGTGCCGCTTAGAGATTTAAGCCCAATGAGAATTGTGTGTTTGGTGACTCTGATGTTCACAACCAAATTTATAACCTTCTTGATTGAGATTTGCAACTTCAAGTTTGCATTTTTCAAGAGACCCAAGCTATAAAAAGAAAAGGGCGGCACAGTGGTTAGCACTGCTGCCTCACAGTGCCAGGGACCTGGGTTCGATTCCTGGCTTGGATCACTGACTGTGTGGAGTGATGCGCGATAAATCACACGGGAGGCAGGATGTACCCGGGAAATAAAGGCTTTTATTGCCAACAATAACGGAGCTACTATATACAATATACAATCCCAGACTAAAGGGTCACCAGGCAGAGCAGTGACCTTTATACCTCTCCCAGAAGGCGGAGCCAACTGGGGTGTACCATAGGACTATATTAACAGGTAGAACAGCCCAACCCTAACCCCAACAGTAACATATCTACAGACTCATAGTACTGGCCAGACCATGGCTCAGCACTCCTGGTGGTTACCAACAATGGTTCACCACATTCACCCCTCCTTTTAAAACAAAGGCCGGCAGGGCACAAAAAAACAGAACAACTGTTCATCTGTCTATAAGTTCAAACGGTTTGGGGGACCGCACCGTCGCTGCGACCTCCTCAACACCGGCGATGACGCCGGTTCAGGCAATCGCGGTGACCTTCTCTCCAAGGCGGTGTCCAGTGACTCCTCCAGTTCCTCACGGGCCGGTAGACCACGAGGTGGTGACAATCCGCTGGACTCGAGCACGCCTCGAGGTGGCGACAATCTCCTGGACTCAGGCAAGCTGTACACGGGAGTAAGAGGGTTAAGTGGTGGTCCCGATACTGCCCGCGCCGTGTCAGGAGGAGAGATAATGGTCGGGGGTCCCTAACTGGGGGTGTGGGAGCGACTGGGGTTTCCAAGCCCCCTGCTGGCGCCAGATCTCGAATCGAGACCGTGTCCTCTCGCCCGTCAGGATATGCCACATAGGCATATTGAGGGTTAGCGTGGAGGAGATGGACCTGTTCAACCAAAGGGTTGGACTTGCGGGTCCTAACATGCCGCCGCAGGAGGACAGGTCCTGAGTACGTCAACCAAGACGGTAATGAGGTCCCAGAGGAAGACTTCCTAGGGAATGAAAACATTCTCTCATGAGGAGTAGCGTTGGTTGCCGTACACAGGAGTGAGCGTATGGAGTGGAGCGCATCAGGGAGTACCTCTTGCCAACGGGAGACTGGAAGACCTTTAGACCTCAACGCCTTCCAGACTGTAGAATTCTCTCGTTCAATCTGTCCGTTACCCCTTGGGTTGTAGCTCGTGGTTCTACTAGAGGCAATCCCATATGAAAGTAGGTATTGCCTCAAGTCGTCGCTCATGAACGACGAGCCCCTATCGCTGTGGATATAACAGGGGTAGCCGAACAGGGTGAAAAGATCCCGTAATGCCTTGATAACCGTGGCAGCAGTCATATCAGAACAGGGAATGACAAAAGGGAATCGTGAGTACTCGTCAATCACATTGAGGAAGTACACGTTCCGATCTGTCGAGGGAAGGGGGCCCTTGAAGTCCACACTCAGTCTTTCCAAAGGACGAGTGGCCTTAATGAGGTGTGCCCTGTCAGGTCGGTAGAAGTGCGGTTTGCATTCCGCGCATACCTGGCAGCTTCTGGTTATGGACCTGACATCCTCCACCGAGTAGGGTAGATTCCGGGCCTTTATGAAGTGGAAGAGCCGAGTGACCCCCGGATGGCAGAGGTCATTGTGGAGAGCCTGTAATCGATTCTCCTGCACACTAGCGCATGTTCCACGCGACAGGGCGTCCGAGGGCTCGTTGAGCTTCCCTGGATGGTACATGATATCATAATTGTAGGTGGAGAGTTCGATTCTCCACCTCAAGATCTTATCATTCTTGATCTTACCCCGTAACGTGTTGTTGAACATGAACGCCACGGACCGCTGGTCCGTGAGCAGAGTGAACCGTTTTCCCACCAAGTAATGGCGCCAATGCCGAACGGCCTCCACAATGGCCTGGGCCTCCTTTTCCACCGCAGAATGCCGAATTTCAGGGCCTTGGAGGGTGCGAGAGAAAAAGGCGACGGGCCTGCCCGCCTGGTTAAGTGTGGCGGCCAGGGCGAAATCAGATGCATAACTCTCCACCTGGAAGGGGATGGACTCATCAATAGCGTGCATCGTGGCTTTCGCGATGTCGGCTTTTATTCCTGCAAAGGCTAAGCGAGCCTCTGTTGTTAGGGGAAAGGAGGTAGACTTGATGAGCGGACGGGCTTTGTCCGCGTAATTGGGAACCCACTGTGCATAGTATGAGAAGAAGCCTAAGCATCTTCTCAGTGCTTTGATGCTAGTGGGCAGGGGGGAGTTCGAGGAGGGGATGCATACGGTCTGGATCAGGGCCAAGGACCCCGTTTTCCATCACGTATCCGAGGATAGCTAGGCGGCGCGTGCGAAATACACACTTCTCCCTGTTGTAGGTCAGATTCAGGCGAGATGCAGTGCGTAAGAATCTAAGAAGGTTGGCATCGTGGTCCTGCTGGTCATGGCCGCAGATGGTGACGTTTTCCAGGTATGAGAAGGTAGCCCGCAGCCCGTTCTGGTCCACTATTCGATCCATAGCACGCTGGAAGACCGAAACCCTATTCGTGACACCAAAGGGAACCCTTAAAAAGTGGTACAGGCGACCATCCGCCTCAAAGGCCGCGTATTGTCGGTCCTCTGGGCGAATGGGGAGCTGGTGGTAAGCAGATTTTAAGTCGATGGTGGAGAACACCCGGTACTGCGCAATCTGATTGACCATGTCAGATATGCGCGGGAGGGGATACGCATCCAGCTGCGTGTATCTGTTAATGGTCTGACTATAGTCTATGATCATCCGGGGTTTGTTCCCATTCTTAACCACCACGACTTGCGCTCTCCATGGACTAGCGATAGGTTGGATGATCCCTTCCTTGAGGAGCTGCTGAACTTCAGATCGGATGAAGATCCGATCCTCAGCGCTGTAACGCCTGCTCTTTGTTGCGATGGGCTTGCAGCCTGGCACGAGATTCTGGAATAGGGAGGGTGTAGTAATCCTGAGCGTCGAGAGACTACATGTGGAGCGCGTTGGGCAATTTAGAGGCTGCAGAGCTCCCACTGAAAGCGGAGGGAGTGGCCCATCGTACTGCAGGGTTATACTCTTCAGGTGGACCATAAAATCTAGTCCTAGGAGTATCGACGCGCAAAGGTGCGGTAACACAAGGAGCCTGAAGTTCTCGTAAACCGTGCCCTGCACCGTCAGGTTGACCACGCAGCTCCCTAGCACGGTGACAGACCGGGACCTTGACGCCATCGAAATTGTCTGCTTGACAGTCCGAATCTGGAGACCGCACCGCTTTACGGTGTCAGGGTAAATGAAGCTCTCCGTGCTCCCGCTGTCAAACAAACAATAAATCTGGCGTCTGTTTACCTGTATGTCCATCATGGACTTGTCGAGTCTGTGAGGCTTGGCCTGGTCCAGGATGATTGACGCCACCGTTGGATCGTGGGTGCAACTGCAGACAGCTGAGATGGTTGATGACGGCCCCTGCTGGTCATTTGTGGTCGGTGCCGACCAAAATGGCTGCCCCCATAGGTCGCACGTGGTCGATGGCGCCAAAACCGGCGGCCCCTGCAGGTCGCACGTATCTTGCGACTCCGTCGTTAGGAATGGCGACGCCCTGGAATCGCACGTGGTGGAAGACCTTGAAGACACAGAAGACAAGGAGGCCGGCTCCGGGGAGTCACACGCCGCACTGCTGTGTTTGGAGAGTGGTTTGGTCCGGCATACTTTGGAATAATGTCCCTTCTTGCCACAGGCGGAGCACAATACCGCTTTAGCTGGACATCGCTGCTGAGGGTGTTTCACCCCTCCACAGAATTAACACCGCGGGCCACTTGGAGCTGCTGCCGTCATCAGGTCTGAGGCTGGAAACACAATCGCGCAGTTTTTCGAACCCGCTGAATAAAGTGGAGCCTGCGGCTGCACTTGCCACAATGTCCCCACGCGGTCGTCGGGGTACATCTCCAGACTTTTGGAGGCCGTTTCTAGAGCGTCAGCTAACTCTACGGTTTTAGTGAGGTCGAGGTTACCTTGCTCCAGCAGCCGAAGGCGGATGTACGACGAGCCGATTCCCGCCAGGAACGCATCTCGAACTAGGTCGCTCATGTACTGGGCCGCCGAAACTGGCTTGCAGTTGCAGGCTCTGGCTAGCTGCTGAAGTTCACACAGGTACTGTTCCGTCGTTTCGCCGGGCTGCCGCCGTCGAGTGGCTAGAAGGTGTCGAGCATGGATCTCATTCGGCGGTTTGTTGTATCGCTTTTTGAGAAGCTCGAGGGCCCCTTTGTAGTCTTGGGCCTCACGGATCGCTAAGTATACAGCGTCGCTTACCCTCGCGTGGAGGACCCGGAGTCTGTCGGCGTCGTTGTTGACCGCTGTGGAGGCGTCGAGGTAATCTTGGAAACACTTCAACCAGTGGTCGAAAGTGTTCGACGCTCCCGCCGCACGTGGATCCAACGTAAGTCGTTCGGGTTTCAGCATTTGCTCCATGGTTTTCTTTTGTTTTTTTTTGGTGAAAAAAAAAAATTTTCTTGTTGGCAATAAAATTGATGCACGATAAATCACACGGGAGGCAGGATGTACCCGGGAAATAAAGGCTTTTATTGCCAACAATAACAGAACTACTATATACAATATACAATCCCAGACTAAAGGGTCACCAGGCAGAGCAGTGACCTTTATATCTCTCCCAGAAGGCGGAGCCAACTGGGGTGTACCATAGGACTATATTAACAGGTAGAACAGCCCAACCCTAACCCCAACAGTAACATATCTACAGACTCATAGTACTGGCCAGACCATGGCTCAGCACTGCTGGTGGTAACCAACAATGGATCACCACAGGGAGTTTGCACATTCTTCCGTGTCTGCGTGGGTTTCCTCCGGGTGCTTCGGTTTCCTCCCACATTTCAAAGATGTGTGGGTTAGGTGATTGACTATGCTAAATTGCAGCTTAGTGTCAGGGGGACTAGCTACAGTAAACACATGGGGTTATGGAGATATGACCTGGGTGGGATTATGGTCGCTGCAGACTCAATGGGCTGAATGGCCTCCTACTGCACTGTAGGATTCTATGAAAATGTACAACAAGAGGACAATAGAACAAATATTGTGATCACTCATAAGTGAAACTCAATTTTGTCATGTGGACATTATAAGCCCCTTCTCATCCATGGAACAAATCTACTAATCTGGAGGTCCTAATTATGCATCTGCAATCTTGCATGAAAAGACAGAACCTGATATGAATTACACCTTGTAAATCAGACCACTAAATACAACAGATATCACATTTGAAAACTATGAACACGAAAAGTTTTGCAAATCTACCTCTTGATAATAATGTCATTAATCTTGGCTAAAGCATAACAGAAACAACCTTAAATTAAATATTAATAATGTTGGAAGTGATATCAACCATGTGACACTGTTGGATTCTTTTAAGTGTAATTAGTTTCAGCTACCCACTGAAAATAGAAAAGATGCAATGATGGTTGAATGTTCATTAACATTATTTTTCAAATGATTTACACACCACTTAGTTTCACACAGTAAACAGCTGATGAATACTGTCAACAACAACAATAGAATCACCATAATCCATGCTATGACTGTAATATCTTTTGTGCTGAACATCATACAAACCATTTTGAACCCAATCACGATGCTTACTATTTTGTTATGAAAGGAGCATTAGAAGGTTTCTCTGTATCATAGCAACTCGATTATGACTTTTTAAGGGCTATTACCTATGCACTACTCTCGCTATGTATTAGCTTGGTTTAGGATGGAGTTGTTGCCATGACAATGTTGTATTTATAAAAATGAAGGGTACTAAAATTGAAGGTCACTTTCAATGGACAATAACTGCCAGCTTCACCATTAATGAGTATTCATGTCAACATCAAGAATGATCAAATCAGGTTACTGTTAAATGAAGAGTTATGCTTTCTTCACTTTGTCCATGTGTCACAATTGTATTCTCAAATACCTTAAAGATAAAGGCAAAGCCACCATAGTCCTAGATGACCATAGGCTGCTCTACCCTTTGAGTGGGGGGAGCTGACTGGTGGTGATTTAACCTGAGGGTCACAACACATCAGGCGAGGGGCATGGTTGAGAAGGTGGGGTCTTCATGAATAGCTTCAGCTGGTACGGCATCGCTCTGCATCACTAACAGCTGTCCAGCCAACTGAGCTAAAAGAGACATAACAGAGGATATAGATTCCACAAATGCATGGAAAATTAATAAATGCATTACATTTACTTCATAGAATCAGAGCTGTTGCTGGGTAATTGGACAAATATCTGTGGAGGAGGCTTTAGCAACATCCCCGTTCTCAACTATCAGCATGACTGCAGGCAAGGCTAACATGTTTGCACGTGTCTTCAGCCAAAAATGTTGAGCTAATGATCCTATATGGTCTCTTCCTGAGGTCCCTACTATTCTAGTTGTTACTGTCCAACAAATTTGTTTCACTTTATGTGATATTACGAAGTGGTTGAGCGCATTGGACACACAAAAGCAATGGACCCTGACAATAACTCAGCTGCAATACTGAAGACCTGCTGTGCACACAGAGCTAAGCATTCACCCAGTTAAGCTGTTGATATGGCTATTATGCATCTATGATATGCAAAGGTTTAGAAAATTGTCCAGATATAGGCTATATGCAACAAAGAGGATGAATTTAATCTGACCTTCTTCAAATCATTTCTAAAGTAATAGAAGTATTTAATGTTGCCACCAGCTCTGATCACGTGTTCAGTGACACAGCTCAGATTTCACAAGAACTACTCAGCTTCTCAGGAAAGGAGGAATATACTGAGTTCTTTTCTCTGGGAAGGAGAAAGCCAAAAGGCTTTAAGATTATGAAAGGGTAGGGTAGATTTGGAGAAGGTGTTTCCACTTGTGGGGAAGATCAAAACCAGAGCCCATCAACATAAAATATTCACCAATAGATCCGGTAGGGAATTTAAGAGAAACTTCTTCACCCGAGGAGTGGTAAGACAACAGGACTTGCTACTGCAAGGAGGAGATTTAAGCAAACAACACAGGTGTTTTTAAGGGGAAGCTGGATAAGCAAGTATGTGCCTGGAAGGAATTGAAGGAAATGATAGTGTGGTTACATGAGGAGGAATGAGAGGGGGCTTGTGTCGATTATAAACTTTGGCTTTGGACCAGCTGGATCGACTTACCTGTTTTGGTGTTGTAGAAAATTCACAAGATTGAAAGGAACTTCAGTAGTCAAAGGGAATAATCTGTACAGTTTCATTTCAGTGAGGTGTGCCAGTGCTAAAGGACTTGTGTTGGGTTTCCGTTTATTATAGTTTACTCCTGTAGCAATTTTGAACATTTTCCCTTTTTATGAATCTTTTGCACGTTCGCAAATCAAGAAAGGAAGAAATAAATCTATTTATAAAGTGCATATCATGACTATGGAATGACCCAAAGTACTTCACAGCCAATTAAGGATTTTTGGAATGTAGTTATTGTAATGTTGAGATGCAGCAGCCAACTTGCCACAACATCAATGGAGAATTGTAGATGTTAAACTCTTATTCGACAAAGGCTGAAAGGATAAACCAGAAACTAAAAGCCAGTCAATTTAACCTCGGTCATTAGAAAGCTTTTAGAAATGACAAACCAGGCCAAATAAACAGTGACCCAGCTAACTATGGGTTGATTAAGGGAAGCCAGCAGATTTGTGAAAGACAAATTTGGATGAACTAACTTGGGGATTGAGTGTTTTTGAATGAGGAAACAGAAAGGGTTCTTCATAGAATCTTCTATTAATAGAATGCATACAGCATAGAAAGAGGCTATTCCACTCAGAGTGTCTACTGGCTCTCAGCAAAAGAAAATCAGCCAGTCCCCTGTGTTTTAACCCCAGCCCCGCAAATTGTTTCTTCTTCAGACAATCATCCAGTCTCTTTTGAACATCTCAATTGAATGGGTCTCTGGTACACCCTCAGGCAGTGTGATCCCACAATCTTCTAACCAAAGGTGAACTATGACTGACACTAAGAAATCAAATTTGCACAACTTGCCCCTTTTCATAGAATAAGAGAGACAATAGCAATGTGGTAGAAAATTGGCTGAGCAATAGGTAACAGAGAGGAATGGTTATGGATATTCTTTGGCTGGAGAAACACAAGTTTTGGTATTGGTACCCTTGCTTTTCCTGATATTTAATAATGATTTCGATCTTGCTGTGCAGGGGGCAATTTCAAAGTTTGTGGATGGTACCAAACTTGGAAGCACTGTAAACTGTAAGGTGTAGAACTTCAAAAAGGACATACACAAGTTGGTGGAATGGACAGATAGGTGGCAGATGTTTAGAAGTGTGTGCTGATGTATTTTGGTGGAACAACATGAAGAGATTATAGGGGCTAAAATTCTCTGCAGGAGCAGAGGGATCAGGGTGTATATGTGCATAGATCAGTGGTTCCCAAAGGGTGCAGCGCGCCCCACTGGTGCGGCGAGAGAGGATGGCAAGTGTGGCGGGAAGATTCAAGGACAATCAAAGAAACATTTAAACATGGATAGATATTTTTCCAAAGTGAGAGCAAGAGCATCAAGTGATGCTGAGGACGATCTGAGTCCATGTTGTGATCCAGAATCGCCGTTTGAACAGAGTGCTGAAGAAGAGTCGTTTAATTCTACACCAGTAGCAGGCCCAAGCAAACCTCCAAAAAAGAAAGTTTGTCGACAATATATGGATAGCTATCTGAGTCTTGGTTTCACATTGTCTGGGAATGAAAACGTACTTCGGCCTATGTGTTTGATCTGTGGTGAGAAGCTTTCCAATTCCAATATGGTCCCAAGCAAGATGAAAAGACATCTGTTGTCAAAACATGGAAATCTGGCAAACAAAGATGTTAAATATTTTGAAAGGCTTTTGGAACAGCAGAAATGCCAACGATCATATTTCGAAAAACGAATGACAGTCTCAGATAAGATGCAGATTGTATCTTACCAAGTGGCTGAATTGATTGCTCAACAGACAAAACCACATACAATAGCTGAAAAATTGATTCAGCCTGCCTGCAGCTTGATTGTGAAAACTTTGTTTGGTGATGATGCTGAGCGAGAAGTTATGGAAATTCCTTTGTCTGATAATACAATTCGCAGAAGAATAGTTGATATGTCAGCTAATATTGAGAAGCGTGGTTCCGAAAGTATGAAGAATTCTAAATTTGCCATTCAAGTTGACCGACATTAGTGGAAAAGCACAGTTGCTTGCCTATATCAGATTCATTCACAATGACGAAATAATCACACAGTTTCTATTTTGCAAGGAACTTGAAAAACATACCAGAGAACAAGATATTTTCCAAACCTTGTCTGAGTATTTGGAAAAAGTTGAGATTTCATGGGATTCTTGTATTGGATTTTGTACAGATGGAGCGTCATGTATGATAGGGAATGTGAGAGGCTTGGCGGCACTCATCAAACATAAAAATCCAGATGTAATATCAACTCACTGTTTTTTACACAGAGAGGCATTAATCACCAAGACCCTTGTAGCTGATTTGAAGTTGGTTCTAGATCAGACTGTGCGCATTGTGAACTTCATCAAAGCAAAACCACTAAAGGCGCGGTTATTTGCTCAACTCTGCAAAGACATGGAATCAAAACATCAATGCCTAATTCTGCACTCGGAGGTTCGCTGGATGTCCCGCGGAAAAGTTTTAAATCGGGTGTTGGAACTGAAGAACGAATTAAGAGAATTTTTGGAACAAGAAGAGAACCCATTGTACCACCAACTGGATGACAATGACTGGTGTGCAAAGCTGGCATATTTGGCCGATATCTTTTCCCGGTTGATTGTGCTCAATGCCAGTATGGAAGGCTGCGATGACAATATCCTCACAACTACAGACAAACTAACTGCATTAAAAAAAAAGCTTCAGCTCTGGCTCGGAAGAGCGATGCAACATAACCTCGAAATGTTCCCACTGGTAAAAAGTTTTAGAACGAGCAATGAATTCTTGCAACACTGGTAGAAAAGATTGATCATTACTTCCCATCGTTGTCGACAGAAAAATTTGACTGGGTTAGAGACCCCTTTGCGAATTCCAGCTGTTCAGGTCTGACATTGGATGAGGAGGAAGAAATGGCCTGCATTTCGAGTGATCGCACCTTCAAAATAAAACACGGGAGTGTGCCACTGGACTCTTTTTGGATATACAACCAGAAACAGTATCCACGCATCTCTTCAAGACCAGAAAAGAGAAAGGCATCTCTTCAAGAAAGGCATCTCTTCAAGACCAGAAAAGAGAAAGGCTTCTTTGTGTTGATGAGGAGATGAGAGTTTGTTTGTCTCAAATTAGACCTAATATAAATGCGATTACCCGACAAAAACAAGCTCACACCTCTCATTGAGTTTGTATATTTACTTAAGGTTACATACGTAAGAGGCTCGTCTATGAGTATATTTTGGGAATGAATCATGTTTTTATGTAGCTGCATTGTTTTATACTTTCTGGATGTCCCATGATCATATTATAAAGTAGTTGTGTTCTATGTTATGAATCAAGCACTGCTAGGAGTTGGGGTTTTTTTGTTTTTGAATGTATTTCTTATCAATAAAAAATTCGGTGCGACGCGAGCAAATTGTTATTCCAAAAGTGCGGCCCAGTGAAAAAAGTTTGGGAACCACTGGCATAGATCATTGAAGGTGGCAGGGCAGGTTGAGTGAGCAGTTAATAAAGCTGTTGGGTTTTATTAATAGGGGCACACAGTACAAGAACAAGAAGGTTATACTAAACTTTTATATCACACAAGTTAGACCTCAACTGAAGTATACAGTTCTGGCCACCACACAATAGGAAGGATGTGAACACATTGCAGAGAGTGAAAAGATATTTATAAGAATGGTTCCAGAGATGAGATACTTCAGTTATGAGGATACATTGGAGATATTAGGACTGTTCTCCTTGGAGAGAAGAAGACTCGGAAGATATTTCATAGAGACGTTTGAAATCCTGAGGGGGCTGGACAGAGTAGATAGGGAGAATAGGGCGGCACGGTAGCACAGTGGTTAGCACTGCTGCTTCACAGCTCCAGGGACCTGGGTTCGATTCCCGGCTTGGGTCACTGTCTGTGTGGAGTTTGCACATTCTCCTCGTGTCTGCGTGGGTTTCCTCCGGGTGCTCTGGTTTCCTCCCACAATCCAAAGATGTGCGGGTTAGGTTGATTGGCCATGCTAAAAATTGCCGTTAGTGTCCTGAGATGCGTAGGTTAGAGGGATTAGTGGGTAAATATGTAAGGATATGGGGGTAGGGCCTGGATGGGATTGTGGTCGGTGCAGACTCAAAGGGCCGAATGGCCTCTTTCTGTGCAGTAGGATTTCTATGATTTCTATGAAATTGTTCCTGCTCATAAAAAGGTTCGAGAACAAGAGAGCACAGATTTAAAGTGAGTAGGAAAGGAAGTAAATGTGATGTGAGAAAAGCTTTTTCATACAGCAAATGGTTCGGGTCTGGAATGCACTGCCTGAAAATGTGGTGCATGATGGTTCAATCGAGGCATTCAAGAGGGCAATAGATTATTTGAATGGAAACAATGTGCGATGAGGAAAAGGTAGGAGAATGGCCCTATGTCGTAATGCTCATTTGGCACAGACGTGATGGGCCAAATGCCCTCCTTCTCACTGTAATAATTCTGTGATTATGTGATTTAATTCCTCTAAATTCTAATCAATTGTGTTGAGATATTATGCAACATGTTCAAGACTGTCTTTTCTGGCTTGCAGAGACGATATAATTCTATATAATCTTTTATTTACAACTTTAACATAAATAATATTAAAGGAGGGAGGGATTTGAAACTCTCTAAATTGTTGTTTGAAAATGACCTGAGACCTCCTTAGTTCTATCTGTTGGCAAATCTTTACATTCAGTGAAAGTGAATATTTCATTATACCCCATCAACATTCCCAGGGTTCTGGCTAGCCTGTCATTTTTCTCTTGCTCATTCCAGTTTTTTGGGGCCAAAGTTTGCATGTTTTCAGAACAAAAGACAAAATTGTTCTGTTGGAGGACGTGTCCCTTACTGGAAATGGTTCTCCACCAGGATTGTGGCATTTGTTTCTGAGCTTGTATATTAGCTCCCTTCATATCAACCACTCTTTCTTCTTCTATTTCTGTGCCTGCGTTGGCCCTCACTTTGGCCTGCATGCTCCTGATTGAATGGCAAAATTGTCAAGCATACAGCAATAATTCTGATGGAAATAGTATTATTTATAAATGGATTTGATAGAGTAAATAAGGAAAACTGTTTCCAGTGACAGAAGGAGCAGCAACAGGAGAAAGACAGCCAAAGACATGAGGAAATGAATGAAATGCAGCAGGTAGTGATCTGGAATGCACCACCTGAATTCAAAAAATATTTTAAAATAAGTTTGGTTAGCTGAAAGGGGAATATTAAAAAAAAGCAGAGCAGCGGGAATAATTTGATTGTTCTTTCAAAGAAACAGAATACACATGATGGACTGAATGGCCTCATTCAGTGCTGTATTATTCTCTGATGCTAATATGACTTCTTGTTCCTGTACATGCTATGGTAGTTGGTCTTTTAATTTTGTTCATGCTATTCCTCTCATCATCTCTCTGCATCCTACATCTTACCTATTTGAGAGGACAAGATTGAGAGCAAGTCCTTGGCATTCCCTCTACAATTAGCAAGTAGAAGTTTCATGAAGCTGGTTTGCAATGATTTCCCACTGGGGCAAGAGCCTGGCTTCTATTCAATGCCCAGAGATTAAGAATTTAATGTGATGAGGATTTGCAGATGTAATTCTAAACCCAACTATAGTGTAACATTGGACTTTGAAGCTCCATAACTATGCTCCAAAGTGCCACCTTCTAAATATAGGCATATTATTTATTTTGCAGACATGGTGGTCCTCTGCGCAGTTCCTGGAAGTGAGACCGTTTCTACAGAACCAGGAAGCCCCAACTTGATCTTATGGACAGCTGGCTGTTAATTGGTTCAAGTCTTGGTTTTTACCCTCATCTGGGAGAATGTCTCGCCCCAGGAGCTGCAAGTCTAATAGATGGCTAACTTTGTCAACTCTTGTCTTTTTTAAACATTGATAAAAAAATCTTACCATCTGTCTTTATATTTCTAGCTAGCTTTCTCTCGTACTCATTTTCTCCTTATTAATCTTTTAGCCATTCTTTGCTTTTTTAAATATTATTTCCAATTTTCTGACCTGTCACTGATACTATCTTTAACTTTTTTAGATAACCATGGATGATGGATCCTCCCTTGGAATGTTTCTTTCTCATTGGGATGTATCCATTCATGTATTTTGAAATATCTCCATAAATGTCTGCCACTGCATCCCTAATCATAAATTACCACTTCATTTTGGTTAATTCTGCCTTCATGCCCCTGTAATTTGCCTTTATTGAAGTTAAAAATATTAGTCTTGAACCCTCTCTTCTTTCTCTCAAGCTGAATGTAAGATTCAATCATATTCTGATTGCTGGAACCTAGGTTGGGTTTTTCCAGCCCCACCATGGTGAGACTTGCCATCGGAAATGTGGTGAGCAGTTAGAAGTCCATTGACTTTTGGCGGGCCTGGATAATCCGAGCGGTGGGCTGGGCCAAAGAATCCTATCTAGGGGTGCCTTCACTATCAGGTAATTTATCAATCCTATCTTGTTGCTCAATACCAGGTCTACTACAGCTTAGTCCTTGGTTGGCTCCAGAATGCACTGTTCTAAGAAAGTATCCTAAAAACATTATATGAAACTTTCCCTCTAGTTACCTTTGCCCATTTGATTTTTTCAGTTTATATGTAAATTAAAATTTCCCATGATAATAGAACATAGAACATAGAACATTACAGCGCAGAACAGGCCCTTCGGCCCACGATGTTGCACCGACCAGTAAAAAAAAAACTGTGACCCTCCAACCTAAACCAATTTCTTTTCGTCCATGAACCTATCTACGGATCTCTTAAACGCCCCCAAACTAGGCGCATTTACTACTGATGCTGGCAGGGCATTCCAATCCCTCACCACCCTCTGGGTAAAGAACCTACCCCTGACATCGGTTCTATAACTACCCCCCCTCAATTTAAAGCCATGCCCCCTCGTGCTGGATTTCTCCATCAGAGGAAAAAGGCTATCACTATCCACCCTATCTAAACCTCTAATCATCTTATATGTTTCAATAAGATCCCCTCTTAGCCGCCGCCTTTCCAGCGAAAACAATCCCAAATCCCTCAGCCTCTCCTCATAGGATCTCCCCTCCATACCAGGCAACATCCTGGTAAACCTCCTCTGCACCCTCTCCAAAGCCTCCACATCCTTCCTGTAATGTGGGGACCAGAACTGCACACAGTACTCCAAGTGCGGCCGCACCAGAGTTGTGTACAGTTGCAACATAACGCTACGACTCCTAAATTCAATCCCCCTACCAATAAACGCCAAGACACCATATGCCTTCTTAACAACCTTATCTACTTGATTCCCAACTTTCAGGGATCTATGCACACATACACCTAGATCCCTCTGCTCCTCCACACTATTCAAAGTCCTCCCGTTAGCCCTATACTCAACACATCTGTTATTCCTACCAAAGTGAATTACCTCACACTTCTCCGCATTAAACTCCATCCGCCACCTCTCGGCCCAACTTTGCAACCTGTCTAAGTCTTCCTGCAAACTACGACACCCTTCCTCACTGTCTACCACACCACCGACTTTGGTGTCATCAGCAAATTTGCTAATCCACCCAACTATACCCTCATCCAGATCATTAATAAATATTACAAACAGCAGTGGCCCCAAAACAGATCCCTGAGGTACACCACTTGTAACCGCACTCCATGATGAATATTTACTATCAACCACCACCCTCTGTTTCCTATCCGCTAGCCAATTCCTGATCCAATTTCCTAGATCACCCCCAATCCCATACATCTGCATTTTCTGCAGAAGCCTACCATGGTGAACCTTATCAAACGCCTTACTAAAATCCATATATACCACGTCCACTGCCTTGCCCCCATCCACCTCCTTGGTCACTTTCTCAAAAAACTCAATAAGGTTAGTAAGGCACGACCTACCTGCCACAAAACCATGCTGACTATCACCTATCAATTCATTACTCTCCAAATAACTATAAATCCTATCCCTTATAATTTTTTCCAACATCTTGCCGACAACAGAAGTGAGACTCACCGGTCTATAATTCCCGGGGAAGTCTCTGTTCCCCTTCTTAAACAATGGGACAACATTCGCTAACCTCCAATCTTCTGGTACTATACCAGAGGCCAACGACGACCTGAAGATCAGAGCCAGAGGCTCTGCAATCACTTCTCTTGCCTCCCAGAGAATCCTTGGATAAATCCCATCCGGACCAGGGGATTTATCTATTTTCAGACCCTCCAGAATATCCTGCACATCCTCCTTATCAACTGTAATACTGTCTATTCTACTCCCTTGCAACCCAGTGTCCTCCTCAGCTATATTCATGTCCCCTTGCGTGAACACCGAAGAGAAATATTGGTTCAATGCTTCACCAATCTCCTCCGGTTCCACACATAACTTCCCTCTGCCATCTATAACTGGCCCTAAACTTGCCCTAACCAACCAAAATAATCGCTGACCTTTCTGAGAAGCCCCCATTATTTCTTCTTTGATGCCTCATCTTATCGCTTGGTTAGTGTTATAGAACATAGAACATAGAAAGTCACAGCACAAACAGGCCCTTCGGCCCACAAGTTGCGCCGATCACATCCCCACCTCTAGGCCTATCTATAGCCCTCAATCCCATTAAATCCCATGTACTCATCCAGAAGTCTCTTAAAAGACCCCAACGAGTTTGCCTCCACCACCACCGACGTCAGCCGATTCCACTCACCCACCACCCTCTGAGTGAAAAACTTACCCCTGACATCCCCCCTGTACCTACCCCCCAGCACCTTAAACCTGTGTCCTCTCGTAGCAACCATTTCAGCCCTTGGAAATAGCCTCTGAGAGTCCACCCTATCCAGACCCCTCAACATCTTGTAAACCTCTATCAGGTCACCTCTCATCCTTCGTCTCTCCAGGGAGAAGAGACCAAGCTCCCTCAACCTATCCTCATAAGGCATGCCCCCCAATCCAGGCAACATCCTTGTAAATCTCCTCTGCACCCTTTCAATGGCTTCAACATCTTTCCTGTAATGAGGTGACCAGAACTGCGCGCAGTACTCCAAGTGGGGTCTAACCAGGGTCCTATAAAGCTGCAGCATTATCTCCCGACTCCTAAACTCAATCCCTCGATTAATGAAGGCTAGTACGCCATACGCCTTCTTGACCGCATCCTCCACCTGCGAGGCCGATTTAAGAGTCCTATGGACCCGGACCCCAAGGTCCTTCTGATCCTCTACACTGCTAAGAATGGTACCCTTCATTTTATACTGCTGCTCCATCCCATTGGATCTGCCAAAATGGATCACTACACACTTATCCGGGTTGAAGTCCATCTGCCACTTCTCCGCCCAGTCTTGCATTCTATCTATGTCTCGCTGCAACTTCTGACATCCCTCCAAACTATCCACAACACCACCTACCTTGGTGTCGTCAGCAAACTTACCAACCCATCCCTCCACTTCCTCATCCAGGTCATTTATGAAAATGACAAACAGCAAGGGTCCCAGAACAGATCCCTGGGGCACTCCACTGGTCACTGACCTCCATGCAGAGAAAGACCCCTCCACAGCCACTCTCTGCCTTCTGCAGGCAAGCCAGTTCTGGATCCACAAGGCAACAGCCCCTTGGATCCCATGCCCTCTCACTTTCTCAAGAAGTCTTGCATGGGGGACCTTATCGAACGCTTTGCTGAAGTCCATATAGACCACATCCACCGCTCTTCCTTCGTCAATGTGCTAGGGGGCTTGTTAGGGGGCTTGTACACCAATCCCACAGGTGAATTCTTGCCCTTATCATTCCTCATCTCTACCCAAACCACTTTGATATCCTGTTTCCTGAACTTAGGTCATCTCATCCTGTTGTGCTAATATCATCTTTAATGAACAGAACCACCCCTCCACCTCTTCCTAGTTTCCTGTCCTTCCTAAATGCCAAATACTTTTCAATATTCAGCTCCCAATCTATGCAATCCTGCAGCTATGTCTCTGTAATAGATTTTAGATCATATTTATTTATCTCTATTTGCACTATCAGTTCATCTGTTTTGCTTTGAATGCTACCTGTATTCAGACAAACCTTAAGTTTTGTCCTTTTATTATTTTTGTAACCTCTCACTTTATCTGCTAATTTTCTTTTAGGTTTGTACTTTCTGTCCCTTTGTGTCATGGTTTGTTGATCATTTCCCCTATTAATAGCTTCCTTTGTTGCCTTGTCTCTACTTTTTGATATATCACATCTTCCCAAATGTGATCCCTTGTCCTTGACTATTTAGTTTAATCATGGTTAATTTTCAATTTACATTTTTGGTCAATTTTGCATAAATCAAATTGAAGAATGTTAACATTCTTAACAAAAAAGCACATATTTCCAATTGGGTAGCCATTCTTCACATCATACATTGAGTGAAACTGCCTGAATTCACTTGAAATGGCCCCAGTATTGAGGTGAAGAGTCTTATGTTTTTGTGGTTTTATTCCAAATTTTTTGGGGCTGAAAGTTTCAGATCATTTCCAGACATGAGTCTGTGGTCTCTACGACCCATAGGATGACATTTCCTGTCCAATAGTGAAATAGTTTTGATGAATCTCGTGACTGAGAAGAAAACACTCATTGGGCAGGATTTTTCGGCCGTGCTTGCCCCAAGGCCAGAAATTTCCATCCGGGGTCAACGGACCTTTGCATGGTCCGCCCCCATTTGCTGCAATTCCTGTGGCAGGCAGAACGGGAAAATTTCACCCATTATATTGCTTCGCTGATTATACCACATTGCCTCATTTGATCTCCTTCAAATTCAGAAGACAACAGAATAAACATCCTACCATCCATGCCACAGGTAATCAATTATTGAACAGATTTATTAAACAGTAAATGGATGTGAGCAGCAATAATGTCAACCTATGGATTTACAGGAGTTATAGATAGTTGTTTGGTCATTCAGAACTTGTGTGTTGCTGAAAAAAGAGACATGCTGATGAAGCTTTTCATTTTGCACTCATCAGGACAGATGTAAGAATACCAAATTTCTAAGTGAGCAACATTTTATACTGTATGAGAAAGTGGTGCTGATTGGTTGGCAAGTTGACTGATTGGTTGAGGTGTTGCCACAGAGGATGCACCAGGAGACTATTGTACTCATTAGACAAGAGTTTAATTCAAAAACGGTGCAATACCTGGATATGTCCCTCCTGAAGAGCACAGGTTCCTGCTATGAATAGTTTCCAGCAAGTTTAAGTGAGCTTGATTGATAATCTTCAATTGGTTAGTGTAATTTTTCACAGCAAATCCTGTCCAGTCACAGCATATCACCGAACATTTGACACTACGTCCTGAGTTTTGCCAGCACAGGCTGATTGGGTAAAGTCAGTAGTCTGTCTACTGTGAACAGCTGAAGGGACATGCTGTTTGATACAATCTGTCAGTATTTGGGACAAATTCCTGGCATCACACTGACACTGATATTCATTTACCACATTAATCATTTGTGTGTTCGGCAGAAAATATTTTATGGCATTAACAGCAGCATCCTGTTAGTGGAAAATAAAGAGATAAAGCCACGATAGCCCCAGATGACCATAGGCTGCTCCCTCTCCTTTAAGGGAGAGAGTTGACTGGCGGTAATATAACCTGAAGCTCACCATACTTCAGGCAAGGTGGAGGTTGGAATGAGAGATGGGAGGGCGGAGCCAAAAGGGAGGTTCGAGCTGGAGCGGGCGGGGGTGCTCCAGCCAGGAGAGGGGGTCAGAGCCGGAGTGGCGAATGAACAAGGAGGCAATTCAGAGCCAGAGGGGGTTGGAGTCAGAGAATAGTTCAGAGTTGGATTTCTGGAAATCTAATAGCATTAATTCTGTTCTATTCTAAGTGAAACCAATAAGTTTTCTTTTCACCTGTGTTCACGATAATGGTGACCTGTAACGTTTTCCTGATTATTAAAAAATACTTATCATGTTCTGTTTACAATGACCGAACAAAAGAGAAATAAAAACTTAGGAGTTAATTGGGTCCAAAGCAGCTTAATGATATCCTAATGGGTACATTTTAATTTTAATGAGATTTCAAATGAATCCTAATGACATCTGTACATGGTGATGCTTGAAATCAAAAGTAGATCATTTTTGAGCACAATACAACACATTAGCTAAAACAGTTTCATGCTTCTGCAATAATGGAATGCTATTATTTAATTTTTTCCTGATAACATGACCTGACATGTCCACTTAGATTGTAATAAGCTGAATTATAGTGTATATGCTGACAGATGGATTGTGCACTGTCCCAAAGTTTTTTCATAACATTTGAAAGTGCAGTAGGTGTTTGTTCCCATATCTACAGGAAATTGCTGCAGTTTGGAATAAAGACACATAAGGAAATTAACATCATTTTGTAATTCACTGAGAAATGAAAGAATAAATGAAGCCAGTTTCCTGAAAATACTGGATTACCTGGGCACTGAAGGAAATAGGTCCACCATTCAATGGGATTTCTTGGTATAGAACATTTCTGTTCCTGGCTTCATTCCCTTCATGTCACTGGTCTTGTAAGTGCTATATGGAGGTTCTTTATCAGGCATATCTATAGGCCTTTCCCTACAATCTGCTGGGGTAGTTACTTTGGGAGTAGTAGGATGTTCAGGACACTAAAGAAAGAATGCAAACTTTTCCTTCTCTATGAAACTGTGCACAGTGTTCTCCTATCTTTCTCAGACAATTTAAAAAGTTTGTTACAATATCCTTCACAGCTGATAAACTATAATAATATGTTCACTACATTGCAGATTTAACATTTTCTTCATTTTACGTTTTTGCTAACTAGCATCCTAAGATAGACTGGTTTAGGATAAAGCCTCTTTGAATTTTGCCTGAACAATGAGCTGAAACACCATCTCCAAATAGCCATTCATCCAACACCAATGACATTTCCAATTACCGCACAGCCACTGACAGTGCTAATTTATTGCCAATTAGTGCAGAATTAGGGTAATTTTTTTATGTAGACCAGTACCTGCATTTAGGCTTCACAGTAATATAAGAAGATTCAAAAGTGCAAAAGAACCATTTGACTCATCAAACCTCATCGTAACTTCCCCTGACCAGAAATAGATCTCATTGTTTGCTGCTGGGAACTTTTCTGACAAGTGAGACACATTGATGTCAAAACACATCAATATTTTACCATGGCAATGAGCCTTCACACATCAGCAATCAACCACATCATTACAAAGTGTTTCCTTTGATATGGAGTGATCAAACCTTTTGGAAATATTTTCTTGCTTTTTTAAATACTGTTGTATCACATTGAATAAAGAATCCCAAATGATCCACCCGAGGTATTTCATCTTTGATTTTGGTTGTGGGTAATTTTAAACTGAATCCTCCTTTTCTTAAAGAAGAGTGAATTAAAAAATGTGGTGGTAAATATTAGACACGGTATAAGCCCACACACACTAACAAGACACAGGACCTAGAAGGAAAAAGGAGAATTCCTTCGAGGAATTCTGACAACAATCTCACCGTATTGCAGACAACACAAATGAAGCCTCACTTGTATCATCAAGCATGAAACATCTGTTGGATTCAAAGCACTTTGCAGTTCAGAGGGTCAAAAGTGTGGTCAATGAGCAGATCAAAGAGAATGGGTCAGGCTATTTGAAGAATGAGGAATCAGTCAGGAATTTGGAGCAAAAGCATGTAAATGGAGTTGAAGGACAGTTCAGCTTTGGCTAACAGAACAGGTTCAACAAGCAGCCATACTTTTGCTTCTATGTTTTATAGAATGACTGAAGATAATGGTCAGAATTCTCCAATTCTCCAACCTTGCCCGCGGCTGGGATTCTCCGGTCCCACTGCTATGAATGGAGATTGGGCTGAGCGCCAAATTCTCTGTTTGAGACGGCCAATGTCATTAAAAGGCTTATGTAAGGAGAGAATAAGTTATCCAAAAAAAGAAGTTTTGGAACAAAAGAAAAGTTGCTGTGTAAGTGGGCTTTGGAAGCAGTGAATATAGCATTAAGTCACCATTAGATCAGTAGAACATATCTATAAGGATGGATGGCTGGAAGAGGTTGCTAACGTCAGGAGAAGTGAGGTAGTAGAGGAATTTCAAGATTAGGATGAGGATCATATAGTTAATTTTCGTGGGTAGACAGTTCCATGGAATTTAGCAAGAAAGAAAGATTCTGGAACAAAGAAATTTAGCTTCTGCATAGTTAATACAAGAGTCACTGAATGTGGGTATAAAAGGTATTAAACCTTTGATAAGGTTTTTGGGAGTGGACAGCAAAATGCAGGGGTGATGATAGACAATGGTCTGAAGGTAGGAAAAGGTGGTGTTAGCAACCTTAGCAACTCATAGGATGAAATAGAGAAATTTGAGGTAGAACAGACTGCTCAAGTTCTGTATCATTGGGCCACTGGCTTGAACTGCCCCCTGGGACTGGAGGCACATGGATGCCAAGAGCATAGAATCATAAAATCCCTAGTGCAGAAAGAGGCCATTCGGTCCATCGAACCTGCACCAACAACAATCCCACCCAGGTCCTAGCCCTGTAACCCTACATATTTATATTTAGCATGATTGTGATTCGCTGACATTCAGGTAAAGCAAGTTATGGTTCACTTAGATATTAAGAAAACAAGATGAGCCAAGGATGAGAGAAGGTCACTTACGCGCTATTTAAAGTTCAGCCTTCATTTAAAATTCTTTGCATAAATAATCTTTTCCTACTCAATTTACTTTTCACGTTTTTATTTTGTTGTTTTTTGGTTTGCCTTCTTTTACTTCTGACACATTTTGAAGAAATAATCTGGATTTTCGATGTGATTTAATATCTTAAATACATGAGTGAAGTGTTTCTATAATGCCTTTTTTTATTCTTTCACAGGATGAGTATCACCGACAAGGCCAGAATTTGTTGTCCATCCCTAATTGCTCTCGAGTAGTTGGTGGTGAGCCACCAAGCAGCCCATGTGGTGTAGGTACACAAACAATTCTGTTAGGGAGGGAGCTCCAGTGTTTTAACCCAGTGACAGTGAAGGAATGGTGATATCGTTCCAAGTCAGGAAAGTGTGTAGCTTGGAGGGGAACTTGCATTCGCTACCTTGGTCCTTCTACGTGATAACAGTTGCAGGTTTGGAAGATGCTACTGAAAGAAAAAAACATTTTTCTGCACTGCTACCATGCAAGAATATCTTTTTGTTGAATGTTGATCAAAGCTAGACAAATTATTCTGAGGACATTTTTATATGGTTCCCATTTCATTTGGATAGCAGCTACTGTGGCCATTTTGTGGTATTCAAACCATTAAGTATAGTTCCAATATGTAAACTCAGATAGAACCATAAGAATTATGAAAAAGAAATCTCTTAGAACTGTGTCAATACTCACTCTTTGAATTGCATTATATACTCTTGACGTGTTGGAAGAATGGACTGTTTTGGAAAATGATGTTTTCATGGTTCATGGCCAATGCTATGCATAGATCTATAGCTAAAGAAGACAAGTTCGAGGTTGTGTTCACAAGGACAATTCATATTAAATAAAGGCAAGTCATTTTGTTCTTGTGGAAGGATTGGTTAGTTTTCAGTTCAAATACTGTGTTCAGTTTTGGTGTCCTCACATGGTGACTGACATAGAAGCTCAGAAAGGGTGGAGAGAGGAGCAACGAGATTAATTCCCAGTTTCAAACACCTCAGTAACCCAAATATACTCAATGAGCTGAATAATGACTGTATCAATATGGACCAATTAGGGAAGAATGGGGTCATATTTACAAGATATCTGAGGGAGGAAATAGGTTGTATGTTAGGCAATTTGTCGTTTCTCAGTGGGAAGTGGATCTTTAGAACAGGTTGTTGGCTTATTTTGTGACTGTCAATTGTCTGTATTCATTCAGGAGAGAGTTAGACATGTTTTTGGCTATGGCAGAGATCATTTACACGCAAGATGTATCCTGAAATTTAAATTAGGATCTATGTGATCTCCGGGACTAGGTGACATGGAGAGAGAAAGAATTGTTGGAATGGAGTTAAGAAGGACAAAGGCTGCATTCTGTTTCTCTACTGCCTCCCTGGATGTGCTACTGGGGGTGTGATGACCCAGAGGGAGGTGGTGTTCTTGAGATCAGCAGCTGGACCATGGTTTCATGCTCCTGGACCCAATAATGCAGGAAGCATATCACTGATCTCAGCAGGCAAGGTGCGAGCAATGGCACTTCACCCAATATCTTGATATGCATTTTATCTCAGTCTCCCTCACACTGCATTCTAAAGTCTCTTCTAGCACATCACTCCTCACAGCAACTAGACTTGGAGCTATCCCTATCCATCTTTGTCTATGCACTTCCACGCATCCCCATCTGTCCATTCACCACTGAACCTCATCCTTACAGAAAGTCACCCTCAGCAAATGCTCTCTGTTCAACACCTGCCATTAGTCTCACTCATTTGTCTCTCCTTTCCTTCTTTATAAGAGAGAAGATCACAGAACAACAAGGAGGCAGAAAATGGGAAGTGTCCCTCCAGCCATCTCTCAATTAACAGCCACTGGGGAGGTGGCATTGGACAACAGCGGAGTCTCCGTGTACCTGGCCATCAATGATGAGGAGATGACAGCTACCTAATGATGGAATTAAATATCAGACAGCCAAATGGTGAACAACACTTTGTCATGTTGACTTGATGTCAACAATGGTTAAAATATGATCATATACATAATAATAATTCCAAACATTCTTACCTAGACAACACTCATGTCTTTTATCTCCCACAGGGGTTTCACACAAACATTAGGATGTGGTCAAACCCACTCATGACAATGTTCATTCCTCTGGTTGTTCACTTCCTTTGAGGGTACCCCATCACAGGACTTAGACAAACATTACATTCACTCCGAATCATGCACTTTGATGCTGGTAGGTTCAACGATAGTTGAATTTCACTTGGTAACTGACACTTTACAAACAGGGACAGCAGAGGAGAGGAGGTATCAGAGGGCATAGGATTTCCAAGATTTGTTCAGCTGGATGTAGATGCAGTCCCATAGGTGCTGTCAATGAATAGGTTATTTATTGATCTCAGTAAACAATTGTGTAATGTACTGATAACTGTTCCAAGTGCCATGATTGCAAAGAGATTGGAGAAGTTCATCTCAAGCCTCAGTGTGATGTTGTTGGCCATTATAATGATGACTTTTCCATTGAGAGTGTGGAAACTGCATGATGCATCAAATGAATGCAAGCAGGCCTTGAGAATGGCTTGCACATTCTGGACAAATTATATCCCTAGATCAGTTAGTATGGCAACATTCATTTGGAATATACTGGAACCAATTAATAAGGAAGTTTATTAATGTGCTTCGAAAATCATAGTGACCAGAGTTAATATGGTTTTACAAAAGGACGAATTTGTCCTAATTTCTTGAGGATGTCACTAATAGGGTAGATAAAACGTAACTAGTAGATGCAGAATAGAGCTTGGAAAGTCCTGTGCCCTTTGATGCGGACTCAGCGCTGCTGTTCCTAACTTCACCATTTCATCTTGCTGACTTGGACAAATCCAACCCAGCCAATTACCTCCCCATTGGCTACTCTGAATCTTCAGTAAATTGATGGAAGGTGTCATTAACAGTGCTATCAACGGGCACATGCTTAGCAATAACCTGCTCACTGACGTTCAGTTTGGGTTCCACCAGGGTCACTCAGCTCCTGACCTCACCTTGGTTCAAACATGGACAAAAGAGCTGAATTGCGGAGGTGAAGTGAGAGTGACTGGTCTTGACCTCATGGTTGCTTTTGACCGAGTGTGGCATTAAGGAGCCCTAGTAAAACTGGAGTCAATGGGATTCAGGGAAAAACTCTAGGCTGGTTTCAGCCATACATGGCACAAAGGAAGATGGTTGTGGTTGTTGGAGGTCCATCATCTCAGCTCCAGGAACTCACTGGAGGAGTTCCTCAGGGGAGTGTCCTAGGCCCAACAATCTTCAGCTGCTTCATCAATGACCTTCCCTCCATCATAAGGTCAGAATTGGTAAAATGATTGCACAATGTTCAGCATCATTTGTGACTCCTCAGATACTGAAGCAGTGAATGTCCAAATGCAGCAAAACATGGACAATATCCAGGCTTGGGCTGACAAATGGCAAATAACATATGCACCACAGAAGCACCCATAAATGACCATCTCCAACAAGTGAGAATCTAACCATCCTCTCTTGACATTCAATGGCATTACCCCACTATTGATCTCCTAGGGGTTACCACTGACCAGAATATGAATTTCACTGGCCATATAAATACTGTGGCTACAAGAGCAGATCAGAGGCTAGGAATGCTGCATTGAGTTACTCACCTCCTGACTCCCAAGGGTTCTCTACAATCTACAAGGCACAAGTCGGGAGTGTGGTGGAATAGTCCCCACTTGCCTGGATGAATGCAACTCCAGCAACACTCAAGAAGACATTCAGGACAATGTAGGCTGCTTGACCAGCACTCCATCCACAAACATTCATTCCCTCCACCACCGATACACAGTGACAGCAGTGTGTACTATCTACAAGATGCACTGCAAGAAATCACCAAGCCTCCTGAGACAGCTGGCGGAATTTTACGAGATTTATTTGAAGTGTCCAACTAGCATGAAAATGAGAGAGTTACAGATCTGTTTTTTGGGTGAATTCCCACTCCCAATCTTACGAACTTAGTTAGACATTGAAAATATGGGCTAGACTGTTTCTAGTCACGAGAGGCAGTGGGCAGGGCTTAACTCACCAGACAAACTGCAGCTCAGATCAGAGCCACAAAATGTACGTGTGCAAAAAAAAGCTAAAAAACAAGTTCTCCCGACAGAACCACAGCCCCCCTCCCACCCCGGCCAGATACATCCTCCCCCTCCCCATCATGGACATCGGGGACTCTCTCCCCAACATTATTGACCCCTTAACACACCCCCCATGCCCTGGGACCACCTTGCTGATGGCCCCCTCATCACCCCCCACCCCCAGGCCCTGATCGCGAAGTGACATGACCCTCTCTCTCCACTGCCCCTGATCATCACAGAAGCACGTTCTACACCCGCCTGCCCCCTCATCAGCACACCTGCAAGTGCTGACTTGGCTTCCTCTCCATGGTAACAAGGCAAACTGCATTAAACTCACTGGAATGCTCTAAAGGGCATGTGACTGTCCAAACTGCCTGCAGCTGATCTGCCCTAACAAGGGACAGCTCCATTAAAACCCCAAGGATGGACAGACAGGCAGGCAGTGCAGGAAGAAATGGCCTCCAGGAAGACAGCTCTCCGATCTTCTGATGCTGATCTGGCCAGTTTGATGGAGGCAGGACACCCTCTTCCCCCCCCAGCAGGACGCTGTCCCAGAGGAAGAGATGGAATGCAGTGTGGGAGGTGGTGACAACATGCGTGAGTGCCACAAGAAAATGAATGACCTAATCCGGGCAACAAGGGTGAGTCTTTAACCTCATCTAGCATCTTCCCCCTAAATGATGCCCCAACCCCCCTACCGCCAGCACCCTGCATGCTTCCAGCCCCTGACCCCCAAGCACCTCCCTCCTCCTCCCCCCCCACCCCTCAAGGGTGTAACAAACCTTGCCCTCTGAGGGCCACCTCCTGATACCCTGCAGGATTCATGCCATCAGTTTTACATGACTCCTTTTGTAACCACAGGAGAAGAATGCCCATAATGGCCGGGAGAGGGCGAAGACAGGGGTGGTGTTGCCTGGGATCCAGGTCCTCACCACCTTTGAGGAGTGGGGCACTGCGGCTTGTGGGAGAGGAAGGGATGCAGACCATTAGTGACAGCATGGTCGGGCTGGGGCATAGAAATCAGCACCTGCCAATCCTCCACTTATTAGAGATATCTGAAATAAGTTGCATGCAGCCCAGATTCCTCTACCCCCCTTACATTTAATCTTGTGTCCTGTGTTGCAGGAAGGGGCCTCAACGCGCTGGGTCATCTGCCAGCACGGCCCCTACTGCTGCTCCTACCCACTCTGCCCCTGACAGCTTGAAAGACTCCTTGGAGGAAGCCAATAAAGGGACATCTGAGGCTGGCACCAGTTTTGCGTCAGCTTCCACCTCACTGTTCACCATCCCAGAGGCTCTCACATTGGTGGGTCAAGTTAGAGGCGAGGCATCTGGGTCACTCTCTGGTGCGCACAACACATCTGCTGATCTACATCGGGTGGAGGATGGAACGTCCAAGGCCTCTGGCAGTGCCTAGCTGGTCGGCCTCCATGTCCTCCTCCTCCAAAAGGTCTCCTCGCTGCTGTGCCAGGTTGTGTAGAGCACAGCACACAATCACAATGCGGAATGATATCAGGGGCTATTTTGGAGGGCCCCTCCAGAACAGTCCCGGCACCTGAACTGCATTTTGAGGAGCCCTATGCACCGCTTCACTATTGAACGGGTAACAATGTGGGCCTCATTATATTGGGTCTCCGCCTCTGTCTCAGGCCTCCGTACAGGCGTCATCAGCCAAGTCCGAAGCAGTTATCCCACGTCCCCCTTGAGCTATCCCTGCACCCTAAGCTCCTCCTTAAAGACCAACGGGACATCTGAGCTCCTCAATATAAAGCTGTCAGGCGCGCTGCCGGGGTGTCTGCCACAGGCGTGTATTATGTTGAGCTGATGATCACACACCAACTACACATTGATGGAATGGAAGCTCTTTCTATTCAGAAATCTTCCTGGATTTTTCACTGGGTCCTTGAGGGCAACATGAGTGCAGTCTATAGCCCCCTATACGTTTGGCATTCATGTAATGGCCACAAATCCTGCAGTCTGGGCTTCCTGCTGGGCCTGGTCCAGGTCAAATTTAATATACTGGCCATCCCGGGCATACTGGGCATCCGTGACCTCCCTCACACACTTGTGGATGGATGGTTGGGAAATGCCTCAAAGGTTTCCATACATTCCATCCATACATTTGGAATACTGCGTCCAGTTCTGGTCGCCGCACTACCAGAAGGATGTGGAGGCGTTAGAGAGAGTGCAGAGAAGGTTTACCAGGATGTTGCCTGGTATGGAGGGTCTTAGCTATGAGGAGAGATTGGATAAACTGGGCTTGTTCTCCCTGGAAAGACAGAGAATGAGGGGAGATTTAATAGAGGTGTACAAGATTATGAAGGGGATAGATAGGGTGAACGGTGGGAAGCTTTTTCCCAGATCAGAAGTGACGATCACGCGGGGTCACGGGCTCAAGGTGAGAGAGGCGAAGTATAACTCAGATATTAGAGGGCTGTTTTTTACACAGAGGGTGGTGGGGGCCTGGAATGCGCTGCCAAGTAGGGTGGTGGAGGCAGGCACGCTGACATCGTTTAAGACTTACCTGGATAGTCACATGAGCAGCCTGAGAATGGAGGGATACAAACAATTGGTCTAGTTGGACCAAGGAGTGGCACAGGCTTGGAGGGCCGAAGGGCCTGTTTCCTGTGCTGTACTGTTCTTTGTTCTTTGTTTCCACTGGTGGTCTGGAAGGACCCGGTGGCGTTACATTTTAAGGCGGCTGTCACTTTCACAGCCCCGGGGAGTGGGTGCCCCCCTGTGCTCGGAGGTGCCAGGTCCTGTAACAAATAACACAGGTGTCGCACTCTCTTCTTTTGGAGCCAGAGCCATCGAGGTCACGTGATGTCCGACAGTTGCTCAAAGGATACTCACGTGCCTGGGTCTCCACTCCCTCCTTCTCCTGCAGCGCCCCCCCCCCCTTCCCTCTCGGGACGAATGGCAGCCACCAGCTATCTCCTTCTCCTCTTGTGAATGGTAACACTTGGACCACCTCTGCCCACAATTCATCCTCCTGCTCCTCCTCTCAGCTCCAGCAGCAACCAAAAGAGCAGCAAGATCAATGTGTTGCACTGCAAAAGCCATCTCGTCAATCTGATCGCTGCTCACCCCCGGCCCAGCAACACACACTGCCCATACTCCCCCACAAATCCCCAGCAACATACTCCTCACATTCCCTCCACTGTTTCCCAGCAACACACACTGCCCAGACCCTCCCACAGCAACACACACTCCCCACATTCCCCCCACAGCCCCCCCAGTAACACACACTCCCCATAGCCCCCCAGTAACACACACTCCCCATGTCCCCCACATTCACAAACACACACCCAGAATCCATACAGTTGTGGCCCCAGGCAGTGTTGCTTGACAAGTCCTGAGGCTGCAGCACTGCCACTTCAGAGGCCCATCCCCCACCAGCAACGGTGCTTGCTGCTGCCAGCACCAGGACCGAGAATCAGCACTCTGACCCACATCCGTGATGAGTCTGAAGACGGATCCCGTGAGCAACAACAGCCCCCCAACCCCCCCCAACCTCAAATGCAACAGGACTGCCACGAAACAACCCCCCTTGAGCAGCATGGACCAATTTGAAAGCAGAGACTTAGCTCCTTGCTCACCCTCACTGCTCCAGCGCCTGAAATGGACTTTTATATTTGAGGTGTTTTCCCTGACCGATTCCAGCTGCAGCGAATGAGGTGATTAAGGCAGATGAGTTGGGACTATTGGGAGTGAAGCTCGCTAATTGCATTGTGATGAATGCAAAAAACTGCAAATTGACGCCCGTTTTGGGCGGGGTCCCGATCACGCCAATTTTTTTGGGGGTGCTAAAATGGGACTGGGCGCGAAAATGGGCGCCATTTCTGCTAGTCACATCACGCCCGATATTATGACTTTTTCCCATTGCAAAATGGGTGTGATGAGGTCATAAAATTCCACCCAGCACCTCCCAAACCCACAGCGACTACCATCTAGAAGCACAAGGACTGCAGACACATGGGTACAGCACCATCTGGAAGTTACCCTCCAAGCCACTCGCCATCCTGACTTGGAAATATATTGCTGTTGCTTCACTGTCATTTGGTCAAAATCCTGGAGCTCCCTCCCTAACAGTACTATGGGTGTACCAAATACTGGAATGAAATCCAAATGGACAGCAGAAGTTCAAGAAGGCAGCTTACCACCACCTTCTTGAGGGCAATTCGGGATGGACAATTAAAACTACCCAAGCCAGCAACACCCACATTCCTTGAATGACTAAAACAAACTTATATAAGTGCCAGCTTCCATATGAAATACAACTGTCGCCGAGCTTGCTGCCACTGAAGAGTAAGTATCTGAGTTTGTACACACCTTTTATAAGTTTTGTGATGCACCCTCAAAGGAAGTGTGCTCCTCTGAGGAGTCATCATTGTTGGGTGCATTGGATAAGGTGCCACATCAAAGATTAAGATAAGCATTATGGAATTGTCGATAATACATTAGCATGGATGGAAGATTATTAATGAACAAGAGCAAAGAGAAGAAATAAACAGTGAATTTTCAAATTGGCAGGCTGTGACTAGAGGAGTACCACATGGATTACTGCTGGGATCGAAGACTACTTACAATCTCTGTTAATGATTTGGACAAATGCATCCAGGTTTGCTGGTGATTAAACCAAGGTGCAATTGTAAACACTGAGGAGGGCACAAAGAAGCAGCAGAGAGATAGAAACAGGTCAAGTGATTGGATAACAAGGTGGCAAATGGAGTATAACATGATGAAGTGCGAGGAGATTCGCAGTAGAAATAATCAAAGAGCTGTGAATTTTTAAAAGGGGTGAAGCATAGCAGGTTTGTAAGTCATGGTTCAATGGGTAGCACTCTCGTCTCCAAGTCACAAATTTCTGGGTTCAAGTCTTAGTCTAGGACCTGAGCAGAGAAGTGAAGGATTTCACTCCAGTGCAGTTCTGAGCGAGTGCTGCACTGTCAGAGGCGCTGTCTTTTGGATGAGATGTTAAATTGAGGCTCGATTTGCTGGCTCAGGTGGATGTAAACCATTCCATGGCAGCATTCTGAAGAAGAATAGGAGGGGTTATTCCTGTGGCCAATATTTATCATCACATTTCTATTTGTGTGCTATTTGGTGTTTCCTACATCGTAACTGTGACTGCACTTTAAAAAGTACTTAATTGACTCTAACATGCTTTAAGATATCTCGTGATCAAGAAAAGCGCTATATAAATACAAGTACTTTTCCTTTTAAACACAGGGAGGCTTGGGAGTCTCAGCCTCAAAGCAACTCCAGTGGGGAAGAATTTATTGCCTCCTAGAATGCACCTTTGCAAAGCAGGTTTGGAAAGAGATTTGTCAGGGTTCATCCTGAACAGTTCTGTCAGACAGGTCTGAGTGTTCTATGGGCTGTTCCCAGGACTGCACGCTGAGATAAACATCGACTGCTTTAGAGAATCATTAACTCAGTGAAAAGTGCTCTTTTGTCAGCTGAAAGTTTGCTGATCATCCAGTGCAAAGAGCTGTCAATGGCTGAGTGTTGCAGACTGGCACATCCCTGGGTCCAGAACGAGGTGCTCAGGGATGGAGTAAAGTTTGGAGCAGTTGCAGCAAAGTCTCAACAGGAATGGGCCAAACCTTGTGGAGGCCCTCCCACACAGTACACCAAGGGGCTGAAACCAGTAAAACCCTTTGGCCTGTGTGCACTGTACAATATCGGACACAAAATGTAAATGTACATTGTAAATATAAGCTGTAATGACGATTTTAATGAAGTACTTCATGTACTGTATTGAAAGGAACTGATCAGTACTAAACTTAATGTAATGTTAAAGAACTTTTATGTATGTACTTTGATAACTTCTCTGAATAAAGTATTACTTGGGGGAAAAAAGATGTTCTGAGGGACTTGAACGTACACGTACAATGAACAGAGAAAGTTAGCATGCTAATACAGCAAGCAATTAGGAAGACGAATGGCATATTCTTCTTCATTGCAAGGGGACTGGAGTGTGAGAATAAGGAAGACTTGTTAGAATTGTATAAGTTAGTCCTTTGGTATTTAAGTATTGCTGAGACAGGATGGGCAAATTATCAGTTTTCCAACATAGGACATCCCTTTACCTAGGTACCAAAGCTTTTGGTCTCACATTCATCAAGACAATCACAGGAATACCAATCACAGGAATACCAGTCACAGGGATACCAGTCACAGGAATACCAGTCACAGGAATACCAGTCACAGGGGAAACAACAACTTTATATTGTATGAGAAGACAGTGATGATTGGATGGCAAGTTGACTCTGATTAATAGCGGTGCTGCCATGGAGAATGCACCAGTTGATTGTGATTGACAGTTAATTGCCAAGCATTGTTTGAAATTTAAACTCTGATTGGTCAAGGCATCAAATGTTTTGACAAATTCGCCAGGATGTTACCGCCCCGAACTCCCAATGGGAATCGGAGAGGGCAAGAGGCAGTGCATGGGAAAGTCTGTTGACCTTGGGCAGGATTTTACAGTTTCAGGATCAGCAAGACCGTAAAATCCCGTCCATTGTCTTTCTCCAGAAATCCTCAAATTGTATAAGACTTTGTTGAGAGCACACCTGAGTTATTGTGTGCTGATTTGGTCATTATATCGAAGGAAAAATATACCTGTATTGGAGGCAGTGCAGCAAAGGTTCATGGGATCGGTACCTAGGTACCGATGTTGAAAAACTGGTTAATTTTCCCATCCTGTCTGGAGTTCTGAAGGATGAGTGCTGATTTTATTGAAACGTCAAGATTCTGAAGGCACTTGACAGGGTAGGCCCTGAGAGGTTGTTTCATTGGCTAGGGAATCTGGAACACAGGGGCACAGTCCCAGAATAACAGGTCAATCACTTATGACACCACAAAAAGTTAGCGTGCAGGTGCAGCAAGTAATTAGAAAGGCAAATAGAATGTTGCCCTTTATTGGAAGGGGGATGAAGAATAAAAGTATGGAAGTCTTGCTGTAACATGCAGGGCTCCTCTAAGACTGCAAGCAAACAGTTCTGATCTCCTTACTTGAGGGATATACTTGCATTGGGGGATGTTCAGAGAAAGTTTACGAGCTTGATTCCTGGGATGAAGGAGTTGTCTTGAGGAAAGGTTGAGCAGTTTGGGCCTTTACTCATTGGAACTTAGAAGAATGAGAGATTATCTCACTGATTTGAATGAAATGTAAGATTTCCAGGGGGCTTGGCAGGGAAGATATTAAAAGAACGCTTCCCCTCACGGGAGAATCTAAAACCGGGGGCACAGCTTCAAAATAAGGTATCTCCCATTTAAAGATGACGATGAGGAGGAATTTCTTCTCTCGGGGGGCATTGCCGCCCCTGCCCCCGATCACCCGGAGGGCCTCATTGGCCTCTAGTCCCACTGGTGAGGTCATCACGTCATGTCCCTGTTGGTGGAGACCATACGCGATCCTCGCCGGTGAGGACTTCCACCGGCATGCAAGTAAGCATAAAGGCCCCCAGATAATTGCATTCAAATCAATATTTAAATTAGCCTCGCGCCCCCAGCAGAAAAGGCCGGTAACGTTGCAAGAGGTGGGAAACCAGGTGCGAACTCAATTTTTTGCTTCTTGCCTGATCTTACCGGTTCACCTTGTCGTTCAACCGGCATAGTTAGCTGGTATGATCGCTCCATAAGGGGCAATTTAGCATGACCAATCTGCACACCTTTGGACTTTGGGAGCAATCTGGAGCAAACAGAGGAAACCCATCCAGAAGGGGGGGAATGTGCAAACTTCACACAGACAGTGACCCAAGGCTAGAATTGAACCCGGGTCCTGGGCACTGAGGCAGCAGTGCTATCTATTGTGCCACTGTGCTGCTCATCCTTCTCAACAGGTAGTGGAATGGAGAGTCTGTGAATATTTTCAAGGCAGATGTAGATAGATTCTTGATAAGCAAGGCAATTAAAAGTTATGGGGTTGGAATGTAGATTTAAGGTTACAATCCGATCAGCCACCGATCTTATTGAATGACGGAGCAGACCCAAGGGGCTGAGTAGTCTACTCCTGCTCCTAATTGATATGTTTGTATGGTTGCTGGGTAGCTGGCGCCCTTTTTGCACGTTTGATCATGAATAAGAGCAAACAAATTGATGGTGGTCAGCGAGGGACGGTAAGAGAGATGTGTTTGTTCTCTGTTACTGTCATGGGTGTTGGGGGGGCTGGCGGGGCGGTGAGTTATCTAAGTGGCTTTTGCATGTGGCTGTTAAATAGGTGCACTCCTGGAATCAAAGTGATTCTTGCAATAATTGGGGCCACCGCAGTTATCCTGGGTGGCAATATGAACCACTGATGCTGTATTGTCCACATCATTCTGCACCTCCTTGTTTTCCTCCTCCTCATTTCCCCCCTCATCCTCCTTCTTAGGTTTCCCATAAGTTCTGAGATCTGTGCCTTGTTCTTCTTGCACATCCGAAACTCACTACTGGGCAATATTGTACAGAGTACAGCAGACCTCAACCACTCTGGAGACCCTGGCTAATGCCTAATGAAGGATGCCTCCAGATTTGTCCTGGTGCTCAAAAGTGCATCTGGTTGTCAAATGGTATCATCCTTGGGCCTCATTCCTCATACTCCTGAGAGGAGTCAGTGGCCATGTTTCAACTCGGTATCCTCTGAACGCTTGCCTCCAAGCAGTAAGTCTGCTTCAAGGTGCAAAGGCATCTGGTAGGGTCGACTGCAGTAGGGCACACGCTTCATGACAGTTGTCTGCAAATCTTGTGCCTATCTAATAAAATTATTTTCATTGTCCAAAGATGTGCGGCTTAGGTGGACTGGCCATGCTAAACTGCCCCTTAGTGTTAGGGGACTAACTAGGGTAAATGCGTGGGGTTATGGGGATAGGGCCTGGGTGGGATTGTGTTTGGTGCAGACTTGATGGGCCAAATGGCCTCCTTCTGCACTGTAGGACTCTATGATTCTATGATTGTTGAACACCAACTGTACACTGGTGGTTTGGAAGCCCTTATATTTGATGAAAAATTCTGAATGATTCAAGACACGGGAAGGAGTGCAGAGAAAATTCACCAGGATGTTGCCTGGAATGGAACACTTAAGTTCTAAAGAGGTTGGATAGGCTTGGGTTGTGTAGTGGACCTCAGTTGTGCCTTTGTCCTATATGGACCACCGTTGTGTGTGCTTGTCATACCTGGACACATCCCCTTCTAGTTTGGTTCCTCCCCTCGGCACCTAGTATAAAGGTGGCTGTCTCCTCCCCCTTGTTCAGTCCAGGTTGGTTATTTGTTGGGATCTGCTCCTGATTCTGTTGTGAATAAAAGCCTACACTTATATTGGCATATCGGCAGTCTTTCGCCTTATTGATAGCGCATCAGGTTGTTTGCTCTGGAGCAGAGAAGTCTGAGGGGTGACCTGATTGAGGTGTTCAAGATTATGAGGGGCATGGACAGGGTGGATAGGGACCAGCTGTTCCTCTTAGTTGACGGGTCAGTTATGAGGGGCCACAAGTTAAAAGTGAGGGATGGGAGGTTTAGGCGGGATTTGAGGAAAAACATTTTTACCCAGAGGGTTGTGACGGTCTGGAATGCACTGCTCGAGAGAGTGGTGGAGGTGGGTTCCCTCACATCCTTTAAAAGGTACCTGGATGAGTACTTGGCACCCCATAACATTCAAGGCTATGGGCCAAGTGTTGGCAAGTGGATTAAGTGGAGCCTTTCATGCAGTGGTGCAGACTTGATGGGCTGAAGGGCCCCTTCTGCACTGTACTATTCTGTGAAGGTGCTTTCATTGCCATATGTGTGCAGTCAATGATACCCTGAATTGCACTCCAAACAGGAGAACCCAATCTTTCTAACCAGAGTAATACAGGCAAAGTTGACATAATTGGCATGCCTGACAAAAAGCCACGAGTCTTATGCATTTGAGGGCCCCAACCTTGCGATGTCTCTGGCAGACCCCTGAAATGATTCAGAAATAAAGAAGTTGAGGCCAGTGATGACTTTTATACCAACTCCTGAAGCATAGCCAGCAGGTTCTGATCGATACACGTCTTGTTCCAACTGCTGGAAATTGCCAACAACATTTCACACAACACCACAAACATCCTGAGACTGGTGTTCCGACACACCAAGGCAGTTTATCCTCTATCGGTAGATCCTGTGTGATGGGAATGGCTGCCAGCAATCTCTCCCTCTCTGTTGATCCCCATTCTCCTACAGTTACAGGTCTGTGAGTACCAGGCTGTTGCTGGTGCCACAGTTGGTAGCGCTGGTACACTGCCACCATTGCTGTTGATGGCCATCTTTGTTGTCATCTGTGGCCCAAGCTGAGGTTCAGTCTAAAGCAGCATAATTAGAACCCATGCTGGTCTGATTGATCAGAGTTCCAATGTGCGGATCATACTCTCAAACCTCCAAACTGTTTAATAAACCACCAAGTGTTGAGAGTGACCTCTCAGTACATGGGGCGGCGCGGTAGCACAGTGGTTAGCACTGCTGCTTCACAGCTCCAGGGACCTGGGTTCGAATCCCGGCTCGGGTCACTGTCTGTGTGGAGTTTGCACATTCTCCCCGTGTCTGCGTGGGGGTCCTCCGGGTGCTCCGGTTTCCTCCCACAGTCCAAAGATGTGCGGGCTAGATTGATTGGCCATTCTAAATTGCCCTTAGTGTCCCGGGATGCGTAGGTTAGAGAGGTTAGTGGGTAAATATGTAGGGATATGTGGATAGGGCCAGGGTGGGATTGTGGTTGGTGCAGACTCGATGGGCCGAATGGCCTCTTTCTGCACTGTAGGATTCTATGATGTACTGCAAACAAACCCAAAGGAAGTAGCTGTGAGTACTAAACACTTATTGTCAAATTTCCTTGATGTGTCTTCAGTCCCCTCAAAAGCCCATGTTCCTGGCTTGCTTTCACTACCGAATTCTAGAAAGCCTGGGAAACCGATGAACTTAAAGTTAAAATCCCAAGTTAATTTCACTCTAACATATCTGAAGTGGCAAACTGTCTCACCCAATGGGATTGCTCACATGTAACCGAAAACATTGCAGTGAAATAGAAAGTCAGAAGGTTGGAGCAGACGTTCTGACACGCTGTGAATTTTGCTGTTTATAATTCTCCACCAATTCCCAAATCCACAAGCTCCTGCATATTAAAATCCAGCCGAGTATAACCAATTGAGTGAGCTTGACAAACAGGAAATAAATATTCAGTGGCAAATAAATTACAGAAATTAAAACATTGAAAATGTAAAACAGTGTAAAATAGTTATTTCAAATTAGTGACAGAGCAACATTAAAACAGGATATGCTTCACAAACAAAGGTTCTCTACCCTTGTGAATAAGAACACATCCCTGCAATGAATCCCAGAACCACAAAATAGTTACAGTGCAGGAGGAATCCATTTAGCCCATTGTGTCAGTCCCAGCTTCCTGAATGAGCAATTCACCTAGTTCTGTTCCACCACATTCTCCCAGTATTCCTGCATATTCTTCTTCTTAGGATAATAGTCTAATTCCTTTTTGAACGCTTTGATTAAACCTGCTTCCACCACATTCTCAGGCAGTGCGTTCCGGATCTTAACCATTCACGGTGGGAAACCGTTTTCTCTGAAATTGCTTTTGCCGGAAGATATAAAATTAATTAACATTTTAATTACAATGGAATACCACAGTTATCATCAATATCTACACTTACCAACTTCTTTAAGAATTATCTATGCAAGGGCATAGCTCCCACAAGATGATATTTGTTTGTTCTCTGCCAATCTCACAACAAAACCCAATAACTGTCCAGTCGACATCTGAACCAACTACTCATGAAGTACAGTTTTACATACATTATATTTCACACCTACTCAGTATTGAAAATAGGTTCAACCACAGTGATTGTCAGGTTTTTGGACTGTTTCTCCATGGCTACCTCATTTCCATATCTGGAAACATCTAAAATCTTTCTTCCTTCTCCTGCGCTATTAAATTGGGAACTGCTGGCCATATTTGGTCCGTGTGTTTTGGAAACTGCGTTGGCTTCAATATGTTAGACATGCGAAAAGTAGGTGTGACTGATGGTGGTCACTGCAGAAATAATATGCAGGATTGCAGGAGAGGTGGGAAGTATTGTAATTCATCACATGAGTTCTCAATCTCAATTACATGGCTTTGGGAAGGCCAAATATTTTCCAAGTAGCCAGGCCATTCCAATGTTACAGCTTTATGCTCCTTCCAGCAGCTGCTTCAGAATATAGGATAACATTATTCACAAATAGAACTAAAAAGAACAGCTCCCAATCCTCCATCCACTAACTCAATGTGTTGTAGCTTACTCAATTGCATCATTCACAGTTTTTGTGTCAGTGTTAGTTCAACCGCTGAATTCAAACAAATCTTAGGTTGCTTTATATTCCAGTAGTAGTCACTCATAACGTAGAACAAATGAAGGAGCTGCATTGCTACTCTGCCATCCCTTATTTTATTAGAAAAGGAGTTTTGCACTGACTTTAAACAGTGCTGAAACTGCAATAATGAAATGGTCAGCATCTGTCACTTCTTCTCAGATCATATCAACTTCAAAGATAATAGGATGGGGAGAACTTCCATAGCTTAGCCCAGCCATCCAGGACTGTTCCTTTTAACACAGGACCTGAAATGGCAGTTTCAACATATCTTGGTGCATTGGATTGGTTAAGCTGGATGGTAAATGTGACAAAGCAACTTTTGTGTCCTGTATAATGAGAATTGTATTATAAAAGCATAAAAAATGTCCCAATTTTGCTAAGCTTTAATATAGGAGTTTTGAATACTCAAGAGTGATCTGAGGCAATAATCTCATCAATGCGCATGGATAAAGCATGGGGCCATGCAATTCATAATGAACACTTGAAATCACTATGGCATCTGCTGAAGTCCTAACAGTCAAGATGTAATCACTTCAAATTTATGAAAAGATAATCCCCAGTTTACTATGGAAAACAATGAACTCAATGATATTCTTACCCATTTAACCATAAATCATATCATAGATATAAATTTACAGCCATTTCATTTGTCATCCCCACACCAGCCAGCAAGTAGCCATCCAACCTAATCCCATTTTTTGATTCTTCGTGCATAGCCATGAAGGTCATGGATCCAGTACACCACCCTCCTCTGGATGAAAAATATTTCTGCCAAAAACACCCTTAACCTTCTTTCTCTTCCCCTAAATCTATGCCCCTTGGTTATGAACCTCTCAACCAAAAGGAATAGGTCCATCAGATCTAGACCCTTCATAATTCTAAACACTCAATTAGATTGCCCCTCAGCCTGCTCTGTTCCAAATAAAACAACTCCAACCTATCCAATCCTTCCTCATAACTAAAATTATCCAATCTAGGCAATATCCTTGTGAATCTTCTCTGTACCCTCTCTAGTGCAATCACATCTTTCTGATAACATGGTGACTGAATCTGCATGCAGCATTCCAGCTGAGGCCTAACATGTTGTATAGAATTCCAACATAACTGTCCAGCTCTTATATTCTATTCATAAAGAGAAGCATCCTCTTTACCTCACAGAAATCATAGAAACCCTACAGTGCAGAAGGAGGCCATTCGGCCCATCGAGTCTGCACCGACCACAATCCCACCCAGGCCCAACCCCCACATATTTACCCGCTAATACCGCTAACCTACGCATCTCAGGACTCTAAGGGGCAATTTTTAACCTGGCCAATCAACCTAACCCACACATCTTTGGACTGTGGGAGGAAACCGGAGCACCCGGAGGAAACCCACGCAGACACGAGGAGAATGTGCAAACTCCACACAGACAGTGACCCGAGCCGGGAATCGAACGCGGGACCCTGGAGCTGTGAAGCAGCAGTGCTAACCACTGTGCTACCGTGCCGCCCGTACCTATTGACCACTTTCTCTGCTGCTCAGCCACCTTCATGCTTCTGTGCAGATGCACTCTGTTTCTTTACATTTCTCAGTGCCCCTCAATTTATCATGTATTGGTTGGTTACCCTTCCCCAAATTCATTACCTCACACTTCTCTGGATTGGGTCACACAACACCAGGATATAGTCCAAGTTTGTGATTTCAAATAAACCTGAGGAAGGAGTAGCTTTCCAAAAGCTTGTAATTTCAAATAAACCTGTTGGGCTATAACCTGGTGCCGTGTGATCTCCACCCCGGTCCAACACTGGCATCTCCACATCATCATCTGGATTGAACATCATTTGTCACTGTTAACTTGACTAACCCATGGATACTGCTTTAGTCTACCATATACCCTTTTCAATCTCCCTTGTTACTTCCTCAATAATTGTTTTTGTCAGTTGTATTGTACTTGAAACATTAACTCTCTCTCTTTCTCCACAGATGCGACCAGAGCTGCTGAATTCTTTCAGCATTTTCTGTTTTTATTGTCAATAAAGTTTTTGCTGACATGGATTCTCAAAATGGCCACCTTCTGACTTTGACTTCCCTGTATAATTCTTTCCTGACCAATATACAGAGGAAGCAGTCAGAAAAGGCACATGAATACTCACCAGTCTGTCCAGGTTTGTACCAGCTGCTGTAGTTGGACGCTCCTCAGGGCTGTAGGGCCTGAACCTTGTGTTAAAATTTTCTGAAATGGAGCGTGACTTACGCCCATATTGTGTTGGTTTAGGCTGGCCACATCCTTGAAAAACCTGCAAGAATTGAACAAATAGAAATGTTTCAACTTACTCGTTTACCCAATTACTTTTGCTAAAGCGTAACATCAAGTAATCTGGTTGGTGAGTTTTCACTGACCAGCTTCATTTTTATTAAGAATTCATGAAAAATAAATGATTTATGTATTTTTCATAGAATCATAGAATCCCTACAGTGCAGAACTTTCAGATAAATTTTGATCTTGGATTTTGGATTGAAAGCTCAAATCTGAATTCTCTTCAGTTTCATGAGCAGCATTCTTGGGAATTTTAGATTCCAGAAGCAGCCTATAATCAATAGGCAAGTTGGACATATTTACATAGCACATGATTAAAGGTTGACTAACAATCACTGCCAGACCACCAAATCCTTGGCTTTACACCTGTAAATAAGTTATCAGTGACGATGGCTGGAGCACAAAACAGTGTAAGGCAGTCATGTGAAGAAATGTCCAAAAGGTTGATCCTCTACCCATTGGAATTTTAGAAGAATGAGAGGTGGTCTTATTGAAACATATAAGACCACGAGGGAACATGACAGGGTGGATACAGGTAGGATGGTTCCTCTTGTGGGGGAGACTAGAAGTAGAAGACACAGTTTAAGAGGGCATTTGAGGGGTCAAATGCGGCAAGTGGGAAGCATGAAGTGGCCTGCATGAGGAGTGGGGGCAGAGGTGGCATGATGGGGCTGGAGGACCTGTGTGTTTTTACTTTAATTGGGGCATAGTCCCACTGAGGTGGGCCTTTTAAACAGCCTGCCCCTGCACTCAGCAGCCCTGTGGCAGTCTCTAAACTGCCTGTCCTGCTCCAGCCCAATCCTCCATCACCACAACCCCTCCCCGCAACCCCAACCCAGCAATGAAGATCCCAACTTTACAGGCACTTTCTCCCGAGGCAGGCAGGCCAAGGAGGGAATTTTTCCAACTCCCACTGCCAGTGTCATGGATGGCAATGAAGGCCCCACTATGCTTTATCCCCCTTGTCCATGTGGAAGAGTTCAGTTTCAGTCTTGAGCTTTCTTACACCAATGCAGCCAAAATGAGGAACCAATTAATGAAAAAATATTTTAGTTTTTGTATTCATTTTCTGCTACTAATTATTACCAGTGGATCAGACTTCTTCATCATGGGAAGAACACAAACCATTAGGTAAACAGTAGCTTAATGTGTCTGTTTTACTAATGCATTAAATAGAATGTGGCCACAAAATATTGCGGGACTTTGAAAATGTGAGTCTTGCCAGCGAGATCCTGTTTTTCGATATTCTTGTTCCCTGCTAGTGATGTAACGAGGTTGCTGCTCAGGAAGGTCAGGAACCTCATTTCAATATGTTTCCATATAATTAGTGGGACTGCCTGTCATAGCGTCCCCCCATATTAGGAAATCTCTCCTTGTTGATATGACATTATATCAGCAAGGATTACAACTGGTTTTTAAAAATGGGAACCTGGCGAAGTGAACCCCCCTGGGGACACACAGGTAACTATAGCCTGGTGGGAGAGGAACATGGCTGCAGTTCCTCCTGGCACCACCTCCTGGAATTACTCTCCGGCACTGCCTCTTGGCATCCTGGTACCACCACCTGGCACTGACCTCTGACGCTGCCCCCAGCATCATCCCCTGGCGTTGTCCCAGGCACTGCCTCTTGACACCACCACCTGGAACTGCCCTCTGGCACTGCCTCCTGGCACCCTGACCATGCCTGCAGATTAGTTTTGCACAGAGTTCTGGATTACGCGATGAGAAAAGCCGGCTGTGCAGTTGGCAAGCTGCACACTGATTTTCTCACCTCAGACAGCACTCTGCGAAAAAATAGAAAATTCCGTCCTATAACTAATTCAGCAAAAACCTCTTTCAATATTTAAATACCCTTAATTTTAATTCAACAGAGAAGTGAAGAGAATTTCAGTAAATACAGGCACATTGACGTGATAATTTAATCCTGTCAATGTTGTTGTAATGACAGACATTTCACATTATAAACAAGATGCAATGACTTTGAAAGCACTTCCACAACCTTTTAATCAGAGCAAACAAATCCCCAAAAGGAACAGAATACATCTTTGATTACAGATGAAGAATGAGTCAGTGAGATAGGAAAGAAGGTACAAAGAAGCAGTGGTGGCAAAACCGAAGGGAATGATAGGCCAAAAATTGAAAAATTAATTTTCAGAACTACTTACAAGCTGTTGATGAACTTTAATTTTCTGCTTAAAAATGTAAGAATCTGGACCAAGTAAAACTACTTTTCTTATCGCAAGCACCACCAATGAGCCACACACCCACCTATGCATCAGATCAACATGATTGTACTCTTTCCTCAAACTTTGATCAGATCTTTGCTGTTGTGAAAAATATAACTCATTTGCAAAACAATTCAGTTACATTACAGACATGAAGTTATGGCTTTGAGATGGATGGAAAATAGCCACCTTGGTGGCAATTGGAGGAGGTGGTGGAGTAGTGGTATCGTCACTGGATTAGTAATCCAGAGGTCAGCCGTAGAGATCCAGGTTCGAGTCCCACCATGGGGAGATGGTGGAATTTGGATTCCATAAAAATCTGTAATTAAAAGTCTAATAATGACCATGAGACCATTGTCGATTATCATAGAAACCCATATGCTTCACTAATGTCCTTTAGGGAAGGAAATCTGCCATCCTTACCTGGTCCGGCCTACATGTGGTTGACTGATAAAAAATGACCTCTGAAATGCCTAACAAACCACTCAGTTCAAGGGCAATTAGGGATGGGCAATAAATGCTGGCCCAGCCAGTGACGCACATGTCTCTTAAATAAATAAAAAATTGTTCAACTGCTGCAATTCTCCTCCATGTTGAGAAAGATAGCTATATCAGCAGGGGAAAGAAACTGAATTCACAGAATGATCATCAAAACAGCAGATATGGAATTGGGCACGATCCTCACATTTAGTTACTTATCTCGTTACATTGGCTTATTGCTGAAAAATAACAGAAAACCAGAAAATAAGTCAATTCAGAATTTTCCATTAGTGACTGACTAGAATTGTTTTGCTCCTTGATATTGGAAATTTCTTCTCAGTGTTCCTTCCCTGGCACTTTCCTGTAAATATTCTAATTGTCATGTCAGAAAATTCTGAAGGATTGGAGTTGAATTTAATCAAGGGGAACTGAAGGACAGGTTTCATTGCAATTTCTTTGAACCAAACATATAGAGAGGTTGCGTGGGCTGAATATCCAAAACATCACCAATTACTTTCTCAAAAAAAACCCTCCATTTTTCTCTCTTGGTTTGTGTCCCTAGTCATGTTTCCTTTTCCAAGGGAAGATAATTGGCTCACGACACCTGTCAGTATTACATTCTAAATAACTTTGAAAGGAGTTGCAAACTGTGCTTGAAGGGACGCTTAATATTAATTTCTCCTCCCTTTAATTTCTCCTCCCTTTAGGGCGGCACGGTAGCACAGTGGTTAGCACTGCTGTTTCACAGCTCCAGGGACCTGGGTTCGAATCTCGGCTCGGGTCACTGTCTGTGTGGAGTTTGCACATTCTCCTCGTGTCTGCGTGGGTTTCCTCCGGGTGCTCCGGTTTCCTCCCACAGTCCAAAAAGATGTGTGGGTTGGGTTGATTGGCCATTCTAAAAATTGCCCATTAGTGTCCCAGGATGCATAGGTTGGAGGGATTAGTGGGTAAATATATGGGGATAGGGCCTGGGTGGGATTGTGGTTGGTGCAGACTCGATGGGCCGAATGGCCTCTTTCTGCACTGTAGGATTCTATGATGATTCTAATTGGGAATATGTGCGTTCTATCTCTGCTCATCACTTCTCTCATGGCTTATAACGTTGTCATCACTTGTTAGGAATGCATGAACATAAAAAAGATAGGAGCTGGAGTGGGCCATTCGGTTCTTTGAGCCTATTCCACAATTCAACAAGATCATGGCTGACTTTTTACCTCAGTTACACTTTCCCTCAATATCCCAAAATCCCTTGGTTCCCCTAGTATCCAAGTCGACTAATCTTTGACCTGAAAACACTCAAAGAATAAGCATCCATCACTCTCTCAAGGATAGAGAATTCAGGAGTTTTACAACCTTTGAGTGAGCCAATTTCTCCTCATTTCAGTATTAAATGGCTGACCCCTTATTCTGAAAATATGACCAAGTTCTAGAAACATCATCCCAATGTCCACCATGTCCAGTCCCTTACGAATTTTACATGCATAAATGAGATCATGGGCTGAAATTTTAGTCCAAGGTAAGGAACCCTGTAATTGTGTATCTCAACACTGTGTTGCATCAGTGAAGCAACACAATTTTGAAATGCAAAGGGCCGCATTAGCCTGGGGATGAGTATGGCAGCCAAGTAGTTACACTTGCGAGTGGCCTGGAGACTGAACCCAGTAACAGAGGGCCCTCTGCAAGGACAACGCAGTGTGATTGGGCTTGTCATTCAGTGATACGATGGAGCAGCAGGGACTTCAGAGAGCCAGCACTGGCCTCTCTGGGTAGCATCATGAGCTCCAGGTGCTTCCCTTGAAGCTCCAATGGATGCAGTTTCCAACAGGAGAGATGTTTTGTTCCTGACATCTGCCGAGAAAAACAAAGAGAGCATGGATTGAAGTGACAAGGGAGCTCAGCACCCAGTGAGTGGTCAGAAAAATGTGGGTGCAATGCAGAAAGTGATTCAATGGTATGCTAAAGTCTTGAGAGGCGGGTAGTAAGTGATACAAAGAACAAAACAGCAGAGGAACAGGCCCTTCGGCCCTCCAAGCCCGCGCCACTCCCTGGTCCAAACTAGACCATTCTTTTGTATCCCTCCATTCCCACTCCGTTCATGTGGCTATCTAGATAAGTCTTAAATGTTCCCAGTGTGTCCGCCTCCACCACCTTGCCCGGCAGCGCATTCCAGGCCCCCACCACCCTCTGTGTAAAATATGTCCTTCTGATATCCGTGTTAAACCTCCCCCCGCCCTCACCTTGAACCTATGACCCCTCGTGAACGTCACCACCGACCTGGGAAAAAGCTTCCCACCGTTCACCCTATCTATGCCTTTCATAATTTTATACACCTCTATTAGGTCTCCCCTCATCCTCCTACCTGAGTGAAAAGCCTCTAACTCTGCATAAACCACCATACACACAAGTTTAACATATGGAATGCTCAGAGTTCTCCTGAATATTGTCAGGTCAAGTGATCAGATGTATCATTTAGACGTTAGCAACTCTACCATAGGGGGTGCAGTTGGAGAGGTGGCTTGATTAACACATTTTGAAGAGGAGTACAAGTCTATAAGAGTAATTTTGCTTGATTGGAACTCATAGGGCCCGGTTTTACCATTGCATCGTGCCCGTTTTCGGGCACGAAAACGTGGTAAAGTCAGGCGTCAGGCCATTAATGCGATCCGCGCCCGTGTCCATGCAGATGCCGACTTTACCAAGGCCCGAAAATGGCCATGATCCGATTTGCGCCCAAAACAGGCGCAACGGCGATTTAAATGCATTTGCATGCAGTTAAATTGAAATAATGAACTCCCCGCCCAACTTTATCAGCATTTCCTCCTTTACCATCGCGTTCGCATGTCCAGATTCGGCGTGAAACAGACACGCTCGGCAAAAGTCTGTTTCGGGCGCTCCAGCTGCTAAAGAGGTAAGTTCAGAACTTCCAACGGCTCTCTGACTCAGATCAGTGGTGGAGGGGCGAGGGGGAGGCAGGTCAGATCATTCTCTGGTGGGGGGGGGGGGGGGGTGGAGGGAGGCCCAATCATTGTCTGGTGGCGGGGGGGGGGGGGGGGGGGAGATTGTTGTCTGGTTGGGGGAAGGGGGGAGGGAGGCCAGATCGTTGTCTGGTGGGGGAGGGGGAGGCCTGAACTTTCTCTGGGGGGGGGGGGGGGTGCGATCTTTGTTTAGTTGGGGGGGCGGTGGGGGAGGGAGGAGGGGGGACCGCCTCCACTCTGCGGGCGATTGGTGGGGGGGAAAGGAGGCAGAGTGTCACATTCGGTCTGGGTAGTGTGGGTGGGGTTGGGTGGATAAGGGGGACAGTTATGTTGTAGGGGTGGGGCGATGTCTGTGAGGACCATCGCTCCCACTTGTCACCCCCAGGCCGCTTTATCCGTTTTTTGCTGGAGCGATGAGACAGCGGCGCGATTTTCAAAGTTTTTTTCTAACTGCGCATGCGCAGTTCAGAGCTTTGATCGTTTCAGGCGCGATAAGGCCCGCCCACAGTGCGATTCGGACTTGCAATTTTTTTTTCAGGTTAAGTGCGTATAGGGGCACCTGAAAACAGGTTTCCAAGTCGGACCTGAATTGCGCCCAGATTCAGCACTTAGAATGAAAATGGTAAAACCGGGCCCATGGTGATAGGTTAGCAGTTAAGAGTTGTATTTTGTAATGCTTAATTATTCTTCAATTGTTAAAAGCTAAGCTAATTCATTTGTCATAGTTAAACTGTGTTGTTAAATAAAATTTATTTTGAAATAAGTTCCCTGGTTATCAGTAGAATCGTGTCTGGAGTAAAACATCCTATGCTTATATTACTGCCAAAATGGAAAATGGTTGGGGTCTAGTCCAGTTTCATAATATACCTTGGGATTTTCGATCTGGTACCTTAACAAAACGGATGTGAAGTATTCGTTCAACACTCTACCAACCTCCTCTGGCTCCACCCATAAATTTCCCTTTGGTTCCTAATGGGCTCTACTCTTTCCCTGGTTATCCTCTTCCCATTAATATAATCAGTCATCTTCAGTATAATCTTCACCTTCTGTATAATCAGAATGAACAGCCAAGAAGGGAATATAATATAGAGAAGCGCGAGGTGATGCATTTGACAGAAGGGATAGGGACCAATATAGACTTAATGCCTCAACTCCGAAGTGCGTGCAAGGACAGAGGTATCTGGGAGTGCAAATCCATAATTATTTGAAGGTGACAAGGCATTTGAGAGAGTGATTAGTAACATATATGGGATATTGGGCTTCATATACAGGGGTATTGAGTACTAAAATAAGTTATGCTGAACCGTTATCAAGATTTATTTAGACATCAACACTTTAGGAAGGATGTGAGGCTCCTATAGATGGGGATTTACAAGAACTGTTCTAGGGAAGCCACTTTAGCTTCAGGAACAGGTTGGATACTCTGGGGTTGTTCTTCTTGGAGTAAAATAGATGATTGAAGGAAGGTTTGCTAGAGATGTGCAAGATCATGACAGGTTTGGATAAAGTTGACAAAGAAAAACTGGAGAACAGAGGAAAATAGCCACAGCAGAAGGTAGGTCAGATCACAGGTCTCAGGTAGAGGTTGGAGTGGGGGCAAGTGGTCTGATTAGGGAGGAGGTTCTGGTCCCTGACTCCAATGGAGCTGTCCAATTCCTGCCCATCTGGAAGACCAGGGAGGGCAGGGGGGGCAGTTGTGGTGGTCTGATCTTGGGGTTGGGGGAGGGTTAACTGATCATGGGTGGCGGATTCCAATTTGAGAGGGGTGCAATCCCACTCTGGATTGATTCCAGGGGGGTTCTGATGGTGATAGGGGCTACTTGTGGGCCCAGGAGGATTTACTCCTGGCTCTTCTTGTACCATAAGAAGCGCCCACTGCAGTTGTCCTTGCTGCAACTTCAGCTGCTCGGTTTCCTGAGGCCCGAGAAACCTAGCTGGCCACAGTTAAACCTGCAAAGTGGGTCAAACCCCAGTGTTCAGCCTCATTGACATATTTATAATAGCAATCTTTATCCTGGATGCATGTTCGCTCCCTGCCCCTCGTCTCACCTGAGCAAGAGCTAGAAATTGGCAGGTTTGTGTCCTGGCATTTCTTAGTCAATAACCACCCATGTGCCCACAATCTGCCAAGCTCCTTGTGTTTCTTCAATGTAAACTAATGTATTATGCGATAGATATGGTGAAGAATTAATAGCCAAAGGAAACGCTACAGCTTGTTTTTAAGTTGTGGCTTCTACAGAGGCCCTTTTCACAAATGCAAAGATGATAGAATGGCAATCTTCACATGATATGAATACACAAAGGAGAGCATTTTTACCTTCGCTGACACTTGCATGCTGTTCTCCTGCATATTCATTATGGCATCAGAAATCTTCACATCAATTGGCTCTATGACGGATTCAATATTGAAAGGCCCTTCCAACCTTTCTGCTACCAGGTGCATAGCATCTGTCAGATAAAAAAGGAGTCACATGGAGTGTGAAGGTTAATATTATTGAAACCTCAGAAAAAGCTAGGCACAGAAGAGGGCATATCAGGTGTGTGCTGACTGCTGAGGTTCAGGACTGAGGTTGGCATGTGGAGCACTAAGCAAAACATTTGATTCCATGTTATAATTGCCATGCCAAACTGAGCTATCTTTTGTTCCAGGGAAAAACAGGTTAACAGAATAGAGTTCCTTATTTTTGATCATGTACAGGGAATAATTCTCCCTGATCAGATATTTGTACAAAACATCTTTGCACATAAGCAGCAAAACAACTCCAGTCTCACGTAGCACCTCTTCCATTTTCATCCAGAACTGGCAGCAGGAGAGATAAAAATCCTCTGTGTGTATTTCAACATATAAATGAGGATTAGGAGTAAAAACGAATGCTGCATGTGCCAGGATCATATTTACAATCACAAATCTGTGTTTGCCATGAGCATATAATCCAATTTTCTCAGTTTTCAATTGTATTATGAAACGCGACATCAAAGGCAGTGCATATTCCTAACCTATTGCATAATTTAGCAGCTAGAAAAAAATAACAGCAATTCAAATGTTACAAACAGAAATGTTCGCTGAATAATGGATCTACTGGAATTATGAAGTTTGAATCTTATAAAGTGGACAATCAGGCCATTACATGTCCACTAATGCTTGTATACCTTCACCTTAAAGAACAAAGAACAATACAGCACAGGAACAGGCCCTTCGGCCCTCCAAGCCCGTGCCGCTCCCTGGTCCAAACTAGACCACTCTTTTGTATCCCTCCATTCCCACTCCATTCATGTGGCTATCTAGATAAGTCTTAAACGTTCCCAGTGTGTCCGCCTCCACCACCTTGCCTGGCAGCGCATTCCAGGCCCCCACCACCCTCTGTGTAAAATATGTTCTTCTGATATCCGTGTTAAACTTCCCCCCCCTCACCTTGAACCTATGACCCCTCGTGAACGTCACCACCGACCTAGGATAAAGCTTCCCACCGTTCACCCTATCTATGCCTTTCATAATTTTATACACCTCTATTAGGTCTTCCCTCATCCTCCGTCTTTCCAGTGAGAACAACCCCAGTTTACCCAATCTCTCCTCATAACTAAGCCCTGCCATACCAGGCAACATCCTGGTAAGCCTCCTCTGCACTCTCTCTAAAGCCTCCACATCCTTCTGGTAGTGTGGCAACCAGAACTGGACGCAGTATTCCAAATGCGGCCGAACCAACGTTCTATACATCTGCAACATCAGACCCCAACTTTTATACTCTATGCCCTGTCCTATAAAGGCATGCATGCCATATGCCTTCTTCACCATCTTCTCCACCTGTGACGTCACCTTCAAGGATCTGTGGACTTGCACACCCAGGTCCCTCTGCGTATCTACACCCTTTATGGTTCTGCCATTTATCGTATAGCTCCCCCCTACATTAGCTCTACCAAAATGCATCACTTCGCATTTATCTAGATTGAACTCCATCTGCCATTTCTTTGCCCAAATTTCCAGCCTATCTATATCCTTTTATAGCCTCTGACAATGTTCCTCACTATCTGCAAGTCCTATCTGCAAGACCTTTCTATCATATCAGCAAGAGAAGCTTTCAGGAGAAAGAGAATGAGTCAAATGGAAATAAGTATGACGAAAGCATCATTTTACTTCTTGAACAACAAAGATTATATAGATTATACCTTTATTATCTAAGACTTGCCAATCCCTCATCAACACATTCATTTTTGTGATTTTGAGATATTTTAACATGGCTCGCAGAGTTAAGAACGCGGATCACCACCACCTTCTCAGGGGTAATTAGGGATGAGTAATAACTGCTGGCCTAGCCAGCAATGCCCACATCCCATGAAACATTTTTTAAATCCTACGAGATTCTGAAACTGATCTATCGTTCACAGAAAATAAAATCCAGCAAGGCATATGTTTTGCCCTATAAGACAGGAAACATTTTTTTCCCCAGTAGGCCTACATTTTACATAAATAGCACATTTTAGCATTTTTTACTAAGTACTTATCCTAGGAGGACCTGTGGGCAGTTATGTTAAAATATTCCAGTTAAATTCAATAGAGCTCAAATCATTAACGTCTCACAGCTGAGGATATGACTTAGCAATCAGCATAAAAGACCAAACCAAAATGTCTATCCAAGATAGTATTTCTTATCTATCATAGCACTACGGGGCAATGGAAGTTGCTGACACAGCCCATGGACACATTGGGTGATAAGTTGGAATTGTTCCTTCCATATGCTTCCACAAGGGGTTCTGGCAGACAGGCTTACACTTAGGTGGGGATGTAAGGGCCCCATTGTGGTGGGACCCATTGAAAGGGAAGGGTGGGTGGGGAGATATGCAGCCATCACAAAGTCCACTGATTTTCAGTGTCACCAGATGATTGATTCAGGCTGTGAGTTCAGCATTATTTGCCATGTTCGGATCAAGGCTTTAATGCTGTCTTGAGCTGAAGTGGTCCTGGCAGAAGTCAAGTTGACCATTGGTGAGCAGGCTCCTGGTGAGCAAGTGCTCCTTGATAATGCTGTCAATGAACTTTCCATCTCTTTCCTTATGATTTAGAATAGACAGATGGGATGGTGATTGGTTGGGTTGTCCTGCTTTTTGTAAACAACGTCCCTGCACAATTTCTCAATTTGTCTGTTAGATGCCAGTGTAATGGTTACACTGGTACAGTTTGCCTAGGGCTGTACCACTTCTGGAGCACACGTTTTCACGCTAATAACCAGGATGTTGCCAAGACCTATAACCTTTACTGTATCCCCTGTACTCAGTTGTTTTGTGATATCATGTGGAGTTAATTGTATTGGCTGAAGATTGACATCTTGGATCAACATTCCAAAGATGTGCGGGTTAGGTTGATTGGCCATGCTTAAATTGCCCCTTAGTTTCCTGAGATGTGTAGGTTAGAGGGATTAGTGGGTAAAATATGTAGGGATATGGAGGTAGGGCCTGGGTGGGATTGTGGTTGGTGCAGACTCGATGGGCCGAATGGCCTCTTTCTGTACTGTAGGGTTTCTATGATTTCTATGATCTGTGACAGTAGGGACTTCAGGAGGAGGCCAAGATGGACTATCCACTTGACACTTCTAGCTGAAGATGGTTGCAAATGCTTCAGCCTTGTCTTTTGCATTCACGTGCTTATTGTGACCTTGTCAGGTAAACTCTGAATATCATTCATGACTGTCTTGTATAAGGTATGTATATCATTCATGGCTCTAATAGATAAGGTATGCACAGGATAAAGTTTGTCTATCACTTGTGATTCTTCAGGGTGGTGGATAGCCCCTGTGAAGTGGAGCTACTTCACGAAGTGTCGCGCCTCCTATGCGAGACCAGGGCTCAGCTGGCTCTGGCTAACAGCACCTATCCAGGGCCCTTGTTCAGGGATATGAACCCCACTGCTGTGTGGATGTTTGGGGAGGAACTAAGGCCAAGGGAGCAAATACTAACAGAAAATCCAGAGTCCAACCCCGTAAGGTGGTCATGTGTCATTTACAGCAGCTCCTGCAGCCAAACTGGTACCCAGCATCATGCTGAGCATTGCTTTGGACTCCATCAGCAAGGTCGAGAGGTGGAGGGTTCCAATGCTTAGGCAAACCATATATCTCGCCCAGGCATATGTATGGAAAGGTCACTCTATAGATGCCTCACAGTGAATAAAACAACACAGAGGCCAGCAGTTACAGGTTATAAACCAGCTCGATTGACGTAGAGAATGAGCACCTTTGATGGTGGGAGAAACCATCGCGTTTCTTTGGACAGCTACCACTCATCTCAAACCGGGCAGCCACAGTCAGCAAGGTGCTGTCCCACCACAGGTCACCTGCTCCAATGAGTGCTTGGAGCATATGGTCATTGCCTGACAAGTGACTGTAACATCACACCAAGCAACGTGACGGAGAAAGCATAGAAGGTACCAGCCCTTCATTTTGCAAGCTGGAATGTCAGAACCACGTGTCTGGTTCTGTTAGATCTCACACAGATCGACAACTCTCTGAAGACTCACCAACACTGAGGTGAGTTGACTTAATGTGGACATTGCAGCGCTTCAGGAGCCACGCCTCCCTGCAGGCAGATCAGTAAGGGAGCAAGTCTACCTTTGTTACTGGCAGCACAGAGACTTGCAATCAGAAGCACTTTGCTCATCCTGATAGAGTTGCTCACAATTGACTTGAAATGCATACTGTCCATCTGACTGTCTGCCATCTCTAAACCAATATACCGGCTCAGCATCTATGCCCCAACACTCTGTTCCTCACCCGAAGTTAAAGACCAGTTCTATGAAGAACTCCACAACATCACCAGCAGCATCCCTAACACTGAACATCTGCTCCTACTGGGGGACTTGAATGCCAGGGTTGTGGCCGACCAGGGAGGGACTCATGGCCCTCCTGCCTTGGACAACATGGCATTGGAAGGATGAATGAGAATGATTGGGAAGTGCTGGAGTTGTATGTTTACCACATTTCTGCAACACCAACTCATTCTTTCAAACTAAGCCCTGTCGCCAGATTACATGGGGACATCCCAGATCACGCTGGTTGCACTAGCTGGACCTCAATCATCGTGCAAGCCTTCTTGGATAGTGTTTTAATTACACGCAGCTTCCACAGCACAGGCTGCCACCCAGCCACTCCCTGGTGTGCAGCATAGCTAGATTCCAACCAAATAAGATGCACCATTCCGAGCAAAATGGTCATCCGCGCATCAACACTACCGGAATTTCTCACCCACCACTGTCACAGGAGTTTCTCAATTCTCTTGACCAAGGCCTTCAAAACACCCCTGCGGGGGATGCAGAGACCAAGTGGGCCCACATTAGAGATGTCATTGATAACTCAGCAATGACCACCTATGACAAGCGCAGGAAGGAAAATGCAGACTGGTTTCAAGCCCACTTTGAAGAAATGGAACACATCATAGGTATCAAGTATTCTGCACTGCTGAACTACAAGCAAATCCCAGGGAAAAAACATCCTCAGCACTTAAAGCTGCCAGAAGCATCACAACAAAGAACAGCGAGGCACTATGCAATCACTGGCAACACCTATACAGTCATATCCAGCTGGCCTCTGACACCAGGAACATTGGTTAGGTGGATTGGCCGACTAAATTGCTCCTTAGTATCCAAAGATGTGTAGGCTGGGTGCATTAGCCATGGTGAATGCGCGAGGTTATGAGCCTTAGGTAGAAGGCTCTTTCAGAGATAGTCAGTGCAGACTCAATGGGCCAAATGGCCTCTTTCTACACTCTAGGGATTCTATGGATCACAGAAATGTACGATGGCATTAAGAAGGCTTTTGGGCCAACCATCAAGAAAACCGCTCCCCTCAAGGGAAGCAATCACTGACCAAAACAATCAAATGAACTGGTGGGTGGAGCACTGCCTGGAACTTTACTCCAGGGAAATCTTTGCCACTGATGCCATCCTCAGTGCAGCCTCTACCAGTCTTGACACTGACGCCACCCTCAGTGTAGCCTCTACCAGTCATGGCAAGCTAGGTGGACAGCCAATATAACTGGAGCTCAGTAATACCACTGATTCTCTAGCTAGCAGGAAGGCATCTGGAAGGATGGCATTGCCCCTGAAATAATCAAGTGTGTCAAGCCAGCTATACTCGCAAAACTCCACAAACTGCTCTGCTAGTGCTGGGCTGAGGGAGCAGTACCATGAGACATGCATGATAATAACATAATCACCCTTTATAAGAACAAGGGTGACTGTATGACTGCAACAACTACCATGGAATCTCCCTGCTCGGCCTTTGCCCTAGTCGGTCTAAACAGGCCCTGAGGAACAGTGCAGCTTTTGCGCAGAGAGATCCACTATTGACATGCTGTTCTCCCTTCGCCAGCTACACGAGAAATACCACCAACAACAGATGCCTCTCTATGTCACCTTCATAGATCTCACCAAAGCCTTTGACCTCATTAGCAAGTGTGGTCTCTTCAATCTTCCAGTAAAAGTCAGATGTCTGTCAAAGCTACTAAGCATCATCACTTTGTTCCATGACAACAGGAAAGGCACAGCCCAGTACAGCGGTGCCTCATCAGCCCCTTCCCATCTTTAGTGGCATGAAACAGGTCTGTGTCCTCACATCCACACTATTTGGGATCTTCTTCTCACTGCTTCCCTCTCATGTGTTCATGTCTCCTGAAGAAGGAATTTTCCTCCACACAAGATGAAATGGCAGCCTGTTCAACATCACCTGTCTCAGAGCAGAGACGAAAGTACAGAAATTCCTCATCTGGGAATGTCTCTATGGTGACGATGCTGCACTCACATCTCACACGGAGAAGTGTCTGCAGAATATCATGGACAGGCTTCTGGCTTCTTGCAACAAATTCGACCTAACATCAACCTCATGAAAATGAACATCATGGGGCACGACATTCAAAATGCTCCATCAGTGATCACACTCTGAAAGTTGTCCAAGAGTTCAGGCATCAATCTGTCTACTGACACAGAACTCAATAGGCGCATTCAAAAGGCATCTGCTGCTATGTGCAGACTGGCAGAGAGGATGTGGGAAAAGAGCGCATTGACACGGAACACAAATGTTTGAGTGTTTCAAGCCTATACCCTGCTCTACAGCAGTGAGGCCTAGACAATGCATGTCCACCAAGAATGATGCCTCAACGCGTTCCATCTTCACTGCCTCCAACGAATCCTCGGCGTCAGATGGCCATGACCAACACATGCTTTTTGGCAACCTCAAGGCAGCCAACATCTTCAGCATACACACCATACTGAGTCAGTGGTGCTTGAGGTGGCTTGGACATGTGAGCTGCATGGTGGATGACAGGATCCCCAAGGACGTACAGTGAGCGCGCCACCAGTACCAGACCCACTTGCTACCTATCCCTTTGCTTCAAAGGCATCTGCAAACATGAAAATAGGCCATAAGTGATGGGATCAAGTTGCCAGCGATTGCCAGAGCTGGTGGACAGCAGTGAAGGTGGGAGTGAATAGAGGTGATTGCAAGACAAGAGACAGCACCGCAAAGCGAGAAGCAAATGCTGCCAAACCTTTGGCACACGCCCAGCGTCTTGCGAGACAGGGAGGCTAAGATAAGATCACTCATAACTTTTATGGATAACGTGTGTACAGGATAGGGTGTGTATTTCACTTGTGATTCTTTTAGACAAGGTGTGTACAGGATAACTGATGTATATGATTGGTGACTATTATGGATAAGATGTGTACAGGATAAGGTGTGTATATCACTTGTGATTCTTTTAAATAAGGTGTGTACAGGATAACATGTGTATATGATTGGTGACTCATTTGGATGAGGTGTATGCAGTCTAAGGTGTGTATATCACTTGTGACTCTTTTAGATAAGATGCATACAGGATACGGTGTGTATATCACTTGTGATTCTTTTAGATAAGGTGTGTACAGGATAACACGTGTATATGATTGGTGACTCTTATAGAAAAGGAGTGTATATCACTCATGGCTCTTTTAGATAAGGTGTGTACAGGATTAGTGAGATATGTCTATCAATCGGGACTTTTACAGATAAGGTGCGCAGCATCACTTGTGACTCTTTCAGATATGTTTTTGAGGCCTTCTGCAGCTATTATTGGTGCACAGCCTCACAAAATGCACTTGACTTATGATTTGTCACATTTCTTTAAAACTAGTTGCTGGTCACTCTGTGATTGCTCCTGATCAGGCACCATAACTTCAGCATTAGATCACTGGAAACCACAAGTAGACACAACAGCCTAGAATTGGTTGTATCTGGAGAATGACACCACGCACCATTAGTTACACGTACTCTTGTCTCATTCGATTGTAATGATAGTTTGCATGACAAGCTGCTGAAACTACAAGCTGATAATGCCACAGTGAGGGAGATAGGGCATTCGGGACCTCAGTGAACAAGAGCAAACAACTGCATATCTCCCTTAATTAATGGCGCAAAGACTGGAAAGTAAGTATAAAATGAGCAAACTCAATGTTAATTCAAGTACAACAAGAGTAATAACGAGGGAGAATGAAAGATTGGATTATAGTGGAGAGAAAAGGGAGAAACGGGATTTAAAAAAAATTATATATTGTAAAATATCCAATAACAATTAAATGAATGAATGAATGAGACTGATATTTGCAATAGTTATTTTTAGGGTTAGGGAAGATCATTGGAAATTAATAGAATTTGACGTATTAAAGGAATCTCTGACAACTAACTCAGGCTCATTAAATATGTACGACTTGATTGAAACATATTAGATTCTTAAGAGTGTTGACAGGGTTGATGTGGAGAGCAAATTTCCTCTTGTGAGAGAATCTAGATCTGGGGGCCTTGTTTAACAATATGGGATTGTCCATTGAGGACAGATGAGAGATTTCTTCCTCTCATAGGGACATGAGTCTTTGGAACTCTTCCTCAAAAGGAAGTGGAAGTAGAGTCCTTGAATATTTTTAAAGCAGAGGCCGATAGATTCCTGATAGGCAAAGGGGTGAAAAGTTATCGAGGATCGGCAGAAAGGTGGATTGATGTTGAAATCAGTTCAGCCAAGACTTATTGAATGGCAGAGCAGATTCAAACGACCAAGTGCTCTACTCCTGCTCCTAATTCTTATGTTTCTATATTTATATGTTAAATGGTTGTAATGTGCTTTGTGATGTTCTATGGTGGTGAAGGATCTTTGTAACTGCAAGTCTTTCTTTTTAGATGATGGTAAACACTATTGTTTTCACAGCAAATTTTGTGCTGTTAATATGTTTTTCATTAACTTTCCACTGAAGTTCAGCAGCTGGTTGGGAAAACTCTCAAAAACATTCTTAGCAAATTTTTCTCAACCATTTTGTAGTTTTATTCAGTGACTGCGATTAGGCTCATGCCCTGTTTCTTCTTTACTGCTGTGGTAGCAGCAAATGTAGCCACAAATAGCCCTCCTTCACACACAGCCAAATGGAGAAGTCATTACATTCAATTTACAATCTCAGCAATTTTCCTGTGATTAAGATCTACCTGTGTAAAGTCAGGAATCAGGTGTGCTGACCTCACTGCCCAATTCTCTCATCTGTTTATCTGTCAAGCAAAGGCTGTATCAGTAGCAAAACCTTGCTTGATTTGCACTTAATCTTCACTTGCTGCTCTTATTATGGTACATTGCTATTTTGACCCTTTGCCTTAAATATAGATCATTAGAAGCCAAATACGAAATCAGATATATCTGATCTTGGATTGTTTCACATATTAGGGACAATGTATCAAGTGTGTATAATGGGTGACATTGAATTAGTTGCTCTTTATACACAAGTTTGATCTTCCATTTCATTGTAGTCAGTAGACTGAAAAATTTGAAGAGGTGTGGAAAGGCAACCAATTCAATACTGCTCACCATCCAAAGATAAAATGGCCCCAATTTTGTTAAGAGGCTTTAACTTCTCCATGAAACTGTTCTTTTGTCTTCTTTTTGTCCCTGCTCAATTCATTTCAGCTCTAGAAAAACAAAAATCCCTCTCATATATAGAACATAGAACATAGAACATTACAGCGCAGAACAGGCCCTTCGGCCCACGATGTTGCACCGACCAGTTAAAAAAAAAAACTGTGACCCTCCAACCTAAACCAATTTCTTTTCGTCCATGAACCTATCTACGGATCTCTTAAACGCCCCCAAACTAGGCGCATTTACAACTGATGCTGGCAGGGCATTCCAATCCCTCACCACCCTCTGGGTAAAGAACCTACCCCTGACATCGGTTCTATAACTACCCCCCCTCAATTTAAAGCCATGCCCCCTCGTGCTGGATTTCTCCATCAGAGGAAAAAGGCTATCACTATCCACCCTATCTAAACCTCTAATCATCTTATATGTTTCAATAAGATCCCCTCTTAGCCGCCGCCTTTCCAGCGAAAACAATCCCAAATCCCTCAGCCTCTCCTCATAGGATCTCCCCTCCATACCAGGCAACATCCTGGTAAACCTCCTCTGCACCCTCTCCAAAGCCTCCACATCCTTCCTGTAATGTGGGGACCAGAACTGCACACAGTACTCCAAGTGCGGCCGCACCAGAGTTGTGTACAGTTGCAACATAACGCTACGACTCCTAAATTCAATCCCCCTACCAATAAACGCCAAGACACCATATGCCTTCTTAACAACCTTATCTACTTGATTCCCAACTTTCAGGGATCTATGCACACATACACCTAGATCCCTCTGCTCCTCCACACTATTCAAAGTCCTCCCGTTAGCCCTATACTCAACACATCTGTTATTCCTACCAAAGTGAATTACCTCACACTTCTCCGCATTAAACTCCATCCGCCACCTCTCGGCCCAACTTTGCAACCTGTCTAAGTCTTCCTGCAAACTACGACACCCTTCCTCACTGTCTACCACACCACCGACTTTGGTGTCATCAGCAAATTTGCTAATCCACCCAACTATACCCTCATCCAGATCATTAATAAATATTACAAACAGCAGTGGCCCCAAAACAGATCCCTGAGGTACACCACTTGTAACCGCACTCCATGATGAATATTTACTATCAACCACCACCCTCTGTTTCCTATCCGCTAGCCAATTCCTGATCCAATTTCCTAGATCACCCCCAATCCCATACATCTGCATTTTCTGCAGAAGCCTACCATGGTGAACCTTATCAAACGCCTTACTAAAATCCATATATACCACGTCCACTGCCTTGCCCCCATCCACCTCCTTGGTCACTTTCTCAAAAAACTCAATAAGGTTAGTAAGGCACGACCTACCTGCCACAAAACCATGCTGACTATCACCTATCAATTCATTACTCTCCAAATAACTATAAATCCTATCCCTTATAATTTTTTCCAACATCTTGCCGACAACAGAAGTGAGACTCACCGGTCTATAATTCCCGGGGAAGTCTCTGTTCCCCTTCTTAAACAATGGGACAACATTCGCTAACCTCCAATCTTCTGGTACTATACCAGAGGCCAACGACGACCTGAAGATCAGAGCCAGAGGCTCTGCAATCACTTCTCTTGCCTCCCAGAGAATCCTTGGATAAATCCCATCCGGACCAGGGGATTTATCTATTTTCAGACCCTCCAGAATATCCTGCACATCCTCCTTATCAACTGTAATACTGTCTATTCTCCTCCCCTGCAACCCAGTGTCCTCCTCAGCTATATTCATGTCCCCTTGCGTGAACACCGAAGAGAAATATTGGTTCAATGCTTCACCAATCTCCTCCGGTTCCACACATAACTTCCCTCTGCCATCTATAACTGGCCCTAAACTTGCCCTAACCAACCTTCTGTTCTTGACATACCTATAGAACGCCTTAGGATTCTCTTTAACCCTATCCGCCAAAGTCTTCTCATGTCCCCTTTTAGCCCTTCTAAGCTCGCTCTTCAACTCCCTCTTAGCCAATCTAAAGCTTTCTAGTGCACTACCCGAGTGCTCACGTCTCATCCGAACATAAGCCTCCTTTTTCTTTTTAACCAACAAAGAAACTTTTTTGGTGCACCACGGTTCCCTAGCCCTACCAATTCCTCCTTGCCTGACAGGGACATACCTATCACAGACTCGCAGTAGCTGCTCCTTGAAAAAACTCCACATGTCGGACGTTCCCAGTCCCTGTAATCTCCTAGTCCAACCTATGTTTCCTAATTCTCTCCTAATAGCCTCATAATTACCCTTCCCCCAGCTAAAACCACTGGCCCGAGGTTCATGCCTATCCCTTTCCATCACTAAGGTGAACGTAACCGAATTGTGGTCACTATCACCAAAATGCACACCAACTTCCAAGTCTAGCACCTGGTCTGGCTCATTTCCCAGCACCAGATCCAATATAGCCTCACCTCTAGTTGGCCTGTCTACATACTGAGTCAAAAAACCTTCCTGCACGCTTTGAACAAAAACTGACCCCTCTAACGAGCTAGAGCTATAACAATTCCAGTCAATATTAGTCAAGTTAAAATCCCCCATAACAATTGCCCTATTACTTTCACTCCTAAGCAGGATTGACTCCGCAATCCTTTCCTCAACCTCTCTAGAACTTTTAGGAGGTCTATAAAAGACTCCCAACAGGGTGACCTCTCCTCTCCTATTTCTAATCTCCGCCCATACTACCTCAACAGATAAGTCCTCATCAAACCTCCTCTCTGACACTGTGATACAATCTCTGACCAATAATGCTACCCCTCCCCCTCTTCTACCTCCTTCCCTACTACTATTCATATCACATACCCTGCAGCCTCTCGTTTGTTCAAATCATTCGCCATGTACCAAATTCTCTTGAACTGTCAATAGCTGTTCCCAATCATTACTTTGTTGTCTTCATCACTACAAATCTCCATCCATATTGCTTCTACTATTCCCCTTCTGCTCCCTACTAATGCTATTTCCCCACCTATCTGAACAGATTAATCATTGTCAGACATTCTATTCCTTCCTATGTTAATGCCAGCTGTATGTTTTTGTATATTTTCATCTACAACTATGCTTCAACAATGGCAAAAAGTCAATATTTCTACAAGCTGCAAATATCTGTAATTCCTAAAGTTTCTTTTGAATGCTCTTTGTCTTAATGTAAAAGCATTTGCTTTTTGAATACCATGTAATTTCCATTAGAACCATTCATTTAATGTGAATTTTTGGGTGTCACCTCCCCCTCCTTCTCCATCAATAAAAATATAAATCCTTCCCCATCAAATCTAATTGAAAAGAAACATAATTATGTTCATATTTTATTTCAATGCCTTTTTCTCAACAAAGCTCCCAGTCGTTTACAAAGCAAATTCCCTCCTAGACAAAGCAAGGTGGAAGACTCACACTGTGGGGCCGATTTTACCAAATCGGGACTAAGTGCTGGGCGTGGCCGTAAATCAGACCCGCGCCCGGCAGCCGCGCTCCAACGCCCCCATACGCCTTTTTTCGGTGCGGGTCTAGTGGGCGGGGCCTAGTGCATTTGCATCTGTTGGAGCGCCGAACAATGCACCCGGGCACAAAACAAAAAGCAGAGAGCGGAAAGAGCCTCTCTGCCGTTCATCCTCTGGTTGGGGGGAGGGATATGGGAGGGGGTGTGACTTATCATTCCCTGGGGGAGGGGGGGGAGAGGGGGTGTGACGTCTCATCCTCTGGTCGGGGGGGTTCCGCTGCCTGTCTGTGGCCGATCCCTCCTGGCACCATCACTGGTACACTATCAGCCACAGATTACTCTTCCCTGCAGGTGCGAGAGAGCGGGAGAGATGGCTGTGGCTGGTAGTGTACCAGTGAATGATCCGTCACACCCCCTCCCATCCCCCAGGGGATGATACGTCACACCCCCTCCCCACCCCCCCAGGGGATGATACGTCACACCCCCTCCCCACCCCCCCAGGGGATGATATGTCACACCCCCTCCCCCCAAGGGGATGATAAGTCATACCCCCTCCCCTCCCACCCACCCCCCCCAAAAGGGCGATGCGGGCCTGCCCCCTCTCCTCATCTCCCCTCCGCCCCCCCCCCCCCCCCCCAACCAGAGTTCCAGTTGGCCCGCCCCCTCTCCTCCGGCAGACGCCAGCAGACCTGTATGAAGCCCAGTCACTTCAGCCATGGCTCGAAGTCAGTGTCCTGGAACGTGCTGCAGGCTGTCGAAGGACTGAAGGTGAGCGGGAAGGGTGGTGGAGGGAGACCACGATCGAGGTAGGTTAGGGGTGTGCTCTGCCGGGGAGGCCTGCCTCCAAGAGGGGTCCGATCCCGGGGTGGGGGGGTGTCCGCGAAGAGTGGGCCTCGGCGATTCCCCTGCCGAATTAAAGTACAAGTTGGACTTTTATTTATCAGGTCGGTAAAGGCGCGGACGCGAATTGGGCCGAACGCTGGTATTGATGGTAAAGTTGGGCGCGCGCTTCATTATGCCGTTTAAATGCATGCAAAGGTGCGATTGGCCTTGGGTCGGGTCTGGACGGCGTTTTAGGCCCGACGCCCAACTTTACCACGATTTCGCGCCCGAAAACGGGCACAAAATTTTGGTAAAATCGGGCTCTGTATCTTACGTGAGATGAATCTGTAAAATCATTTGTAAAGGAATGAATTTCAGATTTAGAACATAAGAACATAAGAAATAGGAGCAGGAGTAGGCCATCTAGCCCCTCGAGCCTGCCCCGCCATTCAATAAGATCATGGCTGATCTGACGTGGATCAGTACCACTTACCCGCCTGATCCCCATAACCCTTAATTCCCTTACCGATCAGGAATCCATCCATCCGCGCTTTAAACATATTCAGCGAGGTAGCCTCCACCACCTTAGTGGGCAGAGAATTCCAGAGATTCACCACCCTCTGGGAGAAGAAGTTCCTCCTCAACTCTGTCTTAAACCGACCCCCCTTTATTTTGAGGCTGTGTCCTCTAGTTTTAACTTCCTTACTAAGTGGAAAGAATCTCTCCGCCTCCACCCTATCCAGCCCCCGCATTATCTTATAAGTCTCCATAAGATCCCCCCTCATCCTTCTAAACTCCAACGAGTACAAACCCAATCTCCTCAGCCTCTCCTCATAATCCAAACCCCTCATCTCCGGTATCAACCTGGTGAACCTTCTCTGCACTCCCTCCAATGCCAATATATCCTTCCTCATATAAGGGGACCAATACTGCACACAGTATTCCAGCTGCGGCCTCACCAATGCCCTGTACAGGTGCATCAAGACATCCCTGCTTTTATATTCTATCCCCCTCGCAATATAGGCCAACATCCCATTTGCCTTCTTGATCACCTGTTGTACCTGCAGACTGGGCTTTTGCGTCTCATGCACAAGGACCCCCAGGTCCCTTTGCACGGTAGCATGTTTTAATTTGTTTCCATTGAGATAGTAATCCCATTTGTTATTATTTCCTCCAAAGTGTATAACCTCGCATTTCTCAACGTTATACTCCATTTGCCATATCCTCGCCCACTCACTCAGCCTGTCCAAGTCTCTCTGCAGATCTTCTCCGTCCTCCACACGATTCACTTTTCCACTTATCTTTGTGTTTCATTTGATTTGTTCCAACTTACATCTCATGACCTTTCTCTTTCCTCGATCGCATTTTGTATGTGTAAAGAGTGGTTATTGGATGTTTTTTGGAATGGACAAAGGCTTGTAGTGGGATTCCTCAGGGGTCAGCATTGGACACTTACTCTTCCTGATTTATTAATGACATTGATTGTGGTGTGCAGGGCATGATTTCAAAATTTGCAAATTATACGAAGCCTGGAAGCATTGTGAACTGTGAGGATAGTGCAGGACACAGACAGGTTGGTGGAATGTGCAGTCAAGTGGTAGAGAAATGTAATGCAGAGAAGTGTGAACAGATTTACTTTGATAGGAAGAACATATTGGTAGGAAAGACAATTGCCATAATTTTGCGTCCAAGTTCGCCCTGAGTGTAAATAGCACATGGGCACAAAATATTGTGAGACTTGGAAAATGAGAATCTCGGCAGTGAGATCTTGTTTTCCAATTGTTCCTCCCCCCTGCCGGTGACCACACTTGCTGGGTGAGAACCTTATTTAAATAAATTCTAAACTACTTAAAAGTCTTCCCACCATCTGTTCCCCCCCAAGGTTGGGGTCTCCCCCCTCACCCGTGTGACAAGTTTTTATAAAATGGAAACCATTTATAAAAGGGGGGGGAGCGGGGGGGGAGGGGGGGGGGGGGGAACATAACCGGGCAGTCTCCACAGGTGGTGAAGGTGGTGAAGAAGAAGGCATATGGCATGCTTGCCTTTACAGGGCGGGGCATAGAGTATAAAAGTTGGGGTCTGATGTTGCAGCTGTACAGAACGTTGGTTTGGCCACATTTGGAATACTGCGTCCAGTTCTGGTCGCCACACTACCAGAAGGACGTGGAGGCTTTGGACAGAGTACAGAGGAGGTTTACCAGGATGTTACCTGGTATGGAGGGGCTTAGTTATGAGGAGAGATTGGGTAAACTGGGGTTGTTCTCCCTGGAAAGACGGAGGATGAGGGGAGACTTAATAGAGGTGTATAAAATTATGAAAGTCATAGATAGGGTGAACGGTGGGAAGCTTTTCCCCAGGTCGGTGGTGATGTTCACGAGGGGTCATAGGTTCAAGGTGAAGCGGGGGAGGTTTAACACAGATATCAGACAGACATATTTTACACAGAGGGTGGTGGGGGCCTGGAATGCGCTGCCAGGCAAGGTGGTGGAGGCGGACACACTGGGAACGTTTAAGACTTATCTAGATAGCCATATGAACGGAGTGGGAATGGAGGGATACAAAAGAATGGTCTAGTTTGGACCAGGGAGCGGCGCGGGCTTGGAGGGCCGAAGGGCCTGTTCCTGTGCTGTATTGTTCTTTGTTCTTTGTCACTGCCCCTGGCACCATGGGTCCCCTCTCTGGAACTTCCTTATTGGTTGGGGGCTTTCCCATCTGAGTGTTAGTTGGGGTCCCCAGTGTATGTGGAAGTGTTGGGGGGGGCAGTTTCTGTGGCAGAGGGGTTGCCTGTGTCTGGGGGGGATGTTCCCTTTCTAAGTGTGGGAGTGGGGTGCAGTATCTGTGGCCTGGGTGTGGGGTGTGGGGTGGGGTGTGGGGGGGGGGGTGTGTGGGGAGGGCTGTGGGGGGGGGTGTGGGGTGGTGTGGGGTGTGGGGGGTGTGGGGTGGGGGGGGTGGAGGGAGGTGGGGTGGGGGGGGTGCCTGTGTCTGTGGTGGGGGGGATGCTGTGTGTGTGTGTGTGGGAGATGCCTGTGTCTGTGGGGTGAGTGTTCCCTTTGTGAGTGAGGTGCGGTGCAGTGTCTGTGTGGGGTGTGCTGTGTGGGAGGGGATGCTGTGTGTGTGTGTGTGTGGGGGGGGGGGTGCCTGTGTCTGTGGGGAGTGGGAGTTCCCATTGTGAGTGTAGTGGGGTGCCTGTATCTGTGGGGGATGTGCTGTGTGGGAGGGGGGCTGCAGTGTCTGTGGGAGGGGGTGTGCTGTGTGGGGAGGTGCCTGTGTCTGTGAGGGGTGTGCTGTGTGTGTGTGTGTGGGCGGGAAGGGGGGGGGGGTGGTTGCCTGTGTCTGTGAGGGGCTGTAACCCTTGTGTATGTGGGGGAGTGGGATTCTGTGTTTCCTACTGGAAATCAGGGTGCCCTTTAAAAAGGGATTCTCAGTTGCCATCTTTTTCTGGCCCTGCCCCGTGATGGTGTGAGGCACGTCTGCAAATTATTTCTGGATTATCTGGTGAGAAAACCCAGCTGTTCGGTTGGGGAGCTGCACCTCAGGAATCAATTGAGTAAATATTTTCTGAACTGCGTCTAATGTAATTGTGTCCTTTCTTAAGTGAGGAAACCAAAACTGTACATAGTTCTCCAGATAGCAGTCTCATTAAAACCCCATGAATTGGAGCAAACTTTTGCTAATTTTATCCAAGATTCCCCTTGCAATAAACCCCAACATTCCACTTGCCTTCTTAATCACTTGCTTCACTCGCATATAAACTTGTGATTCAAGAGGGTAGAATGGGAGGGGGAGGGGGAGGAGGAGGGGGGGGGAGGGGAGGGGGGGAGGAGGAGGGGGGAGGGGGAGGGAGGGAGGGGGAGGGGGGAGGGGGAGGGGGAGGAGGAGGGGGGAGGGAGAGGGGGGAGGGGGAGGGGGAGGGGGAGAGGGAGGGGGGAGGGGGGAGGGGGAGGGGGGAGGGGAGGGGGAGGGGGAGGGAGGAGGGGGAGGGGGGAGGAGGGGGAGAGGGAGGAGGGGGGGCGGAGGAGGGGGGGAGGAGGGGGGAAGAGGGAGGGGGGGCGGTGGTGGGAAGTGGGGAGAAGTGGTTTACAGGCAAGGTAAAGTAGGAAGCACCCGTGCTCCTTCCATCCCACAAGTATCAGCTTTGCTAAGCGCCCAATATCCATTAGAGTGTTCAGACACCTGAGCCCCAGGGAAAGCATTGATTTACAACTCTGGCTCTCTAATCTCTTTAATTGCATGGTGCTTGTTTACAGAAGATAACAAAGTTTAAAGTGCTTTCAGTTTCTGTTATTCTAATTCTAATGAATGAATTACTTGTTTCTAATGCTTCTTCAAAATCACAAAATGGCAGATGTTGCAATAGGGAGGTACCACAGAAAGGGGCCAATATCCTCAAGGAGTGGAGCAGCATGTTGCAGAGAGAATGGTCCCTTAGAAATACTGAATGGGGAGGGAAGTGAAAGAATGGTTTGGCAGTGGCATCATCTGGAGGTGGAAAAAGTAGCAGAGGATGATCCTTTGAATGTGGAGGTTGCTGGAATGGTAGGTGAGCAAAGGCCCTCATTGTCCTGAGAGGGAGAAGAATGTGTGTGAGCAGACGTGTGGGAAATGGCCAAGGGCCTCGTCAATCAAGGTGGATAATAATCCTTGGTTGAGTGAGAAGAAAGACATCTCGGAATTCCTGGTATAGAAGGTGGCATCATCAAAACAGATAAGAAGGAAGCATAGCAACCAGGAGAATGGATGTAGCATGGGAAAAGTGGAGTCAATGGAACTATGGGAGTTAGTGGGTTTATAGTCAATGTTGACCAGAAGTAGAAACATAAGTAGAGGAAAGGCAACTTGGACCATTCCCTCTGCAAGTTCAACCTCCAACGTCCTCTCGTCTAAGTTTCAGAATTGGGCCATGTACATGTAAGGGAAGGGTGGAAATTGGAAGTTAAATCAAATTTTCCAGTTCAGGGTAAAAGCAGAAAATGGCACTAATATAGCCACAAATGTCCCACAAAACAAGGTGAGGGAGTTGACCTCTGCTGCGTTAAAGAATGTTCCAAATAATTTGGAGAAGTCATGCATAGCTGGGACCCAAAAGGGTTCCCATCGGAACATGTTAATTGGAGGAAGTGAGAGGAGCTAAAGGCAATGTTAATCGATAGGAATGCAATTTCAGCTCCATCAAATGTGGCGAGTGCACATTTCCAACAAAGGACTCATAGGTACCCATTGCATACTTGAAAAACAGACACAGCACAAACCAATTTTCAGAATAGCGACTCTAGGCTAGAGGAGAAGAATCGGGAATATTGATAAATAGTCCACTTAAGCCAGAAGTACAGTATATAGTGCAAGCAAGGTAACTGATTCTTTGGAATAGGTAGCTCGAAGGTCCATGCACAAATCCCCAGAGGTAATAAGTCTGTACACAGAAGTGACAGGGCCTCACTTGGAGTGATGTTTATGAGTCTGCTCACCATAAAAATAACAAGAATATATGTGCATTAGTGGCAACGCACAAAGGGACAATCAAATTTAGGGGTGGAGGAGACATTATTTCAACAAAGTTTGATTTGAACAGCCTTCGGATACAACAAATATTTGAAAACAAGAACATGACATTCAATAGGCTTATACCCCATAGCTACACTTTCAATTTAGTAGTTGGTTTGTTCAAGAAACGATCTCAAAGGGTTTGCATGGGCAACACGGTGGCACAGTGGTTAGCACTACTGCTTCACAGCGCCAGGGACCTGGGTTCGATTCCCGGCTTGGGTCACTGTCTGTGTGGAGTTTGCACTTTCTCCCCATGTCTGCATGGGTTTCTCCGGGCACTCCGGTTTCCTCCCACAATCCAAAGATGTGCGGGTTAGGTTGATTGGCCATGCTAAATTGCCCCTTAGCGTCAGGGGCACTAGCTAGGGTAAATGCATGGGTTGTTATGGGGATAGGGCCTGGGTGGGATTGTGGTCGGTGCAGATTGATGGGCCAAATGACCTCCTTTTGCACTGTAGAATTCTATGATTCTATGAATGAAAATTCAGTGCAGTGCACGAGGAAGCCAGGGATTTGATCCCAAATGATACAGACATCAAAATTAAAATTTGGAAGGACCAGGCAGTGCAGTGAATTTCCTTTTATCTTTCAGTTATCAACTTTAATCCAAGGCAGACTGCAAATATTGAAGACTCCTCTCATTATTGGCTATTTAAGGTCAATTTGGGAAGTATAAACGCAATCCAAAATGTCTGTGATCCCATAGTGCCAATTATTGTAAAACTATCAGTCTCATCCAGGTAGATTTAAAGTTTATTGATCAATGTGAAGCAGCAGTGCTAACCACTGTGCCACCCGTGCTGCCCATTCAAACCCTTTGAGATCATTTCTTGAACAGACCAACTACTAAATTGTAAGTGTAGCTATGGGGTATAAGCATATTGAATGTCATGTTCTTGTTTTCAAATATTTGTTGTATCCAAAGGCTGTTCAAATCAAATTTTGTTGAAATAATGTCTCCTCCACCCCTAAATTTGATTGTCCCTTTGTGCATTGCCACTAATGCACATATATTCTTGTTATTTTTATGGTGAGCAGACTCATAAACATCACTCCAAGTGAGGCCCTGTCACTTCTGTGTACAGACTTATTACCTCTGAGGATTTGTGCATGGACCTTCTAGCTACCTATTCCAAAGAATCAGTTACCTTGCTTGCACTATATACTGTACTTCTGGCTTAAGTGGACACTGCAATGAAGTTACTGTGAAAATCCCCTAGTCACTACACTCTGGTACCTGTTTGGGTATACTGAGGAAGAATTTAGCATGGCCAACGCACCAACCAGCATGTCTTTCGTACTGTGGGAGGAAACCAGAACACCCGGAGGAAACTCACGCAGACACAGGGGAATGTGCAGACTCCGCACAGACAGTGACCCAAGCCAGGAATTGAACCCGGGTCCGTGGCACTGTGAAGCAACAGTGCTAACTACTGTGCCACCCAGTAAAGTGATGCGGTTCAGAGCTTTATCTTACCTCACTCAACGGATCAAATCAGAGAGTGCATAATGCAAAGATGAAGTGTGTCAAACTATATTACCGCTTTTTCCTCATAGAATCTCATAGAAACCCTACAGTACAGAAGGAGGCCATTCAGCCCATTGAGTCTGCACCGACAACAATCCCACCCAGGCTCTATCCACGTCACCCCACATATATCTGTTAATCCCTCTAACCTACGCATCCCGGGACACTAAGGGCAATTTAGCATGGCCAATCAACTAACCTGCACATTTTTGGAGTGTGGGAGGAAATCGGAGCACCCGGACGAAACCCATGCGGACATGGGGAGAATGTGCAAACTCCACACAGACAGTGATCCAAGCCGGGAATCGAACCCAGCTCCCTGGCGCTGTGAGGCAGCAGTGCTAACCACTGTGCCACCGTGCCACCCATCGCTTACTGTTATTTTTTACTGTCAAGCTTCAAGATTGGATAGGCTTGTTTTTATCTTTGAGATAGAAGATATTGGGGAAAGATTTAGTTAGATTTAGAAGTACATAACATAATGAGGGTGCCTTGACAGAATGGATATAGAAGGACCTAATTCTAAAAGCAAAGGAGTCACCAGGGGTCATAGATTAATGGTGATAGACTGAAGGATTAGAGGTGGGTTGAGGGGGAGTTATTTTAACCGGAGAGTGGGGGTAGGTGGGGTGGGAGGTTGGGGGTGATAGGGGTAGTGGAGGTGGGTTAGAGGCAGAAAGCTTCTAAAGCATGCAGTGCATGGTTATCCATTAGAAGTACCATGATCTATGGGCTATTGCCAAGGGTTGAAAATGAATCACTTTCAGATGTCTTATATCTGTTGGGCTGATTGGTCACCTCCTCTGCTATTATTTTCTATAAATCTAAAGCTAACGTCTTCACTTCATCCAATGAGAGCCTCAGAAGGACCATTCGTATTAGTTAAATAAGACATCCAAATAATTCTGCCAATGACTTACGAAATGAGGATGCAGAATCTTGTCCATTTGAACTAGGCTCATTTGATATTTCATTGGTTCCTGGAAGTTTCACAAGTTTGACTTTTGTTGTGGCTACCTAGGATTTGAAATCGATCTTCTTGACAATACCACACTTAACAAAAATGCCAAATGTTACATGTGAAAACTGTTAATTCAATGTAATTCATTGGCACTCTGGGACATTAGGAGGATATAAAGCACTATGCAAGAATGCAAGTCTTTTAATGATGGTTTTCTCATCATTTTCAACATCTAGGAGTGAGATGGTGGGCAGCTGGTCATGAGGAGGTATGCAAGAGCTGGTATTGGGGTAACTCTCCCTCCCTGTGTGAGGAGTGTTTGCATTCCAATGATTAGATGAGATTGTAAACTCATGAGGCATTATATATGCTTCTCTATCTCCCTCTGTTTTATTGCATACAAGTTCAAAAGCTTAGTGCACTGTGCCACTCTGATGCTCCTACACTAGATACAATTTCAGAACTACACCTCATTTTATTACAATGGCGTGTATGAAAGATAGGACCATTGAGATGCAGTTGTCATGGGGAAAACTACAGGCTTGATTCACTTAAATCACATATTTTAAATGAACATCGTGTGGAACATCTTTGAATGCCACCAAACTAATCTTCTAAGTTAAATGTAACATGATTTTGCAGTGAGGTATCATTACATTGGAAAACACATCACAGCCTATTTTATGAATAATTTCAAAATCCATCTGCTCATGGACAGATGGGGTCAGCATAAAACAACTTCAGTTTCTTTCTCTCCTGTTCAAAACGCTTATTTGATTGGAAACATACAAAGGTGCAATCTTTTATCTCATAAGATGATGATTTCCACCATGGTGGCAAAATCTATGTTAGGCATTGCCTGGTGTGGTTCAGCAGCCCCTGACATGGTGGTCTATATAGCATCTTCTGCAGAAAAAGCAGGGGCCTGTTAAAGTACATGATTTTTAGGGCCCTCTTCTCGGCTAACTGATCTTTCGGTTTGTGTTCACTTCTTCCAGTGCCCTTCCAAGCAGTCAGTCTGGTCACGGCCACCAGCGACTACACCATAAACCATTCTCCAGTCCAAAAAATATTCATTATGATTGCTCTCTGATTCCTGTCACTCAGCCAATTGCCTATCCATGTTGCTACAACCTATTTTATTCTATGAACTCTAACTTTGTTCATTAGTCTGTATTAGTCTATACATTACATAAGTAGCTTCACACTTATTAACACTGTTACCACATCAAAAAGTCTCCCAGTTGTCAGTATTAATGTCTGCCATCTTCATATCTTGCTTACAGATGACCTTGTAAAGGAGCTATAGGAGTCTAAGAGGTTATGCCCCAATGGTCAGTTCAACAGACAGAACATCATTAAGTATATGGCCTTGACCCATTCAATGAACATTGCCAAGCCTGTGCAGATGTCATTGGCTTTAACAATGACCATATACAGGTAGCATGAGCACACTCCAGAAGAATTGAGTCGGTGATCTTGTCTTTGAAGAGATGCTAAGGATATGCCTGAGACAATGAAGATGGAAACTGTTCAACCTTTTCACTTGCCTAGTATATATTGTACAGGTCTGACCACTGTAGAGGAATATGTTGAGGACACAGGGTCAGTAGGTTTGCAGTTTAGAGTTCTCACTCTGGTTGCTATTGTTTCACACTCTCTTGCTCAGCTTGGATACAACAGCTTTTGCACGGGCGACACGGAGGCACAGTGGTTAGTAATGCTGTCTCACAGCACCAGGGAGCCGGGTTCAATCCCAGCCTTGGGTCACTGTCTGTGTGGAATCATCATAGAATCCCTACAGTGCAGAAGGAGGCTCTTTGGCCCTTCGAGTCTGTACTGACTACAATCCCACCCAGGCCCTATTCCAAGCCGTAACCCCACACATTTACCCTAGCTAATCCCCCGACACTCGGGTCAATTTTAGCATGGCCAATCAACCTAACCCGCACATCTTTGGACTGTGGGAGGAAACCGGAGCACCCGGAGGAAACCCATGTAGACACAGGGAGGACATGCAACTCCACACAGACAGTGACTCAAGCCGGGAATCGAACCCGGGTCCCTGGTGTTGTGAGATAGCAGTGCTAACCACAGTGCCACCCGTGGAGTTTGCATATTCTCCCGGTGTCTGCATGGGTTTCCTCCGGGTGCTCTAGTTTCCTCCCACAGTCCAAAGATGTGCAGGTTAGGTTGATCGGCCATGCTAAATTTATCCTAGTGTCAGGGGGATTAACAGGGTAAATATGTTGGGTTATGGGAATGGTGGGATTGTGGTCAGTGCAGCCTCGATGGGTTGAATGGCCTCCTTATGCACTGTAGGGATTCTACTGCTGTAGAACATTCTTCCAAACATACCCTATGAATACCTGTCTCTTTCTGCACGTCCACAATCACAAGCCTATTTGATTTTTTAAAAATTTAATTGGTGGGACATGGGTATCACAGGCTGGCCAGCATTTATTGCCCTTCCCCAGTTGTCCTTTTTCCAAGGGCAGTTGAGAGTCAACCACATTGTTGTGACTCTGGTGTCACATGTGGGCCAGGTCAGGCCAGGTAAGAATGGCAGATTTCCTTCCTTAAAGGACATTAGAGAACCAGATGGGCTTTTCCAACAATCAACAATGATTTCATGGTCATCAGTAGATTCTTAATTCCGGATATTTTTATTGAATTCAAATTCCATCAGCTGCTTTGGCGAAATTTGAACCCGGGTCCCCGGAACATTAGTTGAGTTTCTGGATTAATAATCTAACGATATTACCACTAAGCCATCAACTCTATATTTCTTGCACCTCTGGTAAACTTGTTCCTCTGCATCTTCCCCAATAGTTTGTGGAATATAGTCTACACTAAGTAAATAATTGTACTTTTTTGTTCTTTAACTCCAGCCAATTAGAGTCTGCCCTTGGCCCCATTGAGACATCTTCGCTCTCCTTAATCAATAACCCTATCCTTGCTTTCCTTTCCTATCATTTCTGACCACCTTGTATCTAGGAATATTTCATATCCTGTCATGCCCATCCTTGAATCAGATCTCAGTTATTACCACATCATCATATTTTCATGTGGTTATCTGCACCTTACTATTTCCTACTCTAATACCATCTGTCTCTCAGAATATCCTGTACCTATTCCTCTCTAGTAATACCTCCTGGTACCCACATTCTTCCAAACATACCCTATGAATTAGCCAAACTAGCATAAATCCTCCCCAATAGCACTAGCAAATTGCTTCACCAGGAAATTGGTCCCAGTTGTGTTTTGATACAACCCATTCATTCTGTTCATCTCCCCCCAAAACTGGTCCCAATATCCCAGCAATTCAAAGTTATCCCTTCCTCCACCATTCATTTATTTGCTCTATTCTCCTATATCTATATTCATTGCACGTTAGGTTCCTAACTAGCTCCTAAATAAGACTGCAGAACCATGTTTTTGGAAACTATGTTTTTGGAAACAATATGTACCATGAGTACTGGCTGGTTACCCTCCACTCCCCTCCCACCAATGCCCCCCCTCCCCTCTTCCCTACCCCTTTGGGTCCTGTAGCTGCTCAGTGAAGTCTTTGACCCCAGCACCCAGGAGACACACACCACCGTAGATTCATGTCTGAGACTACATGAATTTGGTTCTGGCGATACTCCCCAAATGAACCATCCTGTTCATCAGTATTTAGAACTGAATACTGGTTGGAGGGTGAGATGTATTCAAAGGACTCCTGCAATTTCTATCTGTTTCTTCTTGACTGGCTGATGGAACCCATTCACTCTCTTCCAGTACACCATTAAGCTACAGGGTGACTAATCAATAAATGTGCACTCCACAATGCTCTCAACCTCGCAAATGTGCCCCAGGGATGCTAACTGCTGCTCAAACTCCGAAACGCAGAGTTCAAGCTGCTGCAGCTGATGAACTTCCCACATGAATGAGACATGTTGAGACTTCCTACATGTTGAGAAAAGCATGGATGTTAGGGAACTTGGGGAAATAAATAGTGATGTCTTGAGGAGTGGACATATTACAGAGAAAGAGGTGCTAGAAGTCTTAAAGCGCATCAAGGTAGATAAATCCCCGGGACCTGATGAAGTGTATCCCAGGACATTGTGGGAGGCTAGGGAGGAAATTGCGGGTCCCCTAGCCGAGATATTTGAATCATCGATAGTCACGGGTGAGGTGCCTGAAGATTGGAGAGTGGCAAATGTTGTGCCTTTGTTTAAAAAGGGTTGCAGGGAAAAGCCTGGGAACTACAGGCCACTGAGCCTCACATCTGTGGTGGGTAAGTTGTTGGTAGGTATTTTGAGAGACAAGATCTACAGGCATTTAGAGACGCAAGGACTGATTAGGGACAGTCAACATGGCTTTGTGAGTGGAAAATCATGTCTCACAAATTTGATTGAGTTTTTTGAAGGGGTAACCAAGAAGGTAGATGAGGGCAGTGCAGTTAATGTTGTCTACATGGACTTTAGCAAGGCCTTTAACAAGGTATTTGACAAGGAATTTTGTCCTTCATTGCTAGAGGGATGAAGTTTAAAAACAGCGAGATTATGTTGCAGCTGTATAAGGTGCTGGTGAGGCCACACCTGGAGTACTGTGTACAGTTTTGGTCTCCTTACTTGAGAAAGGATATACTGGCACTGGAGGGGGTGCAGAGGAGATTCACTAGGTTGATTCCGGAGTTGAGAGGGTTGGCTTATGAGGAGAGACTGAGTAGACTGGGACTATACTCATTGGAATTCAGAAGAATGAGGGGACATCTTATAGAAACATATAAGATAATGAAGGGAATAGATAAAAGCAGGGAAGTTGTTTCCACTGCCGGGTGAAACTAGAACTAGGGGGCATAGCCTCATAATAAGGGGAAGCAGATTTAGGACTCAGTTGAGGAGGAACTTCTTCACACAAAGGGTTGTGAATCTGTGGAATTCCCTGCTCAGTGAAGCAGTTGAAGCTACCTCATTGAATGTTTTTAAGGCAAGGATAGATAAATTTTTGAACAGTAAAGGAATTAAGGGTTATGTGAGCGGGCGGGTAAGTGGAGCTGAGTCCACAAAAAGATCAGCCATGATCTTACTGAATGGTGGAGTAGGTTCGAGGGGCCAGATGGCCTACTCATGCTCCTAGTTCTTATGTTCTTATGAAACGCACGGTAGGTAGGTTGTTGCATAAGGTTCAATCTCACGGGATCTAGTATGAGGTAGCTAAATGGATACAAAATTGGCTTCTTGACAGAAGTCAGAGGGTGGCTGTAGAGATTTGTTTTTCAAACTGGAGGCCTGTGACCAGCGGTGTGCCTCAGGGATCAGTGCTGGGTCCACTGTTATTTGTCATTTATATTAATGATTTGGATGAGAATATAGGAGGTATGGTTAGTAAGTTTTTAGATGACACCAAGATTGGTGGCATAGTGGACAGTGAAGAAAGTTATCTCCAATTGCAACGGGATCTTGATCAATTGGGCCAAAGGCCTGACGAATGGCAGATGGAGTTTAATTTAGACAAATGCGAGGTGATGCATTTTGGTGGATTGAACCAGGGCAGGACTTACTCAGTTAATGGTAGGGTGTTGGGAAGAGTTACAGAATAAAGAGATCTAGGGGTACATGTTCATAGCTCCTTGAAAGGGGAGTCACAGGTGGACAGAGTGGTGAAGAAAGCATTCAGCATGCTTGGTTTCATCGATCAGAACATTGAATACAGGAATTGGAATGTCTTGTTAAAGTTGTACAAGGCATTGGTAAGGCCACACTTGGAATACTGTGTACAGTTCTGGTCACCCTATTACAGAAAGGATATTATTAAACTAGAAAGAATGCAGAAAAGATTTACTAGTGCAGTCGGGAATGGGTTAATGAACTTTGTCACACTTAAGCATTAAGACCCAAACTCTGTGATTTTGTTGAGAACACTGCAGAGTCCATGTTTTTGTCAGAGTCCGGTGTTTTTTATGTTTGTGCCAGATAAAAGGAACAGCTATTCCTCTGTCTCCATTTGTTATCAAGAAATGCGATTAACCCAGCTCGAAATAAGCTAAACAGTCTCCATTTTTATGTACCTTTGTTTAACACGATGGAGTTGACATGTATGCCTTCTGTCTTTGTATAACCATAGATTCATATATATATATTCATCATACGTTATTCATCTTATCCTGATATAAAGTATTATACAAACCTGTATGTAGATTAGTTAACTTGTTTGTGCAAAACCTGTGATGTTGTTTCAAGAATATAAATGACGAACAATCGTGGCCTTGGAGATCGGACAAACTATGCCGAGGAAGATACTGCTAAAACAACAAGAATCTCACCATGAACAATGACAGCCATCTCAGGTTTTGCAATGTAATGAGGGCGGGGCCCGGGACATATATAAACTCTGTTCTTACTTGTGTTTGATGAGAAGGCTGGGGGTCCACTGTTAGGAACCTCACTTCTCCCACAATTGTGAAAATAAACACTGCATTTTGAACCACTAATAGTGTCAGAGGTTTTTTACCTACAACACTAGGATGCTACCGGGGCTTGATGGTTTGACTTATAAGGAGAGGCTGGATAGACTGGGACTTTTTTCTCTGGAGCGTAGGAGGCTGAGGAGTTGATCTCATAGAGGTCTATAAAATAATGAGGGGCACAGATCAGCGAGATAGTCAATATCTTTTCCCAAAGATAGGGAAGTCTAAAACTAGAGGGCATAGGTTTAAGGTGAGAGGGGAGAGATACAAAAGTGTCCAAAGGGGCAATTTTTTCACACAGAGGGTGGTGAGTGTCTGGAACAAGCTGCCAGAGGTAGTAGTAGAGGCAGGTACAATTTTGTCTTTTAAAAAGCATTTAGACAGTTACATGGGTAAGATGGGTATAGAGAGATATGGGCCAAATGCGGGCAATTGAGATTAGCTTAGGGGTTTTAAACAAAAGGGCGGCATGGACAAGTTGGGCCGAAGGGCCTGTTTCCATGCTGTAAACCTCTATGGCTCTATGAATGGTCATCCAGGACATCGGAAGTGTCTTGGCATTCCCAAATGGCACAGGAAGTGCATTTGATAGTCAGAGCTGCTTTGCCTGCTATTCTTCAATTAGAAAATAAAGCATACTACTTAAAAACATTGAGCATAGGGGCATTTATTATGCAAATAAAAAGTGACATTTCTAATATCCCTGCAACTCAGCCTAACTCCCTAACTTTGGAGAAAGGAAAGCAAAGTTACAACACTCACTGGCCAATTAACTCACAGCTTTCCCATGGTGCCACGGTTTGTTTTTTTAAAAATCAAGTGTGCCTGGTCTGCCCACATTGTAGGCAGCTGGGGGTAGAGACTCTCCAGGTAGTGATCGGGATTGGGAAAGGTGGGTGGTGAGGAGGTGTGCCTGCGAATAGAGGGAGGGTTATATTCTTGTAAACTCAGGACTAGCTCTGACCTTCCTACCACATAAGATAACAAGAAATATGAATTTTAATCTTATTTTCTGCGCTTCTTCTGGTTCAGGATCTTTTTCTGGTAGATTTTGCCCGATGGGAGTAGAGAGTTAACATTGCTTTCCCCACCCTATCCCAAGCTGTAGGCTGAAATTATGGATTTAGGGATGAATCTTCCCATTCTGCCCACCACTGGAATCGTAACAACGAGGGGCGGACCATGGAAAGGTCCATTGACCTCGGGCGGGATTTTCCGGTTTCAGGGCAAATGCGGCCGGAAAATCCTGCTCCTAGTCTTGATTACAACATCAGGCCTGATCTTCATGTTTAAAACCGGATCCCGTTTTTTCCTGCAGGTGTCCGGTTCGACAGCTCAATAGAGCAGCAAAATATGGAGACATGACAGAAAGCTGGTGGGATTGGTGGGGCTGGTGGTTGCGGGGGGGTGGGTTCACTGACACTTGTCTGCCTATCTTCAGATGGGGCAATTGAAATCAGGGTCTCAGAGTTTTAACTAAGTGGGCTTTTGGAGGAAGCTGCTCACTTCAATTATTAAGGATCATACTCATTGTCAGTCTCATTTTTAAATAGATTGCAGTGCGCTACTTAAAAAAAAACTCTCCTGTATTGTAATATCCCTTCAGACAGCAAACATGAGAGAACAAACTTCCTCAATAAATTTCTGTCTCCCAGTTGCAACCATGAATTTTACAAATATGCTGCTCCGACAACCACTTCTTCTTCTTTTCCGAAAGCAGATTTAGAAGCTTCACAGGTTACTGCTAGCCCTTACATCATTCTGAGGATATGAAAAGTTAGATTGTAATTGGTGACCTCTTTCAAATCCTGACTGGCTGCATTCTGTGAACTGAGTGCATGCAGCAAGTCGCGCAGTGTTTGTTTTGCAAGGATGGGAAAACAGTGAAATTAATTACTGATCCCACTTGTAAATTCAGGCCAAGGCGTTACCGGAATTCTGAAGAAGCCATTTCATTATTTGTGGTTCACAAATTCAGCTACTATTCTGAGCTAGGAGCAAGCGCGGGCAAAAATACATTGCTTGAAATTGCTCATCTTTTGTTTCAATTTATTTGCATTATTATTTCTCCCATGGCATTTAAGATATATCCTTCAATGGTTGCAGCAGTGAAGCACAGCTTCATTTTAAGTGCAACAGTCTCCAATACATCTTCCTCTGGTGAAATTTTAGATAGGTCTACAGATTCTGAATTTAAAATGAAGCTGTTTAGCTGCTTTCTCACAGGAAGGATCTTGCCTTTGTATCGGAGCAAATCAAGCTAAAGCAACACATTCCTATCTGGGGGTATATATATTTCTACTCTTGTTGATCAGTGCACCTTATTTGCATCAGAAATTCTCTGCCGACTCTGAAGTGTATGGTGCAAGCAAACCTTTCACATTTACAGTGCTTATAAACATCTTGGTTCTAGATTATTTTGGTGTCAAAAGCAAAGATAAAATCTATCAAGATCAGAGAGCTTAAATTCACAGTTAGTCTGGTGAAAATGAAAATGGTTGCATGGGCGTGTGGTGAATGTTAAAAATGTTAGTAAACAGGACAGGTATTCCCAACAAGTCACATGTACTCCCATCATCATTTTTACAACGATGGATGTCATTGTGATGGCTCATATGCTTTTGGGAAAAATAAAAAACTATATTTTATCTTGGGGTGTGTGATGGAAGTGTGTAAATTATTTTTGTATACATTATGTGTTTTTATGTTTCAGGAGAATGCTTTAAAGTTCAGCTTTATAGGTACTAAGAATGTGTAGAAGGAATACAGTCAGATGCTGGAGAGCAGAATAATTACTCATTTCAACCTTTCAAGTGGTTATGTTAAGTGGAATTAATGGATTTATATTTACTTAAGATCCTCTGGGATTTCAGATTAGAGTGATTGAAAGGGTCATGCGATATTGTAGTTTCTGTGCAGTCCTAGATCTGCAGCAGGGAGAGAAACAAGGTTTTTTTCTGGAAGGAGTTGGAGTTTGGCTGTTCTGGCTGAAGTTAGGAGAGTTTTGCAGCATTCCGAAAGTCGGAAAACTTTCTGAAACCTCCAAGGCTGGCGACACGCATTGCAGCAAGTATATTTATGATTACTACCCATATTTAAAGTGGGTTTTGGTAAGAAGAGTTATTTGCTTATTTGGTTGCTTAATTGCTTATTTGGGACTGAAATAGTGATAAGTTAGAAATTTAGAGTTGTTTCTTTTCATGTTTAAAGTTTGCTCAACTGTTAAGAGTTAAGCTGATTCATTTTGTTAGAATTATACTTAAACTGTGTCATGAATAAAGCTTGTTTTGATAAAAGATCCCTATTTTGTCAATGGAATTACTTCTGGAGCAAAGCATACATCCTTACATTTATGCCAAAATAGAAAAATTGTTGGGGTCTGGTCTGGCTTCACATACCTTGGGGTCCGGGCTCAGGACCTTAATAGGTGATGGTCCCTTTCAGAACCAAAGAACAAAGAACAATACAGCACAGGAACAGGCCCTTCGGCCCTCGAAGCCTGCACCGATCTTGTGTTCCTAACTAGACCATCCGTTTCTATCCCTCTATTCCCAGTCTGTTTGTGTGGCTATCTAGATAAGTCTTAAATGATCCTAGCGTGTCTGCCTCAACCACCTTGCTTGGTAGTGCATTCCAGGCCCCCACCACCCTCTGTGTAAAATATGTCCCCCGCATATCTCTATTGAACCTTACCCCCCTTACCTTGAACTTGTGACCCCTTGTGTTTGTCATTTCTGACCTGGGAAAAAGCTTCCAACTGTTCACCCTATCTATGCCCTTCATAATTTCATAAACTTCTATTAGGTCGCCCCTCAACCTCCGTCTTTCCAGGGAGAACGACACTAGTTTACTCAATCACTCCTCACAGCTAATACCCTCCATACCAGGCAACATTCTGCACTCTCTCCAAAGCCTCCACATCTTTCTGGTAGTGTGGCGACCAGAACTGGACGCAGTATTCCAAATGTGGCCTAACTAACATTCTATATAACTGCAACATCATATGCCAACTTTTATACTCAATGCCCAATGTCCAATAAAGGCAAGTATGCCATGTGCCTTCTTCACCACCTTTTCCACCTGTGCTGCCACCTTTAAGGATCTGTGGACTTGCACACCCAGATCCCTCTGTGTGTCTATACTCCTGATGGTTCTGTCATTTATTGTATAGCTCCCCCCTGCATTAGATCTACCAAAATGCATCACTTCGCATTTATCTGGATTAAATTCCATCTGCCATTTCTCCGCCCAATTTTCCAGCCTATCTATATCCTGCCGTATTCTCTGACAATGTTCATCACTATCCGCAACTCCAGCAATCTTTGTGTCGTCTGCAAACTTACTAATCAGACCAGCCACATCTTCTTCCAAATCATTTATATATATCACAAACAGCAGAGGTCCCAGTACAGAGCCCTGCGGAACACCACTAGTCACAGACCTCCAATCAGAAAAAGACCCCTCCACTGCTACCCTCTGTCTTCTATGGCCAAGCCAGTTCTGTACCCATCTAGCGAGTTTACCTTTAATCCCGTGAGATTTAACCTTTTGCACTAGCCTGCCATGAGGGACCTTGTCAAATGCTTTACTGAAATCCATGTAGACGACATCCACGGCCCTTCCCTCGTCAATCATTTTTGTCACCTCCTCAAAAACTCAACCAAATTTGTGAGGCATGACCTCCCTCGTACAAAACCATGTTGTCTATCGCTAATGAGATTATTCAGTTCTAAATGTGTATAGATCCTATCTCTAAGAATCTTCTCCAACAATTTCCCTACCACAGACGTCAAGCTCACTGGCCTGTAATTACCCGGGTTATCCTTGCTACCGTTCTTAAATAACGGGACCACATTTGCCATCCCCCAATGCTCTGGGACATCACCTGTGTGGACCAGAATACCGTTGCATGAGGGCAGGGTAGATCAGCAAAAGCAGCTGGTCTCCTCAGCCTGGAACTTTCCAGAAGGAGAGGAATTGCAGGGTTTTAAGGATGGCCGAGTGTCTGCCAATGAACCGTGACTGTTCAAGATCTGAAAACTTCACAAATGTTGCATTTACCTCATCTCCATTCCCCTCAATACACTACAGGAGACAGTTTGGAGGACACAGCCTTAGTACCAGTTTTAGACAGATCTACTGGATGTGCTTGTGCTGGGGAAGGAGCATGAAGACCTAAGGCCCTTTTCTCTATTTTATATATCTCTCTATTCTATTTTTGCTGCGATATTGATGACATTGGATGTTACATTGCTGACATTCTTTTTTCTCATGGTTATACATAAGAAATTGTACCCGCAACAAATTTCTACAGGACAATGAAAGCGGGTGGCACAGTGGCACAGTGGCTAGTACTGCTGCCTCACAGCGCCAGGGACCCCGGGTTCAATTTCAACCTCAGGTCACTGTCTGTGAGGAGTTTGCACGTTCTCCCGTGTCTGCATGGGTTTCCTCCGGGTGCTCCGATTTCCTCCCACAGTCCAAAGATGTGCGGGTTTAGGTTGGTTGGCCATGCTAAATTAACCCTAGTGTCGGGGGGATTAGCAGTGTAATTATGTGGGGTTACAGGAATAGGGCCTGGGTGGGATTGTGGTTGGTGCAGACTCAATGGGCCAAATGGCCTCCTTCTGCACTGTAGGGTCCTATGATTCTATGAATATTTGAGTCTTGAGTAATTTGCACTGTTGGAGCCAAATGTTTGCTTCTTGACAGTGCTGATCTTGGTAAAGACCAGTAACGTGTTTATTTTTGTTTAGATTCTGAAAACCCATCCATTTGCTAAAAGCACAAAGCTACACGGTTCACAGTTTAAATCAAAAGAATTAAAGAATATGAATGATCCTAACTACACTTTACCTTAACGAGTCAATGTCATTAAAAACAGTAAGAGTATGAACACTGTTTCTTACATTTAAATGAAATGTCTTACCTCCATTTTCTTCCTCTACACATTTAACTTATAGCCCCAGTATATACGTAGCAGAAATTGAAAGAGTAACCATTGGTCTGAGGAATATTTCAAAGATTCATATTTGGGCTGAGATTGCACAGGCCTCTCACTTACTTCCAGCAAAGTTTCCCCTTTAGTTCTCCTTCAGCCAGCCGTCAGTTGCAGACTCACTGTTCAACACTGGTTGTTGTAAGTGTAGCAACCTCAGGTCAGAACTTTCCTGGTTCTCATATTCTTTAATTCTGGAGTCTTGCGTCTACTCTTTTCTCTCTCTGGCTCCCTCCTCTGTATCCCTTCTCTCTGTCTCTCCATCTCTATCTATCCCTCCTACTCTCTCTATCTCTCTCTTCTACCTCCTTAGATTGGTTATACCAGAAGTCCAACACACTTTGTGCATAGATCCCTGAAAGTTGGCACCCAGGTTGATAGGGTTGTTAAGAAGGCGTACGGAGTGTTAACTTTTACTGGTAGAGGGATTGAGTTTCGGAGCCAGGAGGTCATGTTGCAGCTGTACAAAACTCTGGTGCGGCCGCACTTGGAGTATTGCGTACAGTTCTGGTCACCGCATTATAGGATGTGGAAGCATTGGAAAGGGTGCAGAGGAGATTTACTAGGATGTTGCCTGGTATGGTGGGAAGGTCTTATGAGGAAAGGCTGAGGGGCTTGAGGTTGTTTTCGTTAGAGAGAAGAAGGTTAAGAGGTGACTTAATAGAGGCATACAAGATGATCGGAGGATTAGATAGGGTGGATAGTGAGAGCCTTTTCCCTCGGATGGTGATAGCTAGCACAAGGGGACATAGCTTTAAATTGAGGGGTGAGACATATAGGACAGATGTCAAAGGTAGGTTCTTCACTTAGAGAGTAGTAAGGGCGTGGAATGCCTGCCTGCAGCAGCAGTGGACTCGGCAACATTAAGGGCATTTAAATGGTCATTGGATAAACATATGGATAATATTGGAATAGTGTAGGTTAGATGGGGTTTAGATTGGTTTCACTGGTCGGCGCAACATCGAGGGCCGAAGGGCCTGTACTGCATTGTTATGTTCTATGAGTTACTTGCCACAGAATTTCTAGCCTCTGACTTGCCACTGTACTTATATAACTTGTCCAGTTCAGTTTCGGTCAATGGTAACCCCCAGGATATTGATGGTGGAGGATTTAGCAATGGCGATCGTGTGAGCATCTCTTGATGGAGATGGTCTTTGCCTGGCACTTGTGTGGTGTGATTGTTACTTGCCTCTTGTCAGCTCAAGCCTGGATATTGACCAGGTCTTTGGACATGAACTGCTTCAGTATCTGAGGAGTCATGAATGGTGCTGAACAATGTGCAATCATCGACGAACATCCCTACTTCTGACCTTGGGAAGGAAGGTCATTGACGAAGCAGCTGAAAGTTGTTGAAACTCCTGCAGTGATGTCCTGAAGCTGTGATAACTGACCTCTGACAACCACAACCAATTCCTTCGTGCTAGGTTTGACTCTAACCAGCAGAGAGTTTTCCCCTTGAATCCCACTGAATCTAGTTTTGTAAAATGTAAAGGTCAGAATTATTGAAGAGAGTCCAGGGAGATTTACTGAGTGCAGGCATATTTCAAAACTGACAAAAAAATGTAAGTGTCCAGAATCTAACAACAGGAATGCAGACAGTGAGTATTGCATTACCATCTGATTTTATGATGTATGTGAGAGAACGAGTACTCACAAGAGCTTGAGGCTGATCTATACAGAACCTCAATGTCAGAAAATGAGTAAAATTGCAGTAGGACTCTGAGAATAATTTGAAATTTTAAACTAGTATGGAACACTTATTAATGCAATTTTTCTGACATAGGTTTGAGAATATTCTTTTGATGTTTAGTGATGCCATCAGACATGCCCCTGAATCCCAAGTAGTTAATGAAGTATAAACAGAAAATACTGGGAATATTCAGCATGTCAGTTAACATTAGTGGAGAGGGAAACAGAATGAACACCTTCGATCTGTGACCTTTTGACATTACATATGTAACAGGTTTGAAGCTGGGATAGAGGGTTTTGTACTGGTTTACCTTCCTTTCTATTCTGTCCACACCCCTCTCTCCCACTGTAGCATATTGCAATATCTGAGTATTTTGTTCTGTTGCCCTCTCTGCAGGAGAGATGTAAATAATGGCTGCCTGCAGTTGAGTCTGGTTAGTCTTACTGGGTGCAACAGAACTGAACGATGGCAAAGAGGATGAAACAGAACTTTCTTTTACGTTCATTTGAGAAATTAAGCACTTAAGAACATTGAGACACATTTTTGGAACTCCTACTTCTGAGGCAGTCGGGGTTGGGGGTGGTGGGGGCGGGGGTGTAAAACTGAATGGACGGGGTTTCCCCCTTGGAAACTCACATGCAATTTCACGTTTGGGCAGGCGGGGCCACGGGTGAAAACTCGCCCATTCAGCTGATAAGGCCCTAAAGTGGCTATTTAAAGGCCATATCCCAACCAGCCTCAATTTTTAGGCTGACGCGACCAGGTGCGGGGAGTTTGGGGCAAGTGACATTTGCACTTATCCTCATCTCGGACAGGAAGCGTGGGGTGCCTCACTCCGAAGGTCCCCTCAGAGTTGGGGAACTCTGACCCCTGGGACGTTGGAGCTCTGGGACCCACTTCCTCCCCGGCTTGCCCCTGTCGCCACATTTACCCCTTCCTGACCTCCCTCGGGAGCCACAGGATTTGCCTTTTCAATGATCCTGAGACTTAGTCCCAGACAGAGCGCTGCAGTATCATTTCTGGCCACTGCAACACTGTGCCAGGCCGGGTTAAAAAGCCCGCCAACAGCTTTCACGGGAGCGACTTCCTTCCAAGGACGGACTGAAGACCCCTCCTCCGCCCAGCCTATCAACGCTCAATTGAGTGTTAAATGGGAGTGGGGCTTTGAGAGTCGGTGGCTACATGTTCGGTGCTGACTTGGGATGGCGAGTGCAGATTTTTCACCATCCTGAATGTTCTACCACTCAAGTTGATTTTGAGCAAAATGAAAGATTTGTGCATATTATATTCAGATATTCGATAGGTTACCCCAATATATATTATATACCCCAGTCACCTGTACCATGACCGAAAGACGTGCTGGTTAGGTGCATTAACCATGCTAAATTGTCCCTCAGTATACCCAAACAGGCACCGGAATGTGGCGACTAGGGGATTTTCACAGTGACTTCATTGAGTATGTATGTAAGCCCGTTTGTGACTAATAAATAAACTTTAATTTATTAACTGTAAGAATGGCACTGATAGGATATTTGGGGAGAATGGGGGAGTTCAGCCCTGACGTTAATTATACATTAATTATGTAATTATGAACAAAGATTTGGCTGAAAGTGAATAAAATAGGCGAGGATGAAGTAATCTTTTTTTCATCATGATGAGTTCAGATGCTGTTGAAGTGGTGTATAACCATTGTTGTCTGCAAGACTCCAGTTCTATGGACAGTTCTCAAACTAATGATAATAATTTAAATATATAATTAATTATATAATTAATAATGATAATAATAATAAAAATAATGATGATAAACTAATAATAATGATAACTTACTATGGCAAGACTAAGAATGAGATTACATTGAGAGGTACATACCATGAAAGGAAGAGTAAAGGCAATAAGCTGATGTGGAAGGAGGCCACAGCCATAGAAATGGCAGAAAGAGAGACTTGAAAATTGCAAGCAAGTTCTTTTCCTGAGTTAGCGGGGGAGGTCCACTGGATTTCAGCAGGATCCAGGTCATCACCGCCGCAGAATCAGAAATGTAGATGCTACCACTGCCATGGTAGCCACCAAACAGTTAAAGGCCCCAATTTCCAGTCAATGTGCTCTGGCTCTGGGAAAGTCAGCCATATCTAGCTGGCATGCAGGAACAGAGGAAACAGTAATGCTCAAAGGCATGCAGCAGGAGGCTGTGAGGGATCTAAAGATAGCTCAAAAGTCTGGAAATCTTCAAATACTCACAAAAAAGACGTGGAGACAAAAAATCAGGTCATCAAGCAGGCAGATCAAGAGTGAAACTCAATCAGAGCACAAGGAAAACAACACATGGAAAATGAAAGTAAAAGGGCTGAAGATATAATTCTAATGCCCACGATGAAAATGAAATTAGGAGACTCACAACTTACTTTCATCATGGTTACAACTGCAGCAGCATCTGTTCTCTCAGAAGCAGAGTACAAGAATTCTCTAAGCCACATTCTTGTATCCAAAATTGGTGTGAAATTGGCCAGTTATTCCAATAACAGTATTCCAGTTTTAGGTCAACTTAGCTTTGCAGTGGAACATGATGATGCATCCTATTACCTGTAGTAGGAGGAGGGAGGAGGGAGCAAAGTCTCCCTGATGGAAAGAGATTGGCTTAAGAAAGTATGGGCCTGAATTTTCAGGATGATGACACTTGGCGCCCGCCATCCTGAGAGTTGGCGGGGAATGCAGCCTGCCAACTCCAAAAAGCTGTTATCATTTTATGCTCAATTGTGTGTTGATTGGTAGCAGGCTGGACTTCCATCTACCCTGGGACAGACATCACACCTTGATTGGCCAACAGCTCTCCAGCTCCTCCAGGCACAGAACAGCAGTGGCCCGAAAAGTCTAGACCTAAGTCCCAGGACCACATTTCAGGTAAGTACCTGGGGGTTGGAGGATAAGAGATATGCTGGAGAGGTCGGCAGGGGAGCGATCTCCATGTCGGAGGTAGGCCAGGGGAGTAGGGAGGTCTGTAGCTCCCAGGTCCTTGAGGGGAAAGTGCCCCAAATCTGAAGGGATCCTTCATATTGAAGAGTCCTTCAGATTGAGGTGCCCCCCACCACCCCCCCCGAGCCCCCTCCCCGCACTACCCTCTGCTCCTTGCATTCCAGTCCAAGTTCGAGATTGTTAACTTTTTCTAACCAGCATCCGTCAGCCTAAAAAACTAGGCTGAATGGAAAAAGGCCCTTAAGCTGCCACTTGAAGGCCTTAATAGGGCAATAGGCAGGCTTTCCATCCGAGATCCTTCCTGCCTTGGAGTAAAATTGCAAATGTGTGGGATTCCAAAGGGAAACCCATCCTGACAATTTTACACCCTCTCCCACCTTTAAACTCATTTGGGGCAGGGGAGCAAAAAATTCTGACCACATTTAAATTTGGCTGAATTATTTACATTAGGGGTCAGTAAGAGTATGTCTGACATTGAGGAAGTGCACAAAGTGGTTTTTGAGTAACAAAGACCAAATGATAAAATTAGCCATCAACCTGATATTAAATATCATAAAGCAGCAGATCACACAGCGCTTTCGAGATTTCCCATGAAAACTGATACATTTCTAGCTACTGAGCTACTTGTGAATGACTTTACATACACAAATGAGATGCCAGTGTCTGCCAGAGAAATGGATGAGCTACTCAGTAAAGTGCTTAATTATCATGAATAGCTGACCTAAAAAGGTGATGATGAGAAACTGCAGGTGTATTTCACACATATAGAAGGATTTTCCAGCCTCGCACACCCCCAGTCCGGAGCCTCCCAGCTGAGCTCAACGGACCTTTGAATGGTCCGTCAAATTTTCTGTCTCACCCGCTGCGGTTCCCATGGTGTGCGAGATGGGAGAATTTCGGCCATAGAAATGAATCGAGTGTAGAGCACATTGGTTTCCTGTGGGTTTAAGAATCATTATTCCACTACAATTTAGAGGGAGATTATCAAGGAACTTTATCAAGAGAACACGGGCTCTTCTATATGAAAGTTGTCAGTAGAAATGTTGAAGAATTGTGATTAATAAAAGACAATTTGAAGGGTACAGCAACCATTAAACAGACATTTTCAACAAGTCACTGACCTGTTAGCTAGTCAGGACTGAAAACAAAAATGGATTGTTTGCAGTGACAATTCAGTAAATTATCTTTGCAATGGGATCTGAAGTTGCTAAAATGGTTTTGTCAAAGAATGCTCTTGTATTTTAACCTTTCTTATGTGAATAGGGAAGCACTGCAACAGATTGAATATAGAACAGTTAGAGATTTAGATTTATACAGACACAGATAGGATCAACATACCAGAAGTGTGACTGATTAACAGTCAAGTCCTCACCCACTACTGTCACTGAACCTGGAATTAAATATGGCCCATAATCACTATCTTCTACCCTACTCTATATGAGATAGCCAGGATGACATTGGGATTAACTTGTCTACAGTAGAGCTGGTGAATAGACTTCATCAGCACACATTAGCAATGCAGCTATCCAACATACTTTATAATTTACAGAATACACAAGCTTGTTTTGATCTCTGGTAATTTATTCAGATGATCTTTATTCATTTTTAAAAATAATTTATTCATTCAGGAGGTAAATGTTCAACATGATGCGGTATCTCAGTATTAGATAAGATGTCAAGTTCAGCTCCCTGGGAGTTACTTCAAGGAAATGCACAGTGCATTGAATTCACAGTCGTGCAGAGAGCAGGTTTTAAACCCGAGCTGCATTATATCAAGTGTTATTCCACTTGTTGGCATGATGTCTTCGATAATAGATTGTGAAAATCAATAATGAGGCATTTCCAGACATCATTATAATTTAGATAATTAGGATTTTAATAATTCTAATAATTCCAGACATCATTATAATTCTGTAAATTATTATCAAAGTCAGGAACCCTGGATGACTTGGGATATTGAGGCCCTGGTCAAGAAGAAAGAGGCACATGATGTGCACAGGCAGCTGGGATCAAGTGAATCTCTTAAAGAGTATAGGAGGTGTAGGAGTAGAGTTAAGAGAGAAATCAGGAGGACAAAAAGGGGACACGAAATTGTTTTGGCAGATAAGGCAAAGGAGATTCCAAAGAGCTTCTACAAATACATAAAGGGCAAAAGAGTAACAAGGGAGAGAGTAGGTCCTCTTTAGGGGCGGCACGGTAGCACAGTGGTTAGCACTGCTGCTTCACAGCTCCAGGGTCCCGGGTTCGATTCCCGGCTCGGGTCACTGTCTGTGTGGAGTTTGCACATTCTCCTCGTGTCTGCGTGGGTTTCCTCCGGGTGCTCCGGTTTCCTCCCACAGTCCAAAGATGTGCGGGTTAGGTTGATTGGCCAGGTTAAAAAAAAATTGCCCCTTAGAGTCCTGAGATGCGTAGGTTAGAGGGATTAGCGGGTAAATATGTGGGGGTAGGGCCTGGGTGGGATTGTGGTCGGTGCGGACTCGATGGGCCGAATGGCCTCCTTCTGCACTGTAGGGTTTCTATGACTTCTATGATTAAGGATCAACAAGGTGATCTATGTGCGGATCCACGAGATTGGCGAGATCCTAAATGAATATTTCTCATCAGTATTTAGTATTGAGAAAAGCATGGATGTTAGGGAACTTGGGGAATTAAATAGTGATGTCTTGAAGAGTGTACATATTACAGAGAAAGAGGTGCTGGAAGTCTTAAAGCGCATCAAGGTAGATAAATCTGCAGGACCTGATGAGGTATATCCTAGGATGTTGTGGGAGGCTAGGGAGGAAATTGCGGGTCCCCGAGCCGAGATATTTGAATCATTGATAGTCACGGGTGAGGTGCCTGAAGGTTGGCGAGTGGCAAATGTTGTGCCTTTGTTTAAAAAGGGCTGCAGGGAAAAGCCTGGGGACTACAGGCCAGTGAGCCTCACATCTGTGGTGGGTAAATTGTTGGAAGGTATTTTGAGAGACAGGATCTACAGGCATTTAGAGATGCAAGGACTGATTAGGGACAGTCAGCATGGCTTTGTGAGTGGAAAATCATGTCTCACAAATTTGATTGAGTTTTTTGAAAGGGTAACCAAGAAGGTAGATGAGGGCAGTGCAGTTGATGTTGTCTACATGGACTTTAGCAAGGCCTTTGACAAGGTACCACATGGTTGGTTGTTGCATAAAGTTACATCTCATGGGATCCAGGGTGAGGTATCTAAGTAGATACAAAATTGGCTTCTTGACAGAAGCCAGAGGGTGGCTGTAGAGAGTTGTTTTTCAAACTGGGGGCCTGTGACCAGCAGTGTGCCTCAGGGATCAGTGCTGGGCCCACTGTTATTTGTCATTTATATTAATGATTTAGATGAGAATATAGGGGGCATGGTTAGTAAGTTTGCAGATGACACCAAGATTGGTGGACAGTGAGGAAGGTTATCTCCAATTGCAGCGGGATCTTGATCAATTGGGCCAGTGGGCTGACGAATGGCAGATGGAGTTTAATTTAGACAAATGCGAGGTAATGCATTTTGGTAGATTGAACCAGGACTGGACTTACTCAGTTAATGGTAGGGCATTGGGGAGAGTTACAGAACAAAGAGATCTAGGGGTACATGTTCATAGCTCCTGGAAAGTGAAGTCACAGGTGGACAGAGTGGTGAAGAAGGCATTTGGCATGCTTGATTTCATCGGTCAGAACATAGAATACAGGAGTTGGGACGTCTTGTTGAAGTTGTACAAGACATTGGTACGGCCACACTTGGAATACTGTGTGCAATTCTGGTCACCCTATTATAGAAAGGATATTACTAACTAGAAAGAGTGCAGGAAAGGTTTACTAGGATGCTACCGGGACTTGATGGATTGAGTTATAAGGAGAGGCTGAATAGACTGGGACTTTTTTCTCTGGAGCGTAGGAGGCTGAGGGGTGACCTTATAGAGGTCTATCAAATAATGAGGGGCACAGACAAGGTCGATAGTCAATATCTTTTCCCAAATGTAAGGGAGTCTAAAACTGGAGGGCACAGGTTTAAGGTGAGAGGGGAGAGATACAAAGTGTCCAGATGGGCAATTCTTTCACACAGAGGGTGGTGAATGTCTGGAACAAGCTGCCCGAGGTAGTAGTAGAGGCGGGTACAATTGTATCTTTTAAAAAGCATTTAGATAGTTACATGGGTATAGAGGGATATGGGCCAAATGCGGGCAATTGGGATTAGCTTAGGGGTTTCAAAAAAGAAGGGCGGCATGGACAAGTTGGGCCCCACGGCCTGTTTCCATGCTGTAAACGTCTATGTCTCTATCATTGCGTTGAAAAACAACAAACTTCAGCCAAATATCATAACATCTTCATCCAAGCGGACAAGAACCAGCCACAGTCAATATTTATTTGGGATGATTTTTCAGGAAAGAAGCTGCTGACTACAGTTTTCTTTATGGACACCTTATGGGCTTATGGTTCTCTGACACATAACTGCTGCTGAGACTGGTTGATGAGCTTTCTGCTGTAGTTACTCCTTCTGTTAGAGACATAAGGGACGATTCTTCGACTTCACCATGCCTGGTGCGATCGCACCAATCGCGGAGAACAGCGTGCAAGGCTAAAATGGGTTTCATGATTAGTGCCAAACAATTTGTGACTCTCCCGATCCTTTCTAATGTTGCGAACCAGAAAGGGCACGAGTCTGATTAGCATATTTAAAAGGATCACAGATTCCCTACAGAGCAGGAGGCCGTCATTTGGCCCATTAAATCTACACCGAATCTCTGACAGAGCATCTTACCCAGGCCCTATCCCTGTAACGCCGCTAATCCCCCTAGCCTACACATTTTTGGACACTAAGGGGCAATTTAGCATCGTCAATCAAACTAACCTGCACATCTTTGGAGCGTGGAAGGAAACCAGAGCACCAGGAGAAAACACATGCAGACATGAGGAGAACATGCAAACTCCACACAGTCACCCAAGTAGCATTTAAATAAGGATAGCCCATTCAAATTCCAGCACATGGAATTCACCGGCCTTTGGGTGCAGTGTAATGACGCTGAGAATCACAATTAGTCTCCACTAGCGGAAACCTGGCGCAATGGTCATGCCGAGGGGCTCGGAGGCCATTGAAGCCCCAGGTGGTCGGGGCATGGCTGGGTGGTGCCCATACTGGCAATGCCCAAATGGCACACCGGCAGTGGCCACCAGACAGCCCGGCAGTGCCAGTTGGGTACTGCCAGTGTGCCGGGGTAGGGCATGAATGGGGGCCACGAAGAGGAGAGGCTTTGCGTGAGGGAGAGCGTGATGGTCATGCAGAGGTGGATCATGAAGGTGATTTTGAAGGGAGGGTATGTTGAGGATCGGGCAGGGGACTCATCGGATGCCTTGATGCCCCATTACCAGCGACCCATGTCAGGAAGGGGGTGGAGGAATGTGAAGCCGATGAGGGGGGGGGGCTCCCCGAAGCTTGTGGGGTGAGTGAGGGGGGTCTCCCAGTGCACCAAGATTGGGATGCTGATCTCAGACCCTTTAATCCAAAAGATGTGCGGGTTCGGTTGATTGGCCATGCTAAAAATTGCCCCTTAGAGTCCTGAGATGCATAGGTTAGAGGGTTAGTGGGTAAATATGTGGGGTAGGGCCTGGGTGGGATTGTGGTCGGTGCAGACTCGATGGGCCGAATGGCCTCCTTCTGCACTGTAGGGTTTCTATGATTTCTATGAATCCACAAACAATGAGTGCCTGTTTTAAATCAGGTTCAGTGTTCCTGAGATACCAAATCCCATGAACTTTACTGGTGGATAAGACTTTGGGTGGATGGGACTTCACTTAATTTTACTTTAAGCAGGCAGATGGGACCCTGACTCTAACACAGTCATGGGGTCTCCACCAGCTGTTGTGGAAGATGCCTGCCCTAGATCAAAAGAGACAGAGTTAAAATGAGGCTCAGTGGTACTGTGGCAGGAACACACAGTGTTACTCTTATTTTATCTACCCATCCAACCACTGGGTCAGCTGAGTTAAAATCACTCTATGCATTTTTATTAACAAAATAATTAATTTGTTATTTATCATTGAATCAAAGTGATTATGGCTTGAATATTAAGGGGCAAGTTATGTAGGTGGGGTGTGTGGGTGGCAGCGATTTAGGCAGGAAACCCAGACTTTCCTGTACCCTGTCTTTTACTGACACATTCTCTGCTGGACTCTTACAAAGGTTAGAAAAGCAGAGAGGTCCAATCCACATCCCTGGGAGGGACACTGTACATTGTTATAGTGGTTCTATTATTTGGGAGGTGGATAGCGAGTGAGGATCTGCGTCTAATCTCTGGTGGTTTAAAGGGAGTAATAAGTCTCACAACACCAGGTTAAAGTCCAACAGGTTTATTTGGTAGCAAAAGCGACAAGCTTTCGGAGCGCTGCTCCTTCATCAGGTGAATGGGAGTTGTGCTAACAAACAGGGCATATAAAGACACAAACTCAATTTACAAGATAATGGTTGGAATGCGAGTCTTTACAGGTACAGACAATGTGAGTGGAGAGAGGGTTAAACACAGGTTAAAGAGGTGTATTTTCTCCAGCCAGGACAGTGAGTGAGATTTTGCAAACCCAGGCAAGTCGTGGGGGTTACAGATAGTGTGACATGAACCCAAGATCCCAGTTGAGGATATGTGCGGAACTTGGCTATCAGTTTCTGCTCAGCGATTCTGCGTTGTCGTGTGTTGTGAAGGCCGCCTTGGAGAACGCTTACCTGAAGATCAGAGGCCGAATGCTCATGACTGCTGAAGTGTTCCCCAACAGGAACACTCCTGCCTGGTGATTGTCGAGCGGTGTTCATTCATCCATTGTCGTAGCATCTGCATGTCTCCCCAATGTACCATGCCTCGGGACATCCTTTCCTGCAGTGTATCAGGTAGACAACGTTGGCCAAGTTCCAAGAATATGTACCTGGTGGATGGTGTTCTCACGTGAGATGATGGCATCCGTGTCGATGATCCGGCACGTCTTGCAGAGGTTGCTGTGGCAGGATTGTGTGGTGTTGTGGTCACTGTTCTCCTGAAGGCTGGGTAGTTTGCTGCAGACAATGGTCTGTTTGAGGTTGTGCGGTTGTTTGAAGGCAAGAAGTGGGGGTGTGGGAATGGTCTTGGTGAGATGTTCGTCTTCATCAATGACATGTTGAAGGCTCCGGAGAAGATGTCATAGCTGCTCCGCTCCGGGGAAGTACTGGACGACAAAGGGTACTCTGTCCGTCGTGTCCCGTGTTTGTCTTCTGAGGAGGTCGGTGCGGTTTTTTGCTGTGGCGCGTCAGAACTGTCGATCGATGAGTTGAGTGCCATATCCTGTTATGAGGGCATATTTTTGGACTCGCATTCCAACCATTATCTTGTAAATTGAGTTTGTGTCTTTATATGCCCTGTTTGTGAACACGACTCGCACTCACCTGATGAAGGAGCAGTGCTCCGAAAGTTTGTGGCGCAAGAAACAATACTTTTCACTGTCATGTGACAATAATAAATCAAATCAAATCAAATCAAAAACTGCCTTTGCCCCAGCTGAGGCCCTGGACACTTAAGGGCCATTTCATGCCCTGCCTCAATTTTCAGTGGGAGGATTTCCTGAGCATGTGGGAAGCCCAAAGATGATTGGGTTTAGACCCCAGGCAGGAGGAGGTGGAAGGGGGTGTGGCATCTCCAACAGAAGCCTCCTTCTAACTTTGGGCGGGTGCTCCCCCCCATGGGGTCTAGAGGGCACCGGACCTCCCTCCCTCCTTCCCACCTGTGATCTTGAAAACTTACCTTTCCATCCAGTCCCGGCACTCAGGCACTGACATCTTTATCCACTTCCTTTTCTGTCCATTGCAGCCTGTCACCACCGGAAATAGAGAACTGCCAGCCAACCATGTTGGCTAGCACCACTCTAAGGAGGGACTTGCTTCTGAGTGAAGGGCAGAAGTCCCATCTGTGGCCAATTGACGCTCATTCGAGCTCCGGGGTAGGCGGACATGTCAGATAGGGAAACCCTGCCTTCCAAAATATCCTGGCCAGAATAAATCTTTTTATGTAAAAGGTTCTTCCAATGTTGTAAATGATTTGTCATATTGAACTGAAAAATTAGAGCACCTACTGCTCTTGGTAATGTTAACATATGCCTGAAGTATCAGAATACAGTGCTTTAATGCTTCATAGTTCACTCCTATACAAATTGAATCTATAAACATAAAATTAGCATTGTCTGGATTCAGCAATTGTAACAAAGCAACTTGTTAGGTATGAGGTACTTAGCTAGTTATCTACGCATTAAATGTTAGACAAAAGCAAAATTAGAATTGTAATTGCACTATTAATGCTATCGCTTCAGTCACATCTTTGAATAAAAGCTTCATTTCAGGTAAATGAAGTGGAACGCCACTTTGCTGAGTTGTATATTGAAGTCACTTGAAATACAAAGCGACCCATTGAGAACACCAACACATTTGGCCTCTCCATAAAGAAAACAAATGACAAAATACTGGGGTTAATGTTGATTCCATGATCTCGCTCTCCCAGTGGGGACCAGAGCTGGTTGGGAAATGTATTTTTGGAAACTGCTGGCAAGCAATGTCTGATTTCTCACCTGATTAAATTAAGATTTGGAAAATCATGGGCTGTGAATCCATGGTTTCCCAAGATATTCTCCCTGTAATCAGTTTCTAACCAGCACTTCTCAGAATTACTGTTTTACGGTATAGCAACTGTAAGAATTGTGCTCGGCACCCACAGACTCATCAAAGTCTCATTGGCTTTAAGTGGTGGTCACTCATTTTGGTTTAAAACCATAATCTACCTTACTGTAGTTCTTTCCTAAATATATATACAGCTCCAACTGTTTACAATTAATCTCAATCATTCTGATTTTATAAAAAGCTTCGCTCTTAGCATTTCCTCACTGTTGATAGCTTTGCTCTCACAGGCAGTTAGTTTTCCACAGCGGGGATCGAGGCAACAAAAATCAATCAGAAGATGGGAGCCCGAGAAGATCACAGAGTAGCATGTTTTCTATTAGCAGGCACAGCAGCGGCAGAGATTGGCAACAGCGCTTGCCTTGAACAGTTTTAGTAAGCACCTTAAAAGGAGCAGGAAACTCTACAGGTACACTGCGAGATGGGATGTTTTTGTGGGTGAAATATCCTTTGCAATGTTAATCTTGGTTTGCTCCTGGATTGATTGGAATCTTTTTTGTTTTATTTTCACTAAGTTCGAAAAACGTAATGTATATCTTCCGCTTTAACACCATTTTATTTGAATACCATGATTATTCAAGCTCAACATTGTTATAAATACCATATTAGACATCTGAACAACACATAATACTATGGGACAATAGGACTTAAATCTTGCATCTCCAAATCCATCCTTATTTGGTATTGCAAAGGTGTTGCAAAATAAAGGGCAAATGTGTCTGCAAATGGATGGGCCAAAATTCTGTATTGTGAAGAAGCAAATGAATCTCGGTGTATAATGTACGAACCCCCATGTCCAACTTGTGAAAGTTTGGGAGTGACTGCCTAAAAGCTTAGAGTTCAAATGCATCATGACCCAACATAAGAGACAATGAAGAAATTATCTTAAATACTCAAAATCCCCAGAGAATCAATTTTTTTTGTTGCTTATCAAGATTAATAATCTCGGTGCTAAAAAATTAATAATTTTTCATTGCAGACAGCTAGGGCCTGATTTTCACAATTAATGCACTCAGCTTGAGCGGGTAATCTCAAGACTCAGCAGACCCATCTCTGTGGAAATGATTCCCCTCTGTGGGGGTAGGGGAGGGCATGATTGTTTAAAAAGCAGGAACACAGAGCGGTGACAGTTTAAAAAGCAGGAACACAGAGCGGTGACAGTTTAAAAAGCAGGAACACAGAGCGGTGACAGTTTAAAGAGCGGGAACACAGAGCGGTGACAGTTTAAAGAGCGGGAACACAGAGCGGCGACAGTTTAAAAAGCAGGAACACAGAGCGGCGACAGTTTCAAGAGCGGGAACACAGAGCGGCGACAGTTTAAAGAGCGGGAACACAGAGCGGCGACAGTTGGGAGTTTGGGTGGAGAAGATGGCAGTTAGGGCAGTTCAATGCTCCTCTTGCAGGATGTGGGAGGTAAGGGTTACCATTAGTGACCCAGCTAACTTCACCTGTGGGAGGTGCACCCAGCTCCAGCTCCTCACAGACCGCCTTAGGGAATTGGAGCTGGAACTAGATGAACTTCGGATCATTCGGGAGGCAGAGGGGGTGATAGATAGCAGTTATCGGGAAGTGGTAACACCTAAAAACAAAGCTAGCTGGGTGACAGTCAGGAGAGGGGAGGGGAGGAAGCAGTCAGTGCAGGGATCCCCTGTGGTTGTTCCCCTCCAAAATAAGTATACCGTTTTGGATACTGTGGGGGGGGCGCAGCGGCGCTCCAGGATGGTAGTCTACCTCCCTGGTGCCAGGGTCCTGGATGTCTCTGAGCGGGTAGAAAGCATCCTAAAAAAGGAGGGTAATCAGACAGACGTCATTGTCCACATTGGTACAAATGACGTAGGCAGAAAGAGCAGGGAGGTCCTGCAAGAGCAATTTAGGGAGTTAGGTAGAAGGCTAAAAAGCAGGACCTCGAGGGTAGCAATCTCTGGATTGCTCCCTGTGCCACGAGCTAGTGAGGCGAAGAACAGGGAGATTGTGCAGCTGAACACGTGGCTAAAGAACTGGTGCAGGAGGGAGGGTTTCAGATTCATGGATCACTGGGAAGTCTTCTGGGGAGGATGGGACCTGCACAAGAAGGATGGGTTACACCTGAACTGGAGGGGCACCAATATCCTGGCTGGGAGGTTTGCTCGTATGGTTCGGGTGGGTTTAAACTAATGTGGCAGGGGGGTGGGGATCAGAACAATAGGTCAACAGGCGTAGAGACTGGGGACGAGCATGGAGCCAAGACAAGGCTACCTAAGAGGAAGAGCAATCTGGGGGAGGATGAACTCAGTGGGCCTGGAGGTCTGGAGTGCATCTGCTTCAATGCAAGGAGCGTAACGGGCAAGACAGATGAACTTAGAGCCTTAATGCTTGCGCGGAACTTGGATGTGGTTGCAATGACAGAGACTTGGTTAAAAGAAGGACAGGACTGGCAGCCGAATATTCTGTGGTATAAGTGTTTTAGGCGAGACAGAGGAGGGGTGAGAAGAGGTGAGGGAGTAGCAATACTGGTTAGGGAGCATATTACAGCGGTACAGAGGGTGGACAATTTGGAAGGATCATGTAATGAGACACTGTGGGTAGAGCTCAGAAACAGGAAGGGCGCAGTCACTATGCTGGGGGTATACTATAGGCCTCCCAACAGCCCACGGGAAGTTGAAGAACGGATATGTAAGGAGATTCTGGACAGGTGTAGAAAAAATAGGGTTGTTGTAGTGGGAGACTTTAATTTCCCTCGTATAGACTGGAAATCCCTTAGGGCTGGGGGTCCGGACGGGGGGGAATTTGTAAAATGTGTACAGGAAGGTTCTTTGGAACAATATGTTCATAGTCCAACTAGAGAGGGGGCTATACTGGACCTAGTACTGGGGAATGAGCCCGGTCAGGTCATCAAAGTTTCAGTGGGGGAACATGTGGCGAACAGTGACCACAATTCTGTAAACTTTCAGATAGTCATGGAAAAGGATGAGTGTTGTCCTATGGATAAGGTGCTGAATTGGGGGAAAGCTAATTACAGCTGGATTAGGCAGGATTTGGTGGCTGTTGATTGGGAGAGGCTGTTCGAGAGTAAATCCACATCTGGCATGTGGGAGTCTTTTAAGGAGCAGTTGATAGGAGTGCAGGGCAGGCATGTGCCTGTAAAAAGGAAGGACAGGAAAGGTAGGATTCGAGAGCCGTGGATAACCAGAGAAATTGTGGGTCTAATCAAAAAGAAAAAAGAGGCATACATAAGGTCCAGGCAGCTAAAAACAGATGAAACACTGGAGGAATACAGAGAAAGTAGAAAATAACTCAAACAGGGAGTTAGAAGGGCAAAAAGGGGTCACGAAATGTCATTGGCAGACAGGATTAAGGAGAATCCCAAGGCATTTTATACATATGTTAGGAACAAGAGGGTTGTCAGAGAAAGAGTCGGACCTCTCAAGAACAAAGGAGGGGAATTATGCTTAGAACCCGAGGAAGTAGGTGAGATCCTAAATGAATACTTTGTATCAGTATTCACAAAGGAGAGGGACACGTTGATTGGTAGTGTCTCAGAGGGATGTGTAGACCCGTTGGAACAAATCGCAATTACAAGGGAGGAAGTGTTAGGTGTTTTAGGAAGCATTAAGGTAGACAAATCCCCAGGGCCAGATGGCATCTGTCCTAGATTTCTGAGAGAGACAAGAGATGAAATTGCTGGGCCTCTAACAGAAATCTTTGTTTCTTCATTGGACACAGGTGAGGTCGCAGAGGATTGGAGGATAGCAAATGTGGTCCCGTTATTTAAGAAGGGTAGCGAGGATAACCCGGGTAATTATAGGTCAGTGAGCTCGAAGTCCATGGTAGGGAAATTGTTGGAGAAGATTCTTAGAGATAGGATCTATACACATTTAGAACTGAATAGTCTCATTAGCGATAGACAACAAGGTTTTGTACGAGGGAGGTCATGCCTCACAAATTTGGTTGAGTTTTTTGAGGAGGTGACAAAAATGATTGACGAGGGAAGGGCCGTGGATGTCATCTACATGGATTTTAGTAAAGCATTTGACAAGGTCCCTCATGGCAGGCTGGTGCAAAAGGTTAAATCTCACGGGATCAAAGGTGAACTAGCTAGATGGGTACAGAACTGGCTTGGCCATAGAAAGAACTTTAACAACGCCAGGTTAAAGTCCAACAGGTTTATTTGGTAGCAAAAGCCACACAAGCTTTCGGAGCCTAAAGCCCCTTCTTCAGGTGAGTGCTTTAAGAAGCACTCACCTGAAGAAGGGGCTTAAGGCTCCGAAAGCTTGTGTGGCTTTTGCTACCAAATAAACTTGTTGGACTTTAACCTGGCGTTGTTAAACTTCTTACTGTGCTTACCCCAGTCCAACGCCGGCATCTCCACATACTGACCATAGAAGACAGAGGGTAGCAGTGGAGGGGTCTTTTTCTGATTGGAGGTCTGTGACTAGTGGTGTTCCGCAGGGCTCTGTACTGGGACCTCTGCTGTTTGTGATATATATAAATGATTTGGAGGAAGATGTAGCTGGTCTGATTGTAAGTTTGCGGACGACACAAAGATTGCTGGAGTTGCGGACAGTGATGAACATTGTCAGAGAGTACAGCAGGATATAGATAGGCTGGAAAATTGGGCGGAGAAATGGCAGATGGAATTTAATCCAGATAAATGCGAAGTGATGCATTTTGGTAGATCTAATGCAGGGGTGAACTGTACAATAAATGGCAGAACCATCAGGAGTATAGACACACAGAGGAATCTGGGTGTGCAAGTCCACAGATCCTTAAAGGTGGCAGCACAGGTGGAAAAGGTGGTGAAGAAGGCATATGGCATGCTTGCCTTTACTGGATGGGGCATAGAGTATAAAAGTTGGCCTATGATGTTGCAGTTATATAGAACGTTGGTTAGGCCACATCTGGAATACTGCATCCAGTTCTGGTCGCCACACTACCAGAAGGACGTGGAGGCTTTGGAGAGAGTGCAGAAAAGGTTTACCAGGATGTTGCCTGGTATGGAGGGTGTTTGCTATGAGGTGAGATTGAGTAAACTAGGGTTGTTCTCCCTGGAAAGACGGAGGTTGAGGGGCGACCTAATAGAAGTTTATAAAATTTTGAAGGGCATAGATAGGATGAACAGTTGGAAGCTTTTTCCCAGGTCAGAAATGGCAAACACAAGGGGTCACAAGTTCAAGGTAAGGGGGGGCAAGGTTCAATACAGATATGCAGGGGATGTATTTTACACAGAGGGTGGTGGGGGCCTGGAATGCACTACCAAGCAAGGTGGTTGAGGCAGACACGCTAGGATCATTTAAGACTTATCTAGATAGCCACATGAACAGAGTGGGAATAGAGGGATACAAACAGATCGTCCAGTTAGGAACACATGATCGGTACAGGCTTGGAGGGCCGAAGGGCCTGTTCCTGTGGTGTATTGTTCTTTGTTTCTTTGATTGCTTTGGTCCACCACCTCCTTAGGCAGTCCAGAGTGCCGAGGCCAGCTTATTGAAAGCCTGCTTCAGTTTTCTGAGACCACAGCCCTATAAAAGGCTGTTAGGTCTCTGAGCTCTTATCCCTCACTCCCCAGCATTGCTATGCCTCTTCATATCCCCAAGCAACACCCACACCTTCTCATACCTGCCATGCCACCTCCATGCACACTCGTATCCACATGCCACCTGTAAGTCCTCTCATTCTCCCATGCCACCTCGATACCCCGCACCACCTCCATAGCCTCTTCCCTAATATCCATTATGGGAAGACATCAGGAGACATGCAGAAATGGAAAAAAATCTTTGAACAATTTAAGACAATTCTCAAATTAATTCTCAAATTTCATTTTCCAAAATTCCCTAAATTCAGGGAAGGTTCCATCGATCGGAAACAAGCAAATCTAACTCCTTACTCAAAATAGGGAGAAAGAAAGTAGAAAGCGACAGGTCAGTTACCTTAACTTTTGTCATAGGAAAATGTTAGAAGCTAATATTAACGATGTTACAGCATGGCGCTTGTATAAATTCAAGGCAATCAGGCAGAGTCAACATGTTTTTGTGAGCGAGAGATCCTGTTTAACCAATTTATTGGAGTTCTTTGAAGATAAAGGTGCGATGGATGAAGGGGAACTGGCGGATGTACTGCACTTAGATTTTCAGAAGGCATTTGATAAGGAGCCATGCCAAAGATTATTGTGGAAAGTAAAAGCTCATGTTGTAGGGGGTAACCTATTGGCATGGTAGAAGATTGGCTCGCTAAATAGACTACAATGGGTCATTTTCTGGTTGGAAAGATGTAAAGAGTGGTGTGCCACAGGGATCAGTGCTGGGACATCAACTGTTTACAACTTACATAAATGATTTGGATGAAGAGACCATTGCTAAATTTGCTAATGATATAAAGATAGGAAAGTAAGTTGTAAAGAGGACATAAAGAGCCTACAAAGGAACAAAAATAAGTGAAGTGTGCGGGCAAAGATCTGACAAATGGTGGATAATGCAGAAAAATGTGAAATTGTCCATTTTGGCAGTAAGGATAAAAAAGAGGTATTTTATCTAAATGGTGAGAGATTGCACAGTTCTGTATTGCCGAGGGATCTGGGTGTCCGAGTGCATGAATCACAAAAGTATGCAGGTGTAGCAAGTAATTAGGAAGGCGAATAAAGTGTTGGGCAGAATTCTTGCAAAAAAACGACTAAGTGTCATAAGTGCAAGAACAATGGAGTGATCCGCTCCGATCTCTCAGATGTGTTCCGCACCGCAATCCTCCACATGCATTCGCTTTTTTGAAGAGTAGGGAGTTTTGTGCTGGTACTGGGGAGGAGGAGGGGGGGGGGGGTGCAGGGGCCTAAACACACCAGTGAGCCCTGCTTCAGAGGACTTGGGTGCTATTTCGCAAATGCATAGGGAAACCCCCTCCCCCCCCCCCCCCCACCATGGACATTGGCGCCGCCGCCCCCCCCCCCCCACTCCATTGGCAGCATGTTACCCCACATTCTCCCCAACATGGGGTGCCAGCATTGGGTTGTCCTGATGGGTACCCCGCCTGACCCCTGAATGTCATTCCCATCATGAACCTGATGTGCCTCCCTGCATGACGCCCGACATGCTGCACCTGCATAGTTCCCCCCCCCTCCACCTGTTATAACACCCCTGCCTAGCCCCGTCATAGCCCCCACTCAGGTCCCAACCCCTTGGTACTGCCCCTGGCACATCAACGTTGCCCAACTGGCACTGCCGGGATGCCTGGTGGCCATTGCCTGGGTTTCCAGTGGGCAGTATGGGCAGTACCAAGGTGTCTAGTGGACACCACCAGATGGGCACTGCCTGCTGGGCACCCGGCTCGGCCATGCCCCCCACTACTTGGGAGCTTCAATGGACTCCAAGCCCTCCGGCATGACTATCACGCCAGAACTCCACGATTGGAGACCAGTAATGATTGTCGCCATTCTCACACTGTGCCCGAAGGCTGAAGAATCCTGTGTGCTGGGATTTGAATGGGCTATGCATATTTAAATGCTACTTCAAATATGCTAATCACCCTCTATCCAGTTCATGGCATTAGATCGCAAAACTGGGTGTGAAACCAATTTGCACGCTATTCTCCGGGATTGGTACGATCTGCGACAGGCGTGACGAGGTCAGCGAATCACCTAATTATCGAATTCTGTGAGGGGAATTGATTAAAGAAGTTGAGAGGCTATCCTTCAGTTGTACAGGGGATTGGTGAGACCACATCTGGAGTATTGTGTACAGTATTGATCCCCTTATCTAAGGAAAGATGTAAATGCATTAGTAATAGTTCAGGGACGGTTCACTAGACTATTACCAGGAACAGGCGGATTGTCCATTGAGGAAAGATTGGACACGCCATATTTCTATCCACTCGAGTTTAGAAGAGTAAGATACAACTTGACTGAAACATACAAGATCCTGAGGGGTCTTGATTGGGTGGATGTGGAAAGGAGGTTTCCTCTGTGGGAGAATCTAGAAGAATAATGGTTACCCATTTAAGACAGAGATTAGGGGAATTATTTACCCTCAAAGAGCCCTGTATCTTTGGAACTCTCTTCCTCAAAAGATGGTGGAACATAGGCCAGAATTTTCTGGCCATTCACGCCGGCGGGACCAGCATTGGGTGGACTCAATTTGAAATCCCATTGACGATGGCAAAATCTAAAGATCCCGCAGCTGGCCAACAGCAGGCTGCCTCCCGCTGCCAAGAAACATGCTGCGGAAAGGCCAGAGAATCTCACCCATAGTCTATGAATATCTTCAAAGCAAAGGCAGATTTATTATTGATAAGCAAATTGGTGAAAGGTTATTGGGGTAGGTGGGAATGTGGAGTTGAGGTTCTAGCCATATCAGTCATGATCTTATTGAATGGAGGGTCAGGCTGAAGAGGCTGAGTGGTCTACTCCTGCTCCTAATGTACATGCTTGTATATGCTTGAACATCTCACCAAGGCCATTCCCACACCCCCACTTCTTGCCTTCAAACAACCACACAACCTCAAACAGACCATTGTCTGCAGCAAACTACCCAGCCTTCAGGAGAACAGTGACCACGACACCACACAACCCTGCCACAGTAACCTCTGCAAGATGTGCCGGATCATCGACATGGATGCCATCATCTCACGTGAGAACACCATCTACCAGGTACACGGTACATACTCTTTCAACTTGGCCAATGTTGTCGACCTGATACGCTGCAGGAAAGGAGGCATGGTACATTGGGGAGACCATGCAGATGCTACGACTGCGGATGAATGAACACCGCTCGACAATCACCAGGCAAGAGTGTTCTCTTCCTGTTGGGGAACACTTCAGCGGTCACGGGCATTCGGCCTCTGATCTTCGGGTAAGCGTTCTCCAAGGCGGCCTTCACGACACACAACAGCGCAGAGTCGCTGAGCAGAGACTGATAGCCAAGTTCCGCACACGAGGATGGCCTCAACCGGGATCTTGGGTTCATGTCACACTATCTGCAACCCCCACGCCTTGCCTGGGCTTGCAAAATCTCACTAACTGTCCTGTCTGGAGACAATACGCATCTCTTTAACCTGTGCTTAATGCTCTCTCCACTCACATTGTCTGTACCTTTGAGACTTGATTACCTGTAAAGACTCGCATTCCAACCATTATTTTGTAAATTGAGTTTGTGTCTTTCTATGCCCTGTTTGTGAACAGAATTCCCACTCACCTGATGAAAGAACAGCAAGCGCTCCGAAAGCTAGTGGCTTTTGCTACCAAATAAACCTGTTGGACTTAAACCTGGTGATGTGAGACTTCTTCCTGTGTTTACCTGTGGTGAACCATCGTTGGTTCCCACTAGGTAGTACTGAGCCAGGGTCTGGCCAGTACTACGAGTCTGTATATATGTTGCTGTTGGGGTTAGGGATGGGTTGTTCTACTTGTTGCTGTTGGGGTTAGGGTTGGGCTGTTACACCTGTATTATAGTTACTATGGTACATCCCTCCTGGGAGAGGTATAAAGGTCACTGCTCTGTCTGGGACCCCTCAGTCTGGGATCGTGTACTATACATGGTAGCTTCGTTGTAATAGTAAATAAAAGCCTTTATTTCCTTGAGCATCTCAAGCCTCGTGTGTGATAACGCGCATCAATTTTATTTACTCTTAATTAAACTCTCGTCGTTAAAAAAAAAAGAAAACGATACAGAGAGTATGGAGCAAATGTTAAAACCTGAACGTCTTACAGTGGATCCACGTGCGGCGGGCGCCTCTAACACCTTCGACCACTGGTTGAAATGTTTTGAGGACTACTTTGCAGCCTCCGCAGCGGTCACCACAGACGACGACAGACTCCGGGTCCTCCACGCGAGGGTAGGCGACACCGTATATCTCGCGATCCGTGCAGCCACCGACTACATAAGGGCCCTCGAGCTTCTTCAGAAGCGTTACATTAAACCGCCAAACGAGATGCATGCTCGATACCTCTTAGCCACTCGGCGACGGCAGCCTGGCGAAACGACGGAAGAGTACGCGAACGAGCTCCTACAGCTAGCCAGGGGCTGTAACTGCAAAGCAGTGTCGGCAGACCAGAACATGAACGACCTCGCTCGAGATGCGTTTGTGGCGGGAATCGGATCATCTTATATCCGACTCAGACTGTTGGAGCAAGGTAATCTTGATCTCACTAAGTCGATAGAACTAGCGGATACGTTGGAGACGGCCTCCAAAAGCCTAGTATTGTATCCCGAAGACCACGTGGAGACAACGTGGCAGGAGCAGTCGCTGATCCCTCCTCGTCCCTTGGGTTCGAAAAGCTGCGTGATGGCGTGCCCACACTCGGGCCTGACGATGGCAGCAGCTCCAGGCGGCCCGCGGTGTTACTTCTGTGGGGGAGTGAAGCACACTCGGCAGCGATGTCCCGCTAAAGCTGTGTTGTGCTCCGCCTGCGGTAAGAAGGGGCACTATTCGAAGGTATGCCGATCCAAACTTACTTCCAGGAACAGCAGTGCGGCCTGCGACTCCCCGGAGCCCGGTTCTTCATCGTCGGCATCGTCGAGGGTTTCGTCCACGTGCGAGGCCAGGACGCCGCCATTACAGTCGACGGAGTCGCAAGAGATGCGCGACCACCAGGGGTCGCTGATTTTGGCGCCATCACCCACGTGCGACCTATGGGAGCAGCCATGTTGATCAGCACCGACCGCGAACGACCAGCAGGGGTCATCTTCATCTATCTCAGCTGCCTGCAGTGGCGCTCACGAACCAACGGTGGCGTCGATCATCCTGGACCAGACCAAGCCTCACAGACTCGACAAGTCTATGATGGACATTCAGGTAAACAAACACTTGATTTATTGTCTGTTTGACAGCGGGAGCACTGAGTTTTATTCACCCAGACGCTGTGAAGCGGTGTGGCCTCCAGATCCAACCTGTCAAACAGACGATTTCAATGGCATCAAGGTCCCGGTCTGTCACCGTGCTAGGGAGTTGCGTGGTAAATTTAACGGTGCAGGGCACGGTTTACGATCGCTTCAAGCTCCTGGTGTTACCGCACCTTTGCGCGCCAATACTCCTCGGACTAAATTTCATGGTCCATTTGAAGAGTGTAACCCTACAGTACGGTGGGCCACTCCCTCCGCTTTCAGTGGGAGAACAGCAGCTTCCAAATTGCCCAACGCCTGTAGCCTCTCGACGCTGAGGATTACCACACCCTCCCTGTTCCAGAATCTTGTGCCAGGCTGCAAGCCCATCGCGACTAAGAGTAGGCGTTACAGCGCTGAGGATCGGATCTTCATTCGATCTGAAGTTCAGCGGCTCCTCAAGGAAGGGATCATACAATCTAGCGCTAGTCCATGGAGAGCGCAGGTCGTGGTGGTCAAGAGTGGGAACAAACCCAGGATGGTCATTGACTATAGTCAGACCATTAATAGATACACGCAGCTGGATGTGTATCCCCTCCCGCGCATATCTGACATGGTCAATCAGATTGCGCAGTACCAGGTGTTCTCCACCATAGACCTCAAGTCTGCCTACCACCAACTCCCCATTCGCCCAGAGGACCGACAATACACGGCTTTTGAGGCGGATGGTCGCTTGTATCACTTTCTCAGGGTTCCTTTTGGTGTCACCAATGGGGTCTCGGTCTTCCAGCGTGCTATGGACCGAATGGTGGACCATAACGGACTGCGGGCTACCTTCCCGTACCTGGATAACGTCACCATCTGCGGCCATGACCAGCAGGACCACGACACAAATCTCCTTAAGTTCCTACGCACTGCATCTCGCCTGAATCTGACCTACAACAGGGAGAAGTGTGTATTTCGTACGCGCCGTTTAGCCATCCTCGGATACATGGTGGAAAACGGGGTCATTGGCCCTGATCCAGACCGTATGCGTCCCCTCCTTGAACTTCCCCTGCCCACTAGCGCAAAAGCACTGAGAAGATGCTTAGGCTTCTTCTCTTACTATGCACAGTGGGTTCCCAATTACGCGGACAAAGCCCGTCCGCTCATCAAGTCCACCTCTTTTCCCCTAACACCAGAGGCTCGATTGGCCTTTGATAAACTAAAAGCCGACATCGTGAAAGCCACGATGCACGCTGTTGATGAGTCCATCCCCTTCCAGGTGGAGAGTGATGCATCTGATTTCGCCCTGGCCGCCACACTTAACCAGGCGGGCAGGCCTGTCGCCTTTTTTTCCCGCACCCTCCAAGGCCCCGAAATTCGACATTCAGCGGTGGAAAAGGAGGCCCAGGCCATTGTGGAGGCCGTCAGGCATTGGCGCCATTACTTGGTGGTAAAACGGTTCATCCTGATCACAGACCAGCGGTCCGTGGCGTTCATGTTCAATAACACGCTGCGGGGCAAGATCAAGAACGACAAGATCTTGAGGTGGAGAATCGAACTCTCCACCTATAATTACGACATCATGTATCGTCCAGGGAAACTCAACGAGCCCTCGGATGCCCTGTCACGTGGAACATGCGCCAGTATACAGGAGGACCGTTTGCAGGCTCTCCATAATGACCTATGCCATCCTGGGGTCACTCGGCTCTGCCACTTCGTAAAAGCCCGCAATCTGCCCTACTCGGTGGAGGATGTCAGGTCCATAACGAGAAGTTGTCGGGTATGCACGGAATGCAAACCGCACTTTTACCGACCTGACCGGGCACAACTAGTCAAGGCCACTCGTCCCTTCGAAAGACTGAGTGTCGACTTTAAGGGCCCCCTTCCCTCGACAGATCGGAATGTGTACTTCCTCAACATCATTGATGAGTACTCGAGATTCCCTTTTGTTATTCCCTGCTCTGATACATCCGCTGCCACGGTTATCAAGGCATTACGTGATCTTTTTACTCTGTTCAGGTACCCCTGCTACATTCACAGCGATAGGGGCTCGTCATTCATGAGCGATGACTTGAGGCAATACCTGCTCTCATACGGGATTGCCTCTAGTAGAACCACAAGCTACAACCCTAGGGGTAACGGACAGGTGGAACGTGAGAATGCTACAGTCTGGAAGGCTGTCTTACTGGCGTTGAAGTCAAAAAGCCTTCCAGTCTCCCGTTGGCAAGAGGTGCTCCCTGATGCGCTCCATTCCATAGGCTCACCCCTGTGTACGGCAACCAACGCTACTCCTCATGAGAGGCTGTTTTCATTCCCTCGCAAGTCTTCCTCTGGGACCTCATTACCGTCTTGGTTGACGTACTCAGGACCTGTCCTCCTGCGGCAACGTGTGAGGGCCCGCAAGTCCGACCCGTTGGTCGAACAGGTCCATCTCCTCCACGCCAACCCTCAGTATGCCTATGTGGCATACCCTGACGGGCGAGAGGACATGGTCTCGATTCGAGACCTGGCGCCAGCAGGGGACGTAGAAACCCCTGTCGCTCCCATACCTCCTGTTAGAGACCCCCCAACTATTGTTTCCCCTTCTGACACGGCGCGGGCAGCATCGGGACCATTACTTAACCGTTTTACTCCCGTGTACAGCTTGCCTGAGTCCAGGAGATGGTCACCACTTCAGGGCGTGTCGGAACTCAACAGATTATCATCGCCTCAGGGTCAGCCAGCCCGTGAGACTGTGGAGGAACCGTTGGATATCGCCTTGGGGAGAACGCCACCGCGAGTGCCTACTCCGGTGTCATCACCGGTGCTGAGGAGGTCACAATGACGGTGCGGTCCCCCTGACCGTCTGAACTTATAGACTGATGACAAATTATTCTGTTTTTTTTGTACCCCGCCGGCCTTTGTCTTCAAAGGAGGGGTGAATGTGGTGAACTATCGTTGGTTCCCATTAGGTAATACTGAGCCAGGGTCTGGCCAGTACTACGAGTATGTATATATGTTGCTGTTAGGGTTAGGGATGGGTTGTTCTACTTGTTGCTGTTGGGGTTAGGGTTGGGCTGTTACACCTTGTATTATAGTTATTATGGTACATCCCAGTCGGGCTCCGCCTCCTGGGAGAGGTATAAAGGTCACTGCTCTGTCTGGGACCCCTCAGTCTGGGATCGTGTACTATACATGGTAGCTTCGTTGTAATAGTAAATAAAAGCCTTTATTTCCTTGAGCATCTCAAGCCTCGTGTGTGATAACGCGCATCAATACCCCAGTCCAACACCAGCATCTCCACATCATGATTCTGGACTGTCAGGGACAGGCATCAGGAAATAGGATGATGCAAAGAGACACTCAATCTAACTGACTCTTAATTGAATTGGGCTAGCAAGTCACTGAATTGTAGCAAGCAGAGCAACTATGGACAGACAATAAATGCTGGCCTTGCTCACACCCTGTGAATGAAAATAAACCTGATTTGTATGAGAAACATTAGGGATCCTAGTACTACCTCTGTTCTAATCATTTAAAAATTGCGCACCATCGACTTTTTCAAATTAAAAAAAAAGCAACTCTGGCACGGTTTGAGCAGTGAGCCAACAAACAAAACTGCCAGGCGTTCATTAAATTTACACTTACCTATAGCCTTCCTGGGGGATTTTGTGCTAAAATTGCTGTGATTAGAGACAGCCTTTACAGCAGATTTGGGACTTATGTGACCAGATTAAGCAACAAGCAATCAGATTGAAATTTCTTTAATGCAGTGTGTGGAGTTTAAACCATGAACTACCAGTTAGAATATTTAATTCAATGCTAAATCATGTATCAAAATCAACTTAAATAGGTGGAAAGAGAGATAAGGGGTGGGATTTTCCGACTGTTCTCACCAGAAGAATTCTCCCATCTTGCTGCAGAGGATGGAGGTTTGGAAAGACACCAAATTCTCTGTCCTCGCTGGCAGCAGGGCAGCCGGAGAATTCCGGCCAGGATTAAGGGAGAGAGATAGAAGAGATGGCAAGAAAACTACAAAAAATGCTTCAATTTTTAAAAAATCTCTGAAAGTACTTAAAATGTGCCAGGGAGATTATTTGGCAGTAATTAAGACTGAACACACTGTTAAAAATGTACATATACTGGAATGGACAAGCCTTCGTGCTTTCTGGTAGGTTTCATTGGTGTCGATCATGTATGAATTGCGATTTCACACATGATTGAATGTTGAGTCTCTCCATGAGGTACCAGAGTATCAAAGCTTTCAGAGGAGCAGAACAAACTCAGACAGCAACTTCCCTGAGCATGTGCAGCCTCCAGAATCTGTTGAGAAATTTGCTCTATAACAGTGGTGAATGCAGATAGCCGCCCTGTTAATTTTACAACAAAACCAATAAATAAAATTAAACATGTCGACATGTGTTAATGGTTAATTTAACATGTGAAAAGAAAACCCTGATAATTCACCCTCCTAACCCCAACCTACAAAAGTTCTAGGATATATATTCTCAGAAAATATGATTATTAAGGTGTGAACAACATAGGAACACAGGAATTAGAAGAAAGTAGGCAAATTCAGCCCTTCAAGCCAGCTTTGCCATTCAATCAGATCATGGCTGATCTTTCTCAGGTCTCAAATCTACCTCCCACCTGTTCCCCACATCTCCTTATCCCTTTTATTAATTACAAATTAGAAACAACTTCATGAATTCACTCTGAGCGCATCTTATAGTTCTCATAATTTGCATCAGTTGTCATTGAGAAAGCAGTCCACTTCAGCTAAGCCTGGTAATGGAATGACTAAATACATCATAATCCATTAACAATCTGCAAATTAGAGGCAAGAAGAAATTGGTTTCAACTTGGGGAGCACTTTAGTTAGCACAAAAGAGCTGCCGTTTTCAGAGTTGATGTGACATGCGGCATAAAAGTACAGATTGTTACAGTCAAGAATTTTCTAAAATATCGACAAACTGTGGCACTGGACAAAGTAAAATCAGTTATGACAAATATTATTGGAGTTTCTAATTGCCTAAATCTCCTTTTAATTTAATTATGAATCTAATTAAATTAATATAAAACATTTTTTTACATGAACAATTGTATTGATTTCAGGTAACGGATCTTTGAGGAGTGGACCTAACCATCTGGCGACTGTTATCGAGAAATCATTCTACCTAAAACAGAAATAAGGAAAAATGTCCCCTCACAAATGATGAAGGAAGTGTGAAGTTATAATTTACTTGGACAGGTATGAGGATGATATTGGACAGCATATATGTGGGTGCAAGGTCTGTGACAATATTTGTCCATGAAAGCACTTGTTTGCCCACGAGAATGGCGATCTTGTTAGTGGACCTCTTGCTCACACTTACATAAAACTGGCATTTGATGAAGCTACATATTAAGTAGCTCAACACTTGAGGATACCAGTACAAGATACGGCAGATACTTAATAAAAAATCCAATTTGCTGATAAATTAATTGAATTCCCTTACCAGCCAACCTTGACAGACTATATCCCACAAGAAAGCTAGAAGAAGGATTTGCTAATTAACGTTAATGTAGAGAAAGGTACAACTATGCATTGATTTGTGGAATATAGCTTACAAGAGACTTAAATTTGCTTTGAAGGCAGTTAGGCTGAAAGGGACTTATTTGGCCTCAGTGATATTTCTTTCTGTTAAGTCAATCAAACCAAATTATTTGGATTTGAACCAAAAATTCTGTAAACCTGAACGATATTTTAAAAATCCCTTGCATTTACAAAGCACCTTTCACTTCCTCAAAATATCCCAAAGTGCTTCACAGCCAATGAAGGACTTAGTTTGAAGTTATTGTTTTTACAAATTGATACAGTCACTAATTTGCACATGGCAACACTCCACATAAACGGCAATTTAATTTATTTTGGTGGTATTTGGTTAAGGGATACACAATGGAAGGACATGAGGAGAGTTTCCTGATCTTGTTTATAAAAAGTCCCGTGGGATCTTTTAAGTTCAGTTAAGTTTTAAGGGTGGCACAGTGGTTAGCGCTGTTGCCTCATAGTGCCAGGGTTCAATTCCAGCCTTGGTCACTGTCTGTGTGGAGTTTGCACTTCCTCCCTGTGTCTGCGTGGGTTTCCTCCGGGTGCTCCGGTTTCCTCCCACAGTCCAAAGATGTGCGGCTTAGTTGATTGGACATGCTAAAATTAACCCTAGTGTCGGGGGGGTTAGCAGGGTAAATGTATGGGGTTCTGGGAATAGGGCCTGGTTGGGATTGTGGTCAGTACAGACTTGATGGACCAAATGGCCTCCTTTGTACTGTAGGGATTCTATGATTCACCAAAATAGGCAGGCAGCTCCTTATCTTAATTTATGTAAGTGTTGCTGGCAAAGTCAGCATTTGTTACCCATCACAAATTGCCCTTGAATTGAATGACTTGCTAGACCCATTTCAGAGGGCAATTAAGAGTCAACCACATTGCTGTAGATTTGGAGTCACATGTAGGCCAGACCAGGTAAGGATGGCAGATTTCCTTCCCTCAAGGATATTAGTGAACCAGATGGATTTTTACAACAATCAACGATATTTTCATGATCAAACCATTTCTGAGACCAGCTTTGAACTCATTTATTAAATGAGTTTGAATTCCACCAGCTGCCATGGTGGGATTTGAACTCATGTCCCCTGAGTATTTGCCATGGCCTCTGGTTGCACGTCCAGTGACATTACTAGTGGTTGGAGAGCAATCATTTCAGCTTAGAGGGCATCACTGCAGGAGTTCCTTAGAGTACTATCCTAGGCCCAATCATCTTCAGTTGCTTCATCAATGACCTTCATTCCATCATAAGGTCAGAAGTGGAGATATTCACTGATGATTGCACAATGTTCAGTGTCATTTGCAACTAATCAGATACTGAAGCAGTTCATGTCCAAATCTAGCAATTTCTGGACAATATTTGGGCTTGGGCTGACAAGTGGCAAGTAAAATTTGCACTACACTAGTGTCAGACAATGACCATCTCCAACAAGAGAGGATCTAACAATCACCCCATGACATTCAATGGCAGTACCATGACTGAATCCCCTACTATCAACATCCTGGGGGTTATCATTGACCAGAAACTGAACTGGCCTGGCCATGTAAATACTGTGGCTACCAGAGCATGTCAAAGGCTGGGAATCCTGCAGTGAGCAACTCACCTCCTGATTCCCCAAAGCCTGTCCACCACGTTCAAGCCACCAGTCAGGAGTGTGATGGAATACTCTCCACTTGCCTGGATGAGTAGCTCCAACAACACTCAAGAAACTTGACACCATCTAGGACAAAGCAGCCCACTTGATTGCTACCCCTTGCACAAATATGCACTCCCTCCACTACTAACAAAAAGCGGGAGCAGTGTGTGCCATCTACAAGATGCATGGCAGGAACTAACCAAACTTCCTTAGGCAGCACCTTCCAAACCCACAACCACGACCATCCAGAAGAGCAAGAATAGCAGGTACCTGGGAACACCACCATCTGAAAATTCCCCTCCAAGTCACTCATAAAGAACAACAAAGAACAATACAGCACAGGAACAGGCCCTTCGGCCCTCCAAGCCCGCGCCGCTCCCTGGTCCAAACTAGACCATTCTTTTGTATCCCTCCATTCCCACTACGTTCATGTGGCTATCTAGATAAGTCTTAAACGTTCCCAGTGTGTCCGCCTCCACCACCTTGCCCGGCAGCGCATTCCAGGCCCCCACCACCCTCTGCGTAAAATACGTCCTTCTGATATCTGTGTTAAACCTCCCCCCCCTCACCTTGAACCTATGACTCCTCGTGAACGTCACCACCGACCTGGGAAAAAGCTTCCCAGCGTTCACCCTATCTATGCCTTTCATAATTTTATACACCTCTATTAGGTCACCCCTCATCCTCCGTCTTTCCAGTGAGAACAACCCCAGTTTACCCAATCTCTCCTCATAACTAAGCCCTTCCATACCAGGCAACATCCTGGTAAACCTCCTCTGTACTCTCTCTAAAGCCTCCACGTCCTTCCGGTAGTGTGGCGACCAGAACTGGGCACAGTATTCCAAATGCGGCCGAACCAACGTTCTATACAACCGCAACATCAGACCCCAACTTTTATACTCTATGCCCCGTCCTATAAAGGCAAGCATGCCATATGCCTTATTCACTACCTTCTCCACCTGTGACGTCACCTTCAAGGGTCTGTGGACTTGCACACCCATGTCCCTCTGCGTATCTACACCCTTTATGGTTCTGCCATTTATCGTATAGCTCCCCCGTACGTTAGTTCTACCAAAATGCATCACTTCGCATTTATCTGGATTGAACTCCATCTGCCATTTCTTTGCCCAAATTTCCAGCCTATCTATATCCTTCTGTAGCCTCTGACAATGTTCCTCACTATCTGCAAGTCCAGCCATTTTCATGTCGTCCGCAAACTTACTGATCACCACAGTTACACCTTCTTCCAGATCGTTTATATAAATCACAAACAGCAGAGGTCCCAATACAGAGCCCTGCAGAACACCACTAGAACAGAACTCACCATTCTGGTTTGGAAATATATTGCTGTTCCTTCACTGTTCCTGGGTCAAAATCCTGGAACTCCCTCCCTAGCAGCACTGTGGATGTACCAACACCTCAGGGATTGTAGTTGTTCGAAAAGGTAGCTCACCACTACCTTCTGAAGGGCAACTAGGGTCGGGCAATAAATGTTGGCCTAACCAATGATGCTCACATTCTGTAAATGAATAAAAACCATGCCACTCTCGTCCCAGTATCTTATTTGGATTGTTGTACTTTTGTAGTGCAACATTCTCTCAGTACTACACTGAACTACCAGCCTAGATTATGTGCTCAAGTCCCAGACTTGAACAAACAGCCTTCTAGTTCGGAAGCAAAGTAACCATCTTGCCACGGTCCAGGATGCCAAAATTCCTCTATTGCTGGCCTCCTGAACATGCTTTATTTTAATCATTCCACCATTGGTACTGTGTCTTCAGTGCCCAGGCCCTAAGTTCTAGAATTCCCTCCCGAAACCTTTCCATTTCTTTACCTAACTTTTCTCTTTTCAGTTCTTTAAAATCTATCTCTTGGAGCAAGTTTATGGCCATCTGCCCCAATATCTCCTGCAGTGGTTCAGATTTTGTTTTATAATACCCCTGTGAAGCTTGAACATTTTATTATGTTAAAGGAGTACAAGCGGACACCTTGACTGAACCTTTACACAGATGAAGAGACTCTCCGTCTTTGTGAAATGGCCAGAGATCCTTCCCCTAAAATCCAAACTTTGGAGATCTATCAAGTACAGCGATCTTCAGTCTGATCTTATTTTTGCAAGGAGGGAATGGGAAAGGTGATGTGTGCACATTAGACCAGATAGGAGAAGGTGTAAATTTACGAGAGTTCTTTGGAGACATTGGGTACCCTTTTCGGGAGTAAGGTATCCTTTTTGATTTGGTCCTGGGACACCTTTGGGAGAGGTATCATGGTCTCATTGGAATTGTCAAAGGAGCTGTCAAGATGTCAAGGCATCAGAATTAAAAAATGAAATAAATCAGTGCTTCTATTTCACTCTTATCTGTTGACATATGCCTGAGGGTCACTATTATATGATTAGTTTCACAACCTTTCATCATCACAGTGGGGTGCCTGTGAATTCATAGTTTGAAGGTCTTTGAATTGGGACTATGAATACAAATGCTTGTTCTTATAAGGGATTAAAATAAGTTAAATGTAGTCAATGGGTTTTTATTAACCAAAGTGTCTTTTTGATATTGAATTCATCAATGGACTCTTAAGAACTTTATTTAAACTCAGCATGAGTCCTGAGGTTTACCCACAGCAGATACTGGATGCATTGGAAAGGAAAGTGTAAGGACAAAGGGTGGTGAGTGGGGGAAGGGGTGTATGAGTTGGCATGGTGGGTATAAAGGCATGCGATGGTATGGATGGGGATGGAGAGTGTTTGTTAGGGGTGGGGGTGAGTGCGGGAGTTCTGCTTTTGTTTTTTCACTTTTTCCACAGCTGGGACAGAGAAGACAGAGATAGACAAGAAAGCCAAGCATTATGGGTGAGAGTCAGCAAAGTGGAGTTGAAGCCACAACCAGATTAGTCCTGATCAACAGGATGGCACAGTGGTTAGCACTGCTACCTCACAGCGCCAGGGACCCAGGTTCAATTCTGGCCTCGGGTCACTGTCTGTGTGGAGTTTGCACATTCTCCCCGTATCTGTGTGGGTTTCTTCCAGGTACTCCGGTTTCCTCCCACAGTCCAAAGGTGTGCAGGTTAGGTTGATTGGCCATGCTAAATTGACCCTAGTGTCAGGGGGATTAGCAAGATAAATATGTGGGGTTACGCAGTGTCTGGGTGGGATTGTGGTCGGTACAGACTCAATGGGCCCAATGGCCTCCTTCTGCACTGTAAGGATTCTATGATCTTATTGAATAGTAGAACAGGCTTGGAGGGTTGAATTGCCTACTCCTGCTCATTCATCCCTGGGACAGTGTCCTCTCCAGCAGCTCAGAGGAATGGAACTGTGACTGGGACAGTGTCCTCTCCAGCAGCTCAGAGGAATGGAACTGCTGGAAAATAAGCCATTCTTCAACTGACTAATTTAATACACCAGGTCTTACTTAATTGGCTTCAATTGACTGATTTAACTTGCGATTGGTAAATAAGAACTGTGACCAGCAGGCAATTGAAACTTCACAGGTGTGTCCTGCTGTGCTGCAATTGACTGAAGTGAGACTAATTTGGACCAAATTTAAAGTTATTTAAAATAACTGCAACAACAGCAGGAGAAATAAAACAGTGTCAGGCTTCAATTAACTAGTCCTCACTATGGACACAGATGATTAACACAGGATTTAAGTGATCACAGTTCCCAGTCAAAGAATATGGGCACAATGGGGAATCTGAGAACACCCCTGAACAGTGCAATCTATAAGAATGGCCAGAGGAAGATCAGTGTTGAGAGATCAGTGTTGAGGGCTACTTCTGAAGCAAACATTTGACCAGAGTTAAAAATTATGGATACTTGCATGTAAAGTAATTATGAGTGTATTTCATTTAAAATTCCACCATAGAATCCTTACAGTGCAGCAGAAGGCCATTCGGCCCATCGAGTCTGCACCAAACACAATCCCACCCAGGCCCTATTCCCACAACCCCTCATGCTTACCCTGCTAATCCCCCTGACACTAGGGTTAATTTACCATAGCCAATCCACCTAACCCGCGCTTCTTTGGAGTGTGGAAGGAAACCAGAACACCCGGGGGAACCATCTTTAATGTTATTTCATTCAATTCCATCCAGATTACTTTCATGTCTGGGTGGAAATCACACAGAAACTCCAGTCCATCGTGTTTAGACTGAGGGGCCCTGATATTGACAGCACCTGGCTTTCTCTGCATGCTGCAGAGTTTTAACTTCACAGTGTACATATTGTTGTTACAGTGGGATTCCTGCTCAAAGTCAGATTGATTGATAGGCTTGACTTCCAGTCAGGTGAGGAGTACTCTGGAGCAGGTTAAGCCACAGTTAAAGAGCTTGCAACTGCTGCTGGGAATATGAAGTGGTCTGATTCCTGAGCAAAGGTGGCCTAGGTGATGCTTGCCTTCATTGGCCGGGATATTGTGTACAAGAGTTGGGAAATCATGTTGCAGCTATATAAAACCTTGGTTAGGCCGCATTTTGAGTATTGCATGCAGTTCTGGTCACCACACTACCAGAAGAACGTGGAAGTTTTGGAGAGAGTGCAAAGAAGGTTCAGCAGGATGTTGCCTGGTCTCGAGGGTGTTGGCGATGAGAGGTTGAATAAACCAGAATTGTTTTCACTGGAAAGGCAGATGCTGAGGGGAGACCTCATAGTGGTCTACAAAATTATGAGAGGCATAGCCAGGGTGGAAGTGTCAATTACACGGAGGCACAGTTTCTAGGTGAGAGGGGGAAGTTTAAGGGAGATGTGTGGGTAAGTTTTTCACACACACAGTGGTGGGTGCCTGGAACGCACTGCCAGAGGAGGTGGTGGAAGCAGGCACATCAGCAACATTTAAGAGGCATTTAGATGGGTACATGAATAGGGAGGGAATAGAGGGATACGGACTGAGTAAGGGCAGAAGGTTTTTTTTAGTGTAGTTAGGGCATCATGATCGACATGGAGGGCAGAAGAGCCTGTTCCTTGTGCTGTACTTTTCCTTGTTTTTGTTCTAAAGGGGAGTCTTATCCCTGAGCGAGGGGTGGGGTGGGGTGGGGTGGGGTCTGATCCCTGAGCCAGAGGGAGAGGAGGTTCTGATCCCTGAGCCAGAGGGGGGTCTGATCGCAGGGGGAATGAGGGGCCCAATTTCCAATAAATGATTTTCTGTATAAACTGTCTAAACTGGGGTGGTGGGGGGGAGGGGTGTGTGTGTGGAGGGGCGGGGGGGGGGTGTTTGATCCCAGGGAAGCTGGTGGTGGGCAAGGGGGGGCCTACAAATCTGACCAGCCAAAGTTAAAGCTGTAAAACAAGTTAAAATTGAACAAAATATTGAAATAGCAAACCCAGCTGCTGGGAGCAGGTTCTTGCTCCCACCTCCTTTACACCAGAATCCAGGCACATTGGCGATGGATTGGGGTAGCGCTTGAGATTTTAAAAATTCTAACTTCTCACCGGACCCACAGCCAGTCTGAGTTTTGGAGTTGGAATTCAGTCCGGGGTGTCTGGCAAACTGGAATACGGCTTGCTGTACACTCTTTGTCATGTGCACACTCAGCCACAAACAACCAAGCAGAAACTGAATAAACAATTCAGTTCATTTTCAATTGAGTCATCCATGAATAGAAACATGTTACTGAACCTGAAACTGAGCATTGACTGGCCATTTTTGAAGCATAGCATTTGCACAATTTCATTAAATCTTTTCTTCAAATCCATCTTGAAATAGGCCATTTGCAGAAAGATCAGTTAAATGCACTGAAGCAACCTACACATGGATCAGTTTGCAAGCTGCTTTCGGTCTACTTAAAACAGCCACAGGGAACAGCGAAATGTTCAAACTTAGACAGTAAATAGTAACATTGCAGGAAAGGTGATTACATGGAACAAAATAGATTTGAATCACGTGGTTATATTATAAATCTGCATTTATTTCCTACTCTTTGTATTAGGACATCTTCTGACTTTTAGAATGGGCGGCACGGTAGCACAGTGGTTAGCACTGCTGCTTCACTGCTCCAGGGACCTGGGTTCGATTCCCGGCTTGGGTCACTGTCTGTGTGGAGTTTGCTCATTCTCCTCGTGTCTGCATGGGTTTCCTCCGGGTGCTCCGGTTTCCTCCCACAGTCCAAAGATGTGCGGGTTAGGTTGATTGGCCATGCTAAAATTGCCCCTTAGTGTCCTGAGATGTGTAGATTAGAGGGATTAGCGGTAAAATATGCAGGGATATGGGGGTAGGGCCTGGGTGGGATTGTGGTCGGTGCAGACTCAGCCCATCGAGTTGGCTGGCAGCTCTCTAGGGTTTCTATGATTTCTATGATAGCCTGCTCAACGTTGCAAATGTGAGATGAACATGAATCCTATTTCCAGCAGCTGTACTCTTTTATAAAACTGTCTTACAAGATGAAATCTCCGTAAGGGTATACCAGCGTGATTCAACAAAGTGACTTGGAAAGTCAGCATTCTAACATCTATGATAAAAAATGTGATCTTAATGTTTTAAAATTCTACAAAAATAGGAGTAAAGTTTCGGTGCACTCAGTGAATGCCACTATGTAGAATGCAGCAATTGGCCAACTGTGTTATTATTTTGCTGGCCATTTAAAAAAAATGCAACTTATTTTAAAAGAACATTGCTGCGACTCTTCCAATAGTTTAGCATAGGCTGAATTTTACTGCTCCTGCTGGCATATTTGAAGGTGGGGGGAATTCGTAAAATAAAATTGGTGACCTTCTTTCCTGACCTGTCTTTCATATTTCAGTGGGCAGGAAAGACATCAGGCAACCCCTAACCTTTGGGCCTATTCAGGCTCTTAGGTGGCCATGTAATGGTCATTCCCATTCTGCCTCTGCCACTATATTAAATCTAGTAGGGGAAGACAGAGGCAAGGCAAGCAGGCTGGCAACATTCGCTGCATGGGCTGTTGTTGGGCAGGAAGGGGGAATTCCCTTGTGCTCATTGGAGGCACATTCCCAGACCTGCCCTTGACTTCTAAAACAAGCACCCCTGGTGGGCCCCTTAAAACAAGCACACTCTCCCTGCCAATCGCCAGGGTGAGAAAGTCAGGCCCATGCAAAATCCCTGGACTTGCCTGAAGTCTGGGATCCACTTTTTCTGAGGACTGCCTGTAGTCAGGTTGGCTGGCAGCTCTCTAGGGTGAAACTTTTTCCCAGATGGGGGCAGAGGTTCCACTCTGACTCAAATAGGGCTGCCCCCAGCACATTTTCATGTGGGGTGGGCAAGCTAATCACAGATGTCTTGGTCAGGAGTAGAGAATGCTCCCTTGCCAAAAATCTAGCCTAATATTTTGCCAGATTGTAAACTCAATGGAAAGCATAGTTTGAATTTGTTGTCTTCTAGGTTATGTGCGTGAGATACAATGGAACACACTCAGCCAATTACCCATTTTTCAATATAGCTCCTGCTGTTTCTACACAATCATTCCCTAGCTCTTAGCTGTTTCTGTAAACCATATACCCTTTGAATTCCCATCCTTTCCACGTCCATCTGTTCATTGAATTCTCAATATTGCTCTGCAGTGGAATCCCTGAAGCGTTGCCTCACAATCTGTGTCCTCTTAAAGGAAATAAAGCCATGAATACGTTAGTTTTTAAAAAAAACTATAATGACAAATATGGGAACAATTTTTCGACAATAAACAAGTGTCTAAATTCTCATTTGCCATTAAAAATAAAAGTAAACTGTTTTTCACTCTCTGAAACCATGGAATGAGTGCACAGGAGACAAGAACTACTTTCTCTCAGTGAAGCCTGGAAAAGTTAAGGATAAAACCTTAAAATTGTTTCTCAGCAAACAAAATGACAAATAATGTCAAATCAGTACATTGCTGCACATTACAGGAATACTTTTAGGAGTGTTACAACCCAGTCCATCACACAAACCAACCTCCCATCCATTGACACTGTCTACGCTTCCCACTGCCTCGGAAAAGCAGCCAGCATAATCAGGGACCCCACGTACCCCAGACATACTGTCTTCCACCTTCTTCCATCAGGAAATAGATACAAAAGTCTGAGATCGCGTACCAACCGACTGAAGAACAGCTTCTTCCCTGCTGCCATCAGACTTTTGATAGGACCTACCATATATTAAGCCGATCTTTCTCTACACCCTAGCTAATGACTGTAACACTATATTCTGCACCCTCTCCTTTCCTTCTCCCATTTGTACTCTATGAATGGTATGTTCTGTCTGTGTAGCGTGCAAGAAACAATACTTTTCACCGTATCCCAATACATGTGACAATAATAAATCAAATCAAAATCACTCCATTAACAGCAACGTAAAAATTACTACAATTTAGCATACAATTCGCATACATTAGCTCAAACATGCAAAGGAAATGATGTTCAGCAGCAAGTTCCCAAACTTGAATGCCGAGCCACCAGCCCAAGTGAAGGTAGAGGCTGAAAGAGGTTAGACACACACCCACAAGGAAGGGAAAGATTAGAGTAGGAGTTAGGATAGACCAACCTAGTATACCTTCTGGGTAGTTTTCTTGGAGCAAATTTCCTTCCAACTCTCTCAGATTAGGAGAGGTACACGAGATTACTACATGAAGGTAGCAGACAAAGTAAATCAGGTAACTTTATTTAGCTTTCAGAAGGCACTTGATAAAGTTCCACATGACAGTGAACAAAAATGAGAGCAGATGGAGTTGGAGGCACAATTCAAGCCTTGCAGATAAGGCTCGAGAATTAAAACAGTTGAGCCTCGTATTGTAACTAGTGGGTAGCAGGGAGAAATTTGGCATTTGCCTCATCCACTTCCAGCTCCAGTCAGAATTGGGACGCACACTCCAGATCTTGCTTGTGTGGAAAATTAAAAAATAGAAAGGGCTTCACAAAAAGGTCAACATTTTTTTGCCTATATTTATCTTAAAATTCTAATTTGCCTCCTGCAATGCATTTATTTTCAAATGAATGAATAAACAAAAGTTCAAAATATATAGTTATATTTTTGATAAATATGATAGCATTCTGGACGAAATAAAACATCACATTTTCATAGAATTTTTAGTTCCCTGGTTTCTGTGGGGGCTTTGCTAGAAGAGATTACGGGGACAATTCTTCCAAAATAGTTCTAAGTGTTGAATTCATGTAAAAACTGGAGTAAATCACGTTGTTTTTTTTAGTGGGAGTTTCTAAATGAATCTCCCACACTCTGTGCACTGCAGAGTGCACGAATGTGGAGCCCTTGCAAATCAGTGGGCGGGGCCTATTCCCATTGTAGAGGCCGACAGCATAGCAGTGAGTGGGCCACTGTACACGTACCAATCTATCATAACAGAGATCGGCGCATGCGCAGTAGCCCCGCACTGCTGGCCTCCCAATTGCTGGCCAGCCCCGCATTGCCGGGCATGCAACTCCCCACACGGCCTGATCGCTGAACCCCCAGATGTGTCCGTGCCAGCCTCGTTCCCCCCCACCGGACCCCCCCCCCCCCCCCACCCCCCCGGCAGCCCCAGCCACCCCACCAATGCAGTCCTGACTTCCCCACAATGCAGTCCTGACCCCCCCAATGCAGTCCTGACCCCCCCCCCCCCTGCAGCCCTGACCCTCCCCACTACAGCAGGCTGACTCGCCCAGCCCCGATCGTTGGCCTCCCTCCCTCTGTCACACAGCCCAAGTGCAAAATGGCAGCAGGACCACCCACCCCCACCGATCTCCCTCCCCAGAGACGCTACCCCCATCAGACCACTTCTCATTGGCACTTTGTCCCTTGGGCAGCACCGGGGACCCAGGCTAGCACTGCCAGGCTGTCAGTGCCCAGAGGACACCCCACCCCCAGTGCCCGACCCTCTGGGAGGTTTTGATTGCTCTCCCCTTCACTCCAGCAGGATTGGGCCGCCAGCAACCCGCAAGTGAGGAGTAAACCCTGCTGGAGTGAACCACTCCTGGCAAGTGGGGAGACATTAGCGGGCCCGGAGATTTCAGTCCTGGGCCTGCTAATGATATTTAAAATATATGGTAATGAAGATTACCATAATTTAAGCAACTCTGCGCCAATTTCTGGCGTGGAGCTGATGGCATCGTAAATCTGGCTGCCAGAGACCCGCAGAGGCCGTGGCGCCCAGCGGGGAGCCCACTTAACAGCCTCTACTCAAGTCTCCTGGCTGCTGTGCTACAAAAGCAGTGCAGCGGACTGGGAGAATCGCCCCTTCCTTCCTGCTATCTAATACTCAGTGCAGACAGTGCAAATGACTTGGATATTTTTAAAAATGCCACCCTATCAGCACCTAGATTCATTTGAAAGAGTTGTTTTTATATTTCAAGTGTTTGCAATGCCTGCTATTGATACTTGAAATGGTCTGGATGTTTCACACTATTATTAGGTTGCAGTAAAAATCATAAGAATCATAGAATTCCTACAGTAGAGAAGGAGGCCATTTGGCCCATCAAGGCTGCACTGACAACAATCCCACCCAGGTCCTAGCCCCATAACCGCATGTATTTACCCTGCTGATCCCTGCTTACAGATATATCTTTCTTTAAGAATGTGGAAAGTTATCAACACATGACTTTTTAAAAAGCTTTTTATACACAATCCACTCTCACTATAGCATTCACTGCTATGGCTTCTAAAGTGTATTAGGTGAATGGGCACAGAAATGCCATAGCTAGGCATGGGAGTATGAGGGACCATGGGGTTGTTCGTGGTGCATAGTGTGGCGTAAAGGGGCATCAGGGTGGATGGTGACATGAAGTGGCATGGATAGGACATTGGGACTGTGGGGCCTGAGGGGATGTGGGGTGTGAGGGTGAAGAGACAGAGGGCCTGTTTTTATTTTAACTGGAACGAAGTCTCACAGCCTGTTAATTGGAACACACCTCTATCCTTGACAGCCCTGTGCCTGTCTCCAAACTTTTTCCCAGGTCAGCTGACCTATCTGTGGCCTGCATCTGTGCCCTCGCCCACAATTAAAATCCCATCCTTGTGGACCCTTTCTCCTGAAGTGGATTGGCGGAGCCTGGAATTTCCTGATTCCAACTACCTTCCTCAAAGATGAAAATCCTGCTCCTTCAGAGGGTGCAAAGGAAATTGACCAGAATGGTTCCAAGAATGGGTGGCACAGTGGTTAGCACTGCTGCCTCAGGGGCGCAGGTTTAATTCCAGCCTTGGGTGACTGTCTGTGTGGAATTTACATGTTCTCCTCATGTTTGCATGGGTTTCCTCCCAGTGCTCCGGTTTCCTACCACAGTCCAAAATTGTGCAAGTTAAGTAGATTGGCCATGCTAAATTGCCTCTTAGTGAGCCAAGATGTCTAGGTGAGATGGATTAGTCATAGTGAATCCGCAGAGTTACGGGGATAGGGTGGAGGAGAGGGCCTGAGTAAGACCTTCTGTCAGAGAGTCAGTGCAGGCTTGATGGGTTGAATGGCCTTCTTCTGCACTGTGGAGATTTGAAGATTCTAAAGAATAATCTAGCCGAAAAGTCAGGGAAAAGTTGTTTTTTTTTCTTCTTGGAGCAAACAAGATTGATGGGAGATCTGGTAGAGGTTTACAAGATTTTGACAATTTGGATAAGTTGGCAAAGGATAACTGTTCCCATTAATTGATGGTGCACGGACCAGGAAACACATCGCATATTTTGGGCAAGAAGTGTAGGGGGATGTGAGCAAAAGTATTTTCAACGCAGCGAGTGATAATGCCCTTGAAACTGCCCACAATGTTGGAGAAACACAGACTATCAATGATTTCAAAAGAAATTGGATGGGTACTTGAAGGAAATATGTGCGCGGAGCTACAGTGTTACAGTGAGGAATGGAAGTGACTGGTTTGCTCTACATGGTCTTGCTGGGTCAAATATCAACCTTCTGTGCTGTTAATTAATGACTCTTTTCCACTTGGCTTCAAAAATTGCTATGCTTTGCATAAAGTAGTCTCTTTATCAATCACAAACAAAATCCTACCCATCAAATTGTTTTTTTTCAAGAATAACCATCACAAACCACTAATTGTCAAAATGAATAATTCAAATGAATTCAAATTGCTCAAATAATTTTTCAAACTACTTGTACTTCATATGCGTGTAAACCTTGAGAACTCGCAAAAGGTGACAAAGTCCCCTAAAAGTCGCAAGCTCACAAAATTGGATAAGTTAAATTTAGTTAAGTTAATTGGACACGTTAAAACAAATAGTTACACAGATTTTGTGAATTACAAAACTTGTGTAGATATTCAGAATTTCCCGACAGAGCATGTCCACAGATTCTCACTATCAATTTTATTCTTTCAACTTCTAGGTTTCAGGTACTTTTATGTTTTTTTAAACACTCCATCATAAGTGAAGTAATGTTTGTTTTCGCTATAGTTTAACTTATAAAGTCCATGTGGCTGCTTATTGTCACATGACTTTGCTTAAGAATCTCATTTGTTCTTGAGTTGTCAGATTTTTGGATACTGGGACAGCTTGTAGGTGTTGTAGTTTCTTCAGGCTATATCTTGTTTTACTCCTTGCCACCTATGTTCTTTAAGAGATCCAGCATGGGTAAAATAAACTTACCACCTTTCCTCGGCAAGCACAGAAAGGAGTCTCACAACACCAGGTTAAAGTCCAACAGGCTTATTTGGTAGCACGAGCTTTCGGAGAACCGCTCCTTCATCAGGTGAGCTCCAAAAGCTCATGCTACCAAATAATCCACTTTAACCTGGTGTTGTGAGACTTCTTACTGTGTCTACTCCAGTCCAACGCCGGCAACTCCACATCTTTCCTCTACAGGCTATAGTTGAACTTCAGTGGAGATAGAAAATGGGCACTATTGAGTAGAGCGTCCCTTCAATGAATGACATGGAAAGTTAGACAGACATTTGATCCTTTGTTTCCCTTTTTTTTGCCCCCTGCTGAAGTTGAGTTTTACTCCCGATGATCTAAATGCCTGAAAGACATCTCCATGACAGAGGCCTACATCACCATCTAACTTCAGTTCTGAAATCTGGAATTTCTTCTGCAATTTGGATTCTGAAAATCTGCATCTCCTGTTGCTAGTTTCTCTAGGTGTGAGAGAGAAAGAGAAGGCTGTCAAGAATTCTGGTTTTCACCTCTCTCTTGTGGAACCAGGGAGCACCATCACAAAGTGAGTTATGATAGGCAGAAAATTAACAGAGAGGCATAAGCAATGGTGAAAAAGCATCAAAAGCAAGATTTGATTTTACACAAATCAAATCATTAAATAAAACCTCATGGCTTACAGTTTTGCCTGCAGTAAGGTTTTATCTGTATTATTCAGGAGTACAGATGATCGCCAAAGGCAGAAGGGAAGGAGCAACTGCAACAGGGGCAAAGCTGAACAATGTTATCCATAAGGATCAGTCCGTACAGATACTTAAACTGAATAAGATCGTTAGCATTGTATAAAATTACATAATATTAAGCTAGTGAAGACTTGCTAGGTTAAAACGCACTTCAGAAAGACAACATATGCACCAGACAGACTTTAAGCACAGTGGGATGCATGTGAGAAGGTGAATTCTCTCTAATAGTCCGAAAGACATGCTGGTTAGGTGCATTGGCCATGATAAATTGTCCCTAGCGTCAGGGGATTAGCAGAGTAAGTATGTGGGGTTGCGGGGATGGGGCCTGGGCGGGGCTTTTGCCGGTGCAGACTCAATGGGCCAAATGGCCTCCTTCTGCACTGTAGGGATCCTATGATTCTATGAATGTGAGATAGGAATGTAAATTGCACTAAAGGGGATCGAGGAGAATAATTGGACTGACTAGATTGCTTTACAGAGAGCTGGCATGCACTGGATTGGCCCGATTTCAGGATGAAAGGTCAATCATTTAGGAATGCAATGAGGAGAAATGACTTCACTTTGGAATTCTTCACCCCAGATTGTTGTAGATGTTCCATTATTGAATACATTTAAGGCTGGGATAGACGGGGGTATATCCCCATAGGAAGTGGATGAGATAGAGAATTTAAAGTCCAATAATGGAGAAGGCTCGAGGGACCATGTTGTTCACTCCTGCTCCTATTTCCTATATTCTTGTGCTCTTGTACAAATGACCTTCTCCTGTGCAATTCTGATTCAATGGTTGGAGGAGGTAAGACATTGAAGGCATACTCAATGAATGGTAAAAATTAACCTCAGTATTAAATAACAGCTGTTGTGTCAGTGGAATACAGAGCAAATGCACACAACATTAACATTTCCCTAAGTAATGACAACTATAAAAAATACAACACACAAGAGTTCCTTCGAACTGTTTTAATCTTGCAAAGGCTAGTGTAAGCAGTCAAGACATGCTTTTGATGTCCTGAAGGTATCCTCAGTCTGTGAGCATAACCGGTGTCTGTATCGCGTATACTGCATGTAAGAAATTGTGTTTTATTGACTTGATTTACGAAATATTTAACCTGACATAGAACCATAGAAAGGTTATGGTACAGAAAGAGGCCATTCGGCCCATCGTATCCGTGCCGACTAAAAAGAGAAAGAAACAAGCAGCTCAATTTAATCCCACTTTCCAGTACCTGATCTGTGGCCTCGCAGGTTACAGTAATTCAGACGCAAATCCAGTACTTTCAAATGAGTTGAGCATTTCAGCCTCAACCACCAAGTTAGGCAGTGAATTCCAGTTGCCCATCACCCGCTGGGTGAAATGATTTTCTTCATGTCACCTCGAATCCTTTGAAAATCACCTCAAATCTTTGCCCCCTGGGAATTGACCCCTCAGCTAGGAGAACCAGTCTTTCCTGGCCACCCTGTCCAGGCTCCTCATTATTTTGTGCAACTCAATTAAGTCATTCCTCATCCTCTTCGATTCTAAGGAAAAAGGCCCCAGTCTATCCAATCTCTCATCATAGCCACAATTTTCAAGCCCTGGAAATATTCTTGTTAATCTCCACGTATTCTTTCCAGAACAATTATGTTCTTCCTGTAATGTACACCATATTCCACCTATGGTCGAACTAGCCTTTTATACAGTTCCATCATTACATCCCTGCTCTTGTATTCAATACATCACCGGCACAGTAGCACAGTGGTTAGTACTGCTGTTTCACAGCACCGTGGTCCTGGGTTCGGTCCCCGGCTTGGGTCACTGTCAGTGTGGAGTTTGCATGTTCTCCCCGTGTCTGCATGTGTTTCCTCCGGGTGCTCTGGTTTCTTCCCACATTCTGAAAGATGTGCTGGGTAGATGCATTGAACCGAACAGGCACTGGACTGTGGCAACTAGGGGAATTTCACAGTAACTTCATTGCAGTGTAAATGTAAGCCTTTCTTGTGACTAATAAATAAACTTAAAAAAACTTAAAGGAAAACATTCCATATGCTTTCTTTACCACCTTGTCTACCTGTCCTGTCACCATCAAGGACCTGTGGACATGCCCTCCTAGGTTTCTCACTTCCTCTAACCCTTTCGATATTCTTCCATATATTGACTATTCCCTTGCTCGGTTTGTCCTCCCCAAATGCATTACCTCACACTTCTCCAGATTCAATTCCATTACCCACTTTTCCATCCACTCAACCAAACCATTGGTATCGTTCTGGAGTCCATAGCTGGTCTCTTCACCGTCAACTACACGGTTAATTTTTGTGCAATCTGTAAATTTCCCAATCATGCCTCCCACATTTAAGTCTAAATCATTAATGGCAAGGGCCCCGACACTGAGCCCTGTGGAACGCCACTGGAAAATGCTTTCCATTCGCAAAAACATCCATTGACCATCACTCTTTGTTTCCTGTCACTGAGCCAATTTTGGATCCACCTTCCCCTGATCACCAGATCTCACTTTTCTGACCAATCTGCCATTTGGGACCTTGACAAAAGCCCGACTAAAATCAATATAGACAACATCCACAACACTACCCTCATCAATCCTCCTTGTTACTTCCTCAAAAAATTCTATTAAGTTATTAAGCCACAATCTTCCCCCAACGAAACCATGCTGACTATTCCTGATCAATCTGTGCCTTTCCAAGTGACAGTTTATCCTTTCTCTCAGAACTGTTTCCAATTATTTGCCCACCATCAAAGTCAGACTGACCAGACTGGTTTTCTGGCCTATCTCTCAAATCCATTTTTAAATAATGGTTTAACATTCACACACCTCCAAACCCCTGGGAACCAGCCTCTATTGAGTGAGGATTGGAAAATGATCCTCAGGACATCTGCTATTTCCTCCTTGGCTTCCTTTAACAGCCTGGGATACAATCCATCTGACTCTGGTTATTTATCCACCTTCAATGATTGATGATGTGTCTTAATCATTTAATCCCTCCAGTACTTACTCTCTCACTATCCTTATTGTATCTAATGTTTCGCACTCCTCTTTAACTTGAATATCTAAATCACAGAGACAAAGTACTCTGTGAGAACCCAACATCTTCAGCAGCAACACACGTTACCACATCCATCTTTCCTTAGCTATTCTCTTGCTCTTAATATACTGGTAAAAATCTTTGGATTTTCTTTTACTTTACCTGCCATATTTTTTGGAATGTTGCTTTGATTTCCTAATTAGCATTCTCCACATAAGGACAATAAGGATGCATAGTAATAATCCTGCATAAACCCACCATTTCATAGAAACGAGCCCTGAAAGTTCTGGGTGGATATGGCAATATGCGGAGAGCCTTCTTCCTCCTCCCTCTTTGCAGATATTCCCTGTCAGTAACCTCTATTCTATTTGTCTCTGTTGAAGACCTAGAAGCATGACAACAGCCCCCAGAACTGCTGCACTATTAATGTGAAAAGGTCACAAAGTTCCTCTACCCTCCCTTCCAAATACAACTCACCAGCAAAAGGACAACAGAGTACTTGCACAAACTTCATAAAAGCAGAAAAAATTTGAAAGCACCGCACCTCTACATTGAATGGACTTTAAGCAGGATTAGTACAAGGTCCTAGCTGCATCTGAATGCTTGTTCAACTATGAGTGATAAATGCAGACTGGACCAATGCAGAACAGATCAAAAATCAGCTGGAAAGATTCTGCCATCATCTCAGTACACCCACACAAGGCCCCAATCCAAGACAGCACAGCCCACCCACACAAGGTCCCTAAACAGCACAGCACACCCACACAAGGTCCCTATCCAGCAGAGCATAGTACACCCATAGAACCATAGAAACCCTACAGTGCAGAAAGAGGCCATTTGGCCCATCGAGTCTGCACCGACCACAATCCCACCCAGGCCCTATCCCCATATCCCTACATATTTTACCCGCTAATCCCTCTAATCTATGCATCCCAGGATACTAAGGGGCAACTTAGCTTGGCCAATCAACCTAACCTGCACATCTTTGGACTGTGGGAGGAAACCGGAGACCCGGAGGAAACCCACGCAGACACGGGGAGAATGTGCAAACTCCACACAGACAGTGACCCAAGCCGGGAATCGAACCCAGGTCCCTGGAGCTGTGAAGCAGCAGTGCTAACCACTGTGCTACCGTGCCGCCCCACACAAGGTCCCAATCCAGCACAGCACAGTACAACCAAACAAGCTCCCTATCCTGCACATTACACCCACACAAGATTCCTATCCAGCACATGACAGTACACCCACACAAGGACCCTGTCCAGCACAGCACAGTACACTCCCAAAAGGTCCCTATCCAACACACAGCATGGCACACCCACACAAGGTCCCTATCTAACACAGCATGGCACACCCACACAAGGTCCCTATCTAACACAGCATGGCACACGCACACAAGGTCCCTATCCAGCACTGCGCACCCACACAAGTTCCCTATGGAGCACAGCACAGCACAGTACACCCACACAAGGTCCCCATCCAGCACAGTACAACCACACAAGGCCCCTCTCAGCACAGTACAGCGCATCCACACAAGGTCCTTATCTAGCGCAGCACACCCACAGAAGGTGCCTAACCAGCACAGCACAGCACACCCACACAAGCTCCTGATCCAGCACAGCACAGCACACCCATAAATGTTCCCTATCTAGCACAGCACAGCGTACCCACACATGGTCCCTATCGAGCACAGCACAGCGCACCTACACAAGGTCCCTATCCTGCACAGAACAGTGCACCTCCACAACTTCCCTGTCCAGCACAGTACATCCACAGAAAGTCCCTGTCCAGCACAGTACACCCACAGTAGGTGCCTATCCTGCACAGCACACATATGTGAGGGTCCATAAACTAGCATGATGCCCCTGTTAATGTCCTGTCCAGCATGGAGCGCTCCACAAGCTGTGCTGAAAAGTGGTAAGTGTCATTTCTTTTAGTTTGGGGCTTCCATTGTCGCATAGTCCTCAGCTGTGCTACAGAACCAAGTTTCCTGGCTCAGTTCTTTCACTTCCATCAGTGTTTAGAAATCAAATTTCTCAAGTAATCCACTGGAACATTCACAGTTTGTGAAAGCTGCTATTTATCAGCCACAGATATAAAATTAGCTCTTACAAGTTTTAAAATAACGTAAATAACAAGATCCTTCTTGTCATAGTTGCCAATAATTGCCGTCCAGTCTTGTGTTTGTTTTTCTAATTCTGTGAATGTTCTGTATGCTGATACCAACACTAGAGGTCACTCATTCCACAGCGAGGTAGCCATGCAGCACAGATGAATGCAGTAGGATGATTGCCCTCTGATAGTTTATGATTAGTGACAGGCTGCTACCACACAGCTTTGAAACGTCAGCTCCATTTTGCCAAATGAAAAGTTGATTTTAAAAAGCCATGGCAAGAAGATGGAAACTGTAAATGTGTGTGTACTCGTGATGCTGTAAGTGTAATGTACCCTATACACTGCGACCAAGCTCTGTCGAGTCTGGGTTAACTCTTTTTGTAGAAAATGAAATAAATCTGTAGCAGAAAAGGAGAGTTCTGTACCAATTATTTGTCTGTTTTAAGTGAGCTTTGCAATCCTAAATTTCTTTCCATATGAGAAAATTAGACAAGGTTTTAAACCCATCCACATAACTAAAAGCTCCATGGTGTTATATAACAAGAGATTTTTCTCCATTTGCTTTCCCAACTGTCTTGAAGGTAAGATTACTTGGGTAACATTCCACAGACAGCAGCAACCTCCAGAAATCTCCTTGTCATTCCTCATGCACAGTGTCACAGCCAAGTCTATCTCTGTCCTCAGCCAAAATCCATAAATATAAATTTTCCAATTACATTTGCTGGACAATGATCAAAAGCAGGATCTAGCGAGCTTATTATTCCCATCTCTTGCTCAAGGACCCTGAGGTTAATTAGATTCAAGAGCATGACCGCTACCTGAGCTCAGGCTGTAGATCAAACTTTGGAGATTCTTGGTCTGCAAGGGTCACAGTAACATATGCGCCAGTACATTTACTCACAGGTCTCGAGGATAGCTTTGGGCAAGGAGTTTTACTTTTAATTAGGACCATAAGGTATAGGAGCAGAATTAGGCTTTTCGGCCCATCGCGTCCGCTCTGTAAGAAACTTTGGGTGGATTATCTGCCCGCGCTAGCCCCGAAACCTGCCCGAAGTCAACGGGCCTTTCCATGGTTTGCCCTCGCCCGCTCCAATTCTCGTGGCAAGTGGAATGGTAAAATTCACCTCATTCTTTTTTGTATCATGGTTGGCATATGATGATAAAGTTTGGCACAGCAGTGCATGATCATTTTCAATGTGAGCAAATTACACAATGTTCTACTCTGTCTCCCAGTATAATATAAAGTAAATTTAGCGGTGTGCCTCAGGGATCGATGCTGGGTCCACTGTTACTTGTCATTTGTATTAATAATTTGGATGAGAATATAGGAGGCATGGTTAGTAAGTTTGCAGATGACACCAAGATTGTAGGCATAGTGGACAGTGAAGAAAGCTATCTCTGATTGCAACGAGATCTTGATCAATTGGGCCAGTGGGCTGACGAATGGAGTTTAATTTAGATAAATGCGAGGTGATGCATTTTGGTAGATTGAACCAGGGCAGGACTTACTCAGTTGATGGTAGGGCATTGGGGAGAGTTACAGAACTAAGAGATCTAGTGGTACATGTTCATAGCTCCTTGAAAGTGGGGTCACAGGTGGACAGAGTGGTGAAAAAGGCATTCGGCATGCTTGGTTTCATTGGTCAGAACATTGAATACAGGAGTTGGGACGTCTTGTTAAACTTGTACAAGACATTGGTAAGGCCACACTTGGAATACTGTGTACAGTTCTGGTCACCCTATTGTAGAAAGGATATTATTAAACTAGAAAGAGTGCAGAAGAGATTTACTAGGATGCCACCGGGACTTGATGGTTTGAGTTATAAGGAAGGCTTGATAGACTGGGACTTTTTTCTCTGGAGCGTAGGAGGCTGAGGTGTGATCTTATAGAGGTCTATAAAATAATGAGGGGCATAGATCAGCTAGAAAGTCAATATCTTTTCCTAAAGGTAGGGGAGTCTAAAACCAGAGGGCATAGGTTTAAGGTGAGGAAGGAGAGATACAAAAGGGCCCAGAGGGGCAATTTTTTCACAGAGGGTGGTGAGTGTCTGGAACAAGCTGCCAGAGGTGGTAGTAGAGGCGGGTACAATTTTGTCTTGTAAAAAGCGCTTAGACAGTTTACATGGGTAAGATGGCTATAGAGGGATATGGGCCAAATGTGGGCAATTGGGACGAGTTTAGGAGTTTTAAAAAAAGGGCGGTATGGACAAGTTGGGCCGACGGATCTGTTTCCATGCTGTAAACCCCTATGACTCTCCGACTCTGGGCAAAAAGATGATGGTGCAAGAAAAAGGTAGTAACAATGAGAAATAAAAGATGGATCTAGAGTAACTGTAAATGGCATCAGCAAAATTATTATTAGCACCTGGTATCTGAAAAACAGTGCATTCTGATCAGAAATCGTTGAACTCACTTTTGAGTCCGGAAGCTGCAAAGTGCCGAAACAAAATATGAAGTCCTGTTCTTCAAGGTTTGTAGATCTTCATCAGGAAAGTGCAGGAGCCAAGGACAGAGAGGTCAGAGTGGGACTGAGACAGAGGGGTCACAGTGCTGAGACAGAAAGGTCAGATGTGGCAGGGACAGAGGGTCAGAGTGTGGCAGGGTCAGAGTGTGGCAGGGACAGAGGGTCAGAGTGTGGCAGGGACAGAGGGTCAGAGTGTGGCAGGGACAGAGGGTCAGAGTGTGGCAGGGACAGAGGGTCAGAGTGTGGCAGGGACAGAGGGTCAGAGTGTGGCAGGGACAGAGGGTCAGAGTGTGGCAGGGACACAGATCAGTGAGGGACTGAGACAGAGATTTAAAATGGCAAGTGACTGGAATGTCAGGGTCACACTTGCAAAGAATACTTATACTCAACCAATGTCAGTGATACAAATTATCTGGCCATTGTCACATTAGTCTTTATGGAAACTTGCCAAATTGATTGCCACAATTCCTACATTACATCAGCAACTTCGGTGTTCACGCAAGGGGACATGAATATAGCTGAGGAGGACACTGGGTTGCAAGGGAGTAGAATAGACAGTATTACAGTTGATAAGGAGGATGTGCAGGATATTCTGGAGGGTCTGAAAATAGATAAATCCCCTGGTCCGGATGGGATTTATCCAAGGATTCTCTGGGAGGCAAGAGAAGTGATTGCAGAGCCTCTGGCTCTGATCTTCAGGTCGTCGTTGGCCTCTGGTATAGTACCAGAAGATTGGAGGTTAGCGAATGTTGTCCCATTGTTTAAGAAGGGGAACAGAGACTTCCCCGGGAATTATAGACCGGTGAGTCTCACTTCTGTTGTCGGCAAGATGTTGGAAAAAATTATAAGGGATAGGATTTATAGTTATTTGGAGAGTAATGAATTGATAGGTGATAGTCAGCATGGTTTTGTGGCAGGTAGGTCGTGCCTTACTAACCTTATTGAGTTTTTTGAGAAAGTGACCAAGGAGGTGGATGGGGGCAAGGCAGTGGACGTGGTATATATGGATTTTAGTAAGGCGTTTGATAAGGTTCACCATGGTAGGCTTCTGCAGAAAATGCAGATGTATGGGATTGGGGGTGATCTAGGAAATTGGATCAGGAATTGGCTAGCGGATAGGAAACAGAGGGTGGTGGTTGATAGTAAATATTCATCATGGAGTGCGGTTACAAGTGGTGTACCTCAGGGATCTGTTTTGGGGCCACTGCTGTTTGTAATATTTATTAATGATCTGGATGAGGGTATAGTTGGGTGGATTAGCAAATTTGCTGATGACACCAAAGTCGGTGGTGTGGTAGACAGTGAGGAAGGGTGTCGTAGTTTGCAGGAAGACTTAGACAGGTTGCAAAGTTGGGCCGAGAGGTGGCGGATGGAGTTTAATGCGGAGAAGTGTGAGGTAATTCACTTTGGTAGGAATAACAGATGTGTTGAGTATAGGGCTAACGGGAGGACTTTGAATAGTGTGGAGGAGCAGAGGGATCTAGGTGTATGTGTGCATAGATCCCTGAAAGTTGGGAATCAAGTAGATAAGGTTGTTAAGAAGGCATATGGTGTCTTGGCGTTTATTGGTAGGGGGATTGAATTTAGGAGTCGTAGCGTTATGTTGCAACTGTACACAACTCTGGTGCGGCCGCACTTGGAGTACTGTGTGCAGTTCTGGTCCCCACATTACAGGAAGGATGTGGAGGCTTTGGAGAGGGTGCAGAGGAGGTTTACCAGGATGTTGCCTGGTATGGAGGGGAGATCCTATGAGGAGAGGCTGAGGGATTTGGGATTTTTCGCTGGAAAGGCGGCGGCTAAGAGGGGATCTTATTGAAACATATAAGATGATTAGAGGTTTAGATAGGGTGGATAGTGATAGCCTTTTTCCTCTGATGGAGAAATCCAGCACGAGGGGGCATGGCTTTAAATTGAGGGGGGGTAGTTATAGAACCGATGTCAGGGGTAGGTTCTTTACCCAGAGGGTGGTGAGGGATTGGAATGCCCTGCCAGCATCAGTAGTAAATGCGCCTAGTTTGGGGGCGTTTAAGAGATCCGTAGATAGGTTCATGGACGAAAAGAAATTGGTTTAGGTTGGAGGGTCACAGTTTTTTTTTTTAACTGGTCGGTGCAACATCGTGGGCCGAAGGGCCTGTTCTGCGCTGTAATGTTCTATGTTCTATGTTCTAACTACACTTCAAAAGTATATCACTGGCTGCAAAACACTTTGTTCGCCCTGAGATTGTTAAAGATGCTGTATAAAGCCAAATGCTTTCTTTTCGTTTTTACCATTGGGAGTGCGTAACATTAAATTTGACATTTTCTTCAAAAAATCTGACTGTTTTATAGCTGAAACATTGGAAATCTATGGAGCCACTCTGAGATGACAGTCAGGTTTACTACTTTGGCTCAGTTGGAGTTCAGTGAATTATAGATGTGCATTTGCATGTTCCATCTACAACGTGACCCAGTTTCTAAGGAATACTGTTATAATAGACTATTTATACAAGAAGAAATATGCAAAGAGTGAAATTGGTATCTTAATTATTGTTAAAATAATTTTAAAATAAAGAATTTCAATACTTTTTGACTGAACCAGGCTCCATGAGTATTTTTAGTACGAAAAAAATGAAGAACATACTTCTATTTGATGTCTCACTTATTATTAAGTACGGTAATGTAATTCAGATCATTTCCAAAATATGCCAAGTCTAATCAGAATGTGAATCGGGTGTTGATGGTGACATATTAGAGGGGAATTGAACTTCTTCTCTCCTGAAGCACGGCACGGTGGCGGCACGGTAGCACTGTGGTTAGCGCTGCTGCTTCATAGCTCCAGGGACCTGGGTTCGATTCCCGGCTTGGGTCACTGTCTGTGTGGAGTTTGCACATTCTCCTCCTGTCTGCGTGGGTTTCCTCTGGGTGCTCCGGTTTCCTCCCACAGTCCAAAGATGTGCGGGTTAGGTTGATTGGCTATGCTAAAAATTGCCCTTAGTGTCCTGAGATGCGTAAGTTAGAGGGATTAGTGGGTAAATATGTAGGGATATGGGGGTAGGGCCTGGGTGGGATTGTGGTCGGTGCAGACTCGATGGGCCGAATGGTCTCTTTCTGTACTGTAGGGTTTCTATGATCAACCAAAGTGCTCCAAATTCTTTCTTCCTATACTGTGAAGAAACACAAATCATAAATATCCCTCGACTGATTCAAATGATTAACAGTGAGTAGGGGAGTCATACTGACCAAAAGGATCCCATGTTTCATCTCAAGTTTGTTCTGAGTTAGCTCTTTTCACCTGGATCAGCCACAACTGGAATTCAGCACCCCTGGGTTAGGAAGGGGCAATTGCATTGGCTCAGTTATGATGCTAACCACTGTTAAATGGTTTTCTGACAGGTATTGGCTGGGCTAGCACACAATTGATGACTCAATGGAGTGAGCACGTCTTGTGAAACTGTACCTCAGCAAGAAAATAACAGTTTCAGGAGAGAAGAAGCAGCGTTTGGGAAATTGGTGAACAAAGAAAGAGAAATAAGTTAGATAAAAACAGATAAAAGCCAGAGTATGGCACCATTGCTTTACTTCAATCTGTTCACTCTAGGTAATAATCTCCAGTGATAGTGATAGAGCTTTCAGTTTGACACAAAGGTTATCAGTGTCCAGGAGTGCTGGAGTTTCTAAAAATGCAAGACAACCTCCTGTACACCGCTGCAATCAACCCAGGAGAAAAATCATAGTCACATTAAAAACACTGAGGTTTTAACTGATTCAAAATACATCCACTTACAAAGTTTACTTATTTGTGTCACAAGTAGGCTTACATTAACACTGCAATGAGGTTACTATGAACATTCCCTCGTCGCCACACTCCGGCCCCTGTTCAGGTACCCTGAGGGAGAATTCAGCATGGACAATTCACCTAACCTGCACGTCTTTCGGACTGTGGGAGAAAATCAGAGCAACTGGAGGAAACCCACACAGACACGGGGAGAATGTGCAGACTCCACACAGACAGTGACCCAAGCCGGGAATCAAATCTGGGTCCCTGACACTGTGAGGCAACTGTGCCATCATAGAACATAGAACATTACAACGCAGTACAGGCCCTTCGGCCCTCGATGTTGCGCCAACCTGTGAAACCAATCTAAAGCCCATCTAACCTACACTATTCCAATATCATCCATATGTTTATCCAATGACCATTTAAATGCCCTTAATGTTGGCGAGTCCACTACTGTTGCAGGCAGGGCACTCCACGCCCTTACTACTCTCTGAGTAAAGAACCTACCTCTGACATCTGTCCTATATCCAGCACCCCTCAATTTAAAGCTATGTCCCCTCGTGCTAGCCATCACCATCCGAGGAAAAAGACTCTCACTGTCCACCCTATCTAATCCTCTGATCATCTTGTATGCCTCTATTAAGTCACCTCTTAACCTTCTTCTCTCTAACGAAAACAGCCTCAAGTCCCTCAGCCTTTCCTCATAAGACCTTCCCACCATACCAGGCAACATCCTGGTAAATCTTCTCTGCACCCTTTCCAATGCTTCCACATCCTTCCTATAATGCGGCGACTAGAACTGTGCGCAATACTCCAAGTGCAGCCGCACCAGAGTTTTTTGCAGCTGCAACATGACCTCATGGCTCCGAAACTCAATCCCTCTCCCAATAAAAGCTAACACGCTGTACGCCTTCTTAACAACTATATCAACCTGGGTGCCAACTTTCAGGGATCTATGCACATGGACACTGAGATCTCTCTGCTTATCCACACGACCAAGTATCTTACCATTAGCCCTGTACTCTGTATTCCTCTTACTCCTTCCAAAGTGAATCACCTCACACTTTTCCGCATTGAATTCCATTTGCCACCTCTCAGCCCAGCTCTGCAGCTTATCTATGTCCCTCTGCAACCTGCAACATCCTTCCGCATTGTCCACAACTCCATGGACTTTAGTACCATCCGCAAATTTATTAACCCATCGTTCTACGCCCTCATCGAGGTCATTTATAAAAATGACAAACGGCTGTGGCCCCAAAACAGATCCTTGCGGTACACCACTAGTAACTGAACTCCAGGATGAACATTTCCCATCAATCACCACCCTCTGTCTTCTTACAGCGAGCCAATTTCTAATCCAAACTGCTCAATCACCCTCAATCCCACACCTCCGTATTTTCTGGAATAGCTCACCGTGGGGAACCTTATCAAACGTTTTACTGAAATCGATATATACCACATCAACTGCTTTACCCTCTCTTTGGTCATCTTCTCAAAGAACTCAATAAGGTTTGTGAGGCACGACCTACCCTTCACAAAACCGTGTTGACTATCCCTAATCAAATTATTCCTTTCTAAGTGATTATAAATCCTATCTCTTATAATCCTTTCCAATACTTTGCGCACAACAGAAGTAAGGCTCACTGGTCTATAATTACCAGGGTTGTCTCTACTCCCCTTCTTGAACAAGGGGACAGCATTTGCTATCCTCCAGTCTTCTGGCACTATTCCTGTAGACAAGGCTGGCAAAGAAGAAGAGCACTCTGGGGGAGGATGACCTCACTGGGCCTGGAGGTCTGGAGTGCTTATACTTCAATGCAAGGAGCGTAGCAGGTAAGACAGATGAACTTAGGGCCTTAATGCTCACGAGGAATTTGAATGTGGTTGCGGTGACAGAGACTTGGTTGAAAGAGGGACAGGACTGGCAGCTGAATATTCCGGGGTACAAGTGTTTTAGGCGAGACGGAGGAGGGGCCAAAAGAGGTGGGGGAGTAGCAGTATTAGTTGGAGAGCATATTACAGCGGTGCAGAGGGAGGACAATTCAGAGGGGTCGTGTAACGAGTCACTCTGGGTGGAGCTTAGAAACAGGAAGGGCGCAGTCACTATGTTGGGGGTGTACTACAGGCCCCCCAACAGCCCAAGGGAAGTGGAAGAATGGATATGTCAGGAGATACTGGATAGGTGCAGGAAAAATAGGGTTGTTGTAGTGGGAGACTTCAATTTCCCTGGTATAGACTGGAAATCGCTGAGAGCAGGGACTCTGAATGGGGAGATATTTGTAAAATGCGTACAGGAGGGTTCTTTGGAACAATATGTAGATAGCCCGACGAGAGAGGGGGCTATACTGGACCTCGTACTGGGGAATGAGCCCGGTCAGGTCTTCAAAGTTTCGGTAGGGGAACATGTGGCAAATAGTGACCACAATTCTGTTAGCTTTAGGATAGTGATGGAAAAGGATGAGTGGTGTCCCAAGGGTAAGGTGTTGGATTGGGGGAAGGCTAACTTTAGTGGGATTAGGCAGAAATTGGCAGCTGTTGATTGGGAGAGGCTGTTTGAGGGTAAATCCACATCTGGCATGTGGGAGTCTTTTAAGGAACAGTTGGTAGGGCTACAGGACAGGCATGTGCCTGTTTAAAAGAAGGATAGGAAGGGTAGGATTCGAGAACCGTGGATAACCAGGGAAATTGAGGGACTGGTCAAAAAGAAAAGAGAGGCGTATGGTAGGTCCAGGCAGCTAAAAACGGAGGGAGCTCTGGAGGAATACAAAGAAAGTAGGAAAGAACTCAAACGGGGAATTAGAAGAGCAAAAAGGGGTCACGAAATGTTCTTGGCAGACAGGATTAAGGAGAATCCCAAGGCATTTTATTCATACGTTAGGAACAAAAGGATTGTCAGGGAAAAAATCGGACCTCTCAGGGACAAAAGTGGGGAATTATGCTTGGAGCCCAAAGAAGTAGGGGAGATCCTAAATGAATACTTTGCGTTGGTATTCACAAAGGAGAGGGATGTGTTGACTGGGAGTGTCTCGGAGGGGAGTGTTGAACCGTTGGAGAAAATCTCCATTACAAAGGAGGAAGTGTTAGGTTTGTTAGAGAATTTAAAGACTGACAAATCCCCAGGGCCTGATGGAATCTATCCAAGGCTGCTCAGGGAGACGAGAGATGAAATCGCTGGGCCTCTGACGCAAATCTTTGTCTCGTCACTGGACGCAGGTGAGGTCCCAGAGGATTGGAGGATAGCTAATGTGGTCCCGTTATTTAAGAAGGGTAGGAAGGATAACCCGGGTAATTATAGGCCGGTGAGCTTGACGTCCGTGGTGGGGAAGTTGTTGAAGAAGATTCTTAGAGATAGGATGTATGCGCATTTAGAAAGGAATAAACTCATTAACGATAGTCAGCATGGTTTTGTGAGAGGGAGGTCATGCCTCACTAACCTGGTGGAGTTTTTTGAAGAAGTGACCAAAATGGTTGACGAGGGAAGGGCCGTGGATGTCGTCTATATGGACTTTAGTAAAGCGTTTGACAAAGTCCCTCATGGTAGGCTGGTGAAAAAGGTTGGATCTCATGGGATAAAGGGGGAGGTGGCTAGATGGGTGGAGAACTGGCTTGGTCACAGAAGACAGCGGGTGGTAGTGGAAGGGTCTTTTTCCGGCTGGAGGCCTGTGACTAGTGGTGTTCCACAGGGCTCTGTATTGGGACCTCTGCTGTTTGTGATTTATATAAATGATCTGGAAGAAGGTGTAACTGGGGTGATCAGTAAGTTTGCGGATGACACAAAATTGGCAGGACTTGCAGATAGTGAGGAGCATTGTCAGAAGCTACAGAAGGATATAGATAGGCTGGAAATTTGGGCAAAGAAATGGCAGATGGAGTTCAATCCTGATAAATGCGAAGTGATGCATTTTGGTAGCAATAATGTAGGGAGGAGCTATATGATAAGTGGCAGAACCATAAAGGGTGTAGATACGCAGAGGGACCTGGGTGTGCAAGTCCACAGATCCTTGAAAGTGACGTCACAGGTGGAGAAGGTGGTGAAGAAGGCATATGGCATGCTTGCCTTTATAGGACGGGGCATAGAGTATAAAAATTGGGGTCTGATGTTGCAGATGTATAGAACGTTGGTTCGGCCGCATCTGGAATACTGCGTCCAGTTCTGGTCGCCACACTACCAGAAGGACGTGGAGGCTTTGGAGAGAGTACAGAGGAGGTTTACCAGGATGTTACCTGGTATGGAGGGGCTTAGTTATGAGGAGAGATTGGGTAAACTGGGGTTGTTCTCCCTGGAAAGACGGAGGATGAGGGGAGACTTAATAGAGGTGTATAAAATTATGAAAGGCATAGATAGGGTGAACGGTGGGAAGCTTTTCCCCAGGTCGGTGGTGACGTTCACGAGGGGTCATAGGTTCAAGGTGAAGGGGGGGAGGTTTAACACAGATATCAGACGGACATATTTTACACAGAGGGTGGTGGGGGCCTGGAATGCGCTGCCAGGCAAGGTGGTGGAGGCGGACACACTGGGAACGTTTAAGACTTATCTAGACAGCCATATGAACGGAGTGGAAATGGAGGGATACAAAAGAATGGTCTAGTTTGGACCAGGGAGCGGCGCGGGCTTGGAGGGCCGAAGGGCCTGTTCCTGTGCTGTATTGTTCTTTGTTCTTTGATGACATAAAGATCAGAGCCAAAGGCTCTGCAATCTCCTCCCTAGCCTCCCAGAGAATCCTAGGATAAATCCTATCTGGCCCAGGGGACTTATCTATTTTCACACTTTCTCGAATTGCTAACACCTCCTCCTTATGAACCTCAATCCCGTCTAGTCCAATGGCCTGTATCTCAGTATTCTCTTCGACAATATTGTCTTTTTCCTGTGTGAATACTGACGAAAAATATTAATTTAGCGCCTCTCCCATCTCTTCGGACTCCACGCACAACTTCCCACTACTGTCCTTGACTGGCCCTAATCTTACCCTAGTCATTCTTTTATTCCTGATATACCTATAGACAGCTTTAGGGTTTTCCTTGATCCTACTTGCCAAAGACTTCTCATGTCCCCTCCTGGCTCTTCTTAACTCTCTCTTCAGGTCCTTCCTGGCTAACTTGTAACTCTCAAGCGCCCTCACTGAGCCTTCACGTCTCATCTTTACATAAGTCTCCTTCTCCCTCTTCACAAGAGATTCAACTTCTTTAGTAAACCACGGTTCCCTTGCTCGACCACTTCCTCCTTGCCTGACAGGTACATACTTCTCAAGGACACGGAGTAGCTGTTCCTTGAACAAGCTCCACATTTCAATTGTGCCCATCCCCTGAAGTTTCCTTCCCCATCCTATGCATCCTAAATCTCGCCTAATTGCATCATAATTTCCTTTCCCCCAGCTATAACTCTTGCTCTGCGGTATATACCTATCCTTTTCCATCGCTAAAGTAAACGTAACCGAATTGTGGTCACTATCACCAAAGTGCTCACCTACCTCCAAATCTAACAACTGGCCTGGTTCATTACCCAGTACCAAATCCAATGTGGCCTCGCCTCTTGTTGGTCCATCCACATACTGTGTCAGGAAACCCTCCTGCACACATTGGACAAAAACTGACCCCTCTAAAGTACTCGAACTATAGTGTTTCCAGTCAATATTTGTAAAGTTAAAATCCCCCATAACCACTACCCTGTTACTTTCGCTCCCACCCACCTGACGAAGGAACAGCCTGTTCCGAAAGCTAGTGACTTTTGCTACCAAATAAACCTGTTGGACTTTAACCTGGTGTTGTTAGACTTCTGACTGTACTTTTGCTCCTATCCAGAATCATCTTTGCAATCCTTTCCTCTACATCTCTGGAACTTTTCGGAGGCCAATAGAAAACTCCCAACAGGGTGACCTCTCCTTTCCTGTTTCTAACCTCAGCCCATACTACCTCAGTCGACAGGTCCTCAACAAACGTCCTTTCTGCCACTGTAATACTGTCCTTGACTAACAATGCCACACCTCCCCCTCTTTTACCACCTTCCCTGATCTTACTGAAACATCTAAACCCCGGAACCTGCAACAACCATTCCTGTCCCTGCTCTATCCATGTCTCCAAAATGGCCACAACATCGAAGTCCCAGGTACCAACCCATGCTGCAAGTTCACCCACCTTATTCCAGATGCTCCTGGCGTTGAAGTAGGCACACTTCAAACCACCTTCCTGCCTGCCAGTACACTCCTGCGACCTTGAAAATTTATTCCTGACCTCACTACTCTCAACCTCCTGTACACTGGAGCAACAATTCAGGTTCCCATCCCCTGCTGAATTAGTTAAAACCCTCCCGAAGAGCATTAACAAATTCCCCCCCCCCCCCCAGGATATTGGTACCCTTCTGGTTCAGGTGTAGACCATCCCATTTGTAGAGGTCCCACCTACCCCAGAATGAGCCCCAATTACCCAGGTATCTGAATCCCTCCCTCCTGCACCATTCCTGTAGCCACATGTTCAACTGCTCTCTCTCCCTATTCCTCTCCTCGCTAGCACGTGGCACAGGTAACAAACCAGAGATAACAACTCTGTTTGTTCTAGCTCTAAGTTTCCACCCTAACTCCCTGAATTTCTGCCTTACATCCCCATCCCTTTTCCTCCCTGTGTCTTTGGTGCCTATGTGGACCACAACTTGGGGCTGGTCCCCCTCCCCCTTAAGGATCCCTAAAACAGGATCCGAGACATCACGGACCCCAGCACCTGGGAGGCAACACACCAACCGTGAGTCTCTCTCGTTCCCATAGAATCTCCTATCTGTCCCCCTAACGATGGAGTCCCCAAGGACTAATGCTCTACTCCTCTCCCCCCTTCCCTTCTGAGCAACAGGGGCAGACTCTGTGCCAGAGACCTGTACCCCATGGCTTACCCCTGGTAAGTTTCTCCCCCCCCCCCCCCCACCCCCCACAAACAGTATCCAAAACGGTATACTTGTTATACAGAGGAACGGCCACAGGGGATCGCTGCACTGACTGCTTCTCACCCCTTCTAACAGTCACCCACGTCTCTTCATTTCTAGGAGTAACTACCTCCCTGTAGCTTCTATCTATAGGTGTCTCTGCCTCCCGAATGATCCTGAGTTCATCCAGTTGCAGCTCCAGATCCCTAACACGGTCTTCAAGGAGCTGGAATTGGGTGCACTTCCTGCAGGTGTACTCAGCTGGGACACTACTGGTGTCCCTCACCTCAAACATCCCACAGGAGGAACACTGCACTGCCTGCACTGACATTCCTGCTAACTTCCCTTACTAAGAAACAAAAGAAAAAAAAGCTTACCTGCTCTCACTCTGAGTCTTTTTTTTAGGTTAGAGGAGGGGGGAGGGTGGGGGACATTGCACATGTAATGTCTCGGGTTTCCTCCCCGTTCAAATTTATTGGGCAAAAACCTTCCCAGGCCTCTCCGCGGCCTACTTCTGGTTTCCTGTTTCCTGCTGCTCAGGAAAAAAAAACTCTGAAAAAGTTCAAAATCAAAGTCTCTTACCTTCCAGCTCTCCTCAAAAGAATCGCTCCCCTCTCTGCTTGTTCCGGTGGAACAATGAGCCACCCATGCAAAGTTAAAATCATGCCTTGTGTGTTTGTAAAAAAATAATTCTCTGTATGCTTTCACTTATTGGACGCAAAAAGGTTTGAGATGGAAGAAAACACTGTTTGACTGGGTGGGGAGAGCATCTGTTGAACCAGAGTTGGAAACCTCACGTGCTGCCTGCTTGTGGCCTACCTACCTATTATCGTATCCGATTGATTTTTATTTTCATTCAAATGATGTAGCTCTGTCTGGCTGTATGAAATCTAAGGAGGAAAAGGTTATTTAGTCCATCCAGTTCATTATTTCATTTAAATCTGTATACTGGATATTCTCAGGTGATTTTTCACCTTGCCTGTTCAGTGTTAATACCCTGGCATTTTATCCTGGCCACGTTTCTTCTGATTGCTTCTACTGCTGTAATCTATTCTGTATTGCAAAATTTAAGTGTGAAGTCATTATTGCTTAAGCAAGAATTTAATTAAGGATTCTCTGGCTTAATATCTCCTTCCTTCGCCTGGTTTACTGAAAAGGATTTCTCCGTGTATATTCGTGTTATAATTCAGAAAGGTTTGGCCCAGACTTTAGTCACAACAGAGGGTCTCTCCATCATGGCATATTCACCAGGGAAGAGAAAGAGTGACGACAACCAGGTGTTACCCTGTGGGTAGGGTGTACAGACCTCGGACATCCTACCTCAATATAATGGAGATCCGGTATTGAAGGAGACTGAGACTAACCCATGACGTAGTGACAGTCATACATTGCATGATCCACAGCAATTTGAGCCACAATCCATCGATCTCCATGCCCTGTGAAGGTAACCATGCTTCTCAAATTCTATGCCTGAGGATCTTTCAGGGATATCAGGGACCTGTCTGGTATATCCCAGTCAGCATGTAGAGTTGCATTAACGCTGTAACTAACGCTTTGTCTGCTCGGGTGTGGCAGCACTTTCATTTCCTACAGATTTGGCATCTGAGATGCAGAGAGCCATGGCCTTTGTCAAATTGATGTGGAGATGCCGGCGTTGGACTGGGGTAAGCACAGTAAGAAGTCTCACAACACCAGGTTAAAGTCCAACAGGTTTATTTGGTAGCAAGCTCCAAAAGCTTATGGTATTTGCTACCAAATAAACCTGTTGGACTTTAACCTGGTGTTGTGAGACTTCTTACTTTGCCAAATTAGCAGGCTTCACTCAGCTCAGATACAGGATGTTATTGACTGCACCCATGTTGTCATAAGGCCCCAACTCAACATTCAGGCACTTTGTCAAAGAGGTTTTTCCACTCAGTCAATGTATACAGGTGGTTTGTAACCATAATCTCTTCCTTCATGTGTGTGCAGCTGCCTTGACTCCTTCATACTCATGGGTTTCCAACTCCCTCAGTTAATTCAGTCACCAACACAGATCTGCGTTGGGCTTCTAAGGGACCACCCCTTAAGAACTTGGATAATGACTCCTTTAGGAAATCTCAGATGGAGGCAGAATACAATGACAACACCAACCATGTCGCCACCAAGAGTACAATTAAGCAGGCCTTTGGCATTTTAAATGTGTGCTCCAGGTGCCTCAAGCACTCAGGTGGAGCTCTACAATAAGTCCCTGCAAGAGTATGAAGAATAGCGTGTGGCATGTTGCACAATGTTACACAGTGACGGAACCTACAAAATGAATAACAAAGATGCCATGGGCAGAGCTCAAATCTCTGAGGAGGAGTAAGATGAAGAAGATGGGGACGAGGAGGAGGAGGAAACGATTGCCAATACAAAGTTCTGAAAGGGATGAGGATAAGGAGGCCTACAATGACAGAGCAGCTGCGGGGGGAGGGGGGAAGAAGAAGGTCATGGCTATGTAGCACAGTGGTTAGCACTGCTGCTTCACAGCTCCAGGGACCTGGGTTCGATTCCCGGCTTGGGTCACTGTCTGTGTGGAGTTTGCACATTCTCCTCGTGTCTGCGTGGGTTTCCTCCGGGTGCTCCGGTTTCCTCCCATAGTCCAAAGATGTGCGGGTTAGGTTGATTGGCCATGCCAAAAAAATTGCCCTTAGTGTCCTGGGATGCGTAAATTAGAGGGATTAGTGGGTAAATATGTAGGGGGATAGGGCCTGGGTGGGATTGTGGTCGGTGCAGACTCGATGGGCCGAATGGCCTCTTTCTGTACTGTAGGGTTTTCTATGATTTCTATGTAACCAGGGCTGATATGTGCAGGAGAGGGTCATTGTCAGACAGAACCTAATGCAAAATAGATTCTCATATGGCCCTCTGATATCACAATTGCCATCAGCCAGTTTCTGATGACATATTTCCAACTCAAGAACATTATACATTGGCTCCTCCCCCCGCAATCATCATTAATTAAATCATCAGTATTGTAACCGTGGATTTGATCACATTGCAAACACACATGGTACAAAGTCACTCACAGTTTGGCCTCCTCACATCAACACCAGAGATTATAAATGAGGGGCCCATGCCACCAACTAGGTCTGCAAGACATAACAGGCTACAAGATGAAGACATGTAAAATCGTCGGCTCCAACGCACCCCTCCCTGATGAGCTCAATGCATTCTATGCCTGTTTTGAGCAAGAGGTCAGTGAGAGCATGCCCTCCACCCTGGAAGCCCTGGATGAACCTGTATCTGGGGTCACCATTGCATATGTCAGAGCAGCTTTCTTGAAGGTCAACCCACAGAAAGCGACTGGCCCGGATGGGGTACCCAGGCATGCACTCAGATCATGCGTGGATCAGCTGATGAGGTATTCACAGACATCTTCAACATCTCTTTACAACAATCTGAGGTCCCTATCTGCTTTAAGAAGACGACTATCATCCCGGTACCTAAGAAAAACCAAGCAGCATGCCTTAATGACTATCGGCCGGTGGCTCTGACATCCATCATTATGAAGTGCTTCGAAAGGTTAGTCATGGCACAAATCAATTCCAGATTCCTGGACTACCTGGATCCACTACAGTTTGCCTATCTCTGCAATAGGTCCACAGCAGATGCCATTTCCCTGGCCCTGCTCCCAACTCTGGAACACCTAGATAACAAGGGCACCTATGTCAGACTCCTATTTGTTGACCACGGCTCAGCCTTCAACACTATTATTCCCATGAAACTCATCTCCAAACTCCGTGGCCTGTGCCTTGGTACCTCCCTCTGCGACTGGGTCCTGAACTTCCTAACTCACAGACCACAATCAGTAAGGATAGGCAACAACATCTCCTCCACGATCATCCTCAACACCGGTGCCCCACAAGGCTGTGTTCTCAGCCCCCTACTATACTCCTTGTACACCTATGACTGTGCGGCCAAATTCCCCTCCAATTCGATTTTCAAGTTTGCTGACGACACCACCGAGTGGGTCGGATCTCAAACAATGACGAGACAGAGTACAGGAATGAGATAGAGAATCTGGTGAACTGGTGCAGCAACAATAATCTCTCCCTCAAGTCAACAAAATGAAGGAGATTGTCATCGACTTCGGGAAGCATAAAGGAGAACATGCCCCTGTCTACATAAGAAATAAACATAAGAAATAGGAGCAGGAGTAGGCCATCTAGCCCCTCAAGCCTGCTCCGCCATTCAATAAGATCATGGCTGATCTGGTAGTGGGTTCAGTTCCACTTACCCGCCCGCTCCCCATAACCCTTAATTCCCTTAATGGTTAAAAATCTATCTGTGACTTAAACACATTTAACGAGGTAGCCTCTACTGCTTCATTGGGCAGAGAATTCCAAAGATTCACTACCCTCTAGGAGAAGAAGTTCCTCCTCAACTCTGTTCTAAATTGACTCCCCTGTTTTTGAGGCTATGCCCCCTAGTTCTTGTTTCCATTTTAAGTGGAAATAACCTCGCTGCTTCTACCCTGTCTAGCCCCTTCATTATCTTATATGTCTCTATAAGATCTCCCCTCAACCTTCTAAATTCCAATGAGTACAGGCCCAGTCTACTCAATCTCTCCTCATAAGCTAACCCCCTCATCTCTGGAATCAACCTGGTGAACCTTCTCTGCACCCCCTCCAAAGCTAATATATCCTTTCTTAAATAAGGGGACCAAAATTGTACACAGTACTCTAGGTGCGGCCTCACCAGTACCCTGTACAGTTGCAGCATGACCTCCCTCTCACGATAAAGGCCAACATTTCATTTGCCTTCTTGATTACCTGCTGCACCTGCAAACTGAGTTTTTGCGATTCATGCACAAGGACCCCCAGGTCCCTCTTCACAGTAGCATGTTGTAATTTTTCACCATTTAAATAATAGTCCATTTTACTATTATTCCTTCCAAAGTGGATAACCTCACACTTACCAACATTAATGGGGACGAAGTAGAAAGGGTCGAGAGCTTCAAGTTTTTAGGTGTCCAGATCACTAACAACCTGTCCTGGTCCCTCCATGCCGACACTATAGTCACCAACGCCTCTACTTTCTCAGAAGACGAAGGAAATTTGGCATGTCAGCTACGACTCGAACCAACTTTTACAGATGCACAATAGAAAGCATTCTTTCTGGTTGTATCACAGCTTGGTATGGCTCCTGCTCTGCCCAAGACCACAAGGAACTACAAAAGGTCATGAGTGTAGCCCAACACATCACGCAAACCAGCCTCCCATCCATCGACTCTGTCTACACTTCCCACTGCCTCAGCAAAGCAGCCAGCATAATTAAGGACCCCACGCACCCCAGACATTCTCTCTTCCACTTTCTTCCTTCGGGAAAAAGATACAAAAGTCTGAGGTCACGTACTCAAGAACAGCTTCTTCCCTGCTGCTGTCAGACGTTTGAATGGACTTACCTTGCATTAAGTTGATCTGTCTCTATGCCCTCACTATGACTGTAACACTACATCTGCACTCTCTCCTTTCCTTCTCTATGAATGCTATGTTTTGTCTGTATAGCGCGCAAGAAACAATACTTTTCACTGTATGTTAATACATGTGACAATAATAAATCAAATCAAATCAAACTTGTCCAGAATCAAATATGCCCGCAATGCTGAAAGTGAGGTGATGTAAGATATAAACCCTATATATGCTGTCGTGATTGTATGTTGTTGCAAACATGCAGATAAGGCAGCTCACGCACAGTGAGCCCATAACTGTTCAAAAACAGCTCTTTGAAAGAACTCGTGCACCATCCGCTCTGGTCAATGGTTCAGTTTCTGAAGTGGGCGCCACATGCAGCATTCCTGGCTTCTATACCCCTCTATCTGAAGCATAACGCATATCCTGTGACACCTGGAATACAAACACAGCTAAAGTAGATGATCAATATGACTTGAACCATACACGGCCTCTTGAGCGGTCGTGCCTGCAGCTCGACGAATGGATAACACTGCACCCAGCACTCATGCTTCAGATGCACCTGCTGCCCAGCGTCTATTCACGGAGTCTGATTATTGAGCCTCCATTAAAGTCAAGCTTGGATGGACAAAGAAAAATACAAGAAGCTTCTCAGTGCTTGAGCTTTAGAACACTGGAATCTGATGTGATAGAGCAGAGGAGAGAAGGAAGGAGTCCTACAAAGCATCACAAACCAGCCAACAACGTTGATCCTGCTGATGGCATATCAAGATGGATCTCAGCATGCCATGTCTTATTGCTGGGAAGAACTGACTTCACTATGTTATCATGCCTTTTGAGTTCTCTCAAGTTGCTCATCTTGTTGGAATGCAGAAGGTTATGGAACCTTATGTGGTATTGATTCCAAGAACGCTGGTGGCTTCCTGCCACACTCACTGCAGCCGCAATTTGAATCCAGACCTTCTTGATTGCTGCAGGGGCAATACATCAGCCAGCAGGGTACAGGACTGATCTCCTATATTGGACCTCTTTCACCAAGATTTGAAGGCATTTGGAACCATCCCTTGCCACAGACAGCATAATGTGGATAAATATGAAATATCAAGTTATCCAATTCGGACAGAGAAACAGAATGGCAGAGTATTATTTAAACAGTGATTGTTGAGAAATACTGACGTACAAAGGGACTTGTGTATCTTAATATACCAGTTCCTGAAAGCAAGCATGTAGGTGCAGTAAGCAGTTAGGAAAGCAAATGGCATGTTGGCTTTCATTGAAAGAGGACTGGAGTACTGGAGCAAGGATGTCTTACTGCAGCTGTACAGGGCCATTGTGAGACCATACCTACAGTATTGTGTGCATTTTTTATCTTATCTAAGAAGTGATATTCTTGCCCTGGATGAACTGCAGCGAAGGTTCACCAGATTGTTTCCTGAGATGGCAAGATTGTCGTATGAGAAGAGACTGGGTTGACTGCGCTTGTGTTCACTGGAATTTAGAAGAATGAGAGGAGATCTAACTAAAGCACGTAATTCGAACAGGACTGGACAGACTGGATGCAGGGATGTTATTTCCTCTGGCTGGGGTCTCTAGAACATAGGACCACAGACTCAGAATATTGGATTGGTTATTTTGGACTGAGATGAGGATAGATTTATTCACTCAGAGTGTTTAATGTTCAATGTTTATTTAGTATTACCACAAGTAAGCTTACATTAACACTACAATGAAGTTATTGTGAAAATCCTCCAGTCACCACACTCCAGCGCCTGTTCGGGTGCACTGAGGGAGAATTTAGCACGGCCAATGCACCTAATCAGCATGTCTTTGGGACTGTGGGAGAAAGCCAGAGCACCCGGAATGTGGAAATTAAGTTACAGCAACTATGGAAGACAGCTCTGTCAGCAAGAATGGAAAGTGTTTAAGTGCAGACAAGGCCTGAGTGACGTCAACGGTTGCTTATTCAGAGAAGTGACTAATCTCACCTCGTGTCAGTTTTTTAAACACTATGGGCCCGATTTCACCATTTCCATTCTAAGTGCTAAATCTGGGCGTAATGCAGATCTGACTTGGAAATCTGCTTTCAGGCACCCCCATACACACTCAGCCATCTCCAGTCCCATTCGCGCTGTGGGCGGGGCTTAGCGCGGCTGAAACAATCGGAGCTCTGAACTGTGCATGCGCAGTTAGAAAAAAATTTGAAAAAGCGCGCCCGTGTCAGATCGCTCCCGGGCCGCAGAATCAGAGAAAGCGGCCCAGGAGCGATGGTGCACACACACATCATTGCCTCCCTTATCCACCCCCCCACTACCCACACACATCATTGCCTCCCTTATCCACCCCCCCACTACCCACACACATCGCTGTCCCCCTTATCTACCCACCCCACTACCCACACACATCACTGCCCCCCTTATCCACCCCCCCCACTACCCACACACATCGCTGTCCCCCTTATCTACCCACCCCACTACCCACACACATCGCTGTCCCCCTTATCTATCCACCCCACTACCTACACACATCACTGCCCCCCTTATCCACCCCCCCCACTACCCACACATCGCTGTCCCCCTTATCTACCCACCCCACTACCCACACACATCACTGCCCCCCTTATCCACCCCCCCCACTACCCACACACATCGCTGTCCCCCTTATCTACCCACTCCACTACCCACACACATCGCTGTCCCCCTTATCTACCCACCCCACTACCCACACACATCACTGTCCCCCTTATCTACCCACCCCATTACCCACACACATCACTGTCCCCCTTATCCACCCACCCCCCCCCGCTACCCAGACCGATCTCCACCCCTGCTCCCCTCCCCCCCACCGATCGTCCGCAGGGTGGCAGCGGACCCCCCTGCACCCCCACCAGAGATCCATCTCCCCCCCCTCCACCACCAGAGGTCCATCTGCCTCCTCCCCCCACCAGTGAGCGATCGGGCCTCCCCCCGCCCCCCCCACCAGACAACAATCTGACCTCACTCGCCCCCCCTCCCCCCTGCCCCCCAGAGAATGGTCTGGCCTCACTCGCCACCCCCCTCCCACCCCTCCAGCCAACTATCTGGCCTCACTCACCACCCCCCCCCCCCCCCCAAGAGAATGGTCTGGCCTCACTCACCTCCACCCCCGGAGGAACATCTGACCCGCTTCCTCTTCCCTCCCCCCCCAGACAACGATCAGCCCTCCCCCCCCACCACCAGACAACAATCGGCCCTCCCCACCCCACCTTCCCACCAAAGATACATCTGACCCGCCTCCTTCTCCTCCCCCCCCAACCAGAGAATGATCTGACCGCCTCCCTCCTCCTCCCCCCCACCACTGATCTGAGTCAGAGAGCCGTTGGAAGCACTGAACGCGCTCTTCAGAAGCTGGGGCGCCCGATTCAGACTTTTATTTAGCAAGTCTATTACGGCGCGGTTCCGGATCGGCAAACGCGGTGGTAAAGGGGGAAATGCTGATAAAGTTGGGCGGGCAGTTCATTAATTCAATTTAAATGCATGCAAATTCATTTAAATCCCCGTTGCACCCGTTTTGGGCGCGAAGCGGATCGCCACCATTCCCGGGTTTTTGGTAAAGTGGCAATCTGCGCGGACGCGGGCGTGGGCGCGGATCGCGTTAATGGCCTCACACCCGACTTTACCACGTTTTCACACCCAAAAATGGCACAATGCAATGGTAAAATCGGGCCCTAGGTTTCCTGCCATGGCCATGGCCACAGGAACCAAAACAAGACATGGTGACATATTATGCTAATGATGGATTAGAAGGAGATGGTTTTCTATTGGGTAAGAAAGAACAAAAAGCTATCCAATGATTGGTGAATTATGATTGGCTCCCTCCTCCCCCCCCCCAACCAGAGAATGATCTGACCCGCCTCCCTCCTCCCCCCCACCACTAACCACTGTGCCACCCAGTGTGAAACTATGGCATTCTCTCCCACAAGAAGGCTGTGAAGCCCAAATCACTGAATATATTTAAGGAGGAAATAGATTTCAAGACTAAAGAAATCAAGGGGTATGAGGAGACTGCTGGCGTATGGTGTTGAGATAGAGGATCTGCCATGATCATATTGAACGGTGAAGCAGGCTCGATGGGCCGAATGTCCTATGCCGGCTCCAATTTTCTCTGTTTCTATGTCTCTTCTGTGTGATATTCTATCAATAAAAATGTAAGGTGAAAAGGGTCATGAACCATCTAGATTACAAAGCTCTTATTCACTGTTGTGTGCTTACACTGTTATGAGAATATATGACTGTTAAAATATACAATTTCTCATTTTTCTCTGACTGGGATTTTTAAAAATAAACTGAAATTCACATAATCAATGGAGGACTGCCAGACAGCTATAATATACAAACTTTTACATGCAATTACCTGGTCTAAAAACAATGACTGCAGCAGATATGGACTAATAAAATTACTCTGGAATATACAGCCAGCAGGGTACTTTAAAGGATGTTTTTTTTAAGAAGCAAGAGAGAGATCTGAAAACTGCATTGAAAATTCTTTGCCCTCTCTTTCTCTGAAATATTGTATCTGGGGTTGCAAAGTAACCATCCTGAGAAGAGAAATCTACTACAAACTGGGATCTTTTGGGAATAAAATGTGGAAATTCACTCCCTACAACTACAGCCAGGAAGACAACAATACGGCCACAATGGAGAATGCCACATTGAGACCAGCCAAAGAAAAGCTAACCAAATACCCCTTTGTTCTTTCTTCTACATGAACTGTAAAAAATCTTTAAGCCATCTGTTTGGGCCCAGGTGCATGTATGTGACGTATGAATGACGGCTGCGCTTTTTGTTTTAAATTCAGGAAATAGTTCCAATAAACTTCCCTTATTCTTTGATTAACATAAGAAAATTTGACGGAATAATTATTTACAGTCTGAAAGTGTAAATAGTGGGACTCCTGTACCATTGACAAAGTCCAACCTCTCTAATTCACAAGAAAACACTGTTGCAGTCAGATCTGGAGCGGTAGAATAGAGGAGTCATTTACCCTACCTCATATGGTTATAACAACATGCACAAACTATTTTTACCATATTATCAATGATTACTGTTGATGTATGGTGGAGAAACCAGCTCTGCACAAATGTTTGGTGCCATATACATTGCAGCTGTGACTCCAAGGTAACACGCTGCACTCCTGGACCACTGACAGCCCGACTGGTTTCCTTCCTCTTAGTTATGCTGTTATACCAGAGAGTATGCTGCTACGAGAGACCTGGTCAAGGGTCAACAGTGTGGATGCATCCTGACAGGTGGGTGGCAAGAGGGCAAATGGATGGGATAGTGAGCCTGAATGATGTGTTCATCATTCATCCACCCACTAACAGTTGGCCACTAACTGTATGACTGCATAACATCTGTACCAAATAAAGGTGGCAAGATGATGCCATCTCCATTGCTATGTCTTGAGAATCTGCTCCAGGCTTCAGGTGGTTCAGCAGAGTACACTTTGATCAGGTTGAAACAATGATAATTCTCGCATAGGGGATGTCCATGGTGGACCAGCTAACAGCTGGACAATATTTACAGCTTTCACACTTAGGTAACAAGGCAGGTTTGCACAAGTCAGACTTTGCACACGCAACTTGTGGACAAAAATCCAGGCCTTTGCATCCTTTTTCTGACAGATCACAAATTTGGTTCTCTTAGCCCCTTTTGATAGTTTTTTATTCTATGACCCTGCACCATTCTTGGCATTTATTGGCTTGTACCAATGATCCAACCTCTTCAGTTGTGGAATACTATCATGCAAATCTTAGTATATGAAAACTCAATATGTTAATACATAATATATTCATATTAAATTCCTAATAAAACTAGACAAATGCATTTAATATAAACATGTTATGGATTCATACACTAACACACTGCAAAATTTCACAGCCTTTGACTTTTTATGCTCTAAGTAAAATGTGCTTTAAGAAGTTTTACTTTTTAAATCTCATAACAATAAAATGACTCCTTCCGTTTTGATTTTACTACTCTGTTCAGTTTTTGCTTTACTTTCCTTTTCCCCTCTGACATTGCAGTGTCTTCTCTGAAAGGTTGATTAATGAAATATTTCTCTTTTTAGAACAGTCGTATAGACTTGAAACGTTAACTGTGTTTCTCTCTCCACAGATGCTGCCAGACCTGTTGAGATTATCCAGCATTTGCTGTTTTATTTCAGATTTCTAGCATCTGCAGTATTTTGTTTTTATTTCTCTTTGATCATTTTACTAGTTTACCAATAGTAAAAGGCCCAAGGCAAAGATATTAGCCAAATTATCTGGCCAGCGGTAAAATTTTGTTCCTTTATATTACTTTTTGGGCAAGCAGGCAATTTAGCTAACAAATCTCACTTCAAAGCATTTTTTTATTGGTGCACAGATACAAGAGGAAGCAGCCTATTAAACAGGAGTGCAAATGGAAGAAAGATGTCAACGACCTGGAATTGAAGTAAATAAGAATAAATCAGTGGAGCAAAGAAAACAAATTTGACTAAATTAAATGTGATTTATATGTAAAAAGACTTCCATTTTTATTCAAGATTTTGACCAAAGTTGGATTTAAAAATGCCTTACATTTTGTCATGTTTTGCCTGAGTTCCCTGATCCAGCTACAGAATAAATTTCACAGCACAGAAGGATGTGGGTTCAGAAATAGTGTCAATCTCACTGATTACAGCAATCAGTTAATCTTGTAGGCCCTTTGCAGTAGCCATTGTTCTCTAGGTTTTGGGACTGATATTAAAATAAAACTTATTGCATGAACTTTGGAGAGACAAGTGTGTAATGTATATATGTATATTCTAAGGCATTATCAAAAGATGCCTCAAATTTTATATTTGCCTGACTAACTTATAATCAAATTGTAGAAATAAAAAGGCGAAATTTATATTGGGCAGTGGCGCAAATCAGCTGATTACAAATTGGTTGCTCATTTTACTCTGTACCTGAATGACCTAACCATTAAATTAAATCAGGCAGAGTATAAAATTCTGATAGCTGACACAGCTGATTGCTATTTTTCATTTTGTGCTTCCACCCAAGTGTCTGAACACTGACCAAAATGGTCAGTGAATTATTATTTTTAAAAATAAATTAGAAGTTCATTTTTTTTCTACTGAATAGACCTAATCTCTTCATTTAAAGATCACATTCAAGTTCAGTTGAGAAGCTCTCTGAAGCCTGATATAATTGCTTTTGGTGGATGGTGCACAACTGTGTGCAGGTACTCTCTCCATCTCAAAGTAGCACTTCACAACATCTGGATTTCTAGGTATCTCTTTGCATTACATCTCCTAAATATAGGTAGTTAAAATTTAAAACAATGTTTATGACAAGGCGAATGTGGAATATATAGGGCTAAATTCAAACTTTAAGCAAAAGTATTGTTTATATTTGCTAAAATTTGATTGGATTTACAATAATTGTTCAGTACTTATTAATGCATTACTATACCTGTAGCCCACCTGTGGCATATTTCACCCCAGTTTTTCTCCATATTCTCCATATTTCCAGACATGTCACTGCACACTAATATCAATCTAACTGAAATGCAGTGGAGTGTACAGGTGTTCTTTCAGAAATGTAGAAAACAGGCTGGATGACCATGCAAAATCCTGGCCAAATGCAGGTTTTTTGTATTACTGTAACAAAGGTAATGTTCATTTGTGCTATTTTTCAGATCAATCTTTCTGTAAACTAAACTGATTTAATTCAGTGTGACAAGTAATTCTGAAAAGCAAAAAAGAACAGCGTGGTTTTACACATGGATCGTAGATTTTGTTGGACCATCCAGAGAGAATTTACAACATAGAACATTTAACCCAACTAGTCTGAGTCACTGACTGCCTTTTACAGAATCACACATTATGGAAGGAATCCAGTTGCCAGATATCTGCATCTGTTGTTTCGAAGAGCAATCCAGGTAGTCCAAATTCCAGTCTCTTTGCCCATCTCGCTGCAATATTTTCTCTTTCAAGTATTTATATAATTCCCTTCCACTAATCTAGCATGCAGTGCATCCTAAATTTTAACCATTCATTGTATTAGAAAGTTCTTCACCTGTAGCCACTCATTCTTTTGTCAGTCACCTTAATCCTGCATCCCCATCCAACCCTTCAACCACTGTAAGCAGTTCCTCTTTCTATAAACTCTTCATGATTTTAAACTTTCCTATCAAATCTCCTCTTAGCCTTGTTTGATCTAAAGAGAAGAAGCCAGCTTTTTCTGTCTGATCAATGTAACTGTAGTCCCTGATGTCTGCAAGCATTCTGGTAATTTTTTTCTTCAAAGCCTGTAGTCCTTGATAGTACAGAATACAAGCAATTAATTCTGATAACATTTATCCATCCTGTTCCCAAATGGTTTGAGACTCTGTTGACTTTGCATTGTGTCACATTTCAGCGTAATTTCTCAATCAAACTAGAACAATAGGCTGGGATTCAGTAAGGATGGCAGCGGCCCTGTCCGCGGCTGGAAAGCAAGAGGGTGCGACCCGCCTCAACCATTTCTGAGAGACCAACCAAATGTTATGTCCATCCGGCAAGTAACTGCCGACTGCTCTGGCTTCCATCCCTTTGAGGTAAAGGACCCCAGCGTCAACAACAGCCAGCGAGTCGGCGGGCTGACAGCTTTTCAGTTCAGGCTGTGGCACTGGGAATGGTGGCCACAAGGCATGTCACCTTCAAACCAAGTTAAGTGAAGTTGAGGTCACTAGGACCAGCCAGGCAGGCTCTATGTGACAAGGCTGGGAGGGGTGGGTCATTGGTGAGGCCAGGCAAATGTTGCCATAGAGGCAGCCATTGCCACCAGAGTTCCAGATTAGGAGGGTAAACTAAGGATGATATAACAGTCTCCTAGATGAAGGGCACGCCACCCACTAAACCTCCTTCCTGATTTTCTGGTCCCCCTGCCACCTCTCAGCATATTCCTTGAGGTCCCATAAAATCCCAAGCATTGAATCAGCATTGGAAAACCATTTGGCTTATTATATCTGTGCTGATTTTCAGAAAGATCTATCTAATAAAAGGTGAATAATACATAGGCCAGGATGCAACAAGCCAACCAAAAGCCCACTGACTTTGGTGGCACTGGTAAATCCTGCCAGCAGGCAGGGCTGGCCATAATATTTACAGCTCAATTGGTCCATATCTGCATGAATCTCCTTCCACCCTTCATCAGAATATCCTTCTATTCCTTTGTCCCCTCATTTGTTCATCTAACTTCCCCATAAATGCACTGATGCTCTGTACCTCAACTGCTCCTTGTGCTATGGGTTCTACATTCTAATCACTCAATGAGTAAAGCAGATTCTCCTGAATGCTGTATTGGATTTATTGGTGTCCATCTCTGCAAGTGGAAAGATCTTCTTTACATCAACCATATCAAACTCTTTCATAATCTTAAAGACCTTTCTCAGATTGTTCAAGTAGTTCAAGAAGATGTCCCACCATTACCTTCTCAAGGCAATTAGGGATGATCAGCAAATGCTGACCTTACCAGTAATGTTCACAGAGAGATCTTTCACATCCATGAACAAATTTCATCCCTAAAAATAAGCCTCATCTTACTGTGCTCGATATTACTAAAAAAGGCAATGGAGAATCTAATGGGATTTAGCATGGACACATCTCCTGGTATGATAGCTTCACCCCAGAGTATTACAAGAAGTTGGTGAGGGGATTGTATGTGTGTGCAATATAATCTTTCAAAGTTCTCTTCATTTGGGAATTGTGCCATTAGCCTGTCAGTTCAATATCAGTTCTGGGGAAGCTACTGGAATCTGTTATTTAGGACAGAACAACTGAGCATTAAAGCAAATATGAGTTGATCAGAGAGAGCCATCATGGCTTTGTTAAAGATAAGTTATATCTGACTAATCTGGTGGAGTTTTTTGAGGAGGTCACTAACACAGGAAGCATCTACAGATGCTGTCTATATTGATTTCCAGAAAAAAATTGATTAAGATCCACACAAAAAATATTGGGAAAAATGAGAGCACACATAACTGGCTTTGAACATGCGTTGGAAATTGGGATGGAGGTCGGAGAACGAGAATATCGAGAATGCTGATAAATTATATACATCCAAGTATGTAAAAAGTGAAATTGGCTGGAAGCAGGAGGTCCCAGGGATCTGTTCTCAGGTCTTAACCTTTCCCTATTTTAATTAATGACTTTGAAGAAGAACTAGAAAATTAGATATCCAAGCATGCAAACATTAAATTAGAAGGAGCAGGATGTAATGTAAATGGGAGCAGGACAGGCTGGTAAGAATTTTACCCCTATCCCTCATCCCTCTGCCCCCAGGAGGGCAAAATAGCAGACACAGCATGGTGAGAAGTGCCATGAAATTGGGTGCCATGACAATAGTGCTGCTGGGACAAGGAAACTGCAGACGTCTGATTGGTCAGCAGCATGTGATTTCCTCCAAGGGTGTAATCTTAATAATTGAACTGGCCCATTTCAGGAAGCACTTTTTTCACATAAAAACACATCAGAAATCTAGAATTCTCTATCTCAGTGGTTTGACAGATTGTAGTTGGCGCAGTATATCAAGTAAGATGGAGAAAAGGTAGATAAATTTGGTTAAAATACAAATTAACTGAAACCTAATTGAATGGTAGAGCAGGTTTGATAGGTGGAATAGCCAACACCTGTTCTTTTGCTCCAACCAATTTCGTTCCCTTCTCCTGCCAGTATCTTTCCAAAAAATGCATTCACCTCTTTTTAGAGATCATTATGATTGCTGTTTGCACCGATGTTTCCGATCAGGCAATCCTAATATTCCCTGTAAAATAAACGCTTCTGACCTCTCCCAGAGTTTTGCCTTTAAGGGTGGCCACCTTATGTGACAATAAGTGAGATACTTTTCAGGATTCTGTCAAAAATATATTTTAAATCACATTAAAGATGTGTACAAAAAAACCCGGGTGAGAAGGAAAGCTAATCACATCGAGCTGGTAAAGTTAGTGCCAGCTTTATTAAATGATTTGTAGATAGAACACACAAGAGTAACTGTGTGTGTACACAACAGAGCTATCTGGGAATTTATATCCATAGGGAGCTCATTTTCCATTAATTGAACTTCTAAATTGTGTAATATTAATATGATTTGCAGCAGCTCAATATACTTAGAAAGAAAACTAAATGATGGGATCTGCTTTCTCCAATAACTCAGTCTAATTAGACAATCTCATCTTGGGATGTTGACTACTTTACAGCATTACACATCATTTATAACGGATGAGAAAAGCTTGATAATGATATCCATGAGAATTACTGACTTTGGCCATACACTTCAGGTTTAATAGATTTAAGAAGAAAATTAATTGTGTTTGTTTGGGCTCAGTCCCAAAGTGAGCACCGAGTTTAAGCTATTCTGTAAAATATGAGAGTTATTTTAACCCAGGTGTCAGAATAGAAATTTGGGAGCCAAGAATGATGTTTTCCAGGTTTCTTGGATAGCCTTATGCAATAATTTAATTTTCACCCAAACCATTTTTTTCAGAAAGTGATAGTAATTACAAACACTGAGTATCTTTGCAACTATCAGTGGAATACTCTCTCAGTCAATCAGTCTTAAAACACTGTGCAAGGAAATTACTCGACAACATGGATCAACCACTCTTTAGAGCTGCATGTTCTCTACAATTATTACATTTTTCTCTGCTTTTCTTCTTTTGGTTCTTCCTATTTCTACTTCTCATTAGCCAATGGCACAGTAGGATGGTTTGGGTCATGATGTTGCCAATCAGCTAGTAAGAGATTGCCATCCATTCTTATCCATTGTCCCCATGAAAGAGACAACTGCACCTAGTAGCCCTGATGAAAATGGACAAGTTCATCTAGTAAGTCAAAGTCAATTCAACTGAGTATCAGAAGTACTGTTCTGACTCAGCAGTGTCAAACTTGACTCATTCTTGCCTGAGTCCCACTCCTGAGACTTAAACATATGATCTACAGGCACTGCAGTGCAATGCTGAAGGAGTACTATCGCTGTCAGGGGTGCCTTTAGAACTGAGGCCCCCCCATCTCAATGTTTATTATATAAACAGGTCACCTGGTCATTACTTGACTGCTATTTGTGTGGGCTTGCTATGCAAAAATTGGCCGCTAATTTTCCTACAACAATGAGTACTCATTAAACTTACCACATTAGCTATAATGTGGCTCATGATTTCCTGAAGTTTTGAATGACATTACATAAAGACAAGACGCTCATCCTTTTTTCATCCTATGTTTTCTAGATAGGCATTCATTATTTATGTAAGTCTAAAGTCCCCTTCCCTTCAGAATGTCTTACATGACAACGTCTTGGACTGAATGTATGTGTTCTCTTTACTACCCATCATCAGTATATCTTGTATGTGAAAAGTATGTCCTTTCTTACTCCCAGAATATGGATCCCAATTAAATTATTTAGCAGCAAGCTTTTGTGAGTTTAAAACAAAGAAAGTTATTTATTTTCATACAATTACCCCAAATTAAATACAATGCACTGGAAGTACACAGAGTGAGTCCCAACTGGTTTACCATCTAGGTGTTTTTTCTTTTTAAAGTTGCAGATTGATCTGTCCTGTCTTCTCACTCTGTTTTTCTCTGGTGTCTATTTCTATTCCATCTACCTCTTTCTTGCCTCATCCTTAGGTAGGAATTACTAGGGGCTGGATTCTCTGACCTTGCCTGCAGCTGGAATTCTCCAGTCCAATGAACGAAGCTTTCACTGAGCGCCAAATTCTCCATTCCTGCTGGCAGTAGGGTGTGAATGGTTGGAGCATTTGGCCCTAGATCCAAATGTGTTTTGTTTTAGAGGTTTATGGGTTAATTTGGACTTATCAGCTAAGGTGGCTGCATCTGTGACATCTGAAGCACTTTGTTCCTCTATGTTGTTTTAAGGCTATATGGGAGGCAATTTGTGAACTCCTCAGCTGTACAATTTCTCTTAACCCTTCATGGGTGTGGCCAATTATTAAGACTCACATCAACCAGTCTGGGGGTGTTGGCATGGTGATGGATCTTGCAGAATGGTTATTTTTGTGTGTAGGGGTCAGTGTTTGATGGTGGAAGAGTGATAATCCACCAGGAGCGCCTGGTCTGACAGCATGGTGAGCATTGGGTGCAGTGTGCGGTGGTATCAATGAGGTGTGTCACAAAGATCCCAATAGTGTGGCTCCACCACAATGAGCACAGCACCTCAGATAGCAAGAGAAGGAAATTTTCTTTGAGGAAGCAGCCTCACACTCAATTCACTCACCAGGCACCTGTGCAGATATGTTCACCTTGGTGTGTCCATGTGCGCTTACATGATAGACCACAGACTGAGGAGCACAGCACAGTATGTGAGTCAGAGATGTCTAAGACAGCGGCCCCTGTGGACAGTTTCCCTTGGAGGGGGAAGGACAGGTGCAGAGATACTCCGTGGGACAATAAGAAAGGACATCGGGAGTCACAGTCTGGGCTCAACATTTGGACCTGCAGGATTATGACAATCTGCAAATAGAGGAGTCCATGGTACAGAACAAGTCGATTTGGGCAGCATGGTGGCACAGTGGTTAGCACTGCTGCCTCACAGCTCCAGGGGCCTAGGTTCAAGTCTGGCCTTGGGTCACTGTCTGTGTGGAGTTTGCACACTCTCCCCATTTCTGCGTGGGTTTCCTCCAAGTGCTCTGGTTTCCGCCCACATGATGTGGAGATGCCGGCGTTGGGCTGGGGTAAACACAGTAAGAAGTCTAACAACACCAGGTTAAAGTCCAACAGATTTATTTGGTAGCAAACGCCACTAGCTTTCGGAGCGTGCTGCTCCTTCGTCAGGTGGAGTGGGAGATCCTCCCACATGCCAAAGATGTGTGGGTTACGTTGATTGGCCATGCTAAATTTCCCCTTAGTGTCAGGGGAACTGGCAAAGAGATTACGGGAATAGGACATGAGTAGGATTGTTGTTGGTGCAGGTTCGATGGACCGAATGGCCTCCTTTTGCACTGTAGGATTCTATGATTATGTCATGGGGCTTCAATTACATGAGCTCCACCCATTAGAGTGGTCAACCTCTTGTAAAACCACATGCAGCACCTGGAGTGCATACAGGAGCAGTATCAGGGCCTGCACAGGGTGTGTAGCTCTCTCTGCAGTCTGGACCAGTCAGTCCAGCACCTGAGTACTGATGTCCATGGAGTACGTGAGAAGCAGCAGACCATAAACCGGACACACTTGCAGGTGGCTCAAAGATGATTGGAAGGAATGCCTGCTACACCCCAAGGGCAGACACCTTGAAGACACTGGGAGAGCTCAGAAAGGGCTGAGGATGATCCAGAGGAGGATGTGATACAGATCAGAGGAGCGTCTGTGACCAGGGTCAATAGTCTACAGCTGCTCCTGCAGAGATGCCAGCAGCTTCGTCATAGGAATGGCCTCAATGCTTGATGAGGGTAACCGCTAATGTACTCAAAGCCATAAAGCCAGACATATGAGCAGGTTAACCCCACATTCTCTGCGGTAACAAGGGGAGCATTGCATAGGAGTGCCCTCGTTTGTAGGACATCCCATCACATTCACAACTGAGTGGGTCACTGTGGTGGGTGATGCATGTACGCAGGTAAGAAAAAAGTCTCATACAAATCGATAGTAAAATAACTGATGTATGCCGATGGTATTGGGAAGGATGTTGGCTTGATTGCGATCCTTATGAAGGCTCAAGCTTCGTCTTGTGCAAGAAATGTGTTCCATCACCATTCAACAATCCTTCTGCTGAACCACTTTTGGATCTGTAAGTCTTGTGCAATATTGGCTTCCTGCACGGTTTCCTCACATTGCCTTCATGCTCCACCCTGTGGTTCAGCCTCCTCTGCCTTGGAATCCCTTGGCTCTTCTTCTCCACCCTCCTCCTCCCCCCTCCTCTGAGGATATGGGCTCTCTCTCTCCCTCCTTATGTGCCAATCCCCTCTGCTGCATCAGAGCATGCAGCACAATGCAAGCATTCAGGAAACCATGGCAGGCAAATATTGAAGCACTCCATTGGAGTGGTCAGACGTCAAAATCGCATTATTAGAAGACCTTTGGCATACTCAAGGAGTGTCCTGTTGTGGAGCTGGTTCTTGTTGTCTGAGGCTCTGTCTTAGGAGCCTTGATTGGGGTTCCTCAGGGGCTTGGCCTTGTCACTCAGAATCCATCCACATACCTAGATGTTGGGGTGGAAGAGATGAGGTAGCCTTGACTTGCAGGTTATAAATGCACCATGGCATCTCCCCGTAAACCATGCACAGAAGTACAAGTAGTTCTTACGGTTCACACATCAGACACATATTTATAGAATGGTAACCCTTCTTGTTGATGATTCAGTCTAGTCTCTACATGACTAGATACCTACCTGTATATAGTCCATGATGCTATGACCTGGGGCAAGCCAGCTATGGAGGCAAAACCTTCTGTGTTTTTGTGGCCACATAATCCATTAAGAAACTGATGACATCAGCTACCCTTCTGAAGAGGGCACCTGCAATGACATGGACACATTAGTGAATTGCCAACTTGGATATTACTCATGGGTCAGCATAAGACCCTCCAAAGGATCCAGAGGTAAAGAGGTTGAGGACAGAATGGCTTTCACTATTACCAGTAGGCCTGCCGAGTAGCTCTCAGAGGCAAATCCTCGTTCTGGAGGGCGCAGAAGTCGGCCATTATCCCCATGGATAGCTGATGTCTCCTCCTGCACTGACACTCTTGACATCTCCTGGAGGATAAGATAAGCCCATGGCCATGGGTATTCTCTGCCTCTTCTCCTCCTCAGGGCTGGGTGCTGAGGTTGTGCCTCGTGGTACGTGACATGGCAGCTGCTCTGTCTGAAGGGCCTGCACGTGTGAAGGAGCTGCACCTATGGTCCATGGCAGAATTCCTATCTTGGATGCTAGATTACTCAAGTCTGGCTGAATGGTCTGATGCTCCCACTGGGACAAGATTTGCGCCATGGCTCAGTGTGTTCAGGGACCATGTCCTTCCCTGCAACAGACTCAGGACCTTCTTGAGGCTTTTCTTGTCCAGTTAATGGAAATGTTTCCTTCTGTGCAATTTTTTTCTCACTCCAGAGAAGTGTGTCCCAGCTGTACTAATCTGGCATGGTTGCATAAGCTTCCACATGTTACATGGGTTCCTCAAAATAGCAAATAATTGCTTCAACAATCTTTAATTCAGCGGTCTTCTTGTTCGTAACCATATGTCAGGTTGTGACCCATCCCGTTCTGGTGCTACAGGAAATGGCTGTGCTGGACATGGGTGTGAGCTTCCACATTCAGAATCTGCCCATCTCTTTTTTTGCCAATCTAATGTGACTTGGTTTTGTGTCAGAATGAGAAATCCATCCCTCTGACTCTTCAAATGGAAACATTTGAAGGGTGCTGGAGCCAAGGCAGGTTTCAATGGACAAACTAATGAAGCATTTGCTGGGATTTCTCTGGAAGAGATTCGCATTCTAATCAGTATTCTGTAACTTGATTTTGTGTCTCTGTGTGCCCTTTCTGAGAGCAGATATCCACTCCATCTGACGAAGGAGCAGCACTCCAAAAGCTAATGGCATTTGCTACCAAGTAAACCTGTTGGACTTTAACCTGGTGTTGTTAAAACTTTTACTGTATTTCTCTGGAAGGGCAGGGGTTCTCCCGATTGGCTGTCAAGGTTAGGAACAAAGAACAGTACAGCACAGGAAACAGGCCCTTCGGCCCTCCAAGCCTGTGCCGCTCCTTGGTCCAACTAGACCAATCGTTTGTATCCCTCCATTCCCAGGCTGCTCATGTGACTATCCAGGTAAGTCTTAAACGATGTCAGCGTGCCTGCCTCCACCACCCTACTTGGAAGCGCATTCCAGGCCCCCACCACCCTCTGTGTAAAAAACGTCCCTCTGATATCTGAGTTATACTTCGCCCCTCTCAGCTTGAGCCCGTGACCCCTCGTGATCGTCACCTCCGACCTGGGAAAAAGCTTCCCACTGTTCACCCTATCTATACCCTTCATAATCTTGTACACCTCTGTTAGATCTCCCCTCATTCTCCGTCTTTCCAAGGAGAACAACCCCAGTCTACCCAATCTCTCCTCATAGCTAAGACCCTCCATACCAGGCAACATCCTGGTAAACCTTCTCTGCACTCTCTCTAATGCCTCCACGTCCTTCTGGTAGTGCGGCGACCAGAACTGGACGCAGTACTCCAAATGTGGCCTAACCAGTGTTCTATACAGCTGCAACATCAGACTCCAGCTTTCATACTCTATACCCCGTCCTATAAAGGCAAGCATACCATATGCCTTCTTCACCACCTTCTCCACCTGTGTTGCCACCTTCAAGGATATGTGGACTTGCACACCTAGGTCCCTCTGTGTTTCTATACTCCTGATGACTCTGCCATTTATTGTATAACTCCTCCCTACATTATTTCTTCCAAAATGCATCACTTCGCATTTATCCGGATTAAACTCCATCTGCCACCTCTCCGCCCAATTTTCCAGCCTATTTATACCCTGCTGTATTGCCCGACAATGCTCTTCGCTATCCGCAAATCCAATGTTAGGTGGAACATTGGCAGAAATTGTGGATAGCGTGTAGACAATTTTCTAATATCTTTTGCTAAAGTCATGTCAGAACTCCCCCACCAGCCAAGGAAATTCAGTGACTGGGTTTTATGGCACCGGAAGCCCGAACCCCTCCCGTCCGCAATCCCGACCACCCCAGCAGGCTGACCCCATCCTGATGGCCAGCCCTGAATGATGGCCTCCCTCCCTCTGTCACTGGTCCCAGTGCAGAGTGGCAGTGGGAATCCCCACCCCCACCAATCGCATCCCCCCCCAGAGGCACACCCCTCCTATAGGCCTCACCCTGCTCTGCCCCCCCCTTGGCACTGTCCAATGCCCATTGGGCAATGCCAAGTTGCCCCCTGGGCATTGCCACTTTCCCCCTGGGAAGTCCCAGAGGAAGAAGTCTCACAACACCAGGTTAAAGTCCAACAGGTTTATTTGGTAGCAAATACCATAAGCTTTCGGAGCGATGCCCCTTCGTCAGATGGAGTAGTTATCTGTTCTCCAACAGTACACAGACACAGAAATCAAGTTACAGAATACTAATTAGAATGCAAATCTCTACAGCCAGCCAGGTCTGGTAGCACAGTGGTTAGCACTGCGGCCCGGTAGCACAGTGGTTAGCACTGCTGCTTCACAGCTCCAGGGTCCTGGGTTCGATTCCCGGCTCGGGTCACTGTCTGTGTGGAGTTTTCACATTCTCCTCGTGTCTGCGTGTGTTTCCTCCGGGTGCTCTGGTTTCCTCCCACAGTGCAAAGATGTGTGGGTTAGGTTGATTGGCCAGGTTAAAAAAAATTGCCCCTTAGAGTCCTGGGATGCGTAGGTTAGAGGGATTAGCGGGTAAAATATGTGGGGGTAGGGCCTGGGTGGGATTGTGGTCGGTGCAGACTCGATGGGCTGAATAGCCTCCTTCTGCACTGTAGGGTTTCTATTGGGCGGCACGGTAGCACAGTGGTTAGCACTCCTGCTTCACAGCTCCAGGGACCTGGGTTCGATTCCCGGCTTGGGTCACTGTCTGTGTGGAGTTTGCACATTCTCCTCGTGTCTGCATGGGTTTCCTCCGGGTGCTCCGGTTTCCTCCCACAGTTCAAAGATGTGCGGGTTAGGTTGATTGGCCATGCTAAAATTGCCCTTAGTGTCCTGGGATGCGTAGGTTAGAGGGATTAGTGGGTAAATATGTAGGGATATGGGGGTAGGGCCTGGGTGGGATTGTGGTCGGTGCAGACTCGATGGGCCGAATGGCCTCTTTCTGTGCTGTAGGGCTTCTAAGATGATTCTTCTAAGATAATGTGGGTGGAGGGAACATTAAACACAGGTTAAAGAGATGTGTATTGTCTCCAGACAGAACAGCTAGTGATATTATGCAAGATCAGGGGGAAAGCTGTGCCGAGCTGTGGGGGTTACTGATAATGTGACATAAATCCAACATCCCGGTTTAGGCTATCCTCATGTGTGCGGAACCTGGCTATCAGTTTCTGCTCAGCGACTCTGCGCTGTCGTGTGTTGTGAAGGCCGCCTTGGAGAACGCTTACCTGAAGATCCAAGGCTGAATGCCCGTGACTGCTGAAGTGCTCCCCCACAGGAAGAGAACAGTCTTGCCTGGTGATTGTCGAGCGGTGTTCATTCATCCGTTGTCGTAGCGTCTGCATGGTTTCCCCAATGTACTATGCCTCGGGACACTCCCTTCAAGGCTTTGTGGACTTGCACACCTAGGTCCCTCTGTGTTTCTATACTCCTGATGACTCTGCCATTTATTGTATAACTCCTCCCTACATTATTTCTTCCAAAATGCATCACTTCGCATTTATCCGGATTAAACTCCATCTGCCACCTCTCCGCCCAATTTTCCAGCCTATCTATATCCTGCTGTATTGCCCGACAATGCTCTTCGCTGTCCGCAACTCCAGCCATCTTTGTGTCATCCGCAAACTTGCTGATAACACCAGTTACACCTTCTTCCAAATCATTTATATATATCACAAATAGCAGAGGTCCCAGTACAGAGCCCTGCGGAACACCACTGGTCACAGACCTCCAGCCGGAAAAAGACCCTTCGACCACTACCCTCTGTCTCCTATGGCCAAGCCAGTTCTCCACCCATCTAGCCACTACTCCTTGTATCCCATGAGCCTTAACCTTCTTAACCAACCTGCCATGTGGGACTTTGTCAAATGCCTTACTGAAATCCATATAGACGACATCCACGGCCCTTCCTTCATCAACCGTTTCTGTCACTTCCTCAAAAAACTCCACCAAATTTGTAAGGCACGACCTCCCTCTTACAAAACCATGCTGTCTGTCACTAATGAGATTGTTCCGTTCTAAATGCACATACATCCTGTCTCTAAGAATCCTCTCCAACAACTTCCCTACCACGGACGTCAAGCTCACCGACCTATAATTTCCTGGGTTATCCCTGCTACCCTTCTTAAACAACGGGACCACATTCGCTATCCTCCAATCCTCAGGGACCTCACCTGTGTCCAAAGAAGCAACAAAGATTTCCGTCAGAGGCCCAGCAATTTCATCTCTCGTCTCCCTGAGCAGTCAAAGATAGATGCCATGAGGCCCTGGGACTTTGTCAGTTTTAATGTTCCCTAAAAAACCTAACACTTCCTCTCTTGTAATGGAGATTTTCTCTAACGGGTCAACACCTCCCTCCGAGACACTCCTGGTTAACACGCCCCTCTCCTTCGTGAATACCGATGCAAAGGATTCATTTAAGATCTCCCCTATTCCCTTGGGTTCTAAGCATAATCCCCCTCCTTTGTCCCTGAGAGGTCCGATTTTCTCCCTGACAACTCTTTTGTTCCTAACGTATGAGTAGAATGCCTTAGGATTCTCCTTAATCCTGCCTGCCAAGAACATCTCGTGACGTCTTTTTGCCCTTCTAACTCCCCGTTTGAGTTCTTTCCTACTCTCTCTGTATTCCTCCAGAGCTCCATCTGTTTTCAGTTGCCTGGACTTAACGTACGCCTCCCTTTTCATTTTAATCAGATCCTCAATTTCCCTGGTTATCCACGGCTCTCGAATCCTACCTTTCCTATCTTTCCTTTTTACAGGCACATGCCTATCCTGCAGCCTTATCAATTGTTCCTTAAAAGACTCCCACATGCCAGACGCGGACTTACCCTCGAACATCCTCTCCCAATCAACATCCACCAATTCCTGCCTAATCCGGCTATAGTTAGCCTTCCCCCAATTTCGCACCCTGCCCGTAGGACAGCACTCATCCTTGTTCATTACTGTCCTAAAGTTAACAGAGTTGTGGTCACTATTTGCCACATGTTCCCCTACCGAAACTTTGACGACCTGACCGGGCTCATTTCCCAGTGTTGCATTCTGACAACTGCTATGTAGCCATTTACACATCATCTGGATAAATCTTTTGCTTCTTTACCATATGCACTTGGCTTTTGTACATTGGAATCTTTTCTTATTTATCTCTTCTGCTTCCTTCGTATCAGATCTTTCCTTTTGCTCTCCCTGCCTCCACCCTGCTTGGACCATCTTAAAACCTCTTACATTTCTATCTTTCTTCCATTCTGATGAAAAGTCATCTTGAACCGAAACATCAACTCCACATTTCACTCCACAGCCTGACCTGCTCAGCATTTCCAGCAGTTTTTCTTGTTGCTTCGGACTTCAAGCATCAGCAGTAATTTGCTTTTGTATTTGAGACTATTGAAATTGCTTTTGCATTGGATGCAATTCATCCCATTTATCTGGCCTTGTTTCAAATCCATAGATTAGTTTGAGGATGAGTTGCACTACTCACTCCATTTAAGCACTCTTTCATAAAATGCGGATGGCTACAAAAGTGAGAATAAGGAATCATACTGGACACTGGTACAACTCATTCCTTCCAAAACTGAAGTTAAAGTACATGAATGAAGCAGCAGGAAAGAAAATGATCCTTTTAATGAAACATCAAGAAGGATTCAAGGCATAGGATGATGATTCCTCATTTGATAAAGCTGCTGAACAGAAAAGGAGCTGTATTTTGTTTCATTTTTACTGAAAGTGGAAAGTACTTATTTGGAAAAAGGCTTTGCGAACACAGCTCAGGTTTCCCCAACCAGTTTCTGTGTGATCTTTATTGGTTGTGGTGTTCAATACTCAACTAAGCACAGTACGAGGAACAGATAAAGACAACAAAGATCACTATTAGATCAGCTACAAGGCCAACGGAAAAGAAGATTTCAGGTTTTTGTGGAAATAATAGGAAAACCTTTATCAGTGTTATGACCTTGTTAGAATGCGTGAGTTGGTGCCCCTCAATTCAGCCTCCTCATCTGTTACAACAAAGGTTAAGTTCCTCCTTTATGAGGATATGACCTTTCCAAATCACTATGTACTCTGTGACATGCACGCCCCATACACACGCACGCACACACACAGCATTTTAATATCTCTTCTGGAGACAATCATGAGTTTCGATGGGTGTCTGGATTATCGGGAATGTCTCTCTCTTCAGCACCCCTGAGAGTAATTAGTGGTTTCTCATCTTTCGCTTAGAATGTGGTCTTGCAGCTTTTAAGCAGTCTCACTTCAAACAGCAAAATTTCCACTCAGTTAAAAGTTGAAAAATCATATTTTCAAAAATAAAGGGGCATGATCTCATAACAGTCATGTAAAGAGTCAAAAATTGTTAAAGACTGTATCGGGCCAACGAATGATACTCAAGGACATGCTACAAAAGATTCAATAGGGATGGTAGAACAAATATATTCTTCTTCAATCTTGAACATGATATTTAACTATTAGAATTGAATTACTTTAATAATAAAACTAATGGTATTAAGTTAGATGAACATATTATTTTCAGCGACTTGAGGGTCCCCAGGGCCATAAAGTACGGACTGTGCAAACTCTGGCCCATATTTCTAATGGCCCACTTCACTCTCAGATGGATCAAATTGACTGGAAGTATGCTAATATAGTCTCCATCTTTTAAAAAGGTGACAGAAAGGACCTGGTTAACTAGTTAGTTTGACATCAGTGATAGGAAAGAAGCTTGAGGGAATCATTAAAGGTGCGAGATATAAATAGAGAGGATAGAGAAGGACATATTAGGGACACCTGTGTGGCTTTGTAAAAGGTCATGTCTCACAAAGCCAATTATAATTTTTGTAAGAAGGTACAAAGTTGATGGATGAGGGAAGCCCAGTAGATATTGTCTTCTTAGTCTTCGAAGTAGCTTTTGTAACGTACAGCACTAGAGGCTTCACATTAGTGGTAATATACTGAGCTGGATGAGAACAGGCTGCCAGGTGTTATGAATATGAATATGGTAACATTGTTATGCTTTGGAATAGTCCTTTAAATTCCAGGTAAATTGGAGGAATGAAGGGGGTCATGTGACCTGCTTTGAATTCTGCCCGACAACAAGCCTGTGTGGTTTGGTTGTTAAAGGTTAAGGGGGCCCAGGTTGATCTACTAGGAAGAAGGTGCAAGATGTTCACACCTGTAGACAATAAGAAGAGCAGTTTTGCTGATGATGGGTAGACTTTTAGTCTTCTGGTCTAAGAGGAAGGCATTAGGAATGTTAGCTTTTATAAATGGTTATACTTTAAACTGCTTGCTAATCTAAAGACAGAATGAAACTGGAGGATCTAGAAGATAGTCAATGAACATTTCTGCCTGGATACATAATCTATGTGATTTGTGTTGCCAGGGAGGTGAGTATTGGAAAGGGAAATGTCCATAGGAAGCCATTTAATATTGTGTTACAAGGTTTCTAAGATACCCCTGAAACTCTGAAGCTATCGGAGAGCCAGAAAGCAGTGGATGGAGGTTGCCAACCATGTATTTGAAGCAGAGAAAATGCTGATTCTATTCTTCTCTACACAGAACATAACTGGATGTTCAGATTCAGATGGAAGACACTGAGTTCATGAGGATTTAAAGGATGTTGGAAGATGTGCTTGGGATAGAGGGAAGTAACCTCCTGTGTAACACTCAGAATGAAAGTCACTTCTAAAAATTAAAAATTTGGAAAGGAAAGAGGACGTGTAATGGACCAGGTCAGAAACTCCAAGGTGTTTTATGATGTCAGCCTAGACCCAAGCTTTTACATTTGATTTTGGCATTAGGGTGAGCACAAGGTGTTTCACTCCAAGTATGATTCAAGTGATCCAATTTTATTCAGTTTTTATCAAAACAAACTTTATTTAAGAACACAATTGGAATATAACAAGAATTAGCAAAACATTTACCAATCAAAATACTTAGACGTGGCAAAGTATAATCCTTAATAGTAATTACAAAGTATAATCCTTAACAGCTAGCTATCTCTGTTGTTCCAATTTAAAGCAATACCCCATAGTCATAAATCCCTTCTGTAGAATTAGTTGGCGCAAAAACAAATATGCTCACGTGATGCTGGATTTTCAGCCTTTTAACACTTCTGGACAGAGATCCAGAGAGCAGTTTCCAGAGAAGATATACTTTCAAAACAGCAGAACTGTTTCAGAGAGTCAGTGTAGACTCAATGGGCTGAATGGCCTCCTTCTGTACTGTAGGGATTCTATGATTCTAACTATTAGCTGTTTGAACAATATTTGAACAAGAAACAACTCTAATTTCTAACTTTTCACTTTCAGTTACAAATAAGGAACATTCTTCTTACAGGCTCAAAAACCACTCTAAATACAGTTAGCAACCATAAATATATTTTTGCTGAAAGGGGTGAAGTTAGTTTTGAAGCTTTCAAGGAGATTTTGTAGCGAGAGCGGCTTGCAGACCTCGGTCTTTAAACAAAGCCCAGTCAGAACTCCTAAAAGCTGTATTCTCTCTGCTACATATCTAGCTCCTCCCATTAACCACATTATCACATGACTCTGCATACCTAAACCCATTGTCCATCCCATTAATCAAACAGCTCAGGGGACCTTTTCTTTTGGTAAACAAGAGTCCACTAGCTCTCTCCTAGGTAAACACTACATGACTAAAATTAGTAATTATTCTGCTTTCCCAACATCTGAACTGTATCGTCCCAGACATACTGACTGCCTGTCGAAAAAACTGAACTTTAAACAGTCCCCCTAAACATAAAAATAATCCATAGCAATAGCACTACTGTCATCACACCTTTCTATCACCTTCTCCTTATCAATTGCAAATTCCTCGAATGTACTAGTTACATCCTCCCTAACCTTGACCTGGGTAGCTTTCTTTGTGAAGACAGATGCAATGTATTTGTTTAATATCTCTGCTAGTTCTCCTGCCTCCACGTGCAAGATCTTTTTTTTAAATCTCTATTCATCCCCACTTTTTTTTAAAACCAACCTTTTACTATTTACAAGCTTATTGAAGACCTTAGGATTTTCTTTTATGTTAGCTGCTAGTCTCTTTTCATGCTCTCTTCCAGCTTTTCTTATTAATTTTTTCACTTCCTCTCTGTCCTTCTATATTCAGCCTGAGTTTCCATTGTAATTTCGACCTGACATCTGTCATACACACGCACTTCTTCCTTTTCGTCTTCATCTCTATCTCTCTTATCATCCAGGATATTCTAGATTTATTTGTCCTACCTTTCCCTTTCAAAGGAATATACCGTGACATTGCCTGCAATGCTTACTCTTTGAAAGTGGTCCGGTGTTCAGCCACTGGCTTTTCTGCCCACATTTGATTCCAACTCATTTGACTCAGACACATTCTTATCCCATTGAAAGTGGCTTTTCCCCAACTAATCATCCCTGATCTGGATTGCTCCTTGTGCTTTTCCATGGCCATCAAACCTTATGAGACAATGGTCGCTGTTCCCCAAGTGCTCTCCCTCTGATATTTGATCCACTTGGACCAATTAATTCCCCAGAATTAGGTCCAAAAGTACCTGTCCTCTCACTGGGCTGGAAATGTACTGCTGCAGAAAATTATCCCGAACACATTCCAGGAGCTTTTGCTCCTTTTGTCCCTTTGCACTATTCCTATCCAGTCTATATTTGGATAATTGAAGTCACCCATTGTAATTAGTCTGTAATTGCTCTATAATCTAATCGTTTATGAATTCTTTTATGAACACGAATAGTTGCATATCACTACACGGTTAATTGCTTTTGATGGACAACTGCTTCATTTTGTGTAATGTTAGGATATTGTGGAATTAGAACAAAAAATGGCACACTATACATGATAATAATGCTGGCTCCTCCCTCAATCAACCAATAGTTACAAGGGTCACAGTTTCTCCACATTCTTTTTAATTTCACTTACCTTAACAATGATTTGTTTGATTTAAATTGTAATGATTTTTATTCTTGGGTAGAAGACCTTGCTATTAATTGTCAGTATTTTCTCCTCCTTCTTTCCCTTGGAATGTACTCTTAATCTTACTGAGTTCATGTAGAGAATCAGAAATGTAAAGCTATATTTTTAGTTTGTGATTTAAAACATTCACGTAGTGATACCAGTTCTTGCAGAACCTTCCAAGTTTTGAACTCATCGTTTTACTATAATTGAACTTCAGCCTGCTGCTTTTCCTATTTCTTTAAATGGCCACTCATTCGGTCAATCCTGTTATAGTGAAATCCTGTTATATTAAATGAGAATTTCATGACTTCACTGTACATAGAACTCTTAAGAATCACAATCTATTTTATTTGGATTATTGTGCTTTTGTGCATTATTATGGATAGCACCAATCAATCTAATTAAAAATTGAGTAAGCATGCTGAGATGAAATAAAGTATCTATTATAGACTTCACTATATATAACAAATACTCTCATTGATAAAAGACCACACAATATATCTAAATTCCCCCCAAGTGTTGGAAAGGGTGCAGAGGAGATTTACCAGGATGTTGCCTGGTATGGTAGGAAAATCGTATGAGGAAAGGCTGAGGGGCTTGAGGTTGTTTTCGTTACAGAAAAGAAAGTTAAGAGGTGACTTAATAGAGGCATACAAGATGATCAGAGGATTAGATAGGGTGGATAGTGGGAGTCTTTTTCCTCGGATGGTGATGGCTAGCACGAGGGGACATAGCTTTAAATTGAGGGGTGAGAGATATAGGACAGATGTTAGAGGTAGGTTCTTTACTCAGAGAGTAGTAAGGACGTGGAATGCCCTGCCTGCAGCAGTAGTGGACTCGTCAACATTAAGAGCATTCAAATGGTCATTGGATAAACATATGGATAATATTGGAATAGTGTAGATTAGAGGGGCTTTAGATTGGTTCCACTGGTCGGCGCAACATCGAGGGCTGAAGGGCCTGTACTGCGCTGTAATGTTCTATGTTCTAAGTATGCAATAAGCGCCATTTTGTAAACTTTAAGGTATTGAGATTTTCTACACATTAATAATTTGTTCAGAATTGATGCAGATATAGTGTAGACAATACTTTGAGACACATTTCAAACTGCATGGTCTCTAATGGAACTAAATTAGGAAAATATTGGCTTTGCAGTATGTTATCCCAAAAAGGAATTAAATGCCTAAGAAACCATTTTCATTTCTGTGTAAGGAAATGTTTTCCATTGCAGTCCTGTTGGGTATTTCAGACCCATGAAAATCTGGGAACAATGTTAAAAATAAGATTAAATAAAATGAAATCTGTCCATGCTAGAAATAAATAGATAGGCCTCAAGATAAAATTAAATCCTTTGCTGTCCCTTTCATGTTGAACAAGGATGGCATTTTCAAGAGCCCGTCACAAACATGTGGGTATTCAATTCAACCTTCAGTGAAGCTTGGAAAAGCTTTATGCTCAAAATCAAAACAAGGTCACTTTGAAGCTTCATCGTGAAGACATTCCTAGCACCAGGATTGTTATTTCTAGCGGTTGAATGTTCCAGTATGTCAAAGGCAGATGAGATTTGTCATTCTTATCCACCAACCAATCAGGACACTGTTCAAAAATGAACACAAGACATTTCTTTCAATAATATGATACCCACAAATATTGAGGAGTGGTTTATTTATGTTTGTAGTTAATTGTTTTCTGAAAGTGTTTCGATACCTTGGGTCTGTTTTGGACCTGCTATGCAGTCAAGGTGGCCTTTCATAATGCTTTTTTTCAAATCCAGCACTTGGAAACTAACAAGTTGAGTAAGCTTTGTCTCTTGAACAGTAAGAAGCAGCTGAATCCCATAAATATACTGAGGCAAACTAATCTTCAGGCTTGTACAGTGCAGTTCAGCTCAGCAGGCAGCACAAGATTGCCTCAAGCTGCATTGTGACTCAGGTGTTGTGTACATAGTAACACTTCAAAGGGATTTTGGTTTGATGATAACTGTTTTGATACTCTTATAGTATCCCCAGCAGTGGGGCTTTTGTCACTCTTTCTGAAGTGTCTCTTGTGTATTTATAACAAATGTGGAGATTAAGTACAGGACTGTAAAGTGTCTATGTATTCATGCAAAGACAGAACAAGCAGGAAGAAAATCAGATGACATTTGCGGATAAAAAGGAACCAGTCAACTTTTCAGGAATAAGACCCTTATTCAGGACCAGGAAATATTGCTGGTTAACAGGATTTCAAAATGGAGCTCGATGTGAGAAACAGGAAAGGGAAGAGGAAAATACTATAAATAAGGAGATAAAGATTTAAAATGAGCTGTGAAGTGGTTTCCCTGCAAACAAAAAGAGCCACAACATATGCGTTTGTAGCATATCTCTACTTTTATGTTTCAGTATGAAGGCTATCCTTTAAGAGTACATCAATCAATGGTTCAAGCTTTTTTTGCAGTTCATCATAGGTAATGAAAAATCTTAATGGTAATTAAGTGAGGTTAATGGGTGTGAAGTTCAGCTATTATTAAAATCATGAGGCAAGTCTGTCGTGACAAAAATAATGCTTCTTTGCTTTTTCTCCTCAAATAACTGAAATGTTTTCATAAGATCATAGGAAACAGGGGTGAGCCATTCGGCCCCTCGAGCCTATTCTGCCATTTATTCATAATTGATCTGCTTGTGAACTTAACTCCACTTTTCTGCCTGCCTCCCCCAACCCTAGACTTGCTGATGGATCAAAAATCTGTCTAAGTCAGCCTTGAATGTATTCAATGACCCAGCTTCCACTGCTCTTGGGGAAGAAAATTCTAAAGATCCTCTGAGAGAAGAAATACCTTCCTCATCTCTGAATTAATGGAGAACCCTTGGCGAGAATTCTCTGGCTCTTTATGCTCTGTCACCATTGCTAGTGAGAACAGAGAATTTGGTGCTCAGCCAAATTCCCATTCACTGCAGGCAGGACCAGAGCATCTTGGCTGCGGGCGAGGTCAGAGAATCCAGCCCTTTATTTTCAATCTGTGCCCGCCTAGAGCTAGATTCCCCCCACAAGGAAACATCCACTCAGCATGTAACTTGCCAAGCCTCCTCAGAATCTTATAGGTCCTAATAAGATTCCCTCTCATTCTTCGAACTCCTATGAGTATATAGACTCAATCTACTGAACCCAAACTATACTGTACCCAACTACAATTAAATTCCTTTTTACTCTCCCACATTGAGGTCCTGGTCAAGGAGGAGGAGGAGGCACATGACATGCATAGGTAACTGCGATCAAGTGGACCCCTTGAAGAGTATAGAGGGTGTAGAAGTAGAGGTAGGGTCTCTTAAGGATTAACAAGGTCATCTATGTGCAGATCCACAAGAGATGGGTGAGATCCTAAATGAATATTTCTCATCAGTATTTACTGTTGAAAAAGACATGGATGTAGGGAACTTTGGGAAATAAATAGTGATGTCTTGAGGAATGTATATATAACAGAGGAGGAGGTGCTGGAAGTCTTAAAGCGCATCAAGGAAAATAAATCCCCGGGACCTGATGAGGTGTATCCTAGGGAGGTAATTGCGGGTCCCCTAGCAGAGATATTTGAATCATCGACAGCCACAGGTGAGGTACCTGAAGATTGGAGGGTGGCAAATGTTGTACCTTTGTTTAAAAAGGGCTGCAGGGAAAAGCCTGGGAACTACAGGCTGGTGCGCCACACATCTTTAGTGGGTAAGTTGTTGGAAGGTATTCTGAGATGATGTGGAGATGCCGGCGTTGGACTGGGGTAAACACAGTAAGAGGTCTAACAACACCAGGTTAAAGTCCAACAGGTTTATTTGGTAGCAAAAGCCACTAGCTTTCGGAAGAGAGACAGGATCTATAAGCACTTAGAGACGCAAAGACTTATTAGGGACAGTCAGCATGACTTTGTGAGTGGAAAATCATGTCTCACAAATTTGATTGAGTTTTTTGAAGGAGTAACCAAGAAGGTAGATGAGGGCAGTGCAGTTGGTGTTGTCTACATGGACTTTAGCAAGGCCTTTGACAAAGTGCCGCATGGTAGGTTGTTGCAGAAGATTAAAACTCACGGGATCCAGGGTGAGGGAGCCAAACGGATACAAAATTGGCTTGATGACAGAAGACAGAGGGTGATTGTAGAGGGTTGTTTTTCAAACTGGAGGCCCGTGACCAGCGGTGTGCCCTCAGGGATCGGTGTTGGGTCCATTGTTATTTGTCATTTATATTAATGATTTGGATGAGAATTTAGGAGGCATGGTTAGTAAGTTTGCAGGTGACACCAAAATTGATGACATAGTGGACAGTGAAGAAAGTTAACTCGGATTGCAACGGGATCGTGATCAATTCGGCCAGTGGGCTGAGGAATGGCAGATGGAGTTTAATTTAGTAAAATGCGAGGCGATGCATTTTGGTAGATTGAACCAGGACAGGACTTACTCAGTTAATAGTAGGGCGTTGGGGAGAGTTATAGAACAAAGAGATCTAGGGGTACAGATTCATAGCTCATTGAAAGTGGAGTCACAGATGGACAGAGTGATGAAGAAGGCATTCAGCATGCTTGGTTTCATTGGTCAGAACATTGAAAGAAGTTTAACAACACCAGGTTAAAGTCCAACAGGTTTATTTGGTAGCAAAAGCCACACAAGCTTTCGGAGCTGCAAGCCCCTTCTTCAGGTGAGTGGGAATTCTGTTCACAAACAGAGCATATAAAGACACAGACTCAATTTACATGAATAATGGTTGGAATGCGAATACTTACAACTAATCAAGTCTTTAAGAAACAAAACAATGTGAGTGGAGAGAGCATCAAGACAGGCTAAAAAGATGTGTATTGTCTCCAGACAAGACAGCCAGTGAAACTCTGTGGGGGTTACAGATAGTGTGACATGAACCCAATATCCCGGTTGAGGCCGTCCTCGTGTGTGCGGAACTTGGCTATCAGTTTCTGCTCAGCGACTCTGTGCCGTCGTGTGTCGCGAAGGCCGCCTTGGAGAACGCTTACCCGAATATCAGAGGCCGAATGCCCGTGACCGCTGAAGTGCTCCCCAACAGGAAGAGAACAGTTGGGGAGCACTTCAGCGGTCACGGGCATTCGGCCTCTGATATTCGGGTAAGCGTTCTCCAAGGCGGCATCTCCACATCAGAACATTGAACACAGGAGTTGGGACATCTTGTTGAAGTTGTACAAGACATTGGTAAGGCCACACTTGGAATACTGTGTACAGTTCTGGGCACCCCATTATAGAAAGGATATTATTAAACTAGAAAGAGGGCAGGAATGATTTACTAGGAGGCTACCAGGGCTTGATGGTTTGAGTTATAAGACAGGCTAGATAGACTGGGACTTTTTTCTCTGGAGCGTAGAAGGCTAAGGGATGATATTCATAGAATATATTCATAGAATATGTTCATAGAATATATATTATAGATAATATATTATAGAGGTCTATAAAATAATGAGGAGCATAGATCAACTAGATAGTCAAAATCTTTTCCCAAAGGTAGGGGAGTCTAAAACTAGAGGTCATAGGTTTAAGGTGAGAGGGGAGAGATACAAAAGGTTCCAGAGGGGCAATTGTTTCACACAGAGGGTGGTGAGTGTCTGGAACAAGCTGCCAGAGGTAGTAGTCGAGGCGGGTACAATTTTGTCTTTTAAAAAGCATTTAGTAAGTTACATGAGTAAGATGGCGATCGAGGGATATGGGCCAAGCACAGACAATTGGGACTAGCTTAGTCATTAAAAAAAGGGTGGCATGGACAAGTTGGGCCAAAGGGCCTATTTCCTTGCTGTAAACTTCTATGACACCTATGACATGAATAGCCCCCTGCAGCATGTTGCTGTGGTCAGTTTGCTAATCATTCCTGCAGTCCCTGTTCTTGTCCACCACTGTAAGACCATCCAACCAGTTGGACAACTGCAAAGGCTGAGGTTCCTTCATTGTAATTTTCTGGCTTATACCCGCCAAACTATGAATCTGAGAATTTGCCTTTTGTTGATCCGTGGGCTAGCTGGGGGAGGTTAGTTATCCAGTTTTCTCCCACACTCCAAAGATGTGCAGGTTAGGTGGATTGGCCCTGCCTCGTCATGTCTCAAGATGTGTAGGTTAGGGGGGATTAGCGGGTTTACGGGGATAGGGCCTGGGTACAATGCTGTGGGATACTACCCCCATAATTCCACATATGTACCCTGCTAATCCCCTAACCTACACATCTTGGGATACTAAGGGGCAATTTAGCAAGGCCAATCTGCCTAACCGGCCGAACTTTGGACTATGGAAGTAAACTGGAGCACCCGGAGGAAACCCATGCAAACGGAGAAATGTGCAAACTCCACACCGCCATTCGAGACTGGAATCGAATTCGGGTCCCTGGTGCTGTGAGATAGCAGTGCTAACCAGTGCCACCATGCTCTTCACTGTTAAGTTGCTTCATTTGTTAAGAGTTATAGTTAAATTGTGTTATTAAATAAAGTTTTTTTTACTGTAAAATATTTCTAATTCATCAGCGGAATTACTCCCGGAGTGAAGCATCCTATCCTCACGTTTATGTCAAAATAGAAAATTTATTGGGTTCTAGTCTGGCTTCCCAATGTAATTTGGGATTCTGGTCCAGGGCCCGAACAAAGGCTACTTTATTTTAAATTGATAAGGTACCAGGACTGGACAAGATGCATCCAAGGATACTGAGGGAAAAGAGAGTGGAAATTGCAGAGGCAGTAGTGATAATAACCCAGTCTTTCTTGGACACAGGAATGGTGCCAGATAACTAGAAAATTGTGAATGTTACAGTCTTGTTCAAAACTGGGTGCATGGATAATGCTTTCAACCACAAACCAGTCAGTTTGATTTCAGTGGTAAAGAAACTTTTGGAAACTATTATTTGGGACAAAAATCAATAGTTACTTAGACAAGTGCAGGATAATTAAGGAAAATCAGCATGAATTAATTTCGGAAACATCATGTTTAAATAACTTGGAGTTTTTTGAAGAGGTAACAAAAAGGTTTGACAAGGGCAACAATGTTGATATGATGTATATGAATTTTCAAAATGCATTTGATAATGCCACACAACAAACTTGTGAGCAAAATTCTGCTCATGGAATAAGAAGGAAAGTAGGCACTTGGATAAGAAATTGGCTCAATGTCGGGAAACAGAGAGTGGTGATAAATGGTTATTTTTCAAATTGTAGTCCCCAAGTGATCAGCGTAGGGACCCTTGCTATTCTTGATATATATTAATGGCCTAGACTGTTGTGTTCAGAGCATGATTTGAAAATTTGCAGATGATACAAAGATTGGAAAGGTTACCAATTGTGATGAGAATAGCTCAAGAGAATAGCCTTGAACTATAAGGACATAGACATGTTGGTGGATTGGGCATACACATGGTGGATGAAGTTCAACGCAGAGAAGGCTGAGGTGCTTCATTTTGATGTGGAGATGCCGGCGTTGGACTGGGGTAAACACAGCAAGGAGTCTAACAACACCAGGTTAAAGTCCAACAGGTTTATTTTGTAGCAAATGCCACTAGCTTTCGGAGCGCTGCTCCTTCGTCAGGTGTGTGGGTATGAGCAGATCTCCCACTCACCTGATGAAGGAGCAGCGCTCCGAAAGCTAGTGGCGTTTGCTACCAAATAAACCTGTTGGACTTTAACCTGGTGTTGTTAGACTCCTTACTGTGCTTCATTTTGGCAGGAAGAATAAGGAAACACAGTATATCATAAAGGGAGTAACTCTAAAGGAGGTGCAGGAACAAAGGGTCCTCTGTATATATGTACATAGGTCATTGAAGATGGCATGACAAAGCATAGAGTACCTTGGTCTTTATTGTTAAGGGCATTGATAAGGCACTGGTTAAGCTTGAGTACTGCATTCAGATCTTGGCGCCATAACTGAGGAAGGATGTGAAGGCATTGGAGTAGAGGAGATTCACAAGAATGATTCCAGGAATAAATAATTGTAGCTATGCAGATAGATTGGAGAGGTTGGGACTGTTTTGCTTGTAGAAAAGAAGGCTCAGAAGAGACTTGAAAGAGGTATTCATGATCATGAGGAATATGAGTAGGGTAAATAAGAGGGTGGTGGAAGCAGGTTCGATTGAGGTATTCAAAAGGGAATTGGATTGCTATCTGAAAAGAATGTGCAAGGTACAGGGGTAAGGCAGGGGAGTGGAACTAGGTAGAATGTTCTTTCAGAGAGCCAGTGCAGACTCAATGGATTGAATGACTTCCTTCCCTACTGTAAAGATTCTGTGATTCTCTTATTTGATGAACCTGAATCAAAGATATGTAACATTGCAACGGCCCAAAGTTCTGAATTCAGAGTAGTTAACCTATAAGTGAGAGTCATTTCATTACCCTACTTTAGGCTCCATGAACTATTTCAAATCCCCAATAATGTTTTTACATGTATGAAAAAATAATTGTTCAATGGTCATAGTGAACACTGCATCACTCATCTGTTTCAGAAACTCTCACTCGTACCTTTGTTACCTCTAGACTTCACTGTGCCAATGTTCTCTGGCCAAATTGCCACACTGCATTCTTCAAAAAGCCCCAAATTTCTGCTGCCTGTCCTAACTGTCAGTTAATCCATTATTACTGTTCTTGTGGACTAACATTGGCTCTTGGTCAGACAATACCTCGTCTTCAAAGTTCTCATCCTTGTTTTCAAATCCTTTCAGGGCCTCACTGCTCCCTCTGACAGTCCTAGAATCCTATAGTGCAGAAGGAGGCCATTAGGCCCATCGAGTTTCCACTGACCACAATCCCACTAGGCCCCTATTCCCGTAACCTCTCATATTTTACCCTGCTAATCCTGCTGACACTAAGGGGCAATTTAGCATGGCCAATCAATCTAACCTGCACATCTTTGGACTGTGGGAGGAAACCGGAGCACCCGGAGGAAACCCACACAGACACAAGGAGAATGTGCAAACTCCACACAGACAGTGACCCGAGGCTGGAATTGAATCCGGGTCCCTGGTGCTGTGAGGCAGCAGTGCTAACCAGTGTGCCACCATGCCGCCCTACAGTCCTATAATTCAGTTGCAATCGTTGCATTCCCCCAGTTATATAACTTGCGCATCTCCGATTTTCTTCTCTCCTTGAAGGGGAGGTGGGTCATGACACTGGACTAGTAATCCAGAGGTGCACGAGTTCAAATCCCACCACAACAGCTGATGAAATAATAAATCTCAGTAATAATGACCAGGAGACCATTGTCAATTGTCATAAAGACCCATCTGGTTCACTGATGTTCTTTAGGGAAGGAAAAATGCCATCCTTACCTGGTTTGGCTCATAGCGATGTGGTTGGCTCTGAAATGGCCTAGCAAACCACCCAATTCCTTCAAAGTCTAAAAGGGATGAAACCGGACACCACTTGGCATCAAACTATGCACTGGAGATGACAATGAGAAAAGCAGACCTGTCGTCCCTGCAATGTCTTCCTTATTAGCATCGAGGACACTTATGCCAAAATTGAGAGAGTTGTCCCAGAGACTGGTCAAACAATAGCCTAACGTAGTCATACTCACAGAATCATACCTTAGGGATAATGTGCCAGACACCACCATCATTATTTCTGTGTCCATCATGTCCCTTTGGCAGGACAGATCCAGCAGAGGTGGTGCCATAGTGCTCTACAAACAGGAGGACATTGCCCTGTTAGTCCTCAACATTGAATCCAGAGTGGATGAAGTCTCATGAGAATAGGTCAAACATGGGCAAGGAAGCCTTCTGATAATTACTACCTACTGTTCCCCCCTTCCCCCAACTAATGAATCAGTACTTCACCATACTGAACATCAAATCGAAAAAGAATTGAGGGTGACAAGGACACAGAATGCACTCTGGGTGGATGACTTCCTTGTCTATCACCAAGAGTGGTCCAGTAGCACTACCACTGACCAAGCCCAAACATAGCTGCTTGATTAGGCCTGCAGAAGGAAGTGAGGGAACCGACTGAAGGGAAAAACCTTCTTGACCTCGTTTTCACCCATCCATATGTTGCAGATGCACCTGTCCATGGCAGTATTAGTCAGAATGGCTACTTCACAATCCTTGTGGATGCGAAGTCCACCCTTACATTGTGGACACCATCAATCATGTTGGCTGCAATTCTCCCAACCTGCCGCGGGGTTGCGTATGTGTTCATGCTCCACTAGTGTCTCGTAGCGCCAGATTTCTGGCGGCGTCAGATCCGTGCCGGAAATCAACCGGGAGGCGCAAGGACCATTTAAATGGTCATTTGCATATAATTTAAATGAGATTAGTGGGCCTGAGACTGAATCTCCGGGCCTACTAGCATCTCCCTCCCCTGCTAGGGTGTTTCACTCCAGCGGGGTTTAGAATAGCTCCCCAGTAATGGAGAACTAGTGACCCGACCCTGCTGGAGTGAAGGGGAGAGGCAATCAGGGCATGGGGCAGTTTAAGGGGTGGGACATATGGGGACTGGCCTGGGAGCGATCGGTGGAGGTGGGGGATCCCGCTGCCCCTCTGCATGGGGATCGGTGGGGGAAGGAGGGAGGGCAGCGATTGGGTGGGCGGGTGGAGGGAGGGGCACGATCAGCCTGCTGGGGGGCGTCGACACTGCAGGGTGGGGGGTGGAATGAGTCGGGACTGTGTGGGGGGATGGGTCAGTACTGGGTGGGTGAGTCAGCACTGTGTGGGTGGAGATCGGGGTGGGTCGGGAGAGGGGGGTTCAGGATTGGCCTGGGAATGGTCAGGGGGGCCAGCGATTGGGCTGTTCGGGGAGGGAAAGCCAGCTTTGCAGGTACCGTGGGGCTGGCCAGCAATCGGGAGGCCATCTTTACAAGGCCACTGCACATGTGCCAATCTAGGCACTGACAATTCAGCATATGCGCTGTAGCCCGCTCAGCGCGCGATTTCAGCCTCTCCAACGGGGATAGACCAATGCCCTAGTTTTCAATGATATTCACACTGGTGGTCTCTACAATGCACAGAGTATGGGAGCTTCTTCTTTGAACTCGTACTGAAAAAACCAGTGTGAAGCACTCCAGTTTTCACGTGAATTTGATACTTAGAATTTTTTGGGGAGAATTCCGCCCGTTGTACGGCAATACCACTGTGTTAAATGGGATAGACTTCAAACTGATCTAGAAACTCAAAACTGGGCATCCGTGAAGTGTTGTAGATCATCATCAGCAGCAGAATTGTACTCAACCACAACCTGCAACTTCATGGCCAAGCATATCCCCCACTCTACCATTATTCCCAAGCCAGGGGACCAACCCTGGTTCAATGAAGGGTGCGGGAGGGCATGCCAAGAGCAATACCAGATATACCTAAAAATGCGGTGTGAACCTGTTGACGTTACAAGACAGGACTACTCGCATGCCAAACAATGGAAACAGCACGCACAGAGTTAAGCGATCCCACAATCAATGGATCAGATCTAAGCCCTGCAGTCCTCCCACATCCAGGCATGAATGATGGTGGATAATTACACAACTCACTAGAGGAGGCGGCTCCACAACTACCCTCATCCTCAATGACGGAGGAGCCCAGCACATCAGTGTAAAATATAAGGCAGAAGCAGTTGCAACAATCTTCAGCCAGAAGTGCAGAATGGATGATCCATCTCGGCCTCCTCCAGTGATCCCCAGCATCTCAAATGCCAGTCTTCAGCCAATTCAATCCACTCCACATTTATTAAGAAACAGCAGAAGGCACTGCATACTGCAATGGCTATAGGCCCCAGGAACATTCCAGCAATAGTACTGACGACTTGCACTGCAGAACTTGCCGCACCCTTAGCCAAGCTGTTCCAGTAAATCTACAACATTGTCAGCTACCGAACAATGTCAAAAATTGCCCAAGTATGTCCTGTACACAAGGAACAGGACAAGTCTGATCCAGACAATTAATGCCCCATCAGTCTATTAGTCTAATCTCAATCATCAGTAAAGTGATGGAAAGGGTCATCGATAGTGCTAACACGTAGCACTTGCACAGCAATAACCTGTTCACTGATGCCCAGTAGCACCATATGCAACTCTGCACTATGTCCATTGGGGCGGCATGGTAGCACAGTGGTTAGCACTGCTGCTTCACAGCTCCAGGGTCCCGGGTTCGATTCCTGGCTCGGGTCACTGTCTGTGTGGAGTTTGCACATTCTCCTCGTGTCTGCGTGGGTTTCCTCCGGGTGCTCCGGTTTCCTCCCACAGTCCAAAGATGTGCGGGTTAGGTTGATTGGCTGGGTTAAAAATTGCCCCTTAGTGTCCTGGGATGTGTACGTTAGAGGGTTTAGTGGGTAAATATGTGGGGGTAGGGCCTGGGTGGGATTGTGGTCGGTGCAGACTCGATGGGCTGAATGGCCTCCTTCTGCACTGTAGGGTTTCTATGATTCTATGATTTAGCTTCTGCCAGGGTTACTCAGTTCCTGACCTGATTACAACCTTGGTTCAAATGCGGACAAAGGGGCTGAACTCCAGGTGTGAGGTGAGGGTTACAGCCCTTGACACAAGGGCAGCTTTTGCTCGAGGATGGCATCAGTGTCAAGTCAAATCAAAAATTGTTGCCTCGGAAAACTGATTTCAATGCGACTCAACGGAAAACTCTTTGTTGGTTGCAGTCATATCTGGCACAAAGGAAGAAGATTGTGGTTGTGGAGGGTTAATCATCTCAGTTCCAGCACATCACTGCAGGAATTCCTCAGGGGATGTGTCTTAGGCCCAACAATCTTCAGCTGCTTCATCAATGACCATCCTTCCATCATAAGGTCAGAAATGGGGATACTCACTGATGTTTGCACAATGTTCAGCACCATAAGCAACTCTGCACTATGTCCAAATGCAGCAAGACCTGAACGATATCCAAGATAGGCTGACTAATGGCAAATAACATTCACACCACACAATGACAATGCTAGGCAATGACAATTTCTAACAAAAGAGGAACTGACCATTGCCCCTTGAAACTCAATGACATTGCCATAACATCAACATCCTGGAGGTTACCACTGACTAGAAACTGAACTGGACTAGCCATATAAATACTGTGGATACAAAAGCAGGCCAGAGATTAGGAACTTTGCAGTGAGTAACTCACCTCCTGACTCCCAAAGTCTGTCCTCATCTACAAGAGGCACAAGTCATGGGTGTGGTGAACTACTCTCCACTTGCCTGGATGAGTGCAGTTTAACAACCCTCACAAAGCTGGACATCATCCAGGACAGAGTAGCCCACTTGATTGTTTTTGAGTGGAGCATTCATTCTCTCCATCACTGACACATAATGCAGTTGTGTGTGCCTTCTACAAGATGCACTGCAGGAATTCACCAAGGCTCCTTAGACAGCACTTTCCAAACTCAGGGACACTATCATCTAGAAGGACAAGGGCAGCAGACACATGGAACACCAACTGGAATTCCCCTGCCAAGTCACTCACCATCCTGACTTGGAATATATTCAGTAAGAAGTTTAACAACACCCAGGTTAAAGTCCAACAGGTTTATTTGGTAGCAAAAGCCACACAAGCTTTCGAAGCTCTAAGCCCCTTCTTCAGGTGAGTGGGAATTCTGTTCACAAACAGAGTTTATAAAGACACAGACTCAATTTACATGAATAATGGTTGGAATGCGAATACTTACAACTAATCAAGTCTTTAAGAAACAAAACAATGGGAGTGGAGAGAGCATCAAGACAGGCTAAAAAGATGTGTATTGTCTCCAGACAAGACAGCCAGTGAAACTCTGCAGGTCCACGCAACTGTGGGTGTTACAAATAGTGTGACATGAACCCAATATCCCGGTTGAGGCCGTCCGCGTGTGTGCGGAACTTGGCTATCAGTTTCTGCTCAGCGACTCTGCGCTGTCGTGTGTCGCGAAGGCCGCCTTGGAGAACGCTTACCCGAATATCAGAGGCCGAATGCCCGTGACCGCTGAAGTGCTCCCCAACAGGAAGAGAACAGTCTTGCCTGGTGATTGTCGAGCGGTGTTCATTCATCCGTTGTCGCAGCGTCTGCATAGTTTCCCCAATGTACCATGCCTCGGGACATCCTTTCTTGCAGCGTATCAGGTAGACAACGTTGGCCGAGTTGCAAGAGTATGTACCGTGTACCTGGTGGATGGTGTTCTCACGTGAGATGATGGCGTCTGTGTCGATGATCCGGCACGTCTTGCAGAGGTTGCTGTGGCAGGGTTGTGTGGTGTCTTGGTCACTGTTCTCCTGAAGGCTGGGTAGTTTGCTGCGGACAATGGTCTGTTTGAGGTTGTGCGGTTGTTTGAAGGCAAGAAGTGGGGGTGTGGGGATGGCCTTGGCGAGATGTTCGTCTTCATCAATGATATGTTGAAGGCTCCGGAGGAGATGCCGTAGCTTCTCCGCTCCGGAGAAGTACTGGACAACGAAGGGTACTCTGTCCACTGTGTCCCGTGTTTGTCTTCTGAGGAGGTCGGTGTGGTTTTTCGCTGTGGCGCGTTGGAATTGTTGATCAATGAGTCTAGCGCCATATCCTGTTCTTATGAGGGCATCTTTCAGCGTCTGGAGGTGTCTGTTGCGATCCTCCTCATCCGAGCAGATCCTGTGTATACTGAGGGCTTGTCCGTAGGGGACAATCCAGTGATACAAAGAGCAAGGAAAGGAGTTACTTTCCCTGTGTACACACTGACTTCTAATAAGTAATGAGAACTTTGATTTTGGTTTCATTTTGATGCTGTGGGAATGAGATTGGATCTTCTGTGAAATATTCCTTTAAAAAAATCAAATAAGCCACAAATGTAATGGTTTTCTTGCTGTTGGGATAAGGGGTGATTGTGGAGGCTGTATATAGAAGGCAGCAGTCCAGCGTCAACAGTGAAAACCTAGGATTGGATGAATATCGTGGAGTTTTCTGAGTCGCATTTGGAAATTAGATCGAAATAATGTAGAACCTCCCCTCAAGAGATTATGTTATTGGCAGAGGTCATGATAAAATAGACCCTGTATGGTCTGTCAAAGGAGTGGACTCAAAAGATCAAATAGCTGTTCAGCACTGAGAGCTGATTGGATTGATTGTGTGATCCGGAGCGGAGAAGCTACGGCATCTTCTCCGGAGCCTTCAACATGTCATTGATGAAGACGAACATCTCGCCAAGGCCATCCCCACACCCCCACTTCTTGCCTTCAAACAACCGCACAACCTCAAACAGACCATTGTCCGCAGCAAACTACCCAGCCTTCAGGAGAACAGTGACCAAGACACCACACAACCCTGCCACAGCAACCTCTGCAAGACGTGCCGGATCATCGACACAGACGCCATCATCTCACGTGAGAACACCATCCACCAGGTACACGGTACATACTCTTGCAACTCGGCCAACGTTGTCTACCTGATACGCTGCAAGAAAGGATGTCCCGAGGCATGGTACATTGGGGAAACTATGCAGACGCTGCGACAACGGATGAATGAACACCGCTCGACAATCACCAGGCAAGACTGTTCTCTTCCTGTTGGGGAGCACTTCAGCGGTCACGGGCATTCGGCCTCTGATATTCGGGTAAGCGTTCTCCAAGGCGGCCTTCGCGACACACGACAGCGCAGAGTCGCTGAGCAGAAACTGATAGCCAAGTTCCGCACACACGCGGACGGCCTCAACCGGGATATTGGGTTCATGTCACACTATTTGTAACGCCCACAGTTGCGTGGACCTGCAGAGTTTCACTGGCTGTCTTGTCTGGAGACAATACACATCTTTTTAGCCTGTCTTGATGCTCTCTCCACTCCCATTGTTTTGTTTCTTAAAGACTTGATTAGTTGTAAGTATTCGCATTCCAACCATTATTCATGTAAATTGAGTCTGTGTCTTTATAAACTCTGTTTGTGAACAGAATTCCCACTCACCTGAAGAAGGGGCTTAGAGCTTCGAAAGCTTGTGTGGCTTTTGCTACCAAATAAACCTGTTGGACTTTAACCTGGTGTTGTTAAACTTCTTACTGTGTTTACCCCAGTCCAACGCCGGCATCTCCACATCATTGGAATATATTGCCATTCCTTAACTGTCACAGGATCAAAAATCTTGGAATTCCCTCCCTAACAGTACTATGGGTGTACCTACAACTCAGCAGTTGCAGCTGTTCAAGAAAGCAGCTCACCACTACCTTCTGAAGGGCAATTAGAGATGGACAATAAATTTTGGCCAGGTCAGTGAAGCCCACATCGCTTAAATTAATGTAAAAAATATTGATATGGATCAGATTGATTTAAGGATGAACATTATGGACTTAACCTTCCTGGAAAAATGATGGCAGGTTGATTAATGCATTCTACCATTTGTCCTTAGTCTCCCCATTATTTTGAAGAAATTATTGGATTTACATATTAATTACCCATTAAACCTGTTTCTGAAAATTAAGGTTCACAATTCTAGCAACATGATCATTGTTAATGCAATGCCAATCAATCTCTCTGGCCCTGAAAGGAGAAAATTTGAACTGTTAATTCTCTTTCATCCGTACAGTAAATTGCTGTTACGAGATATTTAAATTATCAAATTTTATTTATTTCTCACTATTCCTTTCTCTATTTGTCTTTCTTACTTGATTTTTTTATAGTCTAGCCGTTGCTGTTTCTTGTTCTATTCCAAATCTCTTTGGTTAATAAAAAAGGATTATTGTTCTGTCATTTGCCAAGTACTGAGGTACCTCACTGTCCTCACTTGTCGTATCTGCTCTCACTTACAGCAAGTTATCCTGAAAAGTGTTCAAGCTAAAGGGTGCAGGAGAAAGTCTAATTAATGGAGCAAGTCTTGAGGAGTAATTGAGTAGTAATTATTTCCCATTATGTCAGTACATAATTGTGGGGTATGTGTACACGAGGAAAGCAAATGATTTTTCTTATTTCAGCTGTCTAGTGCAAAGATGTGCATGAGGAAGATTTCATCTGCTTAGTGTTTTGTGGTTAAATTGTAACATGAATATAAAGTTTATAATTTTGATACAAAGAGCAAGGAAAGGAGTTACTTTCCCTGTGTACACACTGACTTCTAATAAGTAATGAGAACTTTGATTTTGGTTTCATTTTGATGCTGTGGGAATGAGATTGGATCTTCTGTGAAATATTCCTTTAAAAAAATCAAATAAGCCACAAATGTAATGGTTTTCTTGCTGTTGGGACAAGGGGTGATTGTGGAGGCTGTATATAGAAGGCAGCAGTCCAGCGTCAACAGTGAAAACCTAGGATTGGATGAATATTGTGGAGTTTTCTGAGTCGCATTTGGAAATTAGATCGAAATAATGTAGAACCTCCCCTCAAGAGATTATGTTATTGGCAGAGGTCATGATAAAATAGACCCTGTATGGTCTGTCAAAGGAGTGGACTCAAAAGATCAAATAGCTGTTCAGCACTGAGAGCTGATTGGATTGATCACCATTGAGTATTACCCAAAACATTTATTCTGTACAAAGCAATACCCAGTGCATCTGTTTGTACAAACACATTTCTGTGCAATAGAACTCCTCATTCAGCAATTTCAATCTGAAGATTCACTTTGTTAAAAAAGGGGCCATGATACATTCTTAGAGGCATAGGCCCCCTTACCAAAAAAATTCTAAGTCCAGGACTGGCGGGAAAAGGGAGAGTTTCAAATCTGTTTTTGGGCGAGTTCAAATCTGCTATCCTTTCCACTCACTGCATGAAAAAACAGCAGAAATGGTTCCTCATCTGTAGCGGGAGGAGGGCGGGACTTAAGTCACCCGAACACTGGCTGAGACCAGCAGGGGGTGCCACTGCACATGCGCGGGCCTCTAGCAGCAGAGACCTGACACTCAACCTCTGCTGCTGTCAGACAGCCTTCATGGATTAAAAACAGCAACCAAACCAGCTGCTGTGGGGACTCGTGGCCTATCACAATGCCCCTCTCCACCCACCCGGACAAAGCCCCACATAACAGATTATCGTGCAAGATTAAAGCGCATAGGATTGGGGGAACTATATTGAGATGGATGGAAAACTGCTTGGCTGAAAGGAAACAAAGAGTAGGAATTAATGGGTGCTTTTTAAATTGGCAGGCAGTAACTAGTGGGGTGCCACAGGGATCGGTGCTGGGACCCCAGCTATTCACAATATATATCAATGATTTGGATGAGGGAATAAAATGTAACATCTCAAAGTCTGCAGATAATACCAAGGAGTGTGAACTGTGATGAGGATGCAGAGATCCTTCAGAATGATCTGGACAGGTTGGGTGAGTGGGCAAATCAATGGCAGATGCGGTATAATTTGGATAAATGTGAGGTTATTCACTTTGGAAGCAAAAACAAGAAGGCAGATTACTACCTGAATGGCTGTAAATTGGGAGAGGGGAGTGTTCAGCGGAATCTGGTGTCCTTGTGCACCGGTCGCTGAAGGTAAGCATGCTGGTGCAGCAGGCGGTAAAGAAGGCAAATGGTATGTTGCCCTTCATTGCGCGAGGTTTTGAGTACAGAAGCAGGGATGTGTTGTTGCAATTATACAGGGCCTTGGTGAGGCTACACCTAGAATATTGTGTGCAGTTTTGTTCTCCTTTTCTGAGGAAGAATGTTCTTGCTCTCGAGGGAGTGCAGCGAAGGTTTACCAGGCTGATTCTGGGAATGACGGGACTGGTGTATGAGGAGAGGTTGACTAAGTTAGGATTGTTTTCGCTGGAGTTCAGACGAATGAGGGGGGAATCTCATAGAGATTTATAAAATTCTAACAGGACTAGACAGGGTAGATGCAGGGAGAATGTTCCCAATGGTAGGGGAGTCTAGAACCAGGGGTCGCAGTCTGAGGATACAGGGTAGACCATTTAGGACAGAGATGAGGAGACATTTCTTCACCCAAAGATTGGTGAGCCTGTGGATTTCATTCCCACAGGAAGTAGCTGATGCCAAAACATTGAATGTATTCAAGAGGCGGCTAGATATAGCACTTGGGGCAAATGGGATCAAAGGTTATGGGGTAAAAGCAGGATTAGGCAATTGAGTTGGATGATTAGCCATGATCGTAATGAATGGCAGAGCAGGCTTGAAGGGCCAAATGGCCTCCTCCTGCTCCTAGCTTCTATGTTTCTATCCAAAATAATTATCCTTTTTAAGATGTTGAGCTTCAGAATCAGAGGACAGAATTTTATGTTCCCCACAGGTGGCGTTGGGTGGGTAGCTTAAAATTCCTCGGATAGCTTTCCCATCAAGCTCACACCAGTCCCGACCTCTCTGCAATTCTATGGTGTGAAGAGCAAGCCCTAATCCAGCCCTTCACATCCCCCACTGCCATCTCCGACACCTACCTCAACTCCCCTCCTTGCTCTGAGATGCTCACACTTTTCTGGTCCTGGAGGCTGGGACTTAGATTTTGGGGGTGCCTGCAGTCTCAGTCCTGTCCACTACAGCTTCTGGTGCTGCTGGCACGAGAATATTGCCAGCCAATCAGATTGTCTGAGGCAAGACTTGCTCGAGACTGAAGGGTGGAAGTCCCATTTCCAGACATTAATGGCTCTTTGAGTATTGAATGGTTGTGGGGCAGTCGGTATTGGCAGTGACTGGCATCCACTCTCCGTGTGACATGAAGCAAAATCTGCCTGTCCAAAAAATCCTGGCCAGTATATAATTTCCGCTGGCTTGAACTTTAGTGGCCATCAATATGAATCAGTTGATATTCCTCCATTCACAATCTCATCATGCTGTAAAATAACTCAGCTTAAAAACTAAGATAAAGGCAAAATACACCAGTTGTAGCAATCTAAAACAAAAACACTAAAAGCTGGAAGATCTCAGCAGGTTAGCACTGGTGCTTCACAGCTCCAGGGTCCCAGGTTCGATTCCCGGCTCGGGTCACTGTCTGTGTGGAGTTTGCACATTCTCCTCGTGTCTGCGTGGGTTTCCTCCGGGTGCTCCGGTTTCCTCCCACAGTCCAAAGATGTGCGGGTTAGGTTGATTGGCCAGGTTAAAAAAAAAATTGCCCCTTAGAGTCCTGAGATGCGTAGGTTAGAGGGATTAGCGGGTAAAATATGTGGGGGTAGGGCCTGGGTGGGATTGTGGTCGGTGCAGACTCGATGGGCCGAATGGCCTCCTTCTGCACTGTAGGGTTTCTATCTATTTCTATCTATCTATCAAAGGTCTGACAGCATCTGTGGAAGGAGAATAGAGCCAACATTTCAAATCAGGATTACCCTTCGTCGGGGCTGGTTTCGTTTCAGCTTAAAAACTGTCTTTTTAAGAAGTTCATTAATCAAACTAGTGTCCACTGTGGGTCACTGATAATAGTCTTAACTCTGAACTGGACGACTGTGCGTCGAGAACAAAATGACTGCTTTAAGTAAATGTAAAGTAGAAAAATAACATATGCTGCATCACAACAAATAAACAAAAGTAATTTATTTCAATTAGTATTTGAATTTTCCAGCCTCTCTGTGGGTTCTTTCTTATAGTGAGAGGCAGCACGCCATTCGCCGGCAGTGTAATCCTCTGGTCCTGCCGCTGTCAATGGGATTTCCCATTGGCTGCACCCCACACTGCCGGGAGACCCATGGCAGGAGTGCACCTTGGTGGGACCAGAAGATCATGCCGACATGAACAGCCGGAAAATTCCAATCACAGTATTGTGAAACACATTACTTCAATGTTGCAGTTCTAGCAGCTACCTGTTGCCAGTTTATCTGGAAGTTTTAGCTATGCTTAAATATTAAGGCATGGTACACTGAATCAAATAAATGAAACAGTGTTTACTTAAAAACAGGCAGTATCCACTTCTTCACACTTGCCTGTCAACATCAGTGAACCTAGAATATATTATTTTGCTGCTCAACTATATGCAATAATATGTAAACAAAATAAATCTCTCTCTGGTGCATAATATATTTTCTTCCATTTGCTAATTTTAGCAAAAAGAGATGGCATGATTTGAGGGCAAAATTAGTTGCTTGGCTTTATACTAATATTGGCTTTTGCTCTAATGTTAGCAAAGCAACAACAAACATGGAGACACAATGGCATTTTGTGTTAGACAGAAAGTGCTACCGGTGGGAAAGAAATTGTGGCACATGCGACAAGTTTGCAATTTAGTTTTGCCATCTGGACAGACCAAGTGAAAAGAGGAACAACATCCTTAATAGATTTTAGTCAGGCTTTTTTCCTGAACAATTCTGATCATTATTTTCTGCCATATTCATGTCAATAAATTTTGTTTTTCTTGAAGCATAATAAAAATAAATTAACAAATCCGTTTATAAAATTATGTATCAGTTTGGCTCATAACAGCTACAACTATCTTCAGGCAATAGACTTTATGCAAAATGGTTGATTTGCATTTGCACAGAATTTAAATCAGTTGCTACCCTTCCCCTGTTCATGAGGATAGCCATAACAGTTATGCCAACAGATTTAATGAAACAGTTCTTCTTGCTTTTTCTGTGCTTTTGTATTCTTTGGTTAGATGTCTAAACACAAACAGAAACAGAAACATTTCACTTTATTTTCATCTTATCTTTCTCTGCGCTGCCATATCATACACAGTGGTTAGCACTGCCGCCTCACAGTGCCAAGGATCTGGGTTCAATTCTGGCCTCAGGTGACTTTCTATGCAGAGTCTTCACTTTCTCCCCATGTCTGTGTGAGTTTCCTCCCACAGTCCCAAAGACATGCTGGTTAGGTGCATTGGCCATGCTAAATTCTCCCTCAGTGCACCCGAACAGGCGCCAGAGTATGGCAACTAGGAGATTTTCACAGTAACTTCATTGCAGTGTTAATGTTAAGCCTACTTGTGAACAAATAAATGAACTTTAAATTTTAAATCATACAGCATCCATGAAATCACCTCTCCTCCAGTTCACTAATTTGCTCTGTAATCTTATGACCTTGATTTTTCAGTGCCCTACCTATGCGTCAAATATTTTTACCATTGGCTGTCTTGATAGATAAATGAGCACAGCATGAGTACATAAAATAGGTTTTTACATTAGATCTTCCCATGAAAGACATTCACATTGGAGGAAATACCTCAAGACATGTTTGCATCTGGCCCATTTCAGGTATTCAAAGGGTTACTTGGTTATGGAACACTTGTCGCACTTGATCAACCAGGATTGTTGGGGTAGTGGTGGGTGTGGGGCGTGGGTGTCACTTTAACAGGCTTGCTTACATTGCTATTTTTGCACCTGTAGAAAGGCTAACTTATCTTCACCCACTCTATTGCATGTATTATTTAAAATACTCCTTCAAGCAGATAAATTAATTACAGCAGATACAAAGATGACAAAGTAAAGCAATGTAACAGGCTAGAACAATTACTATAACTAATGGTCTTTCATAGTAATTATATTAAATTTGCTGTTTTCTTAGACATGGCTTGAATTCTGATACAAATGTCTTAGTTAAATCCCCTAACATCATTGTATTGTGTCCTTGGAAAAGAAAAAGATGATGAAAATGAAGCATAATAGGATTTTAACAAATTAAATGCTGCATTTCTGGAACCCTGGGGGTTTCTTCAGTGTAAAAGCTTTCAATTATTCTGACAGGAAGCTTGGTAACGGTGACTTTAGGATCTGATTAATTCATGTAACTTGTCCTTACTCTCGTCAAATCTGACAGTACTACACATCCAGTACATCTGATTAGTCTGATTTTATGTATGATATGCAAATGATTTGCATTATTTTTTCTGCCTCATTACCAAATACCCCCACAACGCATATCAAGAAGAGCTTTCAGTTTCACAAACTCCAACATAAGTTATTATTGTTAACTGTTATGATAATCTTAGGGGGAGTGGGCTGTGAGGGGAGATATTTCACGGGCCCTATTAGTCAAAAGTACTGCACAGTGCCCCAGTCCTGTACTTCACAATTTTCACCGACAGTGCTGGGTATTCAATAAACTAAGGAGCCTTTCCTCTGCTGGAAGTGTATGTGAGTATGCTTCTGGCTGACAGTATGTCAGAACCCATGAGGGTGAAAGACATTATCACCCTCATCTTCAAGCAGACGGGGGAGTGAGAGGAAATTGATGACTCATTTCAGTGCTTAACATGATGTGAAATTTTCTCCCAAGATCAATGCCAAATGAGTCGAGTCTGCTCTAGAGTTAGTGATCCTCCTGGATCAGACCTGCAGTTTCCCTGTCGGAAGATCTCTGATCGTACTGTTACTGAGGGACACCATCGCCTATCTGCAGGAGGGTGGGCAGCCTCATGAGGTTGGACCAGAAAGGCCATTGACAGAATATTGCACATCTTTGTGATGGTGCACTCCAAAATGGAGAACAATATTAACATTTGGTGATGGTATAAAATTAGACTCTATTGCAAGCTGTAAGCAAGTGATTGCAAGACGACATATTTAACTTAGAAGTGTAAGCAGAAACTAGCAGATACAGCTCAATGAAGAAATGAATAAAGGAGGGCACTTTGGACAAGCAGAGTTGCAGGAAAATGTATTCTGAAAGGAATGTAGGAACAGTGATCTAGAAGAGTCTATTTTTACCACTTATAGAACGACTGTCTCTGCCGCAGGTTATTGTGGATTCAAGCCCCACTTCAGGTCTTGAGCCAACAATCTAGGCTGACATTTCAGTGCAATATTGAGGAAACCTTTGAATGTCAGAGATGAGGATGAAATTGGACAGAAAAAGGTAGGATAATTTTTGCTTCCTGTTAAATTGCATTTCTAACTTATTCAGTTCTATTGAAGTCAATGGAACTGCATGTCGAGCAGGGCATATATTAGGCACCGAAAGTGATAATGTCTGTTTTGCCTCCCTGTTTAATGTCCAATTTCATTCTCTTAGTCTTCTACATGAGATTGGAAAGTGAGGACCCATCTGCCTATGTATGTTGTTGGACATAGAAAATGCTAAGGCACTATTCAAATATCAGGGGAGCTCTTCGAATGTGTGAGCTAATATATATTGTTCAAACTCTCTCATTAAAATGTCAACATTCTCCATTTCACTCAATAAATAATTTGCAAATGTTTCATCACAATCCACAAACAATAACCTCTGTTCATGCTTTTTACATAAAAATACTTCACTGCTGCCCACCATAAAAGCCAATAGATGGATAGCCTGCAATGTGGCCGATTAACCTAGACCTCCAGGACCTGTGCAGCCAGGGACTCGAGTTAAACATGAAATCTAATATATTATATATTACCTTTATTACAGTGTGTTAACATTCTTCAGACCTACTTATTTATGCACTTATTACACATATTTCTGTTTAAATAGATCAGGTGATCCAGGGCTGGGGGTACTGCTATGGGTGGGTGGTGGGGAAGCGGAGGAGCCAGAAAGTTTTTGTACCAAGGGCGACAAAAAATCTTAAGTTAGAGAGGTCTCTAAAGGACCACTGTCAAAGTAATCTGGAGAAATGATACACATTTTCACCACAACCTTTTTTATACAGCCCTCTGCAATAATAAGGTAAATGCTGCTGATGTTAGCAGAGTCTATGTAAAGTAACTCTGTTTATCCATCGTTATATTTCCTGAGGCTCTGCCTCGGAAGAATTCATAATGCAACTTACATAGAGGTCAAAGTGAGATAACAGAGCCAGATGCAGCCAGTTTGATGGTTGAAAACCAGAAGATTCAACAACATTTATATTGATTGCAAACAATTTATAACTTTCAGCCTTAAGTTCATCCATACAAATCACACAACTTATTTCTGTAAAAACTCATCTTCCTTTCATCATGCTCGTTATACCCTTTCTTGTATTCCTGGGACAAATAACGCACTCATAGGCTATGCAATTCTTTAACTTGCTGTGGACAAAAACCTAACCTGTGTTTAATGGATTTTGGGCTGAGTTTGAGTAATAGATTGGATAGTGGACACAACATACAGTTTGCCATTTAAATCAATATGCTGCCTTACCACTTTTCTCCCCACTCCATTTAAACACATGACAATTTCCCTTATTTCTGAGGAAGAATACTAGAAACAATATTCATGGTGTGATCAAACCAAAAAACAGTTTAACCACAAATTCCTTGTTTCAACTGCTTTGGTTGTGTAGCATAATGTTTGCATTGTTGCTCTGTATCCTTGATGAGCAGAGATTTGAGACTGAGGATGGAATTTTAACTAATTCAAGACTCATCCACTTAAACAGCATTAAAATTGGACCCTAAGACTTCATGATCCCTTTCAACTTCATTATAAGATCATTCAAAATGATTCAAGAGTACACATATTGTCCATATTTCCTTCCAATGTGTCATACTTTATACTCTGTTGCATTGAATTTCATCTGCTATTATTCACTTAACTGACAATAAACTTTGTTCAGCTGATTCTGGGATTTCTGAATGTCCCCCTCAGTTCCCTTGTCCCCCCTCAGCCGGTTGGTCAGCTTAACTCAGTTGGCTGGACAGCTGATTAGTGATGCAGAACAATGCCAACAGTGTGGGTTCAATTCCCGAACCAGCTGAGGTTATTCATGAAGGCCTAACTTCTCAACCTTGTCTCTCACCTGAGGTGTGGTGACCCTTAGATTAAATCACCACCAGTCAGCTCCCTCCCTCAAATGGGGAGAGCAGCCTACGGTTATCTGGGGCGACTTTACCTTACCATCTGCAACTGGAACCAATTTAAAGTTGTTTTGGAATTCAAATCATGAATGTAAATGAGAAACTGTAGTGTCCCGAATGCTCTGAAGCATCTCACTCCGTACCTAACCACTACTTTGCATCCTGCCCCCACCTGAACCCCAATGCCACACAACGACCCAAACCAAAAGTGAAAATGTTCCTCAAGGAATCAACCGACTCTCAACAGCATTACTGCAGCAGTGCCACAGAATGTGAGTTGTGCCTCAGGTTCTTCTACTAGGCTCTTTCATTCACATTCAGGGCTTTCAGATTTTGTATCTTAGACTTAGTAGGCCTGATGCTAAACACTGTGGATGATAGATACCTCTCCCAATTACTGACACATCAGACTTTGATCAGTACAGACTCATCCTGTTGGCGGGAGAAGATAGTGAACAGTGAACGCTCGTGTCTGCGTGGGTTTCCTCCGGGTGCTCCGGTTTCCTCCCACAGTCCAAAGATGTGCGGGTTAGGTTGGTTGGCCATGCTAAAATTGCCCCTTAGTGTCCTGGGATGCATAGATTAGAGGGATTAGCGGGAAAAATATGTAGGGATATGGGGGTAGGACCTGGGTGGGATTGTAGTAGGGGCAGGCTCGATGGGCCGAATGGCCTCTTTCTGTACTGTAGGGTTTCTATGATTTCTATGAGTATAGACTTCTTCTCCCACCAGGGTGGCACAGTGGCACAACGGTTAGCACTGCTGCCTCACAGCGCCAGGGACCCAGGTTCAATTTTAGCCTTGGGGAGCTGTCTGTGTGGAGTTTGCACAGTCTCCTCGTGTCTGTGTGGGTTTCTTCCGAGTGCTCCGGTTTGCTCTCACAGTCCAAAGATGTGCAGGTTAGGTGGACTGGCCACGCTAAACTGCCCCTTAGTGTCCCAAGGTGTGTAGGTTAGTGCGATTAGTGGGGTACATGTATGAGGTTATCGGGATCAGGAAGGGGGTGGGCCTGGATAAGATGCTGTCGGAGAGTCGAAGTAGACTCAATGGGCCAAATGGCCTCCTTCTGCACTGTATGGATTCTATGACACTCTGGAACAGAGTCATTCAGCCACTTTTATTTTACGCTCCACTCAGTATACTCATCTCTCCCAGACTGACTTCCAGATCTCATCTGATGAATGTAATGGACCAGGATCTTTAGTAGAATGATGCCAAGTGTATCATCAAATTGCTGAAGAATCCCAAAAATGAAAAGAAAAGCCACCAAAGTCAGTTTTCATCACAGAGAATTAAAACCATAGAATTTTATAGCACAAGATTATTCAGGCTTAAATTGGTTCTCCGTCAGAGCTATCCCATTAGTTCCATTTTTCTACTCTCCCCATAAATTATTAATTATTTTTCTTTTTCAAATCTATTACAGATTTTCTTTCGACCACTATTTTTGGAGGATATCCTAACAACCCTCGGTAAATGAAAAAAACTTCTAATCTCTTTCTTTATTCTTTTTGTGCTGATTTTAAATTTGTGTCATCCAGGCAGTGACTGACTGATCAGTGGAAATAATCTTTCTCCATTTATTTCATGGGTATCATCATCACTCATTATTTGGAGCACCTCTCCCAGATATCCCCTTAAACTGCTTAGTTCTAGTGAAAAGATTCCTTTAGAAAAAAGATTGCTCTAGTCTCTTAGAATTAAAGCTTCTCACCATTTGTCATCTTTTATATTTCTTAACATACAGAAACAACAAGTGAGGAGATTTATCTCCAGTGATACATCTACCTGTACAAGCTAAGTTGATTTTTTTGAATTGAAAACTTGATATAAAAAGAGGGTGTCAATAATGATTCTCTATCACAGATTCATAAAATAATATAGCACAATAGGGGGCATTCAGCCCATTATCACCTGAGTTGTCTCTTTGAAAAAGCTATCCAATTAATCCTCTCTGCTCATTCCTCAGAGCCCTGCATATTTTTTCTACTTGAAGTATTTATCCAATTCCCCTTTGAAATTTAATATTGAATGTGCTTCCACTGCCCTTTCAGGCAGTGCATTCAGACCATAATTTGTTCAGTAATTGCAATTCCTCTCATCTCCCCTCTGGCTCTTCCCTGAATTATCTTAAATCTGCTTCATCTGAATCCTGACCCTTTTGCAAATATTTAACTTTTTCAGAATTCATCATGGTTATGAACAACTCTATGAACTCCCTGCTTAACCTGCTTTGCTCTAAAAGAGATCAATCTCAGCTTCTCTACTTTATCCTCAAAACTCAAGTCCCTGATCCCGCCAGTAAATCTCCTTTGAACCCATTCCAAGCCTTGCCATCCCTTCTGAATTTCCCGCCCCGACATCCTTTTTGAAGTTCCTGCCCATGACATCCCTTCTGTGTGCTTAGAATTAAAAACAACACTCCAACAGGAATCCAGGCAGTGATTTACAAAGGTTTAGCGCAACATCCTTGCTTTTGTACAATTTGCCTCTCTTTATAAACCAAGGTTTTCTTAACTGACTTCTCAGCTTGTCCAGATCATGTCTTAAATGAAGCATTATGGAGGGTGCACAAGTTAACATGTTAAGCGAATTGTACACATAACTTAATGACAGAGTTGCACAGACAATACAGCTGGAATTTTACCACCCCACTTGCCACGGGAATCGGAGCAGGCTAGGGGTGGACAATAGGAAAGTCCATTGACCTCGGGCAGGATTTTACGGTTTCAGGGCAAGCGAGGCCGTAAAATCCCACCCTGCATCTCTCAGATTAACATGCTGTATAAAATATAACCTTGAGCAGTGTGGCAGCCAAACCATATGATGTAAACTCTATGACAGATTTCCATCTGCATTAACAAGAGGAAAAGCAATACCTGACAGAATCTAATGTAGAGATCTGACATGCGTTCCAAGTGTGATCCATCCTGTTCTGTAAAATGCATATATTGCATTGAAGATTTATACTCCTTTGATAAATTGTTATTTCGGACAGTGTTGATACTCGCGCCATTGCTGTAAAATGGACATGCTTTATATAGCTCCTTGTTCACTGTACATCTGTGACTGTTACAGTCTGAAGCAACCAATTCCACTTTTGATTTCCTTCCAATTTGTACCATGGAAGGCAGGTATGTTCTCCTTAGCCACCAGTGACAACACGCGACACCGAGAAGGAAAAAACAGTAAAACAGGCAAATAAGAATACTGGTCTGAACTGGCCTTGTATACAATGGGCACAATTCTCCTGATTGCACTTTAATTGCTCCTGCCAGTGGGAAAACCAGATTGTTTCCCGTTGGCATTAGCAGTGCCTGTCAGGTGGGACACAATCCCTGATCGATGCAAATCTATGCATCGTGGGAAATACAACAGCCAGCCCAGCCTTTCAGAGATAGGTGCGGCCAATCACTTGCACTGTCCCTGGTATCCTGCCATTGATACCCTAGCAGCGATACCCTGATCTGGTACGTTGGACTCCATGGGAGAGGGGAGGGGGCAAGGAGGTATCTGCTTTGCTGCCATCAAGTTGCAGAGGGAGGTACCTGGGGGTGGGGGGGGGGGGGTGGTTTGGGCTGGGAATAAGGGACCTCAGGACTCTTCATGTGGATGAGTGTGTCTTGTGCTTTGATTGTCCCTTCTAGCCCTGGAAAACCTGAAGATCACTCTTGGGTTGGTGATTTCAAGCAGCTCTCTGATCAAAACCTTCATTTGTGTCTGTGTACTGTGAAAACTTTGAAGTGGCCTGGTTACTATAATTTGCATGCCCCCAAGACACCTGGAAGATCTCCAAATGACAACAGCACTCTATTCTACAGAATGAATTCCCTTTTTACTCTCTCAGAAGCTGCAAGTGTGAGGAGACTGCTTTGAAGTCCTTTGACTGACAGGAGAAGTCATGTTTCACTCGGGGGATTCCCCTTTCTCTCTCTGCAGGTATATGAGACATCTTTGAAGTCCTTTCACTGACAGAAGTCATTTTCACTGGGGGGATTCCCCTTTCTCTCTCTAAGAAGCTGCTGGTGTGCAAAGACACCTTTGAAGTCCTCTGACTGATAGGAAATGTCAGTTCACTAGGGAGATTCCCTTGTTCCCAGCTGCTTGCTCAGATTTATTCTTTCAACACTGTATTTTTTGCCAGTCTCTGAGCCTTCCTAGAAAGTTCAAAACCTTTGAAAATGTTTGAAATTGCTTGAAAACCTCTGAAAACTGTTGTTTCCATTCAATTTCATGGTCCAGTAACTTTAACTAGCGTTTGATTGGCAGCTTAATGTTTTTTACACTGCTTATTTATTTTTACCAACATGGTTGAATGCACCCATTTTTCATAACTGCAATGGTTATAAACATCCTCATTCTGATTAATAACTGCAAGAAACTTCAAATCAGCGAAGTGCTTTCGTTCTTCTTTTCTAAGCGCAGTATTTCTAGAAAATACTATGTAATACTTGTAATAGAAAATACTTATAATACTCGTAAAATACAGAGTGGCTCAAGATCTGATCTGGAAACTGGGCAACGCATCTGGAGAGATAGATGCTGGTTTTCAGTCAGAGCCTGGCACTCTGACAAATGATGGAAAAATTCCGCTCAATGGATGAATTCAAGTCAACATTATTATTATACCATTAACACTGTAAACTACAAATACATTGCAAGTTTCAGCACACAAACATTTTCATTAATATATTTTTGGTGATTTTAAAATCAAGTGGCAAATTAATTCTTTTTTAAAATGTACCCAATGGGCGGACCCAATGGTCAAAATTTGGGCAGCACAGTGATTAGCACAGCTGCCTAACAGTGCCAGGGACCCAGGTTCAATTCCGGCCTTGGGTCACTGTCTGTGCAGAGTTTGCACATTCTCCCCGTGTCTGCGTGGGTTTCCTCCGGTTGGTCCGGTTTACTCTCCAAAGATTTACAGTCCAAAGATGTCCAGGTTAGGTTGATTAGCACTTAGTGTCCCAAGATATATAGGTTAGGTGGATTAGCAGGGTAAATATGTGGGTTATGGTTTTAGGGCCTGGCTAAGAGTTGGTAAAAATGGGCCGAATGGTCTCCTTCTGCACTATACGGATTCTATTCCATGGGATTCTTGGATTCTGCCCCAAGACAACTATGGTCAACATTAAGGCCAGGACTATCTGCCCAGCATGTCTCCCCTCGGCAGATGCAGCAAGCCAGTTCGATCTTCATTCACTTCAGCGGGACTGTAATATCTCGTCGGATGGATGGGGCCATAAAATCTTGGTGCAGGAGTTAAAATAACTCAGAAAGAAATTTAACATGAGTGCATTCAGTGTTTATAATAATATCCTCAACAATAATTTATACCTTACTTTGCACAAAGAAGCATCGGTGTCACAAGAAGTATTATTTAAATACATGGAAATTTAGACATTCAGAAAGCAAAAAATGTAACACCCCTCCAGCTCTGCTGACCTTGCTTTCTTTGAAAAGGTGAAATAAAACCTGCCAACATGCCATCATGCACAAATTGTAATAGTTGAAGAAATTTTAGAATGATCAATATACAAGCTGCGCTCACTAAGGGATGGAGGTAAGGCTTTTTCTTGCCACAAGGAATTTGCATGTGGAGGGCATGCACACATTTGCATGTATAAATACCAATAGAATTTGTGATTTTAGAAAATGTAAAATGTAAATAAAACTCCCTGATGGTCAAGTACATAATAGCACTGCTGGCAAGAAAGAACAGAAGTTTTCAGGTTCAATTTCTTGTCATCAAGCCTTGACATTCATGACTTCAACCAGGGATCCTAATGCTGATTACATCCAATAATGTATGTTGCAAAATGTTCATAATAAAAAGCTAGGCAAGGAAATGATCATGTTTGGCTGTAGTGGACCCAATGGTGTAATAATCTGGCAAACGTTGGAACAGACACGTAACGCTATTTCAGAAAACTGCCAATGACGATGGAAATAGGAGCCAGATTATCTGCCAATTGACTCTGAATGACAGGGAATGTCATACATCCTATGTATCTTTCTAAGATCTGCTCTCCAACCCAACACATATCAGGGTCTTCAGGAGACAAGGAGAGAAAAAAATACTTGCTTGAAGAATGAACAAATTATTTGAGTGATTTAAATTCCCATGATTTATTTATGACGGGGGTAGGAGAGAAGTTTAAACTCTAATGGAAATAAGTTATTAAATAGTGTAGTTAGTGTTTGTACTATTTAAGATTGAAAGGCAATCAATTGGTGTGTCTTCATCCCTCAGATATATCCAATTCAAAATTTGCACAATTTGATTAATGCCTTATTAAAACGTCTCTTCAAAAATTAAATTGTAACTCAGTTTCTTAAAAATTGTAATTGGCAAAATTGCATTGCTCTAATCTTGTAAACCGAATGGAGGTTAAATTGGAAAATGCCTGTAAATGGGGGTGAGGATTATGATTAATCCATGCCATTCAGAATGTAGCTGGCAGCATGTTGAGTTTGTGCTGCTTGCTGTTTTAAATTAATGCTGTTAGCAGTCAGCACAACCTGGCTGTTGTATCATCACAGAGCTGCTGATATTGTGTGGCAATTGCTACTAAAAGGTTGCCTGTAGCTCTTAGGAGAAGAATGGCATTATGGCTGCAAGAAGTGGCGGAATTCTTTTGAAAAACAAATCTGTGCTACGATACTTTGAACAATGGCTGACCATGTGAGAAACTGAGCACCCAGGTTTTCAAAAAACCTTGTACAAGATATGTGGGGAAGTGACAAACTGTATTTACCAGTGGAGTTGAGGGCAGCAGGTTCAGTAGAGAGTGGGGTAAAGTGGCAGTGAAAGTCAGTGGAGTGTACCTCCAAGAACATGGATGCTGTGCAGAAAGAAGCACAATGATTTGACACTTCTGGGCCCAGATTTTTGTAGAGTCATGGAAACACCACATCTTATCCAAATGGTGCCAGGAGCCCTGATCCTGAGGTCCCATCCCCATGGAGTCAGGGAAGGGAGGGTGGGATGTGATTCACACATGGGGGAAACCCAAACTCAGCAGAGCCATTTAGAAACATATAAGATAGGAGCATGAGTCAGCCATGCAGCCCATCGAACCGGCTCCACCATTCAATGATCATGGTTGATTCTCTATCTCAATGTCATACTCTCACTCTCTCCCCATACACCTTGACAGCTTTAGTGTCTAGAAATCTGTCTCTTTCTTAAATACTTTCAGTGGTTTAGCCTCCATAACCTTCTGTAGTAGGGTATCCCACAGGTTCACCATCCTCTGAGTGAAGACATTTCTCCTCACCTCAGTCGTAAATGGTCTACCCCATATCCTGAGAGTGTGACTCCTTGTACTAGACCTCCAGCCAATGGAAACATCATTCCTGCTTCCAGCCTGTCCAGCCCTGTAAGAATTCTATACATTTCAATGAGATCTCATTTCATTCTTCTAAACTCCAGTAAATACAGTGCTCATTGAGTCAATCGCACCTCATACTTCAATCTTGCCACCCCAGGAATCAGTCTGGTGAACTTTTGTTGCGCTCCCTCTGTGTTAAGTGTATCCTTTCTTTGGCAAGGAGACCAAAACTGCACACAATAATCAGGTGTGGTCTCAGTATAGCTTCAGTAAGACATAACTGCTCCTGTGCTCAAGCCATCTTGCAATGAAGGCCAACATACCATTTGCTTTCCTAACTGCATGCTCGCTTTCAGTGAATGGTGTACAAGGACACCCAGGTCCCTTAAGTACATCAACATTTCCCAGTCTATCACCATTTAAATAATACTCTGCCATCCTGTTTGTCCTTCCAAAATGAATAACTTCACATTGATCCATGTTATACTACATCTACCATGTATTTGCCCACTCACTCAACTTGCCTAAATGACCTTGAAACCTCTCTAATTCCTCCTCATCACTCACAATTCCACCAAGTTTTGTGTTGTCAGCAAACTTGGAAATATTACATGTGATTCCCTCATCCAAATCATTGATGGATATTGTGAACAGCTTGGGACCAAACACTGATCCGTGTGGTACCCAATGAGTCACCACTCTCCACTCAAACAAAGACCCATGAGGAGAATAAAAGCAAAACATTGTGGATGCTGGAAATCTGAACTAAAAATAGCAAGTTCTGGAAATAAGCAGCAGGTCTGGCTGACACTTCAAAAAGAGTAATATTCAACTCAAAACGTTAACTCTGCATCTCTCTTAGCACGAGGGGAATAACTCTTGTTGCCTAGTAGTTAGCTTTTGACGCGCTGTGGGTAGGTTAAGTACAGTTCGCACAAGGATCTTCTACAGGATAAAGGAATCATGACTGCTGCCATGATGATGTGGAGATGCCGGCGTTGGACTGGGGTAAACACAGGAACAAGTTTAACAACACCAGGTTAAAGTCCAACGGGTTTATTTGGTAGCAAAAGCCACACAAGCTTTCGGAGCCTTAAGCTCCTTATTCAGGTGAGTGTCACACTATCTGTAATCCCCACAGCTTGCCTGGACCTGCAGAGTCTCACTGGCTGTCCTGTCTGGAGACAATACACATCTCTTTAACCTGCCTTGATGCTCTCTCCACTCACATTGTTTGTATCTTAAAGACTTGATTAGCTGTAAGTATTCGCATTTCAACCATTATTCATGTAAATTGAGTTTGTGTCTTTATAAACTCTGTTTGTGAACAGAATTCCCACTCACCTGAAGAAGGAGCCTAAGGCTCCAAAAGCTTGTGTGGCTTTTGCTACCAAATAAACCTGTTGGACTTTAACCTGGTGTTGTTAAACTTCTTACTGTGCTGCCATGATAACAGACATTCACCTGCATGATGCACTTACCTGTGTTACACATCAGCTGTACATTGAGGGAGTGACACTTTTGACTGATGAATATGGAATAATTCAAATCAGGTACACCATGCAAATGTACTCATGCACCGTACACCATGAGGAAATTTGCAGGGCGGGATTCTCCCCAAAAAATTCTAAGTGTTGAATTCACAGGAAAACTGGAGTATTTCATGATGTTTTTTTTCAGTGGGAGTTCAGACTAGAATCGCCCGCACTTTGTGCACTGCAGAGGCCACCAGTGTGAACATCATTAAAAATCAGAGGGTGGGGCCTATTCCCTCCTGGGGGGCTCAAACTAGTGGGCCTCTGCACACGTGCAGTGGCCCTGAACTGTCAGTCTCCCATTTGCTGGCCAACTCGATTGTTAGCCAGCCTAGCGACCTCCACTGCGCTGCTCCCCAGCGCTTCATGGCCCGATCCCGGCCTCTCCCGACCATTCCTGCGCCCCACTCCCCCCCCGCCGCAGTGCCAATCCCCCCCAGCCCCGCAGTGCAGACACCCCCGCAGACAGGCAGGCAGACTCTCCCCCGGCAGTGACAATCCCCCTCCAAGCCCGCCTTGATCACTGGCCTCCCTCCTGTCCCTGATCCCAATGTAGAGTGGCAGTCCCTCCACCCTCACCCCTTCCGATCACCCCGAGGCCCTGCCCCCATTTGCCCTGCCTCCTTGGCACTGCCCCATGCTCAATGAACAGTGCCAAGGTGTCCCCTGGGCATGGGCACTTTGCCCCTTGGGCAGTGCCAGGGGGCACAAGCTGCTACTGCCAGGGTGTCCATGCCCAGGGAGCACCCCCGGTGAGACACCGATTGTCCCCCTTCACTCCAGCGGGGTCAGGCTGCTAGCTCCCTGAAAGTGGGGAGCTTTAGTAATCCCTGCTAGAGTGAAGCGGGGTGGGAGAAGCTAGCAGGCCCAGAGAATTTAGTCCCGGGCCCACTAATATATTTAAATGCTAGCACCCCCACCCCCATTGAGTTCCGGCGCAGAGCAGATGGCGCCTGAAATCCGGCGCTGGGAGACGCTAGCGGAGCATGAATGCTCACGGGAATCCCTCCCACGCGATTCTCTAGGCCCGTTGTACTAAAAAATTAGCGCAGCGGGACGGGGGAATCACTCCGCAATCTTTGCAAATCCGTGTGCTCAGTCCAGCTGCTTTTCTCTGGCAAGAGAAAATGAGATGAAAATGTCTTACTTTGTACAAAGGCCTCAGCGTCTTCCCTCACACAGTCTAAACCACAAAGTGAAACATAAGGCTGATGTCTTCAGCAGTCACATGTAAGCAGCCTGATGAATAAATGTTAATGACCACAGGCACCAAAAAGCCACAGGCAACACCGTCTTTTCCCGACTTTGAAATTGCATTTGGGACTATAGCACTTGACAAATTTTACTCACAAACTCTTTTGTGACCCAAATCACTCATGTACTGATTCTTGTCGAAGCTGAGGAATGAGAATTGCTCTCCGAAGACCCTTGAATGCTGCCAGCTGCTCAGATCCCTTCTCCCTCTCCCCCTTCCTGTCCTACTCTGCGTGACCACTCTTCATTTTCCAGGCATGCTCAGTTCCCAAAGAAAGCCCACATCAATATCACCACCACTGGAAGTTCTAGAGCACCAGAACATACATTTTCTTTTGTAGTGGATGTTAACGTTTATCAGCTCCACCTCCTCGGACCTTTGTGTGTTTTATGTGTGTGTGTTTTGTGTGTGTGTGTGTGTGTGTTGTGTGTGTTTTGTGTGTGTGTGTTCTACGTGTGTGTTGTGTGTGTTTCGTGTGTGTGTTGTGTGTGTTGTGTGTGTTTTGTGTGTGTGTTTTGTGTGTGTGTGTTTTGTGGGTGTGTTTTGTGTGTGTTTTGTTTGTGTTTGTGTGTGTGTGTTTTGTGTGCGTGTGTGTGTGTTTTGTGTGTGTGTGTGTGTGTGTTTTGTGTGTGTGTGTTTTGTGTGTTTTGTGTATGTGTGTTTTGTGTGTGTGTTTTGTGTGTGTGTGTTGTGTCTGCGTGTTGCGTGTGTATGTGTGTTGCATGTGTGTGTTGCATGTGTGTGTTGCGTGCGTGTTGCATGCGTGTGTGTTGCATGCATGTGTTGCATGCGTGTGTTTCGTGTGTGTGTTGCGTGTGTGTTGCGTGTGTGTGTGTTGCGTGTGTTGCATGCGTGTGTTGCATGCGTGTTGCGTGCATGTGTTGCCTGCGTGCATGTGTGTGTTTTGTGTGTGTTTTGTGCGTTGTGTGCGTGTGTTTTGTGTGCGCGTGTGTTTTGTGCGCGCGTGTTTTGTGTGCGCGTGTTTTGTGTGCGCGTGTTTTGTGTGCGCGTGTTTTGTGTGCGCGTGTGTTTTGTGTGCGTGTGTGTTTTGTGTGCGCGTGTGTGTTTTGTGTGTGTGTGTTGCGTGCGTGTGTGTTGCGTGTGTGTTGCATGTGTGTCTGTTGCGTGCGTGTGTGCTGCATGCGTGTGTTGCGCGGGTGTGTGTGTTGCGCGTGTGTGTTGCGCTCGTGTGTGTTTTGTGTGCGCGTGTGTGTTGCATGTGTGTTGCGTGTGTGTGTTGCATGTGTGTGTGTTGCGTGTGTGTGTTGCATGTGTGTCTGTTGCGTGCGTGTGTGTTGCATGCATGTGTTGCGCACGTGTTGTGTGTGTGTTGCATGTGTGTGTTGTGTGTGTGTTTTGCATGTGTGTGTTGCGTGTGTGTGGGTTGCGTGGATGTGTTGCATGCGTGTATTGCATGCGTGTGTTGCATGCATGTGTTGCATGCGTGTGTTGCGTGCATGTGTGTTGCGTGCGTGGGTGTTGCGTGCGTGGGTGTTGCGTGTGCATGTGTGTGTGTGTTTTGTGTGCGTCTATTTTGTGTGTGTGTGTTTTGTGTGCGCGTGTTGTGTGCGTGTGTGTGTGTTGCGTGTGTGTGTTGCATGTGTGTGTTGCGTGTGTGTGTTTGTTGCGTGCATGTGTGTTGCACGCGTGTGTTGCACACGTGCGTGCTGCGCATGTGTGTGTTGCGCATGTGTGTGTGTTGCCGCGTGTGTTGCATGTGTGTGTTGCGTGTGTGTATTTTGTGTGCGCGTGTTTTGTGTGCACGTGTTTTGTGTGCGCGTGTTTTGTGTGTGCATGTGTTTTGCGTGTGCATGTGTTGCGTGTGTGTGTGTGGCATGTGTGTTGCGTGTGTGTCTGTTGTGTGCGTGTCTGTTGTGTGCGTGTGTGTTGCATGCATGTGCGTTGCGCGTGTGTGTGTGTTGCGCGCATGTGTTGCGTGTGTTGCACGTGTGTGTGTGTTTTGTGTGTGTGTGTTGCGTGCACCTGTGTGTTTTGCGTGTATGTGGGTTGCGTGTGTGTGGCATATGTGTGTTGTGTGTGTGTGTTGCGTGTGTGTGTTGCGTGTGTGTGTGTTGCGTGTGTGTGTGTTGCATGTGTGTGTTGCGCATGTGTGTTGCGCATGTGTGTGTGCTTTGTGTGTGTGTGTTGCGTACATGTGCGTGTGTGTTGCGTGCACGTGTGTTTTGCGTGTATGTGGGTTGCGTGTGTGTGTGGTGTGTGTGTGGCGTGTGTGTGTGTTGCGTGTGTGTGTGTTGCGTGTGTGCGTGTTGCGTGCGTGTGTGTTGCGCGTGTTTTGTGTGTGTGTGTTGCGTGCACGTGTGTGTTTTGCGTGCATGTGGGTTGCGCATGTGTGTGTGGCGTGTGTGTGTGGCATGTGTGTGTGGTGTGTGTGTGGCGTGTGTGTGTGTGGCGTGTGTGTGTGTGGCGTGTGTGTGTGTGGCGTGTGTGGCGTGTGTGGCGTGTGTGTGTGTGGCATGTGTGAGTGTGGCATGTGTGTGGCGTGTGTGTGTTACGTGTGTGTGTTGCGTGTGTGTGTTGCGTGTGCGTGTTGCGCGTGTGTTTTGTATGTGTGTGTTGCGTGCACGTGTATGTTTTGCGTGTATGTGGGTTGCGTGTGTGTGTGGCGTGTGTGTGTGGCGTGTGTTTTGTGTGTGTTTTGTGTGTGGCGTGTGTGTGTGGCGTGTGGTGTGTGTGTGTGGCGTGTGTGTGGCATGTGTGTGTGGCACGTGTGTGCGGCGCACGTGTGGCGCGCGTGTGTGGCGCGCGTGTGTGGCACGTGTGTGTGTTGCGTGCGTGTGGCATGCATCTGGCGTGTGTGCATGTGGCGTGCATTCTTCAGCCAAAGTACTATACTTGTTCCTGCTTACAAGTTGACCTGAGAACCCACCTCCACAAGGCACTGCAGCTTCATGAGAATCCTTTAAAAGACCTTGATAAAAGTATTAATTCAACTAAGATGACATCAGGCCTGCATCTACAAAAAGACGCAGTTATAAATTCAATTTTTTTCTATAATGTAGGCTTTAACTTCAACTGTATGTGATGGTGTGAGTGAAATGACTGATTGAGATATTGCATTCAAGCATCCGGGGTTAAGAATGTGATAATAAATAACCATCTTTACTTTTAAACATCACCAGAAAGTCTGCAGAAATTTATATTAAATTAAGAAGCATCACTCTGAGGGTCAGGAAATACCTTCTACAGAAACAACCTGATAACACACCAGAAGGGACCACAAAAGTCCTGTCTGTAAGAAAAATATTTGTCTCGCCAAATAAATGGCACTTAGCAGAGTTGGGGTTGATTTGTAATATCTTTAGTGAACAGTTCATTAAGTTTGGTGAATAAGTGCATCATAAATTTGAAAATAAAACCATAGATATGTGTCCAGGTTTTAAAACCTTGGAACACTGTCATGTAGCGAGGACCTATTACTTGAAAGTGGTTAAATAAACATTCCCCCAACATTAACTATTTACTACAAGTCCTCACTATGAAGAAGCATGTCTAGCAGACTAATGACATTGTGCTGATGTGAAAAGGGAGACTCAAGTTCAAGGCAGCGTGGAGCCAGCATTCACAAACGGACTTAGTGCAGATGCAGAGCTGTTAATTATTTGTGGATTGTGAAGCTCTGCAGTGCAATGAGGCAAGTTGCCTAGATATGGGACGGGAGGAAAACTGGCAAAGGTTTAATCTTAGCATTCCTGCTGCTCATCACAGTTTGACTTTGGCAAACATCAGTCAGGGACATGCTCTACTCATCTTATCAGTCAAGATAAACAGACACTGCTGGAGGCTATGTCTGAAAGTTATTTGTTTTAATATTCCTCGATGTGCTAACAATAGATAAATTCCAAAAGATTCTGTGTAGAATTTCTGCATTGCCAGGCTATTTGGTGAACACCAGCTAAGAAGATAAGAAAGCACGGAACAAATGCCATTCATTCAGTTCATTAACACATCATGCAAAGTTACTAATTGACAAACGATGACTAATTTATTGGGCAGATAAAATAACAGTGAAGATAAGAACATGTTGTCTTATTTGCTTCCAAATGGTACAGAAATTTAAGGGGAAGATGCACAGTAAAAATTAAATACCCAAAAGGTAATGTCCAGACAGCACTGTTCCACCATTAGCTTCATGTTAATGCATCTCATTCTCGAGCTCGTTATTGAAATAAATTGATCAGTATGAAGTTGCTAGTGGTAGATATAAGCCAAATATTAAGGCTTGAATTTTTATGCAGACCAGACAAGTTCTCCATCTTAGCAAAAATGGCCCGCAAGGCCCGAATCCAGAAGTTTCACCCCCTGTAGCCAGCGCCCACCATTTTCACAGGAGGAAAAAGGGGTGGGTAACACTTTGCACATCCATGATTCACAGATTCACGTTAAAGTGCAACTGCCTTTAGTCTGGTCTGATTTTTGCAAGCGGGGAAGTGGGAAATACAATTACATTTGGTTGGAGAAAATCTAAATTGATCTGAGTTCTTTGGCGAGGTAAGGTACCCTTTTGGACATGGTCCCTGGCACCTTTTGGAGATGTCAGTTGTTAAGAGTGGACATGAATGTGCACAAAAAGTGGATAAACTCATTCAAATTCAGTGGGACTGTCAACGTAGCTGTCAAGGTGTTTAAATCTGTCCTTTGAATATCTGAAAAACTGTCTGCAGTGTTGAAAAGATTCAGTGCTTACTATTTCACAATGCTGACATAAGCTTGAAGATTGGTATTATAGGTTTAGTACTGCATGACTGATTTTATAATCAGCTGTTATAGTATTGCTGAAAAAAGACATTGGGGTGATTTTGGTCCCACGCTCTCCGTCCGCAGGAATGGTGATGCATGCTCAAAATCTGGACAAACTCGGAAAGCTTGATTTGTGCCGGTGAATTTTCGAGTTCTGTTCTTCCAGCCCCCCTCGCCGATAGAAAAGCGTTATTGCAACTGTTTTTTGCTTTTGAAAACCAGTAGTGATTAGCGTCGGCGTGACATCATACCACTAGTGGGGAGGACCCAACACAGGTGGAAAGGACAGCATAAAGCTGTTTGATTAGATTTAAATTTATTAAAATTAATGGAAATCAGGTTCATGTCCTTTATGCCCCCAGGGAGACACCCACAAGAGGTTCACATCTAGGTGAACCTGTTGTAAATGGTGCTGGCATGATATTTAGTGAGGCGGCGGGTTCTGGAGAGAGAAACATGCCATGGGACTCCACAAAGCTAATTTTAATACAATAGCATGTCATTAGCAAGCACTCTCTCTGGTACTTCCCCCACCTCATCCTGCTTTCACCCACCTGTGGCTGGGTCCCTTGTCAATCCTAAACTTCTGCTATTTCCTCCCTTGCCTCACTCAACAGCCTGGGGTACATTTCATCTGGCCCTGAAGACTTATCTATTTTTAAGCCTGCTAGACCACCCTCTCTGTCTATGTTAATTTCTTTAATTGCATCACAGACCTTTTCCCTGATTTCTATATCCACATCATGTCTCTCATTAGTGAACACCGACACAAAGTATTCATTTCGAACCATTGTCCTTCAGCTCCATAAACAATTTACCACCGTGGTCCTTAATGGGCCCTACGCTTTCCCTAGTTATCCTTTTCCCCTTAATGTACTTATAAAACAACTTAGGATTTTCCTTTGTTCTACCTTCCAGTATCCTTTCATGTCCCCTGCTTGCTTTCCTAATTTACTTTTTATGTTCCCTCTTGCACATTATATACTACTTGATTGATTTTTCTGAGGAAGTGATGGAGATGATTGATGAGGGTAGAGCAGCGGATGTTGTCTACATAGATTTTAGTAAGGCTTTCGACAAGGTCCCTCATGGTAGGCTCATCCAGAAGATCTAGATGTATGGGATCCATAGTGACTTGGCCGCTTGGATTCAGAATTGGTTTGCCCATAAATGTCAGCGTAGTGTCGGAAGAGTGTTTTTCTGGCTGAAAGTCCGTGACTATTGGTGTTCTGCTGTTTGTGATATATATAAATGATTTGGATGAAAATGTAGATGGGTGGGTTAGTAGGTTTTGCAGATGACACAAAAATAGATGGAGTTCTGGATAGTGTAGAAGGTTGTCCAAGGAAACAGCGGGTATAGATCAGTTGCAGATATGGGGTGGAGAAATGACAGACGGAGTTTAATTCAGGCAAGTGTGAGGTACTGCATATTGGGAAATTAAATGTTAAGGGTAAGTATACAGTTAATAGCAGGACCCTAAACAGCACTGATGTACAGAGGGATCTTGGGGTTCAAGTCCATAACTCCCTGAAAGTGGCCACACAAGTAGATAGGGTGGTAAAGGGTGGCATGCTTGCCTTTATTGGTTGGGACATTGAGTACAAGAGTCAGGATATCATGTTATAAAACTTTGGTTCGGCTGCACTTAGAGTATTGTGTTCATTTCTGGTCTCCACATTACAGGAAGGACATGGTGACTTTGGAGAGGGTGCAACAAAGGTTTACCAGGATGAGAAGGTAAGAGCTATAAGGAGAGGCTGGATAAATTAGGGTTGCCTTCTCTGGAGCAGCAGAGGCAGAGGGGAGACCTGATAGAAGTCTGTAAAATTATGAGAGGCATAGATAGGATTGACAGTCAGAATCTTTTTCCCAGAGTTGAAATGTCTATAAACTAGGAGGCATGTGGAGGGGGAAAGTTCAAAGGAGATGTGAGGGACAAGTTTTTTTTTTACACTGAATAGTGGGTGTCTGGAACACTGCCAGGGTGGTGGTGCAGGCAGATATGATAGGGGTGTTTAAGGGGCTTATAGATAAGCATATGAATATGCAAGGAATAGAAGGATATGGACCAAGGGCAGACAGAAGCGATTAGTTTAATTTGGTGTCATGTTTGGCATAACATCGTAGGCTGAAGGGCCTGTTCCTGTGCTGTACTGTTCCTGTGCTGTACTGTTCCATATTCTCTCAGGCTTCACTGTTTTAAGCCCTCAAATCTGCCTTAAGCCTCCTTCTTCTCTTCATCGTACACTGCATATCCCTCAGTATCCAGGGTTCACTGGATTGGTTGGCAGCAAGGGCAAGGGAGTGGCTTTCAGCAGGTCCTGCCCTTCCTGATGTTGGGTCTGTAGATCAGGCACTGACTGTCTGACAGGGTTTGCTTTTCAAGCTTCCTGTCTGTCCAGTCCTTGCCTCACCACTGGTTGAATATCAGTGGCAGCAGGATGAGGCTCTTAAGTGAGCATTAATTGCTCAGTTAAAGGCCTCAATTGACAGCAAGGTGGGAAGGTCCAAAGATGTGCAGTTTAGGTGGATTGGCCATGCTAAATTGCCACTTAGTGTCCAAAGATGTGTAGGTTAGGTAGATGAGCCATGGTAAATCTACAGGGTTACCGGGATAGGGTGGAGGCAAGGGCCTGGGTGAGATGCTCTTTCGGTGAGTCGGTACAGACTTGATTAATTGAATGGCCTCTTTCTGCACTGTAGGGATTCTATGGTTCTAAGGCTGCTCACGAGCTTTCCCACTCTGGGCTTAATGGGAGCAGAGGCGAGAAGATATCTTAGAAGAAGAATCTTAGAATCCCTACAGCACAGAAAGAGGCCATTCGGCCCATCGAGTCTGCACCGACCACAATCCCACCCAGGCCCTATCCCCATATCCCTACATATTTACCCACTAATCTCTCTAACCTACGCATCCCAGTACATGAAGGGCAATTTTGGCACGGCCAATCAACCTAACCTGCACATCTTTGGACTGTGGGAGGAAACCGGAGCACCCGGAGGAAACCCACGCAGACACGAGGAGAATGTGCAAACTCCACACAGACAGTGACCCAAGCCGGGAATCGAACCCAGGTCCCTGGAGCTGTGAAGCAGCAGTGCTAACCACTGTGCTACCATGCCGCCTCCTGCCCAATTAAATGCTCCTCCGCCTCCAAATACGCCTCAAGGGAGGGCATTAAATTTTGCCAATTATTTCCACTTCCACCACCCTTGCAGGCAAGGAGTTCCAGGTCACTATCATTTGCTGAACATAAATTTTAATCCCATATTCACCCTTCATATCTTGCCAAAAGCTTAAATATGTGACCCCTCGACCAATCACCTAGTGGGAATGCAGTTCTTCCTTGTCCTACCTAAGTCAAACATGCTATAATCTTTTACATTTTTATCAAATCTCCCTGCAATCTGCCTTGTTCTAAGGAGAATTAGCCCAGCTTTTCCAACTGAACTCTCTAACCAAAATTCTGCCCACCTCTGGAACCATTCTCTACTGCTCCCTCTCAGAGAACTTCACATCCTTCCGAGTGTGCTGACTAGAATTGTATAGATGGGACCGAGCCAAAGTATTAGAAACATTCAGCATAACTTCCCTGCTTTGTACTCAATGTATTTTCTAACGAAGTACCCTTATAACGGTCAGTTGCTACTACTTTATTTCTCTTTTACCACCTGATTTGATATTGAATTCACTTATTCTAATTTCTACTTTTCCCCCCTCAGTCCTTGAGCTGATAACTTCACAATCCATCCATCTGATTGGTTAAAGAGATAGATGGTTGTTTGCCCTGTTCATTCAAGTTCCAGATTATATGATCACACAGGATCATTGGTGTGAAACATTAAATCTGTTTCTCTCTCCATAGATACTAGTCTGGCATGATACTTCCAGCATTTTTTCTTTTCATTGTAAAATAGCTAATCTTTCCCTGCAGCCGACAAAATAACCTACTAACAATAAGCTATAGAATTCCTCTATGACCAAGAATTCTTTTTGTGGCATGACACTTTCATTATCCTCATAGGAGCCTTCTAAACAAATGGATCTCTGATCCTAACTCCATTAGTTCTACCCTGAACATGCAAACAGGGAATGATAGAACAACTGAACATGAAGTACAGTGCATCGAGTGCAAACCAGCAACTGAGCTTTGCAGTCCAACAATATTTAAGTTTCATTGTCTGGCTGGCATTCCTGCCTTGGGGCCAGGAGGTAGCTTTGCCTATGACTGCTCACATGCATGTGCACTCTGTTTCCCATTTGTAAATTTGAATCCTTTTGTGAACTGGCAGCAACAAGCACTTTCTTGAAAACTCTGCTTCAGCTTATGAAATGAGAGTCATTTATGGTGCACAAGGTGGTCACGTCCATGCCAGTTCTCCACAGAGTAACTATTAATCGCATCCCATTGCTCCATCCCCATAACCTTGCAGTTTTATTCCCTTTGAATGCCCATTCAATTTCCTTTTGAAATTATTCATTGGACAGTATTTAATGTAGGTGACGGAATCCCCCACACTGCCGACACCCACCCAATCAATTTTTAAACCTAGTCTGACACTGCTGTGATACTCCACCACATTTAGATCGATGCCTCACTGTTGAATTTCATTCTAAAAAAGAAACTGCACTATATCATAGAAATCCTAGAAACCCTACAGTACAGAAAGAGGCCATTCGGCCCATCGAGTCTGCACCGACCACAATCCCACCCAGACCCTACCCCTATATCCCTACATATTTTACCCACTAATCTACACATCCCAGGACACTAAGGGCAATTTTTTTTAGCATGGCCAATCAACCTAACCAGCACATCTTTGGACTGTGGGAGGAAACCGGAGCACCCGGAGGAAACCCACGCAGACACGAGGAGAATGTGCAAACCACACAGACAGTGACCCAAGCCGAGAATCGAACCCAGGTCCCTGGAGCTGTGAAGCAGCAGTGCTAACCACTGTGCTACCATGCCGCCCTATAGTTCAGATCTTATCATACGATTCACATAAAGTAAGGAGCCATTTAGCTCATCCTGCCTGTTCCATTCCCAGATCAAATATAATCTGATTCAGTGGCGTATTGCTATTGTCGTTGGACTAGCAATCCAGAGACCGTGTTCAAATCCCACTATGGCAGATGGTGAAATTTGAATTTGATAAAAATCTGAAATTACTAAAGTCCAATGATGACCATGAAACCATCGTCAATTGATATAAAAACCCATTTAGTTCACTAATGTCCTACAGGGAAGGAAATCTGCCATCCTTACCTAGTCTGGCCTACATGTGACTCCAGGTCCACAGCAATGTGGTTGACTCTTAACTGCTCTCAGGGATGGGTAATAAATGCTGGCCCAGCCAACAATGCCCACATTCCATGAACGAATAAAACAAATCCAACACATTTACTCATCTGTAGAAAGATTTTGCTAGCTCCTCCCTGTTGCCTTTCAAAACAGCTGACCTTTCTATACACAAAGAAAATTTTGATTTTCATCTAAATTCTGTAACAAATTTTCACAGTAAGGGTGACACAACTGAATTACACTTGAAATTTTCATTCACGTTGCTAATAAATAGCAATTTTAGTGTCTGGGAATCCATTCATGATGGGAAGAGCAATTATTAAGTGTGGTGCTGAGAATTTATTAAGTTCCAAGTAAAGTCCATACAAGCAGCAAGAAATCATTCTGTCAAAGTTATGAGTTTGAACCTTCTGGCTAAACTTTTAAAAACTGATCCCATGAGGTGGTTTTAGCTTAGGGAGTCCCAGTAATAATCAGAAGCAATTTTATTTTATATTTTCAGATGAATAGAAATAAGCAATTTTTGAGTAGACTGTAGCATCTTTTTGACAAAAATACTTCTTTACTGAAATGAATTCAGTTTTGTATAACACTTTTGGGAGATGTATACATGGTGTAAGCTGCATTGCAATCAGTAAAGGCTGCAGAAACCACATTTGCAAAGAAATCCGGGGGGAATATTTGTGACCTTTCATACATAATCATCAAGATATTTTACTTTAAAAGCTAGCAGAAAACAAACTGAGAAAGAACTGATTCTTCACCTTTCTTTTAGTTTGAAATGTATTACTGAAAAAAGAGATATGCCGTCAATTCTTTTTGTCTTGGGCTCATCAGGACAGATTCATCATAATACCAATTGTAAAGGAAACAGCAATTTATATTGTTTGATAAGAAAGTGAATATTGGTTGGCAAGTGGACTCTGGTTTGTAGAGGTATTGCCATGGAGTGCATCAGGGAACAATTATTTGCCAAGATTTTGTTCAAATTCATAGAATCATAGAATCCAACAGTGAAGAAGGTGGCCATTCGGCCCATTGTGTTTTCACCAAACACAATCCCCCCCCCAGGCCCTATCCCTGTAATCACATAACCCCATGCATTTATCCTAGCTAGTCCCCCTGACACCAAGGGGCAATTTAGCATGGCCAATCCACCTAACTTGCACATCTTTGGACTGTGGGAGGAAATCAGAGCAGCCGGAGGAAACCCACGCAGATATGGGGAGAACATGCAAACTCCAAACAGACAGTGACCCAAGTCAAGAATCAAACCCGGGTCCCTGTGCTGTGAGGCAGCAGTGCTAACCACTGTGCCAGTGTGCCGCTCAAATTCAAACCAGGCAGGTCAACTCTGAATGGTCAATGCATTGCCATGGGGAATAACCAGGGAATGGCTTTTATTTAGTTGAAAAAGGTGAAATGCTCCTACTGTCTGCAGAGGACAGGGCTCTATTGTCAATGTATGTAGCTGTTAATAAGTATAAGTGGGCCACATGTGAGCCTGACTGGTACATCTTAAATTGGTTTTCAGACAGAAGGAACATTTGAAAAAAAGCTTGTCTCTAGTAAGCAGAGTCCACTTGACAACTAATCAGCACTCTCCTCTCATGGCATATAAATTGAAAACCAAGGTGGAAAAGGAGGGAGAAACTTTAAACAATCATGGTAATTAAGGAAAAGGTTCTATAGAAACTACTGGGATTGAAGGCTGACAAATCCTGTGGACCTGATGGGCTGCATCTTAGCGTCAGTTTTTACTTCTGAATTTTAGCTAAGACAATGCTGTGATGGTCCATGGAGTTAAATTGAAAGGGATGAATGTTGGAGCAACAGAAATGTGGATTGCAATTTTAAGGGGACTGGAGTCAGAGTATCTACTGAGGACAGCCCACCTGGAGAATTAAGGTCACGAGAGTCACTTCCTTCTACTCCTGCCTTTTCTCCATCTCATCATCTCTCTCCTCCAGAGCTGCTTGGTGAAAAGCACTGCATCCTCATGAGATGGTTTTCAGACAGAAGGAACATTTTCAGACAGAAGGAACATTAAGCAAGGAGTAAGAAGAGCTAAAAGGGGTCATGATAAAGCATTGGCCAGCAGGATTAAGGAAAATCCCAAGGCTTTTTACACATATATAAAGAGCAAGAGGGTAGCCAGGGAGAGGGTTGGTCCACTCAAGGACAAGGGAGGGAATCTATGTGTGGAACCAGAGGTAATGGGCGAGGTATTAAATGAGTACTTTGCATCAGTATTCACCAAAGAGAAGGACTTGGTGGATGATGAGTCTGGGAAAGGATGTGTAGATAGTTTGAGTCATGTTGAGATCAAAAAGGAGGTATTGGGGTTCTTGAGAAACATCAAGGTAGACAAGTCTCCAGGGTCTGATGGGCTATACCCCAGAATACTGAGAGAGGCAAGAGAGGAAATTGCTGGGGCCTTGAGAGAAATCTTTGTATCCTCACTAGCTACAGGGGAGGTCATGATGTGGAGATGCCAGCGTTGGACTGGGGTAAACACAGTAAGAAGTTTAACAACACCAGGTTAAAGTCCAACAGGTTTATTTGGTAGCAAAAGCCACACAAGCTTTCGGAGCCCCAAGCCCCTTCTTCAGGTGAGTGGGAATTCTGTTCACAAACAGGGCATATAAAGACACAAACTCAATTTACATGAATAATGGTTGGAATGCGAATACTTACAGCTAATCAAGTCTTTAAAATACAAACAATGTGAGTGGAGAGAGCATCAAGACAGGTTAAAGAGATGTGTATTGTCTCCAGACAGGAAAGCCAGTGAAACTCTGCAGGTCCAGGCAGACTGTGGGGATTACAAATAGTGTGACATGAATCCAATATCCCGGTTGAGGCCGTCCTCATGTGTGTGGAACTTGGCTATCAGTTTCTGCTCAGCGACTCTGCGCCGTCGTGTGTCGTGAAGGCCGCCTTGGAGAACGCTTACCCGAATATCAGAGGCTGAATGCCCGTGACCGCTGAAGTGCTCCCCAACAGGAAGAGAACAGTCTTGCTTGGTGATTGTCGAGCGGTGTTCATTCATCCGTTGTCGCAGCGTCTGCATAGTTTCCCCAATGTACCATGCCTCGGGACATCCTTTCTTGCAGCATATCAGGTAGACAACGTTGTACAGGGGAGGTCCCAGAGGATTGGAGAATAGCCAATGTTGTTCCTTTGTTTAAGAAGGCTCACCGGCCTGTAATCCAGGTAATTACAGGCCAGTGAGCCTTACATCAGTGGTAGGGAAATTATTGGAGAGGATTCTTTGAGACAGGATTTATTTCCACTTGGAAATAAGTGGACATATTAGTGCGAGGCAACATGGGTTTGTGAAAGGGAGGTCGTGTCTCACAAACTTGATCGAGTTTTTCGAGGAAGTGACGAAGATGATTGATGAGAGTAGGGCAGTGGATGTTGTCTACATGGACTTCAGTAAGGCCTTTGACAAGGTCCCTCATGGCAGACAAGTGCAGAAGGTGAAGTCGCATGGGATCAGAGGTGAGCTGGCAAGGTGGATACAAAACTGGCTCGGTCATAGAAGACAGAGGGTAGCAATGAAAGGGTGCGTTTCTGAATGGATGCTGTGACAAGTGGTGTTCCTCAGGGATCAGTGCTGGGACCTTTGCTGTTTGTAATATATATAAATGATTTGGAGGAAAATGTAACTGGATTCATTAGTAAGTTTGCGGACGACACAAAGGTTGATGGATTTGCAGACAGCGATGAGGACCATAAGAGGATACAGCAGGATATAGATCAGTTGGAGACTTGGGCGGAGAGATGTCAGATGGAGTTTAATCTGGACAAATGTGAGGTAATGCATTTTGGAAGGTCTAATACAGATAAGAAATATACAGTAAATGGCAGAACCCTTAGGGGTATTGATAGGCAAAGGGATCTGGGTGTTCAAGTACACAGGTCACTGAAAGTGGCAATGCAGGTGGAGAAGGTAGTCAAGAAGGCATACGGCATGCTTGCCTTCATCGGCCGGGTCATTGAGTTTAAAAATTGGCAAGTCATGTTGACGTTTTATAGAACCTTAGTGAGGCCGCACTTGAAATATAGTGTTCAATTCTGGTCGCCACACTACCAGAAGGATGTGGAGGCTTTGGAGAGGGTACAGAAAAGGTTTACCAGGATGTTGCCTGGTATGGAGGGCATTAGCTATGAGGAGAGGTTGGAGAAACTTGGTTTGTTCTCACTGGAGCGATGGAGGTTGAGGGGAGACCTGATAGAAGTCTACAAGATTATGAGAGACATGGACAGAGTGGATAGTCAGCTTTTTCCCAGGGTGGAAGAGTCAATTACTAGGGGGCATAGGTTTAAGGCGCGAGCGGCAAGTTTTAAAAGAGATGTACACGAGACAGACTTTTTCCACAGATAGTGGTGGGTGCCTGGAACTCGTTGCCGGGGGAGGTAGTGGAAGCGGATACGGTAGTGACTTTTAAGGGGCGTCTTGACACGTACATGAATGAGATGGGAATGGAGGGATATGGTCTCCGGAAGCATAGGGGGTTTTAGTTAAGTCGGGCAGCATGATCGCTGCAGGCTTGGAGGGCCGAAGGGCCTGTTCCTGTGCAGTAATTTTATTTGTTCTTTGTTCTTGAGATTGAGGTTGTGAAGGATGCAGCAGATGGTCATGAATGTCCCCACGCACTATGGTGAATACTGGAAGGATCTCCCTGAGCAGGGTGGGCAGAATAACAATTGTTTCTGGACACTGATGGTTTGGCTGCACAAAGTTGTTGGTCACAGCATGACTATCATTGTGGGTGCGCTACCCAGGTGTAGTCAGGTGGAGGAGAGGAATCATTAGACAGCTGTAGAGTAGATATCCCATGTCAACCAGTAGCCAGCTCTGGTTCCTTGTGGTGGTTCAAAGATGGTTGGCAAACACCAACAGCATACCCATGGAGCAGTGTATGTTCCTGTTGATAAGTGGAGTCTGCAGAACCACAGTCAATAGTGCCCCTGAAGCAATACAACCACTCTAACCTCTAATAGAGAGAAATATCTATGGTCCCTTGTAGACGATAGATAATTACCTTACCTTGATTACTTATTAAATTTTAAAATAAAGCATGTTTCCCTAACAATAAAATTCAAGAGGTTGAAGGAATGAGCTAAATTATAGGAAGTGTGAAAAACCCCAGCAAAGTACACTTTGATTCATTCCTTCTTTCTCTGTGAGAAAAATGTGTGACTTACAGATTAGTTTTTGAGTCATAATTTCATTTTGACATAACATGCTTCAATAACCTGGGGTTATTAAGTAGCTGTGTGCCATATGTGTATACTCTCTCATCCATAATCTTGTTGAAAAGCTCATGAGTACAATCACTCTGTTCTAAAGATTCATTGCAGCTTCACTTAACTCAATTCATATTGACTTCCAGGGCTTTAAATATTTTAATTACAATATAAATTAATCCATATGCAATACGAGAAGCTTAAATAGGGAGCCTCACTAAAAGTGCTTCTCTGATTCATGAAAGTGCTACAAAGGATTAGAATAGACTTTGATCAGTTGGCTGCCTCCTTGTAAAAGTAATTTGCATGTTTGCAGTCTTGTTGTTTAACTGTTGTCCCCTCTTCTTTATGTCAGTATTGAAGAAAGGTGCCTTGCTGTCATTACATTTGTAGATGTTGACTGACTTACTGAGCATTGACTATTTTCTGTTTTTAAATATCAAATATTCTCAATTTTTCCTCTCAACTAGCATGATATTCGAGCAGGTCCCCTGGTCTATGACAGATATAAATCACTTATCCAAATTGAATTTGTGTGGCCTTCTGCATCCTCAGGCTGTTCATTTTAACAGTTTAATCAATAAAAGTACCATTATAAAATTTAAATGGATACTTGAAGAAATGAACATGTATAAGATTGCTCACTACCAATGACTCACTGTTTAATAAAGAGAAGGACATGCATTTACATTGTGCTTTTAACATAGTAAAATCTTCCTTCATAGGAATATTATCAGAGAAAAGTTGACCCCGAATCACAGAAGAGTTATTGGGCTGGTAAGGTTGAAGATTTGTCTTAAAGGAGAAGAAAGTATAAAAGAGCAGAGAGGTTAAAAGCAGGAGTTCCAGAGCTTAGTTAGCAGGACGGCATGGTCAGCAATGGTGGAGAGATGAAAATCAGGATGCCCAAGAAGGTAAAATTACAGAAGCACAGAGAACTTGGTCTGTTGAAGGGCTGGCCGAGGTTAGAGGTCCAAGCTCGGGGAAGGATTTGGAAATTAGGCTGATAATTTTAAAATCAGACATACATTCATTAAGAAATACTGCCCTAAAAATGTGATGCACGAGTTTGTATAAAATTTTACAGCAGACTGGGTGTACCTACACCTTAGGGACTGAAACAGTTGAAGAAGGCAGCACACCAGCACTTTCTCAAGAACAACTAGGGATGGGCAATAAATGCTGGGCTAGCCAATAGTGTCAACATCCCTTAAACAGAATCATAGAATTTCTACAGTGTGGAAGAAGGCTATTCAGCCCACCAAATCTGCACCGACTCTCTGACAGAGCATCCCACCTAGGCCCCTTCCCCGTAACCCTGCATATTTACCCTGATAGTCCTCCTCACATACACATCTTGGGATATGAATGGGCAATTTTGCATGGCTAATCCACCTAACCTGCAGATCCTTGAACTAAATAAATAAAACAAAACTTAAACTGTCTATTTAATTTCAAGATAAAATGGAATTTGGGGTCTAAAGGATGGCATTACAATCAAGTCATTACAATTGACATATTGAATGGAAACAAAGGGAGCAAGACTGTCGACCAACCTCAAATTGTCGTTGAAAGCCCCTGACAGAGGAGATAACAGCTTAATTAAATTCACTGGTGTTTAATCTGTCCAAGACTCTTACATTCAGCACATTTCTTCACCGAGTAAAAGGATTTTAAGGTTGCATGAAAACCAAAGCCAATGTTTTATTCATTTTATTATTCCACTTAGTGATGCAACACTTATTTAAATTGTGAGTAGTATGTTAAGTACTGCAAGTGTCAAAGCAGCAGCATTTATATCTGAACCCAACCTCTGCCTTTTATTATATCCTCACTATTTCTGGGCTGGTGTTGGAAGCAGAGGTGAGTGTTTCTAATCAATGTGGTAATCATTGCTAGAAATGATGTTGGGGGCCCAAAGACAAGTGTTCCACATCCACACATTATTCTTTGGCAACCTCATTACCACATATGATGATGGATTTTTGGGGTCTACAAGAGCAGGAAATGTAGAATGAATTAGGTGGGAGCCAAAATTTTCATTTCCCAATGACAAGTCGAGATGCAGAGTTTAAATCAGCAGTTTGTTTTTGTGATGGGTCCAGGCTCACACATGTCTTGTGGCAGGTTCCCTCATCAGCGCGAGCCTTGTTTTAGAACTACGTCCTACCTTTAAAATAAAGTCAGTGGCGAATCTTGAGGTATCCGGTTCACATTCATTTGAAAGTGGCATGCATTAGTTAGTTTTGTTCAGTTGTGTCTGAAGTCATTGAATTTCTTTGCTGAACTCTGTGGCACAAGGGAGGGGAGCAGGAGAATGACAGCTTGTATGGAGGGTCAGGACCAGCATGGGTAAATCAGAGGTGTGGGAGTGGACGGGGTGAGGGTGTGGAGTGAAGTTGGGACTATGAGGAGTGGAAGACTTCAGGGAGGACACAGGACATTGTTGTGGGCATGGAAGATTGGTAGAGTGAAGGGCCTGATGTCCTGGGTGTGGTGGGAGATGTTGGTTTGGACAGTCAGTCAAGGTATGAAAATGAGAGGCCTAAACCACATGGTCAGTACTGCCTGCACTTGGGTCTATGGCAGGATGTTAACTGTCAAAGGGAACATTCGCAGTCACAGGCAGAAGGTCCAGCTGGAGGTTGGTGTGGTAGGCAGGCTGATCCAGTCTGATTTTGGGATAATTGAAAGTCTCATCGGGTGGGTCACAGGATCTAACAACAGTTCTCAGAATGATGCAAGGAGGGTCTAGCATCAAAGGAGGAATCTCAATGGGGACACGTGTAAGATTTGCAAGATTTGGGAGGTGTGGGCCAAGACCTGGCATTTCCAATTGGAGGGTGACTAGGTCCAGGGTATATAATGTGGTTGAAGGGTTGTAGAGGGAAGGTGTAAAGTGATGTTGGGAGGGTCAGGGGTAATAGGGAGAAATGTGAATGTGACAGCAGGAAGGTGGGGCATAATGGGTTCAAACACTAACCTTAACAATGACCACCTTTGCTGTGCCATGCAGTGCCAGAATTGGAGGTAAAAATGGGGGCAGCCAATGTGTGTTGGCTGAAGTTCTGGTTGTGGTCACTGTCCATGACTTCTATGGTGAAATCTATGGTTCTCATCTCAGTCTGTCTCTTCTCATAGTTCAATTGCTGGAATGCCTATGCATCTCATATACTCAATATTCCCACACTTCAGGAGCAGAAGGAGAGGACGCAAGAAAGGAGAGCTCTTGCCAGTAACAACAGAGGCCACACTGCCGCAGGCAACACCAAATGGAAATGCTGGTCAAAATGGGGCCATCCAAGGAAAGCATCTTAGAAAAAGGATATCTGGCATTGGCATCAAAGTTGTAGCTTAGAGGCAGATACTGACAGCAGGTTGCATCAATTAAAAGCGTCCCCAGTCACAGAATTGCATGTGCCTCCCATGCACACTGCCAGCACTTTAAATTTAGTTAGAATTGTGGAGGGCAAAGGTGGCGCACAGTTCTGGGTCCATTGTGGGGAACGGCATACAAAACGGCATCCATAGGGTCACTTTCCACCTGTATACTGATGCCGTCTTCAACTATCTGTACACTACCTTGCTTAATCCCTCTGCTGTCTCTGTGCTGTCAGATTGTTTGTCTGACTACCAAAACTTGGATGAACCATATTTTCCTTTAGCTACACATTGGTAATATCAAAGCCATTGCCTTTGGAATTTTCCAGGAACTCCACACCCTTGCCATCTACTGCTTCTCTCTCAGGTAGAACCAGATTGTCCATAATCTCCATGTCCTACTCAATCCTGAACTGTCCTTCCAACCACATTGCCTTTCATCACAACGAACATTTAATGGCACCTCTGCGAATTTACCAGTGTCAGTTCTACCTTAACCCTCCTGCCACTGAATGGACTCTTCCAGCATTAGCTGAGTCAGCCTCACAGACTACACTCTTTATAAACTTCAGATCAGCTAAACTCTGCTGCCCATATCATATTGCACACAAAACCCCTCTTACCCATCACTCCTGTTGTTACTGAACTCCATTGCTTTTCATTCCCAAAGCCTTAAATTTAAAATTAGTTTTTGTGTTCAAATCCCTTTATGTTTTCACTCATCATATCTCCATTACCTACTCTGGCCCTGCAACTCCTCTCCCTGAACTCTCTCTGGGTCTGGCATCTTCTGCCATGCTACCATTTGTAGCCATGCTGTCAACCAGCCAGGAAAAGCAGGCTAGAATTCCCTTCCACTTGCCTCTCTTCCATTCAAACTCTTTAAATTCCACCAAAGTTTCAGTCATGCCTGCTAACATCTTTCTTTGGCTGAGAGCCCATTTTTGTGATTGTACATTTGCAAGGTGCTTTTAGATGTTTTTTTCTATATTAAGAGCACAATATAAAGTTGTTGTTCTTCTTGTTTGGTTACTGGATCTTCATGTAGCATGCATAATCGATGCAGGACTAGAAGAAATGGTGGTTTTGTTGTCCCATATATTGTTCACTGACACATGGCACCTTCTATAAAAGGGTCGCAAAGCTTTTCCCATTCTGCCCTAACAGTGTGTCTTAAATCTATATTATCATTACTACATCACCATGAACTTTTACACTTCCTTGCAAAACACAGATGTTCTCTTCAAGGAGACATTGCTCATTACACACTAGTGTGAGACTGTCATTGTTCCTTTTATTTGAGAAGCATAAAGGCACTGTTGCCATTTGACCCAAGCTTGGCATTTTGCGAACTTAATTACAGAATGTAATAAAATGGAAACAGATCATTTGGACCATCACATTTGTGCTAGTTTCTTTCCCATATAGTTGCCACTACTTACGCTGCTCATGTGAATGGTAGCTAACACTGTAATTCAGGAATTTAATAATAACCATTTTTCGTTACCATTGGGATCCATTACAAGGTTAATCTGGAAGCTAAACTGGCCCTGTCTTTATTTGCAGTTTTAACCTCATGAGCACTCATTGCTTATAATGGCAAAAAACATTTTTATAATAACATGTCAAACAAAGAAACTAGTAAAAGCTGACACAGCTCCCAAAAAAGCTATAACTCCAAAAATGTTCTCATTATAAAACTACGGACATGTGAAAAGTTATTATGTTGGATTTGAAATTTAAGCTGTAGATAGACCTAACATTGTCTCAATTCTAATAGAGGGATTAAAACACTAGGATTGAAAGGGAATATGCAGATATTGAAGAGATCAAATTAGTGGTGTATTTTAAAGATGTTTAGGATATGTTCCCTGGTAATTCTCTAAATTTTTCATTAAAATTTATGCATACGGGTTAATTTTCACTATATTTATACTTCACATTTGCTAGGTTTTCTTAACCTAAAAAAGAGAAATAGTGATATTTGAGTCTATAACATATCAGCCATTCTTTGTTGCTTCTCACCAGATAACAACTACAAAAGAACCAGACCAATCTGAAGGCCAGGCCCCAGTGTAACAGCACCCAACAACTGCTGACAGGGAGCTTGCCAATTAGGAGTGAACAGGAAATCCAGCAGGTCCTTGGTGAAGCTGGGACAGACGTTTGTGCTGTACCTCCAGCAAAGTTACAATGGTGGAATCGAAGCAGCTCGCAGGAAATTCCAGACCCATGAGTATGTATTTCCTCTACCTGTAGTAGATCATTCAACACTACTTAAATGTACAAGGTGTCACATTTAACACATAAACACATTGCTTCCATTATGCTCCAGTTGACCATGTACTATGGTGCACAGGAATGCTGCCATTTTAACTCTTTTTCTAAGTGAATTGGAGTTAAAATCTTGCCCAATGAATGCAGCCAGCTTTGTAAAAATACTTAAAATTCTTAAAATACTCTGATTAACTGCCGGAAGAATGTAAGCTGCAGGAAAGGGGGAGGTTGGGCCAGCGGGGGTGAAAGGCGGACCTTCCATATCTGTTAATCATTTCATCTGCAGATGGTTTGATATACAAGATTAAAGGAGTACAGGAGAACAGTTATCAAAGATAGAAATCAGGAACTCAGACAACACACACGCCACGCACACACACACAAAACAAACTGACTATCTTTTCATTGCAAGAAGTCTCACAACACCAGGTTGAAGTCCAACAGGTTTATTGTTGGAATGTGAGTCTTCCAACCATTCCAACTCGCATTCCAACCGTTATTTTGTAAATTGAGTTTGTGTCTTTATATGCCCTGTTTGTGAACAGAACTCCCACTTACCTGATGAAGGCGCAGCACTCCGAAAGCTAGTGGCTTGTGCTACCAAATAAACCTGTTGGACTTTAACCTGGTGTTGTGAGACTTCTTACTGTGTTTGCCCCAGTCCATCGCCGGCATCTCCACATCATATACTCATTAGCAGGGTTTTTCCCTATTGCAGCTAACTAAATAAGTAACTACCAACGAACCAACCACTAAGAAAAACAAGGACAATGAAAGCTGACAACCAAAGTCACACAGATAAATCTAAATTAAGCCATCAGCAAATGCATCCACAATCTTACTTGTCAAGATGTGATGAATATATGCCAAAAATGTGAAGGACAAAAGCATCAATCTAATGCCTGGAGCTTTAATGCAGTTAATGAAGGCTGAAGACAAAGGTCCAAAACATCCGGATGAAATCTCATTGCAAGAACAACCAAAACCTTGAAATCATCTCATTCTATTTTTATACACTGCAGGAGTATTTATTGGCGAGCAGGATTATACATGATAAAGTGTCTTTTCCAGCTTCCCCCATAGCTCACTCAATGTATCCAGTGAATAGCAGATCTAAAAAGTTTCAGGAAGGTTCTAGAATCAATGGCCGCAATTTCTCCAACAAAATGACTAAGTGAAATCTCCGGCAGGAAAAGCAGTGTGATTCTCACTGAGTCAGTCAGCAATCTTCCCCCACTTAGTAATTTTTTCGTAAGGGGAATGATTTATACCACAAAGGAGGGGGTGGGGCCTAAAGGTCCTGGCAATGCCTGCTCCAGGAATTGGAGTGCTGTTTTTATAGGGTGTTCCAATATCAGATTAACCTTAAAGGAACCCTCCCATGCATCGCTAGCATCAAAAGTCCCTCCTCACAATGTGTGAACCCTGCTATGGGCTCACCTACAAAACTTTCCCCCTTCAGACTCTGTCTCCCCATATAGCCACGCACCCTTCAGGTCCTGCCACTTTCAAGTCCCCGCCCTTGGCAGTTCTAGGTTGGCAGTGTCAGGAAGCTAGGGGAAAGTGCCTGGTCACTGCCCAGCCATGTCCATGACCACCCGGTGGCTCTAATGGCCTCCAAGCGTGGTCATCACATCTAGTCCCTGTTTGTGAAGACCAGTAGTTATTCTCACTGGCTTCGCATTGCGCTGGCGGGTGGGTGAATTCCAGGAGCTGGGTGAATCTGGTTTAAAACTAATTCTACATATTTAAATAAAGATTTAAATATACTAATCTGATTCACGCCCGCAGTGGGTCTGTGTGGAGTTGTGACACTAATAAACAATAAATAAGTAATGTATCAGTGTGAATTACAGGGCATCAACCTGAACAAGACCTCTGATCCTCTTCATAGAGATGCTGCCTGACTTGCTGAGATTTTCCAAAATTTGATGATTTATTTCAGATTCCAGCACCTTAGTATTACTCTCCGATATGTCTGATCCTCCAATCTATGCTCTCAACAAGAGAACAGTCTCTGAAAATTGCCATTGAGTGAAGGACAAATGCATATTCAATCCCAAAGTCCCTCCATTCCCAATTTAATTCTTCACAGACTGAGAAGGTTGTGGATTATATCTTTAAGCTAGAAAGGAGTTTTGTGATATTAGCCTCTCTTCAACTATAAGGGATACGTGTGGTGATTTGAATGTTGGCTGATTGCCCATGCATGCAGTAGCGGTGAGACCAGATGGATGAAAGATAATTCATTTTTAAATCACATTAAAATCATCATTTAATTTCCTTGAACAAAATGATTACTGTGTGACCCTTCACTTTAGCCACCTCAGGTGAATAAATTTAAAATGTGCCATTTTCTTTAAGTGGAGTTGAATAAGAAACACCATCATTCAGAAGAGAAATTATTATTGAATATACAATGATTCTTATTCTGGAGAAGATGCTTTTATCATTAAATGCAATTTATGTGCTTGATTTGTATCACATATTATATTAGATACTTTTTAACTTTGCTATTTTCCTCCCTAGAGAATCAAAAAAGTAAATGCTTATAACAAAAATAGATACAATGGCCAGGGCTTGTGGCTGTAATCTCTCACTCCGGGAGACTAATTCCTGTGGCAGTGGCAGGAAATTGGAGGGGAGAGTTTAGCGGGTAAGCCCACCGATTCACGCAATATCAGCTCATTAATTATGCAGCCGCAAGGTTCATGTTAAATCTCATGGTGGGTCAGGCAGGAAGTTGGCCACCCCACCGACATTGTCTAGGTGCCATAATGAAAAGGCACCAAGACAACGCCCCCCAACCTTGCAGAGCTGGAATCATAGAAGATGATAAATCATAGAATCCCTACAGTGCAGAAGGCGGCCATTTGGCCCATCAAGTCTGCACCGACAACAATCCCACCCAGGCCCTTTTCCCGTAATCCCATATATTTAGCCTGCTGCTCTACCTGACACTAAGGGACACTTTAACATGAATAATTAACCTAACCTGCACATCTTTGGATTGTGGGAGGAAACCGGATCACCTGAAGGAAACCCATGCAGGCACAGGGAGAATGTGCAAACTCTGCACAGACAGTCCCAAGGCCAGAATTTAACCTGGTCCTTGGCGCTGTGAGACAGCAGTACTAACCACTGTGCCACCATGCTGTCCTGATGCGGGCCTACCCCTTTGGACTTCACCTCCTAACCCCCCAACTTCCATCATGTCTTTGTGGCCCCTCTGCTGCACAATACATTGTCAGTGCCAGGGAGAAGAGCAGTGTGAATGGTTGTGGTAATATAATCAGGGCCTAGTTTTAAGGCTGATTAAATTGGATATCCTAAATTAAAGAATTGGGCATACTAAAATCAAACACAGTCAAAACTCGGGCAGGCCAATTATACAAATACACAAACATGTCTGTGCCTGGCCCATCAAAGATCATCGCACTCTACTGAGACCCAGCATTACATCATCGCACCCCATTGAAATGCCCAGGCCTATTGTTAGAACAGTAAGAAGTCTCACAACACCAGGTTAAAGTCCAACAGGTTTATTTGGCAGCAAAAGCCACTCGCTTTCGGAGCGCTGCTCTTCGTCAGATAAGTGGGAGTTCTGTTCACAAACAGGGCATATAAAGACACAAACTCAATTTACAAAATAATGCTTGGAATGTGAGTCTTTACAGGCAATCAAGTCTTAAAGGTACAGACAACGTGAGTGGAGAGAGGGTTAAGCACAGGTTAAAGAGATGTGTATTGTCTCCAGACAGGACAGTTAGTGAGATTTTGCAAGCCCAGGCAAGTCATGGGGATTACAGATAGTGTGACATGAACCCAAGATCCCGGTTGAGGCCGTCCTCATGTGTGCGGAACTTGGCTATCAGTCTCTGCTCAGTGACTCTGCATTGTCGTGTGTCGTGAAGGCCGCCTTGGAGAACGCTTACCTGAAGATCAGAGGCCGAATGCCCGTGACCGCTGAAGTGTTCCCCAACAGGAAGATAACACTCTTGCCTGGTGAACACTGCTTCACGACGCACGACAACGCAGAGTCGCTGAGCAGAGACTGATAGCCAAGTTCCGCACACATGGGGAAGGCCTCAACCAAGATCTTGGGTTCATGTCACACTATCTGTAACCCCCATGACTTGCCTGGGCTTGCAAAATCTCACTAACTGTCCTGGCTGGAGACAATACATGTCTCTTTAACCTGTGCTTAACCCTCTCTCCACTCACATTGTCTGTACCTTTAAGACTTGATTACCTGTCAAGACTCGCATTCCAACCATTATTTTGTAAATTGAGTTTGTGTCTTTATATGCCCTGTTTGTGAACAGAACTCCCACTAACCTGACGAAGGAGCAGCGCTCCGAAAGCTAGTGGCTTTTGCTACCAAATAAACCTGTTGGACTTTAACCTGGTGTTGTGAGACTTCTTACTGTGTTTGCCCCAGTCCAACACCGGCATCTCCACATCATGATTATTGTTAGAAGCCCAGATCGGGCCAGACTTTCTGTCACCTGGAGTTCCTGCAGTTACCTCATCTGGCAACAGGTTACATGTAAGCAGCAGCATGGAGATGGACACCTGGGGGCGGGCCCCGGTGTCCTGTCAGGCAAACATCAAGAAACTCACTGAGTGTTGGAATTCCCTCCTGGGACCTCATTGGCCGGAAACCAGAGAAGTTTCTGGAAAGGCAGGCAGGCAGGGGGATAAAGGACCACTAGCGGCGAAGACTCAATGAGGGAGGCGACCTTGACCATCCGGAAGACTGCCCAGGGAAGGAAGGAAGAAGCTGCCATTGAGACTCACCTTCGTGACGATGGACCAGTGGGACTCAGAGAATTGAGCCTGCAGTTTAACCAAACCATCTTTGCGGGTAGTATACTTGAATCTGGGGTATCCTCTTGTTTTATGTAGGTAATTTAAGGGTTAATAGTGTTATTATTAATAAACTTATTGAACCTTTACTTGTGTTTGTCCTTTGTCCATCTTGCAAATAAGGGCACCAGGGTAAAACCTTGGAGTAAGCAAATTGGTCGAAAGTATCTGAGAATTAACAGGTGCAACATGGTGACGGCAGAATCTAATAGCAGGTAAGTGAAAGGGATTGCTGGGTGCACAGAAACAGAAGGGTCTGATTTTTTGCGAGCGGGGCGGAAGATTTCACGGGGCTGCAAGATTCCAGTCTGTAACCCTGTTAATAAGTATTCATGACATGCAAATTACAATCCAGTAACATTCACCAGTGAGAAAGATGATCTATCATGAACCCCCGTGGAAGTATTGACGGGAAAACTGCAACTTATTTTCCTATTCCCACCGTGGAATTCCGACTTTTGGCCACACTCCAAATTTTCCAGTCCAGCCCACCATGATTCCTGTCGTTGGTGGGACCAAAAAATTCCACCCACATTTCTGCAAAACCTCAATATAATACAGGCCTTAAAGTACCCACTTCTGAACAAACAATTTGATGGAAATAAGTCACCAGACCAATAACTATTACAGAATTAATTCAACTGCAGACTCCTACCAGATGTCTTAAATTGAGTTGAGTTTTTAATCACCAACCATGCCTCAGTTTTAAAAGTGTATCTTTCGGTACTTTGTGTGCAGGTGGTATGCATCGCCCATTTTATCCCTAATTTGTCTCTCAAATACCAGAGCTGAATTAATTGATATAATAACCAGAGTACATTCTTTTTCGTGCTGGCTTTCAATTCAGACAAGAGGCTGGTGTCGTTCATTTTAATTCATGGAGTTGAAATACATCTGCTGCAGTGAAGAATGAAGAGCGCCTTTTGCTCAGAAACACATCACACATCTACAGCTATTAATAGCATGCAAGGTGACTATCTAAGACGTCATCCTCCCCCTGAGCCTTTTACTCGAGGTCGCAAGCAAATGACAGGTAAATAATATTTTCTTTTCTCTTAGTTCTGCAGGACATAATGCGTTGATACATTGAATTGCAGGAGCAAGATAAAGAAAAGTGCATCGGTCCTTTTTGTTTTATTCTTTGCACAGGTCACCGTTTGTTGTAATCCAATGCATAAAACTGGGATTGGTGTTATCTCATAAAACAGCAAAATGGTGCGGTAGCTGGGGAAATAAAAACAAGTAGTGCTGGAAAATCTCAGTATGTCTGGCAACATCTAGGGAGAGAGAAACAACTGGATATGACTCTTCAGAGCTGAAGAGAAGCAGAAATATGTTGGGTTTTTACTGTTGAAGAGAGAGGGTGGAGCAGGTGAAGCAAAATAGATCGGGGATAGGTGGAAGCTCACGATAGATTTGATAGAATTGTTAAGGAGATAAGACAACGGATGTGGTAATGATAGTGTTGAAGACAAAGGTAGGTGCTAATAATGGCATGAAGATCAGCTCGCAGAATGTGCTAATAGCAGAACAAGGGCCATGTTCTCTGAAAGCAATGCATAAGAAGAAGTTATAAACTGGCATCAGCAAGGAGAGAGTGGGAAAATATACATATAGCAAAATGCAGAACATAGTTCATGGTGGAAGATGCTGAACTCAATCTTAAGTCCAGAAGGTTGTAAAGTGCCTAATCAGAAGGTGAGGTGCTGTTCCTCCAGTTTGCAGTGGACTTCACTGGAACACCGTAGCTGGCCAAGGACAGAAATGTGAATATGAGAGCAAGATGGTGAATTGAAATGACATGTTACAGGAAGGTTAGAGTCATGCTTACGGATTAAGCTAAAGTGTTCCACAAAGTAATCACCCAGTCTGTGTTTGCCTGCACCACTCCCTTTGTCCTGTGTCCAAAACATTTGTCAAATCTCTCCTGAGCTTTCACCGATCCCCAACTTCTATTCTGCTCCACATACTCCATCCTGTCACCTCAACAGTATAAAATCCAACACATTTCTACCCCTTTTCAGCTCTGAAGAGTCACACGGACTCGCTCTGTTTCTCTCTCCAGATGCTTCCAGACCTGCTGAGATTTTGCAGCATTTTCTGTTATTTGGTTTTCTCTCAATTATGTGCCTGAAAGTGTGGAAGCAATGTAAGTTATTCACTCACATGGCAGTGTAGTAACTTGGAAGGTAATGCACAGGCCATCCATAAGTTTTGATACTGTATATTTAAAAGGGACTCTTCTGTAAAATTATTTCCAGGAAGTCTGAGGCTGGAACATGTACTGTCCTGAAAGCAGTACTCAAGTGCTCCCTGTATTATCCCAGGAGATTGCTGTCACGTGTAAATTCTTCAGGAAAATTATAAATTAGTAAATTTCAGTTTGCAGGTCGATGATTGGAGGAAACAACTTCCAGTGAGTCCATTGGAGGAAAAGTGACGTGTTTAGATTGACTATTCGTTTTACATCCTGGTCAATTTTACTTTCATTTGACTGCAGTTGGTGCATCACTTTGCCATTTCTTGTGATCAAGAAAGAGGTTTACTGTAATACTTTTAGCAAGCACAGTGCTTTAAAAGAAATTGCCACGTAATTATTTTGAATTATTCAAAATGATGTATAATTTTTTCTTACCAACAAAAAGATTCCATTCGGTGTCCAAGTCGGCCTGATTGGCTAGGCAGCCCTTCATTACGTTAAGACAGTAGTTGTTGCATGGTTTCACAGTGGGGAGTCCACGGCAGTAGGGACAATACATCATCTTCATTAGTGCACGGATGCACCCTACTGTTGGAATGACCTATTGAATGAAAGAAAAAAAAAAATTTCATTACCATTAACTCATGTTGTCTGAGAGGAAAGGCTGCAGGAAGTGATGATGAACAGTCAGCTGACATCAGACAGAAGCCCACCTACTGATTTCTAACAGGGCTAATCAATTCACACCAATTAATTCCATTTTAGTCAGGGCTTTCTGCTAACAAGATTACACAATAACTTGGCTTCCACAATGGATAGCACTCCATGCAGGGAATAAAACATGAATGAGTTTTATATTTTGCAATAATGAACCTTTATTTCAATCTACATGTGAATCTGAAACTTTAAAAAAACTAGAAAGTGAAGAAATCCCACAATAAATTTCACTCTGCTGTATCAGCAAATGAATGGAAGTCATTTTTGAAAATATTATTTGAAGAAGGTGAGAAGAAATAGAAAGCATTGACCTGCAAATGCAACAACAGTTTTCCATTGAGTTTTTTCATCATTTTCTAGAATTAGAAAGAGTTATTCCGACTTTGCAACAAAGTGATGCTGACTGTGGGTAACAGGAAATCACTCAGATGAAATAGTTTAGGTATAAAAATCTACAGTAAAAATAATAATAAAGTAAAGCAAATTATGTTTCTGAAACATCTCTTAAAATTTGTTCGATGTCAAGTGACATGTTACGATACCAGGGATAAATGGTTAGGGTGTGAAGACAGGCTGAAGAAACTTTGTATTCCCTCATGTTTAAATGATTAAGGGTTGGTCTAAACACATAGATTGGACTAAAGTTTAGGCAGGTTCTGCTACTGCACTGATGCATCTTCATTTTACATCTCAAGTCCACTTTTCTATTTGCACAAGAAAATAGTTTAATATCAGGGTAGCAGGTTTCAACAAGATTAAGGCACATAAATCAGAGGCCTTTACTTGCAGGAGGCGACCCTTAATAATCTGTCAGACAACAGATGGATGGATGTAAAAAATATAAAGAAGACCTATGCCAAGTTGAGACCTACCACCATCTCTACTGCTATTATATCTTGTCCTCCTTCTTGTTCGCTTTCACACTGGATATACATCTTAATACAAACATCACACACAATCTTACAATTATAACTTTGTTCGACTATGACTCATGGAGCCAGCAATTAAATGTTTGTCTGTCTTCTGTCATCTTAAGCACAGAAAAGCAGTCTGCACCTGCTCCATCCTTTCAGCAAAGTTTGCAAGCACCAACACAGTTGAGAAAATTAGCTCTTATCTGATCATTCAGTGGGCCTCTCAACCTCTAAAGCATCCAATATGTCTGTCATCTTTTCTTGAAGTCCACTGTAAAAACCGCTGATATCAGTGACATTCCTCAGGTTTCAGGTACAGTAAGATCCTCCTTCTTGTCATATGAACACATGAAATAGGGACCGAAGGAGGCCATTCAGTCCTTCAAGCCTGCGCCACCATTCAATAAGTTCATGGCTGATTTGCTTATGTTTGAAATTCCACGTCTCCATTTACCCAATAACCTTTGATTCCGTTACCCAACAAGAGAGAGAGAGAGAGTGTGTGAGAGACTGAGTGTGTGAGAGACTGAGTGAGTGAGGTCAGTCCAGTTCAGTCAGTCAGTTAGTCAGTCTGTCTATCTCTGCCTTAATAAAATTTAATGTGTTGTTAGAAATCCTAACTTCTGGAATGCTTCAAACAATATCACATTCATGAGCAGATCCTAGGTGAGTCAATGGTTTCTGACACTATTCTCTAAGAGTATTGCCTTTTCTACTCCTGTATCTATAGCAGTATACAGAAATGCTAATGGGTGGTATGAATGTATCATACTGTTGTGACTTCGGAGTCAGACTGGAGGTTCAACAATACAGTTTTATTTCGGATACGAAGCTTGGGGGAGAAAGCACTGGTACTCCGCAGTACTTGGCAGCTACCTTCTCAATTACATAATAGCAGTTGATCATTTTTATACCTTTTAGACAATAGATAGTCCAGACATTAGCCGTTAACACATCGTTATAAGTTGAGGAGACAGATCGATAGTTAACACATTGTTACAAGCAGACAGGTACAGACATGGACAGTTAACATATCATTTTTCATAGAATGGATACAGTTCCTCTATCAATGACTAGTTTCGATCGATACATTCAGTGGCTGATTTTGTTGCATTTATGTATTTATGTCCCCATCTGTGGCTGACCTTGTTTATCAGGTTCATTGTTCTGGGTCTGCCCTTATCTTAAAGTGCCTCAAGCTCTAACCGGCTTCCTGCAGCATTTTGGTTCCTGCATGTTTTAACTTTTAAGTAACTGTCTGTGCTAAAAGCCAGTGCCTGTTAATGTCCCTTCCCAGGTAACCATTTTGTGTGCCAGGCAACCATTTTGTGTCCATCACTTTAATTCCCCCACAACAATACATTTTAAATTTGATACAATTTACATTACCTATTCTCTCCAACAATTTACTTGTTCCCCCCAAAAGATAAGACTGTGCAGATTAATTATTGTACACATTGCCTGCCATTTTATGACATACCAACATGAAATCTATATGATTTCTAATAGGAAATATTGGCAAACCTTTTTAAACACTGCCAGAATGAAACTAACAGTTGGAATCTATTAGAATTATAGTATAACATGAAGAACTGTTTTTTACATTTCTGTATTTGCTGATAGATGCCAAACACAAGACAACCTGTGGCCCATGTGATCATATGTGTGCACAAACTCCATATATGTGCAGAAGCAAACCGATCTTCAGATTGATCAAGGATAGTTAGCATGGATGAGTTGCTGGGAGATCCTGTCTAACTAATTTAATTGAGTCTTTTGAAATATATATCGATGAGGGTAATGCAATTGTTGGGGTTTACATGGACTTCAGTAAGGCCTTTGACAAAGTCCCACAGGGAAGGCTGGACCAAAAGTTGAGAGCTATAGGATCCAAGGCAAGTTGGCAAATCAGATCTAAAATTGGCTTGTTAATCAGAGGCAGAGGGTGATAGTGGAACATTACTTTTGTGATTGGAAGCCTGTGATCCACAATGTACCACAGACATCAGTGCTGGGACCCTTGCTGTTTGTTATATACATTAATAACTTGGATATTAATGTAGAAGGTATAATTAGTAAATTTGCAGATGACACAGAAATTGGCAGTGTTGTTGATATGAGGAGGATAGTCTTAGGTTACAGTTTGGTATTGATCAGCTGGTAAGTTGGGCACAGCAATAGCAGGTGGAACTTAACCCTGATATGTGTGAGGTGATGTATTTTGGGAGGTATAGTAAGGGGAGGATATACATAATGAACGGTAGGTCCCTAGGGAGTACTGAGGAACAAAGGGGCCTTGGTGTACAAGTCCATAAATTCCTGAAGGTGGCAGCGCAAGTTGACGGAGTGGTGAAAACGGAATGTTTGCCTTTATTAGCCTGGACACAGAATATAGGAGCAGGGAGGTCTTGATATAACTTTATAAAACATTGGTTAGGCCACAGATGGAGTATTGTGTGCAGGTCTGGTCACCACACTATTGGAAGGACATGATTGCACTAGAGAGGGTGCAGAGGGGATTCACCAGGATGCTGCCTGGGATGTAAAGTTTGAGCTATGAGGACTGACTGGTTAGACTGTGTTGTTTTCCATGGAGCACAGGAGGCTGAGGGGGGATTTGATAGAGGTATACAAAATTATGAGAAGCATAGCTAGGGGAGATCATAAGAATCTTTTCCCCATGGCAGAGGTGACTAAGACCAGAAGGCAGAGATTTAAGGTGAGGAGCAAGTTATTTAGAGGGGATCTAAGGAAATAATTTTTCACCCAGAGGGTGTTGGAAATATGGAATGCGTTACCTGAGAGGGTGGTGGAGGCAGCTACTCTCACATTTAAGAAGCATCTGGATAAATCGTCAAGGCATAGTAGGCTATGATCCAAGTAATTGTGAATGGGATTAGTATAGATTGGCATGTGATGGTCGACATAAACATGGTAAACTGAAAGACCCGTTTCTGTGCTGTATGACTATGTGGGAAGGGTTTTATGGCCTCGCTTGAGTGAGGCTGGAAATTCCTGCCCGAGGTCAACAGAGATTTCCGTTGTCGGACCCTCGCCCGCTCTGATTCCGTGGCAGGTGATGTGATAAGAGTTCCGGTGTATGACTAAGACATAAAAGATCATGCAGGAAGGTCTGAATTTTGGCAGCAAATTCTGACACATTTTGTGAACATTTATAGATAGGCAGTGAATTTATCCACTGAAGACCCAGTGTACCCCAACAGACTCAAATTTGGCTATTCATTAATATTAATGAAAACACTGAACTAAGGGAAAGTTAGCTGCATCAAAGTCAGAGAGTTAAAGAATGGCTTCCATTCAGATAATGCAACCAAATTAAACTGTCACTATAAGCAAGGCTGTTGCAGTACAGAGAGCATTATGCAACAAAAAGGTATCAGGGAAAATGCAGATAAGACTATGTACTCAGCCAAAAATAATCAAACTTCCCAACCAGCATTGAAAAGGTTGACAAAATGTTGAAAGTTCAATTCTTACTTTTAAAAGGCATTTGATAATACAACATACTTATTTGGAAAGCAGAAGTGCATGGTCTGTGATAAGTTATTTAATTCTCAGTTGGGTTGCAACAGAGTTGGACTCGCCTGATGCTATTGTCCCTCATGCTTCATTGGCCTTACTTCAAAGCAAGGTATTAAAAAAAGACAAAGGTTCTCACTGCAGCATCCAAACCATTGACACTGACTCTAAAGTTAAATGGGACATCATCTGGTGCTGGGTGTGGACAGGATTATATTTGACAGTCATGTTTCCAATGAACGGATATCTACTACAATTGCTGTCTGGGCTCACATGTGAGGAATGGCTATTGGGAAAAATGCCTGAGGGCAAATCAACAGCCCAGAAAGAGGGAGGCCTTCAGAATGAAAACAGTCAATGGGATGAGACTAAACTGCCAAACAAAAAGGCAAGTGACTTTCTCACAGACTCCTGCCCATACGATACGACAGTGACAGACTATTTATAGATATGGCTCAATTCTAATAAATAATCTTGAATGCATGGCTTTCCCTCAGTGTCCATAGCGTAGGATATCTGAGGCATCTGTTAACTGAAGGCAGTTTAAAAGGCATGATAATCAGGTTTAAGTTCACAGCACACTGTCAAAATAGAAACAGGCTTCAAAGTAGGATCTGATTTCAGATCAACCTTTGAGGATTAGTACTTTGGGGCTAAAAGCTACAGTGACAGGTCTACACTTTCATTTCTTTCAAAGAATGTTACAAGCATGGATCCACAGAGTTACTTTTTGGCTTGTTCCACTTTGTTCGTTTCAGCAGTGGAAACAGAATATCAGGTATGTGATAGGGTAGGAAATGTAGCTGAGTCATTTGAAATTTGGAAAGATACCATCAACTTGAAAATCTTTAAAAATTAGCTATCGGGAATCATTTTAGCAGACGTTCATATATTTTGTGGTATCCAGGTGGAACTTGTGTCCCCTTACACATTAAACCGAGGCCCCATCTGGACTCTCAAGTGGATGTAAAAGATTCCAAAGTCCTATTTTGAAGAAGAGCAAGGAATGCTCCCCAATATCCCTGACCAAGATTTGTTCCGAAATCAACATCATAAAAGAACAGATTATCTGGTCAATTTTCCATTCCTGTTTGTGGGAGCTTTCTTTGTAAAATCAGCTGCTCATTTTCTGCATGACAACAGTGACTACACGTTTTCATTGGCTGTGCAAGTCTGAAGTTATAAATAATGCTATATAAATGCAAGTGCTTTGTTCCTTTCTTGTCCGCTTGATTTGCTTCAACATTCAGCCTCCTCAGCTCCACAGAAAACAACCCAGCCTATCCAGTCTCTCCTCAGAGCTGAAACTTTCCATCCCAGGAACACCATTTAGTGTTCCTATCTCGCAATCTGAGGATTCGGGGAATCCTAGAGAGGTTGAAGCAAGATCTTTGTCACTTGCTATCTGAAAATGTTACTTTTGTTTGCTGCTATAAAAAGATGGTAGTCGTGATGTGGAGGTGCCGGCGTTGGACTGGGTTAAGCACAGTAAGTAGTCTCACAACACCTGGTTAAAGTCCAACAGGTTTATCTGGTAGCAAACGCCACTAGCTTTCGAAAGCAGCGCTCCGAAAGCTAGTGGCGTTTGCTACCAAATAAATCTGTTGGACTTTAACCTGGTGTTGTGAGACTTCTTACTGCTATAAAAAGAGCCATGGGACCAGATTTTCACCACGATGCAAAGGCTCTCTGTTGGAGCAAAATGGTGGATGAACCAGGAAACCTTAAATTCCGCCTCTGAAGACAGTACTTCCAATTTTTTGGCGGGCGAGACTATTGTTAAAAGTAAACATGATTGTGTGTAATAAGTGCATAAACTCATTGGAACTGTCAAAGTTTACAACAACATTCTGACAAAGAATATCAAATGAGTTGGAATGTAGGAGTAATACAAGGGGTGGTGGGTGGGGGTATGGGTGGAGGACATGAACAAAGAACAGTACAGCATAGGAACGGGCCCTTTGTCCCTCCAAGCCTGCACCCATTACATTCACCTATCTAAACCAACCACTTATATCCCTCTATTCCCTATTTGTTCATATGCCTATCAAGATAAGTCTTAAATGTGGCTAACATAACTGCCTCAACCACCTCACTTGGCAGTGCATTCCAGGCCCTACTACCCTCTGTGTAAAAAACTTGCCCCGCACATCTCCACTGAACCTTTCCCCCCTTATCTTGAGCTTGTGCCCCCTTGTAATTGTCATTTCTGCCCTGGGAAAAAGCTTCCAACTGTTCACCCCATCTATGTCCCTCATAATTTTATAAACTTTGATCAGGTTGTCCCTCAGCCTCCATCTTTCCAGGGAGAAAGAGTTGGTATAAGCTGGCATTGATGGAGGTGGGGAGTATGTGCATGGGGATAAAGAGAGAGCTTTTTTATAGAGTCATAGAGATTTATAGCATAGAAACTGGCCCTTCGGCCCTCCTTATCCACCTGCCCTTTTTCTTTAAACCATTAAGCTAGTCCCAATTGCCTGTGTTTGGTCCATATCCCTCTATATCCATCTTACCCAGTAATTGTCTAAATGCTTTTTAAAAGACAAAATTGTACCCGCCTCTACTATTGCCTCTGGCAGTTTGTTCCAGACATTCATCACGCTCCGTGTGAAAAAATTGCCCCTCTGGACCTTTTTGTGTCAAAGAACAAAGAAAATTACAGCATAGGAACAGGCCTTTCGGCCCTCCAAGCCTGCACCGACCATGCTGCCCAACTGAACTAAAACCCCCTACCCTTCCGGGGACCATATCCCTCTATTCCCATCCTATTCATGTATTTGTCAAGATGCCCCTTAAAAGTCACTAATTTATCCGCTTCCACTACCTCCCCCGGCAACGAGTTCCAGGCACCCACCACCCTCTGTGTAAAATATCTGCCTCATATATTAAATCTTTAAACCTTGCCCCTCGCACCTTAAACCTGTGCCCCCTAGTAATTGACTCTTCCACCCTGGGAAAAAGCTTCTGACTATCCACGCCTCTCATAATCTTGGAGACTTCTATCAGTCGCTCCTCAACCTCCTGGTTTAAAGAAAAAGGGCTGATGGATATGGGTATACTACAGGACTCCCAACAGCCCACGGGAACTTGAGGAACGGGTATGTAAGGAGATTCTGGACAGGTGCAGAAAAAATAGGGTTGTTGTAGTGGGAGATTTTAATTTCCCTCACACAGAGTGGAAATCGCTTAGGGCTGGGGGCCTGGACGGGGAAGAATTTATAAAATGCGTACAGGAAGGTTCTTTGGAACAATATGTTGACAGTCCAACTAGAGAGGGGGCTATACTGGACCTAGTACTGGGGAATGAGCCCGGTCAGGTCATCAAAGTTGCAGACAGTGACCACAATTCTGTAAACTTTAGGATAGTCATGGAAAAAGATGAGTGTTGTCCTATGGGTAAGGTACTGAATTGGGGGAAGGCTAACGACAGCTGGATTAGGCAGGATTTGGAGGCTGTTGATTGGGAGAGGCTGTTCGAGGGTAAATCCACATCTGGCATGTGGGAGTCTTTTAAGGAGCAGTTGATCGGACTGCAGGAAGGATAGGAAAGGTAGGATTCGAGAGCCGTGGATAACCAGAGAAATTGTGGGTTTAATCAAAAAGAAAAAAGAGGCATACAGGAGGTCCAGGCAGCTAAAAACAGATGGAGCACTGGAGGAATACAGAGAAAGTAGAAAAGAACTCAAACAGGGACTTACAAGGGCAAAAAAGGGTCACAAAATGTTCTTGGCAGACAAGATTAAGGAGAATCCTAAGGCATTTTATACATATGTTAGGAACAAGAGGGTTGTTAGGGAAAGAATCGGACCTCTCAGGGACAAAGGAGGGGAATTATGCTTCGAACCAAAGGAAGTAGGTGAGATCCTAAACAAATACTTTGCATCAGTGTTCACAAAGGAGAGGGACATGTTGACTGGTATTGTCTCAGAGAGATGTGTTGACCCGTTAGAAAAAATCTCAATTTCAAGGGAGGAAGTGTGAGGTATTTTTAGGAAACATTAGGACAGACAAATTACCAGGGCCGGATGGCATCTATCCTAGGCTCCTCAGGGAGGCGAGAGATGCAATTGCTGGGCCTCTAACAGAAATCTTTGTCTCTTCACTGGACACAGGTGAGGTCCCAGAGGATTGGAGGATAGCAAATGTGGTCCCGTTATTTAAGAAAGGTAGCAAGGATAACCCGGGTAATTATAGGCCGGTGAGCTTGACGTCCATGGAAGGGAAGTTGTTGGAGAAGATTCTTAGAGATAGGATATATGCGCATTTAGAACTGAATAATCTCATTAGTGATAGACAGCATGGTTTTGTACGAGGGAGGTCATGCCTCACAAATTTGGTTGAGTTTTTTGAGGAGGTGACAAAAACGATTGACGAGGGAAGGGCCGTGAATGTCGTCTACATGGATTTTAGTACAGCGTTTGACAAGGTCCCTCATGGCAGGCTGGTGCAAAAGATTAAATCTCACGGGATAAAAGGTGAGCTAGCTAGATGGGTGGAGAACTGGCTTAGCCATAGAAGACAGAGGGTAGCAGTGGAGGGGTTTTTTTCCGGTTGGAGGACTGTGACTAGTGGTGTTCACACTAAGAAGTCTCACAACACCAGGTTAAAGTCCAACAGGTTTATTTGGTAGCAAATACCATAAGCTTTCGGAGCGCTGCTCCTTCGTCAGATGGAATGGAAATGTACTCTCAAACAGTGCACAGAGACACAGAAATCAAGTTACAGAATACTAATTAGAATGCGAATCCCTACAACCAGCCAGGTCTTCAAGGTACAGACAATGTGGTGGAGGGAGCATTAAACACAGGTTAAACACAGGTCTCCAGACAGAGCAGCTAGTGAGATTCTGCAAGTCCAGGGGGCAAGCTGTGGGGGTTACTGATAATGGTGGTGTTCCGCAGGGCTCTGTACTGGGACCTCTGCTGTTTGTGATATATATAAATGATTTGGAGGAAGATGTAGCTGGTGTGATCAGTAAGTTTGCAGACGACACAAAGATTGCTGGAGTTGCGGATAGTGATGAACATTGTCAGAGAATACAACAGGATATAGATAGGCTGGAACATTGGGCGGAGAAATGGCAGATGGAATTTAATCCAGATAAATGCGAAGTGATGCATTTCGGTAGATCTAATGTAAGAGGGAGCTATACAATAAATGGCAGAACCATCAGGAGTATCGACACACAGAGGGACCTGGGTGTACAAGTCCACAGATCCTTGAAGGTGGCAGCACAGGTGGAGAGGGTGGTGAAGAAGGCATATGGCATGCTTGCCTTTATTGGACGGGGCATAGAATATAAAAGTTGGCATATGATGTTGCAGCTGTATAGAACACTGGTAAGGCCACATTTGGAATACTGCGTCCAGTTCTGGTCACCACACTACCAGAAGGACATGGAGGCTTTAGAGAGAGTACAGAGAAGTTTTACCAGGATGTTGCCTGGTATGGAGGGTCTTAGCTATGAGGAGAGATTGGGTAGACTGGGCTTGTTCTCCCTGGAAAGACGGAGAATGAGGGGAGACCTAATAGAGGTGTACAAAATTATGAAGGGTATAGATAGGGTGAACAGTGGGAAGCTTTTTCCCAGGTCGGAGGTGACGATCACGACGGGTCATGGGCTCAAGGTGAGAGGGGCGAGGTATAACTCAGATATCAGAGGGACCTTTTTTACACAGAGAGTGATGGGGGCCTGGAATGTGCTGCCAAGAAGGGTGGTGGAGGCAGACACGCTGGCATAGTTTAAGACTTACTTGGATAATCACATGAGCAGTCTGGGAATGGAGGGATACAAACGAATGGTTTAGTTGGACCAATGAGCGGCACAGGCTTGGAGGGCTGAAGGGCCTGTTTCCTGTGCTGTACTGTTCTTTGTATTCCTCAGAACCCTGCCGTTGACCCTGTAATCCGCATTCAAATTTGTCCTACCAAAATGAATCACCTCGCACTCATCAGTGTTAAACTCCATCTGCCATTTTTCGGCCCAGCTCTGCATCCTATCAATGTCTCTTTGCAGCCTACAACAGCCCTCCACCTCATCCACTACTCCACCAATCTTGGTGTCATCAGCAAATTTACTGACCCACCCTTCAGCCCCCTCCTCCAAGTCATTGATAAAAATCACAAATAGCAGAGGACCCAGCACTGATCCCTGTGGTACACCGCTGGTAACTGGTCTTCAGTCTGAAAATTTTCCATCCACCACCACCCTCTGTCTTCTATGAGATACAGTAAGAGTTTTAACAACACCAGGTTAAAGTCCAACAGGTTTATTTGGTAGCAAATATCATTAGCTTTCGGAGCGCTGCTCCTTCGTCAGGACTTTAACCTGGTGTTGTTAAAACTCTTACTGTGTTTACCCCAGTCCAATGTCGGCATCTCCACATCATGACTTCTATGAGATAGCCAGTTACTTATCTAAACCTGGGCCGTGCTGTTAAAATTTCTATCTTGCACTCATCAGGACAGATTTTAAAGGGACGAACAATTTATACTGATTGATCAAGCTGTTGCATCAGGGAACTATTGCCCCCCACACTTGCATTTAATTCAATAAATGGTGCAATGCCTGGATGCGTTTCTTCAGCCTGTGGTGAACTGGTCTCCGTGTAGGAATTTGTGTACTTTATGCCAAGTGTAGGTGAGCCATATTGTGAGCCTGACTGATAATCTTAAATTGATTGGTCATGTAACTCTTAGCACACTTGGGATTGTTATCAAGTGTTGTCCAATTGTGAATTTTTTCATTATCAATGTAACATATTCTCAATCGACATTCGTCTGAGGTAACGTACCAACTGACTCAAGAACAGCTCTTCCCTGCTGCCATCAGACTTTTGAATGGACCTACCTCGCATTAAGTTGATCTTTCTCTACACCCTTGCTATGACTGTAACACTACATTCTGCACTCTCTCCTTTCCTTTTCTATGAACTGTATATTTTGTCTGTATAGCATGCAAGAAACAATACTTTTCACCGTATACCAATACATGTGACAATAATAAGTCAAATCAAATCAAAATCAGCACATGAGCACCAGAGAGGCTGGGTTAACTGGGCTTGCGTCAGAACCCAATCACAGAGTATTCCAAAGAATTATAGGATGGTTCTCAGGGTATCAAAGATACATGATTTTAATAAGAGGGAGTGGGATCTGGGTGATGCATGAGGAACATCATTGCATGAGGTGGTGGTGATATCAAAAATGTGGGTAATTAGAAGGGTCATGAAGTGAGAGAAGACAGAAATGAACAGGTCAAGGAAGAGTAATGAAGAAAGATTAGAAAGAGGAATGTTGATTTCTTTGTCTACCACTTTCCTCAATGATTTAGGAACCAAGATTCAAATATTACTGTAGTGACTTTGTGTAAATTCAAAGGCGCTCCAGCTGGAAATTTGATTTAAAAATCTGAAACTCCATTAACAGTGAAAGATCAAAGACATTTTGGTGCCACTCATTATTAAATCAGATGAAAGACAGGCATCTGAAGACATGAAACAAAGGTCACATTGAGCTCCGGTTATGGGTTTGAGTGTTGATTTAACTTAAGTGTGATAACTGAAAGAATCACTGGAATGTTCATATTTAATATCTTCCAAAAGCTAGACCAGTTTTACTCCAGCAACTTTATAAACTAGATTTGAAAAATATATAAATAAAGGTCAATGTAATTTCTATTCTAAATACACAGTGGGAAAGCCCAGTTGTATGAAATTTGGATTTCAAAATGAGCCACCTTAATGAGCTGACGCTCCTGCTGCTGATGAGAAACATTGACGTTACTTTGAGCAGAAGAATCAACATCCTGGAATAGGGATCACACAAGACACTTATTTTTAAAAATAGCACATGGCATGATGTCAGCTCGGAATGCCCTTTTCCACTCCATTTTGGAGGTTTAAGTGCAACTCAGCTCCCAAACATGGACACAATTTTGCCAGAATTTTACTGACTCGCCTGCCCGAGGCTCATAAGATCCCACCCGAGGCCAACGGAGAATGCCGTTTTGCGAGCCTCGCCCGCCCTAGAGGCGGTAAAATTCTGGTACAATGTCACTGAATTTCTAAGCCCCTGTAATATGCTTTTGATCTTTCCTATGTATAGGCTTTGAAAAGTCTGGGAGAAGTACAAGATTGCAGACCTGTGTTTGCTTTGGAGCACCCATCTACTAAACCATGGTGATGCTCAGTCAAGACATGTTTTTACTTACTACATGCTGATCTCAGCCACTGTCAGAAGCATTTCCTTCCTTTACCATGAATTTTGTTACCTCACTTTGTTTGCTCGTGAAGGCACTGATGCCTCGCGAAAGCCACCAGCAGCATTCCAGCTTGGGTGCATTATGTGTCTGTGCTAGAACAGTGACTGGTGAATTTCCAAAACTTAAGGACTTCCTGACAATTCAGGTTATGTAGAAGCTAGCGTTACAGTCACGAGTTGTTAGCGCCTACAGTAAGAGAATGATGACATTTCTCCTTGACTTTTTGGGTTACCAATCTAATATGGATATTGATTATCTAATCTGTATCCTGCTATACTATTCTACATTAAAATAATTGCCAAGTTTGTTGCTGAATAAGTAAAGGATAACATCTACCACTATGTGATGACTTCATTATTTTTATTTCCAATGATCTGCCAGAACTAAACACTTGGATCTTTCTCCTCAGATGAAGCCTGTCTTGATTTTGGAGCAACTTCTATCTTAAAAACAGGGTTTCTGTATGTCATATGTCTGCGAAGCACCTTTCTTAGGAACAGAAGCTGCAAAATGATGACTTCTCTCTTTTAGCTTTTCATATCCATGCCTGGCACCTGCATATGTTAGTGACATTTCCATCCAAATGAGCAATTTCTACTCAAATAACAGGTGACTGTTCAGCAACGCAATGAAAATGCTGTAGTCAGACCATCATTAGTGATAAAGTAAGCAGTTTTGCTATACAGGTAAATCATGAAGCCAGTGAACTTAGTATGACTACCTGGAGAAAAGAATAACATCATTGTCTTGAATAGGTGCTGCTTGATAGGTAAGCAGAGCCCTCTGCAGTAACCACCACAGATTGTTTAAAGAGCTGCCTGCTAGGGAAATGTAAGCTGTCTTTCCTTTGGAGGACTAAAATACAACCTTTGCTTATCTAGTCATGACAGTAGACCTGTGTAGATGTCTCTCACAGCACTTACTTAATACCCTGCAACATCTCCTGAAGAAAGGCTTTACATCATTCACATCTGCTAAATGCACTGCTGGGAAGAAAAAAATGTAGCATTTAATGTACTGAGCAGGCGACAACTTCTTTCAACTGTCGCTTAAAACGTGGCGATGTTGGTCCTAATCTTCCAAGGAGCAGCAATAAACACCAGTTTGCCCTCCGCTCCTACATTTCCGCGCCGTGACTCTGCTCTGCATTTCTGGCCTGGTCTTCCGATCCAGCTTCTTCAGAAATGCAAAGTGACCTTTCATGTAACTGCTTCCTCGAGTGGTTACTAACACGTTGAAAAGTTTCAATACATTTAAACAGCTTTTCAGCACGATAATGAATGAGTGAATGGATGGATGAATTTGTAGGCGTGTAAGTGGATAGAGTGAGTGAGGTAAATGGGGAGAGTTGGAGGAGTCAGGTGGTGGGGGCTAGTCAGGTCAGGTCAAGGAGGAGTTGGTTGGAGGAGCGGGTGGTAGCGGGGGGCGGGGGCGGTAGTGAAAGTGATTGGGAGAGTTCATTAGATAGTTACCCAGGTGCTGGACTAGGATTTCTCTGTCTAACATTTCCTAGGTAACTATTCAGATAAATAAGTCAGAACTCTCTGAAGTCTCCAACTCTAACTCAGAGTTGGGGACTTTTTTGGAGAGTCCTGGGAATCAGGGGAATTTCCCATTGGAAGTTCAGATCACCTGGTCAACTTCCATGGATTCATTGTGTTCGTCTTCCACAGAGTCCTGAAGCGCATCTTGGGAGTTGCATGCCGTCTCCAAACGGAAGATCTGGGCCATTTTTTTTGTTCAAAGTACAGAGTTTCCCATTTCTGCTTATATTCACCATCTGCTTATTTTAGTGTATTTCAATATATTCCACCAGGGTAATGCTCAGCCAAACACACTATCCTCACTTACTGCTTGTGGACCTCAGTGATTGATGAGAGATCCTTCTTCCTCTCTTCATGAATTCTCTCATCTCACATTCACTTTTCCTGAAGACACCAATCCCTTGCTAATGCCACAAGGTCCCTCAGGCTTGAGCGTCAGTCCCATGAGTGTGAGCCCACACAGTTAGGAAGGGAGCTTTCACTGGAACTTTTCCCTTTCTTCATCCTAACTTCACTGAAAAAGCTGAGGAAACCCTGACACAATGGCATGATCAACATTTACACAACAGACCCCTGCGGAAGATCACCTCTTCAATGTTAACAGACAGTTTTGAACTTGATCTTATCCTCACCCAACCTGTCTTATTCAGGCTGAATTTCTCTCCTGCTCTTTTACTGTCAGTGTTATACGACCAAATTTCCTTTATGCACCTTCATGGCATATCCATGGCAACCTCCATGTGCTATTAGTGCCCTCTACAGGCATTATCATGCCTTGGTCACTCTGAATAACAGCCTCCCTGCTGGAAGTGCTTCACAAATTACTCTACGTTAGATTCCAGTGTGACAGATAATCTGTCTCTTGATGTAGGATTTGATACACACACAGTAAAAGCAGCTAACACCTTTGGCCAATTCACAAAATGAGGATGGAATATCATGTTGTCTCTTGGGTCCTGTGTTCTGCAGAACCCAGGTGTAGGGCTGTGAAAACTAGACAAATTACAACTATCAAGAAAGGAAGTTAACAATTTTCATCTTCACTATTTGCAGCACACTCCAGGCATCTCATGGAAAGAAAAGATCATGGCCCCGAAACATCAGTGGTATGTTGCCAAAGTTTGAGGTGCAGAAACTCTAAGAAAATGTGTTGGCCGTATCTTTTCGAAATCCACTGCCATTTGTTTTCTGTGTATTAATCATTTCAGTCCGCAAACATTAGTAACACTATGCATTTTAAGTGAAAAATATTAATGTTAGTTGGCATTTTATTTTGAACCATTGGAATATTGAATAATTTGTCTTTAGCAAAGCTAAAATTTCATGATGCAACAGTTTAATTATTTAATTCAAGCCCATTAAATCATGAATTACAGAAAACTTTACTTCTGACTGGGATATGCCAAATAGAGTGATCATTGTTGTTCTTGATTTCCATTGATAATCTAGACCTAGGTGTTCAGGGCACAATTTGAAATTTTGAAGACGATGTAAGACTTGGAAGTGTTGTGAACTCTGAGGAGAGTAGTGATGGACTTCAAGAGAATAGAGACAGATTGGGGGAATGGGCAGACATTGTGGCAGATTAAATTTAATGTAGAGAAGTGTGAAGTGATTTTTGACATTTTGATCAGAAGCAAGGTGACGTAAAATAAAGGATACAATTCCAAAGGAAATGCAGGTGTAGATGGAGCTGGGTGTACATATGGTTAAATTATTGAAGGTGACAGGGCAGGTTGAGAAATAATTAAACTGAGTCCGAGGTTTTATAAATAGGGGCACAGAGTCCAGAGCAAATAACTTATGATCTTTCATAGAACACGTATTCAGCTTCAATGGGAGGGATGTGAAGGATGGGGTGCAGAAAAGCTGGGGCCGTTCTCCTTGGGGAAGAAGGTTGGGAGGAGATTTGCTGGACATGCTCAAAATTACCAGATTGAGTAAAGGCACAGAAACTCCTTCCATCAGCAAAAGGTCAAGAACTCCAAGGTGATTAACAAAAGAGCCAAAGGTGACATGAAGAAAATCCTCTTTAGGGTCTGGAATGCACTGCCTGAACATGTCGTGGAGACAGATTCAACTGCGGTTTTCAAAAGGATAATTATCTGAAGAGAAAATATTTTATGGGGCTACAGGGAGTGGGACTAGCTGAGTGGCTGTTGCAAAGAACGGACTGATGTTCCATGCTCCAAACTACCTCCTCCTTACCATGGATATCCAATCCCTCTACACTTCCATTGCCCACCAGGATTGTCTGAGAGCTCTTCGCGTCTTCCTCAAACAGAGGCCTGAACAATCCCCATCCACTATCACTCTCCTCTGTCTGGTTGAACTTGTTCTCTCACTCAACAATTTCTCTGTCAACTCGTCTCACTTCCTCCAAATGAAAGGTGTGGCTATGGGTACCCGCATGTGTCCCAGCTATGCCTGTCTCTTTATGAGGTATGCGGAACATTCCCTGTTCCAGTCCCACTCCGGCCTCTTCCCAGCATTCCTTCATTGGTACACCGATGACTATTTCAATGCCGCTTCATGCTCTCATATGGACCTGGAAAAATTTACCAATTTCGCTTCCAATTTCCACCCCTCTATCACATTCACATGGTCCATCTCTGACATTTTTCTTCCCTTCCTTGATCTCTCTGGCTCCAATTCTGGTGATAGACACCAGTATTCATTATAAGACCACCGACTCTCACAGCTACCCTGACCACAGCTCTTCACGCCCGACACCCTGTATGGACATAGAGCAGGCAACATATGGTGCATGTTCTCCCCGTGTCTGCGTGGGTTTCCTCCAGGTGCTCCAGTTTCCTCCCATAGTCCAAAGATGTGTGGGTTAGGTGGCTTGGCCATGCTAAATTGCCCCTTAGTGTCAGGGAGGCTAGCTGGGTAAATGCATGGGGTTATGGGGATAGGGCCTGGGTGGGATTGTGGTCAGCGCAGACTCAATGAGCTGAATGGCCTCTTTCTGCACTGTAGGATTCTATGATTCTATGACATTATCTTAGTTCCTGTCTCATCTGTTCCAATGGTGCTACTTTCCATAATGGCACTGCTGATATGTCTTTCTTCTTCCATAATCATGTTTTGATTTGAAACGTTGGTTCCATTCTCTCTCCTCAGATGCTGTCAGGCCTGCTGAGATTTTCCAGCATTTTCTGATCTTGAGTAATACAAACTCTATAATGTGTTTCACATCCTCAGGCCATCAAAGCTAAAGTATTGACATTCAGTAGGCAAATGCAGTGGGGTGTTTGACGATATTGAGGCTGCTTCAGATCCCAGGAACCTTGAGCTTCCAAAACCCTGAAATGGCTGTTTATGAGAAAGCTGTGTGCAGGGAGTTTTAAAGTCTGTACATTTTTAACAGTCAGGGAGCTGTACAGTAGGGTCACTGTTGCTGCTAAAGAAGAAACAGAAACATTCAGCAGCAAGTACATAATCTAAATATTTCTTCAATGTTTTGAGGGTCTCTGCCACTACCACACTTTCAGGCAGAGTTCCAGACTCCCAGCATCCTCTGGGTGACGAGGTTTTTCCTCACATCGCCTCGAAACCTTATGCCCTTTACTGTAAATCTATGCTCCCTGGTCACTGATCCTTCCACCAAGGGGAAATGTTTCTTCCTGTCTACTCCACCTATGCCCCTCATAATTTTATACATCTCATACATGTCCCACCTCGGTCTTCTCTGCTCCAATGAAAACAACCCAATCTATCCAATCTCTTTTTATAACTAAAATTCTCCAGCCCAAGCAACATCCTGGTAAATCTCCTCTGCACCCTTTCCAGTGCTGTCACATTCCTCCAAAAATGTGGGATCCAGAACTGCACACAATACTCCAGTTCCAATAGTCTGGTTCCAGCATAACCTCCTTGCTCTTAAACTCTATGCCTCGGCTAATAAAGGCAAGTATACTCAGCCTCCCAGACTCTGGATTCACAGCCACACTGCAAGCTCCAAACATTCTGACCAATTCTCATCATCCGGCCTCAACCCAGGAACCCACAGCCAAACGTGCTCTTTTGCCCCACATAACACTGTGGGTCGAATTCACTCGACATGGTCCTCCCTCCAGCTGCCTCTGTGTCACAAATCACGATTGAGACAGGATTTCCCTCAGTTCTGATTGTTGCTGTCAATGAGTCAAATTCCCCTGCACGTGTTACTCTTGGAAACAAGCAGCATCAATATTGCAGGCAGTGAGGACCAAAGTCAACACCAATCTTACAGACAATTAATGGACTGGATTCCACAGAGATCGGCAAAATAAAAATCAAAAGGACTTGTAACGGATGGCCAATCTCAAGGCACCAAACCCAAGATATCTGAGCAGATGGGTAGGTTGGGTTGGACAGCAGGGAGCGACTTTCTGGTCTTGCCATGTCTGGCACAGATCATGCCGATTTTAAAAAAAGCATGTTTCTCACCCAGTGCCAAACATTTCCAATCATCCTGGTCCCTTTCCACTGGCACAAACTGTACCGTGAGGCTGATTAGCACATTTGAAATAGCATTCAAATATTCATAGCCTGTGCGATACTGATTTCTCCAAGCTCCCGGGATCTTCCGACTTGGGCTCTACCACCACGTTAGCCATGGAGGGGGCTCAGAGGCCACTGAAGCCCTTGGGTAGTCAGGAACATGGTTGGGCAGTGCCCATCTGGCACCCTGGCAGTCCCCACCTGGCACCATGACATTGCCAACACTTCTTGACTAAATGCCTTAAGAACTTTTTATTAACTCACCCAAAAAACAAGTCTGAAACTCTTTTTCTCGCTCGTTCAGCACTTCAAATTTTTTGGTAATATCACGTCTTTAGTCATATTTTGGGAAAATCGTGGCCAAGGCGTCTGAGACAGACGCAGACACACATTCAAGCAGGAGACAAAATATCAGAGATAGGACTCCTCAGAAAGCAGAGCGAGAATGTGAAACAGCTGCTGCTACTACTTAAAGTTGTTTTTTTTTTAATGAATAAAGTCTGCAGGCATAAGGCACATGGCCTGGTGTGCAACAAGTATCTACAGTAAACAGTGCATTATCTCTCTATCCATACTGCTTTAAAAAAAACCTTTTATACAAAGAACAAAGAAAAATACAGCACAGGAACAGGCCCTTCAGCCCTCCAAGCCTGCACCGACCATGCTGCCGACTTAACTAAAACCCCTACCCTTCTGGGGATTATATCCCTCCATTCCTATCCTATTCATGTACTTGTCAAGACGCCCCTTAGAGGTCACTATCGTACTTGCTTCCACTACCTCCCCCGGCAACGGGTTCCAAGCACCCACCACCCATTGTGTAAAAAATCTGCCTCGTACATCTCCTTTAAACACTGCTCCTCGCACCTTAAACCTGTGCCCGCTAGTAATTGACTCTTCCACCCTGGGAAAAAGCTTCTGACTATCCACTCTGTCCATGCCTCTCATAATCTTGTAGACTTCTATCAGGTCACCCCTCAACCTCCGTCGTTCCAGTGAGAACAAACCAAGTTTCTCCAACCTCTCCTCATAGCTGATGCCCTCCATACCAGGCAACATCCTGGTAAATCTTTTCTGTACCCTCTCCAAAGCCTCCACATCCTTCTGGTAGTGTGGCAACCAGAATTGAACACTATATTCCAAGTGCGGCCTCACTAAGGTTCTATAAAACGTCAACATGACTTGCCAATTTTTAAACTCAATACCCCGGCCGATGAAGGCAAGCATGCCGTACGCCTTCTTGACTACCTTCTCCACCTGCATTGCCACTTTCAGTGACCTGTGTACCTGTACACCCAGATCCCTCTGCCTATCAATACTCTTAAGGGTTCTGCCATTTACTGTATATTTCCTATCTGTATTAGACCTTCCAAAATGCATTACCTCACATTTGTCTGGATTAAGCTCCATCTGCCACCTCTCCGCCCAAGTCGCCAACTGATTTATATCCTGCTGTATTCTCTGATGGTCCTCATCGCTGTCTGCAAATCCACCAACCTTTGTGTCGTCCGCAAACTTACTAATCAATCCAGTTGTTTTCCTCCAAATCATTTATATATATTACAAACAGCAAAGGTCCCAGCACTGATCCCTGAGGAACACCACTTGTCACAGCCCTCCATTCAAAAACACACCCTTCCACTGCTACCCTCTCTTCTATGACTGAGTCAGTTCTGTATCCACCTTGCCAGCTGTCCTCTGATCCCAAGCGACTTCACCTTCTGCACCAGTCTGCTATGAGGGACCTTGCCAAAGGCCTTACTGAAGTCCTTGTAGACAACATCCACTGCCCTACCCCCTCATCAATCATCTTCGATACTTCCTCAAAAAACTCAATCAAGTTCATGAGGCACGACCTCCCCTTCACAAAACCCATGTTGCCTCTCACTAATACGTCCATTTATTTCCAAGTGGGAATAAATCCTGTCTCGAAGAATCCTCTCCAATAATTTCCCTACCACTGATGTGAGGCTCACCGGCCTGTAATTACCTGGATTATTCTTGCTACCCTTCTTAAACAAAGGAACAACATTGTCTATTCTCCAATTCTCTGGGACCTCCCCTGTAGCCAGTGAGGATACAAAGATTTCTCTCAAGGCCCCAGCAATTTCCTCCCTTGCCTCTCTCAGTATTCTGGAGTATATCCCATCAGGCCCTCGGGATTTGTCTATCTTAATACATCAAGATTGATCAGTGTAACAGCATTATAAAAATAGTTCTTAACACTTTATTAATATTTCCAATATAGCTTTAGTACATTCATTCATTATTTCACAAAAAATACTGACAAAAGGAAATAGAATCATAGGTCAGAATCTTACCACCGCTCACAGCAGTGGGATTTTCCCATCCCGCTGCAGTGAACAATGATTTGCTGGCCGCCAAATTCTCCAACCTTGCTGCAGCGGCAGTGTGGCATGAACAGCAGGTAAGATTTGATTTAATTTATTACTGTCACATGTATTAGTATCGAGTGACAAGTATTGTTTCTTGCGCACTATACAGACAAAGCATACCGTACATAGAGAAGGAAAGGAGAGAGTGCAGAATGTAGTGTTACAATCATAGCCAGGGTGTAGAGAAAGATCAACTTAATGCGAGGTAGGTCCATTCAAAAGTCTGATGGCAGCATGGAAGAAGCTATTCTTGTGTCGGTTGGCAGGTGTCCTCAGACTTTTGTATCTTTTTCCCAATGGAAGAAAGTGGAAGACACTATGTCCTGGGTGCATGGGTGCTTAATTATGCTGGCTGCTTTTCCGAGGCAGCAGGGAGTGTAGACAGAGTCAATGATGGGAGGCTGGTTTGAGTGATGGACTGGGCTTTGTTCATGGCCCTTTGTAGTTTCTTGAAGTTTGGGGCAAGCAGGAGCCGTACCAAGCTATGATACAACTAGAAAGAATGCTTTCTATGGTGCATCTGTAAAGGTTGGTAAGAGTTGTAGTGGACATGCCAAATTTCTTCAGTCTTCTGAGAAAGTAGAGACATTAGTGGGCTTTCTTAACTATAGTGACTGCACGGAAAGACCAGGACAGGTTGTTGGTATCTGGACATCTAAAAACCTGAAGCTCTCGACCATTTCTACTTCATCCCCATTGATGTAGACAGGGGCATGCCCTCCACAATGCTTCCTGAAGTCGATGATTATTTCTTTTGTTTTGTTGACATTGAGGGAGAGATTATTGTCATTGCACCAATTCACCAGATTCTCTCTCTCTTTCCTGTACTCCGTCACGTCATTGTTTGAGATCCGACCCACCAAGGTGGTGTCATCAGCAAACCTGAAAGTCAAGTTGGAGGGGAATTTGGCCACACAGTCATAGGTGTATAAGGAGTACAGTAAGGGACTGAGGACACAGTCTTCTGGGGCACCGGTGTTGAGGATGATCGTGGAGAAGGTGTTGTTGCTTATCCTTACTGATTGTGGTCTGTGGGTTAGGAAGTTCAGGATCCAGTCATAGAGGGAGGAGCCAAGCCCCAGGCCACGGAGTTTGGAGATGTGTTTTGTAGGAATAATGGTGTTGAAGGCTGAGCTGTGTTAAATAAATAAGAGTCTGACATAGGTGTCTTTGTTATCTAGTTGTTCCAGGGTTGAGTACAGGGCCAGGGAGATGAGATGGCGTCTGCTGTGGATATGTTGCGGCGGTAGACGAACTGTAGTGGATCCAGACAATCTGGGAGGCTGGAATTGATTTGTGCCATGACTAGCCTTTCGAAGCACTTCATAATGATGAATGTCAGAGCCACCGGACAATAGTCATTAAGGCATGCTGCTTGGCTATTCTTTGGTACCAGGGTGATGGTCGTCTTCTTGAAACAGACAGGGACCTCAGATTGTTGTAAAGAGAGGCTGAAGATGTGTGGGTTTCCTCCGGGTGCTCCGGTTTACTCCCACAGTCCAAAGATGTCCAGGTTAAGTTGATTGGCCATGCTAAATTGACCCTAGTGTCAGGTAATTAACAGCGTAAATATGTGGGATTATGGGAATAGGGCCTGGGTGGGACTGTGGTCAGTGCAGACTTGATGAGCTGAATAGCCTCACTCTGCACTGTAGGGATTCTATGATTCTATCTCTGCGAATATCCCCACCAGCTGGTCCACACTGAGTACTCATCCGGATACCCCATCTAGGCTAGTCGCTTTCCATGGTTGACCTTCGAGAAGGCTGTTCTGATGTCTGCAATGATGACCTCGGATACAGGTTCGTCCAAGGCTCCTGAGATGGAGGGCGTGCTCTCGCTGACCTCATGCTCAAAATGGGCACAGAATGCATTGAGTTCATCAGGGAGGGGTGCATTGGTGCCGGTGATTTTACATGCCTTCATCTTGTAGCCTGTTACGTTTTGCCGACCTTGCCATAGTTGGCGCGTGTCCATGTGGCTAGCCTGGGATTCTAGCTAGATTGCACCCGTAGAGTAATTGAGAATACAGAAGGAACATAAGAAGAAGAGTAGGCCATTCAGTCCGTCAAATTCATGTTTGCTCTCCTTGGAGCAATCTTGTAAGTCCCATTCCCCCACTCTATCCCTGCATCCTGTAAGTTTATTTCCTTCAAGTACCCATGCAATTTCATTTTGAAATCATTGACTGTCCCTACTTCCAACACTCTCATGGGCCGCGAGTTCCAATTCTTCTTCATACTCCTCCTGTATCACTTGCCCACAACCTTATGTCTGTTTCCACTGGTCTTTCTACAATATGCTTATGGGAATAGGTTTTCCTCGTCTATCATACCCATACGTATCGTCAATGCACCTACAATATCACTACACATGCGAGCTGACTTGTTTTGTGTGTTAAGTGATTACTTACTGATTTCCTTTATTGCCAGCAGGAACATCATAAAACAACATTGAGAAGCCAATTCCTCAAAACAATTCACACAATTTAACAATCAGTAACATGGTATCATTTTTAAAATTCTCACCCTCCTGTTGAAATTCCTCTGTAGCCTCATTCCAATCCCTGTAACCTCCGCCAACCTTCCCAGAACCCTGAGCTACTCCAACTCTGAACTCTCCCATGTCCGACCCCACTCAGCCTCATCAGTGTTGATCTTGCTTTCAGCTACCTAAGCTTTGGAATCCCCTCCTTACATGTGGAGTGTTTTACTGCCTTAAAGGTGCTATATAAATGTTGCCATATAAATGCAAGTTGTTGTCAAGCAGCAATAATCACAATTTCGCCAAATGATTTTGAGAAGAAACTGTTTACAAGCTGTCCTCCAATATAGCACAGGTTAGCTTTGTTCTGTGATCATTATAGGGGCTAGCAACCTGCTCGGCCTATTTGTTTCATGAACAGTTCATATCAACTAGAACCTGAAGTTCCAACACAAGGTCTCTGCTCCATCCCAATTGGGGCTCGTACTGGGGAAGGTGTGACCTCTATGAGAAGGATGGTCTACACCTTAATCAGAAGGGGACCAATATCCTGGGGGGTAAATTTGCTAAGGCCATGCAGGGAGGTTTAAACTGATTCGGGGGGGGGGAGGGATCCTGAGTAGTGGGGCTGAAAGTGAGGGATGCATGGATGGGGACTGCAATGCACGGCATTGCAGAGGTGGGGTGGAGCAGGGTTTGAAATGTGTATACTTCAATGCCAGGAGTATTTGCAATAAAGTGGGTGAACTTGCAGCGTGGATCAGTACCTGGGACTTCGATGTTGTGGCTATTTCAGAGACATGGATAGAGCAGGGGCAGGAATGGATGCTGCAGGTCCCGGGGTTCAAATGTTTTAGTCGAAGTAGGGAAGGAGGTAGAAGAGGGGGAGGGGTAGCATTATTGGTCAGAGATTGTATCACAGTGTCAGAGAGGAGGTTTGATGAGGACTTATCTGTTGAGGTAGTATGGGCGGAGATTAGAAATAGGAGAGGAGAGGTCACCCTGTTGGGAGTCTTTTATAGACCTCCTAAAAGTTCTAGAGAGGTTGAGGAAAGGATTGCGGAGTCAATCCTGCTTAGGAGTGAAAGTAATAGGGCAATTGTTATGGGGGATTTTAACTTGACTAATATTGACTGGAATTGTTATAGCTCTAGCTCGTTAGAGGGGTCAGTTTTTGTTCAAAGCGTGCAGGAAGGTTTTTTGACTCAGTATGTAGACAGGCCAACTAGAGGTGAGGCTATATTGGATCTGGTGCTGGGAAATGAGCCAGACCAGGTGCTAGACTTGGAAGTTGGTGTGCATTTTGGTGATAGTGACCACAATTCGGTTACGTTCACCTTAGTGATGGAAAGGGATAGGCATGAACCTCGGGCCAGTGGTTTTAGCTGGGGGAAGGGTAATTATGAGGCTATTAGGAGAGAATTAGGAAACATAGGTTGGACTAGGAGATTACAGGGACTGGGAACGTCCGACATGTGGAGTTTTTTCAAGGAGCAGCTACTGCGAGTCTGTGATAGGTATGTCCCTGTCAGGCAAGGAGGAATTGGTAGGGCTAGGGAACCGTGGTGCACCAAAAAAGTTTCTTTGTTGGTTAAAAAGAAAAAGGAGGCTTATGTTCGGATGAGACGTGAGCACTTGGGTAGTGCACTAAAAAGCTTTAGATTGGCTAAGAGGGAGTTGAAGAGCGAGCTTAGAAGGGCTAAAAGGGGACATGAGAAGACTTTGGCGGATAGGGTTAAAGAGAATCCTAAGGCGTTCTATAGGTATGTCAAGAACAGAAGGTTGGTTAGGGCAAGTTTAGGGCCAGTTATAGATGGCAGAGGGAAGTTATGTGTGGAACCGGAGGAGATTGGTGAAGCATTGAACCAATATTTCTCTTCGGTGTTCACGCAAGGGGACATGAATATAGCTGAGGAGGACACTGGGTTGCAAGGGAGTAGAATAGACAGTATTACAGTTGATAAGGAGGATGTGCAGGATATTCTGGAGGGTCTGAAAATAGATAAATCCCCTGGTCCGGATGGGATTTATCCAAGGATTCTCTGGGAGGCAAGAGAAGTGATTGCAGAGCCTCTGGCTCTGATCTTCAGGTCGTCGTTGGCCTCTGGTATAGTACCAGAAGATTGGAGGTTAGCGAATGTTGTCCCATTGTTTAAGAAGGGGAACAGAGACTTCCCCGGGAATTATAGACCGGTGAGTCTCACTTCTGTTGTCGGCAAGATGTTGGAAAAAATTATAAGGGATAGGATTTATAGTTATTTGGAGAGTAATGAATTGATAGGTGATAGTCAGCATGGTTTTGTGGCAGGTAGGTCGTGCCTTACTAACCTTATTGAGTTTTTTGAGAAAGTGACCAAGGAGGTGGATGGGGGCAAGGCAGTGGACGTGGTATATATGGATTTTAGTAAGGCGTTTGATAAGGTTCACCATGGTAGGCTTCTGCAGAAAATGCAGATGTATGGGATTGGGGGTGATCTAGGAAATTGGATCAGGAATTGGCTAGCGGATAGGAAACAGAGGGTGGTGGTTGATAGTAAATATTCATCATGGAGTGCGGTTACAAGTGGTGTACCTCAGGGATCTGTTTTGGGGCCACTGCTGTTTGTAATATTTATTAATGATCTGGATGAGGGTATAGTTGGGTGGATTAGCAAATTTGCTGATGACACCAAAGTCGGTGGTGTGGTAGACAGTGAGGAAGGGTGTCGTAGTTTGCAGGAAGACTTAGACAGGTTGCAAAGTTGGGCCGAGAGGTGGCGGATGGAGTTTAATGCGGAGAAGTGTGAGGTAATTCACTTTGGTAGGAATAACAGATGTGTTGAGTATAGGGCTAACGGGAGGACTTTGAATAGTGTGGAGGAGCAGAGGGATCTAGGTGTATGTGTGCATAGATCCCTGAAAGTTGGGAATCAAGTAGATAAGGTTGTTAAGAAGGCATATGGTGTCTTGGCGTTTATTGGTAGGGGGATTGAATTTAGGAGTCGTAGCGTTATGTTGCAACTGTACACAACTCTGGTGCGGCCGCACTTGGAGTACTGTGTGCAGTTCTGGTCCCCACATTACAGGAAGGATGTGGAGGCTTTGGAGAGGGTGCAGAGGAGGTTTACCAGGATGTTGCCTGGTATGGAGGGGAGATCCTATGAGGAGAGGCTGAGGGATTTGGGATTGTTTTCGCTGGAAAGGCGGCGGCTAAGAGGGGATCTTATTGAAACATATAAGATGATTAGAGGTTTAGATAGGGTGGATAGTGATAGCCTTTTTCCTCTGATGGAGAAATCCAGCACGAGGGGGCATGGCTTTAAATTGAGGGGGGGTAGTTATAGAACCGATGTCAGGGGTAGGTTCTTTACCCAGAGGGTGGTGAGGGATTGGAATGCCCTGCCAGCATCAGTAGTAAATGCGCCTAGTTTGGGGGCGTTTAAGAGATCCGTAGATAGGTTCATGGACGAAAAGAAATTGGTTTAGGTTGGAGGGTCACAGTTTTTTTTTTACTGGTCGGTGCAACATCGTGGGCCGAAGGGCCTGTTCTGCGCTGTAATGTTCTATGTTCTATGTTCTATGTTCTATCCCATCTGCTAGCTCTCTGTTGGCAACAATAGATTTGGCTTATAGCAACAGAAAGACCATTTTTTACTGAACACTGAACCCAAAGGGCTGGTGTCTGTATATTCACAAGCCACCCATGCTCTCACACACAAATCAACACAAAATGTGTAATAAAAAGAAGAGCTTCCAGAATGCAGTGGATATTATGTTTGCAGAAATGAGGCTACTGTACACGGGAGAGTTCTATTCAAACAGGCTTAGCCAAATTCACAAATTCAGCAACACTTTTACCCATATAGTTTTTGTCTGGTGCTCAATAAAGTTCGGTGCTGTCTCCCTCCCACCTTCCCTCTCTTGAAATAAAATCATTTCCTATAGTCTCCCTCCGTGTTTCAGGATGTGTCTGTAATAATGGCATTGATGAGCGAGTTACCGTCCTTGATCACTTGACAAGAACTCTGTTTGAAATGCCAAGTCCAGATCTCCAGAGTCCAGTGTTAGGGACAGTTTACGCCAGCCTCTCCCAGGCACTGTTTGGAGGTACTGGAGTCGTGTTCCAGTGCACTCAAGCAGCACTACGTCACTGTTAAGCATTGATTTTTCACAATGGGAGACACTAGTCAATAGAGAGAGAAATGATGACACCACCTATGGGTTGGCATGCACCGCCATGACAAACAGCGGATATAGCAGCTTAGCAACAAATGGTAACTTCAAACAAAAACACCAACAATGACACCTGATAACCACATCACATGCAGCAATTGTGGCAGAAACTAACTCTCAGGGATTGTCTCTTCAGCCACCAGAAATGCACCATATGAAGCCAACTCACCACCTGCACCCAAAAGATTTTCCACATGTCCATTGTAGATGGAAGGATGCTGGTGACAGGTCATCATCAATTAGATGTTCTTGCCACTGATATGGTACGTTAAGAATGATATGGACAATGTTGGACAATTGCCTGTTTGGAAAAGTTGCATAATGATCCCCAAATGGCAGCCTTGGCAACCGTGGTGGAGAGTCAGCCAGTGACTGTGTTGAGGTTGCTGCATAAAGGGGACCGTATGATAGGATTTATTTGGCAATGAGCGATGCTATTTTAGCCAGCTGACAATTGCTCTGAAGCTTTGAGCCAGCTGGCACAATTCACTTCCTACTTTGGTGAGTGAAACAAAACTTCTCAGATTTGCTGAGCGTCTGCAGACAGAGAGATGCAAGTACCCCTGGGAAGGGAGTTAAAAGGCACCTACTCTCCCTTTTCAATCTGGCATTCCTTCAGTGGCCTCCTGATCCTGGAATTAGATCATGAAATCAATAAAGATCGGGTGAAGCCTGGTTTTTTGCAGGACTTTGACAGGGAGAGTTTCTCCCTGTTCATCAAACCTTGGCAATATCTTATGACCTTTTTTTCTCAGTTTGTTTTGTTTGCTCATTGTTTCACCTTGCTACCTAACCACTAATTTGCCTAATCTTCCTATTTATTTTGTCAACCTTAATGGTGTCCAAGGCATTTCTCATTTAAATTTTTATCTAGGTTTCTCAGTAATAAAGAATATAAGCCACGTTCTGTATATTCACACAAGTAACATAAATATCTCCTGTACTTCTGCTTAAAAGTTGACTGCTTTATTGCTGCTAAAGTTGCCATATATTTTTCACATTCATACATAAAATGGCAAGGGACCCAATGATTTAGTTGCACAATCATGTCACCAATTACATCAACCATCACCAGTTTATTAGTGGTGCTTAGTCATAACAAAAATGACAAAGGAGTGCAGAGAAAAGCACACAGTTGAAATGTGGTGGGAAAACATGTGCTCTGGGGTGTGAAATTATCCGACTGACCAACATGGTCTCACTGCAGCAGAATGTTCAAAGCCAATTGTTCCAAGATATGAGTTTGTCCCAAAGCACTCTCTAATATGCCATTACTTTTTCACTAAAAGCCCCCATATAAAAATTATGGTAAGAATTATTTCTTACAATAAATGAAGTTAAACTTGTGCTGCATTAACATGACCACAGGATTGAAGGATAGATTGTGATGATCCACAACTTAAGTTGAAGTTTGTGGTGTCTGTTGACTTGTCTTTATTGTATTATTTTGTAGTTTACACCTCTACTTCTATTTCAGTGTTTTAGTTCCGCTGTGCACATATTACATTTGTACATAAAGGGATGAAATTAGATTTGCCCCAAAATCGGCATGGGGATGGAGATGCGCAATTATTCCATGCCCATTAGAAGTGACACTATCACGCAATGTTTTTTTATATATTCTGTTTTTTAGCACAATGAAGGTGCTGTGCAGCTGAACACCTCAGCAAGGGTACCAAGTCCAGTTGTGACCTAATTACTAACAACCAACCTGCATCTCTTAAATGCAAGGTGCCTTCTAGCTGCAGAAGGGGTTGAAAATCCTTGGGAAAGATTTGAGGACCTGGAGGATGTTACGCTGGAGTCACTGTTGTAGAAGGCCAGCAGAAGGAGAGAGTTTGGTTCCCTCAGGAAGCCATTGATCACCAGGTAGTAGGGACAGCTGGCCATGGTGGTCACCTGTCTGGCACCAAGAGGCTGGATGCGGTGCTATAAGACCTTTAATTACATCAAATAGTGTCATGGTTTGTAAATGCATTCTCACATGCCAAATCCTACCAACTGTACAACTGGTCTCACACATTGCTCAATTGACCACACTCCTTTCATTCACATTCCTCACATTTGTCTGTGTTGCTTCACCCTCACAACATAGCACTGCTGCAAACCACACACTCACATCATGCACACACTATTCAGTTGTGGGAGGCACATCACCCAAACACATGGCGCCACACTGTGACACATTTCAGTCTCTTGTGCAGGAGAAGGCAGCCCATAATAATAGCAGCAACAGGTAACTGATGGAAGACAAGGAGCTGCTGTCCTCATTCTCCTGGAGGAGACGCTGCTGGGGATCATTGAAGTGGCCGTTACTGAGGCCGTGACCAGTTGTGCCGAGGATGACAAAATACGCCTCAAATTCACCTTCTCAAATTCCTTCCACCCTCACCCATAAGCTTTATCCATATGATTTACAAACTGCAGATGGTGTAATCATGTACCTCTTACATTCCCCCCTTCCCGCATACTAACCCTGCTCTTGCACATTTATACTTCCAAATGCCCCAAAACTGCTACCTGGCTGGGCAGTGAGGCCTGAAACTGAATGCCGAGATGGAGAAAAAATACTGAGAAGGAAGGAATGCTGTCCCTCGATCTGGTACTCACTGCCACCAGTTCAGATACTAGTTTAAAGAGTTATGCAGAAGTAGGATCTGCACATGGTGAGCCATCGGGTACGAGGGGGTAACAGCAGGCCAGGGAACCAGTGGGTGCCAACTCCCGAGAGGATAAGATTGTATACAAATTCTGCTGCAGAGAACTCAAATGAGGACTTTAATGGGGTAGCTTGCAGAAAGGGCTGACTGAACTCCTCACAGAAATGCTTGGTACATTGGCAGACCTGCCAGAGAACCTGCTGTTAATTTTAAGGAGCATAGAGGAGTCCAGCTCGAACTTGGCAGAGGGCTTCACATAGCTTGGAATTCAATCTTTCCAGCCAAGATGCAATGTCCAATTGCAGACTGTAGTTTCAGATTGTCAATGTCTCAGCTTCCATTGAAGCAAGCAACCTGGCACAGGATGATTGCATCAAGACTGCTGTCAGAATAGCTGGCAATCACCTGTATGAGATGCACACCAATTGCTCTTTAAGGGTTACTGTTATCATGGAGATCACTGGGACTACAAGTCTGATTTGAGGAAGTGGCACCACTCTGAGTACCTCCTTGGTGAAGTGCAGCTACTGAACATACTGCCCCGGCATAGCTTCACCTTGACCACCCTAGATGGAGAACCCTTCTCCCCTCCTTCACTTCCTTCAATAGGCAGCTTGTTGTCTTTGCTGCCTCTGCCCCATCTCCTTCTAATCCTGCAGCTACTGCTGAGAGAAAGCAACAAACTCAAAATCTATTTAGTAGCAACAAAAATCTATCCAACACCGACATCACTCCCTCCAGAAAAAAACTACTTTTCTGAACTCTTAAAAACCCAGTACTTTCACAAATTCAGCTAGAACCAATACATATTAATCAGGAACTAACCTGCAAATTGGACAATGATGCCTTTAAACAGAGTTGATGCACAGTTCCATGTGTCACTGAACACATGCTTACGAGACAGTGATAACTAGTGTGGAGAGATTGAACTTGGCAGCATGGACTTTTATGTCAACTCTCGATGCCCACTGACATCACAATCTGACCTACTCTGCGTGCGTGAAATGTGCTATTGCCTGCAACTGTGAGCTGCACCAAAAATGGTCAAGCATTGTGGTGAGTAAGGTGCATTAAATCAGGAAAAGTCTGGATTACTGGTGTGCTATTTTGCAATCAGCTTTATCATTTGTTCTGAAAGTAATTTAAATATGCATTACTTCATTACTAATGGACTGGCTCCATGAATCATTGCCACGTTTGCTTGCAAACATTAATAATTTATTTGTTAACTGTTTTGCACTAACGGTTATGCAAATATCTAAGTTTTATTTGTTTACTGAAATAAATGATATTGAAAAGCAACCATTTTCAATACAAAGAGACATGAGACAGAATACACTCCATCGCACTTGTGCTACAGACAGTCTTTTCGCTCTGCTAACTTCAATCCTTGATGCAGTACATGTAGAGGCTTCCACCCATATGCAAACCATTATGATAAGTTACAAAATGGTCAAAATGAAATGTTTATTAATCAATTACTGATATTAACAGAATATCAATCTGGAAGGGAAGAATTTCAATGTTAAGCCTGTCGGGAAAGATTAGTCAACATGTTTCCATTCCAATAGGTTCACAGGTGGTGCTTCATTCAGTATTTAATACATTTGAATGATGGGGCTGCTAACCAGGGACATAAATGTTAGCAAACAAGTTCATTACAATAATAGCCAATTTATGATGGACTCAAAAAGATATTTAATCCACTGGTTCTCCTCTCAGAAAGAAGCCGAGACTGAGACGAGCTTATGTGTCAGTCCAGGTGTAAAATGATGAATCATTCTAGATGCAAGATGATGCTGAACATTTCTAAAGCTCTGGTTAGGCCACAAGTAGAATATTGCATCCAGTTCTGGTCACCAGTAGGAAGGATGTGAGGATGTTTGAAACGGTGAAGAGTAGATTTAACAGAATGGTTCCAAGAATGAGGGAAATTAGCTACAGAGAGACTTTAACTACAAAGTTAGATTGGAAAATCTGGGGTTCTTCTTGCAGAGATGAAGAGGATATTTGAGGTAATCATACAAGATTATGACAGGTTCAGATAAGGTAGGCAAAGTAAAGCTGCTCCTATTACCAGACAGTGCAAGGACTAGAAGATTTAAAATTTGGGGTAAAAGATGCAATGGGAATGTGAGGAAGAACGTCTTTTATGCAGCAAGTGGTAATGACCTAGAACTTGCTGCTTATGAGGTGATGGAAATGGGATTGATTTTGATTTGATTTATTATTGTTGTATGTATAGTATGCAGTGAAAAGTATTGTTTCTTGTGCGCTACAAAAAGCATACCATACATAGAGAAGGAAAAGAGGGTGCAGAATGCAGTGTTATAGTCCCAGCTAGGGTGTAGAGAAAGATGAACTTAATCCAAGATAGGTCCATTCAAAAGCCTGATGGCAGCATGGAAAAAGCTATTCTTGAGTTGGTTGGTACATGTCCATAAGACCATAAGACATAGGAGCAGAATTTGGCCACTCGGCCCATCGAGTCTGCTCCGCTATTCAATCATGGCTGATTTTTTTCTCATCCCCATTCTCTTACCTTTTCCCCATAACCCCTGATCCCCTTATTAATCAAGAACCTATCTATCTCTGTCTTAAAGACACTCAATGACCTGGCCTCCACAGTCTTCTGTGGCAAAGAGTTCCACAGATTCACCACTCTCTGGCTGAAGAAATTCCTCCTCATCTCTGTTTTAGAGGATCGTCCCTTTCACTCTAGACCTCTCGACATGAATGCTAACATTCCTTTTGCCTTCCTAACTGCTGACTGAATCTGCACGTTAACCTTAAGAGAATCTTGAACAATGATTCCCAAGTCCCTTTGTGTTTCTGATTTCCGAAGCATTTTCCCTTTTATGCCTCCATTCCTCCTTCCAAAGTGTATAACCTCACACTTTCCCACATTATATTCCACCTGCCACTTCTTTGCCCACTCTCCTAACCTGTCCAAGTCCTTCTGCAGCCCCCCTGCTTCCTCAATACTACCTGTCCCTCTACATATCTTTGTATTATCTGCAAACTTAGCAACATTGCTTTCAGTTCCTTCCTCCAAATTGTTAATGTATATTTTGAAAAGTTGTAGTCCCAGCACTGACCCCTGAGGCACACCACTAGTCATCAGCTGCCATCCTGAAAAAGACCCCTTTATCCTCACTCTCTGCCTTCTGCCTCTCAGCCAATCCTCTATCCATGCCAGGATCCTACCCTTAACATCATGAGCATTTAACTTATTTAACAGTCTCCTATGCGGCACCTTGTCAAAGGCCTTCTGGAAATCTAAATAAATCACGTCCACTGGTTCTCCTTTGTCTAACTTTCTTGTTACCTCCTCAAAGAACTCTAACAGATTTGTCAAACATGACCTCCCCTCGACAAAGCCATGCTGACTCAGTCCTACTTTATCATGCACTTCCAAGTACACTTCAATCTCATCTTTAATAATGGACTCGAAACTCTTGCCAATGACTGAAGTCAGGCTAACCGGCCTATAATTTCCCGTCTGCTGCCTCCCTCCCTTCTTAAACAGCGGTGTTACATGAGCTACTTTCCATTCCTCTGGTACCCTCAGCCTTTTGTATCTTTTTCCTGATGGAAGAAGGTGGAAGAGAGTATGTCCAGGGTGCATGAGGTCCTTAATTATGCTGGCTGCTTTCCCGAAGCAGCGGGACATGTAGACAGAGTCAATGGGTGGGAGGCTGGCTGAGTGATGGACTGGGCTTCGTTCACAAACCTTTGTAGTTTCTTGCGGTCTTGGACAGAGCAGGAGCCATACCAAGCTCTGATACAACCAGAAAGATGCCCCATGCTTTCTATGGTGCATCTGTAAAAGTTGGTGAGGGTCGTAGTGGACATGTCACGATGGTGGCCTTATTAATAATGCAGTCAGTGGTTTCGTGTGGCTGGGTAGGTTCGATGGCTAACGCCCCATCAGCACATCTCGGCATCATGTTTAAAAAGGTGTTCAGACATCAACTGACCCACTTTTGAAGATAGAAGATAGACCTCCTGGAAGACTCTGAAGCTCAAAGATCCACCTGGTAGATGCTCCAACCATCCACTGCAGTGTTTAAGTATCCGTGGTCACTGGAGGTGACCCAATCTGGTTGCCACAGATATTCTTCAGCCAAGTCCTGACATCTCCACGCCATATTGGGCCAAACGCGTTCTTGACGGGCGTGATATCCCACTGGTGGTATGGACAATTGTGCAGGGAGGATCATTCTGGCTGTGCTTCACCTGAATCTAATTGATGAGATGCCAAATGGCCTCTGGCGGAATAGTGTCCTGCCATGACAGGTGGAAGTGCAAGTTCCTGCCGGAATTTCACACTGGTGGAAAAATGATTTTTCAGCTCTTGCCATACTTGTATCCACCATTAAATGTACTTGGGGGGTGGGAGGGGGAATAAATTCCACCCACTGAGCCCTCTACAACTAAGCTCTCTTAGGCCTGGGCTCTAATATCCAATAAGTATCTCAAAAGTCCCTGTGACCCACAGCAACCATCTACTTTACATGTTGAACACAATGGGCACCACCCAGGAGAGCAAAAATGCTATTTGAAATCTTTGTATGCAAGGAGAGTTTTTGAAATAGCTAGTGACTCAGTAATATTTGTTGCCATGAATATCTTTGATTGTGACCAGTTTATTCAAACACATTTGGACATACAGCAGAGCAGGGATTTTTCAAATGATGCACCCTCCCTTAGCATCATTTATGTAATCAGTGTTGCATCCGTTACCTTTTCCAATAGAATTCCAGTTATTGTGCTCATTGTACAGCTGCCAGGAAGGTGGGTGTGGATACCCTGTTGGTGATCACACACCAGTTCAACATTAATAGAATGGAAGCTCTTCATAAAGGGGCTGTGTTACAGTATATATACACCAATTTGCATTCTGGTAACGCTGGCACAATTATTTTGCAATACGAGTACTAACTGCCACAGAGAAAATGGGAGCCATAGTTAAAATCTGAAGGAGTAGAAGTCAATATCAAAGCCAGAGGGTTGCAAAAGGCCGAGTAGAGAAATTGAGGTGTTATGAGGTTGCTGTGACCATCAGTGGAAATGTGCAGAAAATCACAAAACAATGGTGGCTAGAGTGGAAGTTGGTAAAATTCAAGGTACACTTTTCTGGCCATGATCTAAACCCTTGGCACTGTCATATTTTTATCTTCCACCAATCCCCTGGGGCACAGAAGCTAACTTTCTAGTTTTACATGTTTCCATTTTCTCGCAGTCAGGCCGGGATTTTGCCATTGCGTTGTGCCCATTTTCGGGCACGATGCAGTCGTAAAGTGGGGAGTAAGGTGGTTAACTAAACTGGCGCCGGTTTTCGCGATCGGTGCCATTTTACGAGCGCTGTATTTCTGGCGCAGTCAGTCCCTTGTCAGAAATGAGCGAGAGGCAGGTTAATTTATTGAAATTTATTGAAAGAAGCATTTACATGACATTTGCGAACGGGCGCTCAATCGTCCGGGCTCACCTGCCTTTATGACCTCACTGGGAAAGGTTCTCGCCGGCGAAGAATAGACATGCTCCCCATGAACGGAGAGCAGTTGACTTGGCCTCGCCGGTGGAACCGGAGACCATTGAGGCCCCCCAGGGATGCCGAGGGCAAGGGGAGAGTGCCCCTTGGGCAGTGCCAGACTGACAGTGCCACACTGGCACCTGGGCAATGCCCACCGGGCAGTGCCAGGGGGTGGGACTAATGGGGGTGGGGCCAGTGGGAGGGCTAATGGGGGGTGGGGGCCCGCTGCCACTCTGCAGCTATCGGCGGGGGAAGGGCAGCGGGGCCGCGATCGGTGGGGGAGGGAGGGGATCCGTGATCAGTCTGGGCAGCAGGAGGGTCAGCAGGGGCTATATCTCGTGCCGCGGACCCCCACGATTGCAGTGAGGGGCCGAGCTGTTACAGGCTGTTGCTGTTGCAGTAGCAGGGGCCTGACAGCTCTCTCTGTCTGACAGACCCCTGATACTGCTAATGCTTATGTGCAGCATCAGGGCCTGCACTTGTGCACTACCCCCCTCTGCAGGCTTTCGGGCACATTAAGCCCCACCCACAGGCTTTTGCAGTGAGCCACAGACTTGCTCAAAATTTTGCAGGCATGGGGGGAGCCTAAAAACACGGATCTGAAACTCTCCCAGTTTCAAATCCACGCAGCACTTAGACAAAAAATGGTAAAATACCGCCCTTAGTGTCTTATATGTATCTTTTAATTCTTTTGATTTCTTCATTATTCCCCCTTTTCTCTTGTACATATTAATTCAGCAATAGAATGTTAAAGTTCATTCTATTTCTTTTCCTCTGGGTGTGTTTGTTTGTGTCTTTTACTCTCTCACCCTTTTCCTTGTTCCCTTCCTTTTTAAATTGCTATTATTTGTAATATCTTGCGGTTCTGAGGAATGATTTACGCCGGGAATGACAACTGATTTTGTACTTTCACCAGATGCTGCCTGACCTGCTGAGGATCTCTGCACTTTCTGTTTTTGTTTATGAATAAATAGTTTGATTAGTGTGATGTGAGACATCAAATTAATAGCATCCTTTCTTGTGGTTGTGGCATTCTGGATGATGTTTGAATAAACTGGACACAATCAGAGATATTCATGGCAACAAAACATTAATGAGTCACCAGCTACTACAAGAACACTCCCTGCACATTCAAATGGCTTTATTATTTTTCCCAACGCATGATAAATATGCTTTAAGATAACAGGGTCTCTATGCTGCTAACCCATTGCTTTGCTTAGCTGAGGTACTACACTTCATTTCAAAACTGCTGTGATATCTCACTCCTCCCTTTCCAGCTTAACTAATATGTCACAGGAGATTACAGTCACAAATAGTAGGAGACACAGAAGTCAATGGCAGTAGATACTTGTGCTCATTTCAAGAAGGGTTATTCAAGTCCATTCTTCAAGAAATAACTGTTGCTGTTGTATCTTCAAAGCAAAGTGGCTAGTTCCTCAAATTCTAGTTAATTAATAATTCAACAAATCAGTTCAAAGGTCTGCTTGGTGAATGCTTTGAAAGAAGATTTTCTTGTTCTTATCAGACTACCTTGTAAAGCAGGTAGAGTTCAATCAGGTGCCTAATCTGGACTGGCACTGCATCCTGACCTATCAATTTGTCATGTTGCATTAGTCTGCTTTATCTAATCTAAACTGCTTAGAATTGAAAACATTTAATGAAGCCTATTTTAACAACAAGAACCTTGATTTTTCAATCAGCATTATTTCAGTCCTGGCATTAAACCTGGAGCCCTGGACCAAGGGGCAACTGAAAACAGGCATGGGCCTATTTAACATGCAAAAACCAGGGTGTGGGTGCTAACACAAGTAGAGAAGGAGTCTGGCACTGCCCGATAGCCAGCAGCAAACATGTGGTGGGATAAGGCAACTGGCCAGAAGTTTGATGAATAAAGGCATCAAGAAATTATCAAACAACATAAAACAAAATAGTAAAATATATATTACTGGAGTGGGAATAGGATCATTGAGGGAGAGACAGGATAATACCACAGGTAATGCCAGAGATAGCAGAAATTCTAATTCATTATTTTGCCTTGTTATTTGGGAGACAGAACAGGTGAACATTACACTGAATGATGAGATAAGTAATAAATGCATTTTAATAAGAGCATGTATTGAATTTAAAAAAAAATCAATTTCAAAGAAGATAAAGCCTCTCAGCTCTGGATGAATTGCATCCATGTATTTTGAAAAGGTTCTTGCAAAGAGAGAGCAGAAGTATTTTTACACAGATTTCATAATTTGTTAGTAAAAGTGCAGTACCAAAAGGCTAGCGAATAGCTAATGTAACACATATATCTAAGGAGTGGACAGACTATGTCCAGGGAATTTTAAACCATGGGGAGCAGGAAAAATAATGGAATTCCTACTACAGGAGAGAATAGAAGAACATCGAGAAATCAAAAATGTAATAACGAATGGTCAGCATGGATTTCAAAAGGGAAAATCTTGCTTGACCAGCCTTATGGAATATTTTGAGAAGGTCACAGAGAGATTAGACAATGTTAATTCAGTAGATGTAGTTTATCTGGATTTTCAAAAGGCCTGCGATAAGGTGCGCAATAATAGACTAATGAAGAAGGTCAGAGCTTATAGAGTCAGCGGACTAGTGGCAGAATGCTAGCTGGCTGGCTTCATGAAAGAGGGGGCCATTCTCCCAAAAAATTTCTAAGTGCTGAATTTACGGGAAAACTGGTGTAATTCATAATTGTTTTTCCAGTGGGAGTTCAGACTCGAATCTCCCACACTCTGTGCAATGCAGAAGTCACAATCATGAATATCATTAAAAGCTCAGGGGGATGAGGCCTATTCACGCCTGAGTCTAACAGTTCTGGGCCTCTGCGCATGCGCAATTGCCCCAAACTGTCAGCCTCCCATTTGCTGGTCAGCCCGAACACTGGCCCAGGACCCCCACAGTGCTGCCCCTCTGTCCCCCCCCCCCCCCCCTCCCCCCAACAGCCCGATCGCAGCACCCACGACCATTCCTGGACCAGTCCCAACTCCCCTCCCGTCCCAGAGCACCCCAATCTCCTGCCCCCACCAGCAGTGATTATTCCCCCCCCCACGGGAGGCAGAACCCCCCCTCCCCCGCAGGAGCAGATCACCCCCTCAACTCAGTAGACCCCCCAATCACTGGCTTCCTTCAAGCCCCAACCGATGCTGCCTGCAGAGTGGCAGCAGAATCCCCCAGCCCCACTGATCGCCCCCTAGGCCTTACCCCCAGCTGGCCCTGCCCCCAGGCCCTGCCCCTTGGCATTGCCCCATGTCCGGTGCGGACAAGGTGGCCCCTGGGCATGGGCACTTTGCCCCTTGGGCAATGCCAGGGGGCATAAACTGGCACTGCCAGAGTGCCCATGTCCAGGGGGCACCACTACCTCCCGCCTGACCTTCTGGGGAGCCCTGATTGCCCCCCCTTCACTCCACCAGGATCTCTTGCTAGTTCCCTGAAATTTCACTGGAGTGAAATTGTACTGGTGGGGTGGGAGATGCTATCGAGCCCGGAGAATTCAGTCCCGGGCCCGATAATCACATTTAAAAACATTAAAATAAGATAAAATAAAAAGTACTTAACTGCTGTTCCCGCCAGTTTCCCGCGTGGTCCCGACCGTGCCGGATTTCTGTCACTGGGAGAAGTGCACGCATTGGGAATGCATGCGTGAATCCCACGAATCGGCGCACATGCGAATCTCCTGGCCCGACCCGCCAAACAAATAGCGGGTCGGAATGGGAGAATCCCCCCAGAGAGTTCACGCAAAAGATATTCAGAACATGGGAAGTGGCATTCCACAAGGATCAGTACTAAGACCATAGTTATGCACAAAGGACTTTGGAATTAAAAACACAATTTCTAAATATGTGGATGACATCAATTTGAGGGGCAAATTCAATATTCAGAAGGACTGCAATAATTTACAGGAGGACATTAACAAACTTTGCAGGAAGGACAAATAATTGGTGAATGAGGGTCAACAAAGATCACTGTCAGGTAGCATATTTGTCAGGAAGAATAGGGAGGCCAGTTTTTACTTGGATTGTGTGAGTTTAGTTAGGGTAGAGGAACATAGGGATCTAGTGGTACAAAAACATCCAACACTAAAACTTGCAGGTTAGTAAGGCCATAAATAAAGCAGGTTTTTGCTCTGGCTTGTTACTTGAGGTGTAGGTGAAGAATGAACATAGAACATAGAACAGTACAGCACAGAACAGGCCCTTCGGCCCACGATGTTGTGCCGAGCTTTATCTGAAACCAAGATCAAGCTATCCCACTCCCTATCGCTCCACGCTGACATCGTTTAAGACTTACCTGGATAGTCACATGAGCAGCCTGGGAATGGAGGGATACAAACGATTGGTCTAGTTGGACCAAGGAGCAGCACAGGCTTGGAGGGCCGAAGGGCCTGTTTCCTGTGCTGTACTGTTCTTTGTTCTTTGTTCTTTATGTGCCTATCCAATAACTGCTTAAATGTTCCTAAAGTGTCTGACTCCACTATCACTGCAGGCAGTCCATTCCACACCCCAACCACTGTCTGCGTAAAGAACCTACCTCTGATATCCTTCCTGTATCTCCCACCACGAACCCTATAGTTATGCCCCCTTGTAATAGCTCCATCCACCCGAGGAAATAGTCTTTGAACGTTCACTCTATCTATCCCCTTCATCATTTTATAAACCTCCATTAAGTCTCCCCTCAGCCTCCTCCGCTCCAGAGAGAACAGCCCCAGCTCCCTCAACCTTCCCTCATAAGACCTACCCTCCAAACCAGGCAGCATCCTGGTAAATCTCCTCTGCACTCTTTCCAGCGCTTCCACATCCTTCTTATAGTGAGGTGACCAGAACTGCACACAATACTCCAAATGTGGTCTCACCAAGGTCCTGTACAGTTGCAGCATAACCCCACGGCTCTTAAACTCCAACCCCTTGTTAATAAAAGCTAACACACTATAGGCCTTCTTCACAGCTCTATCCACTTGAGTGGCAACCTTTAGAGATCTGTGGATATGAACCCCAAGATCTCTCTGTTCCTCCACAGTCTTCAGAACCCTACCTTTGACCCTGTAATCCACATTTAAATTTGTCCTACCAAAATGAATCACCTCACATTTATCAGGGTTAAACTCTATCTGCCATTTTTCAGCCCAGCTTTGCATCCTATCTATGTCTCTTTGCAGCCTACAACAGCCCTCCACCTCATCCACTATTCCACCAATCTTGGTGTCATCAGCAAATTTACTGATCCACCCTTCAGCCCCCTCCTCTAAGTCATTAATAAAAATCACAAAGAGCAGAGGACCAAGCACTGATTCCCTGCGGCACTCCACTAGCAACCTGCCTCCAATCCGAAAATTTTCCATCGACCACCACCCTCTGTCTTCGATCAGACAGCCAGTTACCTATCCAATCAGCCAACTTTCCCTCTATCCCACACCTCCTCACTTTCATCATAAGCCAACCATGGGGGACCTTATCAAACGCCTTACTAAAATCCATGTATATGACATCAACTGCCCTACATAGAAATCATAGAAACCCTACAGTGCAGAAGGAGGCCATTCGGCCCATCGAGTCCGCACCGACCACAATCCCACCCAGGCCCTACCCCCACATATTTTACCCGCTAATCCCTTTAACCTACGCATCCCAGGACACTAAGGGGCAATTTTTAACCTGGCCAATCAACCTAACCCGCACATCTTTGGACTGTGGGAGGAAACCGGAGCACCCGGAGAAAACCCACGCAGACACGAGGAGAATGTGCAAACTCCACACAGACAGTGACCCGAGCCGGGAATCAAACCTGGGACCCTGGAGCTGTGAAGCAGCAGTGCTAACCACTGTGCTACCATGCCGCCCTAGTAACTACCTTCATCAACACACTTAGTTACCACCTCAAAAAATTCTATCAAATTTGTGAGGCACGACTTGCCCTTCACGAATCCGTGCTGACTATCCCGGATTAATCCGCATCTTTCTAAATGGTCGTAAATCCCATCTCTAAGGACCTTTTCCATCAATTTACCAACCACCGAAGTAAGACTAACCAGTCTATAATTACCAGGGTCATTTCTATTCCCTTTCTTAATGTTGTGGCGAACCTTTTCCGAAACCAAGATCAAGCTATTCCACTCCCAATCATTCTGGTGTGGTCCATGTGCCTATCCAATAACCGCTTGAAAGTTCCTAACATGTCCGACTCCACTATCACAGCAGGCAGTCCATTCCACATCCCAACCACTCTCTGAGTAAAGAACCTACCTCATACATCCCTCCTATATCTCCCACCACGAACCTTATAGTTATGCCCCCGAGTAACAGCTACATCCACCCGAGGAAATAGTCTCTGAACATCCACTCTATCTATTCCCCTCATCATCGTATAAACCTCTATTAAGTCGCCTCTCATCCTCCTCCGCTCTAAAGAGAACAGCCCTAGCTCCCTCAACCTTTCCTCATAAGACCTACCCTCCAAACCAGACAGCATCCTGGTAAATCTCCTTTGCACTCTTTCCAGTGCTTCCACATCCTTCTTATAGGGAGGTGACCAGAACTGCACACAATATTCCAAATGTGGTCTCACCAAGATCCTGTAGAGTTGCAGCATCACCCCACAGCTCTTAAAGTCAAACCCCCTGTTAATAAACTCTAACACACTATCGGCCTTCTTCAGGGCTCTATCCACTTGAGTGGCAACCTTCAGAGATCTGTGGATATCATAGAATCATAGAATCCCTACAGCACAGAAAGCGGCCATTTGGCCCATCGAGTCTGCACCGACCACAATTCCACCCAGGCCCTACCCCCATATCCCTACATATTTAGCCCACTAATCCCTCTAACCTATGCATCTCAGGACACTAAGGGGCAATTTTAGCATGGCCAATCAACCTAACCCGCACATCTTTGGACTGTGGGAGGAAACCGGAGCACCCGGAGGAAATCCCCGCAGACACGAGGAGAATGTGCAAACTCCACACAGACAGTGGCCCAAGCCGGAATCGAACCCAGGTCCCTGGAGCTGTGAAGCAGCAGTGCTAACCACTGTGCTACCGTGCCGCCCAGTGAACCCCAAGATCACATATGAACCCCAAGATCTCTCTGTTCCTCCACAGTCGTCAGAACCCTACCTTTGACCCTGTAATTCGCATTCAAATTTGTCCTACCAAAATGAATCACCTCACACTTATCAGGGTTAAACTCCATCTGCCATTTTTCGGCCCAGCTCTGCATCCTATCTATGTCTCTTTGCAGCCTACAACATCCCTCCACCTCATCCACTACTCCACCAATCTTGGCGTCATCCGCAAATTTACTGATCCACCCTTCTGCCCCCTCCCCCATTTATAAAAATCACAAGTAGCAGAGGACCCAGCACTGATCCTTGTGGTACACCGCTGGTAACTGGTCTCCAATCTGAAAATTTTCCATCCACCACCACCCTCTGTCTTCTATGAGATAGGTAACATACAGTAAGAAGTCTCACAACACCAGGTTAAAGTCCAACAGGTTTATTTGGTAGCAAATACCATAAGCTTTCGGAGCACAGCTCCTTCGTCAGATGGAGTGGATATCTGTTCTCCAACAGTGCACAGACACAGAAATCAAGTTACAGAATACTAATTAGAATGCAAATCTCTACAGCCAGCCAGGTCTTAAAGGTACAGACAATGTGATTTGTTTCATGTTTCACCTCCTATCTATGAGATAGCCAGTTACCTATCCAATCGGCAAATTTCTCTCTATCCCACACCTCCTTACTTTCTTCATGAGCCAACCATGGGGGAACCTTATCAAACGCCTTACTAAAATCCATGTATATGACATCAACTGCTCTACCTTCATCGACACACTTAGTTACCTCCTCAAAAAATTCAATCAAATTTGTGAGGCAAGACTTACCCTTCACAAATCCGTGTTGACTATCCCGGATTAAGCTGCATCTTTCTAAATGGTCGTAAATCCTATCCCTCAAGACCTTTTCCATTAACTTACCAACCACCGAAGTAAGACTAATCGGCCTATAATTACAACATAGCTAACATTCAGAATAGCACTGGAGAATAGCTCGTTCTTTCACTTTGCAAAGCTGCCTGATAAGTTTTAAATGGAGAGGAATAGATTAAGTTTTTAAACACATTAAGTGCACCCTCTTGCAACAGAAATTGCAACATAATTGGATTTATATCGCAGCTGCTGCAGTCCTAATCATTAAAGACGTATAACATTCAAGTCTGAAGTCTTTTAGGTTCCTCACTGAAAATGCTGTTTGTGAAGTTGCTTTGTTTTAAGGTCAGTTCCTCCATATTTGTGCAAAATGATCTATTGAGAGTTGCAGCACCAAATTGCGGATGTAAATGCAATCACCACAAAGTACAACATAAAAGATAGCATGGTGCGCTATTCGTGGGAAATTATACAGAAATGTTAAAAAGGTAATTTTGCCAGTACTCCCAAGCGGAAGGAAATCTCACCCTTCTCCAGTGTTTGCTTGTGACACATTTGGAGGCTGTTGTGCCGGGGATTTTTTGATGTGCATTGGTTGAGGGCAAGGCTCTTCACAGTCAGTGCTTACTCGAGAAATTACAGACATCATTATAAATTTTCAGAGACTATGTTCAGCAGGAGCATGGATAGGTGAATTTGTGCACAATGCCTACTTATCCAATTCTCTCTTCCATTGAACTCAACTTGCTGAAAATTTGATCTATTGAGTAATGGTGGACGTTACTTTACGGCCTTACTCATCCCGAAACCGTAAAATCCCGCCCGAGGTCAACAGGCATTTCCAATGTCCGCCCCTAGCCTGCTCCAATTCCGCGGCGGGCGGGGCGGTAAAATTCCTGCCCTTATCTTTAAACATTCACCAACTGAGGCTCAGTTTAACAATCATATCTCTATCTTAATACTAAACCACTGAGGAATGTAACAACTACTATCCAGTTTAGAAATTGAAGTGTCAAATGTATCTTGAAAGTTACTGTTCCACACAATGGATTGAAAATGCGGTTTCACCTCATGAATACATCGGTTCTGACAGTAACAGCGTTGAAAGAAATCATTCAATTTCTGATGCTGGCCAACTGATACTAATCCTGAAGATTCGCTAACAACAAATATTGAATTGGTGTGAATTTGAGCAAATTTCCTACTAATTACAAATAGTAACACCGTAAAACTTCAAATCTATACTTCCAGACCTCATAATTTGTGACTATTTAATGAAAAGGCCAATACGAGCAAGGATCATTTAAAAGTTAAAATGAATTGATTTTCTAACAGAAAATCTTTTAGAATTAAATGAAAAGTAAAATCTACTTTTTAAGCATGATTTCTCTTTTTTAGTATCACTTTTGTGAATAATATATTTGATCAAACCTATTGTGCTCCTTGAAAATGATTTTTAAATTGTTAATTTTGAATAATGGATTATGTCACTAAATTTTCCAATGCTTTTTGGCTTCAGCAGCCTGTTTTTTTATATATGGAACTGTTAGTTCTATTGCAGCCCGGACTGGAAGGTAACTAAAATTCTTACCATGGGGATCGTATAGATTCATGCATAGATTTATTTGATGCCAGTGGCGAGCACCATCTCTGTGCTACTAACTCCAAAATCTGGCCTACATACTTTTTAAGAAGATTATTTAAAACAAAATCACGCAGCAACATTTCAGGCTAATTGAACTTGTGCATGATTTTACATACTGATGAAATGTTTTCCATTTAAATTAATTCCAATATAAAATGTCCAACAAAGAATACAGAACTGCAATTAACTGCTTATACCTGAACAATCATGAGGCTTTCTTCATTGCAAATGTTTTTTAAATGCATTCTTGAAAACTGATGAATTTTTAATGCCTGAGTAACAGTCTTGAGACTATTGGTACGCTTCTAATGTGTCTATCTGAAGGAACATGAGAATAGCAAAAAGACTTTCTATTTTCTCATTCACAGCTTGTCAACACTTTCACATCACTTTCTATAATGAGGTCAGATCAGTTTAAAGAGGTGTGGTTGGAACCAACAATATCTGTGAATGCACAGGCTTGAATCTAATCTTCCTTTGTACAACTGAAATTAATTTCACTGGATAAAAGCAAATTACTGCGGATGCTGGAATCTGAAACCAAAAGAGAAAATGCTGGAAAATCTCAGCAGGTCTGGTAGCATCTGTAAGGAGAGAAAAAAGTTGACATTTCGAGTCCAGATGACCCTTTGTCAAAGCTGACAGACTGTGCTGCAAGGACACACTCTAAATATTTTTGGATGGTAAAGGGATGAATAATCCACGACATTATGACCATCATTAGATCCCTATTACATCTCATTTGTTTAATCACTCACTGCACTAAACTCGAGAGAGCACAAGTACATCAAAGAAAACCTTTAATGGCATTTTACCATTGGAAGCTCTGAAACTCTCCTTGAGCATAGGCTTTTTGGGGCTTTCACTCCACTGTGCCTTGGTCTGTGACACTATACATGTTCTGCTGGTAACATTTAAGGTAGTTTGTGTGTCAATCCCTTCATAATTTCATGGCCTCAATTCTCCCATCTCTGTAATCTTTTCCTGTCATACAATCATCCTCAGCACAGCTCATATTCTTCAGTATTCTGACACTGCCATTTTACCCCAGAACTGCCTGCATCTAGAGGTCAACAAGATCCACACTCTGTTTTTTTTCCGGCAACCACACTGCCTCTCTTCATCTTTCGCTCCTCCTTTAAAAGTCACCTCTTTGACCAAACTTCTGGTTGCCCTCCCCTAATCTCTCCTTCTCCTTTCCTTACTGTCAAGCACCTTGGTATATTTAAGGGTATTATATAAATGCAAGTTTATTTTGTTGTCATTACCATTTTGGGTCTGTTGGTTTGCTTTGGTCAACATTGGAGAAAGTTGCAGCCAATTTTGGAAAAGTCAGTGCTAACAGTCTTGGAGGAGATCCATTCACAAAGTTTCCCTGCTATTGCTAAATCTATAACCCAATGTAAACAGGGCAACTGATACTAACTGGATTTACTCCCAATCACAATGAGATAACAACACAAAAGTGGCAATAGTCTATTGTAGATTATTACCAGGATTTTTGTTATTGAAGAAACATACAAACAAACTATTGCAAACCAAGCTCTCACAAATAGCAATGTGATAAAGACCAGATAATTTGTTTCTTTGTGTGATGCTAATTGAAAGATTGTCCAGAACATCAAGGATAACTCCCATACTCTTGTCTGATATAGGGCCAAGGGATTGTTTACCCGCTACTGAAAAAGCAAAAGGAACTTCAGTTTACCATTTTATGTGACAGTGTAGCACCCCCTCTATTCTGCATTGGAGTGTTAGCCTTGATTTTTGTGCTCAGGAGGCCTGGAGTGGAACTTCAACCCACCACATCTTGACTCAAAGGCAAGAATGCTGCCGACTGATGATTGCAGGAGTGCAGGTAGCCAACTTTTGTCACTTATTAGCAGCAATACTTTCCCCAAAGTCAGACATATATTTGTCTGTATCCTCTTCTGAAGCACCTGGAACTCAGGTAACATTCCAAATGCTTAATGATGTGAAACAAGTACACAGAAAGTGGCAATGATGGAAAAAAGTATAACAAGTTAAATCAGATGTTTTGGTGCATTTAACAGTTTGAATAAACTGAAGGTCGATAAGTCCCCTGGGCCTGATGAAATGTATCCTAGGATTCTTTGGGAGGCAAGGGATGAGATTGCAGAGCCTTTGGCTTTGATCTTTGGGTCCTCACTGTCCACGGGGATGGTGCCAGAGGACTGGGGAGAGGCGAATGTTGTTCCTCTGTTTAGGAAAGGGAATAGAAATGACCCTGGTAATTATAGGCTGGTTAGTCTTACTTCGGTGGTTGGTAAGTTGATGGAAAAGGTCCTTCGGGATGGGATTTACGACCATTTAGAAAGATGCGGATTAATTCGGGATAGTCAGCACGGATTCGTGAAGGGCAAGTCATGCCTCACAAATTTGATAGAATTTTTTGAGGAGGTAACTAAGTGTGTTGATGAAGGTAGGGTAGTTGATGTCATATACATGGATTTTAGTAAGGCGTTTGATAAGGTCCCCCATGGTCGGCTTATGATGAAAGTAAGGAGGTGTGGGAAAGAGGGAAAGTTGGCCAATTGGATAGGTAACTGGCTATCTGATCGAAGACAGAGGGTGGTGGTGGATGGAAAATTTTCGGACTGGAGGCAGGTTGCTAGCGGAGTGCCACAGGGATCAGTGCTTGGTCCTCTGCTCTTTGTGATTTTTATTAATGACTTAGACTTAATGTGCAGTGGTTAGCACTGCTGCTTCACAGCTCCAGGGACCTGGGTTCGATTCCCGGCTTGGGTCACTGTCTGTGTGGAGTTTGCACATTCTCCTCGTGTCTGCGTGGGTTTCCACTGGGTGCTCCGGTTTCCACCCACAGTCCAAAGATGTGCGGGTTAGGTTGATTGGCCAGGTTAAAAATTGCCCCTTAGAGTCCTGAGATGCATAGGTTAGAGGGATTAGCGGGTAAATATGTGGGGGTAGGGCCTGGGTGGGATTGTGGTCGGTGCAGACTCGATGGGCCGAATGACCTCCTTCTGCACTGGAGGGTTTCTATGATTTCTAGGAGGGGGCTGAAGGGTGGATCAGTAAATTTGCTGATGACACCAAGATTGGTGGAATAGTGGATGAGGTGGAGGGCTGTTGTAGTTTGCAAAGAGACATAGATAGGATGCAAAGCTGGGCTGAAAAATGGCAGATGGAGTTTAACCCTGATAAATGTGAGGTGATTCATTTTGGTAGGACAAATTTAAATGTGGATTACAGGGTCAAAGGTAGGGTGCTGACGACTGTGGAGGAACAGAGAGATCTTGGGGTCCATATCCACAGATCTCTGAAGGTTGCCACTCAATTGGATAGAGCTGTGAAGAAGGCCTATAGTGTGTTAGCCTTTATTAACATGGGGTTGGAGTTTAAGAGCCATGGGTTATGCTGCAACTGTACAGGACCTTGGTGAGACCACATTTGGAATATTGTGTGCAGTTCTGGTCACCTCACTAAATGAAGGATGTGGAAGCGCTGGAAAGAGTGCAGAGGAGATTTACCAGGATGCTGCCTGGTTTGGAGGGTAGGTCTTATGAGGAAAGGTTGAGGGAGCTAGGGCTGTTCTCTCTGGAGCGGAGGTGGTTGAGGGGAGACTTAATAGAGGTTTATAAAATGATGAAGGGGATAGAGAGAGTGAACGTTCAAAGACTATTTCTTCGGGTGGATGGAGCTATTACAAGGGGGCATAACTATAGGGTTCATGGTGGGAGATATAGGAAGGATGTCCGAGGTAGGTTCTTTACGCAGAGAGTGGTTGGGGTGTGGAATGGACTGCCTGCAGTGATAGTGGAGTCAGACACTTTAGGAACATTTAAGCGGTTAATGGATAGGCACATGGAGCACATCAGGATGATAGGGAGTGGGATAGTTGATCTTGGTTTCAGATAAAGCTCGGCACAACATCGTGGGCCGAAGGGCCTGTTCTGTGCTGTACTGTTCTATGTTCTTAACCACTTTGGTAAACAATACCAATATTGTGTTTTTTGTTGAAGACAATGTGCCACAAGGCATTAGGTATGAAATTAATTTGGTGCTATTGAAAGAGTACTTTATAAAGGGCACTTCATTGCAACAAACCACAGTAATATCTCCTGGCAAATACTCTTGTCCGTGTTATGAGCTGACACCAGTCCTTTTGATCATGTGCTTTTGCACACAGTAAATCTGTCTCGTCACTGAGTTACTTTGCTACAACCGCAGTGCTGCCACAAAGTGAATACGATATAAGAGGGTTGTGATGATCACCAGGATGCTGCACATCATTCAATTTCTTACCTTTTTAAAATATTTAGAACAAATAGTCACAAAAAGGCTGAAATACATTTTATTTACTGACTGCCTGTCGACCTCAGAAAATTAATATCACAGCATGTCTTTGTTGCCTGGGGTTCTCAATACTGACTGAAATTAAATCTATCATTGTAAATGGTAGATAAAATGCAGTCTGTGCACCGCTTTAAAAGGGGACATTTATAATAACGTGCAACAAGTGGAAACCAGAAATTGTTGAGAAAACATACCGGGGTACGAACAAGTCATAAGATCGCAAAAGTCGAATTCATGCTCGCCCAAAGTTAGTTCACTTACTAAAAGTATCTCTGATGGGGAGCTCTGGCTACAATGGACAAAGCCCCTGGGGATGATATTGTGTGACAGGAAGTTCCTCTCATGTAACTGGGATGCTATCATTGATATTCAGTCCACTCAGTTCCTCTGAAAAGCAAAGCTGCCAAGTTTGTGGCACTAATCACGCAGAGGTGGCTTTAGTGAATTAGGTATATCCACAGGACAGAAGATGGCCGCATGCCCCAGGATTTTCTGTATTGTGAGGAAGCCAGAGCCAGACAACCCATGGGGAGCCCAAGGCTCCACTTCAAGGATGTTTGCAAGTGTGACCTGGAGACCTGAATCTTTCAGTCACCAATCAATGACCTGACGCTACAGCGCACTTCTTCCATGATTTTCTGATCATAGTTGAGGACGAAATGCTTGGAGCAATGTGGCACAGCACAGCATCTACCAGGAATGTCCATAGGATCACGGTAGAGACAGAGGAAGAGAAGGCACGCTCTTCAGTTTAAGGGTCAAGTCTTTCAGTGTGGACTAGGGAATGAATGGATGAGTGTGTCAGTTGGTGAGGCGGGTGAAGTGAGCAGAAGGGTCGAGTTGGTTAGGCAAGTGAGTGGGTAAGTAAGTAGAGGTGTGAGATGGTTAGGTAGGTGAAGGTAGTGCGTGGCTGAGGTGGATAGATAGACGAAGTGAGCGGGGGAGTGTGAGTGGGTAGGTGGGTCAAGTGTATGAGTGGGTGAGTGGGTAGTTGGGTGAGTGAATAGTAAAGTGGGTAAGAAGGGTAGCCAGGGGGATATTGGGTGCTTGGGTTGGGGGTGCAGTTGGGTGGTCAGGGAGTAGTCCAGTCTTCTTGGGGAGGTAACAGGGTGGTTTGTGTTGTGTTAGGGGGTACTTGAATGGTCAGAATTGTGGGAGCAGGGGATGGTTGTGGCCTGGTCAGTTTTGAGATATGTAGAGGTCTGGTCAGCAACAGAGTTAGTTGGGTGGTCGGGCAGGGGGGCATTTTGGGAGTTGGATGGTCGGGGAATAGTCAGGTAGAGGTGGGGGCAAATAAGGGTGGCTGGTGAGGAGGTACCCAGTGTTTGAACAGGTTTTAAACTAACATTTCCTGGGTAACTATCACGCAAACATACGAATAACTGGGAATTGAATACAAAAGTACAGAGATTATGGGCGGGAATTTTCACCCTCGCTCGCCCCAAAACCGAAAAATCCTGCCCAAGGTCAACAGACCTTTTCATGGTCCACCCCTCGCACTCACTCAACCATAGAATCCCGACAGTCAGAAAGAGGCCATTCGACCCGTTGCATCTGCACTGACTCTCTGACAGAGCATCTTACCCACCCTCCACCCTATCCCCATAACCCCACACAGTTACCCCGCTAATCCCTCTAATCTATACATCTTGGGATACTAAAAGGCAATTTAGCACGGCCAATCTATGGATGTGGGAGGAAAACGGAGCACTCAGAGGAAACTTATGCAGACATGGGAAGAATATGCAAACTCATACAGGCAGTCACAAAAGGCTGGAATTGAAGCCGGGTCCCTGGGGCTAAGAGACAGCTGTGCTAACCACTGAGCCACCGATGCCACATCTTGCCCGAGGATGAATTCTATCAGGACCCAGGGACTTGTCAACCCGCAGATCCAACAATTTGTTCAGTACCACTTTTTTATTCATTCATGGGACATGGGCGTCGCTGTCTGGCCAGCATTTATTGCCCATCCCTAGTTGCCCTTGAGAAGGTGATGGTGAGCTGCCTCTTGAATAGCTGCAGTTCATGTTCTGTGGATTGATCCACAATGCCATTAGGGAGGGAATTCCAGGATTTTGATCCAGCGACTGCGAAGGAATGGCGATATATTTCCACGTCAGGATGGTGAGTGGCTTGAAGGGGAACTTGCAGGTAGTGGTGTTCTCATGTATCTGCTGCCCTTGTCCTTCGAGATGGAAGTGGTCGTAGGTTTGGAAGATGCTAAGGATCTTTGGTGAATTGCTGCAGTGCATCTTGTAGGTAGTACACACTGCTGCTACTGAGCGTGGTGGTGGAGGGAATGGATGTTTGTAGATGTGGTGCCAATCAAGCGGGCTGCTTTGTCTTGGATGGTGTCAAGCTTCTTGAGTGTTGTTGGAGCTCCACCCATCCAGGCAAGTGGGGAGTATTCCATCACACTCCTGACTTGTGCCTTGTAGATAGATGGTGGATAGGCTTTGGGAAGTCAGGAGCTAAGTTACTCGCCGCAGTATTCCTAGCCTCTGACCTGCTCTTGAAGCCACTGTATTAATGTTTTTTTATTTATTCATGTCACAAGTAGGCTTACATTAACACCGTAATGAAGCTACTGTGATGTGGTGAGTCCAGTTGAGTTTCTTCCCTGGAAATTGAAATTCCCCCCTCCCCCGAGTTCCTCCTTCCCTTCCATTTCCTGATTTACAGCTATTTCTGGCCTGTTACTTATATCATCAATAGTGGAGACCAATGCAAAATATTGGTTTAATTCATCTGCCATCAATTTATTTTCCATTATTAATTCCCCCGACTCACTTTCTGTCGGACCAATGCTCACTTTGTTAATTCTTTTCTTTTTAAAGAGTATATCAACTCTTACCACCTGTCTTTATATTTCTAGCTACCTTTCCCTAGACACTACTATTTCCTCCTTATTAATCTTTTGGTTGTTCTTTGCTTTTTCGTATATTCTGTGCAGTCTTCTGACCTGCAACCCATATTTGCACAATTATATGTTTTTTCTTTAAAGTTTGATGCTATCTGTGGCAGATGAATTGGCAATAATATTCCACCTACCATTGCATGGCATAGGGCTGGAATTTTCTGGCCATGTGGAGATGGGGTTGGAGGTTCGTGTGAAGGGTGGTGTTGGGAATAGGAGAGAGCATTGTCGAGATGGTTCCCTGATGGAAGTTTCCCAGGGGCAGTTTGTGAAGAGGATCAGCTGCCCACACCACAAATGTGGGAACCCATTCAATGTGATTGAGGCCTTATTAGAGGCAACATGCACTGGTGGAGAAGGATCCATGTACAAAGACTGTCAGGTCACTGGAGGTAGCCTTCCTGGAAGTTGCTGGGGGCCAACAGAGCCAGAGACTCTAGGTTCCACTGACAGGGGCTCAAACATGAAAGGGCTTAATCTTGGCAAATCCAGAGGCAGCTAAGGGATTTCTCTTCTATTCTCCTGCTAATTAAAGACTGTTGGTGCATGAAATAGCTGCAGGGCAGGCAGTGTGACTCTTCAGATGGGAAACCCCACCATCCTAAAAGTTCTGGTCATTATCTATGATTCTGCCAAATATAATGCCAAGTTAAGACATTCCGTGACTTTAAAAGGTTAACAATCTGAAACTTTCTAGTATTGGAAGAGTTCCCTTTCACTGTATTCCTATTGACCTTGGAACAACCCCTGTAAGAATGGCAAGCTTGAATTTACTTCATTGTTTTTCATTCCAAGTTATGATAGATCACATTTCAGAATTGAAGGATAAAAACAGGTTGATGTGAGAGCCATTGTAGTGAAGGTGAACATCTAATTAAATAATGTACTTCTTCTCTACAGGAGCAAGGCCAATAGTCAGGGCACTGACCCTGCGTTTATGTTATTCTTCACACGTTGCTCAGTCTTGTCAAAGCCACATTTAGTGGCTCTTTGTAGTAACCTGGATCATAACACTAGCTTTTCTGTACAAACAATATAGTTTTTTAAAATTCTCACCATTTAAATCAAAGTATTTCAATCTCACTCGGATTGTGTTTTGCACTGATTCCCGACACGAGAAAAGCATATGACAAAACAAGACAGTCAACAAAAGATCAATCGCCCAGAGGTCTCTCCTCTGAAATCATGGGGATCCATGGGTATGATCCCTTGGCCAATTAATCTATGGTATACCAGATCTGTCTTTATCAAGGAATAAGATGTTGCCTCATGGTGAATGAGGAAGTAGTTCAGCCACTTGAAAGGTTTAAAATTGGTAAGGAAGAGGTATTGGAAAGGCTGTGTGTACTTGAAGTTAATAAAGCTTGAGAACCAGATGAAATGCAGCCAAGGATACCGATTGGGAATTGGCCATAATTTTTCAATCGTCCTTAGATACAAGGGTGGTGCCAGAGGACTGGAAAATTAGAAAAATTACACCCTTGTTCAAAAAGGGTGTAAAGATAAGCCCAGTATTACAGGTCAATCAATTTAATCTCAGCCGTCGGGAAGGTTTTGGGAACTATAATTCAGGACAAAATTAATTGAAACTTGAGCAAATGTAGATCAATTAAGGAAAGCCAGCATCGACTTGTTAAGGGTAGATCATGTTTAACTATCTTGCTTGAGATTTTGATCAAGTAACAGAGTTGATGAAAGTAATACCGTTGATGCAGTGTGCATGAACCTCCAAAAGGTATTTGATAAAGTGCTACACAACAGACTTGTGAGCAAGGTTCGAGCTCATGGAATAAAATAGACAGGACCAATATGGATACAAAATTGGATGAGTGATAGAAAACAAAGAGTAATGGTGAATGATTAGTACTTGGACTGGAGGAAAGCTTACAGCGGAGTTCCCTAGCGTTAGGATCTCTCCTCTTCTTGATAAATATTAATGGCCTAGGCCTTGGTGTAAAGAACACAATTTCAAAATTTGCTGATGATATGAAACTTGGAAGTATTGTGAATGGCAAGGGGGATAATATAGAAAAGGTCAAAATGATGGAATGGGCAGACAAATGGCAGATGGAATTTAATGTGGGGAAATGTGAAGTGATTAATTTTGGTGGGGCAAATGCAGAGAGACAATCTAAAATGAGGGACACAATTCTAAAGGAGGTGCAGGAGCAGTAAGATCGAGGTATATATGTACATAAATCACTGAAGGTGGCAGGATAGGATGAGAAAGAGATCAATAAATCATATAGTATCCCGGGCTTTATCACTAGGAGCAATACAAAAGAAAGGAATTTTGTTGAACTTGTACAAAACACTGATTCAGTTTCAACTCGAGTATTGTGTGCAGATCTAGGCACCACACTATAGGAAGGATATGAAGACATTAGAGAGATTTAGAAAAGATGCACAAGAATGTTCAAGGGATAAATAACTTGGTTTCACAGAAGATTGATTTGATTTGATTTATTATTGTCACATGTATTAGTATATAGTGAAAAGTATTGTTTCTTGTGCGCTATACAGACAAAGCATACCATTCATAGAGAAGGAAATGAGAGAGTGCAGAATGTAGTGTTACAGTCATGGCTTGGAGAAGTTGTGACTGTTTTCCTTGTAAAAGAGAAGGTTCAAAGCAGCTTTGATAGAGGCATTCAAAATCATGGGGGGCCTGGACTAAATAGATTGGGAGAAGCTGTCTCCATTAGTGGAAAGATTAAGAACCAGAGGGCACAGATTTAAGATAATTGGCAAAAGAAGCAATGCCAACATGAGGAAATTTTTTTTCATGCAGTGAGTAGTACACAAAGAACAGTATAGCACAGGAACAGGCCCTTCGGCCCATCATGTCTGCTGACACAGATGCCTCTCTAATCTAATATTTTCTTGCCTCTACATGATTCATATCCCTCTATTCCCTGCCTATTCATGTATCTATCCAGATGCCTCTTAAACGTTGTTATAGAATCTTCTTCCATCACCTCCTCTAGCAGCGCGTTCCAGGCATTCACCACTCTCCGTGTGAAAAATTTGCCTCTTAAATCTCTTTTAAACTTTTCCCCCTCTCACTTTCAACCTTTGTCCCTGAGTAATTGACCTTTCGACCCTGGGAAAAAACCTCTGACTATCCACTCTATCCAAGCCTGTCATAATCTTGTAAACCTCTATCAGGTCCCCCCCCTCATCCTCTGATGTTAGAATCTGGAATGTACTGACTGAGGGTTTGGAGGAGGCAGATTCAACTGAAGTTTTCAAAAGGGATTTGGATCATTATCTGTAAAGGAAAAAATTGCAGGGCTGTGCAGAAAAGGCAGGGGAGTGACACTAGGTGAAGGACTCCACCAGAGGTCTAGCACAGACAGGATGGACCAAATTACCTCTTTCTGTGCTGTAGCCATTCCATGATTCTCTAAGATGCACGCTCCATCAAGCATTCTAGTGATTAAATACTCTGATTAAAAAAACTGTGAACACAGATTCCAGAGTTGGCCTTATGATTCCCAGCAAACAATTCCTTTTGTTGTATGTCATTCCCTTACATGTTCTTTCTGTGGATGTGCATGGAGCTGCAAGATTTTTACAATGATGCTCTCGTGTTGCTCAGTAAACTGAGTTAAGGGCGAATTTTACCATTTCATCTGCCATAGGAATCGGAACGGGCAAGGGGTGGACCATCAAAAGCTCTGTTGACCTCAGATGGGATTTTCCAGTTTCGTGGCAAACACAGCTGGAAAATCCCACCCTTAGTGTTTATTTTACTCTGAGTAAAACTATGTTCTGCTGATGAGATACACTTTTTACTTTTAAAAGCATGTTTTCCAATTCCTTGTCTGCAGCAATGTATGTGACCTGCCACTAACAAAGCTTAGAAACTGTGGCCTCTGCACACACAATTTTATATGCAGTGAAATGGTGTGCGATAACTTGGAAAAGTCTTGATTGGTATTGGCTCACATACATAATAGGATATCTTTGATGCCAGCACCATTCTCAGAAGTGACCCTGTGGTGTAAATGATGCAGTGCCAATATCAACACTGAAATCTCATTGAGAGTAGATCGCACAATGTGCCAAGGCTAAATGACTTATTGATGGTAGCACTCACATCAAGTCTGTTTCTGCAGTCTGACAATTGATGGTTTGAGGCCTGTACAATTAACATTGCAATCACCATGCTAACAATATTGGGAACATGACTTTAAAGCAATAATGCATGCACAAAGGATATGTGCACTTGGCTTTGCTAAGTCCACGTGGCAGAATAAGCAACACAAATTCAGGTCAATGGAAACTAACTCAATTATAGAACAACTTTTACTGGAAATTAATCCACAATTTAAAAGGGATCTGAGGAACAGTCAACAGCACAGCATGCCTTCAAGAGCTTTATAGGTTGGATATTGGTGATTTAGAACCATAGAACCCCTACAGTATAGAAGGAGGCCATTCGGCCCATCGAGTCTCTACCAACCACAATTTGATTGGATTAAAGTGAATAGTTGATAAATTAATGGTGTTTTCATTTGAACACAGATCAAGAGCAGAATTTTCCCAAGTGTCACAATGGTGGGAATACTGGAGCGATGCATGCCAGTCCCTCAGACATGATCTGGACGGCAATCGACCCACACTAAGTCATTTTCTGGGAGAGTGCTGAGCTGCACGTTGGTACTCAGGGGTGAGGCCTAAACACGCCAGTGAGCCTGAGAGCAAAGTGATCAGGGGCTGTTTCGAAAGCACGCTGCAAGACCCCCTCCCTCCCCCAATGGAGATCGGGACCTTCCCCCCCCCCAACGGGGGCATATTTCCCCATCCCCTCCCCAACCTGGATCCCTGACATAAGGGCATTGGGGCCTTCCCAGTAGGACACCCTTCATGACCTCTGATATGCACCTCCATCATGACCCCAACACGTTCTCCTTCATGCTCTACCTCTGCACGATGGCCCTTGTATGACCCCCACTGCATAGCTCCCCGGTGCAGCCCCCAGTCAGATCTCACCCCCAATCAGGCCTTCCCCCTTGGTACTGCCTGTGGTGCATTGGCAGTGCCCAACTGGCACTGGCAGTGTGCCAACTAGGCACTGCTTAGGTACCTGGTCGGCATTGCCAATGTGCCAGGTGGGCACTGCCCAGCCATGTCCCGACTACCTGAGGGCTTCAATTGCCTCTGAGGCCCCCAGCATGATTATTGCATCAGGTCTCCGCTACTGTAGACCAGTATTGATTCTCACTGGTCTCGTGCCGTGCCCGCAGGTCAGAAATTCCCAGGAGCTGGGAGAATCCAGCATTGAACAGCTATGCATATTTAAATGCTACTTTAAATATGCTAATCGGCCTCACACCCAGCATTTTGCACCATTCGAAAGGGATAGGGATGATTGCAAACCATTTGGCGCCAGGCACAAAGCCGATTTTTAGGCCTGCAGTGAGGCAAGGTTTGAAAATTGCCCCCAAAAGTCTCTCTCTCTTCACAGAATAGAGGGGTACAAATGGATGGTCTAGTTAGGAACACATGATCGGTGCAGGCTTGGAGGGCCGAAGGGCCTGTTCCTGTGCTGTACTGTTCTTTGTTCTTAGTTCTAGTAATCAGCACTAAGGGCGATTTTCCATACTAAACAGCCATTGCCATTTAGAATGCCCGAGTCATTCTCAGTCCTTTCAGCCCCTACCATGTTCGAATTGTTTGATATGTAATTGAAACAAACAACTTTGGTTATTTTGAAGTTGGGATTTAGGAAATTCAATCAGCTTCACTCAAACCACTGTCCTGGATGCACAGCACCTTTAGGGGTCATTAGTGACACATATCTGTCACCCAGCCTACCCTTTTACACCTATTGCAATTCAACTGTGCTCAAAGTTTCTGTTGTGAACAACAAAGAATTTTTAAACTCCTCACCAAAATAAACTCAACTTTTAAAATTATGAAAGTAAGTTAGAAAATATTTGGAGATTTGTTTTACCATTTTGAAACCATGGGAGGCAATTCCGCTGGCTCCATGTCTGCCATCCTGAGTAAGGCGCATTGACAAGAGAGAATGCGGTTCTGTTATACCCATCAAAGGTCAGTTTTATCAGCGAAACAGGGTTAAATTGACAATGGAGATGTGTTTCAAAAAATTAAACAGGCTTTTGAAATGCTGATCTTGGGAATGGATGGTTCATCCCTTTACGAATAAATCTATGATCTGTTCACACAATTGATGTTCCTTTATTGATAGAGTGTATTAGAGTTGTTCCTTTAAAAGGGGCCTTGAAAACATTGGGAAAGAAGAGTATCTGGGGCCATTTTAATGGTGATAGCATTATAATTAAATGGTGTGTTTTAATAACACTAAAATCCTGGTACCAATGTTTCTAAACAAATGAAAATGGTTTACTGAATAGATGTAGATGAGACTGGTGCATTTATAATTTCCTAGTTGTAGCAATAGAAAATATGAATGCAATCATTTAAAAACATTTCTGATTAAGTTTTCCTACTATAAACCTGGAACAGCAGAATTCCTATGTTAGATTTTGGAATAAAGAGAGCAAGTACATTTTTTAAAATTCTTTCATGGGATGTGAGCGAGGCTGGCAAGGGCAGCATTTGTTGTGCACCCCTCTTGGTCTTGAGAAGGAGATAATGAGTTAGTGTCTTGAACTGCTGCAGTCCATGAGGTGTAGGTACACGCATGGTATTATAGAAAGGGAATTCCAAGATTTTGATCCAGTGATAGTGAAGGAACAAAGACATAGTTCTAAGTCAGGATGCTGTATGACTTGAAGAGGAACTTGCATGTGACGGTGTTCTCCTGATTCTGCTGCCCTTTTCCTTCTGGTTGGTACAAGTTGCAGATTTGGAAGGTGCTGTCAAAGGAACCTTGATGAGTTACTGCAGTGCCACTCAGTTCAAGGGCATTTAGGGATGAGCAGCAACACCCACATCCAATGAATAAAAAACATCTTATGGTATAATTGTTTGTTAGAAAGCACTTTCCAGTGCAGTCCTGCAGCAAAAATGCCTTGTGTATTACTTAGAATCACATTGCCGAATTGAATTGGGGAAGCAGATATAAGCAAAATAATGCCTATCTGACACAAATCAACAGTGATATCATCAGCATGTATAATTTAGGGGTGGAACAGAAATTAAGTTGAAGTAATTGTGTGATTTCATTGATTTTCACTTTCCAAGCAAACTTTACCACTGTCTATCCCATCACCTAGTAGTTTTGGGACAATATGATTTCAGAAGGATGAATAAAGAGGCAAAGAGGGAACTAAAATAAAGATGTTAAGCATAATTGGGAGGAAGTTCATTCAGCAGCAAAACAGCACTGGAAGAGATGAAAAACTCAAAAGATGATAATGGGTATCAAAATGCAGAGAAGCAGTGAGTACTCAGTACATTCAATGAATTGGGGTGGCACAGTGGTTAGCACTGCTGCCTCACAGCACCAGGGACCAGGTTTGATTTCAGGCTTGGGTCATTGTCTGTGTGGACTTTGCACGTTCTCACCATGTCTGTGTGGGTTTCCTCCAGGTGCTCCAGTTTCCTCCCACAGTCCAAAGATGTGCAGGTTAGGTGCATTGGCCATGCTAAAGTCTCCCTTAGTGTACCCGAACAGGTACCGAGTGTGGGATTTTCACAGTAACTTCATTACAGTGTTAATGTAAGCCTACTTGTGACTAATAAAGAAACTTTTACTTTACTTTTCTTCCTTGAAACATTCACCAGAGAAGACTGCAGCAACTTGCACTATTGTGATGGAAGTAATGCACATTGAGGAACTTTGTTAGCGACAAAATGCAGGTTCTAAACAATTTTAAAAGGCTAAATTGAATTAAGACAGACCAGGAAGGGGGAGGTATTTATGTAATGATATAAATCATTCGAGAATCCGTGAGCATAGCAAGGTGCAGATTGATTGAAAACAAGTGCTCATGACCAAGAAATGGATTAATCAAATCAGCAATCTTGTAAAATAATTGAGTTGATCATCAGGAGCAAAACTTAAAGGGAGACCATATAGGAATAATTTAATAGCTACAAGACAACATAGTATTAGAAGAAGATGCTACTCAACAAACCTTGATTTCTTTGAAGGAGATAACATTCTAAGTATACAATACAATACAATATATGACACAATGTAGTTCATTAAAAAATAATCTTTTTCCAATGAAGTTCCACGTGAACAACTGCTATTGAAGTTGGAAATAGTGGTAACACAAACTAAAAGATTTTGTGGATTATGGACTAGATGACAGCAAGAAAATAATGGTTACTCATTAGCTGAGTGGTATCAGGTGGGAAGGAGGTACTGAGTAGAATCCGGTAGATTTTGGAACCAGCATCCCGACTGTTTTTAGTATACATTAATGAAATAAATATAAAAACACTGCAATGGTCAAGTTTGGGGATCACAATAAACTGGCCTGAAGGGACAGTTAAGGTGTGGTGTTGCAGACATCTACAAAAGGAGTTAGATAAAATGGAAAATTGAGCCATGAATGACAGCTTAAAGTAGTTCCAATCTTCTTAAAAGACTTACTCTTCACAGGTACACAAGCACCCTGGTTATCTTGCTCGACTAGTAGCAGAGAGGCCTAGACTAATAATCCAGAGACAAGTTCAAATTCAACCATGGCAATTAATTTCAAATAATGAAATAAAACTGGAAGAACTGGAAGCTAGTAGTAGCAGTAATGTCCAAGAAAAAACTGAATTAGCCATAAAAATCCATTGGGTTCACTAATGCAGGGAAGGAAATCTGATCTCCATGTGATCCAAAATCCACATTAATGTGCTTGATTCGTAACTGTCCTCCAAAATAGCCAATCAAACCATCAAACTGCTACAAAAACGCCTGCTAGGAATAAACTACCCACCTTCAACCTCGGGACTGGAAATTGTAAAGGCACATCCAGCCAAGTCAACACTACTCACTAACATTTGGCGATTCGTGGCACAATTGGGAGAGCTGTTCACAGACTTGTCAAGCATCACTCTGAGTGAGTTATGTTCTCAGAATCATACCTTACAGCCAATGTCTCAGAGACCTCCATCCCCATCCCTGTGTATTTCCTGTTTCAGCAGAGCAGACCAATCAGAAGTGGAGACACAGTGGCATACAGCTGGAGGAAGTTTCCCTTGGTAGTCTTCAAAATTGACTCTCGACCCCATGAGGTTTCATAGCATCATGGATAAACATGGGCAAGGAAACCTCCTGCTGATTGCCACCTACTACCCTCCCTCAGCTGATTAATATTCTGCCATTTGAACAACATTTTGAAGAAGTATTGAGGTAGCAATGGCACAGAATGCACTATAAGTGGGGAACCTCAATGCCCATCACTAAAAGTGGCTCATTTGCACCACTGCTGGCTGAACTGGCCAAGTCCTAAAGGACATATGTGTCATACTAGACAGGTGGCAGGAAATGAAAGAACTACTGTGAGGGAATAAACCTACTTGACCATGCCCTCACCAATCTGTCGCTGATGCATCAATCAAAATATATACTGGTAGAGTTGACCACAAACAGTACTTGTGGAGATAGAGTCCTGAATTCACATTGGCAACAACTTCCACTGTGGTACTATTGGGTTAAATTGTCCAGATTCAGAACAGATTGAGCAGCTCAAAGCTGGCATTCATGAGGCACTGCAGTCATGAGCAGCAGCAGAATTGCATTCAACCACAATCTGTAACTTCTTGGCAAGCATATTCCTCAATTTATCCTTACCATCAAGACAAGGGCTAATCCTGGTTCAATGAGGGCTGTAGAAGAGCAAGCCAGGAGCAAAACCAGGCATATTTAACATACTTAGGTGGCAGTCTGAAGGAGCTTCTTCTTCTTTTTCTTCAGTTTTCTGCCCAAAGGCAGATCTGGCCTACAGTGATACAACCTCCTGGTGGAGTTGCAACAGAGTTGCATGCATTCTGAAAAGTGGAAGCAACATGTGATACACAAAGTAAACAAAATCCACAACCAGATCTGATCTGTTGAACTGGGGTTCAATTCTGGCCTCGGGTGACTGTACAGAGTTTGCATGTTTTCCCCGTGTCTGTGTGGGTTTCCTCTGGGTGCTCTGGTTTCTTCCCACAGTCCAAAGATGTACATGCTAGGTTGATTGGCCATGCTAAATTGACCCTAGTATCACTGGATACAGAAAGGACTATGTGCCCTGACAACAACCTGGTTGAAAACCTGTTCTCCAGAATTAGATGTACCTCTCACTAAGTTATTGCAAAACAGCTACAACTCTGGCGTCAGGTCAGCAATGTGGAAAATTACCTCAGTGTGTCCTATCCACAAAAGCAGGTCAAATCCAACTGACTAATCATCACCCAATAGTTTACTTTCAATCATCAACAAAGTGACCAAAGGTGTCATTGGCAGTACTTTCAAGTGGCACTTACTCAGCAACAATCCTCTCACCAATGGACAATTTGGAAATCACCAGGATGACTGAGCTCCAGATCTTACTACAATGTTGGTAAAAACATAGACAATAGATAGGAATTCTAGAGGTGAGGTGAGAGTGTTTGTTCTCAAGAGCAAGGTAACATTTGACCAAGTGCGGCATCAAAGATCTCAAGTACAATTGAAGTCAATAGGAATCCGGGCAAAAACAGGTTGGAGTCATACCAGGCATAAAGAAAGATGGTTGTGATTGTTGGAGGTCAATCATCTTAGCCCCAGGACATTATTGCAGGTGTTCCTCGTGGTAGTGCTTAAACCAACCATCTTCAGCTGTTCATTAATGACATTCCCTCCATCATAAGGTCAGAGGTGGGGATGTTTGCTGATGATTGCATAGTCTTCAGTTCCATTTGTGACTCCTCAGGCAATGAGGAGCAAGACGGTGAAAAAAAATCAGGCTTGGGCTCATAACCGGCAAGTAAAATTTGTGCCACACAAGTGCCAGACAATGACCATCTCCAAGACAATCGCCTCACCTTGATATTCAGCAGGATTATTATCAACAAATCTTACACAATCATCATCCTAGGGAATCACCATTGACTATAAACTTAACTGGACCAGTCAGAGAAAAATTGGCTGCAAGAGTAGATCAAAGGCTTGGAAGCCTGTAACGAATGACTCCTCTACTGACTCCCAAACCTATTTCACCTCCTGCAAGGCATAAGTCAGAAGTATGATGGAATAATCTCCATTTGACTGGATGAGTACCTTTCCTACAACACTCAAGAAGCTTTACTATGAAGGGAAAGCAGGCATTCGCCATCATAAACATTTATTCCCTCTGCCTCTGATGCACTGTCGTATGTACCATCTACAAGATGTGATTCAGAAACTCTTTACAGCTTTTTGAAAGCACCTCCCAAACCCACAAGCTCTACAAAGTAAAAGGAACAGACTCTTTTTCCTTTTGCTTCTAAGTCCCACACCATCCTGTCTTAGAAATATTCATCACTGCTGAGGCAATACCTGGAAATTCCACCCTCCTTCTCTGTGGGAGTACCTTCACCCAACAGTCTACAACGGATCAAGAAAGCTGCTTATCACCAATATTTTCTGGGCAGTTAGGGCAATAAATGTTGGCTTTACCAGTGACACCTATGTCTCATGAATGAAACATGTCAAGCGTCTTTTATTCCTGTAACAGCAGGTATTGCCTATTTGTTTTATTTCCCAATCAGTTATATCCGTATCATTACATAATCATACCTCACTCTTAATGGCCTCTTTGAAAATTATTGTGTAAATGTGTAGCCTGTTAAGGTGAAATTTGTTTGCGCGCTATTCTGTCTATTTTAAACAGGTCTCCATTAAAATGGTCAGAAAAGGGATTTAATAAGAACATGTTCAGTATTCACACAGTATTCACATTGCACAATTCAGATGTACAGATTCTGTCCAACATAATTCCCAACTATGCGTTTATTTACAGTACAAAGCTGAGCCTTTTTTTTGTCAAATCATACGCTGTGCAATAACTATGGCAATTTGAAGTTGAAGACTGATTTGTAGGAATACCACGCCATTAATGGCACAGCTCTGTTTCAGTATGAGAGCTGGCCTATTACTATCAAGATGAAGACAATCAATACTGATACCATTCAACTCCAAAATGTCACAAAATCCCATGGATATTAAGGATAGTATAAGGTAACAATTTTCAGTGATATGATTAGATGACTTAAACCATCGTAATTGAAAACTAACCAACTCTACCATATAACCTACAATGTACAGTCCATGAGCTGTCCATGAGTTGTAGGTTATACTTCTAATCATCTCTATTACATACTGGTTTGAGCCAGATAGCTAATCAGTGAATAGAACAGAAGGCTCATCCTGACACACACACATGCTTTTATTGACAAGACACATGCTGTAAACGCACCTCCAAACCCAAAAACACCAGTTTTAGTTTGTGACATCTCGGGGAATGCCCAGTTAATACCCACCATCTGAATACAACTCAACACTCAATCACTTACCAACAATAGCAACCCAGCTGCTCAGCTAATGGTCTAAGTGTCAAATGTGAGGACTTAATTTGTCACCTCAAGTGCTAATGCTGCACCACTGTGCAGCAGCTCAGGTTGGTGGCACGTGGCAGAGTGGTTAGCACTGCTGCCTCACAGCGCCAGGGACCCAGATTTGATTCCCAGCTTGGGTCACTGTCTGTGTACAGTCTCCACATTCTCCCCATGTCTGCGTGGGTTTCCTCTGGGTGCTCCGGTTTCCTCCCACAGTCTGAAAGACGTGTTGGTTAGGCACATTGGCCAGGCAAAATTCTCCCTCAGTGTACCCGAACAGGCGCCAGAGTGTGGCGACTAGGGGATTTTCACAGTAACTAAGTGTTAATGTAAGTCTACGTGTGATACTAATAAATAAACTTTAAAAAGCTAATTCAATGTTTTCGCAGAAACATCAGCTTAATCATCAGGTTAACAATAGAAATACAACTGAATAAAAAAGCACACAGGGGCCTTTAGAGCCCTGGTGAAATATTACATAACAACCTCCATACAGCCACCAAATTTCACAACTCTTCAGTCACGTTCCAGCAAGAGGTGGAGAGTGAAGGGGGGGGATCTGTACTGGGTGCTTCCCGGAGGCACTGTTACCCCCTCACACCCAACCTCCTTCCAATCTCAGCCGCTTAGAACCAGCTTGGGAGCAAGACCTCGTCCTCTCGAGCCGCCTTCTCACCCTCGTTCATCAGCTGGGTGTTGTACTTCTCCCGGTATTCATTCAGCTCACAGCCTTTACTCTGCATCCAGGCGTTCAGGGTGTCACTCAGCTTCACCAGGCGCTGTTTGTAACTCTCGAGAATAGGCAGAATCTCACTCACTGTCCTGTCCACCAGCACGCCTCCAACTATCTGGAAACACGCGCAGCAAGGATCCACCACTGTCAGGGTACCAATCACAAGCCCACCACATCCTTCTCCAGCTTGGCCCCTTTCCCAGTCAGCCCCTGCTGCAGCTTGTTGAAACTGGCCAGCACTTGTTCGGGAGTCAGAGCTGAGGCCTGGGCCTGGTTACCCCGGCCAGATAGTGGCACTGCTCCAGCTCCGACTGCATCCTCCATCCCACGGCCATGAATAATACAGATTCAGCTGCCAATCTCTGAAACATTTTAAGTGTCTACAAATAATAATCTGTTCTGCTATTCACTGAGGTCATGCCTGATCTGAGACCTATCTCCGTACAAAGAACAAAGAACAAAGAAAATTACAGCACAGGAACAGGCCCTTCGGCCCTCCAAGCCTGCACCGACCAAGCTGCCTGACTTAACTAAAACCCCTACGCTTCCAGGGACCATATCCCTCTATTCCCATCTCATTCATGTACTTGTCAAGACGCCCCTTAAAAGTCACTACCGTATCTGCTTCCACTACCTCCCCCGGCAACGGGTTCCAGGCACCCACCACTCTCTGAGTAAAAAATCTGCCTCGTACATCTCTTTTAAAACTTGCCACCTAGTAATTGACTCTTCCACCCTGGGAAAAAGCTTCTGACTATCCACTCTGTCCATGCCTCTCATAATCTTGTAGACTTCTATCAGGTCTCCCCTCAACCTCCGTCGCTCCAGTGAGAACAAACCAAGTTTCTCCAACCTCTCCTCATAGCCAATGCCCTCCATACCAGGCAACATCCTGGTAAATCTTTTCTGTACCCTCTCCAAAACCTCCACATCCTTCTGGTAGTGTGGCGACCAGAATTGAACACTATATTCCAAGTGCGGCCAACATGACTTGCCAATTTTTAAACTCAATACCCCGGCCGAAGAAGGCAAACATGCCGTATGCCTTCTTGACTACCTTCTCCACCTGCATTGCCACTTTCAGTGACCTGTGTACCTGTACACCCAGATTCCTTTGCCTATCAATACTCTTAAGGGTTCTGCCATTTACTGTATATTTCTTATCTGTATTAGACCTTCCAAAATGCATTACCTCACATTTGTCCGGATTAAACTCCATCTGCCATCTCTCCGCCCAAGTCTCCAACTGATCTATATCCTGCTGTATCCTCTGATGGTCCTCATTGCTATCTGCAAATCCACCAACCTTTGTGTCGTCTGCAAACTTACTAATCAATCCAGTTACATTTTCCTCCAAATCATTTATATATATTACAAACAGCAAAGGGCCCAGCACTGATCCCTGAGGAACACCACTTGTCACAGCCCACCATTCAGAAACGCACCCTTCCACTGCTACCCTCTGTCTTTCGTATATCCACATACTATCTATTTGGGCCTCCAGAGCTTGTACATGAGTGAGATGAGGACAGACACAGATGATCAAATACTCTAAAAAATTGTTGCTATTGTCTTCCTGAGAACATTTCAAACAGGAGAGTGGGAAATCCGTTCAGCTCAGCTTTCTTTGCCACAGTAAACCAGAAAAAACTCCACTTCCTTTCTCAGCGCTGCTACTTCCCGATGCTTCAAGTGTTTATCTCTTTTTAAAATCTGCAGTGGTCTCTTCCAACAGCAAAACCATCCTGCCTTCTCTCTGCACACAATAAAACTTCCTAGTCTATCTCTCCCCTTCATAACAACTTTCAACTTTGATGACACCTCGTCACTGACTCCTCATCCACATGATCATTTTTTAAATTTCTAATGAATCTTCTATGAACACACACATGGGTGTAATCCCTCGAGCCTGTTCTGCCATTCAGTGAGTTCATGCCTGATCTGCATCTTATGTCCATATATCCACATTTTCCCCTCAGATCAACACAAATCTATCAATCTCAGGTTTAACATTGAGAATTGATCTAGTTTCTTCAGCTGGAGTGGAAATAGTCACAGCATCTCAGATCTCTCTCCATATTCGGGGCGGCACGGTAGCGCAGTGGTTAGCACTGCTGCTTCACAGCTCCAGGGTCCCGGGTTCGATTCCCGGCTCGGGTCACTGTCTGTGTGGAGTTTGCACATTCTCCTCGTGTCTGCGTGGGTTTCCTCCGGGTGCTCCGGTTTCCTCCCACAGTCCAAAAATGTGCGGGTTAGGTTGATTGGCCAGGTTAAAAATTGCCCCTTAGAGTCCTGGGATGCGTAGGTTAGAGGGACTAGCGGGTAAAATATGTAGGGACGTGGGGGTAGGGCCTGGGTGTGATTGTGGTCGGTGCAGACTCGATGGGCCGAATGGCCTCCTTCTGCACTGTAGGGATTCTATGATTTCTAAGGCTGTAAAATCCCACCCATTTTGTTTTCGTGGTTTACTGAGACTTCTACAGGCAGAGGTCAAAACCAGAGTTGTGTTTTTCTAAATGTAAACTATATGTATTTAAAAAATTGATAATGTAATAAAGCCTCTTGCGAGACCCCTGATTTTAAAAAAACTCTTGTCCAAAACCACATGCATGATAGCAAAAAGACTCCATTTTCACACTCACCACAATTTTCCTGTTATTTACTATAATGGATCAAAAATAATAGCTGGTGAGTGCAAAGGTGAAATTTTTATCACTACATTCTTTGTGTTCCCTTTATCTTTCCAGTAGGTCAAAGTCTGCAAGGCTTTCTAACATTTGTCAAACACAATCTAACAAATCTGTATTCTTCGCCTTTGATTATTTAATTTGATTTATTGTCACATTATTAGCATACAGTGAAAAGTATTGTTTCTTGCGCACTATACAGACAAAGCATGCCGTTCATAGAGAAGGAAACGAGAGAGTGCAGAATGTTGTGCTACAGTCGTAACTAGGGTATAGAGAAAGATCAACTTAATGCAAGGTAAGTCCATTCAAAAGTCTGACAGCAGCAGAGAAGAAGCTATTCTTGAGTCGATTGGTACTTTTGTATCTTTTTCCCGAAGGAAGGAGGCGGAAGAGAGAATGTCTGGGGTGCGTGGGGTCCTTAATTATGCTGGCTGCTTTGCTGAGGCAGCGGGAAGTGCAGAGTCAATGGATGGGAGGCTGGTTTGCGTGATGGATTGGGCTACATTCACCATCTTTTGGAGTTTCTTGCAGTCTTGGGCAGAGCAGGAGCCATACCAAGCTGTGATACAACCAGAAAGAATGCTTTCTATGGTGCATCTGTAAAAGTTGCTGAGAGTCGTAGCTGACATGCCAAATTTCCTTAGTCTTCTGAGAAAGTAGAGGCATTGATGGGCTTTCTTAACTATAGTGTCAGCATGGGGGGACCAGGACAGATTGTTGGTGATCTGGACACCTAAAAACTTGAAGCTCTCGATCCTTTCTACTTTGTCCCGGTTGATGTAGACAAGGGCATGTTCTCCTTTATTTCCTTTGCTTCCTGAAGTCAATGACAACCTCCTTCGTTTTGTTGCCATTGAGGGAGAGATTATTGTTACTGCACCAGTTCACCAGATTCTCTATTTCATTCCTGTACTCTGTCTCATCATTGTTTGAGACCTGACCCACTACGGTGGTGTCGTCAGCAAACCTGAAAATCGAATTGGAGGGGAATTTGGCCACATACTCATAGGTGTATAAGGAGCATAGTAGGGGGCTGAGAACACAGCCTTGTGGGGCACTGATGTTGAGGATGATTGTGGAGGAGGTGTTGTTGCCTATCCTTACTGATTGTGATCTATGAGTTAGGAAATTCAGGATCCAGTTGTAGAGGGAGGTGCCGAGGCCTAGGCCACAGAGTTTGGAGATGAGTTCTGTGGGAATAATAGTGTTGAAGGCTGAGTCAATAAATAGGAGTCTGACATAGGTGTCCTTGTTATCTAAGTGTTCCAGGATTGAGTTCAGGGCCATGGAAATGGCGTCTGCTGTGGACCTGTTGCGGCGGTAGGCAAACTGTAATGGATCCAGGTAGTCCGGGAGGCTGGAATTGATTTGTGCCATGACTAACCTTTCGAAGCACTTCATAATGATGGATGTCAGAGCCATCGGCCGATAGTCATTAAGGCACTCTGCTTGGTTTTTCTTAGGTACCGGGATGATGGTCGTCTTCTTGAAGCAGATAGGGACCTCAGATTGTTGTAAAGAGAGGTTGAAGATATCTGTGAATATCCCCGCCAGCTGATCTGCTCAGGATCTGAGTGCATGTCCAGGTACCCCATCCGGGCCAGTTGCTTTCCGTGGGTTGACCTTCAAGAAAGCTGCTCTGACATCTGCAATGGTGACCCCAAATACAGGTTCATCCAAGGCTTCCAGGGTGGAGGGCATGCTCTCGCTGACCTCTTGCTCAAAACGGGTGTAGAATGCATTGAGCTCATTAGGGAGGGGTGTGTTGAAGCCAGCGATTTTACATGCCTTCATCTTGTAACCTGTTATTTCTTACAGACCTTGGCCATAGTTGGCGAGGGTCAGTGGGGCTAGCCTGGGACTGTAGCTTGGTCCGGTATTATCTTTTGGCATCTTTGATGGATATCCTTAGATCGTATCTGACTTTCCTGTATAGGTTCGTGTCGCCTGATTATGCCAATAGTTAGGTGGTATGTCTTTGACTGGCATAGATGTGATGGGCCGAAGGGCCTTTTTCTGTGCTGAACATCTCTATGACTCTATAGAGCTAACTTCAGTGTAGGCCAACATTTCGGCATTGTCCAAGTCTGAAGGACCTCCATTACAAATAGTTAAATGAAATGAGTATAGTTTGATAAAATTGTTATAAACTGTTTTTGATAAAAACTGATGATTACATACCTCTGCCCCTGTAAATTTTGATTTAAAGACACTTGCATGAATTTTTTCCACACCATCTCTTCTGATGGGTAAATAAATCATGCTAATTTTTCTCCATTCAGGCATAACCAAACAACAATCTACTTTGTATCTCGTCATGACCAATCAATTAATTAGCCAACGCATCTGTTGTTGCATCTAAAGAAGCATTTCAGAACATTTCAAATTGATTAATAATCCATCTCGGAGGATGTCAGCCTAAATATTGTCAATTCTAGATGGGTGGGGGTGAGTTAAGTGTTGCAAATCAATCTTCATTTTGATTCCGCAGTGCATTGTGAAGGTTGTGTGCAGTAGAGCAAACCCAGGGAGTGTGGGCTGCAGCAGGAAAGGAATGAATAGAAAGGGTTAAACAGACAGTCTGACTATAGTATTCACACTCATTGTGGGCAGACACAACAAATTACCATATTTCACAGAGCACTAACACAGTCACACATTAGGTGAGATCTTTCCGAGGTTACAGCAACAATAAGAGAATCGATATCTTATCAAGGCTCCACAATGTCCTGAAGAGCCATTGTACTTCTGGCTGACTAATCAAGTATCAGGGAGATGGGGTCAATTAGCACACCATCAAAATCAGTTTGACAAACACAACGCTTTGATATTGTAAACAGGTAGACAGGATATGTCCAGAAAATGTTTAAAGTTAAAGCACACAGGACAATGGATCAGCATAATGTGAACGAAACAGAACTTTAACAAATTTAAAGTAACAATCTGGTGGCCTTATAGAAACATTACAAAGTGCTACACGAAAAAGTATAAGCTTATGTAAGAACCGATGATTAGCAAAGTAGCTTGGAAGCAAGCTGGAATTACAGCCACGAGCTCTGCTCTCCCTTATGCATGTTGAATAAAGCTGTTTTTGCTGAAGTTCTACACGCCCTCTGAAGACTCAGTTCATTCATTCCGTTCAACATTGTGAAAGTCCAGGGGCGCGATTCTCCGCTGCGCTGCTTTTGTAGTGCAGTGGGCCGGGAGACTCTAGCGGAGGTCTTTTCCCAGGCTCCCCGCTGAGTGCCACGGCCTCCGTGTGTCTCCCAGTGCTGGATTTCCGGTGCTGCCGCTCCGCGCCAGAAATCAGCACAGAGCTGCATAATATATGCAGATCCTAATTTAAATCCAATTTTAATATCATTAATGGGCCCGGGACTGAAACTTCCTGGCCCACTCGTCTCTGTTATGGTTCAGGTTAGAATCTTCAAGGTGTTTTATGATGCCTACCTGAATCATAAGTTTTGCATCTTGAATTTGGCTCGGGTAAGCATGAGATGCTTCAGGTATGACCCAGTGGGGAGCTATTATCAAACAAAGTTTATTTAAAAATATAGTTAAAATGTATGGTAAGAAAATTAGCAAGAGCTTTTATCAATTACAAACAAGATAATGTAGAATTCTTAATGAATATCTCTAATATCTTACAATTAAATCCAAAATCCAATAAACAAATTCTTTTAAACAGGTTTATCACGCACAGGCTAAAGTTCACTTAATACTGGAATCCAGTTCCCTGGGTTGAATGCTGATTTCAAATGATCTAGAAAACTCAGAGTAGCTTATAGTCTTCAAAATACCAAAACATAGGTTCTTTACTGCAGAATGGCAAACAAGCTGTGCTTTTGGTGGACTGGTAAAACTTTCAAAAGAAAAAGAGAGAGGGAGACTTCTTTCACCTATGCTTCGAACACTGCAGCCAAAACAAAACTAAAAACACCTCTTGTCATATGACTAGCGCAGTTTTTTTTCTCCTCCCACCAATGACATCACCTAAGGCTGTGAGCTGCAGAGAACATGACTTAAGAAAAGAATCTCTTAAAGGGATACTAACATCACATCTCTCTCCCCCCAACTCCCAGCAGGGTTTAGTGTAGCTCCCCACTACACTGGGGAGTTGGTGGCAATACCCCACTGGAGTAAAGGGGAGGGCAATCAAGGCCCCCAGTGGGTCGGGCGTGGGAGTGCACCCTGGGCATTTCCACCTTGACAGTGCCAGCCAGGGCCCCCGGCACTGCTCAAGGGGCAAAGTGCCAATGCCCAGAGGGCACCTTGGCAGTGCCAATCAGGCATAGGGAGTGCCAAGGGGCGGGGCCTGATGGGAAAGGAATGGTTGGGACGGAGCCTCAAGGGGCGATCTATGGGGGTGGGGGGGGGGTCCCGCTGTCATTCTGAATTCAGGCTGAGTGACAGAGAAAAGGAGGCCAATGATTGGGACTGACCAATGGGGTGAGGGAGGCAGCCTGCTGGGAGCAGTCAGGGCTGCAGGGTAGGGGTCAGGACTGTGTGGGGTGGGGCTGGGGCTGTCAGTGGGTGGGGAGATCCAGAGATTGGGGCTGGGGACAGGGGAGGATCGAGGTTGGCCCAGGCATATTTGGGGGGACCAGCGATCGGACCGTGGTGGGGGTCACACAGCAGTGATGCAGGGGTCGTTGGGCTGACCAGCAATCAAGCTGGTCAGCGATCGGGTGGCTGGCAGAGAGGGGCCACTGCACCGATCTTGGCACTGACAGATCAGCGCTTGTGCAGTGGCCCACTCAGCGCTATGCCGCCGGCCCCTCCAATGGGAATAGGCCCTACCCACTAGTTTCTGGAGTGATTCACGCTCGTGCACTCTGCAGTGCACAGAGTGTGGGAGATTCATTTTGAAACTCCCGCTGAAAAAAACAGCGTCATTTACTACAGTTTTTACGTGAATTCGACACTTAGAATTTTTTTGGGAGAATTGTCCACCCAGGTTTTGCAATATACTTGCTTGGTTTAATTCACTTTAAATTCAAGCAAAAGCAACTGAGGCAAATTAAGATTTCCCACGGGTGTGAAATTCTGAGGTGGTTCAAAACATGATGGCACAGTGGTTAACACTGCGAATTCACAGTGCCAAAGTCCCGGGTTCAATTCCAGTCTTTTGTGACTGTGTGAAGTTTGCATGTTCTCGCCGTGCCTGCGTGGGTTTTCTCTGAATGCTCCGGTTTCCTTCCAAACTCCAAAGATGAGTGGGTTAGGTTGACTGGCCGTGCTCAATTGCCTTTTTGTGTCACGGGGATTAGAATGGGTAATACGTGTGTTACGGCGATAAGGCTTGGGTGGGATTGTTGAGTGTGCAGGCTTGATAGGCCTGAATGGCGTCCTTCTTCACTGTCGAGATTATATGAATTGAACAATTGGGCAAGGAACCAACATAAGGCTCATTCATCCTGGATTTCAACCTCCGAAACAGATACTTCAAACATGCTAGGAAATTATGCTTTAGAACTGGGTACTAAAATTCTACCTTTACATTTCACATCACTCTATGATCTTCAGAACTGATCAGCATGTCAAACAAAATGTGTTTCATATCTGAAACGCAACCAATGACTGCCTGAGGATAAGGATTGCATGCTGAAAGAAAGTAGCGCTTCCTCAGGGCACTGGTTCAGTGAATGTTTAGAATCTCAAAAGCCTAAGAAAAGTGAAAGAATTATAGCTTATTCAGCATAGTGAAGGATTCAAATACCGAGGGATCCAACTTAAGAATTAGGAAATGCAAGACTTGTATATATAGAGCACTTCCCAGAAATGTCCTAAAGTACTTCACAGTCTGTGAATTATTCTGAAGGGATGACTACTGTCTCGTGCTAAACGATGGAGTTATGGTGCAGGGCAAGATCCCATAAAGATCTTTAATATGAATGTTCAGTTGATACATGTTATTTGAGTGACAATTATTTTCAAGAAGTCTCTAGTGTGTGAATAATAACATATTAACTTGTCTGTTTTATTTTTTGAGTGCAATGGTTTGCAATTCACAATCTTCAACCCTGGAGGTGGGAAGCACAAAAACTTGGTGCTCCCAACTCATTTTAACATGGGGTGGAATGAGTTCCTTGCTGCTGGCTGCCTCTTCCTGTTGCCAATTGTCTCTGCACTCAGCAGGGGTTTCAACAACATTGTACTGTGAACACGTTGTCCAGCCAACTTCTTAAAGGCAGGCTATCCCTCATGAAGGGAAGTTGCACTCAATAGTATTGCTGGAATTTGAAACATGGAAAATGGAACACCAGGGCAGGGAAACAGTTCCAGGGTCATGTATGTACATATGTGCTGGAGGCATTAATGGTGGAGGCAGACAGAGGGAGACACACTGTGATTCTACAGTGACCCAGAAGGCCCCCAAGAACAAAGATCAGTTGGGCGTGGGAGTAAGTGGCCAAGAAGGTCAATTCCCAGAGACTGGCAGTGCCACAAAAAGTCTCATAATCTCACCTGAATAGTCTCAGTCAGTAAATGCACCTTCCTGTGAGAATCTTCTACCCACCACACCATTAAATTCACAAGCTACTCAATGTACCACACTCTCATGACTAATCCATCAGAATTCATGCCTAAATGTTTGAAATCATAGAAATCATAGAAACCCTACAGTACAGAAAGAGGCCATTCGGCCCATCGAGTCTGCACCGACCACAATCCCACCCAGGCCCTATCCCCATATCCCTACAGATTTACCCACTAATCCCTCTAACCTACGCATCTCAGGACACTAAGGGCAATTTTATTTTAGCATGGCCAATCAACCTAACCCACACATCTTTGGATTGTGGGAGGAAACCGGAGCACCCGGAGGAAACCCACGCAGACACGAGGAGAATGTGCAAACTCCACACAGACAGTGACCCAAGCCGGAACCTGTTTGGAACAGATTAATTTGTGGCTGTGGAGATAGTGCAGGATGGAGAGATCTGGATTCCATAAACATTAGGATCAGTTTTGTGGTAGATGGGGCTTGTACAGATGGATGGGTTACATCTAAACAAAACTGGGACTGATGCTCTTGCTAGTACGATGGAGGGTGTTTAAAATAACTTGGCAGGGATGTGGGGATCATATTAGATCACCAAATTTCACAGAGAATTGGGAGAGACAAATGGGAAATAGTGAGGTATTAGTGGGGTCCGAGGAAGAAAAAAAGTAATAAAATCTAAATTATGATTACCATGCACATGTATCTGCAGAGCTCGGTAAATGTGATTGGTGAGCTGCAGGCACAGTTAGTGACTGGAAAATATGATGGTCCAGTGATAACAGAGACGAGACCTAAAGAACGACAGGACTGGGTATTAAATATTCCTGGATACAAGGTGTTCAGGAAAGATAGAAAAGGAAAGAAAGGAGGTGAGGTGGTCATATTGATTGCAGTGCTGGGAAGAGAGGATGTTCCAGAAGGGTCAAGAACAGAATCTATTTGACGAAAGCTAAGGAACATAAAAGGTACAATTACATTGTTTGGTGTAATCTACTGACCACAAAACTAGTGAGAAAGATGTAGTGGATCAAGCTTGCAAAGAAATCACAGATAAGGGCAAGAATTGTAAAGTAGTTTTGATGGGGGATTTTAATTTTCTGAATATAGACTGGGATAGTGGTAGTTTAAAGGGCAGAAGCGGGCAAAAATTCCTGAGTGTGTTTAGGGGAATTTTCTACATAAGTTTGTTTCCAGTCCAATAAGAAAGGAGGCATTATTGGACGAAATTGTTGGGAATAAATTGGGACAAGTTTATGAAAGTGTCAACAGGGAAACATTTCGGGAACAGTGGTCATTGTATCGCAAAGTTTAATTTGGCTGTGGAAAAGTACAAGGATTACGAATAATTAGTTGGAAGAGAGCCAACTTCAGTGGGGTGGGAATGAATCTGGCCCAAATAAATTGTACTCAAAGCATAGAAGGCAAAGTGGTAACTGAACAATGGGTTGACTTTAAAAAGGAGGTAGTTTGGGTACAGTCAGGGTATACTCCACAAGGGTGAATTTAGGATAAACATACCCAGAGCTCCCTGGATGACAAAATTGAAAGTGAGAAAGATGAAGCGGAAAAAGGTGCAAATGACTGATGTCAGGTGGATAATACAATTGAAAATAAGGTTCAATATATAGAGGGGAATTGAAAAAGCAAATAAGAGAAGCAAAGAGAGAGTATGAGAATAGATTGGTACCAAACATAAAGTGGAATCTGAAAATCTGCAGGAATATAATTAGTAAAAGCTTGTTCAAAGGAGGAGTGGGGCCAATTATGGATCAATCAGGGAATTTATGCATGTAGGTGGGGGCATTGTTGAGGTATAAAATTAATATTTTGCATGTCTTTGCCGAGGAAGAAGGTCTTTGTGAGAGAGGAGGCAATTCAGACACCTGAAGGGTTTGAAATTGGAAAGGAGGATGTTTTGGATAGGATGGCTGTACCTATATTTGCTAAGACACCATGATCAGGTGAGATTTATCCAAGCATACTGACAGAAATGAAAGTGGAGCAGAAGCACTGGCCACTGGGGTGGCACGGTAGCACAGTGGTTAGCACTGATGCTTCACAGCTCCAGGGACCTGGGTTCAATTCCCGGCTTGGGTCACTGTCTGTGTGGAGTTTGCACATTCTCCTTGTGTCTGCGTGGGTTTCCTCCGGGTGCTCCGGTTTCCTCCCACAGTCCAAAGATGTGTGGGTTAGGTTGATTGGCCATGATAAAAAATTGTCCCTTAGTGTTCTGGGATGCGTGGATTAGTGGGTAAAATATGTAGGGATATGGGGGAAGGGCCTGGGTGGGATTGTGGTCGGTGCAGACTCGATGGGCCGAATGGCCTCTTTCTGTACAGTAGGGTTTCTATGATTTTCTATGATAACTTTTCAACTGTCCTGAGATACAGGGGTGATGCCAGAGGACTGGAGGATCACAGATGTTACACCCTTGTTCAAAAAAGGATGTAAGGATAATCCCAGCAACTACAGGTCAGTCAGTTTGACCTCAGTGGTGGGGAAGATTTTAGAAGTGATAATTCATCTCAAAATTACTAGTCACTTGGGCATATTTGGGTTAATTAAGGAAAGCCAGCATGGATGTGTTAAGAGCAAATTATGTTTCACAAGCAAGCTTGAGTTTTTTAATGAGGTAAACAGAAAGGGTGGATAAGGCAATACCTTTGTCTGGAGCTTTGCACAGCAACGTTCCAATGAGATAGGGGAGTTATGGTAGGTTACAGGAAGCATGGTGCACGAAAGCTGTAACGAATTTAGTCAAGAAGAAAAGAAAAGCCTACAAAAGGTTCAGGGAGCTAGGTGATGTTAGAAATCTAGAAGAGTATACGACTAGTAGGAAGGAACTAAAGAGGGAAATTAGAAGAGCAAGAAGGGGTCATGAGAAGGCCTTGGCAGACAGGATAAAGGAAAACCCCAAGGCATTCTACAAGTATGTTAAGAGCAAGAAGATAAGATGTGAGGGAGTAGGACCTATCAAATGTGACAGTGGGAAAGTCTGTATAGAACCGGTAGAAATGGCAGAGGTACTCAATGAATATTTTACTTCAGTATTCACAGTGGAAAAGGATCTTGGTAGTTGCAGTGCAGACTTGCAGTGGACTGAGAAGATTGAGCACGTGGACATTAGGAAAGAGGATGTGTTGGAGCTGTTGAAAAGCATCAAGTTAGATAAATCGCCGGGACCGGATAGGATGTACCCCAGGTTACTGTGGGAGGCAAGGGAAGAGATTGCTGAGCCTCTGGCGATGATCTTTGCGTCATCAATGGAGACGGGAGAGGTTCCGGAGGATTGGAGGATTGCGGATGTGGTTCCGTTAGTCAAGAAAGGGAGAAGAAATAGCCCGGGAAATTATAGCCCATTGAGTCTAACCTCAGTGGTTGGTAAGTTGATGGAGAAGATCCTGAAAGGCAGGATTTATGAACATCTGGAGCGGAATAGTATGATCAGAAATAGCCAGCACGGCTTTGTCCAAGGCAGATCATGCCTTACAAGCCTAATTGAATTTTTTGAAGATGTGACTAGACACATAGACAAGGGAAGAGCGGTAGATGTAGTTTATATGGATTCCAGCAAGGCGTTTGTTAAGATGCCCCATGCAAGGCTTATTAAGAAAGTGAAGGGGCATGGGATACAAGGAGACATTGCCTTGTGGATTCAGAACTGGCTTGTCCACAGAAGGCAAAGAGTGGTTGTAGTTGGGTCCTTTTCAGCATGGAGGTCGGTCACCAGTGGAGTGCCCCAGGGATCTGTTCTGGGACCCTTGCTCTTTGTGATTTTTATAAATGACCTGGATGAGGAAGTGGAAGGATGGGTTGGCAAGTTTGCTGATGACACAAAGGTTGGTGGTGTTGTGGATAGTGTAGAGGGATGTCAGCAGTTGCAACGAGACATAGATAAGATGCAAGACTGGGCGGAGAAGCGGCAGATGGACTTCAACCCAGATAAGTGTGTGGTGGTCCATTTTGGCAGGTCGAATAGGATGAAAGAATATAATATTAAGGATAAGACGCTTGGCAGTGTGGAAGATCAGAAGGATCTTGGGGTCCGGGTTCATAGGACGCTCAAAGCAGCGTCACAGGTAGAGGCTGTGGTTAAGAAGGCGTGTGGAATACTGGCCTTCATCAATAGAGGAATTGAGTTTAGAAATCGGGAGATAATGCTGCAGCTGTATCGGACCCCGGTCAGACCCCACCTGGAGTACTGTGCCCAGTTCTGGTCGCCTCATTACAGAAAGGAAAGGGTGCAGAGGAGATTTACAAGGATGTTGCCTGGATTAGGTGGCATGCCTTATGAGGATAGGTTGAGAGAGCTAGGTCTTTTCTCCTTGGAGAAGTGAAGAATGAGCGGTGACCTGATAGAGGTGTATCAGATGTTGAGAGGTATTGATAGAGTGGATTCTCAGAGGCTTTTACCCAGGGCTGAAATGGTTGCCACAAGAGGTCACAGGTTTAGGGTGCTGGGGAGTCGGTACAGAGGAGATGTTAGGGGTAGGTTTTTCACTCAGAGGGTGGTGGGTGCATGGAATCGGCTGCCCGGAGTGGTGGTGGAGGCGGATTCGATAGGGTCTTTTAAGAGACTTTTGGATAAGTTCATGGAAGTTAGTAAGATAGAGGGTTAAAGGTAAGCCTAGTAGGTAGGGACATGTTCGGCGCAACTTGTGGGCCAAAGGGCCTGTTTGTGCTGTAGCTTTGCTATGTTCTATGTTCTATACATGAACTTCCAAAAGGCATTTGATAAAAGTACTACTCTACAAATGAGAGAAAAATCATAGCTCATTGAATAAAAAGGATGGACAAGTGACAGATGAAGTTTGATGAGAGAAGTGCAAAGTAATTCATTTTGGTAGAAAGAACACAGAGAGACAATATAAAATAAAGGATACAATACTAAAGCAGGAGAAAAGGGACCCAGGGTACATGTGCACAAATTAGTGAGGGTGGCAGGACATGATGAGAGTGCGGTAATAAGGATTGCAGCATCCTAAGCTTTCTCAATAGGGGCATAGAGTACAAAAGCAAAAAGGTTATGATAAACCTTTATTAAAAAAACTGGTTCACGCATGAGTCAGGTACTGTGTACATTTCTGGGCTTTAGGAAGGATGTGAAAGCATTAGAGAGGGTGCAGAGGAGACTCATGAGAGTGGTTCAGGAATGAAGAACTTCAGTTATGTGGATAGATTGGAGATGTTCAGACTGTTCGTCATAGAGCAGAGATAATTGAGAAGAGATTTGACAGAGGTATTCAAAATCATGAAGGGATTGGACAGAATAGACTGAGAGAAACTGTCCCTGTTGCTGGAACGATCCAGAACCAGGGGGCATTGATTTAAGGTACTTGGTAAAAGAACTACTGGTAACATGAGGAAAAGCTTTTTTATGTGGTGAGTGGTTAGGATGCATTGCCTGATGGTGTTGGAGATAGATTCAATCATGGCAGTCAAATGGAAACTGAATAATCTGAAAAGGAAACATTTTCAGAGCAACAGGGAAAAGGCAGCAGAGTAACATTAGGTGAATTTTTCTTGGAGACAGCGAGCATGGACAGGGCAAGCTGAATAGCCCCTTTTAATCTGTACTGTAACCATTCTACGATTCTATGTATTCCAGTGAGACTTGAACCCACACTCCTCTAACTCAAGAGGCAAGCGTGCTACCGACTGAGACATGGCTGGCACCAAGCTTGGCACCAGTTGTTTGAGGAGTGGTGTGAAAATTCAATGCATGGACTTGGACGATCCCAATTAGATGACCTAATTTAAAATGACTTAGTGACCCAGCTGTGGATCATCATAGTGTAGTTGATGGATGTTTGTTTTGTGCAAACTGGCTGCCTCATTTCCTGCATCACAGCAGTGACTACAGTTCAGTAGCATTTCATTGGGTGTAAAACACTTTGGGTGGTCATGAAATGCAATATACAAAGTCAAGTCTTTAAAAAAAATATTTAGGAATTATATTCACCAATTGGGCTGTGTGATGTCAGCATGGTGCTCCTTTATAGGTTTCTGCACACACAGGGATGCCCCTGTAGACACTCTCTTATCTAGATACTGTGCTGTGTCAGCAGCAGCTGCCAGCACAGTGAGTTCCTGCAAAATGGCACCAGACCTCCACAGCTCCACTGGAGGTTGCACTACAGAGATAAAATTCACACTCAGATTCTTTTAAAATATGCTTCAACAGGCAGGAAAGCCTCAGTTTAATGTCTGACTTGAAGTTATAAATCAGGACTAAACAGAGATATCAGATATAACTTTTTGACTGAGGGCATCAATTATTGAACAAGTTACTTGAGACGGCAATAGAGAACAGTATAAATGGTTTCAAGAGACAACTTGATGCTTTTCTGGAAAAAAAGAATGAGGAGTATGAAGCTAGCTTTTGTGCCATATGTTGTGAAATTCTAAACTGATTCTTTATAAGAGAGCTTGCATCAAGAAGCCTGAAAATCCTGGGAACACAGAGATTCTACTGAAATTAATGACAGGACCAATAACATATTTCATTTCCATTTTGTTACAATCCTCTTTTAAACTTTTAAGAAGATACTTGAATTTCCAGGGACTGGCTGGAAGGATCTACATGATCAGATGCACCATAGAAAGCATCCTTTCTGGATGACAGCTTGGTATGGCTCCTGCTCTGTCCAAGACTGCAAGAAACGACAGAGGGTCATGAACGTAACCCAGTCCGTCATGCAAACCAGCTTCTCATCCATTGACTCCATCTACACTTCCCGCTGCTTCGGAAAAGCAGCCAGAATCAAGGACCCCACGCGCCCTGGATATACTCTTTTCCACCTTCTTCTGTTGGGAAAAAGATACAAAAGTCTGAAATGATGGGCGGGATTTTATGGCCTCGCTCGACCCGAGATCATAAAATCCCGCCCAAGGTACCATCTCATTGTCCGCCCCTCACCTGCTCCGATTCCTGTACCGGTGGGGCGGTAGAATTCTGGTGCACATACTAACCAACTCAAGGACAGCTTCTTTCCTGCTGCAATCAGACTTTTGAATGGACCTTATATTAAGTTGATACTTCTATGACTGTAACACTATTCTGCACTCTCTCCTTTCCTTCTCCCCTATGTACTGTATGAAAGGTATGCTTTGTCTGTATAGCACGCAAGAAACAATACTTTTCACGATATTGCAATACATGAGACAATAATAAATCAAATCAATAATTTCAGGTTTTAAGACTTTTATTCTCCCAAAAGAACCTAAAAGTAGCTTTACTATTTCAAAAGTAGTACTATTTCATAAGCAACTTCCACTCTAACCTATGGAAAATATCCGCTGTGATTTTTAACATGACCCAAAATCCCACATAGACTACACTGTTCATGTAGTGGCCATCCTGCCCAAAGCTATTCTCCACTCTCGATGGCTTGCTTCCTTCTTTCAGAACATAGGACATAGAAAGAATACAGCACAACAGGCCCTTCGGCCCACAAGTTGCGCCGGTCATGTCCCTACCTACCTAGGCTTATATATAGGCTTACCTATAACCCTCAATCCTATTAAGTCCCATGTATTCTCATAGAATACTCATAGAAGCCCTACAGTGCGGAAAGAGGCCATTTGGCCCATCGAGTCTGCACCGACCACAATCCCACCCAGGACCTACCCCCGTATCCCTGCATATTTACCCACTAACCCACGCATCTCAGGACACTAAGGGGCGATTTTAGCATGGCCAATCAACCTAACCCGCACATCTTTGGACTGTGGGAGGAAACCAGAGCACCCGGAGGAAACCCACGCAGACATGGGGAGAATGTGCAAACTCCACACAGACAGTGACCCAAGCCGGGAATCGAACCCAGGTCCCTGGAGCTGTGAAGCAGCAGTGCTAACCACTGTACCACCGTGCTGCCCATATTCATCCAGAAGTCTCTTAAAAGACCCTATCGAGTTTGCCTCCACCACCACTGACGGCAGCCGATTCCACTCACCCACCACCCTCTGAGTGAAAAACTTACCCCTGACATCTCCTCTGTACCTACTCCCCAGCACCTTAAACCTGTGTCCTCTCGTAGCAGCCATTTCAGCCCTGGGAAAAAGCCTCCGAGAATCCACCCGATCTATACCTCTCAACATCTTGTACACCTCTACCAGGTCACCTCTCATCCTTCGTCTCTCCAAGGAGAAAAGACTGAGCTCCCTCAGCCTATCCTCATAAGGCACGCCAACCATCCAGGTCATTTATGAAAATGACAAACAGCAAAGGTCCCAGAACAGATCCCTGGGGCACTCCACTGGTGACCGACCTCCATTCAGAAAAAGACCCGTCTACAACCACTCTCTGCCTTCTGCAGGCAAGCCAGTTCCGAATCCACAAGGCAACATCCTTGTAAATCTTCTCTGCACACTTTCAATCATTTCCACATCCCTCCTGTAATGAGGCGACCAGAACTGAGCACAGTACTCCAAGTGGGGTCTGACGAGGGTCTTATAAAGCTGCATCATTATCTCCTGACTCCTAAACTCAATCCCTCGATTGATGAAGGCCAGCACACCATACGCCTTCTTAACTACCTCCTCTAACTGCGAGGCCGATTTAAGAGTCCTATGGACCCAGACCCCAAGGTCCTTCTGATCCTCAACATTGCTAAGGCCCTTGATATTATACTCCTTCATCCCATTTGACCTGCCAAAATGGACCACTACACATTTATCTGGGTTGAAGTCCATCTGCCACTTCTCCGCCCAGTCTTGCATCCTATCTATGTCACGCTGCAGCTTCTGACATCCCTCCAACCTATCCACAACACCACCAACCTTCCTGTCGTTGGCAAACTTACCAACCCATCCCTCCACTTCCTCATCCAGGTCATTTATGAAAATGACAAACAGCAAAGGTCCCAGAACAGATCCCTGGGGCACTCCACTGGTGACCGACCTCCATTCAGAAAAAGACCCGTCTACAACCACTCTCTGCCTTCTGCAGGCAAGCCAGTTCCGAATCCACAAGGCAACAGCCCCTTGGATCCCATGCCCTCTCACTTTCTCGAGAGTTCTTGCATGGGTGACCTTATCGAACGCCTTGCTGAAGTCCAAGCAAACCACATCTACCGCTTTTCCTTCGTCAATGTGTTTAGTCACATTTTCAAAGAACTCCACCAGGCTCGTAAGGCACGATTTGCCTTCGACAAAGCCGTGCTGACTACTTTTGAGCATACTAAACTTCTCTAAATGTTCATAAATCCTGTCCCTCAGGACCTTCTCCATCAACTTACCAACCACTGAGGTTAGACTCACCGGTCGGTAATTTCCTGGGCTATCCCTATTTCCTTTCTTGAATATAGGAACTACATCCGCAATCCTCCAATCCTCCGGAACCTCTCCCATCTCCATCGATGACACAAAGATCATCGCCAGAGGCTCTGCAATCTCTTCCCTCGCCTCCCACAGTAACCTGGGGTACATCCCATCCAGTCCCGGCGACTTATCTATCTTGATGCTATTCAATTGTTTCCCATCTTGGTAACTTCTAATGATAGAACTGACTTTCACTGTGACGGTTACACTATAGATTCCTTCTCTCTAGCTCAGGCTAACCAAATCTTCTAGCTTCCTTTAAGTCCTCATGAATTTAGGCTCATAGAAGCTCATAGAAACCCTACAGCACAGAAAGAGGCCATTCGGCCCATCGAGTCTGCACCGACCACAATCCCACCCAAGCCCTACCCCCATATCCCTACATATTTGCCCACTAATCCCTCTAAGCTACGCATCCCAGGACACTAAGGGCAATTTTAGCATGGCCAATCAACCTAACCCGCACATCTTTGGATTGTGGGAGGAAACCGGAGCACCCGGAGGAAACCCACGCAGACACGAGGAGAATGTGCAAACTCCACACAGACAGTGACCCAAGCCGGGAATCGAACCCAGGTCCCTGGAGCTGTGAAGCAGGAGTGCTAACCACTGTGCTACCGTGCCGCCCTATCAGAGGCACTTCAATCAGAGTGTGATTTTCCATCCATATTCCATGTGATGAACAACAATGTCAGCATTTGCTCTGCTTTGGGTGTAGGACCAGGCTGCCTTTATTCCTTGCTGTCTCTGTCTCTCTCAGATTCTTCTAGACTTACTGGGGTCTGTGAGATTCAGTGCTGTCTCAGGAATCTCTATAACCTGATACTACAATAGCTTGCTATGGATGCCTCCCTCTCAAAGTCCATCCCCAGTGCGATGTGAATCACATTCACCTTGTATCGAGGTAAAGCTGCCAATTAGCTCTCCTGTAGACCCCCAAATCCATTCTGGCTTGGAATTAAATAGACGGTTCAAAGTATAACTGTTTATAAAACCTGCTATTCCCAACATTTCCCTGTGAGACTTAGAGACTAAAAGCCCACCCACAGTCAGCACAGATGTTCTTATGATTGTTCACAAATGTGAACATCTTGCACCTTCTCAGCAATTCCCTTGAGTTGGACTCGTCTTGTCCCCATAGCAACCAAGCTGCTCACGTTGGTTGTCAGGCAGAATTCAGAGGTCACGTGACCTCTTCATTCTTTCATTTTACCTTGAATTAAGGAGACAGGCCCAAAAAAATAATAATCTAATGAGCTTCATATTTGTAACCGTTTCATAAGAACATAAGAAATAGGAGCAGGAGTAGGCCATCGAGCCTGCCCCGCCATTCAATAAGATCATGGCTGATCTGAAGTGGATCAGTTCCACTTACCCACCTGATCCCCGTAACCCCTAATTCCCTTACCGATCAGGAATCCATCTATCCGTCATTTAAACATATTCAGCGAGGTAGCCTCCACCACTTCAGTGGGCAGAGAATTCCAGAGATTCACCACCCTCTGAGAGAAGAAGTTCCTCCTCAACTCTGTCCTAAACTGACCCCCCTTTATTTTGAGGCTGTGCCCTCTAGTTCTAGTTTCCTTTCTGAGTGGAAAGAATCTCTCCATCTCTACCCTATCCAGCCCCTTCATTATCTTATAGGTCTCTATAAGATCCCCCCTCAGCCTTCTAAATTCCAACGAATACAAACCCAATCTGCTCAGTCTCTCCTCATCGTCAACACCCCTCATCTCTGGTATCAACCTGGTGAACCTTCTCTGCACTCCCTCCAAGGCCAATATATCCTTCCGCAAATAAGGGGACCAATACTGCGCACAGTATTCCAGCTGCGGCCTCACCAATGCCCTGTACAGATGCAGCAAAACATCTCTGCTTTTATATTCTATCCCCCTTGCGATATAGGCCAACATCCCATTTGCCTTCTTGATCACCGATTGCACCTGCAGACTGGGTTTTTGCGTCTCATGCACAAGGACCCCCAGGTCCCTCTGCACAGCAGCATGTTGTAATTTCTTTCCATTTAGATAATAATCCAATTTGCTATTATTTCCTCCAAAGTGAATAACCTCGCCTTTGTTAACGTTATACTCCATCTGCCAGATCCTCGCCCACTCACTCAGCCTGTCCAAATCTCTCTGCAGACCTTCTACGCCCTCCACACGATTCACTTTTCCACTTATCTTTGTGTCGTCTGCAAACTTTGTTACCCTACACTCAGTCCCCTCCTCCAGATCGTCGATATAAGTGGTAAATAGTTGAGGCCTCAGTACCGATCCCTGCGGCATGCCACTAGTTACCATCTGCCAACCAGAAAAGCACCCATTTATTCCGACTCTCTGCTTCCTGTCGGATAGCCAATCCCCAATCCACGCTAACTCCCTACCCCCAACTCCGTATGACCCAATCTTCTTCAGCAACCTTTTGTGAGGCATCTTATCAAACGCCTTTTGGAAATCCAAAAACACCGCATCCACTGGTTCCCCTCCGTCAACCGCACTAGTCACATCTTCATAAAAATCCAACAAGTTCGTCAAGCACGACTTTCCTCTCATGAATCCATGCTGTGTCTGCTTAATCGAACCATTCTTATCCAGATGGCCTGCTATTTCTTCTTTAATGATGGATTCCAGCATTTTCCCAACTACAGACGTTAAGCTAACCGGCCTGTAGTTACCCGCCTTTTGTCTATTTCCTTTTTTAAACAGCGGCGTAACATTAGCCGTTTTCCAATCCGCTGGCACTACCCCAGAATCCAACGAATTTTGATAAATAACCACTAACGCATCCGCTATTACCTCTGACATTTCTTTCAGTACCCTGGGATGCATTCCATCCGGGCCCGGGGACTTGTCCACCTTCAGTCCCGTTAGTCTACCAGGGACTGCCTCCCTGGTAACATTAATTTTATTGAGTACCTCTCCTTCTACCAACCCTCTATCGTTAATATTCGGTAAACTATTTGTGTCTTCCACCGTGAAGACCGACACAAAAACCTAATTTAAAGTTTCAGCCATTTCCTCATTTCCCACTATTAAATCCCCCCTCTCATCCTCCAAGGGTCCAACATTCACTCTTGCCACTCTATTCCTTTTTATATTTTTGTAAAAGCTTTTACTATCATTTTTTATATTTAGAGCTAGCCTAGCTTCATAACCTATCTTTCCTTTCTTTATCGCTTTCTTAGTCGTTCTTTGTTGTTTCTTAAAGTTTTCCCAATCTTCCGATTCTCCACTATTTTTGGCCACTCTGTACGCATCCGTCTTTAATTTAATACTCTCCTTAATTTCCTTCATTATCCACGGCTGGTTATCCTTTTTCTTACAGCCCTTCTTTATCACCGGAATATATTGTTGCTGAGTACTGAAAAGGATCTCCTTAAAAATGCTCCACTGTTCCTCAGCTGTCCTACCTACCAGTCTGCTCTCCCAGTCCACCTTAGCCAATTCAGCCCTCATCCTATCGTACTTCCCTCTGTTCAAAAAGAGGACACTGGTATGGGACCCTACTTTCTCCTCTTTCATTTGTATCAGAAATTCAATCATATTGTGATCACTTGACCCAAGAGGGTCCTTCACAAGAACATCCTTAATTCTACCTACCTCGTTACACATTACCAGATCTAAGATAACTCATTCCCTCGTCGGTTCTGTAACATACTGTTCAAGGTAACTATCCCGTCAGCATTCTAAGAACTCTTCCTCCATCCCACCCCTTCCAACTTGAGTCAGCCAATCAATATGCAGGTTGAAGTCCCCCATGATTATTCCCGTTCCGTTTTTGCACGCATCCATTATTTGATTGTTTATACCCCTCCCCACCTCAACATTATTATTTGGGGGCCTATAGACCACGCCTATTAGTGTCTTTCTCCCCCTACTATTCCTTATCTCTACCCATAACGATTCCACGTTTTGTTCACTTAGAGCCTATGTCATCCCTCACTACTACCCTGATATTATCTTTTATTAACAGAGCTACCCCACCACCTTTTCCTTCCTGTCTATTCTTCCTAAATGCCTGATACCCCTGGATATTCATCTCCCAGTCCTGGTCTCCCTGCAGCCACGTTTCTGTAATGGCCACTAGATCATACCCATTAGTGCTGATTTGCACCATCAACTCATTAACTTTGTTCTGAATGCTTCTTGCATTCAGGCAAAGTGTCTTTATTCCAACTTTTATCTGGACCCGATTTGATGAAACGCTATCAACGTCTCCCTCGCCCTCCACTCCTTTAACTATTCGAATGCCCTCATTCACTTGCACTTGCTCCCTCTCCTCTACCATTGATTTCGTAATTCCTCTTACCTCTGCACCCTCCCCCCCATAAATTAGTTTAAAGGCCTATCTACAGCCCCAGTGATACGATTCGCTAGGACTCTGGTCCCAGCACGGTTCAAACGGAGACCATCCCATCTATACAGGTCCCATCTGCCCAAATACTGGTGCCAATGCCCCAGTTTCATGGTTACTAAGTGTTTGGATGGCCAGCCACAGAACTCCAAAGCAAGTGATTATTGGGGCTGGTTCAGACTAGAGCAATCAGAAATGATCAGAGCACAGTGGACAAGAGGGAGTGGGAGAACTACAATGGGAGGCAGAAAAAGATTGGGGCATGGATGGGGCCTGATGAATGTGACAGCAAAGAGAAATCGTGATCAGTGGGGTTATATTCCTGCCTCTCCTGGCTCACAAGCAGTGCCATCTACTCGATCCACCCGTTTCTTTCTCCATGTAGCTACCGACTTTCCTGAGCCTTGGGGTAACCTGGGCGGCCAGTGTTCAATTTAAATCATCTTTGAACTGTACTGTGGGAGCCTGATTTAAATATTATAACAGTGTCTCTGATTTCAAGAGTGCAATAAAGACATGACAAGCAACCCATCAAAGTAAAAATGGCAGCAAGAATCCATGTGGTTAGGATCACACGTCACCATTTTCATTTTTAACCCTTCTACCATCCTTTCCTGTCTAGGTAGGCAAGTGATTAATACCAACTGCATTATTTGAGCCAGTCAGAGATGGTAAGAAATATACATTTTCTTTGTGTTATTGAATTTAACAGGCTTCAGGTGGCTCTGATTTCAAAAGTAGTAGTTAGCTGTCTATCTGTTTGGGAAAGATATAGCATAACTTTCTTCTGGCCCAATCAATAATCACCTTGAAAATGGCAATGATAATCTGTAATGTTTTATTATATTGGATACTTCAAAAAGTGCAAGGTATGGATTAAAATTATCGATAATTTACACTTAACCTGCTGAAATAGCTTGTGTGACATGCATGGAGCGCTGAAATTCACTGACATTTTCTAATGATAAGTTTTCATTTGTTTGAATCGAGCAGCCACTCATCTTGTTTGCGGATTTATTTAGTAATATGCGAAACCTTGTTTCTTCCAGATAATGGCGTGCTGTAAAATAGTTGCAAGCAAAAATCTGCTGCTTAGTTGCATGGTGTCTCATAAGATTATTTTCTACGTCTGACTCAGTGAACCACTTTGGCCATTAAACACGTTCAGCCTTTGCAGTCTTCTGCCAATGGTTTTAGTACATCAAACATTGGTTGTATCATGGAATACATGACCTTTAATGGTCTAGAGAGTGAAGAGATTTTACGATAAAGCAATTTTAATAACTTCACTGGCTTATCTGCCATTGCTGAGACATGCCCTTTTATTATCAACTGAGTATAACAATGAATGACAGGTGGTGCACACTACATGCAACACTGTTAATATATTACAGATACAGCTATTGTGGAAATTCAACCCAATAGGATTTATCCACAAAGAGGAACGTGGTCTTTGGTATTTGTAAGATAGATAGAGGCCGGAATTCTCAGCCGTTCATGCTGGCGGCATTCTCTGCTCCTGCCGGTAGCTCGCCCCCTGCCATGGGTTTCCCGGCAACATGAGGTGGTTTCAATGGGAATTCCCATTGACAGTGGTGGATCCAGAGGATCCTGTTGCCAGCGAACGGCACGCTGCCTCCCGCTGCCAAGAAAAACACTGAGGGGAGGCCAGAGAATCTCGCCGAGAGTCTTTGGCATTGCAATCCCAGATTTGCAAAATTCCATGGGAGGGCATCTCATATGCACAGGTCAAGCAAGCACATTCACCATTTCAGGGGCATTGTCAGTTACCAGCTGCCCATGGTGGCTGGAAACTCTAGCATCTGTCTGCCCATGGAGGAGGAGAGATTGAAATGCCCAGACACTCCATGATAAATTGTCCAATTGCCTGATTATCTGGCTGGACCTCACTGTGGAATGATAATATATATTTATTACTGAAAAAAGGGACAAGTTGTTGAAGCTTTTCATCTTGCACACGTGAGGACAGATTCACAAGAACACCAACTCTTAAATAGGAACAACAATTTGCATTTGCAATTTGGTTGGCTTTGCAAGTGGATTCTGATTGGCAGAGGGGTTGCCATAGAGTGTGCATCAGGTGCATTCTTCAAGGCAATGCCTCTACCAGAGTCCACTTGCTAACCAATCAGCATTCTCTTCTCATGCAGGATAAGTTGTTGTTCTCCTGTAAGATTTGGTATTTTTGCGAATCTGTCTCAATGAGTGCAAAATGGAAAGCTTCAACACCATAGGCGGAATTCTTCCAACCCCACCAGCATGTTTAATGGTGGGCTGGTGGAAGAATAAGGCAAATAAGAACATAAGAAATAGGAGCAGGAGTAGGCCATCTAGCCCTTCAAGCCTGCCCCGCCATTCAATAAGATCATGGCTGATCTGATAGTGGTTGAGTTCCACTTACCCGCCCGCTCCCCATTACCCTTAATTCCCTTATTGGTTAGAAATCTATCTACCAGTGACTTAAACATATTTAACGAGGTAGCCTCCACTGCTACAATGGGAAGAGAATTCCAGAGATTCACTACCCTCTGAGAGAAGAATTTCCTCCTCAACTCTGTTTGAAACTGACTCCCCCTTATTTTGAGGCTGTGTCCTCTAGTTCTTGTTTCCTTTCTAAGTGGAAAGAATCTCTCTGCCTCTACCCTGTGTAGCCCCTTCATTATCTTATATGTCTCTATAAGATCTCCCCTCAGCCTTCTAAACTCCAACGAGTACAGGCCCAATCTACTCAATCTCTCTTCATAAGCTAACCCCCTCATCTCCGGTAACAACCTGGTGAACCTTCTCTGTACTCCCTCCAAGGCCAATATATCCTTTCGCAAATAAGGGGACCAAAATTGCACACAGTACTCTAGTTGCGGCCTCACCCGTACCTTGTACACTTGCAGCAAGACATCCCTGCTTTTCTACTCCATCCCCTTCGCGATAAAGGCCAACATTCCATTTGCCTTCTTGATCACCTGCTGCACCTGCAAACTGAGTTTTTGCGATTCATGCACAAGGACCCCCAGGTCCCTCTGCACAGTAGCATGTTGTAATTTTTCACCATTTAAATAATAGTCCATTTTACTATTATTCCTTCCAAAGTGGATAACCTCACACTTGTCAACGTTATATTCCATCTGCCAGATCCTCGCCCACTCACTTAGCCTATCCAAATCTCTCTGCAGACTTTCCGCGTCCTCCACGCAATTCGCTTTCCCACTCATCTTTGTGTCATCCGCAAACCTTGTTACCCTACACTCGGTCCCCTCCTCCAGATCGTCTATGTATATGGTAAATAGTTGAGGCCCCAGCACCGATCCCTGCGGCGCGCCACTAGTCACCAACTGCCAACCAGAAAAGCACCCATTTATTCCGACTCTCTGCTTTCTGTTAGATAGCCAATCCTCAATCCACGCTAACACTTTACCCCCAACTCTGTGTACCTTAATCTTCTGCAGCAACCTTTTGTGAGGCACCTTATCGAACGCCTTCTGGAAATCTAAAAACATCACATCCACCGGTTCCCCTCTGTCAACTGCACTCGTTACATCTTCATAAAAATCCAGTAAATTCGTCAAACACGACTTTCCCTTCATGAATTCATGCTGCGTCTGCTTGATCGAACCATTTTTTTTCCAGGTGTCCTGCTACTTCTTCTTTAATGATGGATTCCAGCAATTTTCCAACTACGGACGTTAAGCTAACCGGCCTGTAGTTACCCATCTTTTGTCTACCTCCTTTTTTAAACAGTGGCGTCACATTAGCTGTCTTCCAATCAGCCGGCACCTCCCCAGAGTCCAGCGAATTTTGATAAATTACAACCAACGCATCTGCTATTACTTCTGCCGTTTCTTTCAGTATCCTGGGTCAGATATTGGTTTCACGCTGGTGTGAATTGACAGCAGGATCTTCCATCGGTGCCCCTTATGGCAGGTTGGAATATTTGCCAGAGGATGGTGTGAACCACATTTGCATCGCATTAAACGGATGCGAATGAAGGCCCGACCCCTCATGCTAGATTCTCCATGATGGCAGGAAAACACACTGGCGTAAATCACCTTCATACAACATGGAATGCAGGTGTTGGGCCTCATCTGAATAATACCTCTAGCATTCAGGATGGAGGCCACCCACAACCCTGGACACTGAAACACCACAGCAATAGCTGGGGAGCATCTACAAGGGGGCTTTCCATATCAGCTGTTCTGGAGGATGTTAATCTTCCAGCCTCAGAGTGCTCACAGAGAGCCATCTTCATTTTCAGGTGGTCCATTTTCTTTCAGTCATGTTGGGCACCTTTTCAATCTGATGCCTGGACACAATGGTAGATGGCACACATCCAGACCTGCCCTCCCACCTGATACAGCATGAAACATACAAGAACAAAGAACAAAGAACAATACAGCACAGGAACAAGCCCTTCGGCCCTCCAAGCCCGCGCCACTCCCTGGTCCAAACTAGACCATTCTTTTGTATCCCTCCATTCCCACTCCGTTCATGTGGCTATCTAGATAAGTCTTAAACGTTCCCAGTGTGTTCGCCTCCACCACCTTGCCCGGCAGCGCATTCCAGGCCCCCACCACCCTCTGTGTAAAATACGTCCTTCTGATATCCGTGTTAAACCTCCCCCCACCCTCACCTTGAACCTATGACCCCTCGTGAACATCACCACCGACTTGGGAAAAAGCTTCCCACCGTTAACCCTATCTATGCCTTTCACAATTTTATACACCTCTATTAGGTCACCCCTCATTCTCCGTCTTTCCAGTGAGAACAACCCCAGTTTACCCAATCTCTCCTCATAACTAAGCCTTTCCATACCAGGCAACATCCTGGTAAACCTCCTCTGCACTCTCTCTAAAGCCTCCACATCCTTCTGGTAGTGTGGCGACCAGAACTGGGCGCAGTATTCCAAATGCGGCCGAACCAACGTTCTATACAACTGCAACATCAGACCCCAACTTTTATACTCTATGCCCCGTCCTATAAAGACAAGCATGCCATATGCCTTATTCACTACCTTCTCCACCTGTGACGTCACCTTCAAGGATCTGTGGACTTGCACACCCAGGTCCCTCTGTGTATCTACACCCTTCATGGTTCTGCCATTTATCGTATAGCTCCCCCCTACGTTAGTTCTGCCAAAATGCATCACAGGTGGGTAATTAATTAGGTTGGGCCAGGAGTTTTGACGTTTTGTCTCAGCGACTGCTGCAGCGGGAAAATATTCCACGTTCCCATCCCACCACAGCACTTAGTCTCAAAATTCCATTCTGTGGCCGGAATGTTACTATTCCACCCGCCACGGGAATCAGAGTGGGTGAGGTGTGGACCATGGAAAGGTCCATTGACCTTGTGTGGGATTTTACAGTTTTGGGATGAGCAGAGCAGTAAAATCCCACCCAATGTCTCTTTATTTCAGCGATATCCGACTTCTGAACTACCAAATGACAATTTATATATCTTTATAAAACCATAGAATCATAGAATGGTTATAACACAGATTGTTTGGCCTATCACATCCATGCTCGCTCTTTGGAAAAGCTTAGTCCACCAGCTTAGTCTTCTCCTCCAGCAAATATTTTCTCTAAAGATAATTATCCAATTCTTTTTTGAAAATCTGATTGAATCTGCCCCTACCATCCTGATCATACTCATTCTGTCCATAAAAAAAATCATGTCATCATTACTTCTTTTGTCAATCACCTGAAATTGGTGTTCTCTGGTTCGCGATCCTTCCTAGCTTCTCCCTACCTGGTAGCATGGGCGGCACAGTAGCATGGTGGTTAGCACTGCTGCTTCACAGCTCCAGGGACCTGGGTTCGATTCCCGGTTTGGGTCACTGTGTGGAGTTTGTACATTCTCCTCGTGTCTGTGTGGGTTTCCGCCAGGTGCTCCGGTTTCCTCCCACAGTCCAAAGATGTGCGGGTTAGGTTGATTGGCCATGCTAAAAATTGCCCCTTAGAGTCTTGAGATGCGTAGGTTAGAGGGATTAGTGGGTAAATATGTAGGGATATGGGGCTGGGGCCTGGGTGGGATTGTGGTCGGTGCAGACTCGATGGGTCAAATGGCCTCTTCCTGCACTGTAGGGTTTCTATGATTCTATGATACCCATTCTATCCAGAACCCTCATGATGTTGAACACCTCCATCAAATCTTCTCTTAAATGTCTCGCCTCCAAAGAGAACTGCCCAGCTTCTCCAAACCAACTGGATCAACATAACTAGAACATAGAACAGTACAGCACAGAACAGGCCCTTCGGCCCATGATGTTGTGCCGAGCTTTATCTGAAAAAAAGATCAAGCTATCCCACTCCCTATCATCCTGGTGTGCTCCATGTGCCTATCCAATAACCGCTTAAATGTTCCTAAAGTGTCTGACTCCACTATCACTGCAAGCAGTCCATTCCACACCCCAACCACTCTCTGCGTAAATAAACTACCTCTGATATCCTTCCTGTATCTCCCACCACGAACCCTATAGTTATGCCCCCTTGTAATAGCTCCATCCACCCGAGGATGGACTCATATCTCATGAATCTTTTCTGCTTTCACATCCTTCCCCCAAGTGTGATGCCCAAGAACTGGATACAATAGTCCAATTGAGGCTAACCACTGTTTTATACAGATCAATCATCATAGAATCCCTACAGTGCAGAAGGAGGCTATTCGGCCCATCAAGTCTGCGCCGACCACAATCCCATCTAGACCTATTCCCGTAACCCCACATATTTACTGTGCTAATCCCTCTGACACTAGGGTCAATTTTAGCATGACCAATCAACCTAACCCGCACATCTTTGGACTGTGGGAGGAAACCAGAACACCCGGAGAAAACCCACGCAGACACAGGGAGAATGTGCAAACTCCACACAGTCATCCGAGGCTGGAGTTGAATCCGGGTCCCTGGCGCTGTGAGACAGCAGCGCTGCCGTGCCACCCCATAGCTTACTCTATGGCCCCAAGTATAAAGCCCCGGATCTCATATGCTTTAATAACTGCCTCTTCAACCTTCAATGATTTGTGCACATATACTCCAACCAAAATGTATCTCTTCACATTTCTCTGCATTACATTTTACCTGCCTGTGTGTATCCTTTTGAAGTTTATCAAAACACTCAAGTCTAATTAGTTAAATATGATTTGCTCTTAACAAATCCATGATGGTTTTCCTTAATTAATCCATATTTGTCAAAGGGACTGTGAATTTTGTCCCATTTATTGTTTCTAAAAGCTTTCTCACTAACAAGGTTAAACTGACTAGCTGTAATTGCTGGGTGTATCTTTACATTCTTCTTTGAATAATTGTGTAGCATTTGCAATTTTACAGTCCTCTGACACCTCCCTCCATATTTAAGGATAAACTTTCCTCACTTGGTGTACGGGCAGCCATTACTTTGCCATGTCCCTTTTAACATAAGGAACAAGAACCATTAGATTAAGAGACTTGATTCCCAACTGCCATTTATCCATCATAAGCAACAAGCTTCTGCTATCTTTCCGAGAGGATTTGTTGGTTTTTCCACTGGAGTTACGGGGAAACACTACAGAATTATGGCTCTACTGTGTTATTTGTCATTAAAGCCATCACAGTGTCAGCTGATCTCATTGCATATCATGCCTTTTGTCTACACTCCTGTAAAACACTGATTTTTCCACTCCCATGACAAAGTCCTGCTAACAGTTATTATGGAACATAAGCATGCTACTGTTAGAACTCCCATAGAGAATCTTTCAAAAAAAAAACAACTGTAAAACTAAATGAATCTGCTATCATGCTGTTAAAAAATGGAGAATGCCTTGAAGTATAGTCAAGGCTGCTACACGGTTCACATGACTGAGTTCAAATGTCTTTCTCATTTCGTACATGATATTTGAACTTTAAGTGCAAACACTCCTCGCCATCTTGTATCGTCCCAAATGGTCTCTGGAATGTTATAAATTAGTTAAAGTACTGAAAATTCTACTTGATGTTTCTGATTACTTTCACTGTTTTCAAGGCAGGATTTTTGAACATGTTTCAGATATACCCAGGAACGTAGGAAATAGGAGCAGGAATAGGCTATTCCGACCCTCGAACATGTTCCACTACTTAGCTAAGTCATGGCTGATCTTCTACCTTAATGCTATTTTCCCTACATGCCCCCATATCCCTTGATATCTTTAATATCTTGAAATCCACCCATCTCTCTCTCAATACACTCAATAACTGAGCCTCCACACCCTCTGGGATGGAGAATTCCAAAGATTTACCATCCTCTGAGTGAAGAATTTCTTCCTCATCTCAGTGCTAAATGGCCTCCCTCTTATTCTGAGACTGGATCTCCTGGTTCTAGACCTACCCCAGCTAGGAGAAACATCCTTCCTGCCAAGTCCTGTAAGAAGTGGACATGCTTCAGTGAGATCATCTCTCATTTCTCCAAATTTTAGCGCTCGATCTCTCCTCATAGGACAATCCTGCCATCCCAGGAACCAGTCTGGTGAATCTTCATTCAGAATACCTTCCTCTTGCATAGAAACCCAAAATGTACACAACACTCCAAGTACAGTGTCGTCAAGGCTCTATATAATTGTAACAAGACTTGAAATTATTTTGCAATATAAAGGCCAACAAACAAAAATAGAACCAAAAGACTGTGGATGATGGAAATCTGAAATAAAAACAGAAAATGCTGGAAAAACTCAGCATGTCTGGCAACATCTGTGGCGAGAAACAGTTAACATTTTGAGTCTGTCTAACTCTTCTTCCTCAGAAGAGTCATACAGACTCAAAACATGACCGCTGTTTCTCTCTCTACAAATGCTAGCAGACCTACTGAGTTTTGAAACGGTCCCCTTGGACATCAACACTTCCCAATCTCTCACCATTTATGAAATACTCTGCTTTTCTGTTTTATTACCAAAGTGGATAACTTCACATTTTTTCCAGAAAGTAGGATGAGAAACAATTTCACAACTGGATTGTTCTGAACCAATAGTTCACGTTCAACATGATGACAGTTGTACTCATTTAAGTTACAGAGCAGCAGGAAGAGTCACAGGAAGGCAGAATAGGAAATTTTAGAGGCAGTTTTAGTACCTACCCAGTGGGAACAGGGTGAGTGGCACAGTGGTTAGCACTGTTGCCTCACAGTGCCAGGGACCCAGATTCAATTCTGGCCTCGGGTCACTGTCTGTGTGGAGTTTGCACTTTCTCCCCATGTCTGCGTGGATTTCCTCCGGGTGCTCCGGTTTCCTCCCACAGTCCAAAGATGTGCAGGTTAGGTTGATTGGCTATGATAAATTGATCCTAGTGTCAGGGGGATTAATAAGATAAATGTGTGGGGTTACAGGAATAGGGCCTGGGTGGGATTGTGATCGGTACAGACACGATGGGCTGAATGGCCTCCTTCTGCACTATAGGGATTCTATGACTGATTGTTAAAATTGTGGTCAGGTGCACCTTGTCACATTCCTGAGTTGATGATTACTTTTAGCCGCTGTGTGTTTGACATAGCCTAGGAGGAGCAGGGGTACACTCCCAGATCCTATAAGGAAATGTTAGGCTTATCCTGGGCTTCCCTCCCCTTTTCTCGTCTGCAATCGCCTCAGGACTGCCCCTTACAACTTTCCTTACTCCAGTTCTGTGTTTCTGCTGGAAGACCGAATGCCTGTTTGCCAAGTCCTGTAGTGCTTCCTACTGGGTTCAGGTGGGTGTACCAGTTCCATCATTTAAATTAAACTCATGTTGCAGTAGTTGTTAAATGCATCACCTACCTCAATCTCTGCACTTGAACCCCGAGTTAAAATTGGGTCTTTTAGTTTTCTTTTCATTTGTGAAAATGCCTCAACTGTTACGTATGTAATCTTGCCAGTTTATATTTTTCATTAAATTAGAATTCCTTACAGAAAGCCATTCAGCCCACATATCTATGCACTGCTATAATTAAAATAACTCTGACTTACCCACTTCCGTTTACAGAGGGGCTCAAACCTTATTTTGCTGACAAGCAAGGAATACACTCATATGCACTTATTTAGAATCTTTAACATAGAAAAACATCTCAAGGTGCGTCAAAGAGACATATTCAGGCAGAAATGGATGCCAATACCAAACAAGGAGCTGTTAGGAGAGGTGGTCAACAACTTGGTCAAAGAGCCAGGTTTTAAGTAAAGCCTTAAAAGGGGAGAGAGGGTTTTAAAGATTTTAGAATGTTGGGACCTAAAGAGTTGAAAACACAGCTATCACTGATGGGGCAAAGACCATGCATGACAGCCTAGAATTGGAGGAAAACAGATTAATTGTTTTCAGACTAGAACAGGTTATCGTGGTCACAAAGCCATGAAAGGATTTATGTTGGCTGCATGTGGGGACCAAAATTCAATTTATGTCATTAAGAGCAAGGGTAATGGGTGAATGGACCTTAGTGAGGGTGAGGATGCAAGCAGCAGAGTTTTGGATCAGTTGCACTTAGAACAAAGAACAATACAGCACAGGAACAGGCCCTTCGGCCCTCCAAGCCCACGCCGCTCCCTGGTCCAAACTAGACCATTCTTTTGTATCCCTCCATTCCCACTCCGTTCATGTGGCTACCCACTTATGGTGGATTGGCTATGGTAAATTGCCCCTTTGTGTCCAAAGATATGCAGGTTAGGTGGATCTGTCATTGTAAATGCGCAGGGTTATGGGGTAGGGCAGAGGGGAAGGCCTGAGTGGGATGCTCTTTCGGAGAGTCAATGCAGACTCAATGGGCTGAATGGCCTCTTTCTGCACTATAGGGATTCTATGGTTCTATGGCCTGTACAGGATGGGATGGTCAGCTAGGAGAATATGGAATAGCTAAATCCGGATCTGACAAAAGCACTGATGAGGATTTCAGCAGCAGGTAGGCGCATGTATGAGCAGAGAAGCAGCATGTTTCTGAGGAAGGAGGAGATTAAGAGGTTTGAGGAGAGATGATTACAGAGAATATAATTCGTGAATTTGACAAGGGCTATTTAATGCTGTGACTGGGTGAAAACTTGATCAAAATTAGTGTAAACAGAAGCTCAAATCCCAATTTAAGGCGTGACAGCTGGCCTAATAACACAGATATGTATAGATTAATTACCATCACAGCACGTCATTAACTTAGCGCTGTTTGAAACGAGGAGATCCTGAGACTGTAGCTTAACCATGCTCAGTTCTTGCATTTTTGTTCAATGCCTCTATCCCTGGATGAATAGAAAGAATAGCTCAAATGCAAAACTAAAGAAAGAAGCAATTAGGGTTTTGTAGTACAGGGAAGGTAATAAAATTCAAAGACTTCGGGAATGCTACAAAGAAGTACATTGATAAAGGCTTTCAGACAGATACAATTAGCAAAAAAGAAACTATAAAACATTCATTTATTGCAAACGACTAGCCAAGGAAACATTACAACTGCAGAGAGATAAAGAAGGCAAGCATGTAGCAGAAAACAGCAGAGATACTAAATAAATACCTTGGGTTGAATCATCCGAGGAGTGGCAGTCACTGTCACAATACCACTCTGCTCCTATTGCTTACCCTGAGATGAAGCTCCGCATATCTGGCCTAGAAATGCAGAGAGTGCCTGTTCTGGGAGCACCCCTTCATAATGCTGAATTATCAGAGAAAGCCAAAATTGCCCAGGTATATTCTGTCCATGAAAAAGGGTAAATGCAATCTGGCCAATTACCTTCAGTCAGTGTCTGAGACACAGAAAGGCTGCAAACCTCATGACATGAGAAAACAGAGGCCTGAGTGAGGCATCAGAGACTAAGGTGAGGGAAGGAGAAGGGTGTTGGACACATTGAGGAAGAGGAGATTGGTGTTCCAAGGCTAGTGGGTGTGGAGGAGTAGTGTGGAATTAGGTTTCAAAGGCCTTGTGTTCTGAGGATTGGTTGGAGAGGCTGGTGGTGGGAGGAGGTCAGAGGTCTCTTATCGAGGACGAAGTCAGAGATCTGTTGGTGGGGATGGAGAAGTTGGAGACCCTCAGTTGGGATCAAAGGACTCTGCGGAAGGACAGTGAGGATGTGGTGCTTAATTGATGATGCTTAAGGTGGCATCAAGATTCAGGAGGAGGTGTAAAGGCATTACCTCCTTCTTCCACCAAGCCCTTACCCAATGAAGATGCAGTTATCTGCAGCTCGGGAAATGTCCAACAGCAGTTACAGTCGAAAAGTTGAATGACAATGTGTTTCACAGCCTCAGTAACATATTTAAAGTTCTAACTCAGTCTTTACGCTGGTTGGATGCCACCAAACTAAGAGGAAGCTCAAATTTGCTGGGTTAGAACATAGAACATAGAAAAGCTACAGCGCAAACAAGCCCTTCGGCCCACAAGTTGCGCCAAACAATTTCCTTACCTTCCAGGCTCATCTATAACCCTCTATCTTTCTAACCTCCATGAACCTATCCAAAAGTCTCCTAAAAGACTCAATCGAATCCGCCTCCACCACCACTACTGGCAGCCGATTCCACGCACCCACCACCCTCTGAGTGAAAAACTTACCCCTAACATTTCCTCGATACCTACTCCCCAGCACCCTAAACCTGTGGCCTCTCGTGACAACCATTTCAGCCCTGGGTAAAAGCCTCTGAGAATCCACTCTATCAATACCTCTCAACATCTTGTACACCTCTATCAGGTCACCTCTCATCCTTCGCCTCTCCAAGGAGAATAGACCTAACTCTCTCAACCTATCCTCATATGGCATACCTCTTAATCCCGGCAACATCCTCGTAAATCTCCTCTGCACCCGTTCTATGGCTTCCACATCCTTTCTGTAATGAGGCGACCAGAACTGGGCACAGTACTCCAGGTGGGGTCTGACCAGGGTCCTATACAGCTGCAGCATTATCTCCCGATTTCTAAACTCAATTCCTCTATTGATGAAGGCCAGTATTCCATACGCCTTCTTAACCACAGCCTCTACCTGCGACGCTGCTTTAAGCGTCCTATGAACCCAGACCCCAAGATCCCTCTGTTCTTCCACACTGCCAAGCGTCTTACCCTTAATATTATATTCTTTCATCCTATTTGACCTGCCAAAATAAACCACCACACACTCATCTGGGTTGAAGTCCATCTGCCACTTCTCCCGGCGATTTATCTAACTTGATGCTTTTCAACAGCTCCAACACATCCTCTTTTCTAATGCCCACATGCTTAATCTTCTCAGTCCACTGCAAGTCTGCACTGCAACTACCAAGATCCTTTTCCACTGTGGATACGGAAGCAAAGTATTTGAGTACCTCTGCTATTTCAACCGGTTCAATACAGACTTTCCCGCCGTCACATTTGATAGGTCCTACTCCTTCACATCTTATCCTCTTGCTCTTCACATACTTGTAGAATGCCTTGGGGTTTTCCTTTATCCTGTCTGCCAAGGCCTTCTCATGTCCCATCCTGGCTCTTCTAATTTCCCTCTTTAGTTCCTTCCTACTAGTCGTATACTCTTCTAGATTTCTAACATTACCTAGCTCCCTGAACCTTTTGTAGGCTTTTCTTTTCTTCCTGACTAAATCCGTTACAGCTTTCGTGCACCACGGTTCCTGTAACCTACCATAACTCCCCTGTCGCACCGGAACATTGCCGTGCAGAGCTCCAGACAAACTTTCCTTGAAAATTTCCCATATTTCTTCCATACATTTCCCTGAGAAAACCTCCTTCCAATTTATGCCTCTAATTTCCTGCCTAATAGCATCATAGTTGCCCTTACTCCAGATAAACACTTTCCTAGCTCGACTGATCCTATCTCTCTCCAATGCCAGTGTGAAGGAGATAGAGTTATGATCACTATCCCCAAAATGCTCTCCCACTGATAGATCTGACACCTGCCCAGGTTCATTCCCTAATATCAAATCAAGCACAGCCTCTCCTCTTGTAGGCTTATCCACATACTGTGTCAGGAAACTCTCCTGAACACACCTAACAACTCCTCTCCATCTAAACCCCTTACCCTAGGGATATTCCAATCGATATTTGAGAAATTAAAATCTCCCATCACGACCACTCTGTTATTATCACATCTCTCCAGAATCTGCTTCCCAATCTGCTCCTCCACATCTCTGCTACTATTGGGCGGCCTATAGAAAACACCCAGTAAAGTTACCGACCCCTTCCTGTTCCTAACCTCCACCCACAGAGATTCCGTAGACAATCCTTCCGTGGCTGGCGTCTATCTTTTCTACAGCTGTGACACTATCCCTGATCAACAGTGCCACTCCCCACCTCTTTTGCCTCCTTCCCTGTCCCTCCTGAAACATCTGAAACCCGGCACTTGAAGTACCCAGTCCTGACCCTGAGATAACCAAGTCTCTGTAATGGCCACCTCATCCATTTTGTTCACTATACTCCTTGCGTTAAAATAAACACACCTCAACCGTTCGATCTGAGAGCTCCCCTTCCCCTGCCTATTCTCCCTCTCACACTGCCGACCACCCCCTCTTATTTTTACTCTAACCTCCTCTCTCCCAGTCACCACATTTTGATTCCCACCCCCCAACCATTCTAGTTTAAACCGTCCCCAGTAACCTTAGCAAACCTTCCCGCCAGAATATTGGTCCCCCTGGAATTTAAGTGAAACCTGTCCTTTTTGTACAGGTCGCACCTGTCCCTAAAGAGGTCCCAATGATCCAGGAACCTGAATCCCTGCCCCCTGCTCCAATCCCTCAGCCACTCATTTATCCTCCACCTTATTCCGTTCCTTCCCTCACTGTCTCATGGGACAGGTAGCAATCCTGAGATTACGACCTTAACGTTCCTTTCACTTAACTCCCTACCTAACTCCCTATATTCTCTTTTCATAACCCCTTCCTCTTTCCTGCCTACGTCAGCAGTACCAGTATGCACCACGACCTCTGGCTCCTCTCCTTCACTCTTAAGGATTTCATGGACCCTGTCGGAAACATCCCTGATCCCGGCTCCAGGGAGGCAAACCACCATCCGCGTTTCTCGACTTCTTCCACAGAAACGCCTATCTGACCCCCCTCACTGCGGAGTCCCCAATCACCACTGCCTTCCTACTCCTTTCCTTTCCTTTTTTTGCTCCAGGGCTGGACTCCGCACAGGAGGCACGACCACTGCTGCTTCCCCCATGTGGGCTGTCCCCCCCAACAGTACTCAACAAGAGTACTTATTCTTAAGGGGCACAACCACCCTTGGAAGTGGTTAGAAGTGGGTTTGAGCAAGAATCCGGGGGAAGGGTGGGGCAATTCTCCCAAAACAATTCTTTTGCATTGCACAGTGCACTAGCGTAAATCTCGTGAAAATTCAGGGGGCGGGGCCTATTCCTGCTGAAGAGACTAAAATCAACATGTTGAGCTGGCCACCGCGCACGTGCCGATCTCTGGAAGATCGCTAAACAAATCCTCCCGCCATTCAAATCACTGGCCTCATCGGTGGCTGCTCACCCCCTCCGTTCCACAGGAACATTGCTGGCCTCCCCATCCCCCATTGACCCGGACACCGCTGGCCTCTCCATTTCTCCCCCCACCCCGTTCACACATAGAGCACTGGACTCACTGCTGCCTTTCACAGACAGAGCACTGGGCTGCCGTGTACACCTCCTGCCTGCAAGCATTCCGTCTTGTTGAGCGAGAGCCTTCAGCATTGCACTTCCTTCCCCCACTCTTCCTCCTGCTGGACACAGTACCTTGTTGAGTAAACCCAATCAGCACCTTTGGAGATGGCTCACCCTCTATTGAAACCAGGTTGCCTGCACATTATTCACAATGAAATTTACCTAATGGGCCCATGAGTGGCCCAAACTGACTGTACCTGGACTCCCTTAACAATGATGTATAATCCGGCGTTGGACTGGGGTAAACACAGTAAGACGTCTCATAACACCAGGTTAAAGTCCAACAGGTTTATTTGATAGTACAAGCTTTTGGAGCGCTGCACCTTCATCAGGTGAGTGGGAGTTCAATTCACAAACAGGGTATATAAAGACACAAACTCAATTTACAAATTATTTTGTAAATTGAGTTTGTGTCCTTATATGCCGTGTTTGTGAACAGAACTCCCACTCACCTGACGAAGGAGCAGCGCTCCAAAAGCTTGTGGCTTGTGCTACCAAATAAGCCTGTTGGACTTTAACCTGGTGTTGTGAGACTTCTCCCTTAACAAGCCAGAGCTGTACATAAGTTGCAATTATGGACACACAGGCAGTCACACCAGGAAGATGGCACCCAAGAAAAGTGCCCCAAGATTTATTGAGAGTGAGCAGGCTCGCCTGCTGGATGCTGTGGAAGAGAGGTGCCAGCTGCTGTAACCCACTCAGGGCCATCGCCCAAGGGGTTGTGCAGCAAGTGCGATATGAGAGGCAGTAGCTGCAGCTGTAAATGCCTGGACACTGGGACATCAGTCATAGAGGTTTACAGCACGGAAACAGGCCCTTCGGCCCAACTTGTCCATGCCGCCCTTTTTTTTAAACCCCTAAGCTAATCCCAATTGCCCACATTTGGCCCATATCCCTCTATATCCATCTTATCCATATAATTGTCTAAATGCTTTTTAAAAGACAAAATTATACCCACCTCTACTGCTACCTCTGACAGCTTGTTCCAGACATTCACCACCCTCTGTGTGAAAAGGCTGTCTTGTCTGGAGACAATACACATCTTTTTAGCCTGTCTTGATGCTCTCTCCACTCACGTTATTTTGTTTCTTAAAGACTTGATTAGCTGTAAGTATTCGCATTCCAACCATTATTCATGTAAATTGAGTCTGTGTCTTTATATGCCCTGTTTGTGAACAGAATTCCCACTCACCTGAAGAAGGGGCTTGGAGCTCCGAAAGCTTGTGTGGCTTTTGCTACCAAATAAACCTGTTGGACTTTAACCTGGTGTTGTTAAACTTCTTACTACTCTCGCTGCGCAGCGGGATGACAGAACTGCCTTCCAGATTTTTCACATTTTAGACTCCTATCCAACCCAGACCTGTCCAAGATTCAGACCTAAATCATCGGAGACTAGGAGAGTGGTGGGGAAAACTAACTGTGACAATTTTCCATGTGAGATCTTTTAGACTGTTCATTTTTTGATGATGTATATAGAGTGCTGATCCATGCTCCTTTTGTATTTTATTTCGCCATGTTTCTATTTCTATGGTGTACAAGATTATGAAGAGTATAGATAGGGTGAACAGTGGGAAGCTTTTTCCCAGGTCGGAGGTGACGATCACGAGGGGTCACATGCTCAAGCTGAGAGGGGCGAAGTATAACTCGGATATCAGAGGGACGTTTTTTACACAGAGGGTGGTGGGGGCCTGGAATGCGCTGCCAAGTAGGGTGGTGGAGGCAGGCACGCTGACATTGTTTAAGACTTACCTGGATAGTCACATGAGCAGCCTGGGAATGGAGGGATACAAATGATTGGTCTAGTTGGACCAAGGAGCGGCACAGGCTTGGAGGGCCAAAGGGCCTGTTTCCTGTGCTGTACTGTTCTTTGTTCTATTCAATTAGTTATTTGCTGACTGAGCTTTTGATACTTCTTTCTAAGCTCTCTGTGTTATTTTTGGGAACGTGGAAGCTTTCTTCCGAGCTGTCAGTTTTTCTTTGGACTAGTGAGGTGCTATATTGTGCAATGTGATGGATTCCTCCCAACCCTGACTGAATGAAATTGGCAGAAACGTCCCTTTCCACTGAGGATATAGCCAGTTTTGTGTGTGCTTTCAATCTAAAGCTCATCTGAACCAGGCTAAATGACTGCAGATGCTAGTGTCAAGTGGCTTAAATAGTTCTCAATTATGTTTAAAATTTTGAGACCTTTAGTGCTAGTTGACTTGGTGCTGCCCAAGACAACCATGTTATCTTGACAGAAATCATGAGGAAATTCCAAGCTAAAGCACGTAAAATAAAGAGTTGAGAAGTGCATGGCAGAGGACATGTTTTTCAGGAATTTTGCTGCTATAAGATTTTCAGGAAAGTAATAATCCTTTTGATTCGAACAGTGAGGCAGCTTTTGAATCACTTAACGTGATTACCCTCTAAATCCCTCATGCACTGCTGAATAGTAAGACTCCGGTTTCATGGGTTGCTACTTCATACTATGAAGCCTCACCTAGCTAAGTGAAAATGAGGATGACACAGTGAGGTGACAAGTGACAGCTATTTGATTTAATAAACAGGGAATTAAGAAAGTATCAGGTGAATATCATTGAACATTCAGAAACCCAGATAACTGGTTCTAATTATGATGGTGGCAGAATGCTGATCAATGAAACCCACTCAGATCCCCTATCCTCAGGATAGCCACAGATCTTAATTTGTCTCACATACATATGCGGTATTGTAATGAAATAGTAGGAAAAATAATTACAACTAAAGTTCTATATACACTAAGTATCAAAACTCTGATGCTTGCCTGAATGGCAACAGCACAGGATTTTCAGAAGTTGATGCATTTAATGTATTTAAATTTATGCAGGGTAGCTCCCAACTCTGCGATATATTGATAACATTCATTCTGCTCCATCTGCCATTACATCAACATTCCCCACCGTGATCTGAAAAATGCAGGTTGTATAGCCAAAAATGATGATTTAATTCATATCCTGACCAGCTGCAAACAAAATTTTAACTTTGTAGATTACAAAATAGTGAACATTGATTTGTGTTCTCAGCCAATCTAGGAAGCCTTGGATGATGGCCTTTTTTCAAAAATATGTGGGCGTGGCGAGCCAGTAAGATAGGACAAGAAATGAAAAATTCCGGCCCAGTTTCTCGCCTCTCGTGACCTTGCCAGCACTGTTTCGCCAACGAAATCAGCGTCACCCAGAAAAGGTGCAAAGTTGATTTTCAATATTAATGACATGATTAATGGCATTAACAAATTCCAGACGCTATCGTCCGGGCTCACTTACCTCAACTCCCTCGCCAGACGAGGTCCTCACCTTCAAGAATCACAGACGGTCCCCATTAACGGGGACCAGACATGATGGCCTCACCGGTGGGACCAGAGATCATTGAAGCCCAAGTGGATGGAGGCAGGGCTGGACAGTGCCCATGGGGCCAGACAGTCAGACTTTAGGCAGGGAAATGGGAGCTCTACTATACACATCACAGTTAACAAGTGGAATTCAATTTCGTCAAATTCATTAGGGACAATTCTTCGGGGTCACTGGTTCCCAGCACGAATCGCAGTAGCTCGGAGGATTGGGTATCAGGTGAAAAACGGGTTTTACGGCGGGCAGCAAACTCACCGTGATACTTCCGGCCCGCTTGGCCGGCCGTGATCAGGTTTCTAGCCAGAGCGGGTGGGAACGCACTAAATATTCAAATGGCTTGTTTAACATGTCAATAGCGGGCTTGCAGCCCTATTCAAATCCTTCCCACTATTCACCGGGTGGGCTTTGGTGCAGTTCCTGACTATCATGGATCCCACGCGTTGGACCCAGGGAGAAGAGAGGAGGCGGGCAGAGGTCAAAGAAGTAGTTCCAGTGCCCATATGCCCTTTGCCACTGCCAGTCTACAGAGGAAGGGTCCCCCAAGGATCCTGGGTGTTGGGGGTGGGCTCAGGCTGGGTGCAAGGGGTTGACTTCCGCACTCTCCACTGGGATGGGGCTCTCATAGCTGGACTACCCTTTCTAGCCTGGGAAAGGTGTTGTTCAATTTCAGGATACCATCCTGGGAAAGAATATTCTTTATTCTCTCTATCCTCTAAAACCTTTAAAATTCCCTGGTCGCTTTAATCTCCATGCCCTCTGGATAGCTGGAAGGCTTCCAAATCCCAGCAACACTCCATTCAGCAGAAAGGATTCCCCTTTTTCTGTCGAGGGAACTGCAGATGTGAAAAGATCCCTTTCAAGTCCTCTGATTGACAGAAGTCACTCACTTTCACTCAGTTTTATTGGTGGTGGGTGGGGGCTGTGGGTGAGGATGCCCCTCTTTGCTGAGGGGTTGATGTTGCTCCCCTTGTCAGTGGGGAGGGTCACCATCTCTGTTTTTGGGGCACGGGGGATTGGTCTGCAAACACAGAGATCAGGGCGTCCTTTAAAAACAGCGCCCCAATCTCTGAACAGCTGGGCTGGCAGGTGTGATTCCCAAGATGCATGAATTTGCAGCTATCAGGGTGGGTGAATTCCACCAGTCAGGCTCTGCCGGCGCCAGTGAGAAACACTCGGGTTTTCTGCTGGTGTGGGCACTTGCTGCTGATTCAGGAGAATCACGGCCATTGCTTATTTTAAGGACAAGATTTGATGTGAGCCACTGGGGTATGTTTGTTTATTACATGAATTAAAGCCTCCCAATTTTATTTGTCTGACATTCCTTTATCAAAAGGTAGCTTTGGTAGGAGGGTTAAGTAAACAGCCATTCTTGCATTACCATTAGGCATCATTAACCAAATGTTATTCTTTTCCAGCATCACACAGTGGCATTCCCAATGGTTCAATTAAGGCAAGAGTCAAGAGAATGTACACCTTGATTGATTTAGCTGCTGCAAGAAAAAACGTCACGGGAGAAAACAGAGATGGGAAATGGATGAAGGTAATTTTTAAAAATCCACAACATGGAAAGAAAACCTCAGGAAAATTAAATACAATAATGAAGCTGTAGGGAGGGCAATCCAACAAGCGTTAAAATAACCGCAGAATTTGTACAATAAAATGAAAAGGATAAACTGCAAAAGGAAATCTGAAGTTACTTAAAATATAGATATATTGTCGAAACATATATAGTCAGCATCAGTAAAGAGAAAAGACAGGTGGTGACAGTTTAGGAGTCTGTCCTACATCAGAAACACTAATGATGACAATGTACCTGACACAGTCGGTAAAGGAGCTGCCTAACTGATGGAGTACACTTGTCTTATAAACCTCTTCTCAAATAAATATGGTAAAGCAATTGCTGAAAAACATGCTTCCCAGCTACAGACATTGCTACGGAAACCGCACATTCTTCATCAGAGGCTTTTCACTTCTTCTGCTCTCAACTGTTTTGAGCATTAAAAGCACCTTATTATTTTCAGTCTAACTTGCCATTCAGTATAATGTTTTGAGATGGAGGTTGCTCACCACTCAGCAATTAGATCAGGGGATGGCCCCAAAAGCACAAGGTTTTATTGAAAAACATAAATGGTTTCTGTCCCATTCTCTGCCCTCAAGAATTTTCTTGTCACAATTATATCCAGAAATGGTGCTGGAAAAGATAAGGAGATTCTTTCGCCGTAAAATTAAAATGAGCCCAAATTCAAAGTTATGCCTTGCTTTTCCATTTTCCTCCAAAATTAGGGTGTTCACATAATGGGTTCATAATATCAGAAATTTTACCTTTAATAAATAAAATCCATTGATAATTCCTACCCCACACCCTTGATTTCTGTTTTCCTATCTTCTGTGTACTTTTATCAGTGTATTTTTAAAGGGCAGTATGATCTATTGAAGGACCTTAAACAAAGTTTTATCAAGTTTTTTTTAAAGACAAAACATAATGTATTTTTGAACAATGTTATGAAAGCTCATGCCTCTTTCGACGTATGGCAAAGATTAGGGTGTGTGGAATCAGGATCAGTAATAAAATGAGTTGAAAGATGGCTACAAAACAGAAAATTACAGGGTGGAGAATAAGGTTCTCAGACTGGCAGCAAGTGGAAAGTGGTGTAATGTTGGGATCTGTTCTGTAACCACTGTTACACATCATATACATAAATCCATCTTTCAGATGAAATATTAAAATATGGCCCTGTCTGTCCTCTGAGACACAGTAAGAAGTCTCATAACACCAGGTTAAAGTCCAACAGGTTTATTTGGTAGCACAAGCCACTAGCTTTCGGAACGCTGCCCTTTCATCAGGTGAGTGGGAGTTCTGTTCACAAACAGGGCATATAAACAGGGTGAACAGAACTCCCACTCACCTGATAAAGGGGCAGTGCGCCGAAAGCTAGTGACTTGTGCTACCAAATAAACCTGTTGGACTTTAATCTGGTGTTGTGAGACTTTTTACTGTGTTTACCCCAGTCCAACGCCGGCATCTCCACATTATGTCCTCTGAGATGCATGTAAAAGATCCTGTGGCACTATTTCAAAGAACAGGGGCGTTATTCTTGATTTCCTGGCCAATATTTACCTTCCACACAACATCCAAAACTATAGATCATCACACTGTCATTATCACATTGCTGTTTGCGAGTTTGCTATTTGAAAATTGGTTCCCATGTTCCCTACATTACAAGTGACTTCACTTTAAAAGTACTTCATTAGCTGTAAAACACTTTGAGATGTTCTGATGTCATAAAAGGCATAATCTAAAAATAAGACTTCGTTTCTTTTGGTTTGGACTTAGAAATAGAGGTTATAGTACCAAAGATTGGAGATCATGCCAAATGGGGGTTATAATTTAACAATGTGGGGAGGGCTGCATCTAAATACTGGAACACAAAGAGATTTGCAGAATGGACAGATAAATGGCAAACGACTTTCAATATAGTGAAGTATGAGGTCGTGAAGTGTGATCACTTGTTGCTATGGATCACTTGTTGATGAGTCCAAAACAAGAAGACAGAAATATAGAATAGTCACTACCAGATCAAAATTGTCCCTTTACAATATGTTTTCCCAAAGTTAGGGGAGCCTAAAACTAGAGGGCATAGATTTAAGGTGAGAGGGGAGCAATACAAAAGGGTCCAGAGAGATTCTATGATTCTATGAGATCAATTAAAGAATTTGGGAGCAAATTCTTTGCCCAGAATTTGATGAGAATGTGAAAGCTATTGCAGCATGTAACGGTTAAAGCAAACAGCATTCACTGAACCATAGAAACTAGCAGCACATAATGGGCGGAATTTTCCTGTCCTGGCCACCACTGGAATCGTAACAGGTGGGACATGCAAAGCTCCGCTGACCTTGGGTATGACTTTCTTGGGGCAAGCGCAGCCGAAAAATCCCACCTAAATAGTTTATCATGGCTGTGAAACCTGTGCTGGCAGATTGGAAGAGCAGTCACTTTTTGTTTGTAACCCTACAAGTTCCTCATCTTCAAGTACCTGCCTAACTCCCTTTTAAAAATAATTATAGAATCATTTTCCATCATCTTTTCAGATAGATTGTTCCAGATGTCGATAACTCTCGGAGTGAAAAAATACTAATCTCTCATCTAGATCTTTTTCCAATGGTTTTGAATCTGATTTGATTTGATTTATTATTGTCATATTATAATAGTATACAGTAAGAAAAGTATTGTTTCTTGCACGCTATACAGACAAAGCATACTGTACATAGAGAAGGAAAGGAGAGGGTGCAGAATGTAGTGTTACAGTCATAGCTAGCATGTTGCAAAAGATCAACTTAATACGAAGTAGGTCCATTCAGAAGTCTGATGGCAGCAGGGAAGAAGCTGTTCTTGAGTCAGTTGGTATGTGGCCTCAGACTTTTGTACCTTTTTCCCAGCGGAAGAAGGTGGAAAAGAGAATGCCCAGGGTGCGTTGATTATGCTGGCTGCTTTTCCGAGGCAGCGGGAACTGCAGATTAAGTCAATGGATGGGAGGTTGGTTTGCGTGACGGATTGGGCTACATTCATGACCTTTTGTAGTTTCTTGCGGTCTTGAACAGAGCAGGAGCCTTACCAAGCTGTGACACAACCATAAAGAATGCTTTCTATGGTGCGTCTGTAAACGTTGGTGAGAGTCGTTGCTGACATGCCAAATTTCCTTAGTTTTCTGAGAAAGTAGAGGTGTTGGTGGGCTTTCCTAACTCTAGAATCAACGTGGAAGGACCAGGATAGGTTGTTGGTGATCTGGAAACCTAGAAATTTGAAGCTCTCGACCATTTCCACTTCATTCCCACTGATGTAGACAGGGGCATGTCCTCCACTATGCTTCCAGAAAGTCGATGACCATCTCCTTTGTTTTGTTGACAATGAGGGAGAGATATTATTGTCGCACAAGTAACATGTTGCACAAGAATCTGTGACCTCTAGTTATTAATCCACTTACCAGAAGGACTTTTTTTCTCTACGCTTAATCATCCTATAAACTTCCAATTGGTCACCACTTAACCCTTCCTGTTCCAAGGAGAATACACCTAATGTTTCCAATCTTTTCTTGCAACTAAAGTCTCTCATCCCTGATAAAAGTCTGTACCATTTTTGATGCAATTACTTTTTTGTTGCAATGTTGCACAATGCTGTCTTTATCCATACATGAAGAAAGTAAATAGAGGCAAAATATGAAAACTTAATTGCAGTGGGAGAAGATGTGCAAAAATGTGCGGGTTAGGTTGATTGGCTGTGATAAATTGCCCCTTAGTGTCAGGGGGATTAGGACTATAAATACGTGGGGTTACAGGGATGGGACCTAGGTGGGATTGTTGTCGGTGCAGGCTCGATGGGCCAAATGGCCTCCTTCTGCACTGTAGATTCTATGATCAGATTTGTCTTGAATATATACACCAGCATAGACCAACTGGCCAAATGGTCTGTTTCTGTGCTATGGATTATATACTTAATGTGGCAGAGCTTCTGACCAGACAGTTCTTGATTGGAAATAACTCAGCCTTTCTCAAAAGTCACTGAGGATAATTTTGATCCCATGTTAGGGGTCCGTGGGATCGCTGACACGGCTAGAAAATGCAGACAGAATCGTGTTTCCCAATTTTCCACAGCTGTTGCTGGTGGCATCATGAGATTCAGGCCCACAAAGAGCGAGAACCTCATTTAAATGGATTTAGCTAAATTTTAATATGATTATCCACCCCCCCGCCACACGATCCCCTCTCACTGAATATTGAAATTTCAGGTTGGCAAGATTTACAACAAGGTTTGCAATTTGAGATTCAGTAGAGGGGGTCCCGCTGAGCTGCAACGGTAAATATAGTCCCGAGGGAGGGAAGGCACATCCCCAGGCAGAGCCCTAGCACTGCCTCATGGCACTGCACTGGCAAAGATTGGCACCAGTGCCAACCCTGGCAGTGCCAACCTATGCCAAGAGGCAGTGCCAGAGCAGGCCCTCGTAGGAGTGCCATGAGGGATGGTTTTCAGTTTTGTGTGGTGAAGGGGAGAGTGGCAGTCAAAGAGGAATTTGCAGGCACGAGGGAAGTGAGGAGGGGGAATGCTGGTGATACTTGCGCAGTGGTTGTGGGGGCGGGGGCGAGGGGTTGGCGGGGTCCCGATGATTGTGCTGGAAGAGCCTCCGATATCTGCAGGGGAGGGGGCAATTCCACTTCAATACTGATTGGGGTGCCCTTTATAGATGGCATCCTGATCTCTGTGGAGTATATTGAAGACATGATGTGGAGATGCCGGCGTTGGACTGGGGTAAACACAGTAAGTCTCACAACACCAGGTTAACCCCCACAACTTGCTGGGCTTGCAAAATCTCACGAACTGTCCTGGCTGGAGACAATACACATCTCTTTAACCTGTGCTTAACCCTCTCTCCACTCACATTGTCTGTACCTTTAAGACTTGATTACCGGTGAAGACTCGCATTCCAACCATTATTTTGTAAAATGAGTTTGTGTCTTTATATGCCCTGTTTGTGAACTGAAATCCCACTCACCTGATGAAAGGGCAGCGCTCGGAAAGCTAGTGGCTTGTGCTACCAAATAAACCTGTTGGACTTTAACCTGGTGTTGTGAGTATATTGAAGTAAGTGAAGTGAATATGTGGAGAGAGCCTTACTGCTTCTATCAGGTCTCACCCCACCAGAGTGATGGTGTAAACACCGCCCAATCACTTAGTTACTCAGAGAGGCTCAAGATCTGGAGTGAAAACTGGGTTATGCAGCTGGACAGCCACTCACCAGTTTTGAGTCTGAGCCTGACAGTTTGAAAAAAAAATGAAGATTCCGTCCAATGTTGCAGAAACAATGAGAGTACATTTTTCAAGTTGAATTGCCTGTTCTGCAACAGTCCTCCTTTAATTTCTCGCAGTCCTGCACAGTACTGACTATCACAGCAGCCGCACCTTCCAATTTGGTATCATCCACAATTTTAGAAACTGTGTTTTCAATTCCAAAGTTCAAACCATTAATGTAAACTGTGAAAGCAGTGGTATCAGCACACTGATCCTTATAGAACTAGGGTTCAAAACACTTTCTACCTTCTGTCACTCTGAGTAGTGACAGTTGACTTGCACCCCCTACTAGCCAGCTAGATTTTCCAGCTAAACATACAGAGAAATGCCTCTGCCATCTCTTCACTAGATACTTTCAAAATACATGGACACAATGCACCTGGACTGGGGGCGTTATCCTCTTTGAGTTTTCTTAGTTTATCCAATACATCCTCTTTTTATTTTCAATGCACTTCTATTCATTGCGTCATTAAAGACAAATCCATCACTGCAAAGCTGCAAAGGACATACATAAATGATGAGATAAGTGGTATTTGTCTCAGAACTTTTCAGAAAATCTCTGCAGTCAAAAAGAAGGAATTCATGTTTGTGAAGTTAACCTGTCTAAAAATGGAAGTGAAGGATATATATGTTGATGAAAGAGTTTGCTTAGTTTATTCAAAACATTCAACTTTTTTATTTTAAATGCAGTTTTAGTTGATGTCTGTGCTCTTAGCCAAGAATACATAATGAGGCTTGGCTGAGAGCCCAGAAATCCATGAGCATGCTATAACCCTTGAGCCCCAGGGAAAACATGTTTGACTGACAGCTCTGGCTCCCTGATCTCTTCTGTCAATTTCACAATGTTTATTTATACACAGAATGAAGTTTCAACTGCTTGCAATTTCTGCTACTGAAACCTTAAAGGGTCCGGATTATTTACACTTTAGTTAGGATGTAGTAAAAGCCATTTTTGTAAATGAATTTTTATTGCAATGTATAGCGAGTGAATGGGTATGGAAGTACCATAGCTTCAGGCCACCTTCTCCTTCTACATGCACTAAAATAAAATTGAGAATTACCATAACATGCAGGATGTGGGGCCCCCTTTATCCTATGCATTTTTCTCAGAGCTATCATGTTATCTCAAAATCCCATCCTTTCTTCAGCTGATGAACATCAGATCTAACCTGCAGTCTGAACTAGCTTGAATAACCTCCCTGTCCCGTGACTACCATGTGCAACTTAACTTAAGACTTTCACAATTGGTCTTTCACAGTGCTTGACAAACAGGTTTTGTGTTGATGTCAGCTAACATGTTTTAAATTGGAAGAAAAATTCCAGTATAGCAACAAACGGTAAGTAAATCCTTGGCCCATCTCACCCACCCCCTCCTCCCCTGACATGTACCCACAACTCCAGTAACACACAGGAGAAAACATCTCCCTCTTTTTTTCCAATTATATTAATCATTGCTTTAAAAGAGAACAAGACTAAGCATATTCAGAAACATTCCCTAAAACTGCCAATTACGACAGTTATATAAAAGGCTGGTGTCTACCAGGCTAAAATAACATCTCCTATAAAGAAAATAGTTGTTTCACAGCATCGTGAGCAGTTTTGATTTATTAAGGGAAGTATCACTAGCTCTCTCACTAATGTCCCAATTGATCCATAAATAATAAAGTTCAATTTTTATGTTAAAAATCTCATACTTTTGATGCCAAATTGAAATGTTGTGCATTTTTCCCAGAAGCTCATTATTCTAACAAATACTCTGTAAATTAATAGTGAATGTTGTGGTTGTGCAACTTTAATTACCCAGACCTATAATACTTCATCAACAAATTATGTTTGTGGGAATTATGAACTCACTAATGAAAAACATATATGCTGTATGAGCTCACAACATATGCTTGTTTGATGGTGTACTGAGAAAGGACAAATGTTCTTTCATCACTTGACCTAGATTTGTTTCAAGTCCAAACATATTAGGTTAAGAGTCTTTCTGATGAGTTGAAAATGTAAGGAGTCTTAATCCAATTCCCAGTGGATGCAAGCTCACAAAAAAAACACTCCTGTTAATACACTCTGCAAACTGACAGCAAAAGCAAATCTTGCTCAATGCAGTAGGGGTCCTTTTTGAGCTGGCAGAGGTTTAGTTCCCCTTTCAATTTAATGATCATGTGGGACAGCGTTCCAGAAACAAATTGAGAGCAAAACAAGAGAGCAAAACCAATTTAGGTGAAGAGGAAAGTCACAGAAAGGGTTGGGGGGAAACAAAGAACATACAATATTTACTTATTAGGTCAATCGGTGGATAACCTCATGGAGCACACTGACTTCCCCTTTAATTTTGTCATATTTAAGAACATAAGGAGTAGGCCATTTAGCCCCTCAAGCCTGCTCCGCCATTCAATAAGATCATGGCTGATCTGATAGTGGGTTCAGTTCCACTTACCCGCCCGCTCCCCATAACCCTTAATTCCCTTAATGGTTAAAAATCTATCTGTGACTTAAATACAATTAACGAGGTAGCCTCTACTGCTTCATTGGGCAGAGAATTCCAAAGATTCACTGCCCTCTGGGAGAAGAAGTTCCTCCTCAACTCTGTTCTAAATTGACTCCTCCGTATTTTGAGGCTATGCCCCCTAGTTCTTGTTTCCATTGTAAGTGGAAATAACCTCGCTGCTTCTACCCTGTCTAGCACCTTCATTATCTTATATGTCTCTAAAAGATCTCCCTCAACCTTCTAAACTCCAATGAGTACAAGCCCAGTCTACTCAATCTCTCCTCATAAGCTAACCCCCTCATCTCCGGAATCAACCTGGTGAACCTTCTCTGTACCCCTTCCAAAGCTAATATATCCTTTCTTAAATAAGGGGACCAAAATTGTACAGTACTCCAGGTGCGGCCTCAAAAGTATCCTGTACAGTTGCAGCAAGACCTCCCTGCTTTTATACTCCATCCCTCTCGCGATAAAGGCCAACATTCCATTTGCCTTCTTGATTACCTGCTGCACCTGCAAACTGAGTTTTTGTGATTCATGCACAAGGACCCCCAGGTCCCTCTGCACAGTAGCATGTTGTAATTTTTCACTGTTTAAATAATAGTCCATTTTACTATTATTCCTTCCAAAGTGAATAACCTCACACTTACCAACGTTATACTCCATCTGCCAGATCCTTGCCCACTCACTTAGCCTATCCAAATCTCTCTGCAGACTCTCTGTGTCCTCCACACAATTTGCTTTCCCACTCAAGATGTGTCATCCGCAAACTTTGTTACCCTACACTCGGTCCCCTCCTCCAGATCGTCTATGTATATGGTAAATAGTTGAGGCCCCAGCACCGATCCCTGTGGCATGCCACTAGTCACTGATTGCCAACTGGAAAAGCACCCATTTATTCCGACTCTCTGCTTTCTGTTAGATAGCCAATCCTCAATCCACGCTAACACTTTACCCCTAACTCCGTGTACCTTTATCTTATGCAGCAATCTTTTGTGAGGCAGCTTATCGAATGCCTTCTGGAAATCTAAATACACCACATCCACCGGATACTTATCCTCAATAATGTCTAAATTGGTAGGAGGTTTTGTACTAAAAGAGTGATTGTCTCAGGATTAATTACTGTAATGGTTGGGAACCTTTCCTACTGTACTTTCATAGCACCCTAAACCTGTGACCTCTTGTGGCAACCATTTCAGCCCTGGGTAAAAGCCTCTGAGAATCCACTCTATCAATACCTCTCAACATCTTATACACCTCTATCAGGTCACCTCTCATCCTTCGCCTCTCCAAGGAGAAAAGACCTAGCTCTCTCAACCTATCCTCATAAGGCATGCCATCTAATCCAGGCAACATCCTTGTAAATCTCCTCTGCACCCTTTCTATGGCTTCCACATCCTTTCCGTAATGAGGCGACCAGAACTGGGCACTGTACTCCAGGTGGGGTCTGACCAGGGTCCGATACAGCTGCAGCATTATCTCCCGATTTCTAAACTCCATTCCTCTATTGATGAAGGCCAGTATTCTATATGCCCTCTTAATTACAGCCTCTACCTGCGATGCTGCTTCGAGTGTCCTACGAACCCGGACCCCAAGATCCTTCTGATCTTCCACACTGCCAAGCGTCTTACCCTTAATATTATATTCTTTCATCCTATTCGACCTGCCAAAATGGACCACCACCACACTTATCTGGGTTGAAGTCCATCTGCCACTTCTCCGCCCAGTCTTGCATCTTATCTATGTCTCATTGCAACTGCTGACATCCCTCTACACTATCCACAGCACCACCAACCTTTGTGTCATCAGCAAACTTGCCAACCCATCCTTCCACTTCCGCATCCAGGTCATTTATAAAAATCACAAAGAGCAAGGGTCCCAGAACAGATCCCTGGGGCACTCCACTGGTGACCGACCTCCATGCTGAAAAAGACCCATCCGCAACCACTCTTTGCCTTATGTGGGCAAGCCAGTTCTGAATCCACAAAGCAATGTCCCCTTGTATCCCATACCCCTTCACTTTCTCAATGAGCCTTGCATGGGGTACCTTATCAAACGCCTTGCTGAAATCCATATAAACTACATCTACCACTCTTCCCTTGTCTATGAGTCTAGTTACATCTTCAAAAAATTCAATTAGGCTCGTAAGGCATGATTTGCCTTGGACAAAGCCGTGCTGGCTATTTCTGATCATACTATTCCTCTCCAGACGTTCATAAATCCTGCCTCTCAGGATCTTCTCCATCAACTTACCAACCACTGAGGTTAGACTCACTGGTCTATAATTTCCTGGGCTATCTCTTCTCCCTTTCTTGAATAACGGAACCACATCCGCAATCCTCCAAACTTGTCTGATGACCCCCTCCCCCATGAATGCTGGACTCACGAGGGAGCGGGTCATGCCTGGCAGCTGCCCCCGGCATTGCATGGGGCAATGCTTGGGCATTGTCAGGGCAGTGCTGGCTGTGGGGCGAGGGGGGGGGGGGTGGGGGGGGGGAAGCAGACCAGTGTTATGTTTTGGGACCCGCCCCTTTAAGTTTTCACACTAAGTCTGGGGCGATACAAGAGAAAAAGCCGCCATTGCTGTCAGTGGCTTCAACGCTGCTTTTCTCGCCCATGAACCCAGTTGGGTTTCAGTGAGTGGTTATGATCTAGAGTGCAATGCAGAAAGGGCGATGGAAATAGCTTCAATTGTGGCCTTTAATGTATTGGATAAGCACCTGAAAGGATAATAATTGCAGGACTACAGGGAACAGGTGGTGAAATTCAACTTGCTAAATTGCCTTTGAAAAGAGTTGTCACCATATTCGATGAGTCAAATGTCCTCCATGCTGTAACCATTCTATGGTCAGGATTTTACAGCCTTCCTGTGGCAGCAGAGGTTTTAAAGTTTATTTATCAGTGTCACAAGTAGGTTTGCATTAACACTGCAATGAAGTTACTGTGAAAATCCCCTAGGTGTCTCACCATTGGCCGCTGGCGGGGTTTCTTGGTGCTGCCAAAGGCAGTCACAGCACAGGGGAGTCGCCTTCGGCAGGACTGGAGATCCCGCCAGCAGGAAAGGCTGAAAATCCCAGCCTATAATCTTATCCAGTTCCAGAGGACTGGAGGATAGCCAATGTTGTTCCATTGTTTAAGGGCAGCAGGGATAATCCAGGAAATTATAGACAGGTAGACTGGGGTAAACACAGTAAGAAGTTTAACAACACCTGGTTAAAGTCCAACAGGTTTATTTGGTCGCAAATGCCACAAGCTTTCGGAGCCTTAAGCTCCTTCGTCAAGTGAGTGGGAATTCTGTTCACAAACAGGGCATATAAAGACACAAACTCAATTTACAGAATAATGGTTGGAATGCGAATACTTACAGCTAATCAAGTCTTAAAGGTACAAACAATGTGAGTGGAGAGAGCATTAAGACAGGTTAAAGAGATGTGTATTGTCTCCAGACAGGACACCGCTCGACAATCACCAGGGAAGATTGTTCTCTTCCTGTTGGGGAGCACTTCAGCGGTCACGGGCATTTGGCGTCTGATATTCAGGTAAGCGTTCTCCAAGGCGGCCTTCACAACACACGACGGCGCAGAGTCGCTGAGCAGAAACTGATAGCCAAGTTCCACACACATGAGGACGGCCTCAACTGGGATATTGGGTTCATGTCACAGTATCTGTAATCCCCACAGCCTGCCTGGACCTGCAGAGTCTCACTGGCTGTCCTGATGGAGACAATACACATCTCTTTAACCTGTCTTAAGGCTCTCTCCACTCACATTGTTTGTACCTTTAAGACTTGATTAGCTGTAAGTATTCGCATTTCAACCATTATTCTGTAAATTGAGTTTGTGTCTTTATATGCCCTGTTTGTGAACAGAATTCCCACTCACCTGAAGAAGGAGCTTAAAGCTCCAAAAGCTTGTGGCTTTTGCTACCAAATAAACCTGTTGGACTTTAACCTGGAGTTGTTAAACTTCTTATAATAAATGCTGGCCAGCCAGTGATACCCATGACCCATGAATGAATAAGAAAACCTGTGTCATAGCTCTGTTTTAGATGACTTTCAGTGTCTTTCCTTTAAAAGACTGAGAGGTGTTTGCCATTATTTGCTTGGTGTATGATATCAAGGCATTGCCGACAACCATGGAGCAGCACGGTGTCAGCTTTACGTATGCTACAGCTATGTTGTGTGATGAAGCCTGTGGTGAGACTTTAAGAGCTTTGACGGAAATTCAAACAAACACAATGTAGGTTTTTGGGCTTTATCATTTCCAAATGTTTCTGCAGTTGAGTCCTTAAACATGGAGCCTCATCTGAATGTTTTAAACAGTCACCCATCAATTTTAGACAGACACACTATGTGCTTATGAATCGTGCAGAACGAATGGATGAAAACACCATCCAAGTTTCAACATTTTAGCACACAATCAATCAATCTAAAAGAACTGAGTGAACATTGAAAATCACACTTCTAGTTACATTAAGAATTAACACTAATTTGATTTGATTTATTGTCACATGTATTAACATGCAGTGAAAAGTATTGTTTCTTGCGCGCTATACAGACAAAGCATACCGTTCATAGAGAAGGAAACGAGAGAGTGCAGCATGTAGTGTTACAGTCATAGCCAGGGTGTAGAGAAAGATCAACTTAATGCGAGGTAAGTCCATTCAAAAGTCTGACAGCAGCAGGGAAGAAGCTTTTCTTGAGTTGGTTGGTACGTGACCTCAGACTTTTGTATCTCTTTCCCGACGGGTGAAGGTGGAAGCGAGAATGTCGGGGGTTGGTGAGGTCCTTAATTATGCTGGCTGCTTTGTCAAGGCAGCAGGGAGTGTAGATAGAGTCAATGGATGGAAGGCTGGTTTGTGTGATGGATTGGGCTACATTCACGACCTTTTGTAGTTTCTTGTGGTCTTGGGCAGAGCAGGAGCCATACCAATGCTTTCTATGGTGCATCTGTAAAAGTTGGTGAGAGTCGTAGCTGACATGCCAAATTTCCTTAGTCTTTTGAGAAAGTAGAGGCGCTGGTGGGCTTTCTTAATTATAGTGTTGGCATGGTGGGACCAGGACAGGTTGTTGGTGATCTGGATACCTAAAAACTTGAAGCTCTCGACCCTTTCTACTTCATCCCCGTTGATGTAGACAGGGGCATGTTCTCCTTTACGCTTCCTGAAGTCGATGACAATCTCCTTCGTTTTGTTGACATTGAGGGAGAGATTATTGTCGCCGCACCAGTTCACCAGATTCTCTATCTCATTCCTGTACTCTGTCTCGTTATTGTTTGAGATCCAACCCACTACGGTGGTGTCGTCAGCAAAATTGAAAATCGAATTGGAGGGAAATTTTCCCGCACAGTCATAGGTGTACAAGGAGTACAGTAGGGGACTGAAAATACAGTCTTTGGGGCACTGGTGTTGAGGATTATCGTGAAGGAGTTGTTGACTATCCTTACTGATTGTGGTCTGTGAGTTAGGGAGTTCAGGATCCAGTCGCAGAGGGAGGTGCCGAGGCCCAGGCCACGGAGTTTGGAGATGAGTTTCGTGGGAATAATAATGTTGAAGGCTGAGCTGTCGTCAACAAATAGGAGTCTGACATAGGTGTCCTTGTTATCTGTGTGTTCCAGGGTTGAGTGCAGGGCCAGGGAAATGGCATCTGCTGTGGACCTGTTGCGGCAGTAGGCAAACTGTAGTAGATCCAGGCAGTCTGGAAGGTTGGAATTGATCTATGCCATGACTAACCTTTCAAAGCGCTTCATAATGATGGATGTCAGAGCCACCGGCCGATAGTCATTAAGGCACGCTGCTTGGTTTTTCTTAGGTACCGGGATGATGGTCGTCTTCTTGAAGGAGACAGGGATCTCAGATTGTTGTAAAGAGTGGTTGAAGATGTCTATGAATACCTCCACCAGCTGATCCACGCAGGATCTGAGTGCACGTCCGGGTACCCCAACTGGGCCAATTGCTTTCCTGGATTGATCTTCAAGAAAGCTGCTCTGACATCTGCATTGGTGACCCCAGATACAGCTTCATCCGAGGCTTCCAGGGTGGAGGGCATGCTCTCGCTGACCTCTTGCTCAAGACGGGGGTAGAATGCATTGAGCTCATCAGGGAGGGGTGCGTTGGAGCCGGCGATTTTACATGCCTTCATCTTGTAGCCTGTTATGTCTTGCAAACCTTGCCATAGTCAGTGGGGTCGGTGTGGTTAGCCTGGAACTCTTGCTTGGTCCAGTACTGTCTTTTGGCATCTTTGATGGATCTCCTTAGGTCGTATCTGGCTTTCTTGTATAGGTCAGGGTTGCCTGACTTGAATGCCTCAGACCTGGACTTCAGCAAGCAGTGGATATCCCTGTTCATCCATGGTTTTCGGTTGGGGAACACATGGGATTTGCTTCTTTGGCACACAGTCTTCTACACACTTACTGATGAAGTCAGTTACTGTAGTGGCATACTTGTTCAGGCTGGTCGTAGAGTGTTTAAATACTGACCAGTCCACTGACTCCAAGCAGCCCTGTAGGAGATCATCCGCTTCCTCAGACCAATATTGCATGATTCTCTTTGATGGATTCTCCCGCTTCAGATTTTGCTTGTAAGCCAGGAGCAGGAGCACAGCCTTGTGGCCTGATTTGCCAAAGTGTGGGCCGGTGATAGAGCAGTAGGCATGTTTGATATTTGTGTAGCAGTGGCCTAGGATGATTGGGCCTCTGGTGGAACAGGAGAAACAGGAACAGGAGTGGAACAATTATTAATACGAATTAGTTATTGAATAAGAATTTATTTGATGCAAAGTAATCCACATGTCGCTTTGCTGGCATTGAAACTTTTCTGTATCGAAGGTGCATGATACTCATAAATAAGGAAATCATCCAGCTGATTTACAAGCGGGTCTTCAGAAACAATTTTAACACGACAGAGGAGCGGTTAAAATGGAGCAGGTCTTTTCCAGTGTGAATGGTCCAACTGTAACTGTAAATTGCAGGCAGCAAGGATGTCTGCTCCAAGTCACTCCAAGCAATCCATAAATATCCGGACTGGGCTCCAATAAAAGTATCACGTTCTGATCTGTAATTGTAAATCAGGCCTGGGCGAGGGAGCAGTGCAAGGTAAAGTTCCAGTTTGACCAAAGCTAGCAGAAACAAGAGGTCCAACAAGCTAGGTTATAAAATATACCTTTAGTTTCCTTTTGGAACAGGAGGAACCTCCCCTTCCTCAGGTTCCAACCCTCCCTCCCCTTCTGAAGCACTTAGCCCACAATGGAAACCATACCCCTTGGCTCATGGTGGTGGCTTCTACTATATTTATTGATTCGGCAGCCACCTCTCACCTACCCAGTCATTTCAGTCAGGAAGTTGGCCGCAGCATGTTAATCAGGCCCAGCCATTAACACTGGCAAAGCCTATGTGCTGTTGTTCCCAGGCAGGCACATAGCACACTCTGCCATATTCCTGCCTAGGACTTAAAAACAAGCTCTTCATCTTAAAACTCTGGTGTGTTAAAGAAAGCATCACAGTAATGAAAAGACAGCCGAGGACATAAGGCAAATGTGATTTAATTTTGTTGTTTTTTTCTATATTGCTCATACTCACTTTAAAGCACCACTCCCTTGTTTTGTTCTCAGGGCTCATTTTGGACAGTTGCCCTCTATTCCATTTTTCTCTGTAAAATGCTCTCTTTTCTGTGTTGTCAAAACAATTATGGAAATACCTTACATCTGGTAACACTTTAAAATATATTTTTTTAAGTAGAGTCTATTTCTCCCACTGTGCTGATGACAACACAGATTGACTAACTGATTTAATGGATTTTATTTATCTTCTTTCTGAGAAAAAGACTAACATCTCACAGCCTTTCTTCTTCTTGAATAATTTGATTTTTTTTTGCCATTTGAAATGTAAGCAGTTTATTCAACCTCCACTTTAGCATTCCCTTATTCTTTCTCCTTTTTATTGTTATCCAATCTCTCACTGCTAAGCCATGCCCTCAGAGTGCAGCCTCATTCCTCTCTCTTTCTCATTGTTGACCTGCACTTCTCTCAATTTCTTTTCTAAATACAAGCTCAGCAGAAACCATCCTTCCAACTCTGCCAGGTTGGAGATCAACTGACTGACTGTGGTTGCAGTCATCACATTCCAATATCATTAAAAACATGGAAAGAATGAAGGTCTGTCTCAGTAGAGAGACCTTTACCATTTTAACAGCATTGTAATTCTTTCTTGCATAGAATAACAAAATACTACGCAGATTTTGGCGCTAGACCATCTTGAAAAATGTGTGGAACTTATCTCATGACTTATGATTAAAGAGGAGACAAATTGGTTAAATCTGAATAAGTCCATAAGCTGTCTGGTCCCTGTAACGCACAAGATCTTTGCGGCATTCTTTCGTAAACCACAGTTTACATTTGCATGCTTTTATTTTCTGAGGAGCTCTTACTTGTTCCAGACAATGTGGAAAATATTAAGTGATCATGAGATGTTTTTGCATCTTTTCAGTGAAAAACATGGGAGTAGCTAAATAATCATGGCAATAGCAACAGATAGGTGACAAAGTTGAATAACTAACAGAACAGATATAGGAAACTGAGAGAATGTTTGACTGAACAAGAATTGAGGATTAAGATCATTATGTCACAGTAAGCTTAAGGTATGGCAAGGCAGCTCAGCCACATGGAATGTGAATCCTGTGGCATGTGGGGAGCCGTGTTCCCTTCACGTGGCTGAGACAAACACGCGTGCAGGCCCTTTCACCAGCTGCAGAAACGTGAGCTCCTTGTTTCGGTATTCGGGTGACAGCTGGAGTCATTATGGTGCACATGCAAAGCTGAGAACAGCATGAGTTGGTCACCCTGCAGGTTAGGAGCAGGCAGGCAGAGAGAGAATTGGTGACTGCCAGACAGTCTGGTAGTACTAGGCAGTTCGAACAAGAGTCTCTCGAGTCTATCTTGCTCACTGCCTGATTTTCTATTTTGGGCAATGGTTCCTCAGAGGAACGTAGCAAAGCCAAGTTTGTGACATCACAGGTAGGTCAGCTGCATAGAGGAGAGGATAAAAAAAGAGTGGAAACGTGATAGAAGTAGGAGATTTAATAGTTGGGGAACAGACAAGTGTTTATGTGGCTGTAGACATACCTCCATGACAATACGTCACCTCCCTGGTAGGAGAGTCAAGGATGCCACTGAGGCCTGGAAGACATTCTTTTGGGGAGGGTAAAAGTCAGAGATCATGATCACATTGCACCAACAACTGAGCAGAAACAGGGATGATTTCTTCAATGCAGATTTTAGGAAGCTCGAAAGGAGATTGAAAAGCGTGGGGTGGGGGGGGTCCTGAATAAGATGCTCTTTTGGAGAGTCGGTGCAGACCTGATGGGCTGATAGGCCTCCTGCTGCATTGTAGAGTTTCTATGGTTTCTAGTATTTTCAGGAACCAACTGGGAAACCAGCTATTTTAGATGTAATTCTATTAAACAAGAACGAACTAATTAACAATCTTGTTATAAAAGAACCTTTAGGGAGTGTTCATAATATTATGGAATTTTAGATTAAGTTTACAATCGATTTAGTTCAATCTGAAACCACGGTGTTAAATCTAAACAAAAGAAACTATGAAGGGTAAACTGGCTGTGGTGGATTGGGAAAATACATTAAAATGGTTGAAAAGCAATGGCTACTATCTAAAGAATGAATACATAGCTTTCAACTAATATACATTCCTTTAAGACGCGTCTAACAAGGGAAGTTAAAGATTAAATTAGATCAAAGTAATAGGTTTATTAACGTGCCAAAAAAGTAGCAAGGCTGAGGATTAAGAGCATTTTAGAATTCAGCAAAGGAATGCCAAGAAACTGATAAAGAAATGGAGACCAGAACTAGCAAGAAACATAAAAGCAGACTGTAAAAACTCCTATAGGTAGGTAAAAAAAGATTAATAAAGACAAATATGGCTCCATTTGAGACAAAAACAGGAGAATTTATAATGCGGAATAGGGAAATAGCACAAAATCTGAATAATTATTTTCTGTCCGCCTTAACAGAGGGAGATACAAAGAAACTCCCAGCAATAATAGCAAACCAAGGGACTATCAGGTTTGAGAAAATTAAATAAATGATTAGTAAAAAAAAAGGCACACTGAAGAAATTAAGGGACCGAAAATTGATAAATCCCCAGGACCCAATGATCTACATCCCAAAGTGCTAAAATTGTGCCTATAGAGATAATGGATGCATTGCTGGTTATCATTCAAAATTCTATCGATTCTGGAAGGGTGCTTGCCGACTGGAAGAAAACAGGGCACCACAGACCTGTTAGTCTGACGGCATTAGTAGGGAAAATACTAGAATCTATTAGAAAGGACGTAATAACTGGACATTTAGAAAATAACAATCTGATTAGACCCGGTCGACATGGATTTATGAAAAGGAAATCATGTTTGTCAAACTGTTGGCATTTTATGAATAACTTACAAGCAAAATAGATTGGGGGAAATCAGTAGATCTGGTATATTTGGATTTTCAGAAGGCCTTCCATAAGGTTCCACATAGGAAGTTAGTAAACTCAATTAGAGCGCATGGATAGGGGGTAAAATATGGTTTAGATTGATGATCGGTTAAAGGACAGAAAACAATAGGAATAATAAGTCATTCTCAAGTTGGCAGGCTGTGATTAGTGCATTATCACAAGGATCAATACTTGAATCCAAGATGTTCGTAATTGATATCAATAATGAGGATGTAGGTTTGCAGATGACAAAATCTCGGTGAGAATGTGTGTTGTGATGTCACTTGGGTGCCCTTGTTCATCAGTCGCTGAAAGCCAACATGTAGGTGCAGCAAGCATTCAGGAAAGCTAATGGTATGTTGGCCTTCTTTGCAAGAGGTTTTAAGTACAAGAGTAAAGACATTTTGTTTCAATTGAATAGAACCCTGGTGGGACAGCACCTGAAGTATTGCAAACCGTTTTGGTCCCCTTATCTAAAGGATATACTTGACATAGAAAACATGCAGCACCAGTTTACCAGATGGCAGCCTGTGCAGTGAGGAGAGATTAAGGAGACTGGACCTGTATGCTCTAGAGTTTAGGAGCATGAAAGGTGATCTTATTTGAACTTTAAAATTCTGAAAGAGCTAAACAGAGCAGGCGCAGGAAGGCTGCTTCCCCTGGCTGCAGGTCTAAAACCAGGGGACATAATTGCAGAATAAGGTGAAGGTCATTTAGACTGAGATGAGGAGGAATTTCTTCACTCAGAGAGTGGTGAATCTTTGGAATTCTCTGGAGGGCTGTGGAACTCAATCATTGAGTATGTTCAAAACAGAAATCGATAGATTTCTAGATGCTAATGACATTTAGGGATATTGGGATAGCATGGGAAAAAAACATTGAGGTAGACAATCTGCCATGATCTAGTTGAATGGTGGTAAAGCTCAAGGAGCTGAGTGGCCTGCCTACTCATGTCCTACATTACTTTATTCAGAGAATGGTAATGACGTGGAGATGCTGGCATTGGACTGGGGTAGGCACAGTAAGAAGTCTCACAACACCAAGTTAAAGTCCAACAGGTTTATTTAGAATCATGAGTTTCAGAGCGCTGCTCCTTCATCAGGTGAGTGGTATAGAATTGTAGGGCTGGATTTTCATATTGGAGATGGGAATAAGGAGACAGGACTAATCTCACTGTTGCTATCCCATTCCTGTGTTGAAATTAGGGAGAGGCGGCATCTTCAGGGGTCCAGGCCCCAAATGGCTTGGAGACAGGTATGTCTCCAAGCCATTTAGTTCCATGGTAGAACTAACGTAGGGGGGAGCTATACGATAAATGGCAGAACCATAAAGGGTGTAGATAAGCAGAGAGACCTGGGTGTGCAAGTCCACAGATCCTTGAAGGTGACGTCACAGGTGGAGAATGTAGTGAATAAGGCATATGGCATGCTTGCCTTTATAAGACGGGGCATAGAGTATAAAAGTTGGGGTCTGATGTTGCAGTTGTATAGAACGTTGGTTCGGCTGCATTTGGAATACTGTGCCCAGTTCTGGTCACCACACTACCAGAAGAACGTGGAGGCTTTAGAGAGAGTGCAGAGGAGGTTTACCAGGATGTTGCCTGGTATGGAGGGGCTTAGTTATGAGGAGAGATTGGGTAAACTGGGGTTGTTCTCACTGGAAAGACGGAGGATGAGGGGTGACCTAATAGAGGTGTATAAAATTATGAAAGGCATAGATAGGGTGAACGGTGGGAAGCTTTTTCCCAGGTTGGTGGTGACGTTCACAAGGGGTCATAGGTTCAAGGTGAGGTGGGGGGAGGTTTAACACGGATATCAGAAGGATGTATTTTACACAGAGGGTGGTGGGGGCCTGGAATGCGCTGCCGGGCAAGGTGGTGGAGGCGGACACACTGGGAACGTTTAAGACTTATCTAGATAGCCACATGAACGGAATGGGAATGGAGGGATACAAAAGAATGGTCTAGTTTGGACCAGGGAGCGGCGCGGGCTTGGAGGGCCGAAGGGCCTGTTCCTGTGCTGTATTGTTCTTTGTTCTATGTCCCCTCCAGCAACAGGCTCAAGGCAAAAATGGAAGCAGGCAGAATCCAAAGTGGTCAGGTCAAAAGATCCATCTCCATTTGCAAGAGAACTTGGCCTTGTGCTCCTGGTGCATTTACAAAGCTGGTGTTTTACTTGACAGCTTGGCAGGAGTAACAATCTAATAAACACATTGCTTACTGCGTCATTACATCTTCCAATCACAGCACTGACAGGGGACATGTCCCCTAGTCCCTGAACACAAATGCAGCTATTGCTACAACATTTTATAATGAACTGCACCAAAACCATTTGATTTACCTTTGAAACTCTTCCCATCTCTAATCCACGGTTCATGCCTTATGCCGCTGGTGTAAAACCTGACAGCTGCTAAAGTCCAACAGCCTCCATGAAAATGGAAACACCTGTAGCGGGCTCCCGGTGAGTCCACAATGGACTCGCTCCTTCCTCCTCACTTATTAAAATGGCCAAGGATGGAAACTGAGACAGAAGCACTGGACGCATAACTCAACAGGTCATTTTATTCCAGTTCTTCCTTCATTCAGTCCCACAAAAATCCAACCATTGAGTAATTACAAAATAGGAGGCTGCCATGCAGCTCATCGAGTCTATGCTGGCTCTCTGTAGGGAAATTCAGTCAATCTCATATGTCCCCCACAACCCTGCAAGGTTAACTTAAAATTTCCTTTTAAAATCATTTGCTTCTCCCACCCTTAGAGGCAGTGAATTCAAGGTAATAATCACTCGCGATGCAAAAAATTTTTCTTCCTCACATCAAGCTTTCAACTTTTGCCCAAAATCTTAAATCTGTCTCATCGCGTCTTTGTACCATCAATTAATAGGAATTGATTTTCCACTTCTACCTTATCCAAAACTGTCATAATCTTGTACATCTCTATGAAATCTCCCATTTCTCCTTTGCTCCAAAGAGAATAACCACAGCTTCTCCAACCTAACTTTGTAGTTAAAATCTCTCATCCCTGGAACCATTCTGGTCAATCTCCCCCCACCCTCTCAAGAACTCTCATATCTTTCCTGAAGTGTGAAGACGAGAACTGGACACAATGGGGGTGATGCTGTGAATTGCTGAATTTTAAATCTGAGACTGATCTTATCAAATGTACTTTGGAAATCCAAATATTCTTTACTGACTCTGTTTCTTGGTCATTCTGTATGTCTGGGGGTGTGTCTATTTGTGTGTTTATGTGCATGTCTGTGCATGGTCGTGCCTGTGTTTCTGTATCGGGCTCCATGATGACTTTATCTCTCACCTCTCTCAGATCACCTGTCGCTCGCCACATACATCAGTTTGCTACTTGTTCACAGTGATCACTTTCTCACCAAATCCTTGCATCATCACAGAAACACTTCCTCATTTTTTATAACGCTTGGCTGAGAGCAAAGAGAGTGAGAGCTATTATAATAATAAAAGATTTGGTCCCCAGAGGAAACACTGCTTGATAGACAGCTCAGGTTCTCTGATCTCTGCAGTGAATTTCACAATGTTTATTTACACAAGTTAAGTGACTTCAAGGGTTTGTGGTTTCTGTTTTTTGAAAATTCAAAGGGCTTAGATTATTGGGTCTTTTGTTAACTTGCAGTCTAGACATTTTTATTCAAACGTAGGAGAAAGTTACCAATGGATTACATTTTTTTCAAAGCTTTCTTTTACACATACCACTGTATACTATGGGGTATATTGGTTCTAGAAAATGTACAGTGGATCAATGGGCTTTAGATAGGAGGCATGAGGGGCCATAGGGGATGGGTGGGACATGAGGGGTGGCATGGATGGGACATGGCGAGCATTTGGAGGGTGAAAGGGATGTGAGGGATGAGGACTGGAGGGCCTGTGTGTTTTTAATCACTGGAACAATGTCCCAATGCACCAACACAGGTCTTTTAAGCAACCTGCCTCTGCACCCGACAGACCCTGTGGCTGCCTCATCCCGCATCCAAACCTTGGAACTTACATGCATTTATTTTATTTTTACTTATTTATGGGATGTAGGCTTCCCTGGCTTGGCAAGAATTTATTGCCCTTCAGAAGGTGGTGATGAGCTGCCTTCAGGAACCTCTGTATTCCATGTTGTGTAGGTACACCCACCGTGCTGTTGGAGAAGGAGTTCCAGGATTTTGACCCAGTCATAGTAAAGGAACAGCATATAATTTCCAAATCAGGATGGTGAGTGGTGTTCCCATTTATCTGCTGCCTTTATCCTCCAAATGGTAGTGGTTGTGTGTTTGGAAGGTGCTGTCTAAGGATCTTTGGTGAGTGCCTGCATTTTGTACATGGTACACACGGCTGCAACTGTGCATTGGTGATGGAGGGAGTGAATGTTTTTGGGTGTGGGCTGCTTTGGTCTGGATGGTATGAAGCTTCTCGTGTATTGTTGGAGCTGCATTCATCCAAGCAAGGAGAGAGTATTACGCTACACTCCTGAACTGGCGCTGGGGAGTCAGGAAGTGAGTTACATGCCACGAGATTCCTAGCCTCTGACTGTTCTCATCTGGTTCAATTTCTGAGCAATGGTAAAGCCCAGGATGTTGACAGTGGGAGGCGATTCAGCGATGGTAATACCATTGTCCAGGTCTTACTGCATTTCACATGGACTGCTTCAGTAACCAAGGAGTCGCAAATGGCGCTGTATATTATGCAATCTCAGCAAACATCCCCACATCTGACCTTATGATGGAAGGAAGGTTATTGATGAAGCAGCTGAAGATGTCTGGGCTGAGGACAGTACCCTGAGGAACTCCTGCCGTGATGTCCTGGACCTGATTTGATTGACCTCCAGCCACCACAACCATCCTCCTTTGTGCTAGATAATACTCCAACTAGCAGAGAGTTATCCCCTGATTCCCATTGACTCCAGTTTTGCTAGGGCTCCTCGACATTTTACTCAGTCAAATGCAGCTTTGATGTCAAGAGCAGTCACTCTCATCTTATCTCTGGCATTCAGCTTTTTTGTCCATGTTTAAATCAAGGCTGTAATGAGATCAGGAGCTAAGTAACCATGGCAGAATCCAAGCTAAGTGTTCGTGAGCAGGTTATTGCTGAGTAAGTGCCACTTAATAGCACCGATGATGACCACTTCCATCACTTTACTGATGATCAAGAGTAGACTTATGGGTAATTGGCTGGGTTGGATTTGTCCTGCTTTTAGTGTACAGAACATATGTGAGCAATACTGCTGGGTTGATGCTAGTGTTGTCGGTACAGTGAAACAGCTTGGCTAGGAGTGCAGCAAGTTCTGAAGTAGTCTTCAGTACAATTGCCAGAAAATCATCAGGGGCCCATAACATTTGGAGTATCCAGTGTCTTCAGTCATTTCTTGATATTACACGGAGTGAATCAAATTGGTTGAAGACTGACATCTGAGATGCTGGGGACCACTAGAGGAGACCGAGATGGGTTATCCACTCACCACTTCTGGCTAAACGTTGCTGCGAGTGCTTCAGCCTTAGCATTTGCACTGGGCTCCCCCATCAATGAGGATGGGGATATTCTTGGGACATCCTCCAGTGAGTTGTTAAATTGTCCACCAAGGTTCACGACTGAATGTGATAGGACTGCAGAGCACAGACCTAATCTGTTGGTTGTGGAATCACTTGGCTCTGACTATCATTCGCTGCTTATGCCGTTTGGAATGCAAGAAGCCCTGTGTTGTAGCTTCACCAGATTGACAAATCATTTTTAGGTATGGCTGGTGTTGCTCCAGGCATTCCCTTCTGCATTCTTCATCAAAGCAGAGTTGATTCCTTGGCTTGGTGGTAATGGTAGAGTGGAGGATATGCTGGGCCATGAGGTTATAAATTGTGGTTGCGTGCAATTCTGCTGCTGCTGATGGCCCACAGTGTCTCATGGATGCCCAATCTTAAGTTGCTAGATCTGTTTGACATCTATCCTGTTAGCACGGTGGTAATGCAACACAATACTATGGAGGATATCCACAATGTGAAGATGACCTCCACAATGACTGTGCAGTGGTCACTCCTATCGATACTGTCATGGACAGATGCATCTGCATCAGACAGGTTGGTGAGGATGAGGTCCAATATTTTCTTCCCTCCTGATTTTTCCCTCACCACCTGCTGCAGAACCTGTCTAGCAGCTATACCCTTTAGGACCTGGCCAGCTCGTTCTGTGGTGGTGTTACTGAGCCACTCTTGGTGATGGACATTGAAGTCCCCCACCCAGAGTATGTTCTGCACCATTGCCATCCTCAGTGCTTCAACATGGAGGAGGGGGGGGGGGGGGCGGGTGGGACATGATAATCACTACCACCACCATCCCAAGGGTAATTAGGGATGGGCAATAAATGCTGGCCTAGCTAGCAATGACATCATCCCAAAAATTAATAAAACAAAATTAGCAGGAGATTTCCTTGCCTATGTTTGACCTAATGCCATGAGACTTAATTCATTCATTAATGTAGATTGTAGATAGCTGAAGCCTAATCACTGAGACTTATAGTAGTATTCCATGTGAAACAGCCTGCCAATCAAAAAATGATGCATTTATGCCTACATTCAAATCTCTGTCCTTTAACCAATCCTCTATCCCTCTAATGCCCGAACAGATTACCTCCTAATCACATGAACATCTTGAGCAACAATTATTCATGCAGCACCTTATGCAATCCAATACAGTCCATGAAGTATTGTATTCCTCCATAGGACAACTATCTCAATAATCTATCAATTCTGACCATGTCTCATAGGCATTTAACGCATCTTGCAAACTTCATCCAAGAACTCAAATAAAAGTTCTGAATCTTCGTCACTATCCAATTGATGAATATCCAACTCACAAAATATCCAACTCACTGCGGTCAATGCAGACTCAATGGCAGAATAGCCCCCTTCTGCACTGTGTATATATATATATTTTCTTTCTGATTTTACTTCCATTTGAAAGTGACACCACAATGGCCATCCCTTGTTGTCTCATTCCTAGAGACATAACCCAAGTCCACATATCCTAATTATTCTTTCACTGGTCATATGATTTAAATGCTGAGAAGATTAGAGGTTAAACATACACTGACTACATTTGCTTTCTGCCATTTTTCACATGAGCTACTAGAATGCTATTATTCTGTCCAAAATTTTATTCTGAGCTTCCAACCTTTATCTTAAGGCACCCTTCTTTTAATCTATCACTTTCCTTAACCTCTTAAGTTTGTCATTGATGAATCACTTTTCCCATGGGATTTTTATTTTGCAATGGAATGTAATTATGTTGACAATTATGAAATATATCATCCACCATCATATGTTTGAATCCAATTTCCCAATTTAGCCAACCCACACCTTGTTCATATGTAATCCACTTTATCTGAATTTAATACTGCAGTTTTGGACTTAGTAAGAGTTTTAACAACACCAGGTTAAAGTCCAACAGGTTTATTTGGTAGCAAATACCATTTTGAACTTAAGCACATCACTACAAATTCAAATCAAAATTCTATCATATCCTGATCACTCTTTCTCAGAGGATCCTTTACTGTGGGATTACAAATGAATTCGATCTCACTGCACAAAACAACCTACTTCCTGGTTTGCTCTTCAGTGTATTGTTCAAGGAAACTATTTTGAATGTATTCCATGAACTTGCCCTCAGAACCTTTTGCTGGTTTGATGTGTCCACTCTAAATTAAAGTCTCCCATGATTATCACATTGCCTTTGTTACAAGTTCCTCTTATTTCTTATTAATATTTTATCAAAAGTATTGCTATTGTTCGGGGGCCTATAAACTACGCCCACCAGCATTTTCTCACCCTTATTATTTCATATCTTTACCCGTATGGATTTTACTTCTTGTTCTTCTAAGCCAAGATCCTTATTCACTGATGCACTATCACCATAACATTTTTCATCCTCTGCCATCACATTCTGCTTATATTTCCCAAATCGCTACACTGCTCTATAGCGTGGACATTTCTCTTTAGTTTTCAAAATAACCTCCCACCTAAACCCTCCCCTGTCTTCTTATTGTAAAGCCCATATCTACAGCCCTAGCTATTTCTTTCGCCAGGACCTCCTTGACCTGCTGCATCCCCCCTTTCCCCTTGGCTGCTACAACCTCCTTTTGACCTCCATCCGCTCCCCTCCTCGTCTTCGCAGTCTCTCCACATGACCTATCCATTATGGTCTCTCTGGTCTCTTGTTGAGGATGGGTTTTCCCATCAAACAGACAGTCAGTCTTCCAATAGAAACAGAAACTGCTGGAAAATCCCAGTTAGGTCTGACAGCATCTGCGGAGAGAGACCAGTGCCAACGTTTTGAGTCTGGATGACTCTTCGTCAGAGCTGAAGATAACTGGAAATAGGATGAGATTTATACTGTTGTGCTATGGGGGAGGGGTGGGGATGCGTGTGTGGAGGCTGGGAAGTGGATCAGCGATAGGCAGAGGCAAGGGTGAAATTGACAAAGAAATCCACTTTCCAAAACAGCACTGCTAATATGTCTTCCTTCTTCTTTAAATCTACATCCACGATTCCTCTGATGCCCTACGTCATATCAACAATTTCCAGTTTCCTGGCCCTAACCGCCTCCTCCTTACTATGAACATCCAATTCCACTTATCCTCCATTCCCCACCAGGATGGCCTGAGAGCTCTCTGCTTTTTCCTCGAACAGAGGCCTGAATAATCCCCATCCACCACCGCTGTCCTTGTTTGGCTGAACTTGTTCTCTCACTCAACAATTTCTCCTTTAACTGGTTTCACGTCTTCCAAATAAAAGGTGTGGCTACAGGTACCTACATGGGTCCCAGATATGCCTGTCTCTTTATGGGGTATGTGAAGCATTCCTTGTTCCAGTCCTACTCCAGCCACAACATTGGTACATAGATGACTATTTTGGTGCCACTTCATGCTCTCATCTGGATCTGGAAAAGTTGATCAACTTTGCTTCCAATTTCCACCCCCCACACCCCATCATCTTCACATGGTCCATCTCTGATACTTCCCTTTCCTTCCTTGACCTCTCTGTCTCCATTTCTGATGATAAACTATCCACTAGTATCCATTACAAGCTCACCAACTCCCACAGCTGCTTCGACTACAGCTCTTCACACTCCATGTCCTCAAAGGACTCTATCCCATTCTCTAAATTCCTTCACCTCTGCCGCATCTGTTCCAGTGATGCCACTTTCCATAATGGTGCTGCTGACATGTCTTCCTTCTTCCTTAAAGTGCCATTAACAGCACTCTTCTTAGCTATGATCATCATCATTTACATTCCCTTTGTCTTTTTGTCCATGACATGTTTGTCAATCTCTCCCTTGCCTCCACCTATCACTGGCCCTCTGTCCAGCCTCCACAGCCACCCCTTCCCACCCCCTCACCACAACAATACAAATTTCATCCTATTTCCTTCAGTTCTGATGAAGAGTCATCCAGACTTGAAACATTGGCTCTATTCTCTCTCCACAGATGCTGTCAGACCTGCTGAGATTTTCCAGTATTTTCTGATTTTGTTTCAGATTCCAACATCTGCAGTAATTTGCTTTTAGTCAGCTTGTCAATCTGGCCAGCTGTCAGGCAGAAAATTGTAGTGAAAAGGTTTAAAAGATGTGCTATTAATTTTAGGAGATAGACCTGGAATCCCTCGCTTCTGGTTTCCCATCTGGTAAACGTTACCACCACATTTTGTGGGAAAGAGAGTCCATACTATCAGGAGCACAAAATCCTGGAGAGATTTTAGAACCAGCAAACTATGAACTGAAACAGCTTTCTGTGGAAAATGGGATGATGTAAGTGAGAGCAGGGAACATTCATCTCCACAGAAAAAGAGGGCGATGCAATGTAAATGCTAAACAATGCATTTAATGATCCGAAATATGCCCATCTGATCGCGAGTACTTATGAGAAATGGTATTGAACTGATTAATGTTACCATGGTAATGGGTTTATCGGAAGGGATTGAGAAGGACCAGCTGTACTTTAGCTGCGAGTATATATCTTTATTTAACTACAATTAAATGTCATTCTGACACATGCATGTATCCTTCACTGTGCATTATTGATAATATGCATCAAATGTGAAGATGCAATGAAAAAATGATATTTAAGCATGAACGTTTGTATTGAAATCATGATGTCTCAACAAAGACCTGCTCCTACATTGTTACAGCTGAAGTGAGCGCATGTGGCCTTTAAAGTAACAAGATGAATTAGGACACAATTGCTTCAAGGCCTCAAGTAAATATTGGAACAAGAGATTCACTGTACACATAACTTGCATCTCTGTACATGACAGATGCCATAGGCATATGTACCCACATAAAATGGTACACTCTATAAATACAGGAGGGAAAATCAAACTAAGACAACAAGAATGAGGCATCATTATATGACACACCTCACTTCATCCAGGTACTTAAATATAAGAGTCTTAAATTACGAGAACAAATATGTACTTTATCTAACCTACACGATGACAAAGATTCCACTTGGCACACGTCTTCTGTTTCACAGCCAGATAAGTTATTAAAAATAACTTATTGCAGCTATGAGACTAAATGAAGTCAAAGTTGGGATTCAAATTCACATCATCAGGATAGACACCCAGCCTGACAGCTACCACTTAAGTTACCACTCCAGCCTTTCTAACATACTCATCAGTTTTCAGTGCACTCTCTTGGGGTCATTTACTGTCAATTGAATTGTTTACAGTGTAGTCACTAGTGCTAGCAGTTCATAAAAAGAAACCAGACAAAATAATATTTATTGAAGAAAATCCATAAATCTCTGCTGGTCAGCATCTCAGACTCTCCATTGTTGCAAAATGGCAGATGGACCCAAAAATCAGAAGTCCCATCACAAAACATGGCACTTACCATTTTTGCAGGGCTGGGAATGGTGTCTGGTCACATTTCTTGCATTGTGTTTCGAGGAGACAGCTGCACAAAGAAATCAGCAGCTGCCTTCAATCATCTATGATTTTGGTTTGAGAGGTGTCTGAAACCCAATGTGCACAGATTAGACCTGGTAGAAACAGGTCTGAACGTGGTGGATTCATTTAGATAACCAGCATGCCCTTTTGGAGATGTTGGGAACCCTTTGGATATGATCGCCAAAGAGCTTTGGGGGAGGTTAGGTTCCTTTTTGGGGAAGGGAAATGTTTGCATTAATGTGTGTAAAAAGTGCATCAACTCATTGGAACTGAGAAGCTCATTGTCAAAAACAACTGTCACAAAGTGTCAATATGAACTGTCAAAGGGAGCTGTCAAACTGTCAAGGAACTGAAAACTTCTGCCCTTCAAGTCATTGAAAAAGTGACTTTAGTGTTAAAACAATTGATTATTTGCTATTTCACTCAAACTGTCGGCCAAAGCCTTTGGACTACCAGTGTTGGAATACTGCTGCATGACTGATTTCATCGTCAGAGTCGGATGCTGGTGAGTTTAAAGTTTGATTGACAGTTCCAAGTTGTCATGGACTCTTGAAGTGGGACTATGAATTCCAATGCTTGTTTTTATAAAATTATTAAATTAAATAAACTATTTCTTCTCATAAGGGATAATATAGTTGAAGGTATAAAAATATAGTAAATGGGCTTTCTATGAATGAGAGTGATTTTTAAAAGTATAGGGCGGGATGCGCCGATCTCGCCCATTCCTGCCCCCCCCCCCCCCCCCCGCTGCCAGCAAGAATGATGAATTTGATGGTCAGCTAAAACTTCATTCACTGCAGCAGCACCAGAAAATCCTAGCTGCAGATGAGGTTGGAGGTCTCCAGTGAAAGTCTGCCATAGACACTTAGAACTTTATTTTATTGAATCACATCATGAGTTCTGAGGTCTGCCCATGGCGCATACTGGGTGAGTTTACATGATCAGTGTAAGAATAAAGGGTGCTGGATGAGAGAGGGACTTGGGTTGATGTTAACTGGCACTAATTTGGCATTGGGGCTATAAGGGCGATGGGAAAAGTGGGTATGGGCAAGATGTGGCATGGGTTAGTATGGATGGGGCATGGAGAGTTTGGGGGGCGGGGGGTGAAAGCTGAGAACTGTTTTATGTGTTTCTATTTTGTTTAATCTTCAATATACTGCTGGTGCATCTTCATTCCAGTCCACCTCTATACCCAGCATCCTCTGTGCTCCTTCCAGGTCACCTGACGTAACCTCTAGAGAACCTTGGAATGAAATTTCAACCTTCCAGGTCAGGTTTGGGGAGCCAGGAACTCTCCCGACTCTACGCTTCCAACCCAGGAGTGAAAATCCAGACCTCAATCTCTTAATTGAGATCATCAACTCATGAGACCACTGCCTCTGTCACTGTCTAACTCATTTTTCTGATTGCACAATGACAGACAGTACAAGCACAATACTATGTGTGTGTGTTCATGTTTCTGGGTGAATGTGGCACTGAAAGGTTATGCAAGTTAGTTTGTCTTTATTGAATGGGTGGTAATGCCGTGGAACAAATTGCCTTTTAAATCAAAGGGAGGAAAATCAGACTTGGTCTATGAGATGTGACAATGAGAATTACCCCCAGCGTGATTATTCAGGAGGCAACTGGATGTTGTGAAGAGAACCATAAGTTTCAAACTGAATTTATATAGTATTTAAAGTTGCAAAGAAAATCGTCAAACTAAAAAGTGCAGCTCTACTTCATCTGACTGGTAAGAATTTACAGAAAAGATTACAAAAGTGCTGGGTGAACCTCAATAAAACAGCCTGGTTGCAAAATTCAATAACAGGCATGGGGATCACAATTAATCCGAGGTCACGGCTCCTGATGAAGGCAACATCGACTTTGTGCCATCCGCTCATGTAAATGATTGTAGTGTGAAGCCAGTACTAAATCTGCTGCAGTGTTCACACATTGAGTAGGGAGCAAAAAACTGTGAGAAGATAGCACGAGCTCAATGGAGCCTGCACTAATTAAAGCCAGCTTTGTGCTAGGTGCATTTTGGCTGCAGCAGGTGCTGCGAGTCATTGTAAAATTGAATTTGACCTGGGAAAAAAATGGCACAACACGGCACAGAGCAGACTGTAAGATTTTTTGAAGCAGCTCTGGAGGCTGTCGTGCAGGATGTGGAGAGCAGGAGCGATGTCATCCATCCACATGGGACCAAGAAACCTTTCAATAACTTTCTGAAGACATTGGGCTCAGATGGCAATGGAGGTCTAGAGTCAAGTGCTGAGCACCTGAATGCAGAGCTGCAAAAATGTCAATGACTCCACACGAGTGCTCAATGTCAGTGAATGTATCTTCAGATGCTATATCCCACTAACTGCACCACACGCTTACACTGCTCAATGGATCATACCTCCATCACTCATTTGTCAATAATCCCAATCAATCCTGATTCATAGCTAACATTCACAGCTTCACCTTACTCTCTCAAAGTTAGCCCCATTACCCCTGTAGCGGAGTCCATGATTAATAATTTTAATCACTTTAATGTAATTATGTTCAATTATCAAGGAAGCAAAGTGTCTTAATCAATTAACTCTGTCTGGTATCATACTATATAGGTCTTTCTCTTTAGGTACATTCCGACTTAACAACTCGTGTGCCATATTGCCTTAATGCCTTAATAACACAACTCTTTACTCACCTGAAGAAGGAGCGATACTCCAAAAGCTTGTGCTACCAAATAAACCTGTTGGACTTTAACCTGGTGTTGTGAGACTTCTTACAATATTGCCTTAGGCCAAGATTGGGATATATTTGATGGTTATACCACAGGACAAATGTGAACAGCATCATTGTTAGATTCTGAGGTTTGATTAGAGGATATATATGAAGTTTCTTGTAATTTAGTTGTGAAAGCAAATGCTGCAGAAATGCTGCAGAGATTAGGCTTTGGGAAGGGGTTTGACATTTTTGTTGTATTCCTCTCAAAAGTGCCTTGAAGTAATTTTCCTTCAAAGATTTGGTGCATTATAGTGGGATTTTTTATTATCAGTTTCTGTAATGGTATTGTAGTTATGTGGCATTTGCGACTATCTAGGTGCGCAACACAACATGAAATAAGAAGATAAACGTTGGTCAACAGAATAAGAGACAGTACTATGGTCAACCAAAAGTGGAGAACTGGGTTCCTGAGTGAATGGACTGATCCACGGCCTTGTTAATTGTTGTAATTTTGTACTTCTTACAACTAACTTAATCAACTGTGTAAAACTTGTGACAACATACTTTTACCCGCAGCGGTATGTAGCTGGTCAGGAACTGCATGTTTCTTTTAGACTCATTCTGACTATTGTGAGGGAGTGTTGCTCGGGCTGCAGTGGAGTGTGACAGTTGGTGTCTCAGTGAGGGAGTGCTGCTCGGGCTGCAGTGGAGAGTGACAGTTGGTGTCTCAGTGAGGGAGTGTTGCTCGGGCTGCAGTGGAGAGTGACAGTTGGTGTCTCAGTGAGGGAGTGTTGCTCGGGCTGCAGTGGAGTGTGACAGTTGGGGAAGTGTGGGGAAGTTTTTTTTTTTTTGTTTTTTTTTTGTTTTTTTTTGTGTTTTTTTTTTTGTTTTCTTTTTTTCTTGCTGGTAATGGCTTCAGGGATGGCAGTTCAGGCAGTATGCTGCATCTCCTGTGGGATGTATGTGGTGAGGAAATCCAGTAGTGTTTCAGGAGATTTTAGTTGTAAGAAGTGCATTAGATTGCAGCTTCTGGAGGAGCGTGTAAAGGAGCTGGAGGGGGAGGTAGAGGAACTCCGCATAATTCGGGAGGCGGAGGTGGAAGTTGATAGGAGTTATAGAGAAATAGTAACTCCTAGAAATGAGGCTTGGGTCAATGCCAGGAGGAGGGGTAAGAAGCAATCGGGAAGACAATCCCCTGGGGCGGTTCCCCTCCATAATAGGTTTTCGGTGCTGGAGGCTACAGTTGAGGAGGAATCAACTGAGCATAGAGAGCAGATCTCTGGGGGTGAGCCGAGTGAGAAAGCTCAGGTGGTTAGGGGCTGTAAAAGACTGGGCCTTGTGATTGGGGACTCCACAATTAAGGGGACAGATAGGAGGGTCGGAACTAAAGGTAGGGACTCAGGGTTGGTGTGTTGCCTACCAGGGGCTGGGGTCCGGGATGTGTCTGACAGGGTATTCAGGACTCTTAGGGGGGAGGGAGATAAACCACAAGTTATTGTACATGTGGGGACACACGACATAGGGAGGATAGGGGAAGGGGATATTAGGCAGGGATTTATGGAGTTGGGGTGGAAACTAAAGGCCAAGACTGACAGAGTGGTTATCTCTGGACTCTTGCCTGTACCACGGGATAGTTTAGAGAGGAATAGGGAGAGGGAAGGTTTGAATTCATGGCTGAGGGGATGGTGCAGGAGGGAGGGGTTCAGGTACTTAAGCAATTGGGGCTCGTACTGGGGAAGGTGTGACCTCTATGAGAAGGATGGTCTACACCTTAATCAGAAGGGGACCAATATCCTGGGGGGTAAATTTGCTAAGGCCATGCAAGGAGGTTTAAACTGATTCGGGGGGGGGGGAGGGATCCTGAGTAGTGGGGCTGAAAGTGAGGGATGCATGGATGGGGACTGCAATGCACGGCATTGCAGAGGTGGGGTGGAGCAGGGTTTGAAATGTGTATACTTCAATGCCAGGAGTATTCGCAATAAAGTGGGTGAACTTGCAGCGTGGATCAGTACCTGGGACTTCGATGTTGTGGCTATTTCAGAGACATGGATAGAGCAGGGGCAGGAATGGATGCTGCAGGTCCCGGGGTTCAAATGTTTTAGTCGAAGTAGGGAAGGAGGTAGAAGAGGGGGAGGGGTAGCATTATTGGTCAGAGATTGTATCACAGTGTCAGAGAGGAGGTTTGATGAGGACTTATCTGTTGAGGTAGTATGGGCGGAGATTAGAAATAGGAGAGGAGAGGTCACCCTGTTGGGAGTCTTTTATAGACCTCCTAAAAGTTCTAGAGAGGTTGAGGAAAGGATTGCGGAGTCAATCCTGCTTAGGAGTGAAAGTAATAGGGCAATTGTTATGGGGGATTTTAACTTGACTAATATTGACTGGAATTGTTATAGCTCTAGCTCGTTAGAGGGGTCAGTTTTTGTTCAAAGCGTGCAGGAAGGTTTTTTGACTCAGTATGTAGACAGGCCAACTAGAGGTGAGGCTATATTGGATCTGGTGCTGGGAAATGAGCCAGACCAGGTGCTAGACTTGGAAGTTGGTGTGCATTTTGGTGATAGTGACCACAATTCGGTTACGTTCACCTTAGTGATGGAAAGGGATAGGCATGAACCTCGGGCCAGTGGTTTTAGCTGGGGGAAGGGTAATTATGAGGCTATTAGGAGAGAATTAGGAAACATAGGTTGGACTAGGAGATTACAGGGACTGGGAACGTCCGACATGTGGAGTTTTTTCAAGGAGCAGCTACTGCGAGTCTGTGATAGGTATGTCCCTGTCAGGCAAGGAGGAATTGGTAGGGCTAGGGAACCGTGGTGCACCAAAAAAGTTTCTTTGTTGGTTAAAAAGAAAAAGGAGGCTTATGTTCGGATGAGACGTGAGCACTCGGGTAGTGCACTAGAAAGCTTTAGATTGGCTAAGAGGGAGTTGAAGAGCGAGCTTAGAAGGGCTAAAAGAGGACATGAGAAGACTTTGGCGGATAGGGTTAAAGAGAATCCTAAGGCGTTCTATAGGTATGTCAAGAGCAGAAGGTTGGTTAGGGCAAGTTTAGGGCCAGTTATAGATGGCAGAGGGAAGTTATGTGTGGAACCGGAGGAGATTGGTGAAGCATTGAACCAATATTTCTCTTCGGTGTTCACGCAAGGGGACATGAATATAGCTGAGGAGGACACTGGGTTGCAAGGGAGTAGAATAGACAGTATTACAGTTGATAAGGAGGATGTGCAGGATATTCTGGAGGGTCTGAAAATAGATAAATCCCCTGGTCCGGATGGGATTTATCCAAGGATTCTCTGGGAGGCAAGAGAAGTGATTGCAGAGCCTCTGGCTCTGATCTTCAGGTCGTCGTTGGCCTCTGGTATAGTACCAGAAGATTGGAGGTTAGCGAATGTTGTCCCATTGTTTAAGAAGGGGAACAGAGACTTCCCCGGGAATTATAGACCGGTGAGTCTCACTTCTGTTGTCGGCAAGATGTTGGAAAAAATTATAAGGGATAGGATTTATAGTTATTTGGAGAGTAATGAATTGATAGGTGATAGTCAGCATGGTTTTGTGGCAGGTAGGTCGTGCCTTACTAACCTTATTGAGTTTTTTGAGAAAGTGACCAAGGAGGTGGATGGGGGCAAGGCAGTGGACGTGGTATATATGGATTTTAGTAAGGCGTTTGATAAGGTTCACCATGGTAGGCTTCTGCAGAAAATGCAGATGTATGGGATTGGGGGTGATCTAGGAAATTGGATCAGGAATTGGCTAGCGGATAGGAAACAGAGGGTGGTGGTTGATAGTAAATATTCATCATGGAGTGCGGTTACAAGTGGTGTACCTCAGGGATCTGTTTTGGGGCCACTGCTGTTTGTAATATTTATTAATGATCTGGATGAGGGTATAGTTGGGTGGATTAGCAAATTTGCTGATGACACCAAAGTCGGTGGTGTGGTAGACAGTGAGGAAGGGTGTCGTAGTTTGCAGGAAGACTTAGACAGGTTGCAAAGTTGGGCCGAGAGGTGGCGGATGGAGTTTAATGCGGAGAAGTGTGAGGTAATTCACTTTGGTAGGAATAACAGATGTGTTGAGTATAGGGCTAACGGGAGGACTTTGAATAGTGTGGAGGAGCAGAGGGATCTAGGTGTATGTGTGCATAGATCCCTGAAAGTTGGGAATCAAGTAGATAAGGTTGTTAAGAAGGCATATGGTGTCTTGGCGTTTATTGGTAGGGGGATTGAATTTAGGAGTCGTAGCGTTATGTTGCAACTGTACACAACTCTGGTGCGGCCGCACTTGGAGTACTGTGTGCAGTTCTGGTCCCCACATTACAGGAAGGATGTGGAGGCTTTGGAGAGGGTGCAGAGGAGGTTTACCAGGATGTTGCCTGGTATGGAGGGGAGATCCTATGAGGAGAGGCTGAGGGATTTGGGATTGTTTTCGCTGGAAAGGCGGCGGCTAAGAGGGGATCTTATTGAAACATATAAGATGATTAGAGGTTTAGATAGGGTGGATAGTGATAGCCTTTTTCCTCTGATGGAGAAATCCAGCACGAGGGGGCATGGCTTTAAATTGAGGGGGGGTAGTTATAGAACCGATGTCAGGGGTAGGTTCTTTACCCAGAGGGTGGTGAGGGATTGGAATGCCCTGCCAGCATCAGTAGTAAATGCGCCTAGTTTGGGGGCGTTTAAGAGATCCGTAGATAGGTTCATGGACGAAAAGAAATTGGTTTAGGTTGGAGGGTCACAGTTTTTTTTTAACTGGTCGGTGCAACATCGTGGGCCGAAGGGCCTGTTCTGCGCTGTAATGTTCTATGTTCTATGTTCTATTGTAATTGACTTGAGTGTTACAATTGAGATTTCAATGAACCCCAGATTTCATACCCTACTGCCAGTGACACAATTCCCTTTCTCTCGCCAGACAAGGTGGCATAGGTTGCAGGTAAGTGACTTCATCACTTTACCCCTGAAGGATGCTGCAGAACTCACCATTGTTGACTTCAATTGTGCTATTTTTTGGCATTTGGTTATGTGTCTGGTATCTATTCTCTGTTCTCAGTGTGTGATTAATTAAGCTTGAATGTGGTTACTGAGAAAAAGAAACTAACCTGAGGAAAGCTGTGGGGGGAAGAGAGCAGACATTTTAAAGCATTGAATAAAATTCCTCTTGCAGATGTAGAAGCTGGAGTGAATAATCTCGATGTGGAGATGCCGGCGTTGAACTGGGGTAAACACAGTAAGAAGTTTAACAACACCAGGTTAAAGTCCAACAGGTTAATTTGGTAGCAAAAGCCACACAAGCTTTCACAAGCCACACAAACCGGGCTTGGGGCTCCGAAAGCTTGTGTGGCTTTTGCTACCAAATTAACCTGTTGGACTTTAACCTGGTGTTGTTAAACTTCTTACTGTGAATAATCTCTACATATCTCTGAGGCAGAAAACACAACAAGCATAATTGGAACAGCCATGACTGCTACTGTGGCCAGCAGAGGAGCTGAAGATGAAGAAGAAATTGAAGATAATAGTGTGTTCAAACCTAATCCTCTTCCTCACATCCCCTTCATCCCACAATCTCTTCTGATGCACAAGCTGCAGATGGTGTAAGCGTACACTACACCTCTTGCTTTTCTCCTAACAAACGTGCAGTCAATGGTGCTCTGAACCATGGGAAAGCCCATAATCCTTGTGAAGTCTCATGGTTTCCCTATCTCCTATTCTCTCTGGCAGGAGAAATTAAATGTATTCCGCTCTCTGGGAATACTGAGCCTCAGTGACTTCCCCTCTGCAACAGTGGATGGAAAATTGGGAGATTTAGAAATCTCTCATGCTCAAACTTGGAAGAAACTAGATGTACTAAAGCTAATGGCCTGAGTCAGCTTCATACTACTGACTATGCCATTCTCACCTTGTTCTGAGGCCACACTCAAGCCAAACTTTAGTGAAGATATCCTTGGTGAAACAAAGAGGCCTGGCATACTATTCCTCACTGAGGTTCAAGTAGGAGAATTGCTCCACACCCTGGGCTGATGTGTACGCCTGCTGAAAGCCCTTCTCCCCCTCCCTTCCTTCCTCCTTCTCCCACTTCCAGCAACTTGCCCTGCTCTGTGCCATCTCTGCTCACTCCCCCTATCATGCACCAGTCCACAGTGAATGCCAAGCACTGCACTCTATTTGGATGGTATTCCCTCAAACTCTCCACATGTGCCCTGTACTTTGTGGACTTGCTTTGGGGAGCCGGGGTTCATGAATTAGCCACTGAATTAGCAGCATAAGACTTGTTCCTGCATCATGTGTGCTCATAATCCATCTACCTATCTTTATACAGGAGAAGAAAGCACACAACAGGTGAGAGAGAGAGATGATGGGACAGGAATGCCCAAGATCCAACCCCTCACACAATTTGAACATTAGGTTGCCAAGCTGACAGGAGGAGGATAATGTCTATGCCTGTGCTAAGGGTGAGGTCATTCTCTCCCAAGCATCCAGTGAGGAAGCATTCACAATCTCTGAATATTGTAACCTGAGGATGATGCTCTATGCAATGTAGGCTGTCTTTCATTCTCTATTTTCTCCATTCTAGGTACCAGTAGGAAACGGGGGAGGCCAGCCCAGAAGCAAGTTGCAGGCCCTGGAGAGCTCAGATGATGCTGAGCACCTCTTCAGACTTGTAGAGCCATCACAGTGCTCATCTGCACCAGCCCAGAGACACTCAGCTTGACGGCTTCCTAGGCTCGGCTCAAGCTCATACACTGGTGCTCACCTCACAGTCACATATCCAAAGCAGACAGAGGCAGTGACAGCAGAGGTCTCTGGCACATGGAAGTCTGCCGGAGAAGGGACCCCTGTTAAATTGGCATCAGACAATGAGACTCTGGAAGCAGTCATGGAAAAGATACTGCATATAGCTGTGAGGGACAGCTCGGTGGATAGGATATTGGTATGTAGATAGGCTTGAAAATTGGGCGGGGATCCTGGATTCAGGATTCAATCCTGGACCGGGGAGCGGCGCGGGCTTGGAGGGCCGAAGGGCCTGTTCCTGTGCTGTATTGTTCTTTGTTCTTTGTTCTTATATCAAAAAGATGCAGGAGAATATCAGGAAGAGGCCTTCAACAGTGTGGCATGAGAGGGGGAGGTGTGCATCCACGTGCTCTCTGATGTTGTGGCTCTGGCATATGAGTGCATGGAGGTCTCCATGGGGAGAATGATGGATGCCATGGAGACACTGGTCCAGCAGACGTGAACCACATCACTCTAGCTATGGATAAGGCTGAGAAGTGGGGGATAGGGCACCTCTGCCCCCTTCCCGGTACCCCTTCTCTTCAGAAGAACACCCAGAAGGAGCATCAGGTGGATACCCTTGGGGCTTCCATCCAAGACTCTCCAACAGTGTCCATACATTCTGAATCCCTTTTGCCTGTGACCCCATTGACTGTAACTCCAGCTTCTGAGATCGCTGGGGGTGTATCTACCCCAGAACAGGAGACCAAGAGACGGCCTGAGCCCTCCAGTTGTCGGCCCTTCTGAGGACCCCTACCAAAGTCATTGCTGACAAGAGGACATTTTAGTGAGGAGGCTGCCTCTGCCTCTGCTATAGACATTGGGGAAGCACCTAAACATAATGGTAAGTTAAGAAAAATTTAAGAAGTATTAAGTTAACACTGGTGGCATGGGAGTACATTCATTGTATATAGTTTTAGCACCTTAGTAAATATATATTTCATATCACGGAGTTCTCCTGGGCTTTTCTTGCTGCTGCTTGTGTTATTGGCTATATGCACTCCCCTCCTTTGTGGGGAGGCACTGAAGGCTGGGTTGAGGTCTTCCTGAACGATGCCTGTGCATTAGGTTCTTTGCCAAGGCTCATGCAAGCTTTTTGCGAGAAGTCTCCCATTCACACTATTCCCCTTCCCTCCACTGTCCTCAAGGCCTAATAGACCTTTACAAAGTGGGGATAGACTTTTTCAAAAAGTAATTTATTTCTTTCCCAGAGTCACAAAGCCCCAATCCATCTCCTAGCCTGCTCCGAAAACCAATTCAATTCAAAATTCATGGTCCATGGGACCATGGATCCAAGCTGCCAAGGAGCCATTAAACCTGATCCTGATGTTGCATTTGATCTTAGCCAAAAGGCGAAGAAGCTGTCAGAGTGAATAACCCCTCCAATGAGAACTAATCCTGCCACAGCTGGACCCGCATGCTCCCAATACCGCATCCCACTGCCACCTCTCACAGTCATAGTACCCTCTGTTCACGCTCCAGGTTCCAGCAATGACAGAACTGACCCCTCCCTCTGAACACTCCCCAATCCCTCACCTCAAAATTTCCTGGTTACTCATCCCCTTCCCTGCCCCACCCACTCCTAGGACTCTTGCTGGCCAACTTGCTCCCTCCACTCAAGCATTCTTGTTCAGTGCTCCCCACCCCCAACCTCAAACCTTCCAGATCACTCCCCTCATGTATTTTGACACTACAGCACCCCCCAATGTGTTCTGACTCCCCACTGTCCTCTAGCATGCCCCCCCCCCCAATATCTTCTAATCCCCCTTCCACTGCCCCCCCCCCCCCTCCACCCACCCCGATCCCTGTGTTCCAGAACCCCCATCACTTGATCTCTCCTCAGCACACACTATACTAGCATCATGTGGTCCTCTGGTGATACAGGCCACGGATTCTTGGGTGAATGATCTAAACTCTCTCACCACGTGCGCGTCAGGTTTGTCCGAATTTGTGTGAATTGGGGGGGGGGGGGGAATAATTCTGGTCTGTTGGAGTTTTAATTCTTTCGGAGTGCTGCCCCTACGTCAGGTGGAGTGGAGAAATGCTCACAAACAGGGCATACAGAGACACAAACTCCATTTACAGAATAATGATTGGAATGCAGTCTTTACAGATAATCAGGTTTTACAGGTACAAACAGTGTGAGCAGAGAGAGCATTAAGCACAGGCTAAAGTGATGTGTATTGTCTCCAGACAGGACAGCCAGTGAGATTCTGCAACTCCAGGCAGGCTGTGGGGGTTACAGATAGTGTGACATGAATCCAAGATCCCGGTTGAGGCTGTCCTCATGTGTGCGGAACTTGGCTATCAGTTTCTGCTCAGCGACTCTGCGCCGTCGTGTGTCGTGAAGGCCGCCTTGGAGAACGCTTACCCGAATATCAGAGGCCGAATGCCCGTGACCACTGAAGTGCTCCCCAACAGGAAGAGAACAGTGTTGCCTGGTGATTGTTGAGCGGTGTTCATTCATTCGTTGTCGTAGCGTCTGCATGGTTTCCCCAATGTACCATGCCTCGGGACATCCTTTCCTGCAGCGTATCAGGTAGACAGCGTTGGTCGAGTTGCAAGAGTATGTACCGTGTACCTGGTGGATAGTGTTCTCACGTGAGACGATGGCATCCATGTCGATGATCCGGCACGTCTTGCAGAGGTTGCTGTGGCAGGGTTGTGTAGTGTCATGGTCACTGTTCTCCTGAAGGCTGGGTAGTTTGCTGCGGACAATGGTCTGTTTGAGGTTGTGCGGTTGTTTGAAGGCAAGAAATGGAGGTGTGGGGATGGCCTTGGCGAGGTGTTCGTCTTCATCAATGACATGTTGAAGGCTCCGGAGGAGATGCCGTAGCTTCTCCGCTCCGGGGAAGTACTGGACGATGAAGGGTACTCTGTTCGCCGTGTCCCATGTTTGTCTTCTGAGGAGGTCGGTGCAGTTTTTCACTATAGCGCGTTGAAACTGTCGATCGATGAGTCGAGCACCATATCCTGTTCTTATGAGGGCATCTTTCAGCGTCTGGAGGTGTCTGTTGCGATCCTCCTCATCCGAGCAGATCCTGTGTATACGGAGGGCTTGTCTGTAGGGGATGGCTTCTTTAACGCGTTTAGGGTGGAAACTGGAGAAGTGGAGCATCGTGAGGTTATCCGTGGGCTTGCGGTACAGTGAGGTGACCGTCCTTAATGGAGATGTGTGTGTCCAAGAATGCAACCGATTCTGGAGAGTAGTCCATGGTGAATCTGATGGTGAGATGAAACTTGTTGATGTCATCATATAGTTGTTTCAGTGATTGTTCACCATGAGTCCAAAGGAAGAAAATGTCATTGATGTATCTAGTGTATAGCATCGGTTGAAGGTCCTGTGCGGTGAAGAGGTCTTGTTCGAATCTGTGCATGAAGATGTCGGCATATTGAGGTGCAAATTTGGTCCCCATGGCTGTTCCGTGTGTCTGGATGAAGAACTGGTTGTTGAAGATGAAGACATTGTGGTCCAGGATGAAGCAAATGAGTTGTAAAATTACATCTGGAAACTGGCAGTTGTCGGCGCTGAGCACTGAGGCAGTTGCAGCAATGCCATCATCGTGGGGGATGCTGGTGTAGAGTGCCGAGACATCCATTGTGACGAGGGTGCTTTAATTAGCATGCATGTAATGCAAATTCATTTCCCGATGAGCTTCAGCAGACAAGGTGACCCACCATTCACCCAGCACGACCGCCAGGACTGCAAGTTCCCCATCAATTTTCGATGTCGGGAAACGGATTCATTTCGGTATATTCTCCGCCCCCCCCCCCCCCCCCCCCCACAACACAAACCCGCCACAGTCGGGAGGGGATGATTCTGCCCAAATGGTTGATTCTAACTGATCAAAAAAGCACTCAATTGTGCTAACAGATGTTTAGCGGATGTTGTCAACACCTTCCACAACCTGATGACTGATAAAGTAAAATGAAATCCCACTGATTAATGGGATTTTAACGATGCAGCACCCTTCATATTCTTTCTGCTCTATTTGGGATTTCAGTAGTTTCCTGTTGTAAACAACGACAGAATTTATCCTGAGTAAAAGGTTTGACCCTCCGTTCCATGGCACTCTTTTCTCCCGAGCCAAGGAACTACCGACTAAAAAAGAACTGTTCACAGATAGATATTGAAAATAATGATGCGTTACCAATGATAGATATGATTTAGAGAATATCTCTTCAGCACAGCAGTGAAAAGTCAGAATAAATGCTGACTTCAGGAGCAAACATGTTCACAAGAAATTTTTCACAGCAATAAGTGGTTTCTGGTTCTTATCAGGCAGCTGAAGCCATTCCATTACCCGTTACTATATGTGGCCACAGGGAAGAATTCAACAACTGTCACTGGCAGTGCCCTAATACAGGATGTGAGCTTCAAGGACTGTGTATTTTTTCAGTAATGAAAAACGCACCACTTTATTTGCTGGGTGCTACTGCTGTAGATTCATCAAGTGCTCAGAGGACATTTATAGGAAAAGGTTCAAATAGACAAGACTGCTGTTATTAAGTATTTTTCTCTTGCGATTTTCTGTGAGACTAAGAACACTTTCTAACTGTGAAGTTAGGTGTACTGCTCTTTGTCACGAATATTTCTCCTCTAGCTAGCAGGAAATGTCCAAGGAATATTAACTACTTACAGGCAGTAGTTGCCATAATGTTTGAAAAACTGCCCATTTTGAGGTGATTTAGCTATATTCCATTTTAATAATTTAGCAACGTTTGAAACCTGCTAATAAAACCACATACACTATTGTGATGCCGTACTCTGTAGTACTTGAATGTTGCCATGGCAATTGACTGATATTATATATCTCCTAACCAATTGGTTGAAGACCTTATGGAAAATGATGCGAGCTGAAAGCTGATTACAGTCTTAGTTTGCAATTTGACCCTGAATTTTAGTGAACATTGCAATCAGCAGGTTACATATGTTGAGCTGTTCTGTGAATCTTCAATATACAAGTACCACTGATGACCCTTGACCCTTAAAATATTTGGATAAAAGGCTATGATGAAATAAAAACTAAAGTTATGCTTTATCACAGATCTCTTAACCTTGACAGCGGTTGACTGAGCCTTAGCAAGTTGCTGCAGTGCATCTTGTAGATGGTACTGTTATGAATGTGCCAGCAAGTTCAAAGCCAGCAGCATTTCAGAAGGTATATGTGAATCCCAATCATGAGGTTAGCAGTTATAGACATACCAAAGAAATATATCGTCTTGCAAATAGGAACATTTTGGGTTGATGATTGCACCATTCAGGAAAGATATAGATATGTTAATCCTTGGGGCCAAATATAGAGGAAGAATCTTCAGAGGGAAACAATAATATAATTGGCAACATTTTCACGAAGCAGGTTGCAGCCTAAGGGCAGAGTCTAGCTAGCAGCCTGTGAGCTGGTGCTAGCAGACCAGAAACAAGAGTGCAGAAAACCTTTGTGGAGGCAGTTAAAACCCGTATCTTTGCTGAATCAAGAAGAGATGTTCCCCAGAATAGTTACTCACTTGCATACAGTGTGGTAGCAATAAGTTGGTCTTTACTTACAGATCTATAAGTGGGTCTATAAATCTAGCACAGTGGTTAGCACTGCTGCCTCACAGTCCCAGGTACCTGGGTTCGATTCCCGGCTTGGGTCGCTGTCTGTGCGGAGTTTGTATGTTCTCCCCGTGTCTGCATGGATTTCACCTGGGTGCTCTGGTTTCCTCCCACAGTCCGAAAGATGTGCAGGTTAGGTGGATTGGCCATGCTAAATTCTCCTTCAGTGTACCTGAACAAGTGCCGGAATGTGGCAACTTAGGGATTTTCACAGTAACTTCATTGCAGTGTTAATGTAAGCCTATTTGTGACACTAATAAATAAACATTAAACTTTATTGAATTAGATGTTGTTTGGGAAGAGGGAAGTCCCAGAAACGTTCAGATCTTGAAGTGCTTTGGATTAAAAAGGGCAATTTCTACTTAAACTGTGTGGGTGTGTTTTTGTACCTGGGGCAAGTTCACAGAGTTAGGAGTTTTTCTAGCTTGGCAAACCTAACCTTTAACAGGTCGTATTTTTGGTTGGGAATGTGGATTGAATTGGGATGGATGACCCCGGGATGAGTGTGAAGGCTGCCAGGTGATAAGATGGGCTGGGCACAAGGCCTGCCTCTCTGCTCTGGCACTGTGTTTTACTTAAATAAAAATGGTGAAACCAAAAACATCCTTCCAGCCCTCACACCCCAAAAAATTCCTATACTCCATTCATGCCAAATCATGCCCATCGTCCCTCCCAGATTTTATACCAACCCATGCCCCTCAACCAATGAGCCCTCATACACCCATTCCAACTTAGTGACAATTTATGCCACCTCATATTGCCCAGCCACCACCATTTGCTCTTAGCCCCTTTGAGTCAACTCATCTACTATCCTTCGACACTTCTTGGACAACGTCACTGTCCTTTAACAGCTTGACAATTCCTTGACAACTTTGACACTTGCCGCATAATTCAACAGTTCCAATGTGTGTCTAAAAAGTGCAAAAACACATTTAATTATAACAATCCCAAAGGGTGCTTTACCTCTCCCAAAGATGGCCTAGTACTCTATCCAAAGGGGAGCCTAGCCATCCAAAGAATCCACCATGTTCAGAGATCCTCTGACCTGATCCGTTCTGCACATACAAGGATTCAAGCAGCTAAGGTTCAACAATGAGAAGTCAATGGAGGCAGCTAACGATTTAAATGGCCAGCTGCCTCTCCAAATTACATATGCATGAACCCTGGCTCGACTCGAACTGCGAGCTGAAGAAGTTGGGAAATGCTGGCTTCCAGGGCAGAACTTTGAATTTTTGACTGTTTCTGGGACTTTTGCCACAATGGAGAGGCCCTTCCTCATGGTGAAAATCCGGGCCTAGGTTTCCAATGAGAGCATTTAATAAGGAATATTTTTACAGTAACAAAGGAGAGAAATCCATACCAACAAGAGACCAAGACCCTGACAAAGAAACATCAAAAGGCAGTGACATCGGGTTCCACATTACCTCTCTGTTTGAGGAAGCAACAGTAAGGAATCTAACAACACCAAGTTAAAATCCAACAGGTTTATTTGGTAGCAAACGCCACTAGCTTTTGGAGTGCTGCTCCTTCATCAGGTGAGTGGGAGATCTGCTCATAAACAGCAAACAGGGCATATAAAGACACAGACTCAATTTACAGAATAATGAATAATGATTGGAATGCGAGTCTTTACAGCTAATCAAGTCTTAAAGGTACAGACAATGTGAGTGGAGAGAACATTAGCACAGGTTAAAGAGATGTGTATTGTCTCCAGACAGGACAGCCAGTGAGACTTTGCAAGTCCAGGCAAGTTGTGGGAGTTACAGATAGTGTGACATGAACCCAAGATCCCGGTTGAGGCCGTCCTCATGTGTGCGGAACCTGGCTATCAGTCTCTGCTCAGCGACTCTGCGCTGTCGTGTGTCATGAAGGCCGCCTTGGAGAATGCTTACCCGAATATCAGAGGCCGAATGCCCGTGACTGCTGAAGTGCTCCCCAACAGGAAGAGAACAGTCTTGCCTGGTGATTGTCGAGCGGTGTTCATTCATCCGTTGTCGTAGCGTCTGCATGGTTTCCCCAACGTACCATGCCTCGGGACATCCTTTCCTGCAGCGTATCAGGTAGACAACGTTGGCCGAGTTGCAAGACTATGTACCGTGTACCTGGTGGATGGTGTTCTCACGTAAGATGATGGCATCCGTATCGATGATCCGGCACGTCTTGCAGCGGTTGCTGTGGCAGGGTTGTGTGGTGTCATGGTCACTGTACTCCTGAAGGCTGGATAGTTTGCTGCAGACAATGGTCTGTTTGAGGTTGTGCGGTTGTTTGAAGACAAGAAGTGGGGGTGTGGGGATGGCCTTGGCGAGATGTTCGTCTTCATCAATGACATGTTGAAGGCTCCGGAGGAGATGTCGTAGCTTCTCCGCTCTGGGGAAGTACTGGACGACGAGGGGTACTCTGTCCACCGTGTTTCGTGTTTGTCTTCTGAGGAGGTTGGTGCGGTTTTTCACTGTGGCGCATCAGAACTGTCGTTCGATGAGTCGAGCGCCATATCCTGTTCTTATGAGGGCATCTTTCAGCATCTGGAGGCGTCTGTTGTGATCCTCCTCATCCGAGCAGATCCTGTGTATACGGAGGGCTTGTCCGTAGGGGATGGCTTCTTTAACGTGCTTGTGGTGGAAGCTGGAGAAGTGGAGCATCGTGAGGTTATCCATGGGCTTGCGATATAGTGAGGTGCTGAGGTGACCGTCCTTAATGGAGATGCGTGTGTCCAAGAATGCAACCGATTCTGGAGAGTAGTCCATGGTGAGTCTGATGGTGGGATGGAACTTGTTGATGTCATCATATAGTTGCTTCAGTGATTGTTCGCCATGAGTCCAAAGGAAGAAAATGTCATCGATGTATCTAGTGTACAGCATCGGTTGAAGGTCCTGTGCGGTGAAGAAGTCTTGTTCGAACCTGTGCATGAAGATGTTGGCATTTTGAGGTGCGAATTTGGTCCCCAGGCTGTTCCGTGTGTCTGGATGAGGAACTGGTTGTTGAAGGTGAAGACATTGTGGTACAAAGGTGTACACTAGATAAATCGATGACATATGTTAGAGTTAACATATTGCCGAGAGGCTGGAGTCGCATACAGGCCAAACTGGGTCAGGATAACAGATTTCCTTTTTAAAGGACACTAATAAACCAGATGGGTTTTTATGGTTACCATTATAGAGACTAGCTTTGTAATTATAGATTCATTCATTAACTGGATTTTGAATTTCATCAGCTGCAATGGTGGGATTTGAATGTCCCCAGGGCATCCACTGGGGCCTCTGGGTTACTAGGCCAGTAATATTACCATTACACTACCATTCACAGGGAAGTAGGGCACTGTTGAAGCTTGCATTGTGCATTCACTAACCAGCTTTCACAAATATTACAACAGACGCAGGACCTTCTTTCAAATATTGAAATAATGCCTGCCTGTGTTCCAGGTGACTGCTCGGGCTGCCTACATAGAGGTCTTATGTAGGCAGCCCTTGACAAAGTTAACAGTTGCTCAGGCACATATGTAGATCAGGTGTCGAACTGTTAAATTCTTCATTCTTTTGATTATTTTTAAATCGCAAATTGGTCACAACAATTTTGAATTTATTCCCCAAAATGTTTCTGCCCTACATAGAGCTATATGACACAAGCTGTGGCACTTGATTCACGTATGAATTTTGTCCTGCTTTTGTTGTCAGTTCTTCATGTTTAATGAAGTTTGCCTGGCAATGCCTAATTTCAGGCATCAGCCATACCTGTTGAGCCCAGAAACTTCCTCGGAACGAGTTCCACATAAAATAAATGCATCGTAAAGCCATAAATACACGATATCATCACAAAGACAGATTGTTCTGGAAAGTCCTTGTTCACGGACATTTGTGACAGACATTAGTTTAATGGTCAGTAGCTTGTACAAAAGTACAAAATCAATTTTGACTTCTTAATGAAATATCATATCTCTGCAGCTATTCATCCTAAGTTCAGGCTTTCCCAGAATACGAGAGCTGGTTTGGTTGCGTGCCACCACGTGAGGGGTGGGGGTGAATATTCTGACTTGTTCTCTTGCACAGCCTTCACCGTGACATTGCAGGTCAGTGGCTTGCATTTTGGACCAGCCTGTTGACTGACTATGGTGTACGGGCGGCACGGTAGGCACAGTGGTTAGCACTGCTGCCTCACAGCACCAGGGACCTGGGCTCAATTCTGGCCTCAGGTTGCTGTCTATGTGGAGTTTGCACATTTTCCCTTTTTCTGCATGGGTTTCTTCCGAATGTCCCGGTTTCCTCCCACAGTCCAAAGATGTGCGGATTAGGTTGATTGGCCATGATAAATTGACTCTTAGTGCCAGGGGGATTAGCAGGGTAAATAAATTGGGGTACAGGGATAGAGCCTGGGTTGGATTGTTGGCGGTGCAGGCTCAATGGGCCGAATGGCCTCCTTCTGCACTGTCGGGATTCTATGATTCCACGACTACCTCGTGGAGTTTCATGTACCAGGGACCACACTTTGAGAATCAGAGTTACAACAATCAGAATTCATAACCAAAGTTACGGCAACATCTCCTGATAAAAGCTGGGTTATTATTGTATCAAAATGCAGAGTGGAGAACAGTTACCTACTGTAATAATGCACTTTGCAGCAGTACAGTCCAGGCATGAATGACAGGGCAATTACCCAACATCCCCATTCTGGCTGAGAATAATGGGATATCTATCCACCACATTTTCTCTGGTTATGTTCCTGAGAAGTATCTTTGGTCGTATCCCTGTGTTAAGTGCCTATGCAACAACTTGCATTTTATTTAATTTTAGTTTCATAGAACATAGAACAGTACAGCACAGAACAGGCCCTTCGGCCCACGATGTTGTGCCGAGCTTTATCTGAAACCAAGATCAAGCTATCCCACTCCCTATCATCCTGCTGTGCTCCATGTGCCTATCCAATAACCGCTTAAATGTTCCTAAAGTGTCTGACTCCACTATCACTGCAGGCAGTCCATTCCACACCCCAACCACTCTCTGCGTAAAGAACCTACCTCTGATATCCTTCCTGTATCTCCCACCACGAACCCTATAGTTATGCCCCCTTGTAATAGCTCCATCCACCCGAGGAAATAGTCTTTGAACGTTCACTCTATCTATCCCCTTCATCATTTTATAAACCTCTATTAAGTCTCCCCTCAGCCTCCTCCGCTCAAGAGAGAACAGCCCTAGCTCCCTCAACCTTTCCTCATAAGACCTACCCTCCAAACCAGGCAGCATCCTGGTAAATCTCCTCTGCACTCTTTCCAGGGCTTCCACATCCTTCTTATAGTGAGGTGACCAGAACTGCACACAATATTCCAAATGTGGTCTCACCAAGGTCCTGTCCAGTTGCAGCATAACCCCACGGCTCTTAAACTCCAACCCCCTGTTAATAAAAGCTAACACACTATAGGCCTTCTTCACAGCTCTATCCACTTGAGTGGCAACCTTTAGAGATCTGTGGATATGAACCCCAAGATCTCTCTGTTCCTCCACAGTCTTCAGAGCCCTACCTTTGACCCTGTAATCCACATTTAAATTCGTCCTACCAAAATGAATCACCTCACATTTATCAGGGTTAAACTCCATTTGCAGTTTCAATACCAAATCAACTGGTGAAGAACAAACAGTAATAGTGGTGGGGAACCCTGATGGTTAAAATGAAAGGTACTGATCATTGAGAGTGACAAATCACCAGGACATTTGGCTTACATTGCACTTCAAAAACTAATTGATGGTAAAAGTGCTTTAGAATGTTTCATCACAAAAGGAACATATAATCATATTATTGTTTATAATTCACTGTTTTATGTAACAATGGTTTAGAGTTTTAAGTGGCTTATAATCCATTGTAGAACTTTGTCTATTATGTTTCTTTAAATGACTGACATTAATTTTCATAGAACATGGGCAAAGTGCTTTCTTTGTTTCTACTTGATTCTTCCAGGAAACAACTTTGAAGAGGGTATTGATCACAGAAGGATTATGTTACAAAATGCCTCAGGTGCAGACACCAGCTGAATTGATCAATATTGTCTGCAAAAAGAATGTCAATTACTCTGACCAGTGAGGTCATCTGTGATTCAATAATGCTGCATCCAGTTACCACACAGGAAGGTCGCTCTCTGAGTATTTTGTTGAATTACTTTTAAACAGTACTATACTCGTGGTGCCTTACTGGTACCACTGGATCCTGACGGGAAGTCTCATGTTGGCATCAATAATGAATTGAATTTACTGTATTATGGCTGGGAGAACACACTGCAAAATGGTCTTGGTAAATCTGGCAGATTTATTTTGGCATTCTGAAGTTGCACAGACCTTAGTATTTTCAATTGCTCTAGAACACCAGTGACAACGCTGAAAATTATCATCCTTATTATAGTACAGGTTACATCGAAGCATACCCCACCGCCTTCCCCTTATCCCCACCCCACCCTGGCTGATGAATCAGTATTCCTCCATGTGGAACACCCCTTGGTGGAAGCATTGAGGGGTGGCAAGGATGCATAATATACTCTGATTAGAGGAATTCAATGTCCATCACCAAGAGTGGCATGGTAGCACCATCACAGACTGAACTGGCTGAATCATGAAAGACATAACTGCAAAACTGAGTTTGCAGCAGGTGGTAGGGAACAAGAGAGAAAAATATACATGACCTGATCCTCACCAGCCTGCCGGACGCAGATGCATCTGTCCATGACAGTATCAGCAGGAGTGACCATCACAGCGCACATGTGGAGACAAATTCCTGCCTTCACAAAGAAGATACCCTCCATCATATGTGGCACTACCACCGTGCTGACTTCAAATTGATCTAACAACTCAAGATTGGGCATCCACGTAGCACTGTGGACCATCAACAGCAGCAGAACTGTACGCAACCACAATCTGTAACTTCATGGCCCAGAATGCCCTCCACTGTACCAGGAGATCAACCATGGTTCACTGAAGAGTACAAGAAGGCATGCTGGGAACAACACCAGGCTTACCTAAAAATGAGCTGTCAACCAGGTGAAGCTATAACACAGGATTACTTGGACTATCCAGAATGACAAGGGCAGCGATGCATGGGAACATCACCACTTGGAAGTTCCCTTCCAAGCCACACACCATCCTGACTTGGAAATGCATTGTTGTTCCTTCATTGTCACTGAATCAAAATCCTGGAATTTCCTTCCTAACATCACTCTGTGTGCACCTGCACCACATGGACTGCAGCGGTTCATGGAGGTGGCTCACAACCACCTTCTTAAAGACAACTAGGGAAGGTTAATAAATGCTGGCCTAGCCAGTGAAGCCCTCATCCTATGGATGAAAAAAAAAAGAAACCTACGGTTCGGTAGTCACACTGAGACTTAAAAGTTTGCGGTTTCAAATCACGCTCCAGGTATTTGGGCACAAAGACAAGGCTGACAGTTCTGTGCAGTATGGGGGAATGCTGCACTGGTGGAAGCACTTTCTTTTGGGTGAGATTTGAAACTGGGGCTCCATTGGCCCTGTCCGTTGGGTAAAAAAGACTCTGTGGCAATGGTTGAAGATGAGCAAGGGAGTTCTCCCCCAGCTCCTGACTAATATTTATCCTGAAATAACAGCACTGAGACATATTTGGTCATTTTCTCATTGCGATTTGTTGGACCTTGCTGTGTGCAAACTAGCTGTTACCCTTTTTAACATTGTAACAATGACTGTGAAGCATTTTGACACATTGAGGAAAAGATACTACCTGAATATTTGGTATCTTTGCCACAGATTTAAAGAATTCAACAAGAACAAAGAACATGACAGAGATGGAGGTTGGACCTGAGTAAGTGCTTACAATACAAAATCATATTTGGTTACAGCTCCAAGTTAAATTGTTGCTATAAGTGCAACGTTTACTCTGTTGGTTTTAATGTGTGCTTATCAGAGTGCTGATAGTGAATTAAGTTTTATCATTGTCAACTTCAAGCATTCCCAGATTAGGCAGCACATTTGTATTCACAATGCCCCAATAACCTGTCCTCACTCTAACCGCAGAAGAACATTTGCTGTGCTCCAGTGATTTTATTTCCATTTCCTGTGCCACTTTCCAGTATAGGCTTTTGAGTGATTTTTCTACTTTGTATCAACATTGTAGGCATTTTTTTGCCACAGGTTGGCATTCACTGAGATTTGTGTTGAAATGGTCCCAAATCATTTTATACAAAATGTTTGTAACCAGCAAAGAAATTTCTAACTATTGGATTGGGCTGAATTTAAAAGGCTGGTATTCTATCACTCAGTCCACAAAGCTGTATTCAGTTCTCTTGGTTATGTCCCTCTTCAGCTAACAGCTTATCATTCAACTATTGGAATAATCATCGCCAGCAACCGCTATATCTCATTAGCTCAACCACAATCCAGTCAACTGTTACATTAAAAGCAATAAAAAGTTATTTGATGTTTCTAAAAATTCAAAATTCAAGAGCAGCATAAGTTGATCATGTTGTAAATATTAATTATTCTGGCAGAATCAACTTGGCAAATTATTCTACGAGATATTCAAATAGTAGTGAGTGCTAAACATTGCAAGATCAGACTGGCTAGGTTAGACACTATGGCCAGAATTTTCCCACCCCACGAGCCATGGGAATCGGAGCAGGCGAGGGGCGGAACGTGGAAAGATCCATTGATCTTGGGCGGGAATTTATGGTTTCGGGACTAAAACCATAAAATTCCACCCTCTGCGCAGAACCTTCTGGTCTTAGAATATTTTTTCGTTTTAAAGTTTATTTATTTAATGTCACAAGTAGGCTTACATTAACACTGCAATGAAGTTACTATAAAAATCCCCGAGTCGCCGCACTCCGGCGCCTGTTCGGGTACACTGAGGGAGAATTCAGCATAGCCAATACACCTAACCAGCACATCTTTTCGCGTGTGGGAGGAAACTGGAGCACTTGGAGAAAATCCACGTAGACATGGGGAGAATGTGCAAACTCTGCACAGACAGAGACCCAAGTTGGGATTTGAACCCAGGTCCCTGGCACTATGAGGCAGCAGTGCTAACCACTGTACCACGCATGCCACCCCATATGTGTTGGCATTGGGTCCATTTCTGAGTCCCACCACAGCACAGGTCAGCAGTCTGCCAACAGAGTAAAAGAGTAAAGTTTCCAGGGACACCCAATGACAAGGCCACCTCCATATTTGCCGTCCAATTAAGGTGGGATCAGGGGGTAGGGTGGTGGTGGCTGGAGGTGCAGGAGGTCTCCAGTTGGATCCAGTGCCACAAATGGTTCAATGACTTATTAGGATTTGACAAGATGAGTGGCAGGAGCAAAGCGGGAAGGGTTGCAAACTGCGACTGGCCAATGCACTGCAGCTCTAATAAGCACCTCCCAATGCTGCGTTTTGCCAAGTGTTGAAGCAGGGGTCGGGGGTCTCTCATCTCAGTTCTGATACCAATGGAAGAGGAGAGCCTGGCAACTGTCAAGAGGACTTGCCATAGCCAATAGCAGGTCAGGACTGTGTCAGAGAGAGGATGAGCACCTCATGGATGAAACATGGCAGAGACTTAGATCAGAAATCAGCATATATGTCCTTCATAGAATCCCTACATTGCAGAAAGAGGCCATTTGGCCCATCGAACCTGCACCAGAGTTGGGGGGGGAGGGGGGGAGACTAAGTGAGGGATATCCCTCCCACAACAGGCTGAATGGTTTATTTCCGTGCTGTAACCATTCTATGATTCTATAGAACCCAAGTGCAATTGCTCTCCAAAAGGCCTAAGGCAGCACTGGCAATAGGAGGTTCCTTCAGATGTCCCGTGGTCATTGGCTGCTTCACCAGACTTCTAACATGGACACACAGACTGCTTCTTGCCCCCAAAACTGAAGCTGCCTCGCACAGATGTCCCAACAGGCACCATGACCCAGAGTACAGCAGCAAGAGGCACCTCCTTTGCCAGAGCAAAGAAACAAGCTGGCTGCCTCCACATTGGTCTCAGCCACAGCGGCAGCACCACCTAAAAACCTACAGAAGAGATCATATAAATTGTTTTAGTGTTACTAAGAGACACAAATAGGTGACTTTTTGATTGTATGTGGAAGTACATGTGACTTATACATGTGGGGCAGAATTTTACTGTCCAGCCCGCCACGGGAATTGGAGCGGGCGAGAGGAGGATCATGGAAAGGTCCGTTGACCTTGGGTGGGATTTTCTGGTTCCGGGGCAAGTGAGGCCGTAAAATCCCACCTATGATTTCAATAAATGATCCTATGCTGACAACCTCATAATTTGATTTGATTTATTATTGTCACATGTATTAGCATACAGTGAAGAGTATTGTTTCTTGTGTGCTATATGCAGACAAAGCATACCATTCATAGAGAAGGAAAGGAGAGAGTGTAGAATATAGTGTTACAGTCATAGCTAGGGTGCAGAGAAAGATCAACTTGTGATGTAGGTCCATTCAGAAGTCTGATGGCAGCAGGGAAGAAGCTGTTCTTGAGTCAGTTGGTACTTGTCCTCAGACTTTTATATCTTTTTCCCAACGGAAGAAGGTGGAAGAGAGTATGTCCAGAGTGCATGGGGTCCGTAATTATACTGGCTGCTTTTCTAAGGCAGTGTGCAGTGTAGACAGAGTCAATGGATGGGAGGCTGGTTTGAGTGATGGACTGGGCTTCAGTCATGACCCTTTGTAGGGGGTGACACGGTAGCCCAGTGGTTAGCTTCACAGCACCAGGTACCCGGGTTCGATTCCCGGCTTGGGTCACTGTCCGTGTGGAGTCTGCACTTTCTCCCCGTGTCTGCATGGGTTTCCTCCGGGTGCTCCGGTTTCCTCCCACATTCTGAAAGAGGTGCTGGTTAGGTGCATTGACCCGAACAGGCAACAGACTGTGGCGACTAGGGGAATTTCACAGTAACTTCATTGCAATGTTAATGTAACCATTACTTGTGACTAATAAATAAATTTTAACTTTGCTTCTTGCAGTCTTGGACAGAACAGGAGCCATACCAAGCTGTGACACAATCAATCAGAAAAAATGCTTTCTATGGTGCATCTGTAAAAGTTGGTGACAGTTGTAGTGGACATGCCAAATTTCCTTAGTCTCTAAGAAAGTAGAGGCATTGGTAGGATTTTTTAATGATAGCATCGGCAATGTGGTTAATTTTGCATCGTTGAGCTTGCAGGAATGCTGATAAGCGAATGAGTGGGATTCAATCTGGCCATGAGCTAGGGCCAGGCAATGAAAAAGGTGTTACTGGATTTTGAGTTGTTTTGAGGGAATCTTGGCACCACCCGATAATGTTGTCAACTGGGCAAAAATGAAAGCCTACAATACAGCTGAGTGCCTCCTGTGTAAAGCTGGAATGGATGAGGGATTCCTGGGAATCCCTGATGCTTTGCAACATGTCACCATGGGCAGCCTGCTCAAGCTGCGCATCCTCCTCACTCTCTTCCTCATCTGAAGTTGGACAATACTCGTATCTTTCATCTGTCTCTAGTTTCTCCTGTCAGTGTGGTTGTGCAAGGCACACCACACCACCATTATGAGACACATCTTTGTAGACCCATATTGGAGGCCTCCCTCAGAGCAATCAAAGTACTGGAAACATACCTTTAGAAGACGATTGCCCTGGTAGACGAGGTTTTAACTTTCCTCTATCTCTTCACTGGGGTACTAGACTGACATCATGAGCCATCTTCAATGGATATCCATGGTCACCTAAGATCCATCACCAGAGGCTGTGTGTGGAGGTGAATACATGAGGGACCTGAAACTATCTTGGATTGAAGCAGCTGCCTGGGAACCATGCACCTACTTGTTTGAAGTGTTTACACTGGAGATTCTACAAACATCCCGAATTGATGCCTGACAGAGCTGGTGGAAGAATTGTTCGAGGCAACTATCACTTTCACAGCCATGGATACTTACCCATTCCTTGGGGCCTTATCCGGGTGTCTGAGACCATGAGTGCTGCTGCCTTCTACAGCACTACTGCTCTGGGGTCTTTGAAGCGGACATTTTACCAATAACCCCTCCATTGAGGGTTGAGCCCTCTTCTGTGACCTGTCTATTGTCTAACCCTTGTGCAGTGCCCTGCTGTCTGTGTTGTTTCTATGCTGATCCTCTTCGATGTCCCAGCCTGTCATTGAGTAAGTGGATTTCGTGCCCATTTGTGTATCTCACTGCTGTGGACTGCTAAACCCAGGAGTCCTGACTAGATTATGTTGTGGGAGTTCTGTTCACAAACAGGGCATATAAATTTGTGAACAGAACTCCCACTCACCTGATGAAGGGGCAACGCTCCGAGAGCTTGTGGCTTGTGCTACCAAATAAACCTGTTGGACTTTAACCTGGTGTTGTGAGACTTCTTATTGTGCTTACCCCAGTACAACGCCGGCATCTCCACATCATAGATTATGTTGACCCAAGCCAAATTACATAATGTCTAACACTGTTCAAGACTGCAACATCAGAATAGATGCCTACCAGTGCACTGGGTTTATCCCAGCCGAATCCCCCTCTCTATAGTGAGGATTACATGGAACTTCAATTGCACAATGGTGTTCCACTGAGCAGCCACTGCAGCTGAATTGCCAAGATGCAATTCAGTGTGGGCATCTGCAACATTCACAAGATCTCTTGGCTCTGTCAGTCTGCTGCTTCATTACCATTTAATTGTTCCGAATGCATACTTGCTGCTGTTGGGTGGGTAGCCATTGCTACTTTGCACCCACATCTACAAGGAGGCTTGAAGGCAGGATTGCGTCAGGGGCTGAGCCCAACATTTGCAATTTGCTAAACCTAGAAACCCAAAATTTAAAATTTTCCACCTCCAACCCCATCCTATGATTTCACTTCTGGAAACTGAGTTTAAAATCTGCCCAAACTAATAGGACAAAAGTTTCCTCTGAATGTTGGACCTAAGTGTTCAATGTCAATAGTGAATTGACTTAGTATAGTATAGTCCATCTGACTATTGGCCCATAACACAAAACCTCATGTTTATTTGACACTGATGATAAATTGGCACTCTCGCACAGGGAGACCATGGACAGCTTACATTAAAACAAAATTTGCCCTTACAGCACCATTATTTTGCTGCAAAAATTAGAGACTTTGCATTTGACTGCAGAAAATGCAAAAGCTTAATGTAGCAATTTGTTCAACATGTCAGAGCAGTCAGGTGCAAGAGTGAGGAACTGTTCATCAACTATTATTTTGTTCAACTGCAACTTTCTCAATGGTTACTTAAAAATAGTTGCAAACAGAGCCCTCAAGCCATTCACAGTTGTAGTTTTTTAAAATTCAATTCTCTTTTGATTCTGGAATTTAAATATTAAAAGAAACAGGCTCTAAAATAATTAGCAGGCCACAATATCACGAAGCCCTGATGGTGTGTACTCTATAGACTGGAAATAAATTGGGAGGTGATGGAAGAGGCTCTGGCCACAATTTTAAAATCCTCTTTAGATATGCAAATTGTATCATTGACTGGAGAATAGATAAAGCAACCTGCTTAGGTCTGACATCAGTTAATCTAACACTGGTTGTGAACAAACAAATGCACTTAGTGAGCATTTGGAAATGCATGCGTTTAACCTGTCAGACAGCAGTGATTTATTAAAGACAATAGAGTTTGCCGAAGAATTGCAGGAACCTATTTTATACTCCTGTCAGATTTGTTTTCCATTAACTTCAAGGGAAAAGAAAATTGGTCAGGTTGCAAAATAGACCATCAATTCACTAGTGCTCATTCCACGCTGATGCTCAAGATTTCACTCCCCAAACAGTGAATGAATGGTAAGTGAATGGTGCATGATGTAACCCAGGGGTCAGTGCTGGGGTTACTTCTTGTCTTTGGCTAAAAATCATTTGGATGTGTGCTGAAGAGGCACAATCTTGAAATTTACTGACAGCCATGGGTCAGTTTGGTCACAAAATTCCCCGTGTTCAAGTTCCACTCCAGGGCTTGAGCACAAAAATGAAGACTATCATTCCAGTGTGGTACTGAGGGAGCACTGCCCTGCCAGTGCATCTTTCGGATCAGATGTTAAAATGAAGTCCCATCTTTCTTCTCGGATGACTGTAAAAGATCCCATGGCATGAATCTGAAGAATTATCCCTGGTGTCTTGGCCAATATTTATCATTCAGTTGGCTTTACAAAACAAACAGATTATCTGGTCATTTCACCAGTGCCAATTGTGGGAGTTTGCTAATTGGTTGCAGCGTTTCCCACATTACGATACAAAGAACAAAGAAAATTACAGCACAGGAACAGGCCCTTTGGCCCTCCAAGCCTGCACCGACCATGCTGCCCAACTGAACTAAAACCTCCTAATCTTCCAGGGACCATATCCCTCTATTTCCATCCTATTTATGTATTTGTCAAGACACCCCTTGAATGTCACTATTGTATCTGCTTCCACTATCTCCCCCGGCAGCGAGTTCGAGGCACCCACCACCCTTTGTGTAAAAACACTTGCTTCGTACATCTCCTTTAAACCTTGCCCTTCACACCTTAAACCTATGCCCCCTAGTACTTGACTCTTCCACCCTGGGAAAAAGCTTCACTCTGTCCACGCCCCTCATAATCTTGTAGACTTCTATCAGGTCACCCCTCAACTTCCGTCGTTCCAATGAGATCAAACCAAGTTTCTCCAACCTCTCCTCATAGCTAATGCCCTCCATACCAGGCAACATCCTGGTAAATCTTTTCTGTATTATCACCAAAGCCTCCACATCCTTCAGGTCATGTGGCGACCAGAATTGAACACTATATTCCAAGTGCGGCCTAACTAAGGTCCTATAAAGCTGCAACATGACTTGCAAATTTTTAAACTCAATGCCCCGACCGATGAAGGCAAGCATGCTGTATGCTTTCTTGACTACCTTCTCCACCTGCATTGCCACTTTCAATGATCTGTGTACCTGTACACCCAGATCCCTCTGCCTATCAAAACTCTTAAGGGTTCTGCCATTTACTGTATATTTCCTATCTGTATTAGACCTTCCAAAATGCATTACCTCACATTTGTCCGGATTAAACTCCATCTGCCATATCTCCGCCCAAGTCTCCAACCGATCTATGTCCTGCTGTATCCTCCGATGGTCCTTATCGCTATCCACAAATCCTTTGTGTCGTCCACCAACTTACTAATCAAACCAGTTACATTTTCCCCAAATCATTTATATATATTACAAACAGCAAAGGTCCCAGCACTGATCCCTGAGGAACACCACTTGTCACAGCCCTCCATTCAGAAACACATCCTTCCACTTCTACCCTCTCTTCTATGACCGAGCCAGTTCTGTATCCACCTTGCCAGTTGTCCTCTGATCCCAAGCGACTTCACCTTCTGCACCAGTCTGCCATGAGGGACCTTGCCAAAGGCCTTACTGAAGTCCATGTAGACAACATCCACTGCCCTACCCTCGTCAATCATCTTTGTCACTTCCTCGAAAAACTCGATCAAGTTAGTGAGGCACGACCTCCCCTTCACAAAACCATGTTGCCTCTCGCTAATACGTCCAGTTATTTCCAAGTGGGAGTAAATCCTGTCTCGAAGAATCCTCTCCAATAATTTTCCTATCACTGACGTTAGGCTCACTGACCTGTAATTACCTGGATTATTCTTGCTACCCTTCTTAAACAAAGGAACAACACTTGCTATTCTCCAATCCTCTGGGACCTTCCCTGTAGCCAGTGAGAATACAAAGATTTCTCTCAAGGTCCCAGCAATTTCCTCCCTTGCTTCTTTCAGTATTCAATTTTCCTTGTATATCACATCAGGTCTTGGGGACTTGTGTACTTTAATGTTTCTCAAGAACTCCAATACCTCCTCCTTTTTGATCTCAACATAACTCAAACTATCGACACACCCTTTCCCAGATTCATCCTCCACTAAGTCTTTCTCTTTGGTGAATACTGACGCAGAGTACTCATTTAATACCTCGCCCATTGGTTCCACACATAGATTCCCTTCCCTGTCCTTGAGTGGGCCAACCCTCTCCCTGGCTACCTTCTTGCTCTTTATATATGTATAAAAAGCTTTGGGATTTTCCTTAATTCTGCTGGCCAATGACTTTTCACAACCCCTTTTAGCCCTTCTTACTCCTTGCTTAAGTTTCCTTCTACTTTCCTTGTACTCCACCCTTGCTTCGTGTGTTCCCAGCCTCCTAGCTTTGACAAATGCTTCCTTTTTCTCTGTGACTAGGCTCACAATATCTCTTGTTATCCAAGGTTCCCAAAACGTACCATAATTAACCTTCACCCTTACAGGAATGTGCTGGTCCTGAATTCCTATCAACTTCCACTTGAAAGCCTCCCATATGCCAGATGTAGATTTGCCCTCAAACATCTGCCCCCAATCTACATTCTTCAGTTCCTGCCTAATATTGTTGTAATTAGCCTTCCCCCAATTTAGCACCTTCACTTGAGGACTACACTTATCTTTATCCATCAGTACCTTAAAGCTTACGGAGTTGTGGTCACTGTTCCCGAACTGCTCCCCTACTGAAACGTCGACCACCTGGCTGGGCTCATTCTCCAATACCAGGTCCAGTATGGCCCCTTCCCTCGTTGGACTATCTACATATTGCTTCAAGAAACTCTCTTTACAAACTCTGTCTCATCCACGTCCCTAGCACTAAGTGAGTCCCAGTCAATATAGGGGAAGTTAAAATCTCCCACCACAACAACCCTGTTATTTTTATACCTTGCCAAAATCTGCCTACATATCTGTTCCTCTATCTCCTGCTGGCTGTTGGGTGGCCTATAGTAAACCCCCAACATTGTGACTACATCCTTCCTATTCCTGAGCTTTACCCATATTGCCTTGCTGTATGAGCCCTCCGAGGTGGCCTCCTGCAGTACAGCTGTGATATTCTCCTTAACCAGTAGTACAACTCCCACACCCCTTGTACATCCCCCTCTATCCCACCTGAAACATCTGTATCTTGGAACGTTAAGCTGCCAATCCTGTCCTTCCCTTAACCAAGTCTCTGTAATAGCAACAACATCATAGTTCCAAGTACTAATCCAAGCTCTAAGTTCATCTGCCTTACCTGTTACACTTCTTGCATTGAAATAAATGCACTTCAGTCCACCAGACCCTCTTTGATCAACAACCACACTCTGCCTGCTCTTTCTCGGGTGAGTCTTACTGGCCCTACTCTCTAGTTCCCCTTCTGTTAATTCACCTTTGCTTTGGTTCCCAGCCCCCTGCCAAACGAGTTTAAATCCTCCCGTGTGACACTAGCAAACCTCCCGGCCAGAATATTTATGTCCTTCCAGTTTAGATGCAACACGTCCTTCTTGTACAGGTCCCACCTGCTCCGGAAGAGATCCCAATGGTCAGATATCTAAAACCAGCTGTTTAGCCACATGTTGAGCTGCATTATCTTCCCATTTCTAGCCTCAATGGCGCGTGGCACAGGGAGTAATCCTGAGATGACAACCCGAGAGATCCTGTATTTTAACTTTCTACCTAACTCCCTAAACTGCTGCTGCAGGACCTCATCACTCTTCCTATCTATGTTGACAGTGACTACACTTCAAAGAGTTGGTTGCAAAACACTTTCAGAAGACTGGCGGTCATGAAAAGCAGTATACAAATTCAAGTCTTTCTTGTTATAAAGACGAATAGGCAGCTTGAGAAGCAACAAGGTCAGAAAAACGCAGATTAACAGAATAGACGGAAGGTAGCAGTTTCAATTTAAAATGAATAAGTGTGAGGTAATGCTTCTGGGAAATGTAAACAAGGAATGGAAGTACACACTCGATGAAAAGTCACTGAATAACAAGACCAAGAGTTCAATTACATAATTTCCTGAAAGTTGAAGTGTAAAAGTCCAATAGTATTTTGGGTTTTATGCAAAGGGCACAGAGTACAAAATAGTGCTAAAGTTGTATAAAACTATACTGATTGGCCATCATTAAGAGTAATGTCTGCAGTTTGAACATCCATTACAGAAAACATTAAACCCATGGAGAAACATAGAAACCAGAAGCAGGAGTAGGCCATTCGGCCCTTCGAGCCTGCACAACCATTCATCGTGATCATAGCTGATCATCAAATTCAATATTCTGATCCCTCCTTCCTCCCATATCCCTTCCTATAGCCCCAAGAGCTATAGAGAGAGGTTAGTGAATAGCGGTTGAAGTAGAGATGATTGCATCTTTCATTAAAAATAGGATGAACAGAAATCTAGAGGGCCATCGAGTGACAGGAAGGTAGTAGATTTAGTTCTAAATTGCTTTTGAAAAGAGCCAGTCCAGCCATGATGGCCCAAATGGCCTCGTTCTGCACTATAAATTCCTGTGATTCCATTTCTTGAACACATGAAAGTAGGCTTGCAGGAATGTGCAGGATAATAATGCGATCATGTTTTTATGTGGAAGCATTTTAAAATGCTTCATACAATGAATTACTTATTGAATTGCAATAACCATTATTATACAGGAGCATAACTACTGACTTTCCTATTTTTACAGAACATTAAAACTAATCAGCAACAGCTCCTTCAAGATCGTATGCATCGTGTGAATGATTTCATCTTATTTCCTGCATCATCACCATTTGTTTAATGTGTCATTAACGTTGGTTTTATAGTGCCATGTTTAGCCTGATGATAGCCAATTGTTCTTCTAGCATCATTAGGCCTAATTGTAAGCCACAATATTTCATTACAATGCAACATTAATGGGGACAATCAAGGACATTGAACTTATCAGTTAAATGCCTATGAAAGAGCACACTGCAAAGGTTCACTTCTCTGAAGTGTTTGACTTTTTTCATCAAACTTATTCTTCTCCCCACCATGTCCACTAACTGGGAATGCGATGGTTAGGGGGGAAGAGACTAGGACATGTTTTAATGATTGAAAAAATGTCACCATGCCTGAATAAAAAGAGGTATATAAAATATCAGAAGGATGAGGACACTAATCATAGGGTTATAGATTCATTATGGCACATACAGAACCATTTCACCCATTAAGTCAATCCAATCAATCCCCCGTTGTATTCCCCAAACCCTGCAAGTTCACTTCCCTCAAGTGGCTACCTAATTTTCATTTAGAATCATTAATCATCTCTGCTTCCTCCACATTTATAGGCAGCAAGTTTTTTTGTAACCCCCTGTATATTCCCCCTGTACCTCTTATCCACAACTTTAGATGTGTTCCCTGATTCTTGTACCATCAGCTAAGGGAGACTGTTTTCCTTTCTCTACCTTACCTTGACCTGTCATATTCAAAATTACAACTTCCCTTCTTTGCCCCAAGGTATGTAAAATATCAGCTTCTGTCCAGCTTCTCCAATCTAACTTTGTAGTAAATTCCCTCATCCCTGGAACCATTCTAGTAACCTCCTCTGTACCCTCTCAAGGACCACTGCATTCCTGAAGTGTGTTGACCAACTTGCATACAATACATCAATGTGATTAAACAGCTTTATAAAGGTATAACAGAACTTTGCAGCTTTAGTACTCAACACCTCTTTATGAAGTCCAAGATCCCATATGCTTTGCTAATCAATCCTTCAATATGCTTTGCCACCTTCAAAGCTTAATGCACATGAACTTCCAGAACCCTCTGTCCATACATACTCTTCAGAACTGTGCCATTAAGTATATATTGCTTCTCCCTATTCCTTCTGCTAATATTCATCATCTTATATTTCCTGTATTAAATTCCATCAATGTAAGACATACCGGTGAAATCTACAAATAGATACTGGTATTGCAATAATAATAACTGCAATTGTGGGTCAATTCTGATCAACAAATAAGTAACATCTGTCACACAGCTAATTATTATTCTGAGTTAACTTACACTGGAAAACACGGGTACAGATTCAACGTCAGCGGGGATAGTGGAATGACTGACCGTTGCATGCATAACAGTAAATACTGATGAGAAATACTCATTTAGGATCTCACTCATCTCTTGTGGCTCCGCACATAGATGACTTTGTTGATCCTTAAGAGGCCCAACTCTCTCACTCGTTACTCTTTTGCCCTTTATGTATTTGTAGAATCCCTTTGGATTCTCCTTTGACTTATCTGCCAAAGCAATCTCGTGTCCCCTTTTTGCCCTCCTGATTTCTCTCTTAACTCTACTTCTACACCCTCTATACTCTTCAAGGGGTCCACTTGATCCCAGCTGCGTATGCACATTATGTGCCTCCTTTTTCTTCTTAATCAGGGCCTCAATATCCCAAGTCATCCAGGGTTCCCTACTTTTACCAAATTCCTCCAAGCCTCTAGGGCATGAGTCCAGTAACATGGTGGGATTATTGTCGGTGCAGACTCGATGGGCCAAATGGTCTCCTTCTGTACTGTAGGGTTTCTATGAATCTATGAACATCACCAGTGTGCCGTCATCGTCCTAGCACAAAGCTTCCTGTTCCCTGTAGTATCTGGGAACTGTGCATAGGTTTACAACAGAGCAGCACAATTATATTTGCAGTGAGCATGAGGAAAGCGAGGCGCTATCGAGTTTACTCCAGTGTACTCCGATAGGAGAGTATGAAGCGCTTTTTAAACTTTGTTTTAAAGAGGCGTGCTGCCACCCCAGCCTTTTGCAGGATAACAATGAAGTAAATGCAAACATTCCAATAGATGTGCAGTTTGAATATTTTAAATGCACAGTTATGTCTACAGAATTATAGACCATCCAGTTGCCATTTATTACTGCCTTGCCTTTCTCTCTGCCGAAATAGGTTGGATGAATGTGTCTTCTTGTTGGCAACTACACATGAAGAATTTGTGACCACTGTGGTGTTTATTTTTCATTGCAGCACATGGCAAATCATGAATTGGTGATGCCGTGCTTTTATTTTTCTGTGCTGATGATTTCTGAGAAAACAGTATTTTAAAAGCAAAGATGAAATCACATCCCACGAGGTCCTCTCTAACTTGCTGACTATGGAGTGGGGATGTTTGGGGAATGTCACTTGTACAGCGGGTTGACCGCAAGGCCAGTGAGCAGAAGGTAGCAATCCTCAGCAAACCACACTACATTAGCTTTACTGCTTGCAGTATCAGGGAAATTGGAATTAATAGTGTTATTTGATAGTCCTGGCCAAATTACTTGAGCATCTGCTGCTCGGGTACACATGTCAGCGTATTATGCACACTTTGTTGAAATAATCACCTCTGAATATCTCATTTCAACACACTATGGACAAATTATACATCAACCAAGTAGCACTGTAACAACTCCAAGTTCAAATCTGATAGATAATCCCTCTAAGAGTAAAAATTCAAATATAACACATAAGCCAAAACAGAGAGAGAGACACAGTATCAACCTTTTAAGGTGTGGTAATTGCAAATAATCAGTTTGGATTCAGTGGATCAATTTGATTTAGATTGCACCATTAATCAAAACTGTGACAGACTTTAGGGTGATGTTATTCTCTATGGTTAAAATATCCAATGGATTTCAAGCAAAACCAAAAAAAGCTGAATATCTGTTGCAAAAAGCATGAACTGTACACATGGTTCTGACCAGCACAATATATTTTGTGGTTCTACCTAACTAAACATCTTTCTGATGAACCATTTTGGATATTCCTGAGAATTGCATAATTGGGTAATTTTCAGGCTGACCCAATGAATTGTGGCAGTAGAAACAAACAACTGGATTGTTTCTGAGCTCTTTGTATGGAATTTTTTTCAAAGAATCATGCTTTCAGCAATGAGGGGAGAATTAATAGGTGTCCATGGCCTGCTTTCTGTTGTTAACTCATGTGTGAGAGTACGGAATAGTCTGCAGCTGTAGTTTAAGTGTGGTTTGTGTTCTACCTCAATAAATATCTGTGCATGTGTACAAAGAAAACTAAGCAAGAACATCATCACACGCTGACACAACTCATTGCATTCCCATCTCTGAGACAAAAATCTGAGTTCAAGTTCCAATCTACAGCCTTGAGCAATTCATCTAAGCTGACACTCCATTGGGAGTGCAGCACTGACAGAGGTCCCATCTTTCCGCTTCGATAAATGGTCTTATGGAGGCGTGAAAAATCTTGTGACTTGATTTGAAAGAGCAGGAGATTTCTCCCTAGTTTGCTGACCAATATTTATCATCAATAAAACAGATAACTGAGTCACAATCACATGGCTGTTTGTGAAGCCTTGCAGTGGACACATTTTCTGCCATGTTTACTTTTACTGATGCACCATAGAAAACATTCTTTCTGGTTGTATCACAGTTTGGTATGGCTCCTGCTCAGTCCAAGACTGCAAGAAAATACAAAAGGTCGTGAATGTAGCCCAATCCATCACGCAAACCAGCCTTCCATCCATTTACTCTGTCTACACTTCCCGCTGTCTTCGCAAAGCAGCCAGCATAATTAAGGACCCCATGCACCCTGGACATTCTCTCTTCCGCCTTCTTCCGTCGGGAAAAAGATACAAGAGTCTGAGGTCACGTATCAACCATCTCAAGAACGGCTTCTTCCCTGCTGCCATCAGACTTATGAATGGACCGACCTTGCATTAAGTTGATCTTTCTCTGCACCCTAAAACACTGTAACACTACATTCTGCACTCTCTCGTTTCCTTCCCTATGAACGGTATGCTTCGGCTGTACAAGAAACAATACTTTTCACTGTATGTTAATACATGTGACAATAATAAATCAAATCAAATCAAAACAAAATCAAAAATGTTTCTGCATTATAAGAGTACCAACATTTCAAAAAAAGGAGTTATTTGGCTTTGAAGAGCTTTGGGACATTGAGGTTATGAAAGGTGCAATATAATTTCATGTCTTATGTGCCAATCACACCCTCTGGGTTATCAGAGTTGAAGCATTACCGTTGCTGCAGTGAACATTTTCTAATCTAAAAGGATCCGTTATAAGATGTTTTGATTTTCAATCAAGTCACCAGGTCATCATTTTGACTGTCTGGAAAATTAATCACTCTTGTTTCTTTCTCCCTCTTAAAGTAAACCACCAGAGATTTACATAGCCATCTGCCATGCTGTTAGATTGGTGACATATTTACTGTCATGGTAAAATCCCTGTGAAAAACCAGTGTGCCCATGGCTTCTCATTTCACTGCACTGTGCACAATACAGGCAGCACCCTTCCACCTAGCATTCCCCCACAAATTGCCACTGAATGTATTACCAATCCCACTGACAGCTGTTCAAAAAGTGGTTTGAATAACAGACATACATGGCAGTATATATGTAAAAAATCTTAACTTCTTCTCTTGACAAGACATTGAACCCACCTTCTCCAGGATGATTTTCTGTCCCCGTTTGGTATAGCCACAAATCTCGTTATCGCTGAAAACTCTCAGGAGAGGGCCATAATGGGATTTGCAACGGGGAGATCTTGGAAGGAGATCTTCCCGCCAGTGATGTAATCAGGTTCGGGGGAAGGGCCTGAGGTAGGCACGGCCAGTAAGGATGGGGCCTCTCAGCAACCCATAGCAGGGGATTGCCTCACGTCGGGGTGGGGTGTGCTGCTGCAGGTGAATGGGGGGGGGGGGGGGGGGGGCGTAACCCATGCTTGCAATTGGAGAAGGGGAACTGTGGTGGACCTCAGTTGTGCCTTTGTCCTATATGGACCACCATTGTGCGTGTTTGTCATACCTGGACACATCCCCTTCCAGTTTGGTTCCTCCCCTCAGCACCTAGTATAAAGGTGGCTGTCTCCTCCCCCTTGTTCAGTCCAGGTCGGTTAATTGTTGGGATCTGCTCCTGATTCTGTTGTGAATAAAAGCCTACACTTATATTGGCATATCGGTAGTCTTTCGCCTTATTGATAGTGCATCAGGAACCAAGATGGCAATTGGAGGGGGTGGGAGGCGGCAATATAACATTGCATTGAGATCGGGGCTCCCTTTAAAAATTGTACCCTGAGCTCTGTGGAGCTGGGCTCATAATGATGGCAGAAAACATGCCTCCCTGATTTAAAATGGCAAAGTGTGGGAAAATCCAGATAGACAACCTGCCTGCCTGTTCCTGCCCATTTTCAGTCACAATCTGACACTTTGCCATTTTTTGGGATAATTCTGTCTCACATGTCACCTCATAAATATTTTCAAGGTCTGTCTGAAGCAATATCAGCCATACCTGTACTATAGCCTTCTTAATTCTCAGTTTAACCTTTGTCTCGTTTGGAAGTTCAACACGAAGTATTGTTTATCTCCCATTCAGATAGCAAGATCCATGCCCAGCAGACAATCACCTCTTCCCCATCAAATTCTTCTGGGCCTCCCCTTGCTATCTGCTCTTGCTAGATTGTCATCATCTACTCTGACCTTTTGACCCCAGATGTACTTTAGTTTCAATCACTTCAAGTCAACAAATCCAAAAATTTACATAACACAGATCTTTTTCCACAGCTCTCACCTCTTGCCTTTTTCTACCATTACCATGAGCATAATACTATTTCCATCTCTATATTTCTTCTATTTTGACTGTATTATTCCCCTTTATCTAGTCCCTATCCAACTATGTTCCTCAACCATTGACAATTTCAGCTTTACTGATGATTGCAGTCTTCATCATGGCCGCCACCTTTCTGGAACCTGCCTGAATTTTACTCCATTGGTTTCTATCTAAAGAATATGCAATCTTCTCTGCTAATTAACACCCAGTAAGAAGTCTCATGACACCAGGTTAAAGTCCAACAGGTTTATTTGGCAGCACTAGCTTTCGGAGTCTCAAGCTCCTTCATCAGGTGAGTGAGGACTTGGGTTCACAAACAAGGCATATAAAGACACAAACTCAATTTACAAGATAATGTTTGGAATGCGAGTCTTTACAGGTAATCAAGTCTTTATAGGTACAGACAATGTGAGTGGAGAGAGGGCCAAACACAGGTTAAAGAGGTGTGTATTGTTTCCAGCCAGGACAGTTGGTCAGATTTTGCAAGCCCAGGCAAGTTATGGGGGCTACAGATAGTGTGACATGAACCCAAGATCCGGGTTGAGGCCGTCCTCATGTGTGCAGAACTAAGTTGAGACGGCCTCAACTGGGATCTTGGGTTCATGTCACACTATCTGTAGCCCCCACAACTTGCCTGGGCTTGCAAAATCTCACTAACTGTCCTGGCTGGAGACAATACACACCTCTTTAACCTGTGCTTAACCCTCTCTCCACTCACATTGTCTGTACCTGTAAAGACTCGCATTCCAACCATTATCTTGTAAATTGAGTTTGTGTCTTTATATGCCCTGTTTGTGAACACAAGTCCTCGCTCTCCTGATGAAGGAGCTTGAAAGCTAGTGCTGCCAAATAAACCTGTTGGACTTTAACCTGGTGTTGAGAGACTTCTTACTGTGCTTACCCCATTCCAACGCCAGCATCTCTACATCATAATTAACACCCAGGCAATGAAGATTTAAATCTTCAAGAAGATCTGTTATATCACTCCACCACCCAGTTTGCACATCTTATACATTTCTAATATCAGGAAAAACATGCAGCCCAAGTTTCAATTTGGTGGGAAGTTTATTTTAATACTAATTTGTGAACATCTTTCTCCCCAGTTCCCAATGGTCAGCACAATGAACAGGCAATATATAACTCAACCTCATGAGTGGTAATTATTTAAACATATCAACAATGAATCTGTCATGTTTCTGAAACAAAAACAGAAAATGCTGGAAAATCTCAGCAGGTCTGACAGCATCTGTGGGGAGAGAATGGAGCCAACGTTTCAAGCCAAGACAACCCTTCATCAGATCCTCTGACGAAGGGTCATCTGGACTGAAATGTTGGCTCTATTCTCCCCACAGCTGTTGTCAGACCTGCTGAGATTTTCCAGCATTTTCTGCACTTGTTTCAGATTCCAGCATCTGCAGTATTTTGCTTTTATTTGTCATGTTTCTGGATTTTTCCAACAACAGTTTATTTAATGTAATGAAACATCCCAAAGGGCTTCACAGGAACATTATAAAACAAAGTAAGACACCAAGCCACATATGGAAATAATAGGTCAGACGCATAGAGGTAGGTTTTAAGGAGTGTCTAAAGGTGGAAAGCAAGGTAGAAAGGCAAAGAAGTGGAGAGAGGTTATTCCAGAGCCTTTGGGACTTTGGCAACAGAAGGGATGCTCACCATTGAGAGAGCAATTAAAGGTGGAGATGCTTAAAAGGCCAGAATTAGAGGAACATAGATATCACAGAGGGTTTTAGGGGTGGAGTAGATTACAGACATAGGGAGAGGTGAGGCCATGGAGGGATTTGAAATCAACAATGGAAGTTTTAAAATCGAGGTGTTGCTTCAGGGTCCGATGCTGCAAATTAAGCCACAGACAAGAGTTTCAGATATCTCAAGCTTGTGGAGGGTAGAATGTGAGAATAAGTGTGCATTGGAATAGGAGAGTCTATTTTACCATACAGTGGTGTTGACAAATAAGTTACCTTTAAATGTTTTAATGTTCAAGGCCATCACATATTCATGCGAGAAGTAGTACATAGCTGAAATAATAGCTTGTTAAGGTGTTAATGATTTAGCTTTTACATCTCCTCATGGACAATTTGTTAATTTGTCTTACCTAGGGCAGTTGTGGTATAGTGGTATTGTCACTGGATTAGTCATCCAGAGACCCAGATTGTGTTTGGATGGTAGAACTTGAATTCAACGAAAAATCTGGAATTAAACATCTAATGGTGACCATGATTGTCGCAAAAACCCAACTGGTTCACTAATGCCTTTTAGGGAAGGAAATCTGGCCTACATGTGATGCCACAGCAATGTGGTTGACTCTGAGCAGGCCACTCAGGTCAGGAGCAATTAGGTATGAGCAATAAGTGCTGACCCAGCCAGTGATGCACAAATCCCATGAATAAATAAAACAAACCATTGTGCTAAGTTAAGAATACTAGAGAACTTGTTTACAATCTTGTAAGGTGATCCATTTACACTTAATTTGTAATATTCCATAAATTATTGGTTGAATTGAGTCTGATCGTAACTTTGTTGGACATGTGCACACTAGTATGAATTGCAGCAGCTTAATGATTCATGTCTGGTCTCAGTTTATCAAGTGTTTGCTTGTCCATCTTCAGAGAGATTGAAGACAAAGTAGGAATGACTTGAATATGCAATTCAGCACGAGAGACAGCACAACTGTTCTTTCCCTGTAGGTTTTTCTACATGTAGACGTAGGGCAGTGTGAGTAAATTCCTTTAAAGTAACCTGCTCAGACTGTTTACATTAGTGTCTACTACACTGTGTTCAATAAGGTATCTACAGCTCACCCAAATTTGTAAAAGGAGTCAGTAACCTAATAATTCATCAGAAATTAGTATCAATGAACATAGAACATAGAATACTACAGCGCAGTACAGGCCCTTCGGCCCTCGATGTTGCGCCGACCAGTGGAACCAATCTAAAGCCCCTCTAATCTACACTATTCCAATATCATCCATATGTTTATCCAATGACCATTTGAATGCTCTTAATGTTGACGAGTCCACTGCTGCTGCAGGCAGGGCATTCCATGCCCTTACTACTCTTTGAGTAAAGAACCTACCTCTGACATCTGTCCTATATCTCTCACCCCTCAATTTAAATCTATGTCCCCTCGTGGTAGCCAACACCATCCGAGGAAAAAGGCTCTCACTATCCACCCTATCTAATCCTCTGATCATCTTGTATGCCTCTATTAAGTCACCTCTTAACCTTCTTCTCTCGAACGAAAACAACCTCAAGCCCCTCAGCCTTTCCTCATACGATTTTCCCACCATACCAGGCAACATCCTGGTAAATCTCCTCTGCACCCTTTCCAACACTTCCACATCTTTCCTATAATGTGGCGACCAGAACTGTATGCAATACTCCAAATGCGGCCGCACCAGAGTTTTGTACAGTTGCAGCATGACCTCCTGGCTCCGAAACTCAATCCCTCTACCAATAAAAGCTAACACACCGTACGCCTTCTTAACAACCCTATCAACCTGGGTGCCAACTTTCAGGGACCTATGCACATGGACACCCAGATCCCTCTGTTCATCCACACTACCAAGTATCTTACCATTAGCCCAGTACTCTGTATTCCTGTTACTCCTTCCAAAGTGAATCACCTCACACTTTTCCGCATTAAACTCGATTTGCCACCTCTCAGCCCAGCTCTGCAGCTTATCTATGTCCCTCTGTAACCTGCCACTTCCCTCCGCACTGTCTACAACTCCACCGACTTTAGAGTCATCCACAAATTTACTAATCCATCGTTCCACGCCCTCATCCAGTTCATTAATAAAAATGACAAACAGCAGTGGCCCCAAAACAGATCCTTGCGGTACACCACTAGTAACTGAACTCCAGGATGAATATTTCCCATCAACTACCACCCTCTGTTTTCTTACAGCGAGCCAATTCCTGATCCAAAACACTAAATCACCCTCAATCCCATGTGTCCGTATTTTCTGCAAAAGCTTACCATGGGGAACCAATGGGAGAGTGTGTGGTACAGTGCATCTGAAACCTGTTTCCAACCCAGTTCAAATGAGTGAAAAATGTCCTGAGGGGCAGAGCTAGAGTTAAACAGGAAGGCTCAGAATCCAGATTTTGTTAATTTAGCTGCTGAGCATGGAGTAGCCCACAATCCCACCTTGGCTCCACCCATGGTGCTCATCTGTTAGCTGGAAGGATATTAGCCAAGCTTTCTGTTTCAATGCTTTTGGTAAATGATAGGAATACATATCAGGAAAACCCAACCTGCAACCCATAATCTTACAATTATTGAAATAAATTGACATACAATTATGACTCAGGGTCCCAAATTTCCCACTAACTGCCTGGAGCATTCCCCAGGAATACTGAAGTGTCCATTGAGGCAAGGCAGTCTCAATCCAGCTTGTAGTGACCACAAAATTCTGGAAATATATTGTGAATCTGCCATCATTTCAGATTTCCATGTTTTGTAGTTTTTGAACTTCAAGTAGGTATGGGCGGCACGGTAGCACAGTGGTTAGCACTGCTGCTTCACAGCTCCAGGGACCTGGGTTTGATTCCCGGCTTGGGTCACTGTCTGTGTGGAGTTTGCACATTCTCCTCGTGTCTGCGTGGGTTTCCTCCGGGTGCTCCGGTTTCCTCCCACAGTCCAAAGATGTGCGGGTTAGATTAATTGGCCATGCTAAAAATTTCCCCTGAAAGTCCTGAGATGTGTAGGTTAAAGGGATTAGCGGGTAAATATGTAGGGATATGGGGGTAGGGCTTGGGTGGGATTGTGGTCGGTGCAGACTCCATGGGCCAAATGGCCTCTTTCTGCACTGTAGGGTTTCTATGATTCTATGATATGGTTACTATGCAGAAGTACTAATAATTCAGGTATGGTGTGATAAGTGAACCATTTGAGGTTGGGGTTTAAAGTATTTGGTGTATAGAGGGGTTCACTGGGAATATATCCTGTTATATTTGAAATGAAAATGTTTGATGGTGGTACAGTCGGTTAAAATATTGCCCGTATATAATGTGGGGATTGGGCACAAAACTTTGAAGCAAAAAGTAATCCCTCAACACATTTATTTTCATTCCTCATTTGGAAACGTAAAAATGAAAAATCACACAAAAACTGAAAGAATATTGAAAACAATATAAATAAATACTTCGTCACAGAAATTGGCAGACACAGCAGGTGACAATGCAAATGATGCAGGTAGCAGTATTGAAACCTAGCAGCTGGCAAAGTACTAAAAGTAATGGGGTAAAATGAGCTCGAGGATCAGAATATATAGCAATCCAATTAATAACAAGGAATCCTAACCATATCATGAATCTCTTTCAACATGTAGTTATGTAGGACACTAGACAGCAGGGAGTGCAATGCAGCAATACATCTAGAGTTTTAGTTTACATTATGAAATACAAGCAGTTTATCTTACCTTATGAAGTCTCATTGCTTTGAAATATATTCAGATGCATTTGTTATTATTCATGATATATAAAATCTCAAACAAAAATAAAGATTTGATCCAGAAATTCCAAAAGATATTCAACAATATAAATCCCTGACAAGAAAGAAATGCATTTGGGAAAGTTGCATTTCCTTCAAATGGTAAATTGTAACTTATAATCAGTGGC